>NC_088791.1:241543785-242790660 GCF_011386835.1 Chrysemys picta bellii | reverse complement strand
CGCAAAGCCAAGTTGCTCAGGCTTTGGTTTCAGTCCCGGATGGTGGGGCTCAGGATCACAGGCATCAGCTCCATGCACTGGGGCTTCAGCTTCCTGCCCTGGGTGAGTCTAATGCCAGTGCTGCTTGGTAGCCCCACCCTGAAACCTGCTCTCAGCCCCCCCAGAGGGCCCCAGTCCCCTGGTTTAGAACTGCTCTTTTATGCAATTCCACTATATTTTTAAATATATTGTAGCCCTAGACCAAATTGCAATAAGAACTCATTTCTGATTCCACTAATATTGAGCAGAGAGACAGAAAAAAAAAAGCAAAATAAACTCTCCAGCTGGTTAACCCTCTTTACATTTATCTATCATTTTTAGCACATTAGAAATTAGGGACTCAACAATTTAAGTTTATTTTTCAATTTGTTTAAACAACAGATACTAGTTGTTGGTATCTGTCAGTTACTGAATAAAGATACAAACTCAAGACCTCACTACCACTATGTCATTACTGAACTATTTCATCATAATTTGAGAAAGTGAAGAGATTTTATTCCATTAGAAAAGTAGAAATTCTAGAGTAATGAAAGCAGCAACACAGGTATGTGTGGAGTTCATAAAGTGGGCAGCAATGAAACTGACCAGTGTCATCTCAGTTTTATTGTGGATGCTGCTTGGGAAGATTGTTTCTCCTGGGGGAATTCTGTGCCACTACGCATGTGCAGAATTCATGTCCCCTCCAGATTTTCCCCCTGCAGAATAATACATTCTGCTGGGGAGGCACTGCAATTACACCTTTTGCCCATCAGAGGCTGCTGAGGCACAAGGAGAGAGGGCAGCTGGCTCAGGGCCGGAGCAACCAGCCGCAGAGAGGGAAGGGGAAAGGCTGCCTTCTTCACAGCACCCTGCCCACCGGGTGTGGAGGTGAGGAGGCACAGGATATGGTGGGACAGAAAGAGTGGAGCCCACCGGGCTGCTGGGGAGTCACAAAGACTGAGGTTCAGAAGGGCTAATAGGGGGGGACAGACTGGGGCAGGGGCACAGGAGCTAGTAGGGTAACAGAGAGGAGGGGTGGCTGAGTGGGGGTGCAGGGATACATGGGGACAGGGGAAGGGAGTAGCTGAGTGGGGTGCTTGGAGACATAGGGATGGGGGAAAGGGGGTGCAGGGGCACATGGGGACAGGGGCAGATGTGCCTGACTGAATGGGAGAGTATAGGGGTCAGTCAAGGTCTGCATGGGGGAGGCTTCCCAACTCCCTAACAATCCCTCGCTCCCCCCCAAAAGAACCCTGTTCCATACTTCTCATTTAAATTACAATACAGAAACTTATTTCCCGCACTCCTCAGAAGCAGTGCAAAGGCTTGGGGGAGCCAGGGGTAACAGAGGAGCTGAGAGAGAGGGAAGTAATTGCACAAACCCAACAACCCTACAGGCTCCTGCCCAGCAATTACTTCCCTATCCCTCAGCTCCTCTGTTACCCCTGACTCCCCCAAGCCTTTGCACTGCTTCCGAGGGGAGTGAGAAATACATTTGTATTGTAATTTAAATGAATTATTACTCAGAGTTCTGTATTAATACGCCTAGTAAGGAATCTATTGGTCAAAAAACATTTCCTGAATCTTTTTTGTTGTCTGTGTTGTTGCAGACATATTTGCTGACAGGTATTTTGAAATAAATCACCAAAATAATTGAAAGTGATATGATTTTGTAGTGTTATTTTGACAAATAAAATTTGCAGAATTTTGCAGAATTTTATAATGTGCGTAGAATTTTTATTTTTTGGCACAGAATGCCCCCAGGAGTAATTCCATAATCTTCATATTCTTATTAGAAATCAACCAACAATTAAACTGGGCTGCTCAGCAATGTTCCCTCTAATTTTTTACCTCCATGTGCGGAATGAATTTTACGTGCACCAATATGGAGTTGATGTGTGGCAGGGCTCAGGGGTTCGGAGTGTGGGAGGGAGCTCAGGACTGGGGCACAGGGCTGGGGTGCGGGGGGGAGGTGAGGGCTCTGGCTAGGGGTGCGGGCTCTGGGGTGGGGCTGGAAATGAGGGGTTTGGGGTCCATGCTGCCCTGGGGCTGCAGCAGGGAGAGAGGACTCTCCCCATCCCTCTCTCGCCGCAGCAGCCCAGGGCATGGGAGAGGCGCCTCTTCCTGGCCGCGGCAGCTCCGAGGCTGGGGCCGGGGGAGAGGCACCTCTCCCTGCCTGCGTGGCCCTTGATAACCTGCTGAGTGGCCGTGCAGCTTAGAGTGAACTTAGCTGCTCAGTATTGTCAACTCGGGGCTAATGTTACTAATCTAAAGGAACTATCACCATAGTATCTGAGAGCCTCAACCACCCGTAAGGTAGGGAAGTACTATTATCCCCATTTTACAGATGGAGAACAGAGGTATGGAGAGGTTAAATGATGTGCCCAAGATCACACAGGAAATCTGTCAAAGTAGAGAATTGAGCCCACATCTCCCAAAATTAGGCTAGTGCCCTAACCTCTGGACCATCCTTCCACAGAAACATGTTTTCTGGATTAAAAGTAAAACAGCAAGACTGTCAGGTTTAAAAGCAGCTTTGTTGAAGAGGAAAAGAAGGATTTAAAAAATCAAAACCTCCATGTGACCTCAAAGCCCTCAGAAAAGCACTGATTATTTGTACAGACTAACTTCACCTTAACTTAGACTATTTTTCTGACCGTCCATCATACATCCTATGTTTTTATGGCACAAAGATTCTCACCTTGGCTGCAATACAAGGACAGTGTGATGCTTCGCAGTCATATCATGCTTCTTATAAAGATCTGTACTAACATTAACTAATTAAGATATCAAGGACACTGCAATGACCTGCCAGGCTTTCTTACAACAGCACAGTGCTCGGCTTTCTTTCAAGCCACTAGACTGGGGTAGGCAACCCATGGCACGCGTGCCAAAGGCGGCACGCGAGCTGATGTTCAGTGGAACTTACACTGCCTGGGTCCTGCCCACCAGTCCAGGGGGCTCTGCAATTTTAATTTAATTTTAAATGAAGCTTCTTAAACATTTTTAAAACCTTATTTACTTTCCATACGACAAAAGTTTAGTTATATATTATAGACTTATAGAAAGAGACCTTCTAAAAATATTAAAATGTATTACTGGCACGCGAAATCAGAGTGAATAAATGAAGACTTGGCACACCACTTCTGAAAGGTTTCCGACCCCTGCACTAGACCCTGCCTAAACAAGTCTGTGGAGTCCAGGGGAGGAGATTTACTTCTAGAGCAGGGGTCGGCAACCTCTGGCAAGCGACTCGCCAGGGTAAGCCGCCTGGCGGGCTGGGCCAGTTTGTTTACCTGCCGCGTCAGCAGGTCCGGCCAATCGGGCTCCCACCGGCCGCGGTTCGCCGTCCCAGGCCAATGGGGGCGGGCGTGCCAGAGGTTGCCGACCCCTGCTCTAGAGTGTGTACGATTTTTTTTTTAAGCAAGAGAACACAAATGTTTTTCAAAGAGAAAAAAGAAGAGGTACAGGAAGACTCAAGAATAGTTTCTGACCCCAAGGAAAAGAAATGCAGAATTTTGATTGTGTAAATGTATGTTTGGTATATGAGTCAATTACCCTCCAAGGCTTGCATTTGTTGTTCTCCTTCTCCTACCCCACCCTTTCTTGCCTTTCAAAATCAAGCTTGATGGCTTTTTTTATGGACGTTCGCCCAGTCTTAGTCAATCCACTCCCTTGGGCTACACTATTTCATCCATAAGCACATCCTTTCCCTCTCAAGTTTCTATAAATGAAACCTAGCACCAGAAAATACAGATTTTACTTTATGAAAGATAACAGGTGACAAACTCACTGTTGATGCTGGAAAAGAATCAATTTCCTTTAAAGTCAATATCAACTGTGTGTGTGTGTGTGCGTGTGCGAGAGACAGAGAGAGAGAGAGAGAGAGAATGCATTTTAACTAATTACAAGGAAGAGACAGGCTACAAAACATTCACGTCTTTTAGTCAGATTAATTTTGTTAGCTAATTCCTTCTCTTGCGGAAGCAATATCCAGTTGAATTACCTGTGGTGTTTTTTTCAATTAGATGCTATCTGCAAGCAGGGGCAAGGCTATATTTGAACGAGCTGAGATTAGCAGAATCACAATTAGGCAGAGAGTGGAAAGTGAAAATTCATTTTCATATTTACTGTCACTTGGACAACAAATGACAGTATGATAGAAACAGGATGTTCTTTGGCATTTAGAGGGAGACTAGACAGTCTGCTTTCACTCATGAGGCTAGCTTTATGTTAATTAAAGATAATTATAGAAAAAAATTATGAAGCAGATCAGAATTTAAAATTGAAGCAGAGTCATGGGAACCCACATTATTACACACTCCAATTCTCTCTATTTTTTTATATTCTCCTGTGTAATTCTCCAATAGGGAAAGATCATGCCTATGCTGCTCCTCCACAAGATGCTTTTCTAGGGCCCAGTGAAGCTTAGAGTGAAACAAAGGAGAGTCATGTCAGGTTTTACTTGGCTGCTGCTCCTGATAATGCCACTTGACTAGTGTTATTTGCAGGATTCACAACATAGATGTGACATGTGGAAAAGGACAAACAAAAGGCAGGGAGAAGAGATAGAGGGCTCATCTAAACAAGAACCTTCTACTGGTTTAACTTAAGGTGTGATTTTAAATCAATTTAGCTAAACCAGTGCAAACCCCTGTTTTGGTTTAAACCAGGCTTATTTCTGTTATTGAAGTCAATTAGGAATAGACTTAACCTAAATCAAAATTAGCCACTCTGACTGAAACAAGAATGTCTACAGAGGGGCTCACACCAGTTTCATTAAATTGGTTTAAAAGATGTTTTAAGTTAAACCAGTGAAATGTTTGCACATAGACAAGGCCAGAGAGCATGAATGGGGTAGAGAGAGGGAGTGACAAACAATTGGGAGGGAGTAGAGAGAGCGTACAGAATGGAAGTGTGGGATGAGACACTCACAGAAGGGGCAAGGCCATTCCAATGATCTAGTGGCTTTGTATTTTAGCTCAGAATTTGTGCCAACCAGTGCTAGAAGTGCAGTAGGTGTGAGGCGGCCCACACAACCTCTGGGAAGGGTGTGTTGTGTAGCTCTCTGGCAACAAGATTGGCAACCTTGGCAACAGCCATTGCCAAGCTTCTCAACCAGGAATCTGTAGCCTTTGACTAAGAGTGGGTGAAGGAAAATGACTTCAAAAAGTAAGGAAAAGTCAGCGTTGAGAAAAGACATGGAGTATGGCAAAGTTGGATTTATCTGTTGGGAAAGTTGCACTGGTTTAATTTAAGCTTTGATTTTAAACCAATTTAGTTAAAAATCTTACAGTGTAAAAGAAGCCTTTTCAGTTTATCTGCACCCAGTTCCTAATCAACTTAAGTTAAACTGAAATAAACCTGGTTTAAACGGAATTAAGAGTGGCCACACAGTCTTTTGCATTGGTTTATCACACCTTACATTAAACTGATGCAACTCTCTTGTGTAGACCAGTCCTCAGAAAGGCCAAGAGTGGGAGGGAAAGAAGAGACCAAAAAAAAAAAAAAAAAAAAGAGGTGAAACCAAGCATAGTTTTGGAATTAAAAGTAAAAAATCTGAGAAATACTACACCCTATTTACATATGGATAGTATTTTACATATCCGATTTACCACAGCAGGTAAGCACGTGTTTACTTTGATGCTATTCAAAGTGGTGTATAAATATTAACTAATTAATCCTAACCACCATGAGGCTGTTAAGCAAGCTTTATACACATTTTATTGATGGGAAAACTAAGAAAAATATAGAAGAGTCATATCAGACCACTGAATTTTCTGATTTCCAATTCTATGGTTATATTCCATAACATACAGCCCTCCATTAACTAGTGGTTATTAGTATTATTATTATTCTTTTTCACCATAAAAGGAAGACACATAGTAACCATTACACACAGAAGGAAATGTGGCCGAACCTGGACTAACTTCAACTCTTAGAATTCATCCCTTCTGGAATACTGCACCTATTGTCACCACAGAGCTTGCCAAAAAATAGGTACATTTTCAAAATAATTCACAGTGTATTAATATGAACATAGGAAATATCAGAAAATCCCAAAATCACATACTTGCCACATGACATAAAAACATAAGAAGTTCTGAATTAAGCATTCAACAAAAAACAAGAAAGTTACTTCCAAAACTTACTCTGTCATGTCCAAGTATTGCAAATCTCCAAGAATGAAGCAGTATTTCGGATACAGCACACAATGGAATTAATTTAGAAGAGTCTAAGTCCCAGATCTATATTTCTTTATTTTACTGTCATTTTCTGATCATGACAGTATCAACAGGACATATTTAATCTAGTGTGGGTGCTCACATTTCCTTTTGCTAACATTTAACATTTAAGTGTCACTCTGTCTGTCCAGCAGAAACTTTTTCAAACAGTAGCTGTGATATTATTTTAAAAAATACTGAAAAAGGCACCAGCCCAAAGTAAAGACTCAGTGCAGGCAAAATGTTTTTTTTAAATAAAGTTGGACATTTTTCCATAACGTTATGACAAAGCCAAAACCTTTTGCATATGTAACCACACATGGGAAAGTAGTTTAACTTCTCTCATCTCAATTTTAGACAAAAAATGCAAAGGAAATTAACAAAAAACAGAACAGATCAAGAGAGAGAGTTTTGTCATGGAAGTAAATGTCTTTACAGGAGTTCCCATGAGGAGTGCTCAATGGTGGGCTCACAAAAGCCCCTTGTACTCAGAAGCACTAATTATGTTACAGCTGCTGATGCAAGTACCACACTGGTTAGCATTAGAATGGTCAGAGGGTAGCCCACTGAAGTCAGTGAGTGGAGTTTTAGACGCATAAGGAAGGCGGAACTGGGCTCCTAAACCTCAGGTTTAACCCAGATCTGTTTATTCCTGGAATCAATACACGGGATAAGCTTTTTAAACACAGATTTAATCCAATACCCCTTTACACTGATTGGAAAAAAGTAACTCATAAACCAGAGGTTCTCACTTCCTGTACCTCCATTTCAAACATGACTTTAAGAACTCAAAATTACATCCCACTCTAACATGCTGTAAACAGATCAACAAAAAGTTTCTTTAACATCTGGGATCTCCATATCCTGACCTTCAACACACAGGCCTAACAAGAAATCAGCAAAATGCTTGAAACCTTTTGCTTTTACCACCAGGTGTCACTAACAATGAATGAGCAATTAGACACTGGGACTGAAAGAAACGCGCAAAGAAAAATGGAGGGGAAAAAAGCAAAATCTCCTGCTTCAACATGGTCAAATCACCTTCCCCTCTCAGCTATGCAATTTGTACCATCTCAGCTCTTGTGATGTCATATTATTAGTTTACCAGTCAAATTAGATCCTTCCAACCTAGACAGGATCTGAATTTCTAATGCAAAAAATCCACAAAAAACTGCTTCAGAAACAATCATTAAAAATCATAAAGAAGGCACAAGGGTTTCCAGCTGAACTATTTTTAATTGTGAAGAGCCACACTAATATACCTATTTGAACCCCTCTGACAGTTTTGTCACCATTATGCATTATGTTTGCTTAAAGAACAGGAGTACTTGTGGCACCTTAGAGACTAACAAATTTATTAGAGCATAAGCTTTCGTGGACTACAGCCCACTTCTTCAGATGCATATAGAGTGGAATAAATATTGAGGAGATATATATACACACATACAGAGAGCACAAACAGGTGGGAGTTGTCTTACCAACTCTGAGAGGCCTATTACGCTCTAATAAATGTTAGTCTCTAAGGTGCCACAAGTACTCCTGTTCTTTTTGCGGATACAGACTAACACGGCTGCTACTCTGAAACCTATGTTTGCTTAGATTAAGCAACGTACTTAGATCGACTTACTGTGGTGTCTTCACCGCAGTGAGTCGACTGCTGCCGCTTCCCCATCGACTCTGCCTGTGCCTCTCGCCGATCTGTAGGGTAGTGAAGACATACTCTTAGTCTTGTTCCTGTGATTTTCTAGGTACTAAGACACTCAGTGTCGCACTGCCTAAGTCCCTTTGTGAATGTAGCCTTAAATGACTTGCCCACGGTTAAACAGCAAGTCTATGACAGTGTCAGGAGTAGGCTCCAGGTCCTTCCTTCATGCTTCAGTTAGTTTTCTGAGTTGTTTGCTGGCATGGTCCTCAATGGTGAGACAGTGGTCAAATCAAGTTTTAAAGCAATAGCCCTTGGCTTGGTACCTAGAAAATCACAGGAACAAGACTAAGAGTATGTCTTCACTACCCGCCGAATCGGCGGGCAGCGATCGATCCAGCAGGGATTGATTTATCACGTCTAGTCTAGACGTGATAAATCAACCCCCGAGCGCTCTCCCGTCGACTCCTGTACTCCAGATCAGCGAGAGGCACAGGCAGAGTCGATGGGGAAGCGGCAGCAGTTGACTCACTGCGGTGAAGACACCACAGTAAGTCGATCTAAGTACGTTGACTTCAGCTACATTATTCACGTAGCTGAAGTTGCGTAACTTACATAGATCCCCCCCCAGTGTAGACCAGGGCTGAGATCCACAAATCCAAATCAAGCACTAAGTTAGAAGATAGGGTGCCTCAGAATGGGATTCACAAAAACCAGCACAGTAGGCCAGGAGTCACTTAAGAAAGTTAACTGGAGATGCTGATGAGAGGGGTGTACTAAGCCCTGCCCCTTTCACAGAGATAGGTACAAAAGCCCGGGCTGCATGGAGGTGGCTAGATCTCTGCTAGCGATTCACAGACAGGAACCCCTCTTATAGAGTCAGGCAGCTTAGGCGCCTGAGGTGTTTCTTGTGAGAATGACTTAGTCAGGTGCCTGCCTCCACACAAAATGGAGGGCAGAGAAGGAAGGAGTGGGGGTGATACCCCCCTTATAACTTTTCATCTGGGATGTGGGAGACCCAGGTTCAATTCCCCCGTCCAACCCGCTGCCTGAGAGGGATAAAGGAACTGAAGAAGGGTCTTCCAACTCTTAGAAGAGTGCTCTAACCTCTGAGCTCTCGGGTATTCTGGTATGGTGCTCCCTCAGTCTCTCCAGCTGATTCTGTTCCACTGTGTATACATACTTATGGAGAGAGAAAGTGAGACCAACTGTTGCTCAGTGGCTCAGGAACCCACCTGGGAGATGGGAGATCAGGGTCCAGTCCCCCTGCTCCAACTCATAGGCACCAACTCCGTGGGTGCTCCAGGGCTGCTTAGCACCGGCAGCCAGCTCCCCGGCTCCCAGCACCTTCCACCTGCTGGCGCCCCGCCGATCAATTCCTCCCTCTCCCTCCCAGCACCTCTCATCCGTCATAATCAGTTGTTCCACAGTGTGCAGGAAGTGCTGGGGAGAGGAGGGGGGAGAAGAGGAGCAGAGGGGCAGCACTCAAGGGAGGCAGGGTGGGTATGGGGTTTGAGGGAAAGGGTCACGTGGGGGCAGGGCCTGGGAAAGAGCGTGGGGTTCAGCACCCCTGGGGCCCAGATGAAGCTGGCACCTGTGCTCCAACTACTCTTTTGGAAAGATATTAACTCAACCCTTAGTACCAGGGTAGACTTTCAAAATGATGTACAAAGGAGAAAAAACCTGGGGCTTGTGCACTTCTTTATGGTTTATAATGATTGTATCTGAAGCAGTTTTTTGTGGCTTTTTGTATTAGCAATTCAGATCCTGTCTAGATTGAAAGGCTCTAATTTGACTGGCAAACTAGTAATATAACATCATCACAGGAGCTGAGACAGTAAAAGTTGCACTGCTGAGATAGGAAGGTATTTTTTCTCTCAACTGTTAAAACTTTCAGGGCTAGTCTGCTCACAGTGTTGCAACAAAAGTGTTTACATCTGCACAGCTTGTTCCTGTAAGTTTAAAAGTGCAGTCTAAACACATAAAAATAACATCTTCAGTGGTATATGTACAACTGTGTGTGTAAATCAGGCCTTAGCTTTGTCAAGGATTAATTAACATTTTGGATAAAGGAAACTTTGATATTAAACATTTAAGACATTCACCTCTTCAACTAAGCTGTCAAGAGTTCACAGCAAACATCCCCAAGGCATTCCAGGGGAGAGCAAATTCCTCACCTTGCTAAAAGTAAAAACAACAACAAAAACAAGCAGGGGAAAACAGTCATAAATCCAAAATCACCAATCAATCAGCATGAAGAATCAAAAACAAAGATCTTTGTAAGTATTTTTTTTAATGACTTTGCCATGCTTCCGCATGCCGCTCCACCCCACCTGGTCTCTGCCACATGGGTATCAGTAAATTCACGGGGAGAGGTTTATTATTCATTAAAATTCTGTCCTTAACTGTCTGCCCTGGTTATCTGAATCACTATGAACACTGGGATATAAGTGTTTCAATTTTAATTTTGGGGGTAATTTTATCTAATAAGTTCTCTTGCAGGAAATGTAGTCCTAACTTACTAGAAAGAACTTGAGCAGTGTTGGTCTATATTTCCATTAAGTTCCCAAACTCACATTCCAGAATACATTCACTGCAGATTTACCCAAGGTGTTGTCTGCCCCTACCCTCCTTCAATCCACACAAAAAAGCGTCTAACTCAGGCTTCAGGGTTCATTAAGTCCAGGGTAGGGGAGACAGCCAAAGGTATAGAGGCTTGAGCTCAGATGTCACTTCAGTGTGGACTGGCAACCTACATACTTTGCAGTCAGGATGCAGGCTAATCAAGCCCAGGTGCTATTACTCCTCCTACGCTATTCCACAATTCTTCCTGACCTATATTTCCTGTCTATCTCCTCCTTTAAATCATACACACTGACCCAGCATTTTAGCCCCGCACTTGGTTGTTTCATTTCTGGTGTGATTCCATTGCATTTGAATAGAGACACCATCCAAGAAATCCTCCTATAATGCTGCCAGTTGATCAAAAACTAATGCCAGCCTTTTGGTAAAGCTGTGGTGCGAGATCAGTAAGCCCCATCAATTGGGGGAGCATGCCCCAAATGACAATTGTATGGGTGGAGGACAGAAAGAAACGCGGAGGCAGAAAAGTCAGCCTAGTTCACCACGAATCACTTGGTGGTTTGTCATTATGGAATTCAGCCTGCATTCTCGTTAGAAGCCCTTGCTGCCAAGTGCTGTTCGCTTTCTTCTTCAGTGCTGTCTGCATTAATAATGAATAGTTCCACTTGGAAGTTATTTACATAAAGTACTATTCTCGTGTCACTACTGCCAGACAGCAGCTCCATGCTAGGCGAGAGAGAAAGAAGGGAGAGAACATCCTGCAAATGACTTCATAGAGCAGCCCAGTTTAATGCACCACTAAGAACCATGGGATAGCCTGCCAGAAACCCATCCGAGCATATATGAGCTAGTACAACAGCACTGCAGCCACATGGGTCTGACACGGATAGGGCTGTGCAGTGGGGATGCTCCACCTTGTCGAGACAAGTCCAGGCTAACTCTGCAGTGAAGATTTACCGGCAAAGGTGTGACTGAGAAAGGGGGTCCACAGAATGAACTCAACTAAGGAGCAAGCAGTGGCATGCTGTTCAGCTTACTGGAAATGATCCTCAGTTAGGTTGTTTAAAACCAATGAGTGAACAAAAGCTGCTTGGTTTCAAATACTATTTTATGCTTTTTTCCCTCATATATATTTCTATTTTAAGGCCACTAGTTAACAGTGTGGCCTGTATACTAGAGCCTGTATTTTCAAAAGGAAAAATAGCAATTGTTTTTGTTTAGAAAAAAGTCATTTATTAGAGATGTGCCTGTTAAAACATACATATGTTTGTTAGCAAAGATAGCGCAAAAAATGGCTGGACAGACTTGAGCCATTAGAGAATATCTGCTTTTAGGGAATAGAATAAACCATGTAATACTCTGTGACAAACTTCCCTTCATTTTGTAAGAAAAAGCTTTATCTTTAGATATAAAAAGTTGATTGAGGGCAGAAAATATACAGCAGATCATGAAATTTCAATCTTAATTCATGCATACGTGGTACTCTTTTTGCTACAAAGCACAGAATATCAGCTTATATTTTGAACTTCCTAGATTTGATTAGTGTGCGTCACAAATTTATTGTTATTTAAACATGGGTGGAAGGACTTTTGCATTTCAATTTGAAGAAGATACCATGAAAGTGCCTAGCAGAGGGAGTTTTGAGTTCAGAAAACACAGCTATAGTTTCTAGATAGCACTTAACTAGAAGCAGTTTTCAATTTTTCAGCCCAGAATTATAGTGCCACAAAGCTTCTATTACAGTGATGGGAAGATCCATCCTGCCAACTGGCAGCCATAATTTTCAACCATTAAAATAATTATGCTAGCAACACCAATGTACTTTAAAGCCAGCAGCCACATATAATCTCTGCATGTTTCAAAAATTGTAACATTGCTTTAGAAAGATCAGTTTCCTTATTATAGAACAAAAAATTATGTAAAGATTGTGACACAGAGGCTTTTTGGCAAATGGTCCCCTATTCTTTGCAAGTGACTTCTCAGACTTGACAAACTCACTACACCAAACATGTCTTGCAGGTTATTTACCCATAAAAAGTAGCATATAAGGAATCTACAGAAAGGTCATAATTTGTCAAGATTCCTAATCATTGCAAGAGATATGTATGGGTTATATTTAAGGAATAATGTAATTAAACTGAAAATATGCTTGTTAAGTATGGAGTAAAAGTCAGTCAACAGGGGATAACATCTCAGGGCTTGTCTACACATCCACCGATGCAGCTGCGCTGCTGTAGTGCTTAGTGAAGATGCGATCTATTCCGATAGGAGAGCTGCTCCCTGTGACGTTGCAGTCTATATGATTTTATAAAAATATGATAATGAGTGAATATAATGTAACTGTAATGTGCTTCATGCAAAAGGTCTCTTGTAAGGTACACCTCTACCTCGATATAATGCTGTCCTCGGGAGCCAAAAAATCTTACCACGTTATAAGTGAAACCGCGTTATATTGAACTTGCTTTGATCCACTGGAGTGCGCAGCCCCGCCCCCGGAGCACTGCTTTACCGCATTATATCTGAATTTGTGTTATATCGGGTGGCATTATATCAAGGTAGAGGTGTATCATTACAAAGCTTATAATCTACTGAGTGTGTTCATCCTATTTCTATAAATGTATCACTCTTGTATCTAAAACTAGAAATATAATTCTGAGGGCCTACTGTAATTATGCAAAGTGTGGGCAATTAATGGTGGTTTGGAATCTTGATGGCTCCCATCAACCAGGACAACTGACTGTGGATGGCTCTGTTTGCAGGCAAGCCTTCCTGTGAGTCAGGCTGGGAGGAATGAAGGCTTGGGGTCTTACAGTGACATGTGATCATATCACCTGAACTGGAATCCATCTTTAACCTGGTGTTTTTCCAGTGAGGCGGGGTGGGAACCCAGAGGGATAAAGAATTCCCACCTTACAGAACAAAGGGGCAGCCATCATGAGGAATCCCCTAGCTACCACCTGAGCTGGAACAAGAGCTGTACCAGGGGAAAAGATTGTGCCCAGACTAGGAAAGTGTCCAGTCTGAGAAAATAAACTTATTGAAACATCTCTAAGGGTGAGATTTTACCTGTATTCAGTTGTATTACTGTCTTAGGTTTAGATTTGCATGTTTTGTTTTATTTTATTTTACTTGGTAATTCACTTTGTTCTGTCTGTTACTACTTGGAATCACTTAAATCCTACTTTCTGTATTTAATAAAATCACTTTTTACTTATTAATTAACCCAGAGTATGTATTAATACTGGGGGGAGGCAAACAGCTGTGCATACCTCTCTATCAGTGTTACAGAGGGCGAACAATTCATGAGTTTACCCTGTATAAGCTTTATACAGGGTAAAACGGATTTATTTGAGTTTAGACCCCATTGGGAGTTGGGCACCTGAGTGTTAAAGAAAAGAACACTTCTGTAACCTGCTTTCAGTTAAGCCTGCAGCTGTTTGGGGCAAGAAATTCAGACCTTGGGTCTGCGTTGGAGCAGATGGGCATGTCTGGCTCAGCAAGACCGGGTGCTGGGGTCCCAAGCTGGCAGGGAAAGCAGGGGCAGAAGTAGTCTTGGCACATCAGGTGGCAGCTCCCAGGGGGTTTTCTGTGATTTAACCCATCAAACTCCCATCGGCGTAGATACTCCACCTCCTCCAGAGGTGGCAGCTGTATCAACGGGAGAAGTCGTCCCATCGACAAAGTGCTGTTTACATTAGCAGTTCAGTCAGTATAACTGCACCGCTCAGGGATGTGGAATTTCCACACCTCTGAGCAACATAGTTATATCAACATAACAAGTCTGTAGTGTGACCAAGCCTTAGTGATGGCCCATTCAAGCAAGAGGGAGTTTTCAGCACACTCTGGTTAGCCGGTGATGTAATGCAAGACTCAGTGGTCTAGCCGTGCTCCATCCCTAGACTTTAAATTAGAAACTATCAGATACAACTGCAAACAACTGAAACCACGTGGAGGTAAAAAAGGAACATTACAACAGACTGTAACCTTGCCTATGAATAAAGACAAAGGACTGTTTCAGTATATCACAGGCTGGGGAAAGACACACAGTTTCTTTTTAATGAGAAGACATCTTGAGGAGCGAGTGTTCTCATGAAAATTGGATCCTGGCTCCTGTGAAGCCAGCCAGCTCTGCAATAGACTGACCTTTGAAGGGAGTAAGGGGAGAAACTTTATTAGAAAGGAAAGGCAACTATTGATAAGTGTAGACCCAGGGTCGCAGTTTATGATTTTGTTTTATGTAGTAACCATTCGTTTCCATCACTCTCTTTTCTTTCTAGTAGAATCTCTCCCCTTTCTTAATTAAACCTTCTTTTGTTTTATTATCAGTGCTGTGTGTTATACCCAAGCGGTGGTTTAAGGTAAAACTGGTAAACTGGGGAACACTGCTCCTTTGGGGGCAGAGGATCTGGGATTTCTTTGAGTAGTGAATATCACGGGTTGGATATCACAGGGGAATGTTTCAAAGGGACTTGGGGACTGGGGTACATCTATTGTTAACTTGCTAGGCAAAGACATGGCTGATGTAGCTCAGAGGAGAGTGGTTGAGTGGCTGAAAGGCTACACAGAACTTGAGACATCCCAAAATGTAGCTGTTTTATAACACCACAGTTTAGGACTTTTACTTAAAATATTCAAGTGATAGGATTCTTGAGTTAGCATCCTGTTTCCATGTTATGCAGAAGCATTCATTTTTAACAGGATGAACAATAAAATATTTTTGTAACAAGTAAATCATAAATATAGCAAGTAACTGTTCCCCACAATGTTTATTGGAAGATCTTTTAAATTAAAACTATGGCCCTGATCCTGCAAACATTTACATATGCAAGTAGTCCTGCTGGTACAATTTAGGTGAATAAAAGTGATTGGTGATGTAGTGAGAGGTCTGGATTCTGCAAGTTTTATAGCTAGACTTTCTCCCAACTCTGAAATTTAAGTAAATAACTACTGCAAGCTGACAAACTTACTATGGAAAAGTAAATGGCCTTATTTCTCAGCCCTATAGTGTTTAGATGAAAAAATCCTTGTCCCACAGACCTGAAACCATTTCCCCTCTTAATACCATTACACCAAATGGATTCTGTGTCAGCTGTATCAGACTGCTAGATAGCTGATACCTGAACTTAATAAAAAGTTTAATAAATAAAATACCAACCACTCAGGAAATAGGTAGTTTATTAGAGTAGAGTAGCCTTGCAAATACTCATGAGTGTTCCTGTTTTGTGTTTCATGAGAGAAGACCTGAAGAAGCAAAAGAGTGCAGCAAGGATAACACTGCTACTTACATTAGGTAGTCTGAGAGCAAGTGCTGCTAACTCCTGGACACTGGAGACTTGAGAGAAGACCAATTCACTATACGCCTGACCAAGGGAAGAATGCCCTGCTACTGGGACTGTGGAACACACTATAAACTGCCTTCCAAGGACCCCTTCCCAAGCTCTGTGTTGGGGTCTCAGCACATAGTGCTACATAGATTTCAGACAGCACTTTAGCCTATAGGGCAGGCCAATGGATCTGCCATAACTTAGGCCCCAGAGCTGTCTAAGTTATTCTGGGGACCTCCCCAGCTCCCAGAACAGCCCAAGATAAGGAGCAAAAATGGCTTAGAACCTCCTTAGGCTCCTCCTCCTCTGGCTGCAAGTTTGGGTTGCATTTCTTGGAGAGAACACAGCATCTCATCCATAATCTTTTTCTTTCCAGTCTTCCTCGTCTTCTTCAATTCTTGGGACTGATACTTCAATATATACTTTGAAAAATTACAATTAAGAATATTCAGCAAATCTGCTATAAAAACTAAACCAGAATGCAGCTACTAAGTAATGATACAATGTATACCAGTACCAAAATCCATTAAATAAAAATGCTCAAATCTACATAATTTGATAGAATACAACAAAGTCATGGCATCACAATGCTGCAACAGAGCCAATGTTGCATACTTTAAAAATAAATGTCTCAGCTTTGCTTCAGCATTTACAGTGGCTAGCAATAAGAAACCACTATCATGCAATAATGTTCTATTCCCTTGAAAGTATCCCTTAAATAAATGTACAGCAAACCCGGTTTAAAATAAAAGCTGTTTATAAAGTTTCCTTGTGAAAATAGGGTACTGCTGTTCCTGGATCCTCTCTTATTTTAAGAGTCCACCAGCGTTATAAAAATTATCCCACAAGTACCACAAAACATCAAAGATTGTCTGATTTATACAGTTTACCAATCGTCTGTATAGTAATGATAAAAATATTGATTTCTTCAATGCACTTTTGTTACTGAAATTCAATTACACCAGAGTCTTAAGGAACTGAAATTATTTCCTTTTATATTGGATTAACTACAGAGTCTTTTTAAAATGCAAACATCAAATCCTTCACCAGTATTAAACAACAGGGGTGCAATTAGTAACTTTAATACATAACAACTTTCTTCTTCCAGATGTTTTATAAACTAAGGCCCTAGTCCAGTGATCAGATCTATGCAGGCCGACCCCCAAATCGGTGCAAAGAGTTTCGTGACTACAATGGGGCTCTGCCTGAATAAAATGTTTGTCTGTATAGCTCTGAAGGCAAGATTGGGGCTTAGGATACATCGCCACTGTGTTTTAAAACCCATGGCAGCAAGTCTCAGAGCCCAGGTCTACAGACTCAGGCTCTTCCTAGGGTGCTAAAAACAGCAGTGTAGATGTTGTGGCCTAGGCTGGAGTTCAGGTTCTGAAGCTCAGGGAGATGGGTGTGCTTCAGAGCCTGAGCTCCAACCCAAGCTGCAATGCCTACATAGCTATATTTAGTGCCATAGTGCAAACCCAAGTCTGTAGTGTAGACGATTTAATGTAGATGTACCCTAAGAGGCCTGGTCCAGCAGATACTATTTAGTGTAGTGCTCATCACTGAGGGCTTGGCTACACTTGCACTTTATAGCGCAATAAAGCCTCCCAGAGTGCTCTACCTTACTCCCCGTCCACACTGGCAAGGCATGGAGAGCGCTCTGACTCCCTGGCTAGAGCGGTCTTGGTACTCCACCTCCCCGAGACGATTAACAGCTGTTGCGTATTGGGGGAGATGCTGCAGCTCCAGTGTAAACATCATTACGCACTGATTGACCTCCGGAAACGCCCCATAATCCTCTTAACTGAAGTGGTCTCTCTTGTCTTTGTTGTGAACTCGGGACACGGAAATGCTGTTTCAAAACTCCGGTTCTGAGAGCGGCTGCTTATCTGGTCTGAGAAAAAAAACCAAACAGCTACTGTTTGCCTTGGAGTGAGTGAGATAGAGGCGGGGGGCTCCGTTTGGAGTGCGGGCTGCTCAAGAAAAAAAAACAAACAGCTACTGTTTGCTTTGAGTGAGTGAGAGAGAGGTGGAGGAGGGAGAGGGGTCTGAACTTACAAGAACTGACACTCTCAGCACCCCAAAAACCCACTCTCTCCCCCCACACTCCCTGTCACACTCCACCCCCCCCTTTTGAAAAGCACGTTGCAGCCTCTTGAATGCTGGGATAGCTGCCCATAATGCACCGCTCCCAATGCAGCTGTAAGTGCTACAAAGGTGGCCATGCCAGTGCACTTTCAGCTCTCAGTGTGGACAGACTGCAGCACTTTCCCTACCACGCTCTACGAAGGCTGGTTTAACTTAAAGCGCTCTACAGCTGCAAGTGTAGCCATACCCTGAGAGTAGTGTAAGTGACTTCAACCAGATTATTCACAGCAGTACTCACTGACTATTCTTCACAACTGTCAGCTATGATACAGAAGTTCCTAAACTCCCAGATCATGTGCTCGAGCCGCTTACTTAGGCTATGGCTACACTGGCACCTTACAGCGCTGCAACTTTCTCACTCAGGTGTGTGAAAAAACACCCCCGAGTGCAGCAAGTTACAGCTCTGTAAAATGCCACTGTAAACAGTGGCCCAGCGCTGGGAGCTGCGCTCCCAGTGCTGTAAACTAATCCCCTCGTGGAGGTGGAGTACCTGCAGCGCACGACCACACTCGCACTTCAAAGCGCTGCTGTGGGAGCGCTCCCGCGGCAGCGCTTTGGAGTTTCAAGTGTAGCCACAGCCTTAGGCACAAATACCCTATTAGTAACCCATCTATAAAATGAGGATAGAAGTACTTCCCTATCTCACAGATTATAAACTATGAGGTGCTCACATAATGCAGCAGTGAGGACCATATAAATACCCAGACAGCAGTACACCTACCAAAAGCAGTCCAGATCTCTCCCTCAGAAGCCTTCTCCTCCTCAGCAGCAATGGCTATAATTATATAGCCAAAGGGTTCAAAGAACCCTTTGAAGAATTTCCCTGTTTTATTCATCAGCCATTTCCAATGATTATTTCCCCCTCTCATCAGTAGAGGTTTCCTCATTTGCTGATCCCACCCGTTTTCAATGGATCTATACTGAATAACCACTGTATGCATATGGGCAGGAATTTTTCTGCTTAAAAATAAGAAGAGTTTAGCTCAACGGAGGAACACAAAGAATTTTTTTTTCTTTTAAGTCTTAAGTCTTTTTCTTTTAAGTCTCACGATCCCAACATGACCCTAGTACAAAGACAGAGGACTGTCTCTGCACAGTTTGAAGTGTTGCTATATCCTTGATACTCACTTTAAAAAAAAAAAAAAAAAAAAACACACACCAGCCCAACAACTGAGGGTCAGGCTTATTAGCTGACAAACAAAAGTGCAATTATTTTAATGTTTTTTGTTTCTTTTCTTTTTAAGGTGAGGAAGGAGTCACCAGAAACTTACCCTTACCCCCTTTTAAAATTATTCCTATCCTGTACAAACACAGACTTTGACCTTGACTACTGTTTAAATCAGGGGTAGGCAACCTTTCAGAAGTGGTGTGCCGAGTCTTCATTTATTCACTCCAATTTAAGGTTTTGCGTGCCGGTAATATATTTTAATGTTTTTAGAAGGTCTCTTTCTATAAGTCTATATTATATAACTAAACTATTGTATGTAAACTAAACAAGGTTTTCAAAATGTTTAAGAAGCGTCATTTAAAATTAAATTAAAATGCTGATCTTACGCCACCAGCCTGCTCAGCTCGCTGCCAGCCTGGGGTTCTGTTCACCTAGGCCGGCACTGGGCTGAGCAGGGCCTATGGCCGGGACCCCAGACCTGGGGTGGGGCGGTGTTTCAGGGGTCAGGGCAGAGGGCTGGGGAAGGGAGTTCAGGGCAGAAGGCTGGGGTGTGTGTGGGGGGGTTCAGGGATCAGGGCAGAGGACTGGGGGTGCAGGAGGGGTGCAAGGCAGAAGGCTGTGGGGGGGGGTTCAAGGGTCAGGGCAGAGGGCTGGGAGGTGTGGGGGGTGCAGGGCAGAAGGCTGGGTGTGGAAGGGATTCAGGGCACACAGATGGGGCTGTGGAGGTGCAGGGCAGAAGGCTGGGTGTAGAAGGGATTCAGGGCACACAGATGGGGCTGTGGAGGTGCAGGGCAGAAGGCTGGGTGTAGAAGGGATTCAGGGCACACAGATGGGGCTGTGGAGGTTCAGGGCAGAAGGCTGGGTGTGTGTTGGGGTGGGGGGGTTTCAGGGCAGAGGGCTGGGGTGTGTGGTGGGGTCAGGGTAGAGGGCTGGGGTGTTCAGCTCGTGGGGGTGCTCCCAGCCCCCTGCCCTGAGTGGCTCATCGCAGGGGACTGGAAGGGATATGCCCTGTTCCACCCCCTTCCCCCAGGCTCCGTCCCTACCTCTCTCTGCATCCTCTATGGAGCTGTGTGCACGCTGCCGCTCTCCCCCGTTAGGACCATCAGATGATTGGCGCAGGGAGGGAGAGGAGGCGGGGCAGGAAAACACCACGCTGGGGGAAGAAGCAGGGGAGGAGGGACGCTTGGCTGCTGCAGAACCAAGCTTCTGCCTCCTGCCCCCGCAGGGGAGAGTGGTGGGTGGGGGGGCTGAGTGGGGCTGGGACCGCAGGAGGGAGCTGCGTGCCACTCAGAATCAGCTCGCGTGCCATGTTTGGCACGCGTGCCGTAGGTTGCCGACCCCAGGCTTAATTGAAGGCAACTGCTTATAAACAGCTTGGATACATTACAGTTTCAGCAAAATTTGAATGACCAGAAGTCTATTTTTAAAAGATTTTTTAAAATGCATGATATGAATTATACTGTGGAAAAGCACTTCCACCGCCTCACTGGGCTCAACATTTCCCCCTCTAGCAGTGGGGGGGTCCTGGAATAAAGTAGTTCCACTCCCGAGAGTTTTTATTCCTCATTCAGGTTTTATTTTTCAGTATTTTACAAGGTGGGTGTGATAAATGAAGGGGTGGAGGAGCTTACTTTTATGGACACCCAGCCAGCCAATTAGCTACAAAATCCCTGTTAGTAGCTGTTCTCTACTTGCTTTACCTGTAAATGGTTAAAAAAGCCCATAGGTAACAGGAAGGGAGTCGGCACCTGACTAAAAGAGCCAATGGGAGGGTTAGAACTTTTTAAAATAGTGAAAAAAAATTCCCTTTGTCTGTCTGTTGTTCTACCAAGAGAGGGGACAGAGCAGAAACAGGGCTGGAGCTATGCTGTAAAAAAGCTGTGGGCCAGGTATGAAAAAAATCACCAGATCATACCTAGAAACTACTCATTTGAAACCCCCAGATATGTAAGTAGATCAGGAAATGTCTAGCAAGACACGGTTAGGTTTATCTCTTTATGGGTTGTGGACTCCTTTGTGCTAACCCCAGGTGCTTTTGTTTTTTTCTTGTAACCATCAAGCTGGACCTCAAGAGAGCTATCTTGATTCTTAATTTTGTAATTGTTTTTTTTTTAATCCAGCAAAAAGCCTAAATTCCAGATGTATTTCCTTTCTTTTTGTTTTTAATAAAATTTACCTTTTTTAAGAACAGTATTGGATTTTTGTTCCTAAGAGATTTGTGCATATGTTGTTTAATTAGTTGGTGGCAACAGCTGATTTCCTTTGTTTTCTTTCTCAGCTCTTCCCCAGAGAGGGGGTGAAAGGGCTTGAGGGTACCCCACAGAAAGGAATTCCCAAGTCTGCCTTCCTGGGTCCCAAAAAGGGGTTTTTTTGCAGTTGGGTGGTAGCAGCATCTACCCATCCAAGGTCAGAGAGAAGTTGTAACCTTGGGAGTTTAATACCAGCCTGGAGTGGCCAGTATTAATTTTTAGAATCAAAGTGCCAGAGTGGGGAATCAGCCTTGACAGTGGGCCTCTGGGCAGGCCCAAGCAGTATTGGGTCATAGTACATAATACATCAAGATCATAATACAAAAAGGGAATATTTTTCCCTGCCCCCGCTCTGGGATGCTGCCTTGTTATGTGGGCTCTAGGTTGACAGTCCTTCCCCAAACAGGAAGTTAGCTTGTTGCTTCCCCTAAGGAGAGCAGCTTTTCACCCTGCTATAGCTTAGCTCTCCCTCCCTCCATCTCACCAGAAGAGAGGTTTTTAAAGGTCACAAGCAGCCCTTAATTGGACTCAGGTGTCCCTAGTTGACCTGAGTTAATCTTTTTTCAGCTAATGGGAGAAAAGAACCTTTACCATTCTAGGACTGACATACCTGCCTTCCCCCATTCTCTTACATCTGTCCAGTCTGACTTTGTCACAATACTTATACGTTAGCAGTTCATCATCTTGTTTTCCTACAGTTTTTGAAATGTAATGTCTGTCTCATCTTATGCGGGGGTTCCGTTCCACGGTTAGCACGTAAAGCGAAAACCGCATATAGCCAAAATTCCATTGAGTTCAATGGTGGGCGAAATCGCCCGCATACAGGTATAGTATTAAAATTGTTATTTTTCTTTGTTTTTGTTTTTTTGTTTTTGCCGACCGCATAAAGTTGAAATCGCGCATGTTAAATGCGCGTAAGATGCGACAGACCTGTATACATCTCCCCATAGCCACAGAAACATAGGGACATTTGCAAATATCTTACAATATGCGAACACTCAGAACTTAAACATCCAGTTACAAAGCAAACAACCCTTTGAAACAAACCTCTCCAGATGATTCGTCATATATAAATATCTGACTAAAATAAGGCAAGTCAAAGGTGGGCTAACAAAAAGGAAAAAATGTGAATGCAGTAGCAAAGATTTTTGAATGGCAGCTTTGACATTATCCCATTCAATCCACTTTGAACATAATTATAATACTGGCTGTATCTTGTAATAGAAAATAAACTCAATATACTTGTAAATATACAATAATTTTTTAAAAGTCTGAGTTCAATCACGTTTCAGGAATGTTTTCACAGCTGAAAATGTGTCTCTCTCTACATACTCTCTGAAATATTTAAAAGTAGCACAGGAACTCATCATAAATATATTCACTTGACAGATTACTCCAGCTCCCATGAGGTCTATTGCAAACCCCTGTTACAATATCCTTTGCTACAATACTGTCTGCATTTCTGAAGTTCAGCATTTCACAAGAGCAAGAAAGACAGCACAAATGTATTTTCCTAGAATGTAGTAACCCACCACCCAGTTTTTCCATATGTGGTTTAACTTGCACCGGGATCTTACCATCAATAATGCACCATACACAATGCCACAAAAATAAACAATATGCTAATATGAACAGCTTTTGATTCCTCAATGTAATGTAAAAATGTGAAGCCACTGAATGAAGATACATAAACTAACATATATTTAAACATACATTGATCTGTTTCTGTTTTCTGTGCCCCTTCTAATTATAAGCCATTTATGATGATGACAAATGAGGCTCTCCTTCCCTTGGATCCTGCAACGAAGTCATAAGGCTGAATTTGTTAAAATTATTTCTATGGCAAGAGTGATTAAATCCATACAGGAGTAACTTCACTGCAAGACCAGGCAGAAGGAGAAGCTGGAATGGGACGGAGAAAGATCGAATTCAAACATATCTTTAAAAAAGCAAGCACAATATACAAACAAATCTCTAGGCTTACAAAAATGCTTTGTGTGTAGGTGTTCTTATTGCAAATTCACCATAGCACAAAAGCATACTTGTGTGTACAATTCTGCTCTTCTAGTAATCTGCATCTTTTCAGATGTCATAAGGAAGACCTCTCTCCCACCAGAAACGACACGCTTATTCCACATATTTCCTCTACAAAAAAAAATTAAGAAACGTATAGCTTTAATCTGTCAGGTTTCATACCTTGCATACATGCAGCTATGTATAAAATGTTCTCCTGCAACAGGATATTTACCACAATTATAGGATTTTGTAAGCAGTGGTTGCTTTGCTCAATCAGTACTGAACTTGCAAAAAGGCAAGTCTTTCCTTACAGTATGCATAATAATCAGTCTATCTCACTCAGCTCACGGGTGCCCAAAGTTTGTTCATTAGCTTATCATAGCAATCCCCACACCCAAGATGCCTTGAAAAGCATCAGGACCATTGCTATGGAACTGCTGTGATAGGTGTGGGAACTAGAGGTGCAGGGGGTGCTGCAGCACCTCCACGTTTTACATGGGGCCGGCAGCCAGAACCCCGAGTGCGGGGCCAGCAGCTGGGACCTGCGTAAAACATGGGGGTGCTGCAGCACCCCCCCACACCCATAGTTCCCATGCCTATGTTGTGAAGTCATTAACAGTTAAATGTTTAACTGATACAATTTTAATAGTTTAAACAGTTACTTTTTTAAAACGCTATTTACATCTCTATTTTGCACTACTGTTTTTCTGTCTGTCAGTGTCCCCACTGCTTGATTATCTGCTAATTTGCATTGCCCACCAATCTGCACCATTGCCCCACACCATTACCCAGAGTTTCTTTCCTGCTGCTTGCAGCATTTGCTTCCTGAATCTGTCCTCAAGCTTCCACTGAGGCTATTTCCCCTTCCATATGTTCCTCACCACACTTTTCCTCGGGTGAACTATAGCACCCTCTGTCCTCTTATCATACTGGCACTGGAGCCTCATTCTCTCTCATTCTCACAAACCTTCTGTGACAGACTTGACAATAGCCTGCAATATCCCTGACAAACTTTATGGAATTAAGAGACACTTTACTGAATTAACAAAAACAACGAGGAGTCCTTGTGGCACCTTAGAGACTAACAAATTTATTTGGGCATAAGCTTTCCTTGGCCAAAACCCACTTTATCAGATGCATGGAGTGAAAAATACAGTAAGCAGTATAAATATACAGCACATGAAAAGATGGGAGTTGCCTTACCAAGTTGGGGTCAATGCTAACGAAGCCAATTCAGTTAAGGTGGAAGTGGCCTGTTCTCAACAGTTGATAAGAAGGGGTGAATATCAAGAGAGGGGAAATTATTTTTGTAGTGCTAACGAGGCCAATGCAATCAAGGTGGACCTCAGCCATTTCCAACAGTTGGCAAGAAGGTGTGAGTATCAGCAAGTTAAACTTCCTCACTTAGGTTTTGGATGCTTGTTCTAAGCCGAAGCTGTGAGGAACTTGAAACCATAAAGAAAGCTTTTGGGTGGGATTTTGAAGGACTACTCCTGCCAGAGCCTGCATTAGGGATGGGGTGATGACTACTAAGCTTATTAGCATGTGAGTAGGTTCTTTTACTATTTTTAGTATGTTTTCTCTGTAATGTTTTTATCTTAAAAATAAACCAGGTTTGCATAGGAAGTGCAGTATGGTACCTTGTGACTGTGGGAAATTATTATTAGTCTGTGAAAAGAAAGTAAGCAGGCCTGCTCAGCCAGAGTTTCTTGCTAGGATCTCACAGTATAGTCAGGGGACTATGCAGCCTGGAAAGACCCCAGTCAGAAGGGAGTGGGACATGGGTCTCCACTCAAGGGAGGTGACAGCCCAGGAAGCTGAAACCTAGAGTGGGTGCCCTGGCTGGACCACAGAGGGGGAATACAGGTGCAGTTGTCCTGAACTGTGACACCTTCATCTCCACCATTTCCTCTACAACAAATTTCTCCCTGCCTCTGGCAAAAAGTATTCCAACTCAGGTCTTCACTTCTGCACACTTTGTTCCAGTCTTCACCCCCAGCTCACGGGCTCCACCCAATACTACTAACTGTCACAGTTACTGGGTGAATTGTACCCTGATCCCTCCTGGTTTCTCAAGTGCACCCACCTCGAGTCTCAGACCTCAAGCTGTCACCTGCCTCCTGGTAGAATCAGATGATTCTCCCACTCTCAGACAAGGCCTTGGACTGCAGTCCCCTGTGTATCAACCATGACTACCTCAGCAGGAGTGAGTTATCTTCAGTGCTTGCAGTTCTGTTCTCTCTAGGGGCAAACAGCAGTATCCAGTAGCCACACAGCCTTCTTAAAGCAAAATATAATTAATTTAGAACAGGATTTCAGAGAAAACAGACCTTATAAAGACAGCAGTCCATACATATGCCATCCTCCACAGAGCCCCTCTCCCTCTGTCAGCCAGTCCTCCTGACAGCCCAGGACAACTGACCTCCCCTCCTCTCTTGAGAAGGGTTTTTAACTGTTTAGTGTTCTTTGGATCTCTTTCTTCCCAGCACTGACTGAACAGCTGTGTCACTATGAGCTGGGGCCTGGAATTATGCCATTGTCTTGTAACTCCCCTCCCCCAATGTTTGCTGAGAATAACTACATCTCTACCCTGATATAACACAACCCGATATAACACGAATTCTGATATAACGTGGTAAAGCAATGCTCCGGGGGGGAACTGCACACTCTGGTGGATCAAAGCAAGTTCGATATAACGTGGTTTCACCTATAACGCGGTAAGATTTTTTGGCTCCCGAGGACAGCGTTATATCGAGGTAGAGGTGCATTGTGTTTTTCTTTCCTTTGCGCTCCCCCTCCCCCCCAAACATCTTATTAAGCTAGAGCAATCACATGCAAACAGGGGAGTCTTATAGCCCAACATACAATGACTTCTCCTTCCTGGCCAGGTCACATGTAGTGTTCATAAAATTACTACATCTCCTCAAAGTTCTCAGATTATTACACAGCAACTCCCCATCCATTGCACCAACCATGAACACCATCCTCAGTGTCCCAGGGCATTCCCCCACTGCTCTAGGAAGCAGCCTCTGGAACTCCTGGAATTGAGGAGACTTGCAGGGGGGCGGGGGAAGGGGAACAGCCCACTCGTCATTCAGGCCTGTGTGCACAGTACTTAAAAACTTACAGTTCTAACATGGAAAAAAAGCTAAAATGACCCTAAATCCAACATTTAAATAAAACACAAGCTGCCCATTGTACCAGATCTACTTAGGACCCACCTCCCTATCTAGGTTTTTTTTTTTTTTTTTTTTTTTTTTTAAATCGACAGTCAATGTTTATTTAAGAGATATCAGTCAACGATGAAAAGTAGGAATTCCATGGACAAATTTCAGCCACCCAAATTCCAAGATTTCCTATTAAAAATTAATAAAGAGAAACCAAACATTTGACACTGAAAATGCAAAGAACATAAAATCTAACCCCGTGTAACATTTTACCAGAAACAAAAAGGAATTTACGCCACGATTTAAGCCCATTTTAGAACGATGGAGCTGTTATCAGGCACTTCTATAATGCTCAAATACACACCATTTAAACATGTGTTAATGACACACCAAATTTCTGTTCTGAGACTACAGAAAGGATGGTCACTCTGGGCTAGTCTACACTGGCAATGCTTAAGTGCTGCCGCGGCTGCGCTTTAACATGCCTTGTGTGGTCGCGGCACAGCGCTCTTAAAAAACCCCATCTCCACGAGGGGCGCGGCTCCCAGCGCTGGTGCACTGTCTACACTGGCGCTTTACAGCACTGAGACTTGCTGAACTCAGGGGGGTGTTTTTTCACACCCCTGACAGAGAAAGTTGCAGCGCTGTAAATTGCCAGCATAGACAAGACCTTTGTTTCAAAACATTTTGTCACTGCACAGGCTATCATTTGTTCTGGTATCATTTATCTCCCAATGTTCTCCAGCTGATGAAAAAAATGAATTAACTGTGGTGCATAACAGGCTCTAGAGTTAACTAAGACCAGCTGGACAATCTCTTCATGGAGAGTCTTGTACAGCCAATTAAAAATTGCACAGTATTTTCAAGATGTTTCAAACCTTTGGCTAGCAGTGGAGCTGAATTGGAGGATTAATTTTCTGATTATATGCAGAAAACACATTAATGGCAATGCGTGTTATGCACAGGCATTGAGGGCAGAATACATCCATGAAGAAACTCCAAATGAGAAACGGTTATTGCCAACTCTTGTGGTTTTGCCATGATAAGTGTTACAATATTTGGTGTTTTTCCTGCCCAGCTTCTGGAATAAATTATTGCATGAGAATCTCAGCTTTCAGTTAAAAAGGGAGTTACTAGCCTACGTGGCTGTGAAAAAAGACATGAAAACTTGACGCAAATACACTGTAAAGACTCCAAAACAAGGAGGCAAATAAAAAGAATCCGAAGTGTATTTAAAAAAAATAATCCTGTTATTTTTAAACTAAACTCATAATTGCTTTCGTGTCAGCAATACTGGAAAGCAACTCCCTATGTCTCCCAGGTTTTCAGTGCTCTTGCCAGACAGCAAAAATATCCGATTTTAAAATGGCAGAAACTTCTAAAACAAAGTGAAGTTAGTAGTTTACCTTCCTGCACTCTTAAGTCTAGAAACATGAGCAATGCTACACCAGATCAAATCAATGGTAAATCGAATAATCCAGTGCCTGGTCACTGAAAGAGCTTCAGAGAAAAGAACAAGAAACTCCATAAACAGACAATGATAACAATCTCTCCATAGTAAAAGTTGCTGCTTAATCTCAGGCTTGTTTTATGCCTTGAATTTTAAAAGTTATATGCCATATATATATATATATATATATATATATATATAGTGTCAGTTGTCTGATTCTTCAATCTCTAGATTTTGTATGTAATAACAGATAGTAGATAATGTTTTCACCACTCAGCTCATAGAGAGCTGCTCTTAACAAAACATAACAGATCAGAGCCTTCTTTTGATTTGGCCTTTCATCAGAACTTGTCATGGTGGACAGGCCCTAAAGATGAACCACTTCCTCCACTAAGAAAAGCCCTGTTTTTAACTTTGACAATATTAACAGTATTTAACATATCCTGGTATGGACAAAGAATAATGCAGGCTGCATTACAGTGGGTGGGGAGTCTTAAAATGATAATTTGGAACAGAACAAAAATGCAGAGGAATCAGAATTTCCAGAATGACACACACAGCGTGAAACCACAACAGAAAACACTAAAAAGCTTGCCTTAAGTGCTTCGCCATAAATATTTTACTACAACTTGGAAAAAAAAAAAAAAAAGAATTTGTTAACCATTCAAGCTTTGCAGAGTATATTGTGTGTCTTTAAATGATTATCTGCAGTAAGCATTTGGAGACAGTTCTGAGAAAAAAGAATCTGTGGGTTACAGTATGATTTCATTCCAGTACTATATACAGCTTCTGATTTACGGAGGCCCTAAACACTGCATGCACAATAGTCACTAATGCTATAAGAGCCCAGAAGTCTGCAGCTTTATCATCCACTCTAATATACAGAATAAAAGTTAAAAAGGCAGTGGTCTAGACTGATTTTTCAAACTTATTAAAATGCTCTGGATATAGATCCATTTTCTTTGCTCAATATTTTACTTGTATGTTTGCCTGTAAATATCACTATGAGAAAAAAAATTTGAATTGGGCACTATAAGCACAAGGTAAATTGACTGAAAAATCATATTTTCAGTAAGCAGTTGTGAAATGCTAGCTTGCAATTTACTGCAATAGTCCCAGCAGAAACTCCTACTCTGCCAATAACAGTACACCAGGATGACTATTTTTAATTTTACATAAGCATAAGAACACCTTTGTCAAAAATCTGTACAAAATCAGTTACCTAGTTCTTTCTACAGACACACGACTTAGCTCTCCATCTGAAGTGCTGGCATAAAATTCAAGGTTCTTTTGATCCAGATTATATATAATACAAGTACATTTAAAAAACAAAAAAAGCACTACTGTACTTTGATTTGTGACCACCACAAGCAAGAAATGGCCACTATTAACCTAGAATGAAAATCACTACAGTATTGTCGCGGTTACCAAGCAAACAGCACCTCTGACCCCTCTTTGAGTTGGTCTCTTTGGCATAGAATCCTGTGACTCTTCCACTCTCAAAGTGAGCCCTGGGTTGCAGTCCCCTGTGTATCGACCACAATTTACTTCAGCAAGTCTGACATATGTCCATACCCTGCAATTCTGTTCCCTCCAGGATAATGTCAGGGGTAATCAGTGACTAAACAGTTTCCTTAAAGCACAGTATCATTTATTTAGAACATTTCAGAGAAAATAGATCTTAAAAGCAATAAAACACCTGATAAGCAGACATGCATGTAGGTTGTCTAACCATCTTCCACATGGACACCCTGGAAGAACTAATTCCCTATATACTCTTTGTTAGAGCCTCACTGTCGGCCTGTCAGAGTTCACTGACACACTCTTGGCAACTTATGGAAATTCCCTCCCCACACATACACTTTCCCAAGGAATAAATACAAGTTTAACTGTGTATAACCCTTTGATCTAGCAACTCCGCACTCTGGCAAAACAGTTTACAACAGGAGACAGGGTCTTTGAAGCCTGCTCCATTGTTTTTCAAGCATATACCTAGATTATTTTTCTGGGAAGTCACTGTGCCGCTTCCCTGTTTGTTCTTCTCACTGCCCCTATCAAATTAGATCAAATACTTTCATAAAGGAAATTCTGATAACCCTCCACAGTTAGACAGAAACTTTTCCTTACTGACCAGATCACTTACAATATTCACACCATTACAACATAGCATTTTCATAGATTGGTATGTGGCAGCTCCACAACCCTCACAGTTACTGATGCCAGAAAGACATCCTCTCAAAATGCTACTGTAGCAGATAATGGTTTCTTCTTTTCAATATTCTACTTTTAAGGGGAGAAAGCCACAAACAAGGGGACAATTCAGGTGATCAGTCACTTCTGGGTTACTGGTTCATAGTCAAAGCATGTTAGTAGTGACTATGGGTATGTCTTCACTAGCAATGTTAAAGCGCTGCCATGTGGCTATGTGGTGCGGCACCAGCACTGGGAGAGAGCTTTCCCAGCACTGTAAAAAAACCATCTCCACAAGGGGAATAGCTCCCAGTGCTGGTACACTGTCTACACTGCCACTTTACAGCGCTGAAACTTGCAGCGCTCGGGGGCAGGGGGGTTTCCACACCCCTGAGCGAGACAGTTGCAGCGCTGTAAAGTGGCAGTGTAGACAAGGCCTAAGTGCCAAATTCAGACGCTCTCCTTCAGTTACAGGAGGGATTCACTCCAAGGAAGGGCAGGCCTGGCAATTTCTACCAGTGAAGAACTGCTAGAGTTGCAGTCAGTGCCCTACAGGAGCCCTGCTAGGAGAAGCTGCCATGGGGATGTACTAAAGCAGCACATCCCCTGGCCACACCACCTTTTTGCCCACCACCATCCACTTCTTGTGCTGCACCAGCTACCCATATATCCCAGAGGGACACAATTTGTTTGTTTTGCACTGCAGAAACTTCCTCCCAGATGACTTATGAGATGCCAAGAATTGCGGACTTCTACAGGAGCATTTTATCTAGTTCATTTCAGCAAGTGCGGACTCCAAGCTGAGTTTGCCTCAAAATTCATTACTGCTCTCTGGGTGTTTGGCAACCTAGTTGATTGTCTCAGTTCATCTCCCGATTAATGTGTCAGAGCAGCATTTAGTGGCTGTCTCAGCAGAAAAGATGCCAAGGACTTAATTGTTCTATGACCTGAAGAGGCAGTCCCTCCACATCAGAGCTAAGGCACATTAGCAGGACACAGCAGTGTGCATTGCTACTGCCTGCGCTTGTATCTATTTTGTGGATAAAGAGAGAACCTCCGTTTCAAGTACTGTCAGTCTGGCATCTTTCAGAAACAATCACTGGCTAGAATGCTCTTGTACCCCATTAAATTAAAATTTTATTTTTGTTTGTTATAAATAAAAGTTAACACTAGTGAAGTCAAACAACTGAGCCAAAGTACGTCTTTGTTTTCTTAGAGACAAGGTTTGGTAATCAATAGCTGAGGACCAAGTAGTGGGATTGGGAGAAGGAGGGGAAAAAAAAAAAAAAGCGACAGGATAGCCTTTAGTTGGTTTACAGTTTGCAAGTTAGCTGTTTTAAACATTTCCAGGATCCATTAAATTGCCGGCATTCTAGGTCTCAGAGAACTGGGGACTACATACTGTATTCGTTATTTTTGTCTGCCACAGAAAGATTGTGACATATTAGCATAAGACCTATAAAATTCTTTAATTTGGAACATATGTTTCCAAGAAACATTTACAGCGGGTGAAGCTTTACAATGCTGTGTAATTAAAGAATAATGAACTGTTTCACTATTAGTTTTTCATACTCCTCCACATTAACTCTTACTCAATGCATGACTCTACACTAATTGCAAAATCTACACAGAAAATCATAGTCCCATAACATGAACCTCCACCTGGGGTTGTTTAATTATTGTCCTGTCTCATTAAAATTATAAGCTCCTTGGGGCAGAGATAAATGTCTTCTGTTACATACAGCATTGACACATTTCCATGCTCAACAAATGATGATCATTTTCTTTGACATTTACTGTTTGTCAAACAGTCATGCTCCTGTTTCTTGTGTGAATTAAGTCATAAAGTAGGGTTGAGCATTTGACCGGTCCAAAAATCATAGGTCAACTGACTGGTCAAATAGTATCAAATAAAATGTCAAAAATGGTCAAATATTTTAAAGCACTAAATTTATTAGAACAATTACAACAGTAACAAAAAAAAGTAAGAATCTGTGGGCTCCGAAAGGCTTAGATATTTGTACCTAATTATAAAGAATAAGTTACATAACTGAGTTATTTTAACTCAGAAAAATGCAAAACACGATGAAATAAAGAAAGAAAGACCATAATGCAATTTAAAAAGTTGGCCACCGCCTCATAAAGAGCATTCTTGCTGGAATATGTGACAATGTCTGACTGTGGTTAAATAATAGCCTGTCAATTGACCAGTTTGCCAAGCCTAGTCATAACATTAAATCCCTTTAATGTTTGGTTATGCATCTGAAGAAGTGGGCTGTAGTCCACGAAAGCTTATGCTCTAATAAATTTGTTAGTCTCTAAGGTGCCACAAGTACTCCTGTTCTTTTTGCGGATACAGACTAACACGGCTGCTACTCTGAAACCTACCATTAAATCCCTTATATCAGACGCAAGGAACATCTATGCTGTTACACTAGTTATTTTAGGTCCTCACTACAATTCTAGATACCACAGTACAAAGAAGCTGCATGGTGAAAGACAAAAAGTCTATCTAAAAATTAAATGCTCAAGCAAAGGGAGAAGGAATTAAAATGACAAAGCACACTTTTTTTTTTTTTTTTGGTAGAATGGTCTCTAAGTTCACCTCAATGTGGACACCCCGCTCACCATACAAAGGTATTTAAATAGATGTAAAATGTGACATTTTAACTGCAGGGTTCAAATGATAAACAGTTCTTCTATGTTCTCCTTCCACACATTTACTAGTTTTATTTTAGTAAGAATTAACTGTGCTCTCTCAATTTCTGCTCTGAGCATCATTACATGTGTCTGTTGTCACAGGCAGTGCAAGTCACAATTGTGAAGATGTACACAAAGGATAGAAACACTTTTGAATCACTCAAATGTTTACATAAAATGTTATTCTGCTTACATCAATTGTTTAGACTGCGTTAGCATTTAAATACATGAAAGAACTTGAGGAAAAAATACAATGCTTTAAAAAATAATCACCAAAACCAAAATCCCTGTACTAAGAGCTTTAACTGTAAATAAAATGAAACATACAGCCTTATTATCCCTTCCTCCAGATGAGCAGAGTGGACAAGAACCTGGTGCATCTGGGTCAGGGAGTGCAAAAGCACCAAATGCTACCTTCTTGGCTTCATTCTGTCCTTTCAAGCCAGCTGGAGGTGTCATGCTGGATTTGGTCATTAGTGAGTTGGAGGAGGCTTGGGGAAAAGTGCATTTACTCACCTTTCCCCTCCCTCCCAACCACCCAATGTTTCCACACAGTCTAAATTTCCCCACCACCACTAATCTAAACTAGCCTGATGGTGGTTTCCAGGAGCAGCTGCTCTAGAAGAGTCCCTGGCAAGATGAACTTTGCAGAAGTCAAGCTGTTCAGGAGTGTGAGGCTGGGAGCTAGTACTGATACACAGGACCTTTGGATCTCAAGGGCCAAACCTTCTGCTTCTTTCACGAGGAACGGCTTGGTTCACTGCAGTGTTAACTCAAGGTACAATTTGAGTGTTACCCCTAACAAAGCTCCTGTCTACACACAAAAATGTATAGCTTGAGTTCAGTTGTCCTTTAAACTTGAGATAACCAGCCTGTCAGGAGCATTGGTGCTGCCAACGCTTGAGCTAGTAATGCAGTGGGGGTGCAGCTACAGACTAGAAACTTGAGTTAGCATAACTTATCAGCCACTAAACCAGTCCCTCTGTGCAGCTTCAGTACTGCTTCACAGGGTAGCTGCTCTCATTTGAGGTAGGCTAACTCAAACAGAGTAACGCTATGTGCACCCTATGGACTTCTGCTGGCACAGCTACATCTGTCAGGGGGGTATAGATCCCTGCCCAACATAGCTGGGCTGGCCCAAGTTCCTAGTGCAGATGCAGTGCTTTTGCCACTAGTGGGGGGTGGCTTTAGTTTAGTATATGGGTACAAAACACAGCTTTACTGATATTGCTGCATCAAGCATGCTTTGCCAGTATTTCTATGCTGCTGAAGCATTCCTGGGGCAAACACAGGAGTTTCAATGGAGACACGTCCTTGGTGTATGATTGGGGGGTGGGGAGGAGAGAACCGGGATACCACACCCACTGCCCCAACACAAAAAATTCCTAGAAAACTCTACAAGTACAAGCTGGAAGGAAATTCCTGCTAGCCCCTGGTGAGCGCCGGGTCACTGTGAAAGCATGAATGAGAACTGCAGGTGCTGTTACCTCAGAACGGGAGCCTGGGCGGGACTACTGACAAAAAACTAACCCACGCCTGGGTGTGGCTTTAAAAGCCCGCAGGCTTTGTAAACCGCAGATCACACCCTGCAGCAGGAGGAACACCCCGAGCGGGTCACACGCTGCATCTGGGAATCTGAGTCACACCCCACCCCTGCCTAAAATCTTCTAACCCGGGCCCAGCTGAACAGGGGTGCAGAAACAGCCCCCAGTGTTCAACAGCCGGCGCTTTGTCACTCCCACTTTACTAACAAGCCCCCAGAAGCAGCCACCTGGTAGTGACCCCACTGGTCTACCTAATAATCAAGGTCTCTGCAGTCCGCCCAGAACTAGCTACTTCCTTCCCTGCCCCGTTCCGCCGGGGTGCGTGGCCCCTGCCCGCATGACCCAGCTGGGGGAGCGCCGCTCTCCTCCCAAAGACCCCTATAAACGCGCACACGCCCCAGCCTGGCCGCCGCCGGCTGCGGAGCGGTGAAGCGCATCCCCAGGACTTGGGGTGCCACTGCAGCACCTCCCGCACCCAGGGAGGTTGCGGGGAAGTTTCAGGGCGGGCTCCTACTCAGCGCCCTGACCGCACACGCAAGCCCCGGGAGGACAGGGGAGGCCGGGGACCGAGCGCCGCCCTGCAAGGAGGGGGAGCTGCAGAGCCCCCGGCGCAGCCCGGCCCGGGAGGGATGAATGGGGCCGGGTGGGCTGGCGCTGCTGACGGGCTCTTACCTGTTGGTCATTCCCGCCGCGACCCCCAACATCCCGGCAGCCGCCTCCCGCCAGACAACTTCGCGCCCTGCTCCGGGCAAGTTCCGCGCCGCAGCGAGGAGGCGCCGCAGGAGGAGCAGGAAGGCGGAGCGGGGCTCGGACAGGCAGCAATGGCGCGGCGCGTCCCGGCCAGCTGCCTGCAGCGCTGCTGCTCCGCCGCTAGGGAGGGGAGCGCGGCCGGCGCCCGCCCCCTCCCACTTTCCCCGCCCGGCCAAGCTGAGCCGCTGCCGGGCTTGCTGCTGGCCGGGGCGCTCTCCCGCCTTAGGCAGCGGGGTGAGTGTTGCAGCCCGGCCACGGGCGGCTGCTGCTGCTGTCCCTTGGGTACATGATTACACGCGGCTCGCCTTGCTCCAGCCGGACACCGCCTCCCTGGCCCCGCGAGCCGCTGACACCTCCCGCGGCCGAGGGGCGCGCACACTGTGGGGCTGGCCCCAGGGCTTTAGGCGCGCTAGCTACTTGCGCTGGGGTAGCGGCCCATTGGGCTAGGTGCTGTGCGAAGGCGAGACAGAGATGGGCCCTCTCCCGCGGCGCTGAACCAGCCCTTACTTTGGCTGGCCTCGGGGCTGGAGTAAAGCAGCATTTGCCACCCTCCTTCCTGTCCCCCTCCCTGCCACGCTCAGCCCGCCCGCAGGAGCCTTTTGAAGACAGGCGGCTGAGCTGGCAGCGCCGAACTCAAGCGGAGTTTTGACACTGCTGTAAATGGCAGTAGGCGCAGCCACCTTAGCCTGTTGTAGGGCTGGTCTTTGCTTAAACTTCTCCAAACTTTTAAATGGTCCGTGCAAGGGACGGAACAGAAAAGAGAATCATTGAGACTGGAAGAAGATGGGAGAAAGCCATCATGTTCCCTACTTTGGCAGATGACATAGTTTCCACTGAAATCATCTCCTGAGGGCTGTTTTTAAAAGCCACACTAGTCTGCTATTCAGTTAATACATGTTCTCACTGAATTTAAGAGCATAATTGAGTAAAGGTTCAATGGTTGCAGTTTATTTTCCTGACTCATGAGTGTTTTTCCAAGAGACAGCGATGGCCTGCAGCTTCCACAGGATGTTAAGTACAGAGGCTGCCTGTGCCCCAAACCCAGTCAAAAATGATTAGACCCTTTCCCCTCTTTTAGAAGGGTCACAGGTTTTTTTCTACTCAAAGAAACAAATTCCCTGTAAAGTTTTCAAGACCCACATCTGGAATGCCAATATGAATTCTTTCAAAGGAAATGTAGTCAATGCACAATCATGTCATTAGATTATCCATATATTTTATGTGTCTGTAGAGAAACACAACCAGAGGAAATGGTTTCACTAAGAAAGCCAAGAGGAGTTAAATGAAGTAGACATTAGACCAGCTGTTCTCAACTCACAGACCAAATAGTACACAGTTGCGGGCCAACTGTGTGCTAAAGGCCGTCGGATTGTATGGGGTCCGGGTTCCTGGCTGCCTGGTAGCCTGGCGGAGTCAGAGTCGCTAGCCAGCCCCATGTGGTGGGGGTCCGGGGCTGCCGCACGGCCCTTCAGAGTCCAGGTTCCCAGCTGCCTGGACGCCCAGCATGGCAGGGTTGGGGTTGCTAGCTGGCCAACTGGAGTCCGGGGCTGCCACCTGGCCCCACAGAGTCTGGGATCCCTGCTGCCTAGCCCCCCGCCCAGGCCTCTGTTCCCAGCCCCACTCTGTGGAGGGGTATGTGAGGGGAAGGTGCTGGGCATAGGGGTCTGTGGGGAGGCTTGGGGGGCGGGAGGGAGAGGAGGTGCTGCGCGCGGCCCAGGTAACACATTGGGGGCCGCATATGCAGCCCACAATGATAAATAGGTTGAGAACCACTATGTTAGACAATGCCCAGGAGTGAACAGGACTATTTTCTCAGAACTGTACATTGAAATCAAAATAACATTTCATTCTAATTCTTCTTCCAGTATATGTTCTATACTGAATTTATGCAGCTTTGAAACTCAGTAACTTCACTGGCAGATCTGCTCTCTCTCTTTCCCCCAAGTAAGAGTGACTCAACACTTGGTTATTCCTTAGGTGCTTATCTCAACACTTACTACTCTACCAGTGCCAAATTTTATTTTAACAGCTTTATTTTCAAATCCAGCTATGCTATTTACCAGTCCTCTTGTAGGGGAAGGTAATGCCAGTGCCAAACTAAGATGTCTTTATTTACAGATGAGATTCCTCTGTCATCAAAATAGCCAACAATATGAGCAAAACAAAGAAGAAAAAACACTAGGACATCAAGATGTAGAAAAAATATGGGCAGAGTATAAGGCTTTATTATTGACACAGTCAGTATCCTGGTCAACAATTCAACAGAAAAACAAAGCCTTTCTAATATTTCTTTAAAGCAGCATGGCTTTTTAAAGAGAAGGTTGGGCTTTTCTTGCAATACGTGTTGGAAAGTATTCAGAATGAATAAAGAACAATCTGTGGCTATAGTTTTTCCAATAGGCTTAATTCTTCAAAAGAGGGAAAGATGGTAACCATGAGATCAGAGGTAAAATTCTGTCATTAATTAAAATCTGGTTCAGTGATAGGAAGCAAAAGTAGGAATGTATAGCCAATAATCAATACAGACAAAGGCCAGATCAAACTACTGCACAGGCTGCATAGGTAGTCACCTTGTCTAGTTGGCAGCCGGTATCAAGCAGACTGCCCCAAATGTTGGTCCTGGAGCTGGTTTTGTTCAATATCTTTATTAATGATCTAGATGAGGGCGTGGACTGCACCCTCAGCAAGTTTGCAGATGACCCTAAACTGGGGGGAGTGGTAGATACACTGGAGGGTAGGCAGGGCCGGCTCCAGGCACTAGCGAAGGAAGCAGGTGCTTAGGATGGCCAATGGAAAGGGGCGGCATGTCCGGGTCTTCGGCGGCGGATCCCTCAGTCCCTCTCTTCCTCTTTGAGCTGCCGCCGAAGAGGAAGAGAGGGAACGAAGGACCCGCCACCAAATTGCCGCTGAAGAATTAAGTGGCGTGATTGAGCCGCTGCCGAAGTGCCGCCGATCGGCTTTATCTTTTTTCTTTTTTTCCCCCCACTTTGCTGCTTGGGGCGGCAAAAAAGCTGGAGCCAGCCCTGAGGATAGGGATAGGATACTGAGGGATCAAGACAAATTAGAGGATTGGGCCAAAAGAAATCTGATGAGGTTCAACAAGGACAAGTGCAGAGTCCTGCACTTAGGATGGAAGAATCCCATGCACTGCTACAGACTAGGGACCGAATGGCTAGGCAGCAGTTCTGCAGAAAAGGACTAGGGGTTACAGTGGATGAGAAGTTGGATATGAGTCAACAGTGTGCCCTTGTTGCCAAGAAGGCTAACGGCATTTTGGGCTGTATAAGTAAAGGCATTGCTAGCAGATCGAGGGAAGTGATAATTCCCTCTATTCAGCATTGGTGAGGCCTCATCTGGAGTACTGTGTCAGTTTTGGGCTCCACACTACAAGAAGGATGTGGAAAAATTGGAGAGAGTCCAGCGGAGGGCAACAAAAATGATTAGGGGATAGAACACATGACTTATGAGGAGAGGCTGAGGGAACTGGGATTGTTTAGTCTGCGGAAGAGAAGAATGAGGGGGGATTTGATAGCTGCTTTCAACTACCTGAAAGGGGGTTCCAAATAGGATGGATCTAGACTGTTCTCAGTGATACCAGATGACAGAACAAGGAGTAATGGTCTCAAGTTGCAGTGGGGGAGGTTTAGGTTGGATATTAGGAAAACCTTTTTCACTAGGAGGGTGGTGAAGCACTGGAATGGGTTACCTAGGGAGGTGGTGGAATCTCCTTAGAGGTTTTTAAGGTAAGGCTTGACAAAGTCCTGTCTGGGATGATTTAGTTGGGGATTAGTCCTGCTTTGAGCAGGGGGGTGGACTAGATGACCTCCTGAGGTCCCTTCCAACCCTGATATTCTATAATTATATGATTCTATGAAAAGCCAGCAATCTATTGATTGTATGGCTGAGTTTGGAAAACTAGTCATTTTCCAGTTTGCCAGGGAACAAATACCTGAGAACAATTACAGAGTTGGATAGCAGCATACCCATAAATCTGTGTTAAGAATGGTGTTATATATATATATATATATATATATATACACATACAAAAGCCACAATATTAAAAATAATATCAAGGTTGCAAAGCCAAGCATACAAAAATTGGTATATAATGGAAGAATTAAGGTAGCCTGTGCAACTTCAGTTCAGCCCCCTTGTGTGTTTGCATTAATTACATGATCCCATATTCCTCCACCTACCCCCCCCCCCCCCCCCCCGATCTTCAAAACCTTTTACACTTTATCTGGAAATCAACTGATATCTGTGATTACTGGTGTGCATTGGTTATCATGTGCTTCCTAAAGGAAACAACATTTAATAAGATGGCAGATGTGTTCTGCACTACATGCAGTTTTTGCATGACTTTAGTACAGCCCCATATAAAGCATAATGCACTAATAATCTAATGTTAAAGTGATGAAGGCACTGGTAATCATGGAGACGACTGTGTCCAACAGGTGTACAAATTTAGCTCAAATATAAAAAAGCACTTTTTGCAAACGCTGATATAAGAAAATCTGGAAGTTAATGGTTTCCAATACCTGCCCCTCCCTAGGGTGGTGGTTACCATCTCAGTCAGGGTGCTGATTTAATCTCCGTTGTCTTTTTTCTGCTCGTTGATAGTACACAATATCATAGACTCAGACAATATTCCACTACAATATGTGTACTCTAATGAAGCTGTGAAATTCACTGTCACTAAACTATTTTCCTCAAAAATATCCTGAAAGATGCAAAAAATGATTAACCCATTTGGGTGCTATATACATTTAGACTTTGACTATTTCCTTCTAATGCAGTATCCACTCATTTCAACCACTATTTACATAACATACTTATATGGCCCCCATTAGTATTTGAGGTCTCACAATCTTTAATGTACCCATCTTCACAACACCACCGTGATGTAGGGAAGAGCTACTAGCCCCATTTTACAAGTGAGGAAACAGACTAATTGACTTGCTCAAGATCTGTGACAAAGCATGAAACAACACAGGGCTCCCAAGTCCTAGGTTAGCACTCTAACCGCTTGACAAATCCTTCCTCCTTTTGCTTTTGGCACCTCCATGCTAGACGATGACAAATAAGCTTTAGTTAGGGCTATGCTTTTGGCCTTGTATACAAAGATCTTTCTTTCAAAATCTCCCACTATTGTTGAAGTGCCAGTGCAACACGGCTAGGGTTAGTAGTGTGGCAATCATAGTGTAGGCTGGTCACTTGCTCTGAGCAGGCCTAGATGACCAAAAGTGCTGGCACCAGTGATAAAACTATTATTGCAGTGCTGGCGGGAGCGTTTCAGCAACAATTGTCTGTAGATACAGCTATAAAACCAAGCTGGTGAAAATACAATTATCTGCCTTCTGACTGCTTCCTTGCTATGTCTTTCTACCCAAAGTTCAAGTTCTTCATGGGACAGAACCTTTTAATATGTCCTATCTTCCCACATAAAAAAAATCCTACCCTTAGGGACTTGCCCTCTCCCCTTTTCAAGGGTCAAACCCTTCTGTGCCCCACCTTTCCACACCAAAAGCACACCAGGGCATTTCTTCCTGACCAGTAGTGGGGTACTTCCTGCACTGCAGCTTATGTCAGTCCTCCAAAATCTACCAGAGGATTGCCAGCATCTACCTTTGCTGCACTGCTAGCAGGTGTTGCATGTCTTCCACTCTTTTCCCTTTTGTTAGGAGGGGTACACCAGCCTGGGAAGGTGGATGTTCCTCAGTCAAAGAAGGCATCTATACTTCTGTCCCCTAATCCCTCCTTGATTAGAGAGGTGGGGGAGTCTCATGATCCCACTTCTTGTACCACATTGTCATATGCATGTCTGCCCCTTTGCACACCCTGCTGGCTGCACATGGCACTGCAGGTGCTCTCTACCTCAGTTTCCTCCTCCATAGTGGGTCCCTCAGCCTTCCCCATACAAGTAGGAGTTGGTGCCATACCGTAGCCTCCCAGCCAAGTCAATAACTAAAACTTAACCCATTCTGGGATAACAAGTGTCCTTTTCTGCAACTGCAGAAAACCAAAAGCACTTCCACCCCACTTTGGGCTCCTCTTTGGCCTTCCTTCCAGCTTCCCTTTATGTCCCTCTAATTTGGGATAGAGGCCTGACCATCCAGGCTGCTCCCCTGGAGTCCTTCCAGACCCTACTTCAGGGCCTTCCACAGGTACCCAACTCGCTGCTCCCTGCGATTCCTTCCCCAAACTGAGCTTCTCTGCCTTTTTGTCAGGTCCTGGTACTTAACAGGCTGTCACCTGACTCTAATTAGTCCTGTCCCTTAGACTGGCAGGCAGCTAATTATGGCACAAGTGGGGGAACTGAACAGTGCTAGCTAACCCCATGGTGCCTGGCCCTTAAGGAGCAGGCCACCCTGTTACAAAAGCCCTGAATAGGTTGGGATCCAGTTATCTGACAATCACATATCCCTTTATACTCTCCACTGTCTTAACTGGCACAGTGAAGCTCTTGCTGTCAGTTCCTAGGCTAAAAGTCCCTGGGGTGCACTGAAGGGCTTTCTTAGCTGAGGGTTCCAGCCTTGGAAGTTGCTGCCCTTGAGAGATTGCCAGTGTCTACAACCTTCAGGGGACATTGTTAGACTGTAGCATTTAACTTTTGCTACTTCTCAGACCTTTATGGAACTGCAGATGCTATTTGTATTCATGCTTTGTTATTGATTTTGAGTGCCTGTTAGCACAGGAGTTACATGCTGAGTTGCAGATTATATTGCATAGATTATATTAAGATAAAAAGGGTTTATTTTATACTCTAAGCCGTAAACTTAAATACAGAGTAGGAGGAAGTACTAGTACTGCAGCATTAGGTACATTTTATTTTTGGATGACTTAAATAGCATTTTAAAACTTTCAGCATGGGCAATTTTTGGATACAGGATATCCAACTAAAAATTCCTAGTAAAACTTCTAATGAATCAGCAGTTAACACATGGGTTGGGCTGTTCATTGTATTATTTCCACTCAGTATCGATAATCTTTCATAATTCATGTGTAGAAACACATGGATCTATTCAGTCCAACCACTGTTTCTGCTGTACTTAGTTTTTACAAAACCATTTGTAGAGAACAAAGCTTTATCTTCCTCTACAGCTTAAAAATAGGGCATGATTACATTAAGTATATTGACAGACTTATGTTACTGATCAGTTTGACTTCCTCTTTGGTTCAATGCCAAGTTTCCATCTGATCCTGAGACATGCCTAATGTATTAGATTTCAGTTTTCTTGGAAAACAAAAAGGGATAGTGCAGCAAGACCATAAGGGATACAGTTCAGTACATTAGTCTCCAATTCTGAAAAACTGGTATAATAAAACAAAATTCCAGCATTTACCAACAGAATAGCAGTTCTGTGAGTAGGTCAGTAATTGGATGTGTATTTATATTGTTTCCAGCTGTGATAGCAAAAATCTGAAACAACAGTGAAACAAGTACTTTTAACATTGGCTTAGTTAACTTTTAGTCAAAGATGTTAGTTTTTGTTATCTGAGCATGTACTCTACATTTACATACAATACAGTCAACTTCCTGAATTCTAATGTGAAAACTTATTGCACCAGTGATGATATTTTGAAAATATAGGGCATGTATTTTAAGTGCCTATTCATGAAGACATACAAAAATATAAAAAAAAGGTACATAAAATTTAGTACATACTTACAAATCTTTTTAAAACTACTCCCATTTCTCCCAGTAGAGCACTCATGTACTCCACACAACATAAAATAACCACCTCTTTCAACCATCCCAAATTCCTAACCCTCCCAACAGAATAGATGAGCTTCGCAGAGTGCTGTAAGGTCACCAATCCAGGCTCTGCTGAACCAAACTGGGAAGGGAGTTCCAATGTAGGATCCACCTCAGAAAGTTGCTAGCTTGAGTAGAACTAGTCAGAAATTTTTCAACTGAATGTTTTTCCATTGGAAAATGCTGATTTATCAAAGGAAACATTTTGTGCAAATTTCTTGTTTTTGTCAAATCTTCCAATAGAAGCCAGACCTGGTTTCCTGCCAGTTTGCCCACTGCAGACCCAGCGCTCTCAGGGCTTCTAGGTTACCTTCCATAGAGCCAGAAGCTAGGCAACCCTGGCTCAAGCTTGGGCAGCTGGGCTCCTGGTTTCTTGGTAGCCTGCCACGTGGGCAGCTGGAACACCAGGCAGTTCTGGGAAGCTTGTCAATTTCATTCTGAAAAAAGTCAAATAGAAAATTTTGGGAAATCCTGAAATTGCCTGTTTTGGTCTGATGCTGATCCCTCTACCCTCCCCCCCCACCCCCCCCCCCCCCCCCCCCCACGCCCAATTAAAAAATTTCCCATGGAACAGAAATTCTAAGCTTGTGCCCCTACTTATTACAACAGTAGCAGTATCATAATTACAAAGAAGCAGTCTGTCAGGTACGCCCACTCCATTCCAAAACATTTAGGGTTAAGGTAAAAAAGATCATACGCTCCACCCAGAAGCTGTTACCATTTAAATATACTAGTCTTTGGGAACCTTAATTGCAAGTTTTTCATATCATTACATTTTCCCCTGAGACATTTTCCTAATAAATTTAAATACTTCTTATATGACTTGAAATAAGTAGAGGACAGTTTAACTAATGGCTGGATTTTAAGATTATCTCCAATACTGAAGAGTTGGAAAGCTGTAATATCAGAAGATATTATGTATCTTTTTTCTTGGTCTGAATTAAAGACAAGAATTGAAATTTACCTACCAGAATAGAGACCTTCACTGGAGAAGCACTTGGCCAAGGCTCAGGGGGGATCATAACAGTATGGATGGTGGGGCCAAACACTGTTTGCAATGTGGTAGATAGGACAGTGTTTAACAGTTTTAATTAAGTACCTTACCTTTACTTGGTTTCTAGCCTAGTAGAGACAGAGCATAAATCAATGAAAATATTCGTCAGCTGTGGATATAAGGTCTAACAGGTTCTAAAAAACAAACAAACAGACCACTGCTATCATGGGAGGCCTTCAAAGTAACTAGACTACTCTATCTGGGATATTAGATGCTGAAAATCAAAATGATACTTTTAGATATGTAAATTGCTGGGCTTGGACAATGCAAAGGCTAAAGGAGAATAGCAATGAAACTGCATTTTTTTTTATTTTCGTGGGGGCGAAAGACAGGACTTTATTTTCTATGAATTTTGTTTTCTAGTACTAGTCCATTCCAAAGTGCAAGGTGGATGTAACAGCAGCATATCAGAAACCTCCACTTAGAATGGTTGCATTTTTACACTCATTCTTGTACACAGGTCTGAATGAGTATGCAAGGTACAAGGCAATGGAGAATCATATTTATTCTAGTCCATTATGCTACTAGTTAGCTATGATTTTGCATCTTTTCATTTAGGGAAAAATCTGTGTTACCATAATGGAAGCATCTTTATGTTTAATCTTAAAACACACAAACCTTAAACTTGGTCTACACGTGAAATTTATATTGGAATAGTTACCTCAGTCAGGGTGTGAAAAACCACACCCCTGACCAACATTGCTATGCTGACATAGCCCTCAGTGTAGGCACAGCTATGTTGACTGAAGAATGCTTACTTCGGGGATTTGGTATTCCTACACAGATGGAAAAACCCCTTTCTGTCAGTGTAGACTGGAGCTACCCTATGGGGTTATGCCAGCATAGCCATGCTAGTATAGTCTCTGTGTGCAGACATACCTTCAGTCTTCCTAGATTTTCAAGAGCTTGGGCGTGGGCTTCCAGAAGAAATGAGAATTGATTTAGAAGCAAAACCTGACACTCAGATTCAGAATATTCTTGCCAAAATTACAAGGATGTGGTCTGAAATTTCAAGCCGGTGGTTCCTACTGGCACATTTCTTTCTTCTCTCCTGCATTTTCACAACAAGCTTCCCAAAAACTTGATTCACAACAAGAAGATGACCAAGGCCAAAGCAGATTTAATTAGCAAAGGAACAACAGAGATGGATCCTTCAGTTTTATTCCCTCACCCTTCCTCTCTTACCAGGATGAGTTCACAGTCACTGTATATATTTATCTAAGGAAAACAGATTGGGGGAATTGGACAAGAGGCACATATGTTTGAGTTTAAATGATTCGTGGACATAAGAAATTGGATGCTATTTGTATGAAGAGTCCAATCTTGTGAAAGTGTTAGTTTCAGGTTAGAGTGGCTGGTGTGTAAATTAAACCAGAGAATCTCTGAAGCAGCTCCCCCATCCCTAACACCACACATACGGCATTTTTTAATCAGTCTCAGCTACTACATGTCAGCCATTTTCTGTCTAGTAGCATATGCCAGACAAATAATGAAAGCAGGAATCTTTTTTAAAGTTCATTTATATTTTTTCCTAATAAGATATACTAAGACAGTTATTTTACATTACATTTCTAAAATTATGTTTCTCCCCACACACATTTTCACATTCATTTTCAACATGGTGATGCTATCCCCAAGTCAGGATTGTGCCAGTATTTCTATAGTAAACCCATAACTCATGTAATACAACTTTTTACTATCATAAACCCTTTTACTTTTGTACTGCAGGACAAATCCATAACAGGAAGTACCTGAATAACATTTACTCAATTTATCAAAGAAAATAGGCATTCAGAACAAAGGCACACACTCAGGTGAATATGCATTTTATCAAAATGTACAACAGAACATTAGGAGACCATCAATTAAAGTCACATTTCCAACAAACATTTTTATCTACTTTTGTTACAAGTAACCCCTACGATTACTACAACAGAAAGAAGTTCTCTTCCATTTGTTCACTTTGCACCTCTGACAACGTGCACACCCAGTTTCACTGTTTTGCGGATGCTGCCCGCCTTTCCCAGGCTCTGCAAAAAGGTGTTTAATGGTCATAGCAGCAGCAGAGCTAGTACAAAAAGGTTGGGAGGTAGATGTGCGGAGAGAAAGGAAAAGGGAGAGAAAGGATGGACCTGAGCATGCTCAATGGTGTTGCCTTCAGGACCACTCAAAATTTCCTTGTGAATAAACAAAGGAGCAGTTACACGTTAAGTGTGTGTTTGTTTCATTTCTTTACAAAAGAAATCAGGATATGTTTTAAAGCATGCTCCTCAGAAAGAGGTTTTAATAGTGAATTTTAAAAAAGTATTCAATGTGACTGGCTCTCTGGACAGCTGTGCCTCTGCAGGTGAAAAGAGAAGCACAAGCCAAATGGTGGCACCTGCAGGAACAACACCTTTGTAAGGCAATAAAAGGGAGTGGGCTGCAGACTTGTGCAAGTGTAGGTAGCAGTTGCTGAACTACAGTCCAACAGATATGCAGGGGGTGGGGCCATGGCCCTAACCAAACACTCTCCCTCTGCAGTTCCTAGCACTAGCTTCAGAACAGGCAGGCTCTTTTGAAGGCCCCAGCATCTGTAATCAAACTGTGGCCAAGGGTGGAAAGTAGGGTTATGTCATCTTACTCCTCACACCCTCTTCCTCCTAATGCTAGGGAGCCCCTAATTTGGCCCTAAGTATGTAAACTCCGTGGGACAGGGGTCATGTCTTCTTACAAGTCTGTAAACAACTCAGGATAATATGGTACTGCAAAATAGTAAACAGAACAAAGAATCAAAAAGTGAGGCCAACATATACTCTTTAAAAATGAGCAGCACAGTGTCAAGGTGAGCAAAGTGCCAGCTTTAATTTTCAATTTAAATTGCCTTTTGGAATTTGAGTCACAACTAGGGTGCTTTATTAGCAGACTAAAATGGAAGTTAATGAAATATATATTTACCATTCAAAATAATTCTGCTTCCAGTCCACATGTCCTGTCTATCCTGTTTACTGTAACTATGTATTTAAAACCCCAGGCACTTACTTACAGCTGAAGTTTCGTCCACAGCCTGGAAAGATATTTGTTCTGTTTTGAAAGCACTGACAATTGTATCACACACACATTATACAAATATGTTTAGTTGTAATAATTAAAATATTCTCGACAACACTCTTTCAAGGCCTCAATAATGTTCCTTTGTAGCAAAAGCATATGCAAGAAGTGTATATTACATTCAGGAGCACAATATTTGAGTTTCACTAAAATAGTGGATATACAAGTCAAAAGTCTGAAAACAAATCAAAAAGCCATTGCTATTTAATACGGTCCATGTTAAAGTATGCAAGCAGCATAAAATGCTATTCACAGTTTGCAAAGTTAAATAAAAAAATCTTAGGATTTGAAATACACATTTTAAAAGAAAAATTCACTTGTCACAGCCTCTCTATAACAAAGACAGTTGAGTAGATATTGTGCAGAAAAGACTGAAGGAGAAAAGAATCATGACAGCAGCAAATGTTCAGTTGAACTAGTTTTGAAATCAACATAAACAGTGCAGACATTTTCCTGCTGTGATTTAAAAATGTAAGAGCATATGAGTGAAATATTATGAACTGAAATCTTTTACCACCAACTTTGTCCTGGCATTGTTTTAATTAGACTAATCACAGCTGACTGTGAAAAAGAAAAATTAGGATTAACATCTAGTGATTTAGAACAAATCAATGATGCGGAAGGGGTGCTTATAGTCCAAAAATGACTGTAAGAACACCACAGTGGCATCTTCAATTGTTCAAAAGATGTCTTTCTAATTGTGAGGCCTGCAATCCTAGATAGGAAAGTCAAACTGGATGCTTTCTGACTCATCTATGACCCAGGACAATTCTGCAAGTAGAATTTAAGAAGTGCGTTGGTAATTGATTTGTGCCAAAAAGGATTTACTCTATAGTAACTATTTTGGCTTTGCAGTGCTAACAGCAAATAGCAATTAAAAAAAAAAGTTTTTCCCCCTCAATATAGTAAGTCACAGGAAGTAGAGATGACTAAGAAGTCATTTACATATAGTCACTTTCATATCAATAACTACTCATTATAGACATTCTGTTCTCATAGCAAGATAATCTCTACTGCTGTTCTTGCGGCCAAATTAACCACAGTCCTGATTAATACTATGTTATTCAGGGAGTGGACACCAGAATCTCAGGACTGCTTTTCCCTAACCCTGGTCTTGCTGATTAGTTTTGTAAAGTGTGGTCTGGCAGCAGTATCTGTAGTGGAGAAAGATGTGCTGGTGGGTCTAAGTGTGCATCTTCCCTCTCCTCTGTGTTCAGAAGTGAGTTTTAGGACTGAATAAGAGCATATTGGAGAAGAGGAGACAAATGCCTGAAAAAGTCTTGGATGGTAGGTGAGAAGAATGCATATGTATATATAATAAATTTACACACAAGTAATGGAGTAATTAAGGGAACAGAACTGGAATATGTAGAGGAAAAAGACAGCATGGGTTAGGAGGAAAAAAGTAAAACAAAACATAGAAGCTGGGGGGGGGGGGGGGAGGAATGAGCGCACTGTTTACAACAGAATTATACTTATTCTTACAGATGGAAGTGCTGTTTTCCAGAAAAGCCATGAAGTAGCAGAATCTAAAATGAAGCACAAACCACTTGACCAAAAGGCAGAGACAGAGAGAGGAGTGAAAAGAGAAAGAAGTGAGTAATTTCTTTACATTAGAATGCCTGCAAACTGCACCTGCTATAAAAGTTGTCCAAGAAAACACACTTCCTTCTTTCCTGGCAGTTTTATTTAGGATGTGTAAACGTCAGCAAATTCAGACCCTTCCTTCCTTCCTTGTTCCTACCGTCATTCTTTATAACGAAGTCCCTTTATTTCAGTCTAGCATGATAATGTAAGTGCCTGCTTACAGCTTCTTGCCTAGTCTTTGTTACTCATCCTTCAAGTTGCCTATGCAGATTCCAACCTCAGACAAAGATACCTTAGTTTAAGCCCTCTCTCCTAGAATTTCAGCCCACATGTGCCAGATTCTTGAAAATGTCTGTCCTGGGCCTGCCCTGAACGCTCTCTAGCCTCTGATCCAATGTCAGGCCTTGAATATCCATCCAACGTATTAATATCCTAAACACAGGACAACTTTTAGGGGTCACTAATCTCTTTGGCCCTAGGCCTTATATTCTGAATCTGTTTTTTTACTGAGAATTTAGCCAAAGTCAAAACAGAAAATGCCATGTGTCTCCAAATTCTCTTAAGAGCCATGCAATATTTTATAAAGATCATCATGCAGTGGAAACAGTTTTATTTGACTTTGATATTATAATATATGGACAATAGATTTATAATAATACAAATTATTTGTTTTCTTCAAATACATTGAGTGAAAATAGCGTCCTGAAAATGTATTTTTGAAGTACTTTATTAAGAATTTTTACCTATTGTTCTAGCTATTAAATTATGTGACATTTTAAATAAAAATAAAATATGTGACCAGTTTGCCAAATAATGTTCTCAAGTAATCAGAAACTTTTCACTCCTTTCATTTTACTCCTGAATACCAACTTGCTTAATCTAAAAATGTTTACAAGAAACAATAAAATAGTTTGGTGCAGTCAGAACCTGGAGACGGAAAGTAATAGAGCACATTCTTTAGAAACCCTCTATTCCCATTTTTAGGCTAAGATTCATTGCTTAAGGTAATTTGCAAAATCAGAAAAATAAAACTGCCAATGCTACACATGTAAGGTTCATTCTTCTATAGTAAAATTTCTCTATTAGTGCAATTGTGGAATGTAAATGTCTAAAAGATTTCCATTGTCTCATCGAAGTCCTGACCAACTGTGAAGGTACGAAGCCCAGCCAGAGGGCCGTGATGCACTTTCTTCCTCACCTGAAGGGAGGAAAAATATGCTTATAATCTTCACCAGCACTGAACTACAACTATGCACAAGTGAACTGAATGATGCAGTCTTATTCACGAAAGACACAAAAAATTTACTGCTATCAGTTTTCCTACATTCAAATCCCATCCTTATGTTCGCCAGTTATCTTTTTTGAAGAGATATCTTTTAAAATACACTCTGGAAAACTGCTACCACATGACAGATTTTGTCATCATGAAACACCACTGTCCAGTGTACACTTTGTTTAGAGTAGTGGTCTCCAACCTTTTTACACACAAGATCACTTTTTGAATTTAAGTGCAACCCAGGATCTACCCTGCCCCTTCCCTGAGGCCCCACTCTGCTCACTCCATCCCCCCGTCCCTCAGTAACTCGCTCTCCCCGGCCCTCACTCACTTTCAGCGGGCTCTGGGCTGGGGCCGAGGGGTTTGGAATATGGGAGGGGGCTCCGGGCTGAGCCTGGGGCAGGGGGTGCAAGAGTAGGTGAGAGGTGCAAGCTCTGGCAGGGAATTTGGGTGCAGGAGGGGGCTCCGGGCTGGGGCAGTGTATTGGGGTACAGGAGGGGGTACGGGTTCTGGAGGAAGTTTGGGTGCAGGAGGGGGTACAGGGTGCTAGATCTGGGAGGAGGTTCAGGGTTGGGGCAGGGATTTGGGGTGCTGGCTCCGGGAGAGGGCTCAGGGCTGGGTTGCAGGTTCCCGCCAGGCTGGACTTACTTCAGGCTGCTTCCGGTCAGCAGAGCGGCAAGGCTAAGGCAGGCTCCCTACCTGTCCCAACCCCACCCCGCTCCCGGAAGCGGCCAGCATGCCCCTGCAGCCCCTGGGGGAGAAGAGGGTGGGGTCATGTGGCTCTGTGCACTGCCACTCTCTGCAGGCACTGCCCCCACAGCTCCCATTGGCCGCAGTTCCCCATTCCCGGCCAATGGGTGCTGCGGGGGCGGTGCTTGCAGGCAGGAGCAGTGCACAAAGACCCCTGCCCTGCTCCAGAGGTCATGGGGGCATGCTGGCTGCTTCTGGGAGTGGTGTGGGGCCGGTGCAGGCAGGGAACCTGCCTAGCTCCGCTACACCGCTGGACTTTTAGCAGCCGGAGATCGCGATCAACTGGCCGAGGCTTCAAGATCGACCAGTCGATCGGGATCTACGGGTTGGTGACCACTGGGTTAGAGTATTTCAGGAAGCAGGTCTACATTTGGCAAAGAGATGAAAGGCCTGTTTCATCTCCTTTATTGACTTCACCTTGAAGATCCCATGTTAATGGTAAGCTCTATTCCCTAGGGACTGCCAGAACAGCAGTATTCAATGCTAGGAACCTTTTCTGCCTTGCCATTCCAATTATAAATCCTCCCACTTAGTGCATTAGTGTCTCTAAACATTTCACTGTCATGCTCACTTCTCCTTACTTCATGTTCAGGAGTAACTGACTTATTCCTTATTTAAAAAATGATCTCGAAAGTGCACAAACTGCAGCTGACAATCGAAAATGTTTAACTAATTACAATTTCCCTAAATAGGAAAAATGACAATAAATACCCAATAAAAATGTTTTGAATGGGATAATACAAAAAGCCTATTGCAAATTGTAGAGTGAATTATGTTTGACAAGTACTCTTAACACTTACCATAAGAGGGAGCGGTCTACGTACAAAATTCTTGCAGAGGCCTGAATTTTCCTAGATCCTTGTACTTATGGGATATTTGTTGGAGAGTATTTTCAGAAGGAGACATTAGCCACTAAAAAGTTAGTTTTATAATATGGCCTTTATTAATTAAAATTAGACTAAAACTTCTAGTTTCTTGGGAGAGCATCTGCCACGGGAGCTACTTCACAGTACCTTTTTTCCCCATATCACTTTGAATGAGATCTTCAGAAAAGTAACTATGTCTGCTATGAGGTTTAACAAGAAAGGATGTTATATCTAACTGTTTCTTAAAGGTTGTATTTTTACGTCAGATAATTTTATTTTTAACTTTTGGCTAACAGTCTTGTTTTATTACAGTTATGAATATCTTAACTCCCTCCTAAATGACCAGAATAGTTCTATTCCCTATCTGTTTACACCAAGTTCTTGATCTTTATTGTTCTGGAAGATCTGCACAGAAGGAAGTCACACCAGGTTTCATTTTTCTTTTCTACTTTCATATTCTGTTTCTGCAGCTTTTTGATAATACAGAAGTACCTCTCATACCGTGGGCAATTGCAACAAGTTTTCCCTTCTCTTCAGGGCTGAGTTGCAACATGGTATCCATTACTGGAAGAAGCCTCTCTCTTTCACTGCCTGACTTCAGAAATATAAATTGCAGCAAAACATTTTTCAAGTATTCCAGATTAGCAACAGACTTCTCTCGCTCTTGGTTCCTTTCCAGTCGTCTTACTTCACTCTTAAGAAGCTGCAGGCAGAAAGAAACCATTAAATATTACATTTTCTTATTGATCTTTATAAAATGAACGACTGAATACAAACTAATCTGGGAACACAGCACATGTATATTAGACATGCAATAAGGAAAGTGTTCAGTAGTTTACATACGTTGTGTTCTGGGCAAAGATTCCATGAGGCCTGAATGTACAGCTGGCCTCCAGATAACATTATTGGTTCAGAATTCATTTAACCTATTTATAATCTTAAACACCTTTTTGGATAAATTTTGCAATATTAGTTATACAACTAAATTACTTTTAAAGAAAGTATGGGGGAACAAGGTACAGACACTGCAATTCTGGTGATCAGGAGTAAAATTCAAAGGGTTGAGTAGATACTGTACTTGGGTTATGTTTTGGCAAAATATTCACTCATCTAATTAGGAAATATTTATATAGCAAAACAAGCAGTACGCACCCAAATTTTGATATTAATAGACTGTGCACCTCACAAGAATGCTGTTTTGAAGACTGGCTTCAAAAAGCTGTTACCTTCAGTTGTAGAAAATGCAAATTGGCTTTATTAACTAAAGAGGTAAAACACAGTCTTTGAAAACAGCACCTTTGAATCCACCAACACTGATCAAATTGAGTAGCTTCTAAAATAAAATTAGATAAGTAACAGTCATCTGATGCTATATCAGCTCAGTATTCAAGCATCCAAGGAATCTTAAGCTCAACCTACATTTACATCCATTGAGTAAAGGTGTGTGTGGGGGGGGGGGGGGGGGGGAAGGAAAATTAGTTACATGGGAAGAATAATTTAACCTAAACTGTTGTGCTTTTTCTGAGAAGAAATGTCATCTTTTTTTGCATGTGAGAACTGACTTTTATCTTACCAAGTACACCTCTAGCCCGATATAACACTGTCTCCGGGAGCCAAAAAAAATCTTACCGCGTTATAGCAAACTTGCTTTGATCCACAGGAATGCGTATCCCTGCCCCCCCCCCCCCCCCCCGACTCCCCGAGCACTGCTTTACTGTGTTATATCCGAATTCGTGTTATATCAGGTCGCGTTATATTGGGGTAGAGGTGTACTGGGTGTATTTTGTCAATGTTATGTACATACAGTATGTGGAATTTGAAAAAATTATAGGTCGTTAAATTTTGCATCTCACCAAATTTCAAACATTCCAGTTTGAATAATAAGTTCTGTGAAACAACTGATTTGGTATTAAGGTACAAAAGGATTTGCTTTGGAACACATACATACATACAGTAAACAAAACAAAACAAACAAACAACCCCAGCTAAAGAGCCATATCTAAAATGTCAGTGAGTGCATGACTACTAACCTTAATTTGTTCCATTAATATTGCATTGGTTGCTTCCGATTCATGAAGCAATCCATTCAAATGATCAGCACTTTTTGTTGTTGTGTTTAGCTTCTGGACCAGCTCTTCTTTGGTGAGTTCTGTTTGCCATTGAGGTGGCTCTGCAATGTTATATTTCAAAAACAGATTACTTTGGAGTTTACTTTACATAGTACTTTACATTTGGACTGATGGTTTATCAGGGTCATTTTTCAGAATTACACTGGTGTCATGGTGGCAACACTAAATCACAGAAATGAAAAACTCTGAAAAGTCAGATTTTACATCACCACGCATTTCTATTCTTGCTGCCAAATTTTTGGTTTGTGATTTTTTTTGTATATACATGAAATTAAAAAAAAGTACTAAAAAGAGTTTGTAGCAACCAAACTATTTTTGTAGAATCTGACTTCAGTGTTTCTTTAAAAGTTTGGGGGAGGGACTCCTGGGTTGTTTTTCCTTTCAGAGGAATTAAATATTTTCTCAAAATTGTTTTTGGACTTGCTTGTCATCTCTGTACAATCAGCTGGTGGTCCTGCATTTCCCTGCTCTACTTTTTTGCGACTTCAAAAGCAAATCCATGCACTTTGGCACAAGTTCCCGCTGATTTTATGTTCTCCAGTGACCCAATCCAGCTCACATTAAAGCCAGTGGAAGTTTTGTGTCTGATTTTAATAGGAGTTGGATGAAAACTTAATAGCTTTCTATGCAGTATTCTGAGCTGTTCTCTTCACACTCTCAGTTCCTACAGTTTACCTACTCATGCAACCATCTGTTCTCTTTCCCATGTAAGTTCCTAAATATAATTTTTTTTTTTATACAAATTTTAAGAAGTCTTGGAATCCATGAATAAAAACTGTAACAAACATAACCCTTAATCCCTATTCAAGGACAAAAATTAATAATGTCAATGTACACACAGTGCTAACAATGCATAGGGGTCTAGTGTCTGCAATATGAAGGAATCAAAGTTCAGATTTCTAACCCCTAAGAGATGCTAAATTACTCTCATAAGCCTCAGCCAACTCCTCAAGTAGCAATGTTTGTGGTAGCAGCAGTGTCCAATGCTCTATTACAAGGGGTGGGATTCTTAAGGCGCAGCTTAGGCTGAGCATTACAGCACCTAACTTTTAGATGACCTGCTGCCAAGTGGAATTCACAACCCCAAGTTAGGAGCTCAGGCTTTTTATACAATGCCTGAGGAGAGTCAGGTACCTAAAAAGGGGGATTTACAGAACATGTTGAGCGGAGAGCCTATCTAGCCATCTAAGCTAGCCAGTAGGAAATGCTCAGGAGAGGGGTGTGGCCTAAGTCCTGTCCCTCAAAGGGAGTTAGGTGCGTATCTCCATTCAGATGTCACAGCCACAAACCATCTCCTGGGGATAGGTACCTAATCCAAGTCACTCATTTTTGTGTGTGTACACGTACGTACGTACACACGCGCGTGCACACAGACACTTTCAGCCCATAGCCCAGTGGTTAAACACTCCCCCAGGATGCGGGAGAACTGGGTTTGAATCCCCATTCTGCCTGATGTAAAGCAAGGACTTGAACCCAGCTCTCCCACATTCCACTGAGCTAAGGGGTATTCCTGGGTGAGACTCTCAATCTCTTCTGTTGAAGCTGTTCCATTTATACAAAATATATTTAAAAATAATCATTACACCAGAGAGAGCGAGCAAGAGCAGAGAGTGTGTGTTAGGGCACTCCCCTGGGATGTGGGAGACCCATATTCAAGTCCCTGCTCCACATCAGGCTGAGGGGGACTTGAACCTGGGCCTCCCACATCCTACGTGAGTGCTCTAACCATGAGGCAACTGGGTAAAAGGTCATCACCACCACATTCTCCTCCATTTTATGCATGGCCCAGTCCAGGGGATGTGATCTATGATGGCCTGTGAGCACATCTACTGTACGGGGCCTTGCAAGTGAGATCTTTGGCAGAAATTTAGGCATGTAGGGGACCTTACCAGTGGAAATTTAGGTGCCTATAGGGTTAGGTGGCAGCTGAACAGGGGTCTTGAGGATCTAGATTTTGGACTTAGGCATCTGAAGAGGCTGTCAGATGCTTAAGTCTCCCTTGAAAATCCCACCCAACGTTGCTGCAACACCAGGGGGGAAAAGTTATGGTAGTAAAGTGGGAGAAAGAATGATAAGTATCTCAATGCTGTAAGGGACAACTTTCTATGGTGTCCAAAAAAGTACCAAGTAATATTGATTCTATAACTCAAATTAGTTAAGTACTTAAACATTTATTTAAAAAATACTTGCCAAATTTTGCTTCAGGAGAATTAAGAAGTTGTTCCAATGATGGCATATAGGTACTGGCAGAAGACACAGACTCTGTGTCAGTTGTTTCCATTCCTTCTCCCTCTTCCCTAGCTACAGTGTGCACATCAAGAAGAGGAAGGTCAGTGTTTCTCCGTTCTCGCAAGTTCTTCACTGGCAGGTTTGAAACAGCTGGACCTGAAAAAGAATTTCTTTCGGATGGCATACATTAATAAATAACACGGCTGTATGCTGGGAATGATCCCCCAGAAGCCACTCAACCGGATATGAAGGAGAACATGAGAACTAAAGACGCTGAATACATCTTTTAGCATCTTAAATTAAGGAGATGTACACAAGCAGCAAAGTGAAATAAAGCATCATGTGAGAAGTTCAGTCATCCTTAAAGAATGAATAAAGCATATTTCACACTATAAAACACAGCCTTTCACTTTGAAGACACCACTATAACTAGAGCCGAGATTACCAGTGATTTAAAGCGTCTTTTAAATGGCCTATGTGAAACAAGTCATTGGTGTAACCATCTTAAATTTGGGTGGTGGTGGGCAGTGAGAAGTAAGACCAGAGATGAGGCTGCATTAATCCTACAGCCACAGAGAAAGGGAAAGAAGGAGTGAAAAGCTGGACAGTTACCCCCTAAGAGATTGCACCTATGAACCAAATGGGTTGTCTCAGTCCAGTTTCTGGTCCGTGCCCACTCACCCACACAAATCCCAGCAGAAAACATTCTGGATCATCATATCTTTTTTCAGTACATATGATAAAAATATGAAAGGATGGTGCTGGTTTTACCTTTAGAAAGATACGGACTAAGGGTTAGTTTTTTACTCTTTTGGAAGGGTAAGCATTTCACAGCACACCTGTTCATTTAATTAGTATATGGTTCAGTAACAGTGGTGAGGGATTTTTTAAAAATAATAATGTAGATTGTTTCAATTTAGAAACTAAACCTCAAGGGATTTTAGTGCTTTTGAAAGTTGCATGTTGACGGATGTGGAGAAAGAGACAGAGACACATACACAGAAGAAATAAAGTACAAGCAGAAGCAGCATAAACATAAGCCCCTTCTTTCCCTGCGCGCCCCTCCCCCATCTATAATGTACCTAGATCCTGAACTGGGGAGACCCCTTCTAAAAGTGACTTTAGCTCAGCTTCCAGAATCAGTTTTCAACTTATTTTTTGAGACTGCCAACAAGGGTGCCAGTTTGGATGGTAATCTTTATAATACAGACTGACCCATTAGGAAATGAGCTGAGATCACCAATTCACTCTATACATGTCACTGTGTAGCCGAATAGCATTTGGGGACTATCAGCTTAGGTTAGGTTTCAACCCATGACCATGAGTTCAAAGGCTCTATTTCCTATTATCAATACCCTGAACCATTCAATACCCTGGCTTCTCAGTAAATTTTTAAATAATAAAAAACAAGACAACACTCATCTCTATCAGACACATATACCACTGATCTATATATGGCTAAAAAGGGGTTTTATAACTGCTTGGTACAACATTTAAGAATATATTACAAATACAGTTTACTACACACTATCACATTCTATTGCTCTTTTGCTAACCCAAGATCTAAGCTACACAGCTGTCTGTTGCGATGAGAAGTTGTAGCTTCTTCTATATGCGCTGAATCAGTAGCTTTACTCCTTATCTTGGAAGCAGATGTCCAATGGGCTCTCCAAAACCTGACACAAATGGACAGGCAGAGCAATAATGACTCTTAATAATTTCTAGAATGACTCTTCCTCCCTCTGTCAGTAAGGAGACAGAATCCCAGATGTCACAGAGGAAATAAAGTGACGTAATTGACATAAGTACTGTATCAATAGTTGAGACCAATATCAGTGCTTACCATTTTATATGTAAAACACAGTTGGTAAATGGGTACACCATATGTTTTTGGAGACGTTTGTATGATTATCGACTACAGAGAAGTGATGAATCAGTCTGCCACTTAGCTAAACATGAATAATCAACAAAAAGGGAGTTTTTGGGCTGCATGACTGTACAAACTTACCTCTTGTGCTAGGTTCACTCTTAAGTTGGAAGAATTGGGCTTCTACCTTGGATAGCTGCTGTTGCAAGGTCTCTACAGTCTTCCTATGCTCTTCTTGCAAATGCCTCACTTGATCTCTAAAACTGTTCCGAAGAGCTTCGTTCTGGGTCGTCAGCTGACTCACAGTCTGTGCATGCTCTGACTTCAACACCATGTTCTCAGACTGTATAGTACAGACTCTGAAAGGTGAACGTTTACCTTATAGATGATTCCCAATTGTGTTATTTTTTTTCTACTAATTATGCCAACCTAAGGAAAAATTTGTGCCTCATGCTTCACTGCTAAATAAAAGACCCAGGTTCAAGTATCAGGTCTGGTCTTTGTTTCTATGGCCAACGGGAGCTGAAAGTATCTTTTGTTACTCTCCACCCATACCAAATGTCAACAATTCCAAAGACTATTCCATCCCACTCTCTGTGACAAGAAAGAAGTTTGACAGTACTACACAGGGAAGCAGTAAGGGATGAGGGGAATGATGGAGTTTGTTGAAGTGCCCTGAAGCAGAAACATTTAAGACACCCATAATACTGTCTGAAAAATTAAAAAAGTCACAGATGCTCACTGTGACTAAAATAGTGAAATGGGGATTGTGGGAAGGAGATATTTAAAATGTTACCTTTCCAAGGGCACTAATTGGACTTTAACTGGCAATGATGGGATTCCCACCATTCTGTCTGTACTGCAATTTAGAGATTTGAACTCTTTTCCTAGTTAGAAGTGGACATTTGCAGCAGATTACTTCACTAGATTAAATTTTTCAACACAATGGGAGTTCTGTACATGGTACTTAGAAGTAGCAAGCAGCACTCAATCAGCTGCAAAAATGTAATCTTTGAAAGTAGACAGTTAAACAGAAAAAAGGTTTAGGGAAATTTGAGTAGGAAGATGTTGACAGCAAGAAATTAACAGGTCTTATGGAAATCCCGCTAACTTTCTGCACACAATTATACCCTTTCCATGAATGTAGAGAGTTCAAACAAACAAAGGCTTGGCACCAACTGGACACACAATAATACAACATATTTCGTCATCAGAGAACCATACTTTTCTCGGAGTTCTGCCTCTTTCGTCACCGTCTCCTGCAGCATCTTATTGTGCCGTTCCAGCAGGGTGTCATGTTCAGACTGCAATGCTTGAAGTTCAGTTCCATTGATTTGTAAGTTATGCTGGGCATCTTGTAACTTTACTTTTAGTTGGTCTATCACCATTTCCATGTGTTCTCTAAGGAAAAAAAGAATACATATTTTAAAGAGAGTTATCCCATTTTAGAACCGCCAAATGTATCATTAATATGTTGGGTAATCTATTCTATTAGATCTGAATTACCTTTTCATTACACTAAATGATTTGAATGATTCAGTGTTATGACGGAAATCTTTCTAGAATCTAACCCTAGCTGAAATGACAACAAAATAGCTGATTTCGGGATTGTCCCAGGAACACATGGCTTGCTTGTGTCCCATTGTTCCTGGATCAGCTTGAAGCATTGCCTGATTAAAGGGGGGTGGGGGAAGAGGAGTGAAAGAGTGTTGTTAATAATCCTTTCAGCATTAGACAAGTTATGGGGGACAAAGCTAGAGAAGCTGTGGGTGGGAAGGAAAATAGATAATGGGTGGGGTGCAGGTTTAGGTAAGAAATGTCTCTTGGGCGTTTTTTGTATTTGTTTGTTTTGTGCCAGCCTGGCAGGGGTGAACACAAGCTACAGGAAAGAAACAGGAGACGGTTGTAAAAAATTGGGTTGGGGGGAAGGTGGCAACCCACAAAAATTAACACCAGAAAAACCAGTCAGTGTGCTATAGTCAGATAAATTGATTCAGGCAAGAGAAACTAGAGGAAAAAGGCCAACTCACCTGTCCCAATTTTGAGAAAAATACAACTTTAAGAACCTGCAAGCTTATTCAAGCTCTTAGTCCTTGCTGATGTGAATAATTCTATTGACTTCTAAAATGAACTATTTGTATGGTTAAGAGTTGTAAAAATAACCCTTTAATTCGGGGAGTAATCCTTCCTTTGAAATTTTATCCTGTATTATTCAACTATTGATCAAACTGTCCGACTTACCAATTTCTGAAATTAACCCTTCCCCAACAGCCTATGTCCAGTAGTAACAGAACACTGCTTCCCATCTGAATTCCTCTGCTGGCAAAAGGGGACGATAAGTAAATGAGACTCCCTTGCAACGATCTCGTTTCAAAGAAACTCATGCTCTGACTAGCTAGAATCTGATGAAGAATTCCTCCGAATTCTCAGTATTTTTTTTTTTCCAATAGGCAACAGCTCAGATGCTATTTAATAGTTTCTATCAGGGATCCCCCCCCCAACGAATCATAGGACTCCCTCTGCTGGATCTGCAGCAGTATTTCCAGACCTGTGCCAAAGATCAGTTAACCAAGGCTAAGACTAAGATTCTGTCATGCATATTTTTAGTAAAAGTCACGGACAGGTCATGGCCAATAAAGAAAAAAAAAAAAAATCACAGAAGCCTGTGACCTATCTGTGACTTTTACTAAAAATATGCATGGCAAAATGCCTGCAGCTCCCCACATCAACCTCAGAGGTGCAAGGTCCCCCCACCACCTGTGGTGGCTCCAAACTCCGGGGCGCCCACGGCAGCTCCGAGTCCCAGGGTGCCCGTGGAACTCTGGAGCTGCGGGGCACCCCTGCTGCTCCTGGTGGCTGGGACTTCCTGGGAGCCCTGCTGCCCGCAGTGGTGGGGAGTTTGGGGTCTCCTCACTGCCTCGGTGCTCCGGGCACCCCAGCCTCCATCCCGGCTGGGAGCTCAGGTCCCCGCAGTTCCCAGCCACCAGGGGCGTCAGGGGCCCCTACAGCTCCCAGGCACTGGGGTCTCTGGAAGTCATGGATTCTGTGACTTCCGTGACAAAATTGTACCCCTAACCATGGCTTATGCACAATAACTGTCATTTTAGGACACTGACCACTTTTTGACTATGACCATCAGGAATGGTCACCCTGAAACAGGTAACTGCTAGCGTAGATCCCACGTGGAATTAAGTCTAAGACCTTCTGAAACTGCATTGAATTTGTCTGGCCTATACTTGCATTTAAAAGTTTTCAGTACTAGTTCAGTTCACCTTTTCACCATGTTTATGCCAGGAAAAGTTTACAAAAGAAAGGGTAACAATGGGTAAAACTGTTGTGTATGCAAGTTTTCTGGGACTGGAACGGTTTAGGTTTTTTTTTTTTTTTTTTTAAACCGCCATGTCAGTTAACCTTGCTGAAAGCAAGTCTAATTGACGTGCTGGTAAGAACAGGACTGGCCCCTGGAGCATTGCCTACACTCGCCCTTCGCTGAGGCTAACAATGGTTCAGTTGAGCTGGTGTGAACAGCAGCTTTTTTGTAAGGAAGGTTGTAGCTGAAAACTATTTTCAGCAGTACATTTTCATGCCACAAATCAGGCTTACATGGAAACTGTTGACCAAAAGACAGACATTCATTTCAGCTTTATTCTGAACCTCAAGAGTCCATCCCCCATCCAAGCGGGGACAAGAGAAAACAGATAATCCATGCAGGAAAAAAAAGTGTTTCAAGTTTTGGTGAGGGAGAAGGTGGAGAAAGGGAGTGTAAACATACATTCATTCAGGAATAAAGGTTACCTGTTTTCTTTTAAATCCAGAAAATAAAGCCTTACTCTAAGCTATCTGTGTTATATAGCTATATAAAAACAAAATGTAAATGTATCAAACTCAAAGTGTTTTGCCAACAGCCATTATGTTCAAAATAGCAGTCCCAGCACTAGTTACTGAAAAAGGGGTTTGGTCAACTTGGAAATCAAGTGATTTATATATGGAGATATACCTATCTCATAGAACTGGAAGGGACCCCGAAAGGTCATCGAGTCCAGCCCCCTGCCTTCACTAGCAGGATCAAGTACCGATTTTTGCCCCAGACCTCTAAGTGGCCCCCTCAAGGATTTAACTCCCAACCCTGGGTTTTGCAGGCCAATGCTCACTGAGCTGTCCCTTCCCCCATTTCTAATAATGAGTTAAAATTAGATTCAGGTTTTAAATCTGTGCTTGAGTTTTCCTGCCAGTTTTTTGGGTTTGATAGTCACAACACTATTCCCTCACCCACCAGTATTTTTTTTTCATGTGGAAGACCCCACAGAAACAGGAGAAATTGGCTGACTATATATTATTTATTTGTATTACTGTAGTACCTAGTAGCCCTCGGGGAAATAGTGAAAATTTTTTATTTTTCAGAGTAATATCAAATGCAGAACATAATCTTAGTGAAAAATAGGGATTTTAAAAATCTTTTAGCTATAGTAACAGATATGTGAACATTTTTTAGACTGAAATGTGATTTATAAGTTGATGGCATCCCTTTCAAGTGTTCTGTCTGGGTATTTCAGTAATCCTCAGTTATAAAATATGAATGCCAAAAATTAGTTGTGAACCAAGAATCATCACATAGATGAACATTTCTGACACATTACTGCAGTTTGTTAGCCAAAAAGACTACTGAAGTGGATTTCTCATCCCCCTGCCCCTTTATTTAAATAGGTATACAATAGCAAAAAAAGTCTTGCTTATTGTTGGCTTCTTTAGGCTTTGACTACTGAGCACTTATAGACATAATTTTTACCTTTCTTGCTTGGCTCCCTCAGTTTCAGTCTGAGAAGCAGATTTATTCTTTTGTTGTTTTAAAACATTATGAACACGGACTTTGTAGCTTTCAAATTCAGAGGTAACAGCAACTTGTTCTGCCTATAATGTGAAAAAAGAAAACCCTGAATTATATATGCCATTTATATAAAACCAAATAGTTTCAGTTTTACTTTGTGATCCATGTGCATATTACATTGTTTAAAGATCAAGAAATATGAACAGTTGCATTTCCTTTTTTGTTGTGTTGAAGGGATGATTAAAATGGTTAATATATCACCTAAGAGAGCCAGTTCATTTAAAATGCAATATTCCATGATTGGTAGGTAAACTTTTTTTGGTATAGGGAGAACATTAGTGTTAATCACATCTGTCTTTCAGACAGTTTACAAACACACAATTGTATATAATACATTGTAACATACAAATAGTACTATAAAACATTACAAAGTCCTTAAAAATAAAAACTACCACCAACAAAATATTATAAATAGCAACTCCAAAACAAGATGGCGATAGAAACAACACAGACAATCATTTCCTCTGTCAACACACAGGCTTTGTCATAGTCAGTCACTGTTACAGTCATAATCAGACATCTATTTGTACTAAGACTGGATTTCTGAGTCATTCTGGTATTTTTGTTCAAGAAAACAAGATGGAAAAATTCCATACTTTGTTTTTAAAAAAGTATATACTGTTTATTTTCTGTTTTTTTACTATGCTTATACTAAAAATCACTTAACATGTAAATTAAAGTTATATTAATGTAAATTTCCTGCCATTAAAAAAGAGAGAGTCAGGTAGCTTCATCTTTGACCACGACTCTTACAGCCAGAAGAATGTGTATTAATCACACTGACTTGACAAGCACTGCTCATCCAGTATTCAATGTTTTGTGCTCCCCTTCTCTAAAAATACCATCTGTGCATGATTTTCTCTCCTGAATCTCAGCAAGTGGCTGGTGGAATTCTCATAGCTTGTGGTTTTTTTTTTTTTTTTTTTTTTTTTAAACATTGAGGGCAACAGATGTCATGCCCTCTACTGGATGTAATACACCACCCCCTGCTAAATATAAATACGTCTCTCTGAATGTTCCAGTCGTTTCTTAACTGTGGTTGGTGAAGGGGCTTCCATGGGGAGACTGTACTTCAACAGCCATTGCTACAGCTCTTCTGGCTCTTGTGATGTTCATCAATATAATTTTTTTTTAAACGAGTCCTTCACTTTTCCTTTCATTCAGGCACTTGAGTTAAAGTAATCCACCCCCAAAATATTTGATAAGCAGCCTTTGTTGTATTCAATGCATCTTCACTTGCTCTGCTGTTTTTGCAGCTAATTTCTTAGTTGTGACTTGGCAACTATCTTGATGCTCACCTTTTCATTGGTCATGTGCTCCTCTGAGGTGTCAGCACTCTTTTTCTTTTGCAGATGTAGTATCCAAGAAAGAGGGCTGGCCACACAACAGCTTCATACCATGTCAGTGTGGCAGAACTACATCCAGGATGGATGCTTTGCATTGCCCATGAAGGAATTAGCCATGATGTGTGGAAATGCCCAATGAGTCTACAAAGGTTGCCCTGGATAGCTAAGAAATTTGGTGAGTTGAGTGCCCCCAAACTTTCCTTGAGGCAAACGAGACACGCTCCTATAGGTCTGGCTCCAAGAAACTCTCCCCCTTACAGCTTGGCTTCTGACAGATTAGAGGTTTGTAGGTATGGTGTGTTCAAGCAGCTGATTCAGAAGCCATCTACCAAACAGAACCTAGGGCTTCCCGTGGGAAAGTGTAGTACAATAAGGCCCATATGGACTCCTTTACTTGTGCTACAAAAACTGCTTGACTACTTTCTTCGCCTGTCTCAGTCTATTGTATAGACTAACTCCTTCCAGAAATATCTTTTTTGGCTTATGAACCAGTCTCAGGTAGAAGTGTGTCTCTGCAACCCTTTGTCATTTCATGCTGGGCTCCCCACTTCTAAAACCTCCAATTAAAAAAAACAACACCTCTGCAGAGAAATGCAAATATGGTCCTGATGAAAGCTCCTTTAAAACACTAATTCCTATGAACTTACGTTTCTTACACTGAGGCTTGGTCCACACTGGGGCGGGGGAATCAATGTAGGAAATGCAACTTCAGCTACGAGAATAGCGTAGCTGAAGTCGACGTTTCCTAGATCGAACTAAGTTTACTTACTGCGGGTCCACGCGGCGCAGGCAAGCTCCCCCGTCGACAGCGCTTCCTCCTCTTGGCGAGCAGGAGTTCCGCAGTCGACGGGGGGGCGCTTCTGGGATCGATTTATCGTGTCCAGATGAGACTCAATAAATCGATCCCAGAAGATCGATCTCTACCCGCCGAATCAGGCGGGTAGTGTGGACCTAGCCTGACAGTCATTTTCCTGGTGCTAGTGAATGGAAGCACCTTATACCAGATTCATTTTTACAAGGATAAGGTGGTAACGTGGACTCACTTGAGATTCCCATCCGAAGTTATGTTAGTGTTCCACCATCAGTGTCAGAAGTCCTTGGGAGTCTATTTGGAGCAGACTAACTCCACCCAATTTTATTTGATTAAGAAACCAAATTTGCTGAGCAATGCTGTCACAAAGAGAACTATGTCCCAAAGGCATTTCACACTGCTATTATCTGGAAGCCATGTCAAGGCCTATTTGATTAGATGGATGTATTCACCACAGAGAATTGCACAGCCGCTATTTGGTCCTCTCTCCAGACATTTACAAAGTATTACTCCTTGTATTCAGTTTCCAGAAGACGCTCTGTGCTCCAGAACTTTTCCAAGATGGGGGATTCCAGACGTTTGCCTCCCGTAAGAAGAATTTAATGTTAAGATGTCCTTTATTTTCAGCATGGAATTCTCTCAAATTGCGATCTCTTCCCACAGACTTGAATGTTGTTACACCTCTTACTGTTTATGCTAAATATTAACAAAAACCTCTACCTCTTCACACAGTTGGCACTAGCTTTGCTACTGCTGGTCATTGCGCCTCTACTCATGTTCATTTGGGATGTGAGAATCCTGCAAAAATAATATCTTCCAAAGAGAAAATTACTTATTTTTGAACTCTGCTTTTCAGACAATGTTGTCTTTAGGACACTCCCTTACCCGCCTCCCTCACAGAGTTTGGAGTTTCTGGTTTGTGAGGTTATTTTCTTTTTTCCTCCAAGGCACACATATGTTGATCATCTTGAGGCGGCTTCTTTTTCTGGGAGCTGCTGTATATTAATTTAAATGGAATAAACGGGCCAAAGGTGTTAACATAACCCAGTCACTGCCTATCATTAAACAGAGTTAAACGAGGTTTGGTATACATAGACCTCAGTTGACTTAGGACTATGGTAAACACATGAAAAATCTTTTTAACAATTTATTAAAGTTACAGAAAAGGAAACATAGTTAAAGCATTTGAAATGTATTTTAACAGCATTTTTTGTTCCTTTTTCCTTTAGCTGGAGAGAAGTTTAAATGAAAAATCCCCTAGTTTGACCATTTCTCAGATGGTAATAACTGTCCTCTTGGGAAAAAGAGATGTTAGCCGAGATGGGCTGGAGCTGTTGTTGCTGCTGTTAAAGTCTGATTCTATTTTATCTCTAGTGGTATTTGGGATTCAGATGGCTAGTAGGAGTGGCGATCTCATCTGGATCCCTCTTCTCTGGCCTGGTCAGGACATTACTCAGGATTTGTATGATGGAAGGCAGCCAGGAGATGGTGGCGTGGGCAGCTATGATAGTGAAGCTTGCTTCAATAGCCTCTGTCTGTCTTCTCCTATTTTCCCCCTAAGTTTTTTTCTTTAAAGGACCCACAAAAGGAACAATGGGTGGAATACCCCATCCCCTCATTATTTTGCCCATCAATTAGGCCTAATATTTGAAAACAATTTTGGTTCATTAAATTTCTGGTTCTACATTTTTTATTTTTACCTAGCATGATTTCAATTTAGTCCTTGAATTATATCAATGTGGCCTTTTTTTGTTTGCACTAGTTGAGTCTCTCTGTGTCCAGGTCTCTTGCAGCTGTTTATAACATTCGTTATTGAAAGCAACTTGATGTACTTCCCATCTTAAAGAGCTCTGTGTAGCTCAAAAGCTTGCCTCTTCCACCAACAAACGTTGGTCCCATAACAGATATTACCTCACCCAGCTGGTCTCTTTACTTTCCATCAACATTTGTTATTGTATCATCTTACAAACTTTTACATACTTTTTACAATTGAGCTCACTATTACAGTACATTTGTCAGCCCAATTATCACAACAGAGCCTCAGCTCTGGTGCAGTCAAAGAAACTGACTATAGTGTTTGGATGGCAGCATTTATATTCCACGGAGGACGGTGCAAAACAAGTAGTAAAAGGCCTAACTTGTGCTCTATGCTGCTATTGCTGAAAAGGTCAAAAACCATTACAAGTTAGGAGAATTCCTTCCAGGCATCTGCCAAGGAAATAAGATCCAGGAGTAAGAATCCTGCAAGACGATAGCTTTAGAGAAGCAAAAGTGCAAGTTCAGTAACTTTGTCTTTTAACAGTCTAAAGAGCTATTACTTATTTTATGAAAAAGTACCTTTGCTGTGTTGCACTCTTCTTGTAGGGTTGCAATTTTCTGCTGGTAAGCATTCAGAGTGCGCTGGTGTTGCTCCAAAGAGGTCCGCAGATGTTCTTGAATCTTGTGTTTTTCTGACGTTAGTTCAGCCAGTTGAATCTGAAAATGAGCACACACTTCAACAAAACTAGAATGTAGTCTTTAGAATTGACTCTTCTTTTCATTAGGTGAACAAAGAATGAAACAAAGCATCTAGATATTCTGGTGATGGGAAACCTAGAAATGACTAGATACAATAAAATTAAAATCTGGTTTTAAAAAATATTAATGTGAAGAAGGCATATGTTGGAATGTATCTGAGCAGTACCACACGCATCATTTATCATTTGAATCTTAAAATAATGGGAAGAAATGTGCAGACAAATTTTTCTAGAGAATTATTTCATTTTTTCCTCAATCTCTTTTTTTTTTATGTTAAAGCACAATCCCTATTTTCTGTAAATCAACAAATGTGTCATTTGGCAGCAAGGCAGATGCCTGTTACTAGCTATCAAAATTCATACTGATGAAAATTAACCTTATATTAAGGCTTTTTTTGCTGGCAATGTGTTCTAAATAAAACACTTTTTTTTAAAAGCAAAGTTTAATTAATTAGGGCCAAAGGTAGATTAAAAAAATATATCCTTGTCATAGGACTTGGATTCCCTAATTCTCTTTTGAGAGATTAAAAATAAAAGGGAGAAAGCAGCAAGCCAACTGAATATCTGAACTGACGTGCATCAATTCTGAAACATAACAGCAGCAGCACTTACACTTTACAGGGCTTTATACTTGAAACATCAGAAAAAAGATGCAGAAGGACAGTCAGATATAGTTTTTACATTTATGGAAAAAGTATATATAGAAATTGTACTATTTACTCCAATTTCACCACTCATGCCATCACACAAACCCCAAACAATGATTTCAGCAATGTTAAAGCAGATTAAATTCTCAAACAAATGGACTGCGAGTCAGATATGCCTCATATGAAAGTAACAGATCAGCACATCTGACAGTATGACAGATGAACTGATCTGTAAATATAAGAGCATATGAGGTTTAAGCACAGGGCTAGAAGACAGGTGATCCTGAGTTCTAATCCTGCCTCTGTCACCGATTTGCTGTGTAGCTTTGGCCAAGTCACTTCATCTCCCTGCCTCAGTCTCCCTGCTGTGAAACGGGGATAATAATACACACAACTACCTACCTTGCAGGGCTATTGTAAGGACTAACTAGGGTCTGTGAAGTACTTTGTAAATTTAAAATGCTGGAGCATGTGTAGGTATACGAGGTTGTGTGTGACTGCATAAGTGATGAAGTTGGGGGTACATATTCTTTTCAACATCCGTTGGAGATGAAAGTGAAAATCTTAAGAGCGGGTCACTGATAATGTTGTAAACAATATGAAGGTGGCAAGGATGGTAGAAGACTTCTTACGTACATGCTTTTAAGGTTCTGACTGGATGGAAAATGTCCTGGAGCAACCTTAAGTGTCACTAAATGTAATTTTTGTTTATTTAAAAAAAAAAAAAAACCTAGGAAATTATTATTTCTACACCTTTGGTTACACACAAGTCAGGGAGGAAAGAGAGGAGTTGGATGGGCCTGGGCATCAGAGAGAGAAACTGCACTGCTGGACCCACTCCTGGCAGTGTCCACACTCTGAAGGAAGTGAAAGGCTATGATGTAGCTCAGGAGAATCATCAGATTTTCCTCTTGGTATCAGAATCACCGCGGATCATACCTGTGCCTTAGCACAAGCACAAAATAATTACAAGAAATTGAAAGACTTAGGGTACTATATTAAATGAAACACTTGAGGACAATTGAGAGAACTGATTAAAAACAAAATTAGTGATACAGCTTTTGTAACAACCTGCTTACATTTTGTAGCACTCAGCGTATATTACCCCACAGCATTCTCTCTAGTTTCTTACGTCAGAAAGTTTGTGCTAACAACAAAGAATGAAGTTTCTTGCCTTATAGACTTCCACTTGCTGCTGACTTGCCTCGAGCTCTCCTTTTAATGATGCTTGAAGTATTAGATGGTCATTTTCCTGCAGGATAAAGATAGCTTGGTTAATTTAAAACACTAAATTTTTTTTATTTCAAAATCCAAACCTGAAACTAAATTATAAGCATTTGGTATAAAAAAGCATGTGCAGTAAAATAAGCACTTACAGCTTGCCTTGAATCTGCCAGTTCTTTTTTGGTTTTCACTAGCAGTTGTTTTATTTGGGAGTTCCTTTCCTCATACTGTAGCACAGAAGATTGAAGGGATTCTAATGCAGAGATAATTTTTGATGAGCAAAGGAAAAAAATCGTATAGGGTGCTTTCATAAAAGTGTTGTAAATGTAACTGAAAACAAATGTTACAAAAAAGCAGTTCACCAAGAGTTCAACTGCAAATTTCCAGGTATCATACTGGTTTTCTAACACAAAGTATCTTCAAGCAAATTGGGGTTATGCTTAAAAGGATGGCAAAAAAATGCAATATTTAACACACCATTATTTGATAATGTTTTTAAGTAGAGTGTTATAACTCTATTAGGGGTTTTCAGTCACTCAGCTCTGTAAAAAGATTCTGAAGTGTCACTAGCTCACTAGCTCTCCAGCTCTGGGATTAACAGACATGTGAGAAATGCAATTTGTCCAGTAAGATATCTGACTATTAGTTTACTGCTTAGTAAACAAGTGACAGATGAACTACAATAATTAATTTAACATATAAGAAAGGGATTTTTACAAGTCTTCTTTCAACTTCTTTCTTGGCAGCCCTTCTTGTCTCCTGAGTTGAGAATGTTAAGATATACATACATGATGTTCCCAAGCTGTTTGCCTCCCCACCACATTGGATATAAGAAGTCCCATTGCAGACAATGAGAAATTTAAAAAATTAATATTTTACTCACTTATTTCTTCTTGTAGTGTTTCTTGTTTTTGTTTTTGAATTCTGATCTCTTGCTCAAGATCTTCAATTTTGCAGTTTTTATCTGTAATCTTCTGATTAAGTTCTTTCACTAAACGCTCATAATCAGCCATTTCCATATCCATTAGTGTGCTCTTCTGGGCATCCTGTAGATTACATATTTTGTAGTCCCAGTTTAAAATTGCTTGGGCTGATCTGAAGGATTTTTGTTTTGATTACTCTGTACTGCAAAACTGTTCCTCACCATTCCGATTTTTGTTAAAGTCTATAGCCACATACTCATCAGCATTCTAAATCTCATTTGCTTGTATCAGAATCAAAACAAAGAAACAAGTTACAATATTAAAATGTTGGCTAGCATGTTCTGATAAGCATTCTAAAGGAATTTGGCTCTGGAAAAGCAAAGATAGTCTTGTAATTAAGGCACTGGAGTGGGACTCAGGAGATCTGGATTCAATTTCCACTTCCATTCAGTCTTTTGTGTGACCTGGGCTACACTAACAGTTTCTCTATGCCTCAGTTCCCCATCTATAAAATGGGATAAGACTTCCTGTCTCCCACCCTTTGTCATACTTGGATTTTAAGTTCTGGGGGCAGGGATGTTCTATCATGTGTTATGTACAGCACATAACACAGTGGGGCTAGAACCTTATTTGGGTCCTCCAAGCACTACTGTAACAGAAACAATTACCCTACCCGCCGGGCCAGCTCTAGTTCCTGCATAGTTTTCTGAAGATGTTTCTTTTCCTTCTGAAGCTGAAGCTGAAGGTCTTCAAGTTCTCTTACAGCACTGCTGTGGTCCTGAAAATTAGTTTAAATGCTTTTCAGTTACATAATTTGAGTTCATGAATGTTTGTTCATGATGTGTAGGTCACAAAATTTATGTAGGTAAGAATGACAGGTTTTTGAAAAAAAGCTTCCTACCCTCCAAATTAAATCCCAGATGGATTATAAAATTAATAGCAATTTTATGACTGTATGTTAAACTAAGGCCCCATTCTATTCTCACTACTGACTATGACAAAACTGTCAATGGGTGCAAGACTGAAAGGGTCAGCCAGGCAACAGAATACAATGCTGTATCTGATCTATAAAGGCAACAAAACCAAACTAGTTAAAATATTTTAAAGATTCCACTCTGACCGTTTACCGCACTTTCAGGAAGTCTTCCCTTCAATTAATTCAGGGAATAGCCTGGGCTTTATTTTTTTATGGACCCACAACATTGCTTTTACCTTTATCTTTTGCTCTTTTAGAAATTTTTCAGCTTCCAGTTCTTTGTCGACTTTTGCTTTGGCTCTTTGCGTTTCTAATATCTGGGTTTCTAGCAGTTTAACATTAGACTGTAGAGTTTCAAGACGAGCCATAAGGTCTTCATTGGCAGAGTTTAGTTGCTCTTGCTAGAATATTAGTAACAATATGAAAGTGGCAGTTAATATTCTTGAAATTCTTACAGGCAGAGATGCTGTGTTTTGTTGTTGTTGTTGTTTAGAAAATACACAAGGATTTCCACCCAACACCCTTTGTAAACTATTCCTGCAGATGCTTGAACATGACAGGACAAAACCCTGTCCATACCAACAGTTTAAAACCAGAATAGCAAATAGTCTGGTTTAAAAATGGGTGGCACAATTTGGACACTCCCACAACACAATTTTGAAACTATATTACAACCCTGTTGCAGTTTTTTTAAGGGGTTGAGGGAGAACAGTGGGTAAGCTTGGAAAACTATTCACTAGCTCTTCAGGAACAGCATGCCAACCTCTGCTCAAATACAGCTGCCATAGTTCTGAGCAGATGTTAATGACACCAACTCCTACACCAAAGAAGTTACTTCAATACCACCAAATGTTGCCCATTTATCTGTTTTAAATAAGATAAAGCTAAGGCACAGGTAAGAAATCTGTCCCTATCTGGTTTTGAACCATCAGCATTTTCACCATATGATCTCACTGTCCTTCCCCTTGTTATGTGAATCCAGAATTAAGGATGAATACACAGAAAAAAAAATTAAACAGCAAAATTATTGGCCATATTTTGTTCATGAAATATTTCATATCATCAATTTGAAAAAATTCACCTGCTGAATAACCAGTAGAATGTATTCAAGAGTGAGATTGGGGGCAAAAAAGGAGATTTTAAAGTCTCATGAGAGTATTTCAGCTAATCAATAATTGGATTTAGGCCATCTTAGAACCCACTCATTTTTCAGATGTTTTGAGTGTTGACTGGACACATTTTGCCTTCTCAGTCCTTACTAATGGCTGCTGTATTTTGTGTCAAGTAGACAGAAGGGATAGTATCAATAAAGGGTAGATAAAGCTCTGTACTACCCATTAGATATAAAGGACTTAAAATCTGCATGTCCACTGTCAGTGTTGTGCAGCTGCTCTTTTCTGAGAGCCAGCTCAAGCTCATGTACTACAGGTGTTGACAAATCGGCTTAATTTCAGATTTGGGCCCTGATTCTATAACTCCAAACAGGCCCCTATGTTCTTGCAGTTCAGAGAGAAATTTAGATATTTTTATAATGTCCCTATTTTCATTTTTTTTTTCCAGATCCAAATATTCCAAACACTGGGATTCCTACCTTGTCAGAACACAAATATTAGTTTATTTTGATTGTGTCTATTCAAAAATACAGAAGGAATTATGAAAATATTTACAGGGATAATTTACGTAAGTATGTGTTTATCAAACTGAAATGGGACTTAAGATCAAAAATTGTTTGCTCAGTCACAAAATAAGTTACCTGCTGAGTTGAAGTCTGTAGCTGTCTTGTAAGGCCATCCATCTGATGTTCAAGATTAGTTGCTCGGTCCTTTTCCAAATCCAGCTGTTCTGCTTGCTTGTCATATTCCAGCAAAAGATTCTTGAAACACGCACAAAGCACTTTAATTTTTGTTAAATACATGGAAGCTGTGGTGTGCTTATAGGAAATAAATGGGTGTTTGCACATTCTTATTATTGTTCAGTACTTGATGTTTCTTATTGTGACATCAGAAGTACCATAGGTGAATTAAAGTTGCAGTTCCATTCTAGGTTCTAGTGAAAACAGCTCTTTCAAATTTTCCTCTCTAGATTTAAGTCATTCACTGAAGAGCTCTAAGTCACCACAGATGTGGTGTATTAGTAAAGAAATGACTGATTTTTTTTGAAATGGGGGCTGTTGGAACCTTATTTATGTTTCTTGATTTGGCAATTTAACTGCATTAACAAGGGTTATTTCCCATTATATTTTTCTTTGTCCAAACTTAACATTAGCATTCAAATGGACCTAATTAAACTTTGAAATTCACACTTCAATGGAAGTAATGGGGTGAGGAGAAGGGAATCCCCAAGTTTGCTGCTGGTATTGATTGGTGGGATACAGTTTTTACATAACTCTGGTTTCACAAGGCCGCAGCATTTTCTATTGATTTATATTCTGATAGTTGCGGTCTTTCGACCAGAAAAAGAATTTATTTAAAACTGAAAGAACTGAAGAATGTCAGAAGTTTGCTGAAAAACTTAAATATTGCATCCATGGTTTTCTCTTGTCTCTGATAGTAAAGGTAATTTTTGTGAGCACTTTGTTGTGCATGTTTTAAGGAGACAGTTTTCTTCTTCACGAAAGCATTCTCAATATCACTGGTGTCCTTGTGTGACCATCTGGTCACTCCAGCCAGATAGAATGGATCAATGGCAGTAAGCATATTAACAAAAATCTACTTCTGAACATGCTACCTTACAACCTCACAACTCCACTGAGGCGTAGGCCCATATTTAAAAGTATGGTTAGATTTATTTATGTATTTTTAAACCAAATATACATGCAAAGGTGAATTGCTTATAACACAGAAAAGTTAAGCAAACTTTAAGGGCAGGTACTGAGCATGGAATATTTCCATATACAAGGATGAATGTTTCTGAAAGTTGAGTCCATAAAAACAGGGATTATTATGGAAACTCTTGCAATTTTAATTATAAACATAATTGTCATTGTTCTAGTGCCCCACCACACACACACTTCATGTGAATAACAAATTTAATAAAATAAGTGTAATATATGCTACTAAATGCCAAGTATAAATGCAGGGATCACTTCATCCACCACTGAAACCTCTGAGGTGAGATATGGCAATTTTTGAACAACACACAGCAACATTGTACAATAGTTTAGGACAGGAAGCAAAGAACCCTGTAGCTACAGAGGGAAATTAGGTAGGCTGACTGTAATTATGCAGTAGTGAGTCATGGACACATCAAACTGGAATCAGGCTAGGAAATGCCATCTCTAAATAATATTTTCTGATAAATAAAACATTTTTGAAGATATAGTTAGTACCTCTTACCTTATAGCTTTCTGCTCCTTGGATGATGTCCCTCATAGAAGTAGACAACTGATCTTTCTCTGATCGTACCAACTCTAATTCTTCTCTCAAAGACTGCACCTTATTTCAAAGCAATACGTAACAGTTTACAACAGAACCTTACAATGCCAGAAAGCTCTTCAATATGCGGTCTAAATAAGTTACCTCTTTTCTACTGGAATCTAGTTCTTTCCTTGCTTTCACAGCAATGGCTTTAACTTTATTTAACTTCTCTTCTCTCTCTGCAGATTGCTTTTCCAGACATACTAACACAAAAAACAGAAACGAATTCATCTACGCAACGGAATAAGTAAAATACAAAACTAGTATCTACGTGATTTTGAAAACATTAGCAAAACAAAAAAGTATATGCATCCATTACTACTGAAAAACAGGAAGACATTTAAAACACTTCATTCACTTAAGCTCTTGGAAGCCTGGTTTGAAGGCTAAGATTCCCAGTAACAAAAATAGCTATAATGGTGACCACTTCCACTGTTCCAGAGACTTTCATTAGCAAACTTTGGTTTGTTAGGATTTTAAAACTCAAAAAACATGTCTCCAGCTACTCCTGTGACAAATACAGTTGTTTCAGTTTGCCATTACTTCCTCCCTAACATAACATTTTAAAGTAACTGCATTGGTCATTACATGTTGTAGGAATGCACGGGTGAGGTGTTTGTCTGAGAGGCGGGAGATTTTATTTCCTCCCTTTTCTCATGAGGCAGCTCTGAAGAGTTGTCCCAGCCACACAACTATTTTCCCTTAAATAAAAAAAAAAAAATAAAAAAAAAAATATCCCCAAAACACCTTGCTATTATTTTTCTATACACGTAAGTGGGCAAGACTATCTCTGTAACAAGTCATTACCACTATTCCTTATTTGACTGCATGGGTTTTATAGGGAGCAAAACTGGGAGAGCAATCAAACTCAGGGCTATGGTGCAGAACAACATCTTCTAGGTCACAAAGCCAGCCACTAACATTTACTAGTTTTTAATGCTTTGGGCTATCCTCATATGTGAAAGTGACTAGCTTTCTAATATAATTAAGCTAGCCACTAATCTGCACTGTCATCTTGTTTGTTTTTTAAATGAAAAAGACACTGAACTATAAAGAACAGCTGACAAGTACATTTCTGAGAAAACAGGTTAGACTCTAAAATAGTCCATGAGGAGCCTATTGTTTTATTACATTACCGATCCTCTTGGTGAAACTCAATGGTTTTGCTTCCAGCTAGTGCTAATTTTCTTTTGAAAGCCAACCGGAATGCTCAGAGGGCTTAGCTTTCTCTCTCAAAGTAGCTATATTGTTCAGTGGCATCTTAACCATTACCAATTTCAAATATTTAAGTTTATTAGATCTTCTCCTCCATCTGACACAGTTATTATTAATTGGGGTCAATTGTACAGAGCCAGTGATACACAGATGTCTACCTTAAAATAAAAGTATTAACTGTTAGGGTAACAGACCACAGGCATATTTTGAAACCTTATTGGACATCAGGAAGTCATTTGCTTATTTTAAGTATTTCTCATAAACTAGGGTTAAAAAATGAAAGGTGAAGTATGTTAAATAATGGATTAAAAGTCACAACTAATTAAATGTAAAGAAATAAGAAAAGCACCAATTTTTTCTTGTAGTTCTGCTACTGAAGATTGTTGGTCATTTTTTACAGACGACTTCTCCATGAAATCCTGTGATATAAAACAAAGATAATGAAATATTACAAACATTTTTGGTATTTGCTAATTCCTTGCATGTCACAATCAGAAGCTGATTCATATATATGAAACTTAAGCCCAGAATCTGGGCTATTTCTATATGAACGAGACATAAATATTATGATTTATGTACAATTTTATGTTTTCTTGATAATTTACAAAGATACTTAAAATGTAAGGGCAGGGAAATCATCCTCATAGGAACTGCTTTCCATCTTACCCAGTCAAGAACAAGAAAGGACAGACCATGTAGTTCTGGCCAGCTATTTCTCAGTCATTATTGGGCCCTAACAATGCTCTGATGTAAGGAAGTTCCAGCAAACTTACCACAAACAGGGCAGGGCAGATAACTGATCTAACACCAACTTTAAGTTGTGTTTATTTAAGTTGTAGATTTATAACATTTAAGAGACATTATTAAGTCATCTAGGCCGTCCTTCTGTAAATGAAGGATCATTTGTGAGGTACTGGTGGGAAAGGGAGAAGATTATATTTTGCTCAAGTAAGCTTTTAATGCTAAAGTAACTTTAATGTTGCCTTTTTGGTGAGACACTCTCCATTAGAAATACTTATTGAAAAAAACAGATCAGTTGATTGGGGGCAGGGGGCCATGAAATAATGTGAAAATACTTTTGAACCTTCATTAAGTGTTAGAAGTTTAGTCTGTATACTGAAATAACAAAAAGCATAACCTTTAGAGAGGTCAGTTCGGCTTTCACATTTCTAAGTTCAGCCTCTCTTTGTTCTAGACTGAGTTTTAGGTTTTCTTGCTCTTCTGTAGAAGATTCCTTCTGTTGCTCTTGTATTTGGCTTTCATAACATGCAAGTTTTTGAGAGATCTCCTCAATACAAGCTAGAAGATCTTGTTTTTCATTCCTTGCTTTCTCATTGGCACTCTTCATCTCTTGGATGTCTAGCTGCAAGGCTGCTTTTTCTGACAAAGTTCCTTCTAATTTTTCTGCTAAGAGAGACTTTTCTTTTTCAAAGTTTTCCAGCAAAGATCTGAGCTCTGCACACTGAACTACATTTTCTTCCTGAAGTCTCTCAACCTTCTGCTGTAAATTAAGAACTTTTTCATCATTCTGCAAAGTAAGGCTCTGTTTTTCTTCTTTCATTTTTGCCAAGGATTCATTTGCAATCTGCAGTAAATTAATAGCATCATGTTCCTCCTCATCATCTGAAAGTCTGGACCCTATTTGCTCAAGCAAACTGTACAGCTGAGTTTTGACAAGTAATGCATGTGCTTGTTTGTTTTCAAGTAGCATAGTTAAATGGTCTTTTTCTTCAACAGCAATTTGTAATTTCTTTTCTAAATTTTCAGCTTGTTCTTTAAACACTAGCCAATCCTCCTTTTCAGAGGCAACCTTTTCCAGATTACTACTTATTTTGTCTTTTTCCTTATTGATTTTCTCATTTTCCTTATGAAGAGTATATGCTTGAGATAACAGACTCTTTCTATCAAGCGAGAGAGCTTCCATTTGTTCCTCTAATTGCACTAACTTTTGGTTATTCTCATCCTTCTCTTTTAAAGCTTCTTTTAGTGTCTCTGTTAAATCCTCTACATTTTTTTTCAGTTCACTGTTGCACTGGTTAACAAATTCTGCTTGTTGCTGAAGTTCCAGGACCTTTTCTTGTTCTTTTTTACACATTTCTTGGAGATTTTCTACTTCTTCACCTGAACATTTCAGTTCACTTAAAATACCATCTTTTTGAGAGGCAAGACTAGTCACCTTTTCCTCCAGTTCTTTTATTGTGATCTCTTTTTGATCAAGAGAGATCACCATTGCCTCATTCGCCTCCTGAAAGCTGACTATTTTATGCTTAAGTTCTTCCGCCTCAGCTTGTTTAGATGATAATTTTTCTGCTTCTTCCTGAAGACGACTCACTGTTTCAAGAAGAACATCCTTTTCATTGAAAGCAGCTCTGAGTTTCTGCTGTAGCTCACTGACATCAGAAGCTTGCTGCTGCTTCATTGATTCAAACTCCTGACTGATCTTTCCAGCTGATTCCCCCAATTCAGTTTGTAGAGTTTCCAGGGTTTCCCTCAAACTCTCATAATTGAACACTGCTTCTTCCTTCTCCTGTATGAGCTTTTGATACTGTTCCTTAAGATCCTGTATTTCAAAAACCAATACCATATTTTCTTTTTCTGAATTTGACAATAAAGTCTGATGTAGTTCCGAAATCTCTCTCTCTTGTTGTTCTCTCAGACTTTGAACTTCTAGGTTACGCTCTTTTTCAGTGATTTCATATTGGTGTCTTGTTGCTTGGAGCTCTGATTTTAGTTTTTCAATTACACAACAATGATCTTCTTTAGCAAGTTGCAGTTCATTAATTTTAAACTCCAAGTCTTCCCGCTCATGAAAATACTCATCCTTTGTGTGCTGGATTTCCTCCTCCAGTTTTAACTTAACATTATTCATATAGGTTAGTTCATCTTTTAATATACTGTGTTGAGATTCCAGTTCTTTTAAAATATGTTCTAAGTGTTTGACCTTTTCTTCCATTTTTGTGTCCCCATAAGTGTCTCTTTGTACATCTGTTACATCTGTCTCATTTTCTTGATTTTTATTTATAGCTTCTCTTAGTTGTTCCAATTCATGTTCATATTTCTCATTACTAGCATATAATTCACCCTTCATGCTTTCTTCTTTTACCAAGTGCTGCTCTGTTAAGTCCGGCTTTTGCTGATTTATCTGGTTTCTCTCCTCTTCATATTCTTTAGAAGTGGCTTCAAGCTGACACATCAATTCTGAAACCTCTTGTTGGTGTGCACCCTTTAGTTGTAAAAGCTCTTCATGCAGATTATTGATTTCACTACAGTAATGTTGAGAATTATTTTTGATAACTTCTTGCAGATTTTCAATGTTTTTGTTTTTATCCTCACTGATAGCTTCCAACTGTTTATTCAGACATAAAATCTGTTCCTCATATGCATGCTTAATTTGCTGGACCTCTTCTTGTAGTCTTTTAGTTTCCTGTTGTTGATTACTATGAAGTTCAAGCTGTTCTGCAAGCCCCATTTGTTTCTTCACTTCTTCCTGCAGTTCTTTCTGCAGTTTGGCTAAGTCTTCATTGTATTTGGACTGTGCTCTTACTACTTCATTCTTAAGGCCTTCAATATCTTTCAAGTGGTCAATGCTTGATTGTTCCAACTGCTTCTGCAGTTCTTCTGTCTTAGTTACAGCAACCTAAAACAAACATATATGTCAATAATTACGTAGAAACAAACAGACAAACTAAAACCAAAAATAGATGAAAACCCAGTATATGACTTCCCCAACTGAAAAATCAGTGACAAAGTAATTCATCTGCATAATAAATGCCATTTGAACTCATGCTATTGTGGAAGTTAGATATTAGTAATTAAACTGGTTAAATTTTAAAACCTAATAATTTATCAAGTAATTCAGATACCTGCAAACTTGGATATTGTGATCTCTGAATTGCAAAGGTCTCTGTCTTATGGATGACCAAGGAAATCGAGAAAGAGTTTGGAATAAACGAGTCCTTGATATTGATTAGTGTACCAGAGATGGAAGTCATATTAAGTTTTGTGGCCTAAGAAGAAATACCTTAAAATCCTAAATTATTTGGAACAAGGAAATGACATTTGAGGACTTAATTTAGAATGGGAGAAAAAATGTACAAGCAAATTAGGTGAGATAAAGGGCACACTAGGAACAGCAAACTCACTGCAGGATGGGTGGTCAAAAGACAAGTGACCCACGCTCCATGATCAGGGGAAGACGACCCCCACTTCCCCCCAGATCTCTGCTAATCTGGCCCAGGGGGAAATTCTTTCCAGAGCCCAAATATGGTGGTCAGTTGGACTCTGAGCATTTCAGCAAGTTCCACCAACCAGACACCTGGGAAAGAATTCTCTGTAGTAACTCAGAGAACCTCCCCACCTAGTGCACCATCACTGGCCGTTAGATATATTTTCTGCTAGCAGTCAGAGACTGGCTACATGCCACTGTAAGCAGTCACATCAGACCATCCCCTCCATAAACTTATCAAGCTCAGTCTTGAAGCCAGTTAGGTTTTTTTGCCCCCACTACTCCCTTTGGAAAGCTGTTCTAGAACTTGGCTCATCTGTGGATTAGAAACGTTCGCCTAATTTCAAGCCTAAACTTGTTGATGGTCCCCAGGCTTTGACTGAATACTGACAACTACCTAGCTGGAATCAGTCTGGTTCACCTGTATGTTAGTATTGTTACAATAGGTATTGGGATTCCAACGTGTTTAGTGTGGAAACTTTATTGAATGCTTGTGAGTTGCTGAAAGCATTACTCTCACTTATAACATCTGTATCCCATATGGTAAGGTAATATTTGAGGATTTGCACTGTAAGCCTTTTTAACTGTGTAAATCACTAGACAGGAGAAAGACCTTAACTAGAATGAAATGCTGGTCTCCAACAGAAGGTATTATGTCCCTCCCAACAAGGAAGGAGCATCAACACCAGACAGATTGGAGTGGAATATTAAAGAGGACAAAAGATTTTGTTGTTTACTCTCTCCCAGTCCCCATGAAGATGAGTTTTGGAAATGAATTCCTCCCATCTGTGAGTTTGCAGCTCAAAGCAGAAGGGGGGGAAGGGAATTAAAAACCCCTACCAAGGAGGAACTGTATCTCATTGCTGCTTGGATTTTGGAGGCAGGGTTTCTGGACATAAGCAAGGAATCCCCAGCTGCTTAGCCTGGGTTAGCTCTAAAGGTCATTGAAGCTTCTATAATAAGCAAGCTCTATATTACCTTTTGAAACTTAAGATTGTAACTCATTTGTGTATGTATGTTTAACTGTTTTAACCTTGTGAATAACTCTTTTTTCCCTTTTCCTATTCATAAATCTGTATGTAGTTTGTTATAGGATTGGCTACAAGTGTGGTCTTTGGTGTGAGATCTAAGGAGCAATTGACCTGGGGTAAATGACTAGTCCTTTGAGACTGGAAGTAACCTGACTGCTGTTGTGATTCGTGGTATAAAGGACCATCTATCACAAGGGTAGGCTTGCCTAGGTGATGAGATAGATTGGAGTGCCCAAGGAGTCTGTCTGTGACTCCATATTTAAGCTGTTATAGTGCCCGAGGAGTTTACATTTGAAAATTGATTGGTGAAATCTAACTACAAAACCCACAGCCAATTTGGAGTTTGTGCCCTGGTTCTTAATAGTCTGCCCTGAGGTTGGTACTCACCAATGCTCCCTCTACTATTTTACATCCATGTGTAGAATGAATTTTGTTATGTACACCAATATGGAGGTGATAATTGGTGGGGGTTGGGCCAAGGGGTTCGGAGTATGGGTGGGGCTCATGGCTGGGGATTAGGGCGCGGGGTGTGTGTGTGAGGACTCTGGCTGGGAGTGTGGGCTCTAAGGTGGGGGTCGGAGATGAGGGGTTTGGGGTGCAGGAGGGGGCTCAGGGCTGGGGCAGAGGGTTAGGTTGTGGGGAGTGAGGGTTCTGGGGAGGGGCTGGGGATGATGGGTTCGGGGGGAGGGGGAGGTGTTGAGGTCTCCGGCTGGGGATGTGGGCTCTGCGATGGGGCCAGGGCTGAGGGGTTTGGAGTGCAGGCTGCCCCGGGGCTGCAATGGGGAGAGAGAACTCCCCACCAGCCCTCTCTTGCCACAGCAGCCTAGGGCTGGGGGAGATGCACCTCTCTCCTCCCCAGTCCACGTCTGCATTGCCCTTGATAGCCTGGTGTGCAGACATGCAGCTTAGAGGCAACTTAGGTACCCACGCTCCTGAGTCAGGGCAGGACAACTTGACACTGACCATTTAGTCTGTGCATAACCCATTTGTTTTAAGACTTGCAAACAGGTATTGTAATAATTCTGGGAAAGTATTTACATTGGTGATTATAATTAAAAATATACAAACTATGAGTATTATTAACTAACAATGAACAAAAGAGAATGAGGAAAAAAGGGATTAAAAAGTGAACCATACAATCATAATTATTAAACTAGAAAACAAAAATACTATGGACTAGAAAGGTTTATAGCAGAAACAGGTTATTGCTCATTTCATTACCTCTGCTTCTTGTTTCCTTTTAGCATTTTCTTTTTTGAGGGCTAGGCACTGCTGCTGGATCTCTGCTTTTTCCAGAAGAACAGCATCCAGCCTTTCTGAGAGCGCCTAATTTGGAGAGAGAGCGAGAAGACCGTTGGAAAAAAATGTGAAAATGCAGAGTCTCAGCAACCTGTGTGAGGCAATGCTACAGAGCTCAGACATTGGCCATGAGATTTTCTGCACATTGTGCAACAGAAAACCAAGCCCGTTACAATAATTACCTTCATTCCATAGAGAGAAGACAGAGTATAGTGACAGCTATACTGCTAACAAAACACCTCTCACAGTTAATCTACTGAGCAGAATGAACTTGCTACATTGGAAAACTGGTTTCCCATTTTATTATTTATACCTCCAGAAAAAAAGCTGTGTGTAAATAATTGTTTTAATCATTAAACTAATATTTAAACAATCAGAATCTTGTTTCAGTAGTTTACAGGTTCTTACACTAACTTTTCATCTGAGTAGTTACATAAGTTACTACACTTTCAGCAAGATAGATGCTTTCACTACTAAACTCAAAGTGCCAGTTCAAATCTAAAAATAGTTGAGAAGTATTTATTGTGATAAATTCACAAAATAAAAAGCACTTTAACTGTTGGACTGAGTAAAACTGCTGCCCCATTTCTTTATAGTGGCAGTGCAAATGTTCATCAGGAGCTGGACTACTCTCCTATAGAAGAAGAAACTTAAGAAAAGAAGATTAACATTTTACTAATAATTTTTCATAAACTGACACAAAAATTAATATTTCCATATATGATGCAAGACTCACAAGACACTTGGTGGAGGATGATAAAGAAAGTGTCTTAAGTGCATGAGAAGGACTGGTCCCAGATAGTCCGAGTAAAATAGTTTGCCATTCAGTAAACACCACCAGTGGAAAGATTTCCAGGGGTCATTTATTATGTATAGTACTTCAAAAACAATTATATAGTCCCACCTGAATAATATCATCAGCTTCTCCAGCAGCTGGTTTTGATTTGAGTTCAATCTCTTTTTCCAATTCTAAAACAAAAAAATTATTTATATAAAAAAAAATTCACCATAAGGTTGTTTCACATTTCAAAGAGCAGCTTCTAACTCAGAAGAGAATCTGTAACTTTATGAGATTATAAATATAATTAATGTATTACAATAGTATAGTAATGACATCAAATTTTAAAAATTTCAAAACACCAACTCAATGTAAGTTAAGAATTTCCTGGCATATTAGTATTCAAAAGTCACAGTCATCAAAATGTACATTAGGCTGAAACTTGGTATATAAAAATGTAGTATTTGCCTTAAATAGATGGGTTAAAAGTTGTGAAGCACTATATCAGTGAAAGGAAAAAGCAAAACATTTAGTTCTATCTCCACCTGTGACCCTCTGAGGCCCCTGCTGGAGGCCTTGTGGCCCTGCCACACCCCACCCCAGAAAAGGGCAGTGGACAAAGTCATCCAAGCTGTCAAATTGGCTGCTCCCTGCAGCCCCTATCAGGGCCTAGCAGACTAGTATAAGAAGAGCTGCAGGGCCAGCATGAGATCAACTCCTTGCTGGAACTGGAGGAGTGTGGCTAGCTGAGGGAGTGACAGGACCTCAGCCAGAGCAGAGCTGGCAGAAATGGGGGTGGGGGAAGAGCAAGGAACTCTGGGCTGGTTGTTGGGACTCCATCAGGACAAGGCCCTGAGATAGGGTTACCATATTTTGAGTGTCCAAAAGGAGGACACTCCACAGGGCCCCGGCCCCGCCCATGCCCCAACTCCACCCCTTCCCCAAAGTCCCCGCTCCAACTCCGCCCCCTCCCCTGCTTCCCGTGAACATTTGATTCGCAGGAAGCCTGAAGCAGGCAGCAGGTAAGCTGGTGGGGGAGGTGGGGGGAGGAGGCGCGGCCCAGTCTGGCCCCCGAAACCGAGCGGCTCCCTCCGGCCCCGGCCCTGGCATCTCCAGCCTGGCTCGGCTCGGGCCCTGGGGTGCCGTCCCCGGGCCAGCCCCCGGCCGAGCACCCCCGGCCCAGCACCGCCGGCCCGGCCCCAGGCCCCAGCCCAGCGCCGTCGGCCCGGCACCCTCGGCCCCGCTTGTCCCTATTTTCCTGGACATGTTCGGCTTTTTGGGATTTCCCCCCGGACGGGGATTTGAGGCCCAAAAAGCCGGACATGTCCGGGAAAATCCGGACGTATGGTAACCCTACCTGAGATAAGGGTGAAGAAGGTGCAGGGCTGTGGGGAAGTGGCCAATGGAATCAGAGAAGTGGCATAGCTTAGATAAAGGGACATGGCAGATGGCTGCTATCTACAGAATCCCTGGGCTGGGACCTGGAGTAGTGGGTGGGTCTGGGTCCCCACCCCATTAGGCACTGAGGGAAGTGGCCTGGACTTTGAGGTGCCCCAGAAGGGGAACTGAACTCTTTAGTGGCCCAGCAGGAGAGCTGGGACCTGAAAAACCCAGAGAGGGCAAAGACATTGCCTCCTGGGGGAAGCCCTGGGTACAGCTCAATACCACTGATAGGTTCTTAATTAGTCCCGTAGTCTAAGCCCAAGGAGGCCTTCAGCATGAGTTCTCAAACTGGGGGTCGTGACCCCCTCAGGAGGTTGTGAGGGGGGTTGCGAGCTGTCAGCCTCTACCCCAAACCCTGCTTCACCCCCAGCATTTATAATAGTGGTAAATATTAAAAAAAGCGGTTTTTAATTTATAAGGGGGGGTCACACTCAGAGGCTTGCTGTATGAAAGTGGTCACCAATACAAAAGTTTGAGAACCACTGGGCTACAGGGAGAGAAAGTGCAGGCCTGCACACACTCAACCAGGGGGCACTTGCGAGAGGTGAGTGAACCCCTCTACACTACCATCCTCACGCTTTTTTCTAAACCAGATAAGCTTTCCCATAATTAACCCAAAATGGTGTCTGCAATCTTTTACTATTTCTTTTCAAAAGAAGTAACATTGAGTAATTACACAATAGCTAACTTACTTAAAAATATTATTGTACCTCCAAGACAGGGTTGCATGATAATGATTTGTTTAATATGTAAAATCAATTATTTGGCTTGGAGTTTCCACCCTCTCTCCGCCAACATCAAAACTTGCTACTGTATGCCATGACATGAAAAAGCAAACACTCTAGCAAGTATGGGGAGCAGACACTCAATGAAAGGCCCCAATTCAAGATACAGTTCAGTTATTCTCTTAAGCAAGTTGTTTTCTCCCATCACACTCCTCCTTGCTTGGTTAGTAAAATTTACTATAAGATCAATGCAATGCCTCTTCTTCCCTCCACTCTGGGATTTCTACCTCTATCCTCTCAAAGAAATAGGGAAAATGGAACCAAACGGGTTGCTGGAAAATCTAAATTTTTCCCCTGGGAATCAAATCCAGAGGTCAAACACTGTAACAGAGAAGACTACCATTAAGTCAATACAGCAGTCCCTTCCCTCTACACCCACTTTTTTTTTTTTTAAAGTACACCTCTACCCCGATATAACGCGACCCGATATAACACGAATTCGGATATAATGCGGTAAAGCAGTGCTCCGGGAGGGCGGGGTTGCACACTCCGGTGGATCAAAGCAAGTTCGATATAATGTGGTTTCACTTATAACGCGGTAAGATTTTTTGGCTCCCGAGGACGGCGTTATATCGAGGTAGAGGTGTAATATAAAAATCTTGGAACAGCCAAATAAATCCCTTTTCTGTATGGTACCTGTGCATCTTGACTTCACTTTCTGCATAAGCATCATTTGCTTCTTCGCAAATTTGATGAGATCTTCTTTGGACAGTGTATCCAGCTGTAGAATGTGATAAGGAAAGCATGTTTTGTAATCTATGCCTGAGGACTATAACACTGAAAACAAGGAATATTAAATGTCTGACTTTCAAGATATTAAAATTTAGGGAATGAAACACATCTTATCATATGTCTGTAAGCACAATTTAAATGTATAGTGCAATATAAGTGACCCACTAACTCTACATTAATTCTTACAAGTTTACTCCACAGGGCTTAAGTAGGCAATATCAATGTGAAAGTAAGACTCAGTTGTGAAGGGTTAGCATTCAGAGATGGATTAAAAATCTTCAAACAAGTAAAAAAAGATAAGGCCTGCCAAATTGAAAAAGCTAAGGAGGCATTTGAGAATAATGTAAATTGCTGAATGTTTTTAACATGGCATGCTGTCTTAACATTGTTGTACAAGTGAGAAGTAAATTTAAATGAAGAAATCTATACACTAAAGAAATGAAAAGTCCATTGTTTGAACTGGATGCTGCCAAGTGTTTTTTAAAGGGTTAGTACATTTGCTTCCAGTAATAACTGCCAATAGCATTAACTAGATTTTTCTTCAGCATTCTCCAAAGTTTAACAGGGCTCTCTAGGTTTAACAACCACAATTTAATTTTGGCAAAAAGAGAAGTCAATGTTTACCTTTTAAAATTAATCTCTCTTGACTATTCCCCCAGTAGCAGCTAGTGTAGCAGGTTGTAAATCTGTCCAAATCAGTTATATTTGTAAAGAAAGTTTACCTTCGATTTACCGCTTCCTGGTGTGGCATAGGAAGCCACCATATCTTGTCCAGCATCTTGTACCTGAAAAACAAAAAGCACAGCATGTCAGAACTGAACTCTTCATTAGACTACTAATGGAACTGATTAAGAGCCTGTGGTACCCTGACAGTAAATAACAGCTCTAGTAGAACTTGGAACTCAAGAAAATTAAGATTTAAAAAGAAGAAGAAGAATGGAAGAAATGAGTTCAGACATCCATCACAGATAGCTGGATCAGGATAGATGCATCACAGCATGATGTCGTGAGCCAATATATTCTTAGAAATCTGTCTTTTAGATATGGAATTTCTATCCAAAGAGCTGGTATACATAGGCTGGGCAAAATCTACTTATTTTGTTTACAACTGGTCCGGAGAGTATGGCTTGATAACCTAGCAAAAGGCCTGCCTTAAAGATGTGGACAAATGAAAATGCTATTGGAGGAGCAGCATTTAAATTAACAGTGATTTTATGATAGGATCTCCCAAACTACATTCAAAGAGGTTTACATCATCATCTTGGTCTGGGTTTGGAAGGTGATTTAATGTTCATGTATATTGGGGAAGATAGAATAATAGTAATGCAGGGCTGGAAGGAATCTTAAAAAGTTATCCAGTTCAGCTCCTGGCGCTAAGTAGACCTAGACCACCCCTGACAGGTATTTGCGCAACCTATTCTTTAAAACCTCCCTTGGAAGCCTATTCCAGAACTTAACTAACCTTATCGGTGGAAAATTTTTGCCCAATATCTAACCTAAATCTCCCTTGCTGCAGATCAAGCCCATTACTTCTTGTCCTATTATCAGCAGAGACAGATCAATTAGTCATTGTCCTCTTTATAACAGCCCTTAACATATTTGAAGACTTGTTATCATCGGTCTTCTTTTCCCAGTTTTTCAGCCTCTCCTCATAGGTCAGATTTTCTAAACCTTTAATAATTTTTGTTGCTCTCCTCCGGACTCTCTCCAATTTATCTATTTTTTCTAAAGTGTTTTGACCAGAGCTGGACACGGTGCTCCAGCTGAGACCTCCGCCATTGCTGAGTAGAGCAGGACAATTACCTCCCATGTCTTGCATGAAACACTTCTGTTAATGTACACCAGAATAATATTAACCTTTTTTCACAACTGCATCACATTGTTTACTCGTGTTCAATTTGTGGTCCACTATAATGCCCCAATCCTTTTCAACAGTACCATCTAGCCAGTTATTCCCCCATTTTGTAGCTGTGCATTTGATTTTTCCATCCTAAGTGACTTTGCAGTTGTCTTCTCTGAATTTCCTCTTGTTCATTTCACACCAATTCTCCAATTTAAGGTCATTTTGAATTCTACACCTGTCCTCCAAAGTTCTTGCAATCCCTCCCAGCTTGGTATTATTAACAAATTTTATAAGTATACTCACCACTCCATTACCCAAGTCATTAATGAAAATATTTAACTGAACCAGCCCCAGGACTGACCCCCACTAGATGTGCCCTCCCAGTTTGACAAACATTGAAAACTACTTTTCAAGAACAGTCTTTCACTTTATAGTAATTCTAAATCACATTTCTCTAAGTGGAGGACCTACACTTTCCTTCATCTTTCTTTTGCTCCTAATGTATTTAAAGAACCTCTTCTTATTGCCTTTTATGTCCCTTGCTAGGCGTAACTCATTTTATGCCTTAGCCTTTCTGTACATGCTTGTGCTCTTCTGTACTCTTCCTTAGCAGTTTGTCTGTTTCCACTTTTTGTAGGATTCCTTTTTGATTTTCGGGTCATTGGAGAGCTCTGAACATGAAGAGTCAATGCTAGTATAAGCTCAACGTTCAAGCAAGGGCATATGAAAAAGGGATTCGGACTCCACACACAGACCTTACAGCAACTCTGAACAGACAGGATGAGACACAGAGTAAGCTGTGTAGCAACATAAGACTTTTCTGCCATGCTGTAGGTAGTATTTCCATAATATACAAATTGTATACCTGATTCACCATTCTTTTCACACTATCAGACCAGATGAATTTACTTTCATGTTTATTTTACATGAGTAAAATTTTGATAGTCTATTTCAATAATTTGCAATTAAATCGGCTTCTAGTTAGGTAGGTACAATGCAAACAGATTACACAGAAGTACCAATCCTAAACTACAGTTTTGTAGAAAATATACCAATTCTAGAAATCTTTAAACCAAGCATACCAAACTATGCCATGTTCTGAGATGTGATCACATAACAGTTATGTATCAGGAAACTCCAGGGATCACACTGGATTTTTCAGTTTATTCCACACGGCAAATACAAATGACTTGAAACTTCCTTTGGAAGTATCTTTGTTTCTCTTTGTAACTGCAAAAAAGTTACATGAAATATAAGTGCTTGTGTGTGATAGAAATTACTTGACACTTGCCATTATATTTATGTAGTCACTGGTTATTTCATTTGACCTGCAGAACTGAGGAAATCTATTCATTTAGCATATTTCTAAAATATTGTCAAGGTCCCGCAGAGCTCTTGAGTACTCTTATTAGACTTTATAAAACTTCTAAGTCAGTATTGATCTAGTCACCCCCAACTGTGGTCAGGATGGAATTTTACCTCCCACGGTAACACTGACTAACCCAGCAGGTGCATCAGTGTTTTCACTTTCCTCTGAAGCATGAGATTGGCTCTACTCCCACAAGGAAGATACCAGACTGGAAAAGTGCATGAGGTCTGGTTTACTGGGGCAATCATCATCGCCCTGCTGTTACCATAAAACAGTCACAAGCAGTGTGAAGTGCGAGGATGTAGACAGCTCTCCTCCTGCCAACACAGAAACACCTCTGACGGGCAGTTTTCCAGCGGACTCTCGGTGACCCCTCTCTGCTAGTGGTGGCTTCCCAAGAAGAGTTGCCACAGGGGCCGGGCTCCAGGCAGAAATGAGGCTGAACTCTCGTTTTATAAACAGACTCAATGTAAAGCCGGGGGTGACATTACGGCTTCCCTGTAGCCCCTCACAGCAGCCAGGGGCGGGGCGGGGGTCGCACCCTGTGGGGTCCCCCCGGGAAGGAGGCGGGGGGGGAGCAGTTGCACGTGGGGGGAGGGGTCACCCGCGCTCTCCTCCGCCCCGCCGAGGAGGATGGGGCCGGTGGCGCGCGGGGAGGGGGAGCGAGCGAGGGGGGCCACGCGCCCAAGGTCCCACCCAGCGAGATGCTGCCGCGGCCCCAGTCCCGCCGCGTGCGGGGTGGGGGCGCCCGCCAGTGACGGATTAATTACCCCCCCCCCCCGGGCCCGCTCAGGGAGAGCAGCGGCCGCCGGCCCCTCCCCAGCGCATCTGCCCGGCGGCGCCTCCCCCGGTACCTCCATGGCAGGGCCGCTCCCGGCGCGGCGGTCGGGGGGGTTTCAGTGCCGCTGTATCCTGCTCCCCGCTTCCGCCTTCGTCACCCCCGCGCGCCTTCTACGTCAGCACCCACGTCAGGCCAGAGGTCGCAGTTTCGGGCCCTCCCGGCTGTTTCTATGGTAACCAGTGACCATGGGAGTGGTTAGCGCGGGCCCGCCCATCTCCTGAACCCAGGCCCCACCCCCACCTCTATGGGGCTACAGCCGCGACGTGCCTGGGCCGGCCCTGCCCTGCCCTGCCCTGCCCACAAGCCCTGGGGCAGCGGCGGCTCCAGGCGGCCACGTCCGTCCTGTGACTCCGTATCGTCCATCGAGCCCCCGCGCACCGCAGCTCGCTGGGCGAACCCCAGGCGGGTTAGCGGGTCCCGTGCCACGCCGCTTCCCCCTTGGGCAAGGGGGGGATAGTCGCACACAGGGGCTCCACCTGCAGGACCCTAGCGTCTGGGCTGAAGCCTGAGCGTCTATACAGCAATTAAACAGCCCCTAGCTCCATGAGCCAGAGCCAGGCGGCGGGGTCAGCCAGGGGCTAAGTGCAGTGTAGACAGACCCCTATGTGGATAACTCAAGCTTTGTGCCTTCCAGTGATTTTCTGGGTTCAGTTGTGGATCCAGGCAGTGGTTTATAGTGGTAGGATCCGTGAAACTGGGTTGGTCACTCTGAAAGGCAGGGTGGGGCAGCAGATAAGTTTTATGGTTTGTCATATTAGTGACCAGGTTCTGGGCCTGGAGTGACCTTGCATGAGTTCTGTACTAATTTATTTGAATAATGGGAGAGGGAGTGTTTAGCAGTGATTCCCTGTTTTCTAAGTTGGGGGTCATGATTGTAGTTAATAATAAGAGTGATGAATGGTATGAGAATTTAAACAGCCTGTAGCAAGAAGTGAGACTTGAACTCCTGGATTCCTTTTTCCAAGGACAAGGAACTTTCTTCCGAGATTTATGGCCAAATGATAATTGTGGGGGTTTGCTTTGGCGTTTTAACTAGGACTAAAAATTTATAAAATGGTTTAGAAGAAAACATTGTAAGTGTAGAACTGATATTCTAGAAATCAGCACATGATGAACAATAATGTTGCCCAGGGTCAGATCTCACAGTGTTTTAGATTTCTTGCAAATGGAGTAACAGGAAAAGTGAGACAATCCAGTGAAAAAATTACCACAAGGGGTGATAGTTGAACTCTTATTCTTTCTGTATCAATTCATCTTTCATAATCATTACAAAAAATTCAAAATATTTTGTTTTGTTATTGCCATTTTACCAATTTTTTTTTTTTTTTTTTTTTTTTTTTTTTTTTTTTTTACAAAATAAAGGTTTAAAACTGCACTCTGTAACATAACCTTAAGCAGTGCACCATAATATACTACCCTCAACCCAAAGTGGATCTCCTAATTACGTCAAAGATGATAGACTCTGCCCTCTAGCACAGGCATAGTTTGGGTGGCCAGGAAGGGCATTGCCCCCCCAAACTGCAAGCCTTGGACAGGTCTGGAATTTGCCCTCCACTCACAGCCTCATTGGCTTGACTGGAGCAGTCCCCCGACATATAGAAGTCAAATTATGCCTATGCTTTTATGTAATAACCAAATATTTAATGCCCGATTTTCTGATACGTTAAGGACGTTTTGTGCTGCTCTGGCAGTGAAAGCAGCCATAAAAGAGGTTTGAACAATTGCTTCAGAATTTCCTTATTTTAGGGAAACATAATGGTGACATAGATCCACTGAAATAACTCCTGAGCTATATATTCACCGCATAAGAAACATGGCAGAGAAAAAAAGTGTATGGCCCAGTCTCCTTTACACCTCAGTGATCCCCAGCTACCAGACTGGCTCAGTGGGGACAAGGGCAGCTGGAATAAAACACAGAACCATGGAGGTTTGGGGCAACATAAGTATAGAATTATAGAATATCATGGTTGGAAGGGACCTCAGGAGGTCATTTAGTCCAACCCCCTGCTCAAAGCAGGATCAATTCCCAACTAAATCATCCCAGCCAGGACTTTGTCAAATCTGACCTTAAAAACCTCTAAGGAAGGAGATTCCACCACCTCCCTAGGTAACCCATTCCAGTGCTTCACCACCCTCCTAGTGAAAAAGTTTTTCCTAATAACCTCCCCCACTGCAACTTGAGACCATTACTCATCGTTCTGTCATCTGCTACCACTGAGAAAAGTCTATCCTCTTTGGAACCCTCTTTCAGGTAGTTGAAAGCAGCTATCAAATCCCCCCTCATTCTTCTCTTCTGCAGACTAAACAATCCCAGTTCCCTCAGCCTCTCCTCATAAGTCATGTACTCCAGACCCCTAATCATTTTTGTGCCCTCCACTGGACTCTTTCCAATTTTTCCACATCCTTCTTGTAGTGTGGGGCCCAAAACTGAACATAGTACTCCAGATGAGGCCTCACCAATGCCGAATAGAGGGGAATGATCACGTCCCTTGGTCTGCTGGCAATGCCCCATCTTATACAGCCCAAAATGCCGTTAGCCTTCTTGGCAACAAGGGCACACTATCGACTCATATCCAGCTTCTCGTCCTTTTCTGCAGAACTGCTGAATAGCCATTTGGTCCCTAGTCTGTAGCAGTGCATGGGATTCTTCCGCCCTAAGTGCAGGATTCTGCACTTGTCCTTGTTGAACCTCATCAGATTTCTTTTGGCCCAATCCTTTAATTTGTCTAGGTCCCTATGTATCCTACCCCTACCCTCCAGTGTATCTACCACTCCTCCCAGTTTAGTGTCATCTGCAAACTTGCTGAGAGTGGAGTCCACGCCATGCTCTAGATCATTAATGTGAGAGTGGAGTCCATGCCATGCTCTAGATCATTAATGGAGATATTGAACAAAACCAGCCCTGGACTGACCCTTGAGGCACTCCGTTTGATACTGGCTGCCAGCTAGACATGGAGCCATTGAGCATTACCCTTTGAGCCCGACGATCTAGCCAGCTTTCTATCCACCTTATAGTCCATTCATCCAGCCCATACTTCTTTAACTTGCCGGCATTAGGACACATTAGGGTGTCCTAATTATCATATCTGCCCCTAGCTCCACCATAGGGTTTGTTTACCCTTAAAACTGCAACAGCTATAGCACTTTAGTAAAGATGCTACCTACACCAAGGGGGGAGCTTTTCCTGTTGTCATAGATAATCCATCTACCTGAGAGGCGGTAGCTAGATCCACATCGACCTAGTACTGACTACACTGGGGGTTTGGTTGGTTTAACTGAGTTTCTTAGGGTATGGATTTTTCACATGCCTGAGTGATGAAGTTATACCAACCAAATTTCCTAGTGTAGATCAGGCTTCATGGAGAGAATGAGGATAACAGGAATTACTTTGGAAAACCAGGTGGGTACCAAAATATGGATTTAGGATCCTATTTTTGAATATCTCAAATGAGGCACAGAGAGAATAAGTGATTTGTTGGAAGTCGTACAGATTTTCGGTATCAGAACCAGTGACAGAGGCTGGACATTGTGGCTCTCAATCCTGTGCTTCAGTTAAGGGACATCCTTTCACTCCCAGGGAAGACCCACCACATACTTTTAAAATGTGTGTGTTTTGATTCCAGCTCTGGCTGCACTTTCAACATGATGATAGTGCTTGATATGTTTGACATTTCACTATAAGTAGTTAATTTTTGATGAGAAATTGTTTGGGAGAAACATTTTATTCATATTCTATTTACAATTCACAGGATTAAAACTGAATATCTGAATTAATTAAAGGAGAATGGCTATTAATGAAAAATGTTATGTTAGTCAAAACATTCTGCTGTCTTCAGGGAGCAATAATTTGCATTTTTCCAACTCTGCCTATTGTCACTGATATTTTTAAATTTAAATAGTAAGCACTGAAAGAAGATAGAATTGTTATTCATGCAAAGCACAAAAGTTGATTTTCATAACTTTTTATTTCAGTGTATTCACTATATATAGATTCAACCCCCCTTAATTTCTTCTGAGTTGAGTCCTTTATTAATTCATTATTGTAAGCACTTATTTTAGTTCAGTCAAATTTTGCTTCGATGTAATAGTTGAAATAATTTTCCATTGCATACTGGAAAATTCCTTCTAGTAAATAGGAAGAAAAGATCATGGTGACCCCTACAGAAATATACAAGATTCCTAAAACATAAAGTAAGTGTAATTTTAAAGTAAATACTGTACTTATCAAAGACAGGAAATGAGTAATAGAATATTCTTTCATCAAAGCCAACTTTAGTGTCATGAATAATATAGAGAGACAAATTCTGTGCAATGAAACCCCATTTGTACTCACAGGGCAGAATTTGACAGATAATGTCACATGCTGGTTTTGATTTGTACTAAGAATACCTCTGTTAGGTTTTTTTCTTGTCTTGTTCTTGCAATATAATATATTATATCTAATCTTGCAAATATGTATGATGTGCTTCATTTAAGCCACTCATATGGTTACAGTTACTTGAGTGGGACTCCTTGTGTGCTTAAAGTTAAGCACATCCATAAGTGTTTGAAGATCAGGCCCTTAGTATGAAAGGAGACTCAAAGAGCTTGGCTTATTTAGCCTAACCACACAAAGGCCTGATCTACACTATGACTTTAATTCAGATTTAGCAGCGTTAAATTGAATTAACCCTGCACCCGCCCACACAACGAAGCCATTTATTTCGAAATAAAGGGCTCTTAAAATCGATTTCTGTACTCCACCCCGACGAGCGGAGTAGCGCCAAAATCGATATTGTCATTTCAAATTAGGGTTAGTGTGGCCGCCATTCGATGGTATTGGCCTCCGTGAGCTATCCCACAGTGCACCATTGTGACCGCTCTGGACAGCAATCTGAACTCGGATGCACTGGCCAGGTAGACAGGAAAAGCCCCACGAACATTTGAATTTTATTTGCCCAGTGTTTGCCCAGTGTGGAGAGCACAGGTGACAGATAGCTCATCAGCACAGGTAACCGATATATGCAGGCCGATAATCGAAAAAGAGCACCAGCATGGACCGTACGGGAGGTACTGGATCTGATCGCTATATGGGGAGAGGATTCAGTGCTAGCAGAACTTCGTTCAAAAAGACGAAATGCCAAAACTTTTGAAAAAATCTCCAAGGGCATGATGGAGAGAGGCCACAATAGGGACTCAGATCAGTGCCGCGTGAAAGTCAAGGAGCTCAGACAAGCCTATCAAAAAACAAAGGAGGCAAACGGTCGCTCCGGGTCAGAGCCGCGGACATGCCGCTTCTACGCCGAGCTGCATGTAGTTCTAGGGGGGGCCACCACCACTACCCCACCTCTGACCGTGGATTCCGAGGCGGGGATAATCTCATCAGCTACACCTGAGGATTCTGCGGACAGGAAAGAGGAGGAGGAGGAAGACGAGCTTGCGGAGAGCACCCAGCACTCCGTTCTCCCCAACAGCCAGGATCTTTTTCTCAGCCTGACTGAAGTACCCTCCCAACCCTCCCAAGCCAGTATCCAAGACCACGACCCCATGGAAGGGACCTCAGGTGAGTTAACCTTTTAAACTATAAAACTTGTTTTAAAAGCAAGCGTTTTTTAATGATTACTTTGCCCTGAGGACTTGGGATGCATTCGCGGCCAGTACAGCTACTGGAAAAGTCTGTTAACGTGTCTGGGGATGGAGCGGAAATCCTCCAGGGACATCTCCATGAAGCTTTCCTGGAGGTACTCCAAAAGCCTTGCCACAAGGTTTCTGGGCAGTGCAGCCTTATTCCGTCCTCCATGGTAGGACACTTAACTGCGCCATGCTTGCAGCAAGTAATCTGGTATCATTGCATGACAAAGCCTGGCAGCGTATGGTCCCGGTGTTTGCTGGCATTCAAGCAACATCCGTTCTTTATCTCGCTGTGTAATCCTCAGGAGAGTGATATCGCTCATGGTAACCTGGTTGAAATACGGGAATTTAATTAAGGGGACAGAGGTGGCCGTTCCTACTGGGCTGTTTGCCTGTGGCTGAAAAGAAATCCTTCCCTGCAGTTAGCCAAGCGCAGGGGGTGGGGGGGAATTGTCGCTGAGCTTTTCGCGTTTGGCTAGCAGGGATCTTCCCTGATACCAGCCACGCGGTGGGAGGAGGGATAAAACGATCATCCAGAGAATTGGATGGGGGGGGGGGGTTAGTTTGTTTTCTGCTGCTGAAGGTTAACAGGAAAACCACAGCACTCAACGGGCTTTGCTTGGTATGTGGGAAAGGAGGGCGCAGAAGCCGAAAGGCAATGGCTTACCATGGCCGCATGCAAGCCGAATTCTGTTGCCCGGACCTGCGTCTGTGATCTCTAGCAGCAAAGCCACAGGCACTCAATATTAAGAGGCAAAATGCGACCTTGCACAGAAATCACATGTGCTATGTAATGTGAATAGTGTTGGTCACCGTGAAAGAGTATAAGCATTGTTCTGCAAAATGTATCTTTTTAAAAAATTCTCTCCTTTTTTCCCTCCCTCCAGCAGCTGCAAATTCTTCAAGCCTCCCTCTTCAATCCCGAAGGCTATCTCAGATAAGGCGTCGGAAAAAGAAGACACGAGATGAGATGTTTGCAGAAATCCATGGAATCCACCCTCAGTGAAAGAGCTCATCTGAATGAGTGGAAGGACACGGTTTCAAAGTATAGGAAAGAAGCCAGTGAATGTGAGGACAGGAGGGACCAACGTGAGGACAGGAGGGACCAACGTGAGGAGAGGAGAGACGCTCGAGATGAGAGGTGGTGGCAGGAAGATCAGAGGAGGCAGGATGCAACACTGGGGCTGCTGCGTGAGCAAACAGACATGCTCCGGCGTCTGTGGAGCTTCAGGAATGGCAGCAGGATAACAGAATGCCGCTACAGCCCCTGTATAACCCCCCCCCCCACCATGTTCCATAGCCTCCTCACCCAGACGTGTAAGAACGCGGGTGGGGGGAGGCTCCGTACACCCTCCCATTCCACCCCAGTGGACAGCCCAAGCAAAAGGTTGTCATTTTTTAAACCTTTTTTTAATGGCCTTTTCCTTCCCGCCGATCCTCCTCCCAAACTCCACCCGGGTTCTCTCCCTCTTTTTATAATCAATTAATAAAGAATAAATGATTTTTAAACAATAGTGACTTTATTTCCTTTGAAAGCAAGCTGGGGAAAGGGGGAGGGTGGGTTCCTTACAGAGAATAAGTCAATAAAGGGGGTGGGTTTTCATGAAGGAGAAACAAACAGAAATTTCACACTGTAGCCTGGCCAGTCATGAAACTGGTTTTCAAAGCTTCTCTGATGCACAGCGCTTCCTGGTGTGCTCTTCTAATCGCCCTGGTGTCTGGCTGCACGTAATCAGCAGCCAGGCGATTTGCCTCAGCCTCCTACCCCGCCATAAAGATCTCCCCCTTACTTTCACAGAGATTGTGGAGCACACAGCAAGCAGAAATAACAATGGGGATATTGGTTTGGCTGAGGTCTGAGCGAGTCAGTAACGATCGTCAGCGACCTTTTAAATGGCCAAATGCGCATTCTACCACCATTATTCACTTGCTCAGCCTGTAGTTGAACAGCTCCTGACTCCTGTCCAGGCTGCCTGTGTTGGTTTCATGAGCCATGGCATTAAGGGGTAGGCTGGGTCCCCAAGAATAACTATTGGCATTTCAACATCCCCAACGGTTATTTTCTGGTCCGGGAAGTAAGTCCCTTGCTGCAGCCCTTTAAACAGAGTAGTGTTCCTGAAGACGCGAGCATCATGAACCCTTCCCGGCCAGCCCACGTTGATGTTGGTGAAACGTCCCTTGTGATCCACAAGTGCTTGCAGCACCATTGAAAAGTACCCCTTGCGGTTTATGTACTGGGTACCCTGGTGCTCCGGTGCCAAGATAGGGATATGGGTTCCATCTATCGCCCCACCACAGTTAGGGAATCCCATTGCAGCAAAGCCATCCACTATGACTTGCACATTTCCCAGAGTCACTACCTTTCGTAGCAGCAGCTCAGTGATTGCTTTGGCTACTTGCATCACAGCAGCCCCCACAGTAGATTTGCCCACTCCAAATTGATTCCCGACTGACTGGTAGCTGTCTGGCGTTGCAAGCTTCCACAGGGCTATCGCCACTTGCTTCTCAACTGTGAGGGCTGCTCTCATCTTGGTATTCTGGCGTTTCAGGGCAGGGGACAGCAAGTCACAAAGTTCCATGAAAGTGCCCTTACGCATGCGAAAGTTTCGCAGCCACTGGGAATCATCCCACACCTGCAACACTATGCGGTCCCACCAGTCTGTGCTTGTTTCCTGGGCCCAGAATCGGCGTTCCACGGATAGAACCTGCCCCATTAACAACATGATCTCCAAAGCACCGGGGCCCGCGGTTTGAGAGAATTCTGTGTCCATGTCCATGTCCTCATCACGCTTGTCACTGCGCTGCCGTCACCGCTGCCTCCTCACCTCGTTTTTCTGATCCTGGCTCAGCATAAACTGCACGAGAACACGTGAGGTGTTTACAATGGTCATGACTGCTGTCTTGAGCTGAGCAGGCTCCATGCTTGCCGTGGTATGGAGTCTGCAGTGTTCACCCAGGAAAAAAGGCACGAAATGGTTGTCTGCCGTTGCTTTCATGGAGGGAGAGGTGAGGCTGTACCCAGAACCACCTGCGACAATGTTTTTTGCCCCATCAGGCACTGGGATCTCAACCCAGAATTCCAATGGGCGGGGGAGACTGCAGGAACTATGAGATAGCTACCCACAGTGCAACGCCCCGGAAATCGACGCTAGCCCCGTTACATGGACGCACACCGCCGAATTAATGTGCTTAGTGTGGCCGCATACATTCGACTTTATACAATCTGTTTCCAAAATTCGAATTATATAAATTCGGATTAATCCCGTAGTGTAGACATACCCAAAGGCTGAAGGGAAGATATGATTGCTCTCTATAAATATACCAGAGGGATGAATACCAGGGAGGGAGAGGAATTATTTAAGTTAAGTGCTAATGTTGACATAAGAACAAATAGATATAAACTGGCCAACAAGTTTAGGCTTGAAATTAGATGAAGGTTTCTAACCATCAGAGGAGTGAACTTCTGGAAGAGCCTTCCAAGAGGAGCAGTGGGGGCAAAAAACTTAACTGGTTTCAAGCTTGAGCTTGATATGTTTATGGTCTGATGAGATCGCCTACAATGTCACGTAGCTGATCTGTGATTGCTAACAGGAAATATCCCCAACAGCCCATGATGGGAAACTAGATGGCAAGGGCTCTGAGTTACTACATAGAATTCTTTTGCAGGTGTCTGGCTGGTTTGACTTGCCAAACTGATCACTATATTTGTGGTCAAGAAGGAATTTCTCCCCAGGTCAGACTGGCAGAGACCATGTTTTTTTTTTTTTTTTTTTGTCTTCCTCTGCAATGTGAGGCATGGGTCACTTTCAGGTTTAAATGCCTGAGGATAACAAATGCCTGAGACATAGGAGTGTGATATTGCCCACTACTGTGTGTTGGCCAAAGCAATTTAGTTGTACTTTGCAGAAGAAAAGTTTAAAATAAATAATCCAGTCTAATCTGGGTTGAATTGGAATTGGAGATTTTAAGAGAAAAGGTATTTCCTATTACTGATCCTTATTTTACAGTCCCCTTCAAAAAATCTACTTTAACTTAAAATAAAGAAACTGACATTTTGTATGAGCAGGAAGGGTACAGTCTAGGTGACAGTTATTTTCCTACTATTAATTGTATATAAGAATACTTATATCATTACATGAAAGTAATAATTTATGATATAGATTTATGATACACCAAGCACTGGCCTAAGGACCCGATTTCAAAATATCCTCTAAATTTAAGTGCCTGAGTTTCTGGGTGCCCACTTTAAGACACCTGGATATCCTGAAATTAGTGGACATGTTTAAGAATTTTGGTCTAAATGCATGAAGTTTTCCTTGCATTAATATAATGACTTATAAGAGTCTGGTGGCACCTTAAAGACTAACAGATTTATTTGGGCATAAGCTTTCGTGAGTAAAAACCTCACTTCTTCGGATGCATCCGAAGAAGTGAGGTTTTTACTCACGAAAGCTTATGCCCAAATAAATCTGTTAGTCTTTAAGGTGCCACCAGACTCTTTGTTGTTTTTGTAGATACAGACTAACACGGCTACCCCCTGATACATAATGACTTATGTAACTGACAAAAGTCATCTGATTCCTTTACAACTTGATGAAGATAAAAGAAGGATAAAAAACCCTAGTGTGTGTCTCTGACCTAGTTCCTAACTGGCTAAATAATAACTTTCAATCCAAGCATGAGGCAGATCACACACTGTGAAATCAGTGGAATGAATCTGATGTTTGCTCTCATATTGACTGCTAGTTAAGGAAACAGGAAAAAGAGAACCTCTGACAGCCTCTTTGCTCCATTTATGGTTCTCAGAGCTCCATTCAAGTAGCAGAGAAGTCCCAGCCATCATCTTCCTGAAGTCTTTTTCAAATGTCTTGTTCAATGTAAGAGTTCTATACACAACGTACCTGACACAAAACCACAAGAGTAAGGAAATGTACAATTTAGGCATCTAACAGAACATATACTCCTCTACTCAGAGAGGGACACTGAAGCGCTCGCACAGCCACCAGACAAAGCACAGCACTCTTAACTCAGCCCAGTGGGGATGACAGAGTTCCAGCTCCTTCTTTGGCAAATGCTCTACCATGACAAACAGACCAGACTTTCTCAGTATTGCCCATTCTGCACAGCTCTGGAAAAATTACACTCATATTTGGGGAAGGGAATTCTGGAAGACTTGTCCCTTTCCTGTCTTTTTGCCCACACCTGCTGTGCGATAGGTAGAGATAAGTAAATCATAAGGCCTGGCTTTGAAGTTTCACATTCAGTCCCACGTGTTACAAATCTCTGTCGGCAGAGGAATTCTCTTTGTGCCAAACAATTCAGGCCATCTCACCCTCTCTGCAGTCAAGTCTTTCAGTTTTTCCATGGCACTTGGGTACCTCAAGGTGGACAATAGACTGAGGAATATCAAGCAATATTTAAAAGAAATGTAAGAATCTTATTTAGTAGCTTAAACAGATTATTCCTACAGCAGCACCTCAGAAATTGAAGCCATGTCACCGTGACGTAGGGGTCTGAGCTCCTCAGATTGAACAACCTAAGCACAGTAGTGCATGGTCAGCATTTGTATGGGAGGCCTCTCAGGAAAACCAGGGTAAGGTAGTTAGTACCCGGTGTTTGACTCAATACAGAATCTAGAGGAAAGGTATTAGGGTGATCTCGTGGTGCTGAAGTTGTTGACTTCAGGATGAGATGCAAAACTGAGGCTTTAGCCACCTGTCAAAGACACTTAAAATGTTAATTTAAAGCATATGGAAAACAGTGTAGAACTTAGAAACACTATGTTGGCCCTGTCATTAAAGCAAGCCATAAAGTATGCTGTTTCTATTTCCCATGCAAAGCTGAGCTTAAAGCAGGGGTCGGCAATGTTCGGCACGCGGCTCGCCAGGGTAAGAACCCTGGCGGGCCGGGCCAGTTTTATTTACCTGCTGACGCGGCAGGTTCGGGTGATCGCGGTGTGCTGGTCACGGCTTCTCGCCAACCTCATTGGCCTGGGACGGCGAACCGCGGCCAGTGGAGGCTGCGATCGGCCGAACCTGCCAAGTCAGCAGGTAAATAAAACTGGCCCGGCCCACCAGGGTGCTTACCCTGGCGAGCCACGTGCCGAACGCTGCCGACCCCTGGCTTAAAGTATGGCTCTGCTCTGGAGAGTGACTCTGTAATCATGAAGATCAGTGTTTATTGTAGCTCAGTTATGCCAATCAAGCGTGTTCTTCTCACAAGAGGTTTTTTCCCTGACCTACAGCCCCACATACATTACTTGTGCTTGTAAGAAAAAAAGCTAGTTTCTTTCTATCACATGCATTCTCACCAGTAAAAGATTCTGAAGGTTAAATGAGTCTTTCAGTAACACCTACACAGCTCATTGTCACCCATGGGTTCATACAAGTGTAACTGATTGGAATTTAGTAAATGCTATTATTCATACACAAGAAGGGACAGAATCCACAGTTTAAACTCATATAGATGTGTTGGCTTCTCAGTAGTAAAGGGAGTAAATAAGCAGTAAAACCCCCAAACCCTTATTTTGTCGCTAAAGTCAGCAAACCTGACTTGGAATATACACAGGAAAGGGATCTGTTGAATAAGATGTTAGCATTTTTACATAGTCCCTTTTCAGAGTAGAACTACACTTTACCATTTCTCTGAGGTGTGCAGTCATATGATTTTTATAAACATCTCAGGTGCTGGAAGCACTTGGCTCTCATGTGCATCTCAGTAGCACTGGTGTGTCTGTTGGTCTTTCTCCAGGCATGGGCACACCAACCTGTGTTACTCCTTTACCTACTGTTCATGACAATTGAATGCTAGTGCATATTTGATCAATTCATAGATTTTAATGCCAGAGGGGGCCGTTAAATCATCTAGTCTCGCCTGTGTAACACAAGCCATAAAATGTCACCCTGTTATCCCTGTATTGAGTCCAATATCTTGTGTCTGACTAAAGCACAGCTACTTGCTGGTTGCTCTCAGCCAACAGTATATATAAGTAATATAGCAGGAGCATTAGACATTATTCTTTTTGGTTGTGTAAGCTGGTAAAGTGATTCAGGAGAATGACAGACAGTCACAGCCAGCAAGGGCTTTTCCTCGAGGGATAATACCTATAACAAGAAAATAAAAAAAAGGTACCAATTAACATATTCAGAAAAGGAAACAAAACTCCTCAGGCTGCTGCTCAGTCTATTCCTCTGACCCTGGGGCATAGCCTGACCTCCACTGCAGGCAGTCTTGTCTCCTGAGACATACTGTACCATATATAGGCAAGACCCTCCATAGACACCTAGAGCCATTCAATATGTGCATTTACACATGTGCTGTAGCTATATCCCTTCATTTGTCTTTAAATATGTATTTCTCCACATGTGACATAGGGATGTGATGTTGCCTTTTGCATGTATCTCTCTGTACTCTGCATTTGCTGTGGACATTTGTTCTGACTGAGCAGCAGGGAACTCTTTATGAAATAAATCTAAGTATAAACTAGTCCCAAGATGGGAAGATTCTTTCCTTTGGTCTTTTTAGAGTCAGATTGTCTCTGGTTGTTGAATGGATATACACAAAGGGGAAAGGTTCCAGGAATCATCTCACTCATCCCCACGTGCCTTATGCTAGGAATCATCACAGTCTGTCGGTGACCAGGCCTAGAGCAGGAATCAGGCTTAGCAATCAGAGCAGGAATCAGAAGCCAAATGCTAGAACCAAGGATCACAGCTGGAGTCAGAGGCCAGAGCCAAGGGCCAGAGCCAAAGTCAGAGTTTAGAAATCAGCGCCAAGGTCAGAACAGGGTTACCTGAAGAGAGGCAAGGGAGAGGCAAGACTGGAAATAAACAATCACAGGCACTATCACAACCACATGCAAATACTTGAGTACAAAGCAGTGCTGCTGCTGGGCTTAAGAGCTGGTTTGCAGAGCCTTCCAACCATTCAGGCAGTGTAGCTAATCAGGGAGCCTAATAGAGTCTAGCTGTACTCATTAGATTGCCTGGAGACCGGCTCTGCTGCATTCTCTGATTCTGGCACAGTCCCTCAGTTTGGGGCAACACAAGGACAACTCTTTGTCCCCCTGCCGGTGTATCAAGGAACAGAGCAGGCTCATCATGGGATTCAAAGAATACTTTCAAGATAACACTGAACAGCGCACTGATACACAGATACCCTCCCACCAACAGCACAAGAAGAAGAACTCCACATGGACTCCTCCTGAGGGTCTAAATGACAGTCTGGACCTATATATAGAATGCTTCCGCCGACGTGCACAGGCAGAAATTGTGGAAAAACAACATCGCTTGCCTCATAACCTAAGTCGTGCAGAACGCAATGCCATCCACAGCCTCAGAAACCACCTTGACATTATCATCAAAGAGGCTGATAAAGGAGGTGCTGTTGTCATCATGAACAGGTCTGACTACCAAAAGGAGGCTGCCAGACAACTCTCCAATACCAAATTCTACAGGCCACTTCCCTTAGATCCCACTGAGGAATACACTAAGGGCACGTTTTCACTACCCGCCGGATCGGCGGGTAGCAATCAATCTATTGGGGATCTAGTGAAGACGCGATAAAATCGATCCCCGATGGCTCTGCCATCGACTCTGGAAATCCACTGTGGCAAGAGGCGGAAGCAGAGTCGACGGCGGCGCGGCAGTGGTCGACTCGCCGCCATCCTCACATCCAGGTAAGTCGACCTAAAATATGCAACTTCAGCTACGCTATTCAAGTAGCTGAAGTTGCGTATCTTAGGTCAAACCCCCCCCCCCCCCGGCCCCGTAGTGGTAGACCTAGCCTAAGAAACTGCACCATCTACTCAGGACACTCCGTACACTAACACAGGAACAAATCAACATACCCTTAGAGCCCCGACCGGGGTTATTCTATCTACTACCCAAGATCCACAAACCCGGAAATCCTGGACGCCCCACCATCTCGGGCATTGGCACTCTCACTGAAGGACTGTCTGGATATGTGGACTCCCTACTCAGACCCTACACCACCAGCACTCCCAGCTCTCTCCGTGACACCACTGATTTCCTGAGAAAACTACAATGCATTGGTGACCTTCCAGAAAACACCATCCTAGCAACCATGGATGTAGAGACTCTCTATACAAACATCCCACACACAGATGGAATACAAGCTGTCAGGAACAGTATACCTGATGATGCCACAGCGCAACTGGTTGCTGAACTTTGTGACTTTATCCTCACACACAACTATTTCAAATTTGATGACAATATATACCTCCAGACCAGTGGCACCGCTATGGGCACCCACATGGCCCCACAATATGCCAACATTTTTATGGCTGACCTGGAACAACGCTTCCTCAGCTCTCGTCCACTCATGCCCCTTCTCTACCTATGCTACATTGATGACATCTCCATCATCTGGACCCCTGGGAAGGAGACTCTGGAAAAATTTCACCAGGATTTCAACAGCTTCCACCCTACCATCAACCTCAGCCTGGACCAATCTACACGGGAGGTCCACTTCCTAGACACCATGGTGCAAATAAGTGACGGTCATGTTAACACCACCCTATACTGAAAATCCACCGACCACTATGCCTACCTTCATGCCTCCAGCTTCCATCCTGGACACACCACACAATCCATTTTCTACAGCCAAGCACTGAGATACAACCGTATCTGCTCCAACCCCTCAGACAGAGACCAACACCTACAAAATCTTCACCAAGCATTCTCAAAACTACGATACTCGCATGAGGAAATAAGGAAACAGATCAACAGAGCCAGACGTGTACCCAGAAGCCTCCTACTTCAAAACAAGCCCAAGAAAGAAACCAACAGAACTCCACTGGCCATCACATACAGTCCCCAGCTAAAACCTCTCCAACGTATCATCAGTGATCTACAACCCATCCTGGACAACGATCCCTCACTTTCACAGGCCTTGGGTGGCAGGCTAGTCCTCGCCCACAGACAACCCGCCAACCTGAAGTATATTCTCACCAGTAACTACACACCGCACCATAGTAACTCTAACTCAGGAACCAATCCATGCAACAAACCTCGATGCCAACTCTGCCCACATATCTACACCGGCGACACCATCACAGGACCTAACCAGATCAGCCACACCATCACCGGTTCATTCACGTGCACGTCCACCATTGTAATATATGCCATCATATGCCAGCAATGCCCCTCTGCTATGTACATCGGCCAAACTGGACAGTCCCTACGTAAAAGGATAAATGGACACAAATCAGATATTAGGAATGGCAATATACAAAAACCTATAGGAGAATACTTCAACCTCCCCGGACACACAATAGCAGATTTAAAGGTAGCCATCTTGCAGCAAAAAAACTTCAGGACCAGACTTCAAAGAGAAACTGCTGAGCTTCAGTTCATCTGCAAATTTGACACCATCAGCTCAGGATTAAACAAAGACTGTGAATGGCTAGCCAACTACAAAAGTTTCTCCGCCCTTGGTGTTCACACCTCAACTGCTGGAAGAGGACCTCATCCTCCCTGATTGAACTAACCTCGTTATCTCTAGCCTGACTCACTCTTGCTTGCATATTTATACCTGCCTCTGGAAATTTCCACTACATGCATCCGAAGAAGTGGGTATTCACCCACGAAAGCTCATTCTCCAATACGTCTGTTAGTCTATAAGGTGCCACAGGACTCTTTGCTGCTTTTACAGATCCAGACTAACACGGCTACCCCTTTGATAGTGGGATGGGCAGGCTGCACTATCCTAAAGAATATTTTCTAGTGCACTGGTGACCTCAGGTACTATCCCTGACTGAGCTCCCAGTGGGGTGGGGTGGCCCCGTATTCTACCCTACTCAGAGATGTGCCTCACAGGCATTATGTAGCCTTTAGTGTTGAAAGATTTTCCTCAATTATTGTTATATATGTGCCCGTGTGTGTCACTTGTGTCCATGGAGAGTCCTGGCCCTGTCCTTTGACAGTGCTTACAGCTCTGTGAGGGGAAAGCCAAGAGGAAGGCAACTGCAAGTGGGTGTGGCCTGCTTATTGCCCAGGGCAATTGTCATGGAGCAAGACTTATTATATTTTTCAGTCTCTCTTGGGTTCCTGGAGACACCCAACAGGTCATGAGATGGGGATACATTTTTTAAATGTAAATAATTGATAGCCTCTGGTAATACCCACCACAGTGTAGAAGAAGAAAACAATAGATAGACTGTAGTTTAGCAGTGACTCTGCTTGCTAGATCTTTGGCAACCTCTACTGGCCCAAAAGAGAAATTGCACCAACAAGCATTTCTTGTACTTTTTCTGTTAATTGTTAGCCAAGACAAAGGGTCTTTGCAGTGGTGCAGCTGCTGTGCTTCAGCAAAGACATTACCTACACTGATGGGAGACGGGCTTCTCCCGTCGGCATAGGTAATCCACCTCCCTGATGACTTGTCTACACGCACAGCGCTGCAGCTACGCTGCTGTAGCCCTTAGTGAAGATGCTACCTATGCTGAAGGGAGAGCTTCTCCCATCAGCATAGGTACTCCACTTCCCCAACAAGTGGTAGTTATGTCGACAGGAGAAGCCCTCACCCCTGGGCGACATAGTTGCTGGGATGATTTAGTTGGGGATTGGTCCTGCTTTGAGCAGGGGGTTGGACTAGATGACCTCCTGAGGTCCCTTCCAACCCGGATATTCTATGATTCTCTTTGTGCCAGCATTCAAATGAACTATATTATTTCCATAGTATTGTCACTGTATTCTTGTATGTGGCTTTCTTAAATTAGGAAATGGAGGAAGGAAAATAAAAAGAACTCTTGAACGCCCCTAATATTTTTGCTAGTTTTCTTTAGTACAATCAACATGTAAAGAAAGTCAGCAAGTAAGCAAAGAAATCTACACTCCAGTCAGAATAAAAATACTACTCTCTTTCTCTCTGCCTGAGTATCTGGACTGATGTTTCCCTCTCATGGCTCTCATACCTCTCTGTCACTGTGCCCCATAAGTAGTTGTCCTGTTCCTCTCACTTTGTCCGTGCACTTTGCCCCATCTGAAGGGTTCTTCAGATGTGTCATGTTGCTAACTCTGGGCTTTTGCCATTCCTCTCTGTTGTCTCCTTACCCCTCCTCCTTTTCTTCACCCTTTCATTGGTAACCATCAAATGAACCATCAAATAAGGAAATTAGTAGCAATAGGAGTACACCAGTATTGTCCACTTAAAGCTAGTTGCCGGTATAGTACTATTACCAATACAGTAGCCATTTTTTCTTTCTTTGGGGGGGAGGGTTTGGGGGTTTGTAGAAAATGAAGCATTCCAGTGCTTCACCACCCTCCTAGTGAAAAAGTTTTTCCTAATATCCAACCTAAACCTCCCCCACTGCAACTTGAGACCATTACTCCTTGTTCTGTCATCTGCTACCACTGAGAACAGTCTAGATCCATCCTCTTTGGAACCCCCCTTTCAGGTAGTTGAAAGCAGCTATCAAATCCCCCCTCATTCTTCTCTTCCGCAGACTAAACAATCCCAGTTCTCTCAGCCTCTCCTCCTAAGTCATGTGCTTCAGCCCCCTAATCATTTTTGTTGCCCTCCGCTGGACTCTTTCCAATTTTTCCACATCCTTCTTGTAATGTGGGCCCCAACACAGTGATGAGGCCTCACCAATGTCAAATAGAGGAGAATGATCACGTCCCTCGATCTGCTGGCAATGCCTCTACTTATACAGCCCAAAATGCCGTTAGCCTTCTTGGCAACAAGGGCACACTGTTGACTCATATCCAACTTCTCGTCCATTGTAACCCCTAGGTCCTTTTCTGCAGAACTGCTGCCTAGCCACTCGGTCCTTACTGTGTAGAACTGCTGCCTAGCCACTCGGTCCTTACTCTGTAGCAGTGCATGGGATTCTTCCATCCTATGTGCAGGACTCTGCACTTGTCCTTGTTGAACCTCATCAGATTTCTTTTGGCCCAATCCTCTACAGGTCCCTCTGTATCCTATCCCTACCCTCCAGCGTATCTACCACTCCTCCCAGTTTAGTGTCATCTGCAAACTTGCTGAGGGTGCAGTCCATGCCATCCTCTAGATCATTAATGAAGATATTGAACAAAACCGGCCCCAGGACTGACCTTGCGGCACTCTGCTTGATACCTTCACTTTATCACCTGGCTAGTCTGAGCCTTTTCTGGTGCTGCAATGTCCACACAGCTACTTTTAGTGTGCTACAGTGAGTCTGTCTAGGTGGGCTGCAGGCCTCGCTCCCAGCTGCAGAGTAGACATACATTAAGTTCTGAAGATTCTTTTTGTCATCTCTCAAAAATGGCTTGGCCTAGAAACTTCATATTTATATAATTCTAATGTTCTTTATCAGATCTACTCCATAGGACTCTATAAGGCAGAAGTTGAAGTGCTTGTTTTGGCGTTATTTGCCTCTGAAATAGAAACATCAGAGTGCTCTCATGGCCTGGTAGAATTTAGGAGGTTCCTCGCAAATGACAGGTCTTTGAAAAGGATGTGAATGACTTTGTGAAACCTGTACACCTTGTGTCCATGTGCTCTCTCTTGTTCACTCATGCAATTCATTTTGCACCCGCAAATGTATGTTTTGCACCCCCTACCCCATAGATGTACCAGAGGCAGTGTAGTCTTGTGAAGTGAGGTGAGAATTGGGAACAAAGTTGCTCTTGAGTTCTACTCCCATCTGTTCCCTACAATATGGTCTTCATATTACTTGCAATTACATAATACCTTCATTCAAGCCCCTTAGTGCTTTTACAACACAAATCATGCTTCACAACCACTTTGAGGGGTACATTTATTTCATTATCCCCATTTTGTAAATAGGAAAATTGAGGCTCAGAAAGGTTATGTTTAATGACAAATTTTTCAAACATGGGTGCCTAAAGTTCAGTACATCAGGCCCAGATCCTCAAAAGGTATTCAGGCCCCTTAGCTTCTGTTAAAAAGTTATGAGCCTAAATACCTTTGAAGATCCAGCTCTAACTCTATAGTTGGCACCTAGCTAAGCAGTCTGATTTTCAAAAGTGCTGAGACATCCCAGTATCTGGCTGACTTCAAAGTATGGATTTAGGTGCCTAGCTTTAGTGGCCAACTGGTTTGAGGCCTGGAGAGCAGGTCAGTCCTAGAGGTGGAACGAGTATAGTTTTCTGATTCATAGTCCCATAAACTAATTTGTTAGACCAAACTGCTGCCAATGCAAGTCATTTAGGGCTAGATCTTATATAGCATGCAGTATGTGTGGGAGGAGAGGGGGAAATAAGTAACTTCAAATTCTTGCATGACACCATTTCACCATCTGCACAGTGTAGCTAATAGTACTTACTTACTGCACTAGTGGAATGGGAGGCTGGATTACAGTTTGCCCAGCACATTGAAAACATACAAACAATAACAGCATGTTGCACTTCAATAGTGCCTTCTATCTCAGGGTTTTTACTTGCTGCCGGGAATGGTTTTAAAAATAGTGGATATTATCCTCTAAAATTTTACAAATGCAAAAAAAGCAAATGAACAAGACCCCACAGCCCTGCTCTTCAGAAGAATTTTATGAACACCAAGAATAAGTTAGGGATGAGGGGATAAATTTCATCAGGGAAATTACCCCAGCCACCTCTTCAATTTGGGGGTGGGATTTTGAGGGACTCCTGCAAATTCTCTACAGTACATTGCTGCTTGACTCTAGTTTAACTAAGATGTTTGTCTCAAAATTAGGTTTACACAGAGAAAGAGGATGCTCAGCCCTGTGAAATCAGTGGTGTGGGAAACTTGGGGCATTGTAATTTTAGATTTCACTGGTATTTTGTGAGGCTTTTATAGGGAAAGTGCTAGTAGATTATAGAGAATAATCCGTATGGCCCCTTCTCAGAGCTCCATGCGGAAGGTCAGAGAGGTTCTAGACATCTTCTTCCTATAATCTTCATCAAATTTCTCATTCTGTGCCATTGTGAAATGGTTCTTCCAGTCTCCAATAGTCCCTACAATACAGGAAAGCCAAAGAGATATTCAATCACCATTAGGAAGAATTCTTCCACTTCATCCCAAATCCTGAAATCCATTATCACTAACTCAAAAGATATTAACAGTTCAAATGAAGTGCTAATTCAAAACATAACAGGAAGGAAGATGAGGGAATACTAAAAATATAAAACAGCAACACTGTAACAGCTTGACTCACCCCTTAAGGGCTGGGGCTGGCTCAGATTGTACTATAGAATGAGCCATAGCTGGGAGAGATCAGGGTGACTGTCCTATAAAATGCAAAAGGAGGCTGCAATCAATTAGGAAGATTAGGAAAATGAGAGACACTGTAGGGAGCATGAAGGGCTTCTGCAGGGAAGACCTTGAGACTAAAGGGAGCTGGAAACTTCTGTGGAGAAACCCAGACAGCATTTGGGCCTAGAAGTTCGTGGGCCTGTAGGCCAGGGAGCTAAGCTCCAGCTAGGAAGAGCTGGGAGGATAGACTAGGAGGGAATTGCTCTGACTGAGATAGACACCAGAGCAAAGTATGGACTGTTGTGTGGTGATGGACTTTATTTTGGAACCCTGAGGATTGTTAAGGACTGTTCGTTATTAAACCAGCCCCAGGTGTGTGGTGTGGGGTGGGGTGTGTGTGTTCTTATCCACGTATGCAGTTCTTAAGGATCCTGCCAGAGGGGGATTAAAAGGGCAGGGTACCTGCAAAGCATTCCCTTGCCACAAGAGGGCACTCTGTAAATGGCCACACTGCTACAAGCACCTTTTCTCATGAATGGTGAGATTGAGTGGTCCATTACTGCAGGAGGCTGAAAAGTGTAGTTTGCCATGGGGTTGTCCTTCATTATCTCAAATGTTGTGTGGTGGATGATTTTATCTAGAACCTCATTCTCCAAGTCCTTCTCCAGGAACTGTAACACCTTTTGGATTTCACGCTTTGGATCCTGTGGAAGGAGTGAAATTGGATAAGAAACCGACCCAGGAAGGGGAAATAAATCAGATAGGGAAAATTTGTGAGGAAGTTTTAAATGCAGGAATCATATCTATCACTGGGATGTGAATCAGCTGGAGACCCAGCTGGTATTAACAGAACATTGCTGTGGGGAGCTCATACCTGCTGGAACCCTGAATGGCAATAACAGAGCACTATGAACCCTGACTCACCCCTCACCTCCTTTAGGTCTTCATAGAAGAGGTAGAGAATACAGTGGTTTTCTTTTGCATCCCACCATCCTTTTACATGATCATACCAGCAACCCCAAAGCACTGAAAGCAAGAGAGTAAGTAGTAGTCAGCAAGTAGCAATGTCTGATCTATCGAGATATAGCCCCAATAAGTGGAGTATCTGAGCACTTAATCTTTAATGTATTGATCCTCACAATGCCCCAGAAAAATAGGGGTATTTTATAGATGGGGAGCTGGAGTGGGGTGGTCCTTTACATTGCAAAAAACCCCTAACAAAACAAAACAAAAAAAACCCCACCACTAAAAACCAGCGTCATCTAATCTCAGAGTCTGGATCTACAGACTCAGGGTGTGAGGCTCACATTACAGTGCTAAAAATAGCCATGTAGATGTTCCTGCTTGGACTCTGAAACCCAGTGTGCGTGTGTGTGGAGACAAACACTGAGGCACAGAGAGACTGAGCACTTCTCTGCACAGCAAGTTACAGCACAGCAAGTTAGGGTGTCACTCTACAGCACATCAGCTTGCCATATGGTAATATCCCTTGTGGGCACTGCTAGTAGCAAGCTAGGCTGTAATCTGGGCCTGTTGGAGTGCTGTAGCAATGTCACATTTACATGGGTTGTTACTGCGTGACAAGCTGGTGTGGTGTAGATTCACACTTTGGCTTGCTGTGCAGAGACTTGGCCAAGGTTACACAGTAAGTCTGCATAAGAAACATTTTCCAGAGCGCCAGACTATCATTCCTCTCCAGCTGACTGCTGAGCAATATGCCTTTAACCTCAAAAGCTTTAGAAAAAAAATTAAGCTTTAAAACAAGGAATTTGTGAGTATTAGGGACCATGGAGGAGAAGGGGAGTGGGGGAAGAAAGAGAGAGAGGAGTTCCCTGGAGTGAGAGGATGGAGAAAGGAAGTGTTTTTTGAGTACTGGTAAAAACACCAGGATGGAATGGAGTTCCTGCTGAAGTGTTTGGATGGGGGCTTAATATAAATAGCATTAAAAAAAAGGGAATAGGATGTTGCACAATTGGTTCCATTCACCTTGTCCAGCCATGAATTTCTCCAAAAACTCCTCCCAGGTTCCTGGCGCAGGCATATTTTTATTCATTCTGTGAAAATGGTAGTAGGACACCAGGTTGTCTTTGGCATTTCTTGCCACATAGATTATCTGGATTGGGTGTGAAAGCAAGTGAGAGAAAGGAAGAAATGAAATAATGTATATTTAACATTATAGATTTAGACATGTACAGAGGGTGCAGAGTGTCCTGCTGTGTTCTCTCTCAAAAGATGATCACCAAAGCCATAAAAGTTTTCTGCTTGGGAGCTGCCATTTCCTGAAACTAATTTGTGATTGAAGTTCCTTCACTTTCCTACAGAAGCTATATATTGCAGGGAAGATGGGCCTCTAGATTTCAGAAGGAGTCTGGAAACCTGCCTCACTCCTATTTAGTTTCAGTTCATTTCCAAATAAAGTAGACTTGAGCCCCACCTTCCCCTCATTACCTTACACTCTTGCTCCCAAAAGGATGGAGGCACCAGTTGTACAGGGAGATGAGTTTTCAGTGTTCGTGGGGAGGGCATCGCTTCAGCTAGTTCCAGGCCTGCAAAATATTTTGTAGGCATTCTCCAGTGTCCTTGTAGCCAAACTCCTCTATGTCTTAATCACCATCATGTGTGGGATTTTGACTCAGACTTTCCAGGGAAATGCCAGTTTGTATCAGTTTATACATATGCAACTCTACCTCATTGCAACCCTCCACAGAAAACATTGCATAACAACATGTATCAACCATCAGTGTCCTTGAGACTTTGCCTGCATTCTTGAGGAGGAATGGTGAATGTTGATTCATATACAGATTTGCTTTTTTGGGATACTGTCTGAATCCCTCTAGGGCAGGGGTGGCCAACCTGAGCCTGAGAAGGAGCTGGAATTTACCAATGTACATTGCCAAAGAGCCACAGTAATACATCAGCAGCCCCCCTATCAGCTCCACCCCCCGCTCCCAGCACCTCCTGCCTACTGGCAGCCCTGCCAATCAGTGCCAGCGCCTCCCCCTCCCTCCCTGCACCTCCCAATCAGCTGTTTCACAGCATGCAGGAGAATTGTTGGAGGGAGGGCATGACAGGTTCAGGGTAGGAAGGGGTGGAGTGGGGGGCAGGGCCTGTAGCAGAGCCAGGGGTTGAGCAGTTAGCACCCCCCCCCCCAGCACATTGGAAAGTTGGCGCCTGTAGCTCCAGCCCTGGAGGCGGTGTCTATACAAAGAGCAGCATATTAACTTCTGAAGAGCCGCATGTGGCTCTGGAGCAACAGGTTGGCCACCCCTGCTCTAGGGCAATGCTGAATATTGATTCATCTACTTGGATGGACCTTTTCCCATTACAGCACTCAAAGAATTTTCATTTTACTTGTAGAAGATTTTTCTAGGTCAAGAGAGCCATAGATAGGGTGACCAGATTGTCAAAGTGAAAAAACTAGGACTCTGTCATGGAATGGGAGGCAGTGAGGGTTTTTATTTAAATGAGGATTCAGGATGTGTGAATGAGACAGACAAGATGGAACCAAAAAAAAATTTATATATATATATATATATATATAAATAAAATATGCTCCCAAAAGGATGGAGGCACCAGTTGTACAGGGAGATGAGTTTTCAGTGTTCGTGGGGAGGGCATATATATATATATATTTCCCCCCCCCCCCCCCCCCAACTTCCCTCATCTAAACCACCATGTTCTCCTGTCTCCCTGCTCTGTCCCCTTTAAGAGTAAAATGAGTACGTTGGAACAAATAATATGGTGGAAGAAAACAGTATTTACCTTTACTATTTTCTTCCAGTCCCAACTTAATGACAGTATTTTCAATCCTATACCTCCACAGTAGCATCTTTAACAAAAATTCTTCCATTTGTCCTGTCATTATACTCTCCTCCTCCTGGGGTTTCTGGTTTTAGATTAGTTTCTATACTTCTGTCATTGTCTCCCCTTGCTGCCACTTCCTCTTGCTTGGTCCTTCCTCTGCTCTCCCCCAGAAACAGGTGCCTCTTTTGTCCCTCTATGCCCTGATAGAGTCAGGTGTGGGGGAGGTGAGGAGAAGTACAGTTGCTAATCCACTCAGAATTTCTTTGACTATATGCTAGGGAGGGTTGGCTTGAGGGCTCACTCACTGGCAGACCTCATTGAAGAGCTCCTGCTCATAGACCTGAATAAGCCTAATGACCTGTGTAGAACTCTCTCCAGATAGCATGACAAATGGAACAGAGATTTTCTTGGAAAAAACTCTTCTACAATGGATACTCTTTTAGTGGATAACATTTTCCATTATTTAGAAAAAAAATTGATTCCATGATTTTGGACAAAAAAAAAAAGAAAACGAGCCCTGTTTGTTTTACAGGGGTTCTTAAACTGGGGGCTGAGACCCCTCTGGGGGTTGTGAGGTTATTACATAGGAGGTTGCGAGCTGTCAGCCTCCACCCCAAATCCCGCTTTGCATCCAGCATTTATAATGGTGTTAAGTGTTTAATTTATAAGGGGCAGGGGTTGCACTCAGAGGCTTGCTATGTGAAAGGGGTCACCAGTACAAAAGTTTGAGAACCACTGTGTTACATTTACCATTTGTATCAGAGCTGAAAGGTCCAGGCAGAACCCACTCAATGAAAGGGTGTCGCAGATAAGTGGTGGCACGTTTGCACTTCTCAATGTCTCCATCATGTTGGATCATATCCACAATCTCCTGTATCCATGTTGTACCTGAAAATATTAGAATTTTACATATTTCCCCAATGTGGTGCAGAGATACTTTTCTAAAAGAGAAATGGAAGCTTGTTAAAAAATACTGGCTGGATGGTGACCACAATCAAGGAAGACTGGGGAAGTCACAAGGCCATTGCTACAAGATGACGATAAGCATGGGGGTTAGAAAGTGAATCAGGGAGAAAATGCAATGGTAGGAAGGGAAGTTGAAACTTTTAGTACCTCCTGAGGAAAAGCCTCTAGGCTTGCATTTAGGACTGTGTTCTTGTGTGTGGTAGAAATGAATGAATAAAAGCATTGAGTTCAATTGGCTATGAATTGTGGGATTGTTTATTTGTAGAGCTGAGTTAATGTCATAATTTCCATCTCGAGGGAAATTCCGATAGACAGTTTTCATCCTGAACTAGGACAAAAAGTGAAAAATCAAAGGTTTCAATAAATGAAAAATTCTGAAATTTTTCAATTTGAAAATAACAAAAATGTTCAACATTTCTGAATTGAAACATTGTTTTGACCTTAAACTGAATCTGGCTGAGTTGCTGGGGTGCCTCCTAAGAGTTGTAGTTTGGGTGCTTCATATACCAATTCTCCCCCATGGGCTGGGCTCCGTGACTTGACTACAAATCCCATGATGCACTGTGATGGTTCATTCAGGGGAGACTACATCCCCTGTAATGCATCATAATCTGGCCAAGGAGTCCAGCCTATAGGAGAGAATGGGGGCATGGGAAAGTGAACTACAAGTCCCCTAATGCACTACAGCAGATCAGACAGATGCAGTTTAGTGTTTCACTGATCCAAAACTAAACATTTCAATTCCGTGCAACAAACTGAAATGTTTTGATTTAGGATGATCTCACACAATATTTTGTTTCAATTTTCCTTAAGCAGCCATATTTTCTGTTAAAAACGTTTTTACCACCTAATTATTTGAGTATTTGGATGACCACCAGGCATTCAAGAATGTTCTTTAATCCTAAAGTTTTACATATTTTTGTTCATCCAAAATTAGTACCTGAAGTTTGTTGTTCATTATTCCCTTATTTGAAAGGTGTAAATAATCTACCATATGACGTAAGTGGCCAACCACAGGACACAAAAAATAAATACTAGCTAGTGAAGACAGACTGAACAACCTGTAAGCTGAAGAGTCATCCAAACCTCTTGGCAAATACTAATAATTAAGGCTATGTTTACACTTAAAACATTAGTGTAGCCCTACATGTGTGCCACTGTAGCACTTCAGTGTAGACACTACAGTGACACAAAGGGTTCTTCCATCGCTGTAGTTAATCCATCTCCCCAAGAGGCAGTAGCTAGGTCAAGGGAAGAATTCTTTGTTGACCTAGTGTTGTCAACACCAGGGGTTAGGATGGCAGAGCTAAATCTCTGAAGGGTATGTTTTTTAAACATCCCTGAGAGACATAGCTATTCCCATGTAAGTTTTCAGCATAGACCAGCCCTAACTAATAAACTTGTGGAATTCAGGAATGGTTCATACCTGAGTCACTAACAAAACAAAAAACCTCCCCCCCAAAAAACTCATAAGCCCTAAATTCATAATAGTTCAACCAATTCCCTTTGCTTCATTGTAAACTGAACAAAACCCTAGTTAAAATCAAATTAATACAAATTGCGTGTCACTGATTATACATTTACACAAACTGAACTAAAGATTTAATAATATGATATTAGACTATTTGCATTTTGTAAGTGATTGGTTATTTTTTTCTGACAAGGAAACTAGAAGTCACTGGTGCTCTGATGAAAGGCCTATGCTAGGTTTTACATAAATCTCAAATCACAAGTCTTGATAAAAGTATTGCAAAGCATGAGTTTCAGTGCAGGCAGATAGTTCTGTCTCAACCCATTTCCACTCTCTTCCCACACACCTGCTTTTGCATAGGTTGTGATGAGCAGATCATCAGGTCTGGCTCTGAAGTTCCAAATTTGATCCCACCTGTCACACACTCTTTTTGGAAGGAGAACTCCACCCACTTCATCTGTTTCAGAGCGTGTCATGGAGCTCTCTAGGCTCAGATCTTTCATCTTACCCAGGGCCATTGTGTACTGCATGGAGAAGAAACAGATTGCCAATAAACAGGTCTGCTCTAAAGAAATATATGCATTTACTATTCTAATCTCAGCCAGGGACTCAGTGCACTTAGTATGGTAAAAGTGTCCACAATTCTCTGACTCAGTTGCTTAAAGTTAAACATATTTAAATCCACATTTAGGCACTGCAAACTGTACCCTAATTTTCACAGGTGCTATGCACCTTGCAGCTCCCACTGACTTCAATGACAGCATGTTTGAAAATCATGCCATTTACTTAGGTACCCATATTTGAACATTTTAGCCTTTGCATATATTACTTAATGTAAATTAGTGACATGCACAGGCAAATTACAAACTACATAACTTGGAGCATGATCCTCAGAGGGGTCAAGCATCCACAGTTTTCACTGAAGTCAACTGAAGACACCTCACAGAACCAGGTCCTTCTTTACTAAAGAAAACAAATGGAAAAAGCTTAGTAATGTTAGTGCTCCTACTCATGCTACTGAAAACTAAACCACATTGATCCTTTGTAATTATTCCAGTTCTGGACTTTTATCTTCTGGAATACTGTTGCATTTTACAGCTCTCTGTATCACCTCAGTCACCTTTTTCAGTGCTTTTTTGAGCAATGGTAACATATCTGGAAAATTCTGAGATAGCTGAAGTTAAAACTGGCTCATTGTGCCTGCTTGTCACAGTCCTCCCACAGAACACCATGATTAGAAATAGCATGCCTGCTACAATGCAATACTCACAAAACAGACCGAAGAGGGGTTTTCTGGAAGGTGCAGGACTTGGAACCACAAAACTGAGAGAAACTTGAAGCTGGAGAGTTACACACACTTGGATGCTTCCTGTCCCTGATGTTGCAGTTCCAGCATGAAGAGCGTATGCTCTCTGGGGGCTGTTCTATTTCTAATCCTATCCACACCTTCTTTAATATAGGTGCGGTCAACAAAGAAATAGTGTAGGAAATTGGGCAGAGCTTACAAAAAGTCTCCTGCAGATGCAGGAAAAAGAGAAGGAGGCGGCATAGTAACCGGTAATGGCTAGAGAGTTTCTCTGCCTTGCAATGTATGCTCCTTTTTAATATCTGGAGGGATATTTTAATCATATTGTAATAAAATAAAAATGTTTACTTACCTATGACATTAACACTTGAGATTATTAAAAGAAAAATAGCTCCAGAGAGGGTGATTTGTTTGTACCACAGTTTAAACTGTCTCAGAATAAGAAAATTTCCCCCAATATTTAACCTAATCTGTACATATAGTAGCTTAAAGGGAAAATAAGTCTCTTTATCTGTGTTACCATTAGCATCGGAGCGAATATTGAGTGAATTAAAAAAAACCCAAACCAAAAAAACCTTGTTTTGTTTTCACCACTTACTGTAAACTGCTTGTTTCCTTTTATTCAATTTGGACAAGGAGAACCGATTCCATGGTCACTAATTTTTGTTTAAAGTCTGTTTCTAGTCAATTTCACTTTCTGATTGTCAGTCATTAGCATGATGTGCAATATTTTAATCTAAAGGTCTATTTAAGAGTTTAAACAATGAATTGTTTTCAGTAACATCATGAGAACATTTCCATTAGATTTTGTCAAATGGTCACTCAACAGGCTGAATTGGGGACTTAAAAGATTACTTCCAATTATTTTAAGTCCATTATTGCCCCACACAGCTGAGCTGCTGATTTTTCCACCAAGGAGTTATCTAATAGAGGAAACTTTCAAAGCCACCACTGATCCTATGGAGTAATGATAGCAGAGGTTCCTCCTACCATAGCTCCTGAAACCTGCTTCACATGAGTTTTCACCATATGGAAAAGAAATGCCTGAAATGGAGAATGCATGATACTGCTGGACAGTGGCCAATTCTACCACTTCCTCGACTTGCAGATGGGCCAGGTAAATGGGTAAATAAGTGCCAGAAAGATGTCAATACCCTCCTGATTGCCATTTTTGGCATTGGGAAGGAATTTTCCCCCAGGTCAGACTGGGGAGACCCTAGAGTTTTTCCACTTTGCTCTGCAGCGTGGGTCACTTGCTGGTTTGAAGTAGAATAAATGGTGGATTCTCTGTAACGTGAAGTCTTTAAATCAAAATCTGAGGACTTCAGTAACTCAGCCAGAGGTTATGAGCCTACTACAGGAGTTGGGTTGGGTGAGGTTCTGTGGCCTGCAACATGCAGGAGGTGAGACTAGGTGATCATGATGGTCCCTTCTGGTCTTAAAGTCTCTGAGCTCCTTCTTCCTACACATACAGCAGGGTCCACTGGCTTTTCATCCCTCCTGCCTGATAAGGCTTGATCAAGGACACCAATATTGTTTAGATAATTGAAGTTGTAATCCAGAGTACTGAGGCAAACAGTCTTAAAATTATGATACAAAAACTCTGCCCAAGTTGACACTGATGCCCTTATAAAAAAGGCATCTAAGATGGTTACCCACTAGGCTGGAGGAAAGGGACAGGTACATGAAGGAAGAGAGACCAGTGGCTGACTCTTCTGAAGTACCCTGGACATTTGTACCATTAAGAAATGAAAAACAGCTAAGATACAATACCTTAAACAGAAGTTATGGGTGGGATGCAGAAATTACTGGTTCTGTGTTATGCAGGAGGTCAGACTACATGCTCTTAACAGTCCCTTCTGGTCTTTAAAAAAAAAGTGAGTGGAGAATTTTTACTGTGGCCTGACAAAGTGCTAGGGGTTCATTTTTGTTTGTGTTTCATCCCACAGTTCAAATAAATTGTTGAGTTGTCAGTTTTCACAAGTAATATGATATTAGGCATATTATGTGTCTTGGACTGAATCCTGATTTACTCATGATTTCAAGAGAAAGATGGATCTGTCTCATGTTTTTTGCCATTAGTAAAATGGCTATCATCGCCCATTGTTTTCAGTATGATGGAAGCTACAGGCTGCCCTCTGCCCAAATGCATGCCATTTCCTTGATCCTTTACAGGTGGAAGTAGAGCTTCCCCCAACCTATCCTTAGCTAAGATAACTGGCCTATTGATCACATGTGGCATACAGGAGACAGTGTGCAGATGGGGGAATGAGACAGGTCAAGGAGTGAGACTGGTGGAGGCAGAGAAGGGGACAAGTGAATAAAAAGGGCTTAGGAGGGAGAATGAGTGGGGAAGGGAAAATGTGGGAGAAACATGGAATGGGGACAGGAGTACCTCACAATCAGGATTCAGTCCAAGACACAGCACAGAGATGGCTATTTTGGTACTAAAGGACAATCTTCTTGTGGCCATGGACAGAGGTAAGATCACCACAACTGTAGTATTGGACCTTTCTGTAGCCTTTGACATGGTGGACCACAAGGTACTACTAACCTGCCTACATGAGGTATCTCCAGTAGATGGTCCAGCACTACAGTGATTCTAATTGTTCCTGTCTAGCAGAATATAGATTGGTGATGAGTAACTGGTTTTTCCCTCTGAAGGCTCTAGCCTGCAGGGTCTCACAGGGATTCACGCTATCTCCTTTTCTCTTCAAAATCTACATTGAGACTACTAGGAGAGACAGTGAGATAGGATAGGATTAGCTGCCAGCAGTATGCCCATGACACTCCCCTTTATATATCATTCTCAATTGATGCAACCATTGCTGCATCTATCCAAAATGTCACAATGACTACAGGAAATTAGTTCTTGGGTTAAGAGCAGCTGGCTCAAGCTGAACCTACAAAAGACTACAGTCATGCTGTCTGGAAAGAGGAAATGCTTTGAAGAAAAAGCCAAGACATTGTCTCTACTTTCCATTGAAGGCATACAGTCAGGGCCGACTCTGGCTTTTTTGCCAAGGGCGGCAAGGGAGGGTGCCGAGTCTGGCCACGGGCCCGCAATCCCCGACCAGCCAGAGCACCGGGGGGAGGGCGGTGAGCCCGCCGCGGCTCCGCTCTCCCCGGCAGCCAGAGTGCCGGGAGGAGGGCAGAGAGCCTGGCTGGGGTTCTCCGCTCTCCCCGGTGGCCAGAGCGCCAGGGGGAGGGCGGCCAGGGCTCTCTGCTCTCCCCGGCGGCCAGAGCGCCGGGGGGAGGGCGGCGAGCCCAGTCCCGGCCCCGCTCTTGGGCCGGAGCGCCCCGCCCCCCTCCAGGCGCCGCCCCAAGCACATGCTTGGTGGGCTGGTGCCGGCCCTGTATACAGTCCCCATTCATTAGAGTGGTGTGAAGTCTTGGGGTCCCATTTGACTCTTTAATAAGTCTGGATGACCAATTAGGCATTTTTTAGAAACTGGTGCTATCACTTTGAGCTGGCTTGGAAACGTCATCTCTTCCCCTGGATGAGGGCCTGGCCATAGTGATCCTGGCATTAGTCACTTCCAGGCTCGATTACTGTAATCGACTGTATCTGAAGCTGAATATGAAGACAATGCACATGATTCAGCTGGTGCAGAATGTGTCTGCCTATCTTTTCTATTGCTCAAGCTGCCATGAGTACATCAGGCCTTTGATAAAGTCCCTCCACTGCTTCTATAATGGGATGGTACCCACCTATTGCAAGCACCCCCTTCTTCAGGTGTGCGTCTGCACCTCTTTCAGTCTGTGGTGACCCATTCTGGCAGTTTCTAGTGACTCAGCCCTCCATCCAAGTCACATGCAGTCTGTATGGAACACAACTCCAACACTTTGCCCACTCTGGTCTGTTCTGGCCCCAGGTCTCCAGTGGGGCCTCTTAACAGTTCAGATCCCCCTTCTGGAAGTTTCTGACTGTCCAGTTGTAGGCCACTTACCCAGTGGCTTATGAGGGGAGAACTCAGGCCCACCCACTACTCTGGGTCCCAGCCCATGTACCACTCTGTTCCTTTACCCAAACTACTTTCAGTTACCTAGCCATTTCCCCACCTTCCAGCCTTCACCAATGTTTCACCCTTACCCCATGGCTCTTCTATGTTCAGGCCCAGCAGCCAGCCTGGAGCTCTTTCTTGCTCCCCCTGTCCCTGCCAGCACTGAGCTGTCCATGATACTGCTATCCTTCAGTCTGCTATAAGCACCAGCTTCACTCCTCAGGCTCCAAGCAGCAACTGCCTGACTCTAGCGCTGCAGCTCCTTTTATATGGCTCCCCTGGGCCCTGATTGGCTGCTCCCTGCAGCCTCTCTGATTGGCTGCTTCCCTGAAGCCATTCTAGGCCGCTTGGAGGATTTCTCTACTGCTCTTTTCCTGGGATGGGTGCGCCAGGATCCTGAGGCCTCCAACAGGGGGCCTCTGGGCCTAGTCCATCCCATCATAGGCTCCCATTCAGCTTATGATACCAGTTTAAGGCTTTGGTCCTTATTTTCAAAGCAATGGATGGTTCAAGCCACAGCTACATTAAAGACTGAATTTGGCTCTAAGAACCACTGTGACACCTGTGCTCCTCTGAGGCAGCACAGATCACAAAGCTCCAGACAAAGTACATGAGAGCTGGGGACAAAGCATTCTCTGTCAAGAGATCTGTCTGTAAAACAAATTTCTAGAGGAGATCAGGTGAATCCAGAGTCTGCCTGTCTTTAGGAAATGCTGCAAAACCTTCCTCTTCCTCTTTCTATCACACAACACTGACAGTGCCTTCTAGCCAATAAATCTCAAGTCTAAGAAATCAAAGACAAAAAACCCTGCCCCAAGCAGAGTTCTTCCCCCAAAAAGGAAGAAGTCCCAAGAATCCACAAAATCCACTAAGGACTTCATTATTGCTACTGATTTTATGTGAAAGACACTCAGATACTATGAGCAGCAGTATAAAACCACTAGACAGACAGATAAGAAACTGAGAAATCAGAGAGTGAAATGGGGGTAGGACAGGACAAGAGAGTGAGATGGAGGCAAAAGACTGAGGGGACAAGGAAGAGAAGGTGTGGGCAAGAGATTGTGACTGGATGGGCTGGGATGATCTGGAGGGAGCAAGATAGTGATAGAAAAAAGGAATGGAGAGGCAGAGAATTGTAACTTCCCCATCTCAGAAGTTGATAGAGGGCTAGAGGGGATCCCTCTTCAAGCTGCTATGAGAGGAGGGCTGTATGTTAGTGCTGTTTCAGATTGAAATGGTCACACAGAGTTTCAGGGTAAAAAATAAAGTTAAAAAAACTCAGGAGCCAGAAAAAACTCCCAAACAGTTAAAAATATCACTTGATATTTAAGCTAATATTTATTTTTGGGGCTCTGACTCCTAGAATTGGCAAACTTGGAACAGATTGTTCACAAGCAAACAAGCAAAGAACACAAGAAACTCAAGCAGCAATAGCTTTCTTTTAGTTTCCCTTGTTCCAATTTACAGTGTAAGGTAATCTATGTACAACAATTATGTGATATTACCACAGACCCTGTATATTCTATTAATAGGGGATCTGATGTTCTCTTGTTTATGGCAGCCATATTGGATTTTGTTTGTCCTTCACACGCCTGCACCTGGTGGTTTGTTTCCTGGCCTCCACCCCTTCTAGTTACACAACCTGTATGATAATGCCATTAATCCCTTGGATAAATTAACTAAAAAGTGAGTGAACAAAGAAAAGTTATGAAGTTGTTTAGTGTTTGTTTCTCTTTTTTCACTATTGTGAATCTGAGTAGCCTGTGAACAGAGCAGTGCACCAGGTGTCCTGGAGAGAGGTTAGAAAACCCTACCCACTGCTTTAATCCTGCTTTCAGTTTGTGCACTGAATGAGAGATTTCTTCCCATTACTTTTAATTAAATATATTGATTATCAGTTTTTTAACTTGACAGAATGCAGTAAGGAATATAGGTTTCAGAGTAGCAGCCGTGTTAGTCTGTATCCGCAAAAAGAAGAACAGGAGTACTTGTGGCACCTTAGAGACTAACAAATTTATTAGAGCATAAGCTTTCGTGGACTGCAGCCCACTTCTTCAGATGCATAACGAAGAAGTGGGCTGCAGTCCACGAAAGCTTATGCTCTAATAAATTTGTTAGTCTCTAAGGTGCCACAAGTACTCTTGTAAGGAATATATTGAATGTATTGACATATTTCTGAATACTAGATTTAGCTTTTTATTCATTTAAATCAATACCGGTAGTAATGTTCTAACTAACAATTCTATTAATATATTTTGGACAGATTTCCATTTTATTAAGTTACAGGAAACATTGATATTTTACCATTAGACCTCATTACTCTCTTTTTACAAAAAGAGGATTGCAGGGATCATATGGAGAGAGAAAGAGAGTATGCAGTGTAAAGGAATGCAGCTAGGTTGCTATGAATACAGCAGAAACCCTTTTGGAATTTGGAATTACGTGCTTCCTTTTTGACAAGCATGTCATAGAAATGTGGATCAAGGTATAGTTTAATTGTATTAATAAATATGAACAATATTAAATTACCACATTTTTAATGAATAGGAAATAGTTTGCTTTTGTTTTAATTTTGTGTTAGATTTAAACATCTCTACAAATAAAGTCATAATAATTGAGAGTCTTGGTAGGGATGTGAAGTAGGGATTAGAAAAAGTGTATTTCTATTGTTATTTATATAGGACCAAATGATGGGGATTGTAAATTATTCTCAAGACAATTGCAAGCACTAAAGTTTAGTATTAAGTCAGATTTGTAGGAAATTTTGCCTACATCTAGATGTCAGCATGAGCAAGGGAACAACATTTGGCTTAAAATCTGTAGTCAATATGTTGAAGTCTTAAAATCACCTCTCAACAGTTTATATTTGTATTACATTAATGTAAACCGTAGTCTCCCTCTGGTGGCCAAAACACCATCTTTAAGTTCCCATGTATGTTAGCAAACGTATGTTAACATACTCAACATTAGAATTCAAAGGTTTTTTAATTCAAATCCTGTGGGGTTTATAATATAAATTCTCTCTCTCTCTCTCTCTCTCTCTCTCTCTCTCTCTCTCTCTCTCTCTCTCAGGCATATGGATAACTACATTTAAAAGCCTGTCTTTGGGAAATATACAAACTCTGTTGGAGAAAGAAAACATAATTTGTAGGCTTAGGCTAAATTTCCAAACTGGGGTTTCTAAAGACAGGCTCCTAAATCCATTTTTAGCCACCTAAATAAAAGTGATGTGACTGTCACTGAGGTACTGAGTAAGCCCAGCTCCACTGAGGTCAATGGAAGTTTAGATGCAATGGGGCAGAAGTAAAGTCAACCCTCCCCCATTATTTAAAATGAAAATGTTTTCAAAAATATTTTATATTTTTTATTAAAATTGTTTCCACACAAATTTTCTAGCCAGCTGTAAGGGCTGCTATCACACACTCCTCTTCTAAAGCACCTGTACAGGGAAGGCATGATTTGCCCTAATTAAAACCACTGAATACTTGAAATTCACATTCCATTCTTAAACTCCACTGGGCCGAGGTATTACAGTGTATATATTACCAAAGAACACTCACTCTGTTATCTGCTAAAGGGGGCATTAATTCTGACCTTCATATTAGTGCGGTGAGGCATAATTAATTAATGTTTGGGAGGTGCCTAGAAACTGATGGTAAGTACCATGGAAATGTCTATAAATAAGCAAAATAAATAATACTCAGTAAAATGGTAAGTGTTATGGATGGAGTGATAGGTCTTAGAGCTCTTCCATTCAACAATGCATTTAAGCACATGCTTGAATCCATTCCTATTCAGTAAATCACTTAAGCATGCACTTTACTTTAAGTCTCATTGACTTCAGCTGCAGAGATGTCCTCACCTTACGCCTTCTCTCTCCTGTACATTTTCCTATTGGAGGAGGAGATGGAGCCAGCCATTTATAATAAATCTGTCCAAGCACAGCATGTGTTGGAGACACAGCTACATTAATATACGAGGTTGTTACTGTCAGCATGAATAATCAGGTGATAAAGTTTAATTGGACTCCTACAAGCTTTTCCAAATACCTTTTGTCAAGAAAATATGCCCATGAAATGCTGCGGTATCACTCCTTCAATAGCAGGACATGGTTTTAGCATTATTTCCAGAAATTACTCAGTACAATTGAAAGGTCAGGTGTACAGTAGGCAGGGTAACACATTTCCATTAGTAAATGAGATTTGGTTTAGACCCACAGGGCACAAAACAAACTTTGTAATAAACATTTACAAAATTTATAAAGTGAAATTATGGAATTTACTTAAAATAGCTAAACTTGCCATTAGTGGTTCCCTGGGCTAAAAGGTACATGGTGGGAGGTAACAGGAAAAAAATGTCACCAGTATACATAATTATAGAAGTTATTTACTTTGTACAGCCGAGGATATTAAAAATTGAAGAGTCCAGTAGTTAAACATTCAGAGGCTATCTGCAACTAAAAATCTACAGAATATTGAATATACAGGTAGGATCACAGAGAGGTTCATCAATATAAGAGGGAATCCACCTCCTTCAGTGGACAATAGAATTGAGCCTTAAGTCCGTGGCAAATATTCAATTGACATTAATGAGAACAGGATCAGGCCCTAACTGGATATCTTGGAGGAATGGTATAACTAGAATTGCAGATTTATACTGAAAAGGAGAGACAGTACTTATGAAGTCAGAATGAAGGGGTTTTCTGTTACAAACTACCCTCTGAAATGCTCAGTAGCGAGCCTTTTAACCACTGGTCCATATCTAAAGGATAATGTGGATACTTTTCTATATACAGCTTCATAAAAATAGTGGAACAGCTTTTTTTTGAGAAGGCTCTAGAAACAATATGGTAATGGAAGGTTAGCTACAGCCATAAATTTAATGAATGGCTTGTAAGAAACAATTTTAAATAGCACCATGAACTCAGCTTTACAAGAAGGGATGGTTTGCTGTGAACTTGCTTTTCATGATCTGCATTTCAAGCAGTGGGTCCTGTGGCACCTTTAAGACTAACAGAAGTATTGGGAGCATAAGCTTTCGTGGGTAAGAACCTCACTTCTTCAGATGCATCTGAAGAAGTGAGGTTCTTACCCACGAAAGCTTATCTGAAGAAGTGAGGTTCTTACCCACGAAAGCTTATGCTCCCAATACTTCTGTTAGTCTTAAAGGTGCCACAGGACCCTCTGTTGCTTTTTACAGATTCAAACTAACACGGCTACCCCTCTGATACTTGATTTCACGCAGTGTCACTTGCTTAACACCAGGCATCATGTGCTGATACAGGAAATGTTGTTGGCCTTTAATGTTTCAAAATATTGTTCATGCTGAAGGTGGGCAAGTAATAACAGGGAATGAAGATAAATTGATCCTGGACTCTGAAATGTACTAACGATGGCCCCAGTCCTCCAAAGGGCCACAAAGTCCTTCAAAGTCCCCTGCAGACCCTTACACCTGGATACAGTGCCAGTAATCTCTTTGGCACTCTGTATAAGGTCTGTGCAGATGGATGTCTTGCAGCTGGCATCTCCTCCTGCTTCTCATTAGCTGAGGTCTCACTGCCACCATTCTTTTTTTTTTTCCACATGGGCCCGGATTCTACACTGCATCCACGCTGTGCTTGGAGGTAGTGGAGAGTAGCTGCCGCAGGAAGACAGCTGTTTCTTGGCCACCCAGCCAAGCAGAAGACATACTCTAACTTTCCTCACTGGTGTAAGGTCTTTTAGGGACCTCTCACTGGGTGTGGGTTCACTCTCACCTTCTTCCCCGCAGAAAATGCATGGACTCCAGAGGTTGTGCCTTCACTGAACCCTTTTATTTTAAGTTCCCTCCACCATATCCACAACAATCCCCTTACAACAATCTATTTACAGCACCACCATGCCTTTTAGCTCTCTCCCCAAGACCTGAGGGGAATAGAGATCGCCCTCTCCTCAGGCCGCTGTGTAACAAAGCTCAACATGCCCTAGTCCTCTTTCCCCCATGCACTTCCTTCCTGCCTCTTTATCAGCCTTGTGCTGATGGGCTCATTAGCCCCTTAGTCCATTCATCCATCCAGCCTGATTGTCTAATTACCCCCATCAGCTTTCTCAAGAGGAACCAATTAATATCTGAGTGATCAGAATGCTGGCTCACCTGTTCACCCCCTGCACTCTGTAATAGAACATCACACCAGTGCATAATCAGGCATAGTGGAGTTCTGCTCCACCACACACCCTCACACATAAGGCCTATCCCCCAAATGCTCCCGCCACACTATCTCCTTCTCACTGTGCCCCCCCCGCCCCACCCCCAATGCTGTGTGGGTGTGGGGACATGTGGCCCAGGAAATAGAAGAGCTGCCTCCACCACTGGAGAGTTTCCCTATGCAAGGAGGAATCTCCACCAGCTATCTCCAGCCTTTCCAGGTCACTTTGAACTGTTTTTGAATGGCCTTAGCAGACCAGAGAAACTGGCACATAACCTTTAGAATATATGCTTCCCACCCCCAATATTATGTATCTTTGTGTTATCACTACTAATGGAGGTACCTCCTACAGAGACACAGTAGGTAGATCTGGCTAATGCATGAGGTTGTGTGTCAGGTCACTAAGAGGCAGGGCCAGCTCTGGCTTTTTTGCCACCCCAGGCAAAAAAGCCTCCCGCCGCCCCTCCGCCCCCCGGCGGGGAGCGTGGCAGGGGAGGGCGCCGAGCCCGGCCGCGGCCCCGCTCTCCCCGGCCGGAGCTCGGGGGGGGGGGGCGACACGGGACGAGCCCGGCCGCGGCCCCGCTCTCCCCGGGCGAGCGCCGCCCCCCTCCAGGTGCCGCCCCAAGCACATGCTTGGAGGGCTGGTGCCTGGAGCCGGCCCTGCTAAGAGGCCATAGTGTGGGGGCCAGGATGTGTGCGCAAGCCTCCAGCCAGATAGTTTATGGTTCCTACCAGCAAGTACTAGCTGAGCATGTACAATACTCCCACTCTAAGCAGTGATAAACAACATTGTTGTCATGGCCGCCGTAGCCCTCCCTGGCAACGTGTTCTGCAAATGCCAGGCCCGCACCACTTCCTATCCCCCTCCTGGCTATCTCAGGTAAAGGCAGGATTTTGAAATGAAGATCCATTGTGAATAATGTAAAATATTCCCTTCTCCTTATTGAGTTATACCAGTATAAAAGAATAGGCCTCAGATCTGAGTGCATGATTTTAATTCTTTTTCTAAAAAGAGTAAGAATTATTTCTCTGTCATATGGCTTCATCCATTGATTCATAGCTAGGAACATTCATGATGAGCTTCATGCTACAATCATGATGGTTTGTTTTAGCAACTATTTTAAGTTCTTACAAAGCAGTGCTTCATTTGGGTCAAGCATTTGTGTTGTGTATACTTGGCTACTTGTGACTATCTCTACATATTTTAGATTAAATGACTTGGGTTATCCAACAGGCTAATTGCATACTAAAGTCAGGGTATCCCCTCTTAATGGGGTTTGACATTTTATATCTATCCTCTTTCCGCTGACTTTTGTACTGTGGCCCAGATTCTCTAGAGCAGTGGTCCACAAACTTAGAACATAAGAACATAAACTTCTTGTGCCATGCCCCCCTTACCCATAATTTAATCTGTCCATGCCCTGCCTGGGGGCCAGGAGTGGGACTGAAGCCAGGGCTGGATCTGCGACTGTGGGACTGCAGCCAGGAGCAGAGCTGTGGCTGTGGCTGTGGCTGTGAACTGCAGCTGGAAGCAAGGCTGGGCCTGGAAGCAGGAGCCGTGGCTGGGAGTGGGACCCGGAGCCGGGCTGTAGTTGGGGGCTGAGGCTTGGGCCAGGCTGTGGTTGGGGCTGGGAGTTAAAGCTGGGGACGGGGCTGGGGCTGGAGCTGGGGGCAGAGAAGGGCTGGGTGGAGCTCCCTTCCCAGCTCCAGGAGGGGCTGGCCTGGGCTCCACCATGCCCTCCCCCAAAAAATGTTTCTCCCCCACAGTTTGGGGACCACTGCTCTAGAGTGTAAGAGTCACATTGAGCTGTGCTGGTGGAACAACACAGCCTGAAAGCAGAGGTCACAGATGTGTCACCTCAGTGTAAGGGATCATCTGGTGACATGGAACTGCTTTAACAGCTCCTGTACTACCCCTTCCTGCCGCTGGCATAGCAGCTGTGGTTGAGAAAAAGGGGCTTCCCTGTGCCTTGGTGATTCCCTGGAGCCATTGGCAATCAGAGCAAAATTTGATCACCCCCTAAGGTATGCTAACTTATCCTGAGAACAGAGCAAGATCAGGGGAGTGGAAAGGTGCCTTAAACCCATTTTGACACCTCCTTCTTGAGTTGCACTGCTCACTCCTCAGCAGCAGCTGGAGTTGAGAGAGTTTAATCCTTGACTTTTCTGGTACTCTAGACTAGAGAGATCAAATTCTGTCCTGTGCCACCTTGCCACTAAAGAAACATCTTGACCTTTCATCTGGAACAGTGAAGTGAAGTTTTGTTAAAGTGACACATCTGTTGTTCAAGCTGGGACACCACTCTGTGAAGGCTCCAGTCCTCGGTAAAAAAGACATTTGCTTAGCCAACCAAAGAATAAAGTCTCGTTTTCTTTTTGCAACATCTGTTTGGAGCTATGAAATCCCTGATGATGTCAAGAATCAAAGAGCAACTTCAGAAATTTCCAGCCAACATAGAATGTGTGATCATAGGTCAAATTCTACTCATCCCTCTGAAATCACATTTTGATTCTGATCCTGCTGGGAAAATAGACGTGAGAAACCTTATGTGAATACTATTTTTTTTTTAAATAAATACCCAGGTGCTATACATTGGCAGAGATTCAGGAATGTATGTTCTTTGTGGGGGAGGGGTTTGGAGAACAATACGTTTGTCACAATCCATGTTAGGTAACAGAAGGACCTATTTGAGCACTAAGGAAACACTTCCTAACGAGGTTAATAAAGGTTGATCTTTTGGCAGCGACTCTTTATGTATGTCATAAAAACCTTGCTCCGTTAAATACATTGCTATGAGGGAAAGCAGGGCTGTAAAGATTTTAGGAGGTTTTCTTGCAAGTATAAAAATTCATTTATCACCACCACCTTTTTCAGGAATTTTCATTAAAGCTATGGAGTTCAATTCCCACCCTGGGGAACATGAGTGGTATTTCCTCAGACCTGGCTATTCTGCCAGGGGAGGGCAGTTTTAACTTACAGCCATGGTTCCATAGTACATCCCCCAAGCACCCTAGCTACACCTGCTTCCATCTGGCCCTGACCACTTCCTGGGTTGCACTGATCAACCTGGGGCCTTGGCAGCATCGTGGGCACCTTGCATCATTATGAGGGCCCCACCCAGGTAGTCTTTCCACTGCTAGTGGAAATTTGTGTGTGTGTGTGTGTGAATAGAGCCTATAATCTGTGTGTCCATCAATAATATATTCTAAACCAGTCCCATATATCCATTTGTAGTCTGACATCTCAAGGGTAGGATGCGGTAATTGGTACATGTCTGCCCACATCTGTAGGAAAATCAGGGTCCTGCTTCTGATGTATGGAAAAATAAAGATTTTTAAAAAGTTAAAGAAAATATTCCCCTTTTCTCAGCCAGCTCTAGTCAGACTATGGTGGGCCTGATTCTCATCTCCCCCCAGGTGAGAATTCAGGAATAATGCCATTCAAGGCAGTAAAACTATATCAGTATAAAACTAGTGTAGGGCCCAGAAAGTCTGTTGATGTTGTCTCAATTTTCAATGCATATTAGTTTGTTTCCTTCAGGCAGTAAAATAAAAGCAGTAGTTTCTATTTTTATTTTCCAGAGAACTAGCATCATTTTTAAATGGCACAATCTTTGTTTCAGTATTACCTGGCAGACTCAAGATTGTGCTATTGGCTGTGAGAAGTTGTAAACGTTAAGACCTTAGAGATCCCAGGAAGTTGATCTAACACATTGGGTTTAATGTTTCTGTTACCTTTTCCCCTAAGATACAACAGGAGAAACTAATGCCAAGGTGTGAAAGAAAATATGTATGTGGCAGGTCGAATGGCCTCTAGAGTGCTTAAATCACCTAACACATAGCTGTAGGTCTCTTGTCCCTGCAGGACTCTTGTACTGTTGGAAGATAAGAGAGAGCTATTCTGAACAGTCATTTTGGATGGGTCAAGCCTGACAGATCTCTCTCACATTAGAGTACTACTACTAAATAATGCTTGAATGGTCATTGTTCTCTCTACAACAGAGGTTCCCAAAGTGGGCGATACTGCCCCATGGGGGGCGCTGGAACGATCCAGGGGGGCAGTAGTAGCCTCAGGTGCAATTGGGGGGCATTGAATAAAAATAAGGGGGCGGTGGAAGCATAAAGAAAGAAGAGAATATAAGAAAATTTTGAAAAACCGTTCGTACATGTTTCATCTGTTGTGTAACATAGAGTTAAAGTTGTAGTGATTACTTTATTTTCCAAATAAATTCACAAATTATAACCGATCAGGTTATAATTAACAAGCAAGTGTTGGCAGGCGAGCATGTCGCGCATTGTCGGGAAGTCCAGCATGCATCGGCAGGAATATGTGCGTGTAATGACTTGTTTACAATACGATACTATAAATAGGTGACGTATGAAATCTAATTTAGATTGTTTCTGAATTGTGTAAAAAGCAGTTAACAATAGTGCAATAAGTATTTAAAATTTTTTATTCATAATTCGATACCTTCGATCTTTACGGATTATGGATCACATACAAAGCAAATTGTATTATGGTTGTTTCAATAAAACAGCAATTTACACGTGAGTATTTTTATACATTTTCTTACATATCTACCGTACGTTTCTGTGTCTCTAGTGCTTACTAATAATAAAATCGTAGCAGGCTTGTGTCGGTACAGTACTATTTGAAGTGTACAGTCAATATATTTGTCATGTTTTTTATTACAATATTAACGAAAACAGGGGAATGAAATCGAAAAAAACTGTTAACTATTAACATTTATTTATATCTATCGAATCATCTGTGTTAATTGGTAAATAAGGCGTGTGTTAATAAGGAACAATTATTTAAATAAGGGCAAACTAAATTAAAACTATAACTGATTTTTAATTGCATATTGATTATTTTTAAATTAATTATTTCTTGATAAATTTAGTTTGATATTTGACAATTTAATATCAAATACATATATCTAATGCTGAGCAAAGAACAAAACCCAGTTTATTAGTTTCATTAGTATTTTAGTTTGGTTGTCTTTTGCCGTCTTACGCAAAAACCACTGTATACCTGATGTCGTGGGCGATATTCTAATAACACATCTTTCTTTACTATATTGTAAGACGGAGGTAGAAATATAGATACATAAAAGAACGCAAATTTGTCACTGCATCTTTCTGTTTGTTCGCTTAAGGAAGGTAGATTTCTAGGGGGGCGCTGAGTAATTTTTTTCTGAAAAGGGGGTGGTAGGCCAAATAAGTTTGGGAACCTCTGCTCTACAAGATAGAAGCCATTCTGCAGCAGTTCCAGTATTGTGATTAAATACTGTAAAAGATTTGGGACCTGATCCTACAAATACTTATCCATGTGAGGAGGTCCATTGATGTAGTCAGAGACTACTCATATACATGACATGACTCCTACAATTTAGTGCTTGCAAGATCAGGAACTTAAAGTGTTTGCCAAAGAAATGTGTCCAGATGAATAAATTTATCCAACCCCTGAATTCATGTATAATGAAACCTGGATATGAGCCATATTCAAAACTCAAACCCAGATTCCTTAGCCTTGCCTTTAGTTTCCAACAAAATGTTGAATATGTGTCTTTTGAAAAAAACAGACTAGCTGTGCTAAAGAACCAATGCTACTCCCATTAAAGTCAATAGCAATACTCCTGTTTAGTTCAGTGACAGTAGAATTAGGTTATAAAGGTGAAATTTTCAAGAGTGTCTAAGGATGTTAGGCACTTAACTCTTTTACATACATTTGAAAATCTTGCCTTAAATTGCTATTGTTCTGATATGTTTAACGCTGTCCCCACCAGAATAGAGATCCTTTTGTCTAAAGATGGTGCCATTGGTATATGAAGTTCTGGTTCTCCGTGTATTTTGTAAAAAGAACAGGAATACTTGTGGCACCTTAGAGACTAACAAATTTATTAGAGCATAAGCTTTCGTGGACTACAGCCCACTTCTTCGGATGCATATATATTTTGTGTCATATTGTCTGCTGTTATAGCCCCACTCTGGCTCCTTTGATCCTGATATACAATATTGTACATGTCATTTGAAAGACAAGAGGATAGGCTCTTGCTGTCAACTTTTCCTCAACAGAAGAAGTAGATTGCAAGGCTGAGAACGGATGCAATGTTGGGAAAAACCTCACAGGATTTTTTTTTTCTAAAAAAGCACCCATCAAAACAAGGTACTGCAGTCTAAACTGGATGGGTGATAAAAGTTTGCCAGCTTAGAATTTTCCAATCATTCAAACTTACTTTTTAGGAAAAAAAATCATTCTTTGCTATGCTAAAAATAGTCTGAAAATAGTCTCTTGGTAAGTTATTAGTAACCATTACATCCTGGGAGACGTGCTTTACTTTCCCTGGTGCCTTTAGCCTTGCAGGATAAGATCTCTAATTCTCCAACCACATTGAACAGGTAGTGTTATATCTTTGTACTTTCATTAGTTCTCTAGTGTCAGATCCAACTTCTGTTGAAGACGATGGAAAGTCTCCTATTGAATTCAGTGGGAGTTGCATTGGGTCCTTAGACTGCAAATTGACCAAAGTTTTCAAAATTGTGAAGACTTCAGCAATATTTTACCAGTCCATCTTTTTATACTTGGTCATGTAAAATGCTATGAAAACAAAGGGGATACTTAATTAAAGACTGGAAAATAAATTAAAAGGAAATATTATTTTATACAGACACTTTATTCATTGCCAAGAGAGATAATCAAGACAAATACTGTAGCTGAATTTAGAAGGACTAGATAATTATGAACATTAATAAACATATTTTATTATGCATGCAAATATAATTTTCCCATAGCACAGTATAGGCCAGAAGTAGAGCCGTCAGAAATAATTTTTGTTGAAACAGATTTTCATTGGAAAAGCTATTTTGTAAAAACTGAATTTTTTGCAAAACCATATTGATTTCAAAGAAAATTCCCACAGAAACACACTTTGAAGCAAAAATAATTTCATTTATAAAAAGAGATTTATTTTTGAAATTTCAAAATTTGATTCAGAATTTTTTTTTTTTTTTAGTTTTTCATTTCATGCCATGCCATGGTCATATCGAGAAATGTAAAAATAACAAAAATATATAAACAAAAAAATTTTGAAATGCAAATTTTCTGAAATCAACACTTCAGAATTCCCATTTTGTGGGACGTGTCTAAAATAATTGTTTTTGTTCCAATTCCAAACAAAAACAAAAATTTGAAATGCCAGAATTTCCCATAAAATGGAAATTCTGAGTTTCTACCTGCTGAAGCCAGACCTCAGATACGGTTTTAACCTACTGAGTATTGTAAGACTTCAAAAACTTTTCCAGTTAATGCATCTTGTATATCACTGTCATAAAAACATGAGCAACCCTTCTATACCAACTGGGTGGACAACTTCAGCTACTGACCATTATAAACAGAACACTTCATTTCTCTCTTATACCAAGAAGACAGCTGTTTCTTTTGTAGACTATGAAAGAGAGGTGACTATATAAGACAGATGTGTGTTTTATTTAAGAATATGAAATAGTAGCATTTTTAAATGTCAAAGAAACACCCTGGATAACTTTGTCTACATTCATCAAAAATACTTTTGTATGCATTGAATATGGGATCTGTCAAAAGCTTTTAAAGTCTGACAGATCTTTTTGAGCAGAGCATTTTTTTTTTTGACAGAACAGTTTGGTTTCTCAGTCCCGCATCCCTGCTTCACTGAGCAAGGGGTCCTGTTATGTGTGGCTTAGTTCATTTTGAAGTCTCCAGTGGTCATAACCTATAAAACTGAGTGACAAAGAGCCATCAATCAACACAAGATGAGGCTTGGGCTCAAGATTTGAATGCTTGAGTCTCTCCGTGGGTCTGACATCCACAATGCAATTTATGGAATATCAATCATTTTTATACTGTTGACAATGGATGTCTGAGATCAAGTTCACAAAGAATTTTTGTTGATGTCCAGCAGGTCCTAAATGTTTAACTAATGAATGCCCTATTTGACTGCATAGTTTCTTCAAGCATGGCATTTCATATAAGAAGATGATCCTAAACATTTTGGGGTTATACTTTCATGTTATATGTTATTTAATCAATAAGTCATGCCCATTAATGGGGTTTGGTTGCAGAAATTCAGCCTTTTAGAATAGAGGCTCTCAACCTTTCCCGACTACTGTACCCCTTTCAGGAGTCTGGTTTGTCTTGTATATCCCCAAATTTTACCTCATTTAAAGACTATTTGCTTACAAAATCAGACATAAAAATACAAAAGCGTCACAGCACATTATTACTGATAAATTGCTTACATTCTCATTTTTACAATATAACTATAAAATAAATCAATTGGAATATAAATATTGTACTCACATTTCAGTGTGTAGTATATAGAGCAGTATAAACAAGTCATTGTCTGTATGAAATTTTAGTTTGTACTGACTTTGCCAGTGCATTTTATGTAGCCTGTTGTAAAACTAGGCAAATATCTAGATGACTTAATGTACCCCCTGGAAGACTTCTATGTATTCCCAGGGGTACGTGTACCCCTGTTTGAGAACCACTGTTTTATAAGATTGTTTTTTTCCCCAGAGTAGCTCATTTTCTGTTTAAAACAAATGTTTGTATTCTTTCTTTTTTAATGCTGATTAACAGTGAATGGGTAAACACTGTCATGGACACCATTCCTAAAATCCAACAAATTAAAACTGTGATATAATCTGCTGGAAATGTATCAATGGGTATTTCAAGGTTCTCTCATTGGGAAGCTAAAAAGAAAAGAAAAGAACCACTGTTAATGAAAGACCTATAAGATTTTGCTCAGTTGCTATAGTCTTAGCAGAGGGCATACAAGTGAACTAATAGAAAACTGCACCCATTCCACTCTGTCCCACAACAGGAAAATGAACAGGGTAAGAACCAATTCTCAGTCCTAAGTCTAGTTCTGGAGTTTGCCACCTTGCTGCCACATATTATTCAAGCAGATTGGAAAGTGATTACAGTCCCTTCCATCGGGCTCTCAGGTTAGTATAATGACAAATTATATACATTTTCAACAAGATGTCTGCCTCCAGCACTGTGCTTAGAAATACCAACTGCAACTTAAAAAAAGTAATTTCACATTTTATTTAGGGTAAAATTTCCCTTTGAAATTTCATAGTGCTGGGAAGAAGAAAATGGGTGCCGTTTTCTTCTAACAAATCTAGTTTTCACAATCAGGCTGGCACCACTGATGCTTCTAAACAAAACAAAACAGAAAACAAAAAAACCAAACCAAAAAAAAAAAAAAAAAAGAAAGAAAAGAAAACAAAACATGGCCATGCTAATAAATGAAAAGGGACCAAAATTTTTTGAGGAACCTTGTTTTCACAATTTTGGCCATTATTCAGTAAAGCAGTTAAGCATATGCTTACATTTAAGCATGTGTTAAAGTCTTACTTATTTTAAGTCAGATTGATTTCAAAGCGTCATTAGCATGTGATTGAAGTTAAACATTTGCTTAAATGCTTTGCTGTATTGGGGCCAAAATTGTGTAAATAAAGCCCCCTTTTTCCAAAGGAAAAATCCATTTTCTTCCTTTCACCAGTATCCTCCTGTCTCTGAGTTTTCACTTAGGCAGATTCATCCATGCAACTTTTGTTGCAAGCAGCTTTCCTGGAATGGCCATTAAAGAAACTTTTACAAGCACAAAGACAGAGTTCTGTCTAACAGTAGCTGCTTTTTTAGCTCACCTGTTAGCACTTGGGTAACTTTTTGGAACTGAAGGTTCCCCTAATTTGGAGCAGTATTTTTTGGTCTACACACAGGTAGAAAGTGCAGCTAAATCTGGGCTGTTGTTGTAGTGAAGGAGGCTGTTGTCTGTAGCATCCTTGCTTCATTTGTTGCAAAGGTTAGAAGGCATGTGGTGAATAGGTAGATGACTAGAGGAAGGGAAAAAATGGCCTCTTGGTTAAGGCAGTTTATAGATTTTAAGGCCAAAAGAGGCTATTAGGTCATCAAGTCTGACCTCCTCTTTAACACAGACCAAAAAATTTCACCCATTTACCCCTGTATTGAGCCCAATAACTTGTGTTAGGTTAAAGCACATCTTCCAGAAAGCCAACCAGCCCGGATTTGAAGACATCAAGAGATGGAGTATCCACCACTTCCCTTGCTAGTTTGTTCCAACTGTTAAGTCACTCTGTTAAAATTTGTGCCTTATTTTTAAATATGAATTTGCCTGGTTTTAACTCCCAGACACTGGTTCTTGTTATACCTCTTTCCACAATATTGAAGACCACTTAGGACGGAAGAATCCCATGCATTGCTACAGTCTGGGGACCAACTGGCTAAGTGGCAGTTCTGCAGAAAAGGACCAGGGGATTACAGAGGACGAGAAGCTGGACATGAGTCAACAGTGTGCCCTTATTGCCAAGGAGGTTAACGGCATATTGGGCTGCATTAGTAGGAGCATTGCCAGCAGATTGAGGGAAGTTATTATTCCCCTCTGTTCGGCACTGGTGAGTGACCAGTTTTGGGCTCCCCACTACAAAAGGGATATGGACAAATTGGAACTGAGCTTATTTAGTCTGCAGAAGAGAAGAATGAGGCAGGATTTGATAGCTGCTTTCAACTACCTGAAGGGGGACTTCTAAAGAGGATGGAGCTCGGCTGTTCTCAGTGGTGGCAGATGATAGAACAAGGAGCAATAGTCTCAAGTTGCAGTGGGGGAGATCTAGGTTGGATATTAGGAAAAACTATTTCACTAGGAGGGAAGTGAAGCACTGGAATGGGTTACCTAGGGAGGTGGTGGAATCCCTCGGCCCGTGCTGCTTCCAGCAGCCCCCATTGGCCTGGAGCAGCGAACTGCGGCCAGTGGGAGCTGCGATTGGCCGGACCTGTGGACGGGGCAGGTAAACAAACTGGCCCGGCCCACCAGGGGCTTTCCCTACACAAGCGGCGACCCCAGTTTGAGAAACACTGAACTATGCCATTGGGAGAACTCTTCCCGCTGCTGTAGTGAGTGTCTATGCTGAAGTGCTACAGTGGCATAGGCGCCAACTCTGTGGGTGCTCCGGGGAAAAATTAGTGGATGCTCTGCACCCACCAGCAACCAAGTTTTCCTGCCCCCACCCCCTCCTCACTTCCTTCTCTCTCCCCCAGTGTGCCGTGTCCCCGCTCCTCCCCCTCCCTCCCAGCGCTTCCAGCCCGCCCGCCGCCTACCAGCTGTTTGGCGGTGCTTAGGACTTTCCTGGAGGGAGGGGGAGGAGCGGGGACACGGCGCACTCAGAGGAGGAGGCAGAGAAGAGGCAGGGCAGGGGCGGGGACTTGGGGGAAAGGGTTGGAATGGGGGCAGGAAGGGGGTGGGGCTGGGGTGGGAAGAGGCAGGGTGGAATGGGGGAGGGGCAAGGGCAGTGCAGGGGCAGGAAGAGGTGGGGCAGGGCCGGGGGGCAGGGGCGCGGGGGGGGGGGGTGTCAAGCACCCACCAGGCAGAGGGGAAGTTGGCGCCTTGGTACAGTGGGCTGTAGCATTTCAAGTGTAGACAATCCCTGAGCCCTTGTCTACATTGCAGGTTTTGCTGCTTTAAGTAGTTAAAGTGGCCAAAGCTCCCAAACGTAGATCGGGTTATACTAGCCTAAGTGCTTTTTCACGGATATAACTATGTCTACACTACTGCTTTTACCAACATAGCTGTGTAGGGAAAAACAATCACACCCCTAACCAGCAAAACTATGCTGTTAAAATTTAAGTATAGATCAGTCTTTAAGACAAACTGTTCACCATCAACCACTAATCGTGTGTACCTCATTTTTTGGGCACAGGGGACCAGATTTGAAGACATGCTAAGCATTCACTACTGCAGCTGAAGTTGCCTGCAGTTGTTCTTTGAACAAATAAAGATACTAAACATTAAGAAAGAAAAAAAATCAGGCCCAACTGTCTCAAATTGTACACCCAGAATTAATGGATACATTTGACAATTCTGGCTTTACTCTTTCTGTGCCTCAGTTTTCCAGCTGTAAAATAGGGATAATGCTAGCTATTCAGACGTGTGTTGTGAAGATAAATCCATTAAGGTTTACAAAGCTCCCAGTTTCTATGCTGAGAGCACCACAGGCATACTCAGAAGGATATTAGTAATTTTGTATGCTGTGAAGGATTTGGATGGTGTGTATTAAATAGGACTGGGTGCACCCATTGAACAAAGAAATATTGAAGAACTATTCATTCATTCTGTGGAAAAGATCCTATGTGCTCATGTAATTGAAGACTGTTTAATAATACATATGCACAAATGGGTTGAATTAAGGTTACACAGGCAACCTCAATTCTAGCATTTCATAACTTTGGAGGGCTTGACTTTGCGACCGTAACATTATTTTAATTTTGTTTTATTGGATGTAATATCTACTTATACTGTGTAACAGAGAGAAGATTTTTATTATTTTATTTAAAAAGGGTCAGGAATGGATCCCTTGTTGAGGTTACAAGGATTAATTCTGTAACATTTGTAAAGCACTTTAAATGTATAAAGTGCTTTAACGGTGCTGAATATTACTTAGCCATATAGCTGAAAATTCATAATTTTCATTTTCTAAAATTCACAATTCAGGCAATGAAATGATTTTACTATGTAAAGTTCCCCTGTATAAGGGCCATAAACTTGGTTTGGATATAAAGCTCAAAGACTTATATGGGAGCTACACATACAAATCTGAAGCTAGAATATGTTCCTGAGCATCTTGGATAAATAAGAAACAGATATATTTTAGCCAAATTTCTAAGAATGTAGTTTTCTCTTATGTTTTCCTGCACACCGAGGCATCAGAGAAATATGAGTATTTGCATCTACTTCACTGAAATGACTCAGTTCCTTAAAATTAAGTATATGCTTAAGTGCTTTGTTGGATTGGGGTCTAAGTAGGTGCATTGGGAAGTATTAATTAAAATGCTGCAGTTCCCTTCTCTCAATGCTGTCCCCCACACCACCCCAAAAAAACTAAACACTGTGTTGAACAATTTGACTGTAAGCAAACAAATATACATTTCACATAGCATTTGGATGAAATGTAAAGATATTAATAAACACTCTGGTCTCCATCAATCACTTCTTCAGTTCTGAAATTGTATCCCAGTGTCCAACTATGCAGTTAAGCTAAGAGCAAACAAGAATCAAACACACTGAACAGACTGCTATTGAAATTGTAACTCCTCTATTATGTTATGCGGGCTTTGCAAAGTCAGAGCCAGTAGATGGCACTATTTTGAATAATTGCTCTATGGCTTTGGGGGAACTCCATTGGAGAACTTCTTTGGCAGGTTGGTGTAAATTCTGTTGCATTCTTTTACTTTACGTAAACACTTGGAGCCAGATGCCTAGCTGGTGTAAATCAGCCTCACTCAGCGATGCTAATGGAATTGACCTTTAATGTTGCAGAAAAATCCAAATATTACATGCCTTCAACCTTTCTGACCCTCACAATAGAAAGTGATTGCATTCTCCTTTATTAAATATGAAGGAGCCTTGGAGTTTTCACCATGTTTTGTTAAAGTAATCAAGAATTTGTTGCTACCAAGGAAAAATAATTGGTACCCTGTTGTGTGATTGTACATGTAATTTTCCATCTGCTGCTTTTATTCCGTTGCTCCACTTCATAGCAGCCCTTCTCTCTCCCCCCCCCAGCATGATTGTCAGAAGATTGAGGGAACTGTTCATTTAAAATGTCACAGAAAAATCTGCTGCTAGTGATAAGAAGTATCCTTTCCCGGTATCTTGTGAGGTACTTGGGAGAGAGACAGCATAACAATGTGTCCCTGTGAGGCACAGACTACTGGAGCTCTGCTAATAGAGGCATTTACCCCATACGTGCGTTTGTGTGTATTCGCTGATTTTCTTCCACGGTACACTACAGAAACTGGAGCCATCTCCATGAATGATCCTAACTCACGCTGGGCATGACTGTTAGAGCAGAGCACCTGCAATTTCCACTGATTTCAATGGGAGTTCTGGGCTCTCAGTACCCCTCAAGATTTAGTCCATACTGTCTAATCTATGGGGTGGGGCAAATATGCGTGTTTATTGGGTAGTAACAAAATGGTGTCATGTAGTCTTCCCCCTTTTTAATGAAAAAGGATGCAGGATTCTTTTGATCATTTGTTACAAGAGGTGCTTGAGCATCGTTGACTCCCCAAATTTAAGGAAGGTGACAGTAGTATTCTGGGCCTGCTAGGGTATCCTCAGGAGTCAGGTCAGCAAGGGAAAGGAACAAGAAAATAAAGACTTGGCATATAGATGGGTGAGAGAGAGAACGGGGGACTGGGAAATACAATAGATGACAAAAGAGTAGCATGTTCTAATGGTTAATTACCATTGCTGTTTCAAAAGAAAATTGCACCTTATTTCTAGCCTGAATGTGTCTAGCTTCAGCTTCTAGTTATTAATATTCACATAATATATTTAACGTGACTGTGTCACTGTACATTTATTAGCAATGACATCGCTGAAGGCAATACAGAATTCTACTATATTACTCCTGTGATAATTTGTGGCAACAACAGAGCACACACTGAATGCTGTGTGAGAAGTAAAGTTGGGAGTGTGCATGTAGCCATTCAGAGCAGTATAGGAGCAGGAAAACAAACAGCTTGTGCATGTAGACAGGAAATAGAACCAGTAACAGGCAGGTGAGATGCAAACACTGGAAAATCATTATATTATTATTATTATTAATATTAATCATGCTTACTACAGTAGTGCATAAGGGTCATCCGAGAATGGGGCCCTGTTGTGCTTGGCACTGTGCAAACACAGAATAATAGATGGTCCCTGCCCCAAAGAACTTGCAACCTCAATAGACCCAGACAGACACATGGTGAGGAAATGGGTGTAACACACAAGTGCAGTAAACAATGGGATGCCATCATGTTAGTTCCATCCATGATTTTTTTTTGTGGTGGGTTTACTTAGAAGGGAGATCAGCTAAATGTGGTTTTACATATGGTGTCTGGCACAAGCTTGTGGCCTAAATTTGGGGTGGCAAATCTACTTCCATGGGCTTTAGTAGAGAAAGTTTAGCAAATGGAGTTCCCAGGTTCCTTCTTTCCCAATTGCTAGCACACATTCTAACTACTTAGTGCCCTAATTCAGCACTCGTCTCAGTCAAAACTCCCACTTACACTACTTACAATGGGCGTTTTACCTGAATACGGCGTGCTGAATGGGAACCTCATAGAATTACCACACCTTCTGGCTCTCTACATTGTATGTGGTTAAAATCAAAAAGCAAGGAACCAGAAAATACTGCTATGTCTTTCTGTGATAAGTAGTTTAAGGTCAACTTTTTTTTTATGTGTAATGCATTGCTTAAAATACAAACACCCTTTGTTTGTGCTGTTAATGTCTGCACCACTGAATGCTTTCAAGGATCCTGGCTACTGTAAAGGATGGCTTAGAAATCTAGTGTAAAAAGGCAGCCAATGCCACTGGGGAATAGAGTACTCTACAAATGACTTGTGGCTTCCATTTACCAGGTTCACAATGTAATGCTCTTTCTACAATGTATATAATTCAGGGTTGAACTTTATGAAACTTAAAGGGATAAAACATTTTTTTCAATTCCTTTTAGTTATTATTAGAAATTTAGCACTATAACTTAATTACACGTGAGTTTCTTTAATTTGCACAGTTCGAGAATATTTTGCTTAAAAAACAAAAAACAGAGGCATTTCTTGACATCTTGGTTCTCATTCTTCTTCCCACACATGAAAATTATAACATTATAAAGTATGTGGGCATGTTATTTCTTCCATTACTTCCATGAAGAGGGTGGTATATGTAAAACGACCCCTACACTGCATCTCCAGAGACCAGGAGCTGCCGAGCACTCCCCTCCCGTCTTTGTTCTCCCTATTCCTTGTCCTTTGGAGAACTGACCTCAATGACAGGTGAAACCATAAAGATTTGTCTAGACTAGATTCTAGGGTCCTGTTTAATTGATTGTCAATTGACTTGAGTTAACTAACATGATTATAATGCTAGTCTAGACACACCACAAAGCTTTGTTGCCGAGTTCTAGAGTAAACCACAAATGTCTGTGTCCTGAAACAATTATTTGTGGAGTGCCTAGATTGGCATTTACAACTGTTTGTTACTGAATTGACTAGGAGAATCCTCCATTTTCAGGCCTTTTCAGCTGAGGTGGAGGTCAGTCAAAATAATGTTCAGGGAAGGTATCCGGCCACCTGTTGCACATAAAGAGTGCTGAATAGGACCCTAGTTAAGGTCAAGGACTAACCTTTTTTGGAGTCAGTAGTGCCATTAGAGGGGCAGGTTGTTGTTTCAGAAGAAGTTGATAGTTCTAAAAGTGCTAATTGCCTGACAAATCATATTATATATTAAGGGGCAGAGGTAAACCTTTGAGAAGCTAAGCCAAACACAAGAGCTGTGACATTAGCTCACCATGGGTTTTCTGGGCCACCTGAAGCTAATCAGAAGCCCCAGAGAAGTAATAGGACAGGAATCCTATCATCCATCAATAGAAGCCTACATACGTTCACTGAACAAGGTCTCCAATCTGAATTTATTGCACAGGCATTGCTTGCAGACTCTTTTTTGAAGAAGTGGAACTCATTAAGATCCTTGTTAGGCTCTCATAGTAAATTTTCTATTTGTGGCATCAGGATCCATCCCACAAGGCATCCATCCTGTTATATAGTACAATAATATTTTGGTTATCTCCTTTGTATTTTTCCCCATGCATATTCAGTGGGGTCCAAGATTTGGGTGTGTGTTTGGGGTTTTTTGGTGTGTGTGTGAGAATGGACTCATTCCCTCGTTTGGCTGAGGCTCACATACCATCTTTAACTGGAGTTGTTTTAGGTCATCAGTTACAATATTTATCTGTATTTTTTCCTTAATTCAGTTTCACATGCACATAATACATGTAAGAACATAAGAATGGCATGCTGGGTCAGACCAATGCTCCATCTAGCCCAGTATCCTGTCTTCCAACTGTGGCTAGTGCAAAATGCTTCAGAGGGAGTGAACAGAACAGGGCAATTTATTGAGTGATCCATCCCCTGTGCTCCGTTTAGCCATGGTGGCACTTTTTTTTAATCCTCTTTCTTTTTTTTAATTTGGGCTATACATATAGTTTGAGCCTCGATTATGATGTTTTAAAAAAAATTCCATGCAGCTTGCAGGCATTTCACTCTTGTGACTGTTCCTTTTAATTTCTGTTTTCTCATTTTTGTGTAGTCCCCTGTTTTGAACTTAAATGCTACTGTATAGTGGTTTCTTTGGTATTCACCCCCCGACAAGGATGTTTAAATTTAATTATATTATGGTGGCTATTACTGAATGGTTCAGCTATATTCACCTCTTGGACTAGATCCTGTGCTCCACTGAGGACTAAATCAAGAATTGTCTCTCCCCTTGTGGGATCCATGACTAACTGATCCAAGAGGCAGTCATTAATGGTGTCTAGAAATTGTGTCTCTGCATCCTGTCCTGAGGTGAAATGCTTCCATACGGGGATAGTTGAAATCCCCCATTATTATTGGGGATTATTATTATTTCTGTTTTTGTAGCCTCTTTTATCGACTTGAGTATTTCACAGTCACCATCACCATCCTGGTCAGATAGTTGATAGTATATTCCTACTGCTATACTCTTATTATTGAAGCATGGAATTGCTATCCATTGAGATTCTATGGTACTGTTGATTCATTTAAGACTTTTATTAGATTTGACTCTATGCTTTCTTTCACATATAATGCTCCTCCTCCCCCCAACATGACCTACTCTGTCATTCCTCTTTATTTTGTACCGTGGTATTATTATGTCTCACTGATAATCATCATTCCCCCAAGTTTCTGTGATGTCTATTATATCAATACCATTTAATATCATGCACTCAATCTCGCCCCTCTTAATAATTAGGCTGCTAGCATTTGTATACAAACACTTATAAAATTTGTCAGTATTTAGTTGTCTGCCCTTCATGTGATGCCATTGAATGGGACTCTTTTGTTCGACTGTTTCTCTTCAGTTCCTACCTGTACTTTATCAACTTCTATCCTCTCCTCTTACTAGGATATAGAGTATCCCTTTAATAAATCCACCCCTCAGGGATGTGTCTGTCCAAACTGTGCACTCTTCCATATCTGTCGGCTTTTCCCCAGCTCTTGGTTTAAAAACGCCTCTACGAACTTTTTAATTTTACATGCCAGCAATCTGTTTCTGTTTCTATGTAGGTGGAGCCCATCCTTCCTGTATAGGCTTCTCCTTTCCCAAAAGGTTTCCCGGTTCCTAATAAACCTAAATCCCTCCTCTCAACACCATTGTCTCATCCACACCTTGAGACTCTGCAGTTCTGCCTGACTAAATGGCCCTGCGCATGGAGCTGGAAGCATTTCAGAGAATGCTGCCATGGAGGTCCTGGACTTTAATCTCTTACCTAGCAGCCTAAATTTGGCATCCAGGACCTCTTACCTACCTTTCCCTGTGTCATTGGGACGTACATGTACCACGACCACCGGTTCCTCCTCAGCACTACACCTCTGGCAATCTAGCTGTCTCAATGCATGCATGCAGTACATTCAGAAGGACTGATCCTTTTACCAGCAGTCATGAAGAGCACCAAAACAATTCAATGCATTTCAAGCAGATGTTGAAGGAAGCCGAAGACTAGAATGACAAGAGCGTTGCCCCTCAGAAATGAGATGCACAGGACAGAGAGCTGGGTAGATGCCTGAGCAAAGTTTCCACAAATGTCAACTCTAATATAATAATAAAATCACTTCACCCATGTTCATGTCCTGTTTGTGTTTGTTCTGTAAATGTCTAGTAAATGAGTTCACTCGCAGCAATGTTTGTGCAAGCCAATGTTTTCAAGTAAATATTAGGGAATATTCACAGAATGCTAATTTTGAGCAGATAAATGTATTTGAATCTAACCCCCGACTGTAAGAATTACATTCTGTCAGGGAAAAATTCCTCAGTCCAGGGATTGCCAGGGAGCCCAACCAACAGGGCAATGAGACTGACTGAGCTGAAGTTAGTTACTGAAGAACTAGAATCAAGACTAATCAAGCAAACACTGAATTTCAGATTTTGGATGTTGAATGTTTACCAGCAGTTTGTTGAGAGCATGCAGTAGGTTAAGGGTTAATCACTCAAATTATTTGGTGAATAATTTTGAATAACCCAAGAAAGTTCAACTCCCACTGAAGTCAGAGAGTCTTTCCCACTGACTTTAATTCAGACCCTCAGAATCATACATTGTTTGTTTGTTGAGTTGCCTCCCAGCAAACAAAAAAACAACAAAATAAGGTTAAATGAGTCATATAAGTTATTTCTTCAGCTCTTGAAACAGGCACAGCTGTTTGTTTTCATAGACAAGTATAATAGTTGCATATTGCACATTTCATATGGAGATGATTTAGTTAAAATGAGGAATTTCAGCAATAAGGACAGAAAAGAGTTGTTTTTTTATTTACGCAGGGAAAGTATTTGGAGGTTAGTATTTTATTCTCCTTTATAGGAATCCACCCATTTAACTGAGTGAGCTACTCCAAAATATGCTGGTGGTAGAAGTAGTTTCCCTTTTCACAGTAAATCAATGCACTTTTGCACTCTGCTGAATAGTGCCTTCTGAAATGGAATATCTATACAGCTAACAGCAGATCACCTCCAGAAAGAAATATTCAATTTTTCTGTTTAAAAGAAACAGAGTTTACAAAATTTGGAATCAACCATTTCATCACAAACATGCAGAGGAGCAAAGGCAGATAACCTAAAGCCCACCCAGAGGTACATTTTAAAAGCAATTACCAGGGGTTTTGAAAGCTATGCTCACTCAGCTTTGTGCCAGGGTCACAGAGGGACTTAGGTGCTGAAGTAGCAGATTTAGACTCCACTGGCATTCACAAAACCCTGCCCAGGTGGTGCCTAACCCTGCAAGGGCCTACACTTTTGCAGTGAAAGTTTTACAGGTGCCTAAGTTTCTGCCCCTGGATATGCACATTTCCTAGCTTAGCTGCTGCAGGGCCTGATCCTAGAAGAAGTCAGCAATAAGCTACCATCTGTCAGGGAACAACTGTGGGAGCATAGCAAGTAGGGAGTTGTGGTTACCTGAGCCACATTTCCTTCCCTGAGATGCTTCTCCTTGCAACTAAATATCTGCTCTTCAGTGTTCAATATTCTAAGGAGAAGTTGTGATTAGAAAAGTGCACATATTGCAAGGTTTTGATTTTGTGTCATATCATATTGTGTTTAATAAAATAATTGAACTGACAATGCCAAAACCTAGAGTTTTAATACATTTGGCACAGAAACCTTCAGCACAGATCATACCAGACAGAAAACCAAGTATCTGCAGCTTCCTGGATATATAAAAATACAAACTGAGTTTACTGGCAACCTAAAGGCTATTGACTGTAAAAATAAACAAACAAACAAACAAAAATATATACACAAAGAGTCTGTATGCTTACAGAAATGAAAGCTGTTCTGCTAGCAGCAAATATCTCCAATGTCTGGAGATGAGACACTAGATGTCAAAGGCGCTGAGTTACTATAGAGAATTCTTTCCCAGGTGTCTGGCTTGTGAGTCTTGCCCATATGCTCAGGGTCTAACTGATCACCGTATTTGGCGTCGCGAAAGAATTTTCCTCTGGGTCAGATTGGCAGAGACCAAATGGGCGTTTTTTGCCTTCCTCTGCAGCATGGGGAACAGGTCACTTGCAGATGTAAACTAGTGTAAATGGTTGATTCTCTGTAACTTGAAGTCTTTAAACCATGATTTGAGGACTTCAGTAACTCAGCCAGAGGTTAGGGATCTGTTACAGGAGTGGGTGGGTGAGGTTCTGTGGCCTGCAGGACATCAGATTAGATGATCATGATGGTCCTTCTGACTTTAAAATCTATGAGTAAATCTATGGCAAGGGGCACTAGACATCAGCCTAATTTGGCTGTCATTCACTGCAGCTTTACATCAGAGTCAGTGCATTAACTTTAAGGAGTTACTGTATGCCAGGCCAAAGTCTCTCCCAGATCCACAGGTTGTGGAGCAGATAACTGACACAAGAGATCTTTATGCTGCTTTAGACAGCAGGGAAGAATTAAAAAAAAAAAAAGACTGAGATGATAAATAAAACATGGCTCAACATGATTCAGTTCAGCAAGGAAAGAGGTAGAATAATTAAAATCCTCCACACATGAGAGTTTTATACACCAGTAGGAACTCTCAATCACATCTGTATATAAGCTGAAATCTATGGTGTTGTGGTGAAAAATAAGGCGCCTAGCAAGTAACTGATTAAAATATAAAATAAATTGTTCTTGTTGGAGGAACAAAGCAAAAAGCAGCCAAGCACACACATTAGGTAGGCTTGGTATCTGTGGGAGATATTCACTAGGAAAACTGCAAATGTTTTTAGATTGGTTATTGTATTTTTTTCTTCCCCCAAAGATTATCGGGGAACAAAGATTGTGACAAGGAATATCATGGCATTGCTCTTTATTGATCACATAGCATGTCTTTGTGCAGTGTTTGTAGAGATTAAAAGTATGTTAAAATGAATGGTCTCCGTAAAGATTTAACATAGCTACAGTAGCAGCAATAGAAGAAAAGATAGAAGGATATGTTTCAGTCATATATTCAGCAGGTTTCATGTAACTCCCAATATGTCAACAAGAGCTATGTTTAATCTGTTATGCACCTTCTGCTTGCAGTGCGATTGCCTTCCTTAGAACATTTAGGTAGCTATCAGCAGCAAGTACTATTTCTTCTAGGTATGCAGGGTCCACACAGCAATGTTTTTCACCTCTGTTTTTAATGTGACAGCCGACGTTAACTGAAGTACTGGCATAAAAAATGCTGTTTTCCAGGACAATGGGATGTTAGTTGTTAACTTATCCAACAGCTGCCAGAATTGGTCTGCAATTTATTTTAAAAAAAAATCAACTGTAGCACTATATTGGCACAGTAACCAAGCTAAGCGGAGCTGTCAGCACATATTTAAAACTACAGATGGGCCCAAATGACCAAATTTGGATGCACATTCAAGCAAGCCAGAAGTTATGGTGTTTGGACTGGGGCTTTGTGGGGGAGGTGGAGGGGGAAGGAATAGGAGCCCCTTTCTATGTAAAACTTGTTCATTCTCTTTTTAAATGTGAAATTTCAAATTTTCTGAACATTACTTGTAACTTGACTATTAGAAACATTCAGTATGTATGTTAAATAGTTGAGTGTCATGAGCCCACCCCAGAGCAAACCTCACACGCACAGAAGCGACTCACCAACTGACCCCCCTTGTGGCTGAGTATGGACATACTGGTTCTTCCTCTTGGTTATCTCCTGCTGTTGGTCACCTCCATCTGGATTTTCTCTGGCCTCGCCATTCAGCCAGGTCACTTAAGAGTTCAGTCTCCTCCTGGGGTATTTAAGACCAGCTGTAATTACACGGGCCCCAAGCTGGCTTCTCCCAGGTGGTCTTGTCAAAGTCCCTTCACCTGGCTCCCTCCTGGGCTAGCAGCGAGGTCCTTCCAAATCAAACAATACTTAATAGAATCACATTCTTCTTTCATAGAGTAGCTTCTCCCTGGGCTCCTCAAAATTAAACACCACCAAAGCATCTCTCTTGCCTCTCATCCCTCTTGGGCTCCTCTTCAGCTCCTTGTTCCTCTTGTGGAGGAAAATCTTTCATCCTACGTGTCTCCCTGGAGCATGGCCCTTTGTTCCAGGTGTCCGCCACTGGAGTTAGCTCAATTCCTGTGGCTTGGATCGCCAGCCCCAGCCAGCTCAATTGCTCTCCTCCATAGCCAGCCCCTGAGCTGCTGGGCTTCCTTCCTTTTCAGTTCTATACCCAGCACAGGCCTGGCAGAGCATAGCTTATTAAACAGGATTGGCTAGCCCTAGGCCTCTTACTCTTAAAGGGCAAGTCACCCTGTTGCATTGAGGTAATTTGTAAACATTGCTGGTGGTCACTGTGTATTGGTGTGTATATTTATTAATTTAATTAATCCAGACTAATAACTCCATGATACAAGAGCATCTATCCAATGCTCTGGGCAGTCTTTTAAAATACACTAATAATTAGACACATCAGTGACTCCCCCACCTCAAATAAAATGTCAACAATATAGATATAGCAAAATTAAATGAATGCCACCATGACCCATCCCAACCCATCACCACTCATCTCCTTATAGGAGAGAGAAAAGATGCCCCAGAGAGTGCACATCCATTGGTTGGTAAGGATTGGATTAAATGGGGACAGCAACACTGAACTCAGCTAAAGTGATTTACGGTGTCCTAAGAGATTACAAGGGGGGTAAGACCTAAGGACTCTTTCACTGGCTGTGAGATAGCCATTCTCTTGGGGAAAAAAATGAAATTTTGGCTGTGAGAAGTCCTTTTAAATTACTGACAGGAATGGTGGCTCCAACGAGTCCTTCTGACGACCTTTGTCTAGACAAAACTTTGTTTATTTCATTAAGAAGCTCTTTTGCTTTATTTTAATATGTTGTGGCAACAGGAAAGTCTATTTTGTTTGCCTATTTGAACTCCAGCCCCGGGAATAGTCACCCTTCAGTTGGTCTCAGATTACCTGTCACACTCAGATTTAACATATACCATCCAATTTTAGTAGACAGAACATTATGTAGGTCTTATCACCTTTCAGTTCCCATCCAATGAGGCTTTAGGACAAGTTCAGTATTATTTTTGTTCTGAGTGCTGTCAGTATCTTTGGTACTGTACAACAGTCTAATTCAGTATAAGTTCTATTTTCATTAGGGTTATTAGCAGTCATATCGTAACTGCGCTGACCATGGACAAATGCATGGATTATTTCTCTTCAGAGATTAACAGCACCTAAAATGGCAGATATCATTTACAACAGCTGGGGACATACAAGAACTACAAATATTAAACAGTGTATATGACAGTTTCTGAGCCCTAAGACTACCAACATTTGGCTCCAAAGTTGGTTGTTGTATGTAGGACTTATATGAACCCCACTTGCCTCTCCAACTGCTACCACAACTCCATTCTCCCTTTTATCTGTAAGATCACTGAATGTGCTGTTTACATTTACTGCCTGGAGTTCCTCTCCTTTAATTACATTCTAGATCCTCTCCAATCTGGCTTCCTCCCTTTGCACTCCACTGAAACCACTCTCACCAAAGTCTCTAATGACCTCTTTCTCACCAAAATTTAGAACCGGTATTTCATCCTCAGCCTCCTTCTCTTTGACCCTGTCAGCCACCTTTGACACAGTCGACCATGCTCCTCTTCTTGAAATCTCATCTTCCCTTGGGTTCCGTGACTCTGTACTCTCCTGGGTCTCCTTCTACCTCTCTAATCACTCCTTCAAGATGACCTTCAGAGGATCCTCCTCACCCCCACTCCAATTTTTTGTGGGGATTTGTGATGGTGTTTATAGACCCCCCTCCCCAGAGACTAGGGGAGTGAAGGAGAGGTATTCGGCCAAGAGGGCCCTATCCCTCAGCAGTTGAGGAGCATGGTCCAAACGGGAAAATCTGCTCAAAAGGAGACTCTGACAGTCAAGCGGGTGGGTGGAAAGGAGTGAAAGAGAGACTGTCTGAAGGGGGAAGACAGTTTGCAGCTTCTGGGGGACAAAGTGATCTACAGGAGAGGGTCTGGAACAGTGGTGGGCAACCTGCGGCCTGTCAGGGTAATTTGCTGGCGGGCCGTGCGACAGTGTTTACATTGACCGTCCACAGGCATAGCTGCCCGCAGCTCCCAGTGGCTGCGGTTCACCGTACCTAGCCAATGGGAGCTGTGGGAAGTGGTGTCCAGCACGTCCCTGAGACCCGCCTCACTTCCTGCAGCTCCCATTGGCCAGGAACAGTGAACCACGGCCATTGGGAGCCGCGAGCGGCCGTGCCTGCGGACGGTCAATGTAAACACTGTCTCGCGGCCCACCTGCAGATTATCCTGATGGGCTGCGTGTGGCCTGCAGGTGGCAGGATGCCCACCACTGGTCTGGACTATGGCTAAGACCTAGGTGGGAGGGTAGTGGCCTGCTCCTTTCCCCTCCCTTACTGTTTGATGAGGGAGAATAACTAGATACTTGGAAGAGAGCTGGGGAATGCTCAGTTGACTGACTGAGCAGCTGGTACTGATTAGGAACGCCAGCTGAGGTGAAAGCAGGCTGTGACCACTCCCTAACCAAGGCTTGGGAGATAGGAAGTGGCCCATAGAAATCTGGTCAGGTGCACCAGGAAGAGGTGACCAAGACACCTCATGTCTCTCCTCCTTGGGCCCTGGGCTGGGACCAAGTGGTGAGGGAAGGCCCAGGTCCCTCTACCTTCCCCTCCCTCCTGCCCCCATCAGTCCAGGAGAACTCCAGGCACTGGGGAATTGGTGGACCATGGCCTGCACTCTGGGCCTACTGGCCTGAGTGAAACCTACTACACGGTGGAAGGACTGTCGAGCCACAGCCTGCCCACCAGGCCTGCTGGCCTCTGAGTGAAACCTGCTACAAACTGATAGAGAACATGGCCCAACTTAAGGGATACTGAAAAAAAAAAAGAGAGAAGGAAAGAAAAAGGGAGGTAAGGATCTGAAGATGGACATGGACAAACTACTAAAGTGGATTGTGGAGCACCAGGAACAGCAACAGCAGTAGCAGGCCCAACTGCTTCAGCAGCTAGCCGTTCAGTAGCAGCAGCATCTCAGTAGAGAGTTAACCATACAGCTGGATTAGCCACAACAGCTGGCAGAACAGATGGCCACACTGGCGCCAGCGGGGACCAGTCTGTGTCTCACACCAAGTATCCTGCTGAAACTAACAAAAATGGAGCTGGAGGACAACCCAGAGGCATTCCTGCTAACCTTCAAGAGGGTTGCCACAGAGGCCAACTGGCCTGTGGAAAGCTGGCCCTCTCCTCTAGCCCCATGCCTCATGGGAACAGCCCAGGCTGTATATCAAGCCTCAGCGTGGCAGCTGCACAAGATTACCCTCAACTTAAGGTAGCCATCTTGGATGCCTTTGATAGTTTGATTGAAATTCACGGCCGTCATTTCCAATGGGAAAGTTTCCCATCTGGGACATGACCACAGGTGGTGGCCCAGCGTCCAAGATAACATTGGTGGTGGTGGCTCCATCCCGATGAGAAAACAGGAGCTTAAGTAGCTGAAAGAGTCATCTTGGAAGAGTTTATCCAAGTCCTCCTGGCAGAAGGATGGGAGTGGGTGGTGTGGCACCTTCCCAAAATCCTCTTGGAGGCCATAACATTATTCAAGAACTATCTACTCAACACTGGGCCCATAGTGGAGACCCCTGGGGTAGCCCATCCCAATCCCTTCTGATGCAGCCCACAGAAGGGATAGCAAGAAAGAGGGGCATGAGCGGGGTATGGCAACTTGACCCGGGCAGGGCTTGGGCTGAAGATTGAGGGTGGCATGTAGGGGCACATCCCCACCAATACCCAGGCCTAGGAAGTATGTCTGGCCCTAGGAGAAGTCACTCCATGAAGCCAGCACTGGGTGTAGGAGACCAAGCAGGGACCCCAGCTCTGGCAACAGGGGCTTGCTTCATGTGTGGGCAACCAGGCTACTTCCACCGAGACTACTCATACATGGATTGTAACATTCACCAAGTCTGAGTGACTGACTCCAGGGCATGCAAGAAAGAGCCAAAGAAATTACTGGTTCCCATACAAGTCAAAGGTGTGAAAGTGCAAGGTTTGATAGATTTGCGTGGCAGTCAAACTCTGGTGTGGCCTAGTCTGGTGGGACCTGGAATATACCACACAAGCACTATATATTTGCAGTGCATCCAAGGGGATGTGCACCCTTACCCCACAAAGTTTGTAGCCCTGGTATCCCACTGCTAGGACCAGTTGCTCCTGCCCCTCCTGTTTGCTCTCTGTGAGGTCCCACAAATGTAAATGGAGTTCTCCCTCTTTGAGTTATTGTGTTGGAGAATCGAGTGGAATACTGGACCGCCTTCATGAGACATGGGAGGAGCAAAGTTCCATGGCAATTAATACGATACAGTATGTACTAGTTTCTCCCTCAGTTATAAAGGTCTTGGCAGAGTTTACAAAGGAGAACATAGTGAAGGTGCAGCAGGGGCAAACACAAGCCTACAACAAGGAGGCCTGCATTGGGGATTTCCAACCAGGGGACCAGGTATTACTTCTACTTCCCACTTCAGAATCCAAATGGTTAGCCAGGTGGCAAAGTCCCTTTGAAATAGTCAGATGGATCAGTCCAATAAATTACAAGATTTGTCAGCCCAAGAGGAGGAAGGACAATAAAATGTATCAGGTCAACTTGCTAAAGGCATGGAAGGATCGAGAAGGGCTTTTAATAACACTGTTTCCCTCAGAACCTGAGGCCTCCATGTCCTCCAGCTTCAATCACGTGCTATTGGAAGAAGGCCTATAGGCAGAACAAGAATGACAGTCCAAAAGCTTTCCCAGTCCTTCTCTATGGTCTTTTCAGTGGTGCCAGGTCAGACTCACCTAGTGTTTCATCACATAGAAATTGAGGAAGAGAATTTTTGACTATTGCCAAAACACACATGGGAAACAATGCAAAGAGAGATATGGGCATGTGTACCTATTGGGTTCCGGGAAGTGGGCGGGCGTAAGCCCGCCCACTGCTAAAGGATCCCCCCCCAGCCTAAGGGGAGGATCCACAGGGCCTGGAACTCAAATAATTACGGGGGACAACTAATGTAAAAACAGGGACAGGAGTGTGGTCAAAGGGTCAAAAGAAGAGAACCAGACGGGGACACCGAGCAGAGAACCCCGGACAGCGCCCACTGCTCCTCAAAGGCTTCAAGGGAGCCAGTGGATGCCGCCCAGAGGAACTCTGCCCGGATACGTGAACGGACAGAGGATCGGAAACAGGCCCCGCAGTCACAGGAACCTCCATCGGCCAACCTCCTCTCCCTGGTTTTATAGATGGCCTGTTTAGCCAGTGCCAAGAGGAAGTTGACCAGGAGGTCCCGCGACTTTGTGGGGCCACGGATAGGGAGTGCATAAATGAGAAGGTGAGGGGAAAAGTGTAACCAAAAACGTAACATAATATCGGTGAGGAGCCGGTGTAGGGGCTGCAACCTGGCACACTCTAAGTAAACGTGAGCCAGGGTCTCCCTCACGCCGCAGAAAGGACAGGTGTCCGGGACTAGGGTAAACCGCGCCAAGTACACGCCCGTGCTCACGGCCCCATGAAGGAGCCGCCAGCTGATATCCCCGGCGGGCCTCGGGACCAGAGTGGAATAGAGGCTGGCCCACCGGGGCTTCTCACCCTCGACAGGTGGCAGGAGGTCCCGCCACTTTGTATCGGGGCGGGACACGAGGGAGAGGAAATGAAGAGTGTGCAGTACGAGCGTGTATAGATGTTTCCTTGGCGCGGTCAGGAAACGAACCGGCTGCAAGTCGTGCAGCCGGCTCACGGAGAAGGGGCGTGGGGGCCGGTTGGGTCCACGGGGCAGGGGCCCGATGAAAAGGTCCGGAGGGCCAGGGGTGGAGGGTGGGCGGGGCGTGCCCTCGTGCAGGATCCGGTCGAGGCAAACCCGAGCAGCGGGCGGCAAAGCGGCCCTCACCTCCTGAAGTACGCGCTGGGAAGTACAAGGCCTGGAGAGCCCCATGCGCCGAGCGAGCGTCAGGGGATCCAGCCAGTCTCCCCGGTCGTAGTCCAGGAGGTCTCCGACTCTAGTGACTTCTGCCAGGACCAACCTCTGGCGCACCGCGGGGGACTCCGCCACCTGCACACGGAGCTGGGGATTGTGTAGCAGGGGCTCCGCGAGGAGATCTGCCCCCTCGGTGGCCGCCACGGACCTGGTCGCTGAGAACAGTTTCCAGGTCCGGAGGAGGTCCTGGTAGAAGACCGGCAGCCCGGAGAGGTCTCGTGGAAGACCTCTCGGATCGAGATAAAAGAGCTGCCGGTCGTATCGGAGCCCTCGGAAGCGGCGCAGGAAGGCGTGCGCCAATACGCTCCACGCCGGATTACCTGCACCATAAAGGAGCCTCTGCAGGGCCTGGAGGCGGAAGACATGGACCTGAGTGTGGAGGCACTTCAGGCCCTGCCCTCCCTCCTCCAGGGGCAGATGGAGGACCCCTGCAGAGACCCAGTGCAGTCCTGGCCAAAAGAACTCCAGAATCACCCTCCGGAGGTCGGCCAGGAAGCCCGGGGCCGGGACCAGGGTGTTGAGACGGTGCCAGAGCATGGACAGGACTAGTTGATTGAGTACCAGTGCCCTCCCACGAAGGGAGAGGCACCGGAGTAGTCCTGTCCATTTCCGGAGCCGCTCCGTCACCCTGCCCTGTAAACCTTGCCAGTTCTCCGGCGGAGACGGATGCGTGGCAGAAAGGTAAACGCCGAGATAGAGCAGCGGACCTGCGCTCCACCGGATGGCCTGAAGCGCGGGTGGGAGGGAGCTCGCCTGCCACCCGGCCCCTACCACCAGGCCAGAGCTCTTGACCCAGTTGACCCGGGCGGAGGAGGCCGCCGAGTACACGGTCTGGCAAGCCTCCACCCGCACCAAGTCGCCCGGGTCCTGGACCACGAGGAGCACATCGTCGGCATACGCCGACAGGACCAGCCGCAGCTCCGGTTCCCGAAGCACCAACCCCGTCAACCTCTTGCGGAGGAGACAGAGGAAGGGCTCGATCGCCAGAGCGTACAGCTGGCCCGAGAGGGGGCACCCCTGCCGCACTCCCCGCCCGAAGCTGACCGGCTCGGTCAGGGTCCAGTTGAGCTTGACCAGACACTCTGCGGAGGCGTACAGCACCTGGAGAAAACCCACAAACTGGGGTCCGAAGCCTAACGCCTGCAGAGTGCCCAGGAGATACCCGTGGTCCACCCTGTCGAACGCCTTCTCCTGATCCAGGGACAGGAGGGCGAACGACAGACCATCCCTACACCCAAGTTCCAGAAGATCCCGGACCAGATAGAGGTTATCAAAAATGCTACGGCCCGGGACGGTGTAGGTCTGGTCTGGGTGGATCACGTCCTCCAGCACGGACCCCAGCCGTAGCGAGATGGCCTTGGCTACGATTTTGTAGTCCGTGCTGAGGAGCGAGACGGGACGCCAATTCCGTAAGTCGCGGAGGTCCCCCTTCTTCGGCAATAAGGTGAGCACGGCTCGCCTGCACGAAAGAGGGAGGACCCCGCTTCGCAAGGCCTCGGCCCAGACGGTGACTAGGTCCGGGCCGAGGACGTCCCAGAACACGCGGTAGAACTCCACGGTCAGCCCGTCCATGCCCGGAGATTTATTGGTGGGCATGCGGCGGAGGGCTTCCGAGAACTCGGCCAGAGAGAGAGGCGACTCCAGCCGGTCCCGGTCGCCCGCGCTGACCGTTGGGAGTCCGTCCCAGAGCACTCTGCAAGCGGTAGGGTCAGTCGGATCCGGGGAGAAAGGTGTGCGTAGAAGGCCTTGGCCCTCTGGCACATCTCCACCGGATCCGTAAGGGGGGTGCCGTCCTCTGCTAGAAGGCAGGTGACGTGCTTCTTGGCCCCCCTCCTTTTCTCCAGGGCGTAGAAGAAGCGGGAGCCGCGATCCATCTCCCGAAGGAGGCGGATGCGGGATCGAACAAAAGCACCCCGGGCCCGATGATCGTCGAGGGCCCGGAGCTCCTCCCGCTTCTCCCGGCACGCTCCACAAAGGGATGGATCCTCAGGGCTGGCGGCCAGACGCCTCTCTAGCTCCAAGACCTCCCGTTCCAACTGCTCTATCGCCACATCCCTCCGTCGGCTGGCGCCCCGGGTGTAATCACGGCAGAAGAGCCGGGCGCGCACCTTTCCTAGGTCCCACCATCGCCGCGCCGAGGGAAAGGCACGCCGCTGCCCTCGCCAGACCAGCCAGAACTCCCGGAAGGACGCCACGAAGCCCACATCCTCCAACAAGCTATTGTTAAAGTGCCAATAGGCCGGCCCCGGCCTCTCTCCACATAGAGAGGCCGTCACGGTGACTAAATGGTGATCAGAAAAGGGGGCCGGCCGCACATCGGAGGAGTGGGCCCGTGAGAGATGGAGACGTGACAAGTAAATGCGGTCCAACCGGGAGTGGCACGACCGATGGACTTCCACCCGGACGTAGGTGAACGTGGAGACGTCGTCCGGGTGGTGGTCGCGCCAGACGTCCACCAGGGAATGACGTTCTACAATCTCCCGGAGGACGTCCACTGCGGCCGGGCACTGCTCGGTCCCCGAGCGGTCCCGCTCCTCGAGGGTAGCGTTGAAGTCCCCGCCCAGAACCAGGCACTCACGAGGATCCAAGGAGCCGAGGAAGGCGGATGCCTGCTGATAGAAAGGCAGCCGCTCCGGGCCCGATGTCGGGGCATAGACGTTGACAAGATTAACCACAAGCCCCTCCATACGGACCCGGAGGTGCAGCAGGCGGCCCGGCACAACCTCGGCAACCCCCAGCACCTCGGGCCGTAGGTCGGGAGAGAACAGGGTAGCCACTCCAGCCGTACGAGCTGTGAGATGGCTAAAGTAGACCTTGTCCCCCCACTCCAGCCGCCAGCTGTCTTCGGCGGCCGGATCCGTGTGGGTCTCCTGCAGGAAAACCACAGAGTACCCCCCTTCCCGAAGGAAGGAGAGCACCTGGCACCTGCGGAGACCCACCCTACAGCCCCGGGTGTTCAATGTTGCAAAAGAGATAGGTGGCATGAGGAGGGCTGGGGGGGATCCTCGCTGGCAGGGACGCTCGCGGCCCCCATTGGGCCGCGCAGCAAACCGTGACCCACCCCGAAGGTGAGCAAGGAGTCACGGAAGCTGCGGACCCGCTGGTAAGCCGCAGCACCCTGCTTCCCGGTCCTTTTACCCTCCCCCATGAGGGCCCTCGCGGCCCGGAGGATCTGGTGAAAATCCCCCCATCGCTGGAGAGCGAGCGGCACCTTATTGCGGGAGCCACGCACATCTTCTAAAAACTCCCGCAGCTCTTCTCGCAGCATATGGGGGGGTGGGGTCACTGGCTGCAGATCATCCCCCGTTGGGGCCCCTGGCTCGGCCCCGTGGCCCACTGAGACGGGCAGGCAAGGGGCGGACCCTCGACGTGGCGCCCGATGGACCGGCGCCACACGGTCCGCCTCAGACCCCGGCTTAATGGGGGGCGGCGGCGGAGGGAGAAGAGCAGCCCCTAGTGGGTCGGGACTGGGGAACACAAAAGCCGCTCCCTGGGGGTCACCCTCTGGGAAAGAGAAAGAGACATCCCCAGAGGCGGCAATGGCATCGTGGGAGGTGGAGGGGACAGGGCTGGGGTCAGGAGTAGGGGTAGGGCCGGGGGCAGGAGTAGGGTCGGGAAGAGGGACAGAGGCGGGATCCTGGGCCCCAGGAGCTGGACAGCTGGAAGGTAGCTCCTCTCGGTCGGGCCCAGGGGTCTGAGGGTTAGGGAGGGGGTCCCCAGGGATGCCGGGCTCAGGCTCTACGGCAGATGGAACAGCCACGGCAGCAGATGGTGAACAATCTGCAATGGGGCCCCCACTCGGGAAGGAACTCGGTTGCCCCACACCAACAAGGGATACCCCTGGTAACTCGAGTCCCGGCCGCGAGGCACCGGCCGTCGCCTGAAGAGGCTCGGCGGCCGTCAGCGATGCGTCACCCGCAGCCGGGCAGGGCAAGGAATCCAGGGGTTCCTCGAAGGCAGGAGCAGCGGTCAGGGGAACAGGAGACGCAGAAGGGAGGGTTGAGGTGAGAGCGGCTAGATCAAGGCCCGCTGGCAAAGGGTCGTCCTCCCCCTGGGTGACCGGGGTCAGACCCAGGGCCTCGATCTCCTCATAAATAGAGGGCAGCTCACCTCCCACCACCCCGGGATCATCCCCGCTAACACCCGAGGCGACGCTTGCCTCGAGCATCGCAGAGGGTATAGGTGGTAAGGGGGGAGGAGGGGCCGCAACGTGGGCCTCCGCGAGGAAGGACCGCGGAGAATGGATGGCGGCATCCTCCGGTGCTGCCACAGCTTCCCCGACCGGCAACGGTAGATGTAAAGCACCCGCGGGCAAAGCGGAAGGCTCAGCAGCGGAGCCCCCCTTCCTGGTTTTCCGGGGGGCCTCCGCACCGGATGGCAGGAGTGGAGCTCGAGCCTTCCGCTTGCCCCGCTTTCCCTGTACTAGGGTCCAGCCCTCCATGGCATCGTCTGCGGGCTGGGTAACAGGGATTGGGTCAGGGGGCAGAGATGACGGCTTGAGGACCTGAGGAGGTAACAATGGGGTAGTAGGAGGGGGGGCAGAATCCCCCTGGGGAGGGCCCTCTCTCGCGCCCGGCAATACCCCCACCGCACCCTCCTCTACAGGCCCCGCCACAGTGCACATAGCAGAGACGGGGCTCTCTCGCTCATCTGGGCATGGTGGGGGAGATACCCCTTGAGCCCGAGCGGGAGCAGTGGTGGTCCGAGAAGGAGGAGGGGCGGCTCCGGGTACCGGGCAACTAGGAGCGCCAGCAATGGTGGGGCTGGCACTCTGCCGGGGCTCGGGGGTCCCGGACGCTCCTCCGTGCCGGGCCAAGGGGCAGTCCCTCCGGACGTGCCCTATCGCCCGGCAGAGGTAGCACCGGGCCTCCCCCGTAGAATAGTACACCCGGCAATGGGTCCCCCGATAGGGGACCAAGAAAGACCCCTCAAGCGCCTCTCCAGCACGTGCCGCCGGCGGCAGTTGGAGCTGCACGTGCCGGCGGAACGAGAGGACGTGACGGAGGGCGGGGTCCTTGCATCCTAGCGAGAGAGGGCGAACGATGGAAATAGGTTTCCCCAGGGTGGAAAGGGCGGGCAGCAGGGCGACATTGGGAAGGTAAGGAGGAACAGAGGTAAGGACCACACGGACACCCAGGTCCTCTAGCGGCTCCAGGGGGACGAATACGCCCCCCACCGCCAGACCTTTCTCCACCGCCTCTTGGGCGGCGGCCTCCGAGGCAAGGAAAAAGACAACCTTGCCATACATTTTGGAGGCCGCCACGATGGCCGCGGGCCCCACCACCCTCGCCAACGCCCGCACGTAGGTCTCCACGTGCGGCGAGGCGGATACCTGGAGGCAACGGATGCCATGCCTCCTAGTCAAGGTGGGGAAGGGGCCCAGGCCACTATAGTTGGAAGCGGAGGCGGTGGATGGGCGAGATGGCATACCGGTGGCCGCTGCCACCTGGGCATACGCCCTAGGGCCTGGGGGAGGGGCACCCGCAGAGCTGGTGGAGGGAGCAGCGGGAAGGGATGCCGCGGCCGGTGGTGGGGCTGCGGCAGTGGAGGCAGCCCCTGCCATGGAGGGCCCAGTCTTTTTAGCGGGGCTCTTTCCTTTTTTCTTGCCCTGGCCTTTCCTGCCGGCTGGGGCAGCTCCCCCATAATTGGAGGGAGCTAGGGACGTGGCAGCAGCGGAGGTCACCCCGTCGCCTGCCGCTGCTAATGCCGCAGTGGTGGCAGGTGGCTCGGTAGCGGAGGTTGAGGTAGAGGCTAAGGGGACAGGCGGGGGAGGGGTGGCGGGGCCTACTTGGGGGGGCTCGCCCACCGTGTTCCCCTCCATATTGAGCAGGGAGGGAGGGGAAAACACACTGGAGAAAAAAAGGGGAGGGGGCGGCTAAAGGAAAGGCAGGTCAACCACTCCTCCTCGCTAGGCTGCAGGCAGGGGAGGAGGGCACCGAAACGCAGGGAGATGCGGGAGTATCAAGGGCTGAGGGGGGACAGTCACCGACACCGGCTCCTCTAGTTACACTAAGGGAGGGAAGGTCACAATAACAGAAGGGGGTGCAGTGATTAACCAAAATGTGATGGGGGGCACAAGCGCACGGGAGGGGGCATGGGCACACGAGGGGAGGGGTCAATCAGGGCAAGGGGGGCACAAGGGAGCAACGAGGCTGGGAATGGGGCAGAGGAACCAAAGGGCTAACCGCAGGGCTGGGGTGGGACAACGGAACCAAACTACAGAGGGAAAGGGGCGGGGCAGGCAAACAAACTGAAGCTGGGGAAGGGCAAAAGGCTACAGAGGGCAAAGGGGGTAGGCAGCAAAGGGCAAAGCTGGGGGGCCTGTTGCAAAAGGGGAAGGGGTCAGTCCAAGGGGGGGGTAGGTGCGCCCACGAGCGCTTGCGAAAAGCCAATATGCGGGCCGCCTGTCCGCCGCTGCAGACCCAAACGCTGTCAGTAGGGCGTGGCAGGCCAGGAAAGCAGCAGAGTCCCAGAGGCAGGAGCGGAGGCAGATGGAAAATGGGCTGTGGGGTTGGTGGTAGGTGGTGGAGGGGGCAACGGTGGTGGTGGGGGTTTGGGGGGGGGACACACAGATGGACCAGGGGGCAGGCTCCACGCCACACCCCGTGTCCCCACAAACACAGTCTAGACCCCCACCACTAGAGCACAGTTCGAAAATTACTCAGTCCAAAACAGCCCCCTCCACAGTGGTCTCCAGAGTCTCAAGCGCTCCCCCAGCAGCCGATGGACCGCGCAGTCCTCTTCCTCCACCTCCAGGCTCTAGCAGCTCTCCAGGACACGCACAGCACCGGCGGCAGCAGCAGCAGCAGCAGTAGCTCCGGCAACCCTGGCAGCCAAGCAGGAAGGACCCCCCCACAGGTGGTAGTGCTGATGGTGAAGGTGGGGGGTCTTAGCTTCTCCCTCCAAAGATGGTGAGGAGGGGGGGCTGACCGGCAAGGCCCCCCCACCCCTGACTCAGCAGCAGTGGTAGCAACAGCAGCAGCAGTCTAAGGAGGGAGCTCTAGCCAGCAGCAGCAGCAGCCCAGGGAGTAAGGGAGAGCTCCAACTAGCAGGGCAGGTGGAGAGGAGAAGGAGGAGGGAGAGCTCCAGCCAGGAGGGCAGCCACAGAGGACCCTGAGCGCGCTCTGTAGCGGGGTGGATACCTGTTCCTGCCCTGAGGGGTTGGAAAAGCCCTGCAGAGGGCTGAGGCAGGGCAAGGTAAAACCCTGGCTGATTGGGGGAAGTGGCTGCAGCTGGGCCACACCCTAATCAGAGCCCAGATGGCCAGTATAAAGAGGCTGGGAGCCAGGAGCCCAAGAGTCTCTCTCTGCCTTCAGAGAGAGAAGGGCCTGGCTGCAGGGAGCTAGATAGGATACCTGTAGTAGAGCAGGGCTGGGGAAAGGCTGAGGTGCTCCAGCCTGGATAGCCCCAGGCTGTGGCCTGGTAGTAGGCCAACGGGTACTGGGGGTTGCAGTGGGCAGCCCAGGGCTAGGCCAAGGCAGCAGGTCCAAACCCTCCTTGCCAGTGATGAGTGGCCTATACTGCAGTCTGCCCCAGGGAGCGGGGGCTAGTTGGTGACTGGCAGAGGCCTAGTACTGAGGCAAGGTGGGGATAGTGGGTGGGGGTTCCCCAGGGAGGGGAGACCCAGATCTGTGGGGTACTGCCAGGGGGCAGCACCCAGAGCAAGGGGCACTGGGGTCCTGGGAGGGACACAGGGGCCAGAAGTAGGGACAAGGCGGATCACCGGCCTGCAGAGTGCACTCCAGACGCTGGATGAGTTGATTCCCCAGAGTAACCAGTAGGGGGTGCCACAGGGGTGAGTCCGTACCCTTACAGCATGTTGCTCCTCGAGGTAGCTGAGGAGTTGCACAGTAAATGGCGGAACCCCATCATGCTTGTGCCTAAACAGGATGGGTTGCCAGATTTTGCATCTACTTCCAAAAAGTCAGTGTGGTGTCAGATTTTGATACACACTTGATGCTGACATTTAATGTATTGTTGGAGAGGTGGGGGGGGGGGCACCAGTTATATCACCACACTTGATCTCACTAGGGCATGCTGGCAGATCCTCTTAACCCTGGAGTCCTGAGAGAAGATGGGCTTCTTCATGCCATTCAGACTATACCAATTCAGGATTATGTCCTCTGGCCTGCCTGGCTCAGTAGCCACCTTTCAGAGGCCAATATATCCATGTACATTGAGGATACTGTCATCTATAGCAAGACTTGGAATGATCACATGAAACATGTTGCTGTAATCCAGCAGACTCCCAAAAGCATGGGCTTACAGCCAACCCATCCAAGTGCCACTTAGTTAGTCAAGAGGCAATGTACCTGGGGTACACAATGGGAAGGAGGTGCCTATGTCTGCTGGTGGGAAACTTGCAAGCCTTGGCAGAGTGCCCCATGCCCATCACAAAAAGGCAGGTATGACATCTCCTAGGGTTAGTGGCAGTGGTACTGGAACTAGGGGTTCTGGGGGTGCTGCCACATCCCCTGGCTTTAAGTAGTAACAACAAATACCCTGGTTTCCATCATCAGTACACCCACTATAAAAACTGTTCTAGCACCCCCAGTTAATGGGGTATTATAGATGGTTTGTTCCGAATTTCACTACAATTGACAGATTTGGTGAAAGATACAGTCCCCAAGAAGGTCTGGTGGTCTCAAGACTGTGCTAAAACTTTCAGAGCATTGAAGGATTAACTGGCTCGAGACCTCCTTCTTGTTCCACCCTGATTTTTTCAAAGCTTTTTGTCTTACAGATTTATGCCTCTAACATCAGCCTGCGGGCTGTGCTATTGCAGGAGGTGGAAGGTAAAGCACACCCAGTCATTTACTTCAGATGAAATTCGTTCCCCCCCCAAGAAGGCTTGTGCTTGATAAATTGAGAAGATGTCAACCTCCATCATCTACCAGTTAAATTCTCAAAGAAACACCTTTGTGCTTTCATCCCATGCTGCCCTTCACTCTTGGGAGGAGCTTCCCATAAATATCTGCAAAGCCACCTCATTCTGCTCCATCAAACTCTCCTTTTCCATGATGCGTACAAAAAACTTGAAAACAGACACGGGGTGTGCTGAGACCACTGCCTGTCGTGCTGACCAATAACAGTTCATTTTTTCCTTGTACATCCCTGTCTGTCCTTAGCCATCTATTGTCTCGTATGTTATATTTTGATTGTGAGCGCTCTGGAGCAAGGACTGTTTTTGTTCTGTGCCTGGCATGGGGGGAGGGTGCTTGTCCATGACAAGGGCTCCTAGATACAATGGTAATACAAATAATTATTAATAATAATCTCTCTGCTGGTGTACACAGGTTGTAGAAGCTCTTCAGCTGGCTGGGGGAGAATTCCACAGACATAGGCTCTTCACAGGGCTGCAATAAGGCTTCAGAGCATGGGCTGTACTGGGTTAGGGCAAGGTGAGGAAAAGAGGTTGTTGGGGGAGGGCCTGAGGGTGTCTTCATAATGCTGAGCACTATGGCAACGTTGAGCTGCATAGCAGCCTCTAGGCAATCCTCAGAAGGATTGGAGCAGCCACTGGCTGATTTATTTTACTCTGGGAGCCACACTGGTCGCAGCACTAGCACAGAACTGGGAGGATGCAAGGATGGTTTGAAGTCACCTTTGTCCCCCTCTCCTCCTGGTGGCTCAGTACAGATTATAGACAGCCAATATAAACTGGGGATAGAAAGGGTCTGCATTCAGTGCTGCTTGTTTTCATTTCACTGTGATGAGACTTATGGGAGAGAGTTTCTGCCAGGAGCTGAGAAAAATAATTGTTAATCCACAAATATATATCAAAATACTGGCCTTTATTGGTATTGTTATGTGTTTGTTTATTGGTATGACTATAATAGAGTGACACCCTTTTACACCTGCTAAGGATCTGGCCACAGAGCCTATCTGGAGATTGGCTCAGCTGTGGAAGCTAGGGAGGAAGGAAAAAGAAATAGACCGTAAATCAGTGTAACAAGGTGGCTGAAGAAGGGAGAGTCAGGAGTACAGTCACTCACTTCAGCAGTATGTGTGAGTGCTCTCCTGGAGGGCTGTCACAGTCAGAGACAAACAGAAAACTGCCTACCACGCTGTGATTTTTATTTAACGGATTTTATTCTGGCAAACAGCAGAGAGAACCTGCCTGTGCAAAGAGAGTTGACTCTAAGAAAGAAAAGCAGAGTGAAAATAGAAAAACACTAAACCAGTGAGAACAAAATTATAAAAATCCAACCCCCCAGAGATGCCACTAATTCATGGCTGTTGCCTCTTGTGAGAAGCTATTTTCTGTAGAGTTTAATCTTTTTTTCTCTGCGGATGTCCCACAATGTGACTGCCCCATCCCCATAAATAAAAGATGTAATAATGAGTCACACTTTCATTGCAATCATCACATCAATGATAGAACATTAACCGTCTGACTATTCCCAGACAAAAATTATGTTAACACGGAGCTAAGGTTGAAAGTACATATGAGTATTTTAGAGTAAAAAACAATACAGGGATGTTGCAATTATTCTAAAACAAGCACTGTAAACCCAGGAAAATCAGAGTTAAGGTTAAATTTAAAAGAAATCTAAATGTTTTAAAGTATGGAAAATGCCAGTTAAGGCACCCAAACCTTAACTCTGCCCTGCAATGACACAATACACTAACCATTAATGTCTTTAGACATTGTAATTTTTTCCCTTCCTGGTGTTATGTAAGCTTCAAAAGAAGAATTTAGTGATTCAGACAGCTAATACATGTAAATCCCACATGTTAGAAAGCCAGGAGCTCTGCATACATCATCTCAAACCATCAGCAAATGCACATCTGGAACTTCAAGTAATGCTACTGATACTGGTTCTGAGCTCCTCCTTTTGAGTACTTGACTTTGCAACATTAACATTCTTTTCAAATTTTTAAAAATATAAATAGAAAGCATGTTGCCTGTCTTCATGAAGAAGAGTATGATAAAGTATTCTTTGCAGTTTTTCTTTATTGTGGTGGTATTTCTGTATGAATAGCTAATATGGAAGATTCTTAGCCTCTTTTTTGTCTCATCGACTTTATGGGAGTAGTATCACCTCCTCTGACTTTTAATACTTGGAATCATAGCAATCTAGTAGTATTGTTTTAAAAATTCTCCATGAACAAAAGATATATTCTGTTTGGATTAATTAGAACTTCGGTAACATTCTAAAGTGTGTTCTGTAATGATGTACCAGAATAAGGCTTGGTCTACACTAGAAAACTAGGTCAGCATAACTACGTCGCTCAGGGGTGTGAAAAATCCAAACCCAAGCAGTGTAGTTAAATTGACCTAAGTCCCTATGTAGACAGTGCTAGGTGGATGGAAGAATTCTCCTGTCCACCTAGCTGTCAACTCTTGGGGAAGTATGCTGATGGGTGGGATTCTCCCATCGGCATAGGTAGTGTCTACACTGAAGTGCTACAGCAGCGCAGCTGTGCCGTGGTAGCATTTTAAGTGTAGACAAGCCCTAAGACATTTCAGTTAGAAATTTAATGTAACCAGTTAGGCCTTCATTTACAAATTTGGAGGAATCAGATGTCTCATCAAAACTAAAGTGAACTAAGAGATTTTTTTAAAAATGCTCCTCCTCTAATTAGTGTTTTGACATTTGAGTCTTAAATTGCCATTTCTCAGCTGATAGAAAAATACATGAGTGAAAACTTTTACCCCATGGATATATTAAAAATGATTTATGCCATTTTTGCCTGCGAGTCACATAGCAAAGAGCCTACTACTGCTATTTATTTTATTTATGCAGTTTTACCTCTGAGAGGAGAAGAATAACATGCATTAGTCAGGATTCCTTATTTAAGTTCTTGACAGATGACATAGCATTTGAAAAAAACTAGGCAGAAAGAGACAATTATTTCATTACTGTAACTTCAACAATTTCATGTTTGGTTTTTTCACCTGTAGATATTCTATTATAACACTGTTGGACAAACATTATCAACTCTGGGTGCTTAAACTTAGGCACCTAAAAATTTGGCCTGATTATTAGAGGTACAGAGCATTGACAGATTTCTTTGTCTTTGATGAGAGCTGTGGGTGAGTAGCATCTCTGAAAAATTAAATCAGGCTATTTGGATAACTTTAGGTGCTCAGGATGAAAATTTTTGGCCCTAGTTTTCAAGTATGCATTAATTTGATGCTGAAAGAGGTAATATAAGAGCTAATATAACTTCTCAGAGAAGTATCCAGGTAGCATATAAGCAATGTGGTACCTGCAAACATGCAGGTAGTTTGCTTTTCATTCTCTATATCTATATCACCTATATGAATAATGTTCAGCAGAGTCTGAGCAAATGTATCTATAAGTTTAGAATGACTTTTTGCAAGTATGTTACAGAGCCGATAGCAGACTATATTCTGCATGTTCACGAAGGCACTGAACATGGTGCTGATCCTACAAATATGCACACACACATTTAAATTTACATATGTTAAGTTACTGGGGATATTCAGACACATAAATTTAAAAACGCTTACATGAATTTTTAGGACCAAGGCTTATGTTTGAAAAGCAAGTTGCAAAGGTTTTACAAACAAATTGCAAAACTCCCCAAGTAAGGAAATGGATTGCACACTGATGGATAGCTATGGCTGGACCTCCAAGCTATTGCTTTCTGTATATTCTTATCCACATGAAATTTGGTATAATACTGCTATAGAGGCAGGGCCGGCTCTAGGATTTTTGCTGCCCAAAGCAAAAACAATTTTGGCTGCCCCCCCCGTTCTTTAATTACTCCACCCCTGGCCCCGCCTCAACTCCGCCCCTTCCCCAAATCCCCAGCCCTGCCTCCTCCCCGCAGGCTCTCAAGCCTAGGAGGGAGGGAGGGGGAGAAGTGGTGCCCATGCCGCGGCCACTTGGAGTCTCCCCCTCCCTCCCAGGTTTGAGAGCCTGGGAGGGAGGGGGAGACGCCAAGTGGCCGCGGCGCGCGAAACAGCTGATTCACGCGCCGCTGCTCCCCCTCCCTCCCGGGTTTGAGAGCCTGGGAGGGAGGGAGAGACTCCGAGTGGCCGCGGCGCGGGCGCCGCTTCTCCCCCTCCCTCCCAGGCTCTCAAGTCTGGAAGGGAGGGGGAGTAGCAGCGCGCGAAACAGCCGCTTGGGATCTCCCCCTCCCTCCCAGGTTTGAGAGCCTGGGAGGGAGGGGGAGACCCCGAGCTGCCGCGGCGCGCGAAACAGCTGATTCGCGCGCCGCTGCTCCCCCTCCCTCCCGGGTTTGAGAGCCTGGGAGGGAGGGAGAGACTCCGAGTGGCCGCGGCGTGGGCGCCGCTTCTCCCCCTCCCTCCCAGGCTCTCAAGTCTGGAAGGGAGGGGGAGCAGCGGCACGCGAAACGGCTGTTTCGCGCCCTGCGGCCGCTCGGGATCTCCCCCTCCCTCCCAGGTTTGAGATCCTGGGAGGGAGGGGGAGACTCTGAGAGGCCGCGGTGCGGGCGCCGCTTCTCCCCCTCCCTCCCAGGCTCCCGCGGCGCGTGAAACAGCTGATTCGCGCGCTGCTGCTCCCCCTCCCTCCCCTCCCTCCCAGGCTTGAGAGCCTGGGAGGGAGGGCGAGTAGCGGCGCGTGAATCAGGTGTTTCGTGTGCCCTGGCAGCAGCAGTGGAGGAGAGCTAGGGCGGCCAGGGCACATTTCCAGGGGTGGCATTCTGGCACCGGCCATGCCGCCCCTAAAAATGTGCCGCCCCAAGCACCAGCTTGTTTTGCTGGTGCCTAGAGCCGGTCCTGTATAGAGGGAAAATACTACTTCTTCTCTGCAGGAAGACGCCCTAGGCTATTCACTTCCTTACTCCTTCCCCAGAGCAGATAAGCAGGGAATATGTGAACCTATGGCTCCATCGCCGACTCTCTAAGCCAACACAAGAAGTGGAATAGTAATTTCCTGTTATAGGCTAGCAATAAATTACTGCCCCTTGGGATTAGGGTGATCAGATGTCCCGATTTTATTGGGACAGTCACGATTTTTGGGTTTTTTTTCTTATATAGGCTCCTATTACCCCCCCAACCCCCTGTCCCAATTTTTCATATTTGCTGTCTGGTCATCCTACATGGGATCAAGATGGAAGAAGGGGAGACATTGTGACTCCAAGATGAGTCACAATGCCTTCAGAGGCTACTACTAGTCTGGTATGGCTTGTGCACCATCCCTAGTTTACAGCTGTGCCTAAATCAAAATCTAGCCCAGTTTAGATAATTAAACTAAACTGGTCACTTTCATGCTGTTTCTAGTCCCTACCATTGTATAGTTCTTGTGCACCTGCACAATGCAGATCTGTTTAGGGTTCCATTTCTGGTGTGGAACATTTATTTAAATTTAAAACAATAGCCCTGTTTTCATTTATATAAAAACAAATAATCACAACATTTTTATTTACACTAGTCTTTATAAACCCACCCCTCTGTTTAGTTTTACAACAGTAACATTGTGGGCATCAATTAATTGACATGTTCCTAGGACATTTTGTTCCCTTAGATGTGAGTAAAATTCCTGGGATGAAATCCTGGCCCCACGGAAGTCAATGGGAGTTTTGTCATTGACTTTAATGAAGCTACGATTTCACCCTCTAGTTTACGATAACAAAATTTCACCATATGCTATGACTATGAATAACAAGACTCTTGTGGGAACTGATAATTCAGTGGTAGAAAAAGAATGCATTGTTGTTCTATTTTACTCCCAGAGACCTATATTTTTCTGAATTGACTATTATTCAATCATTGTAAAAATGCAACGTTGTTTCACCATCCATGACTGTGTTATGCTAATTATTTGGTTGTGGTTCTTCTGAGTTTACTGTGAAAAGCTCAGATATAGATTTAGAAAGTACTGGAATAACCTGTGGTGAATAATTCATTGATCCAGAACCAGAGAAACATCCTTTTTTTTGCTAATTACAATTTCTGAATATTCCGTTCTTTTTGGATGACACTTCCAGATTTCTGAAACTTTCCCATCAAATCACTGTCCACTGTCCCTAGCTTTAATTTTAAATTACTTTACAATACCAAGTTTGAAGTACAATAATGAGAATGTGTCAAATTTACTTAGATCTGTGCAAATTGTCAAATTCACTGTCTCTCAGAATTCTGAGGAATATTTTTACTACTTCTGGGCAGGGCTAGCTCTACTATTTTTGCTGCCCCAAGCAAAAAAACCAAAAAGCCATTCGGACTGCCGCCCGAACAGCCAAAGCAAAAAGAGGCTAGCACAACTGATCCTGATTGGGGTTGCTAAGCTCTGCTGTACTAATGCAAACATTCAATAATAATGGTAACTTCTAGACTGTAGGTCAGCAAATACAAGAAAGGAGCCCATTGGGTTACTCTTACTGCTCCCCAAAGAACTGGCAATGAGAATGGGCCACCAGAGAAGGGGGAAGGAGACCTCTCCTTAACTCCTTCTACTCAGGGTCAGGAGACACCAATCTCTAGGAAAAGGGGATGATCCCTACCAAAAGGGGTGCTGGAACAATTTGTACAGTGGGGGTGCAGAGAGCCATTGAACCAAACTGTAAACCCTGTATATAATGGAATCCCCTCCAAGCCAAGGGGTGCGGCAGCACCTCCAGCACCCCTAGTTTAAGCATCTATGCCTACTAACATGCTTTTTTAAAAAGAACCCAGACAACTGTTCTTTATCTTCACCTGCTGTGGTTGAACAAGGTAGCCTTGCAACCTCTTTGACTGGCTGTGAGAGGCAGAAAATAGAGAGCTGGGGCATGCTGGACTGGGAACTTCATTTTCATCAACTCTTCACAACTTTCAGGAACGCAGAGGGGTGTTTTACCCTCATGCAGGAGGCCAGTCTTTCTCCCGAGGAAGTCATGAGACCTGTATCCACAACCTACAGCAACCTGCCTGGGTCAGCAGCTCCTGGATACAATGTATTGCATAAGCCCTTCAGTGCTGTGGATGAAAACATCAAAGAGGGAAAAATAACTGTAATCAGTAGATTGCTCATTAGGTCTCTTGCTTCCTGCAGAACCTAGTGTAACTGTGTTACACTGCCCCTCGTGCTTATAAGCAGGACAAAAACAGAATGGAGAATTTTACCTACACATGTTGTTAACTCAATATTCCTTCTCTTCCGGCCAAAATGATGCCAACTTGCAAAGTAAATAGTGCTTTGTGTTTTATTTTTTGCACTGACAGCATAGCTACATAAAAAATATTATGACTTGCCTCTGACACATACGACTGAAAGAATTATTCTGGAGTGCTCCTGAGCCTGTCTTTGTCACAGTCTTCTATTTCAGTCCTTGTCATGCACTCTGCCCATCATTCATTGTAGTTGATGGGTCTAGGGCAGAAAGGCGTCTCTCTTTTTGTTCCCTAGCGGATTTCATCTTGGCTGGCTCACCTTCAATCACGCTAATAGCTCTCTTGGCACAAATTCAGAAAGGCCCTGATAAGACATTTCACACATTCAGTTCTATTTTTTAATTTCTAGTTTTAAAACTGGACACACTGGAGCAGGCCCAAAATGAAGGTTTCCAGAAAACAATTTTGTTGTAATGAAAGCATTTAATTAAACTATTTTTTTTTTAGTCTATAAACCCTTCCAGTGTCCTTGCTAACTTTTCTCCTATGTACTGGCTTAGGAATTTGATTGTTCATTGATTAAGCAATGAAAACTTAGCTCCTGAATTTATTATATCTTGGTTTATGGCAAGTTTTACACTGAGCCGAGGATATGTTAGAACAAAGATATGTTGGATCACAATTACAATCTCTAATTCTTAAATTAATGTCTAACTTCCCCTTAGCTGCTTTGCTTTTTCTCCCATGGCAGGGTTCAGCTGCAGATCTGACATCCTGACGTACCCCACAACTAGGCAGAAGAAAAGTGAGCACTGTACATGTTGTATTCTGTGTTGTAATTGAAATCAATATATATGAGAATGTAGAAAATATCCAAAAATATTTAAATAAATTGATTACAAATATTTGCACTGTAAGTGCTATAGCAGCGCAGCTGTGCCGTGGTAGCCTTTTAAGTGTAGACAAGCCCGAAGACATTTCAGTTAGAAATTGAATTTCTTTTGTTTTTTTACAGTGCAAATATTTGAATATAACCAGTTATTACAAAATATTTGTATTTTTCAATTCCCCCATTACAAGTACTGTAGTGCAATCTCTTTATCATGAAAGTTGAACTTACAAATGTAGAATTATGTACAAAAAATAAATTGTATTCTATTATTGTTTAACAGTGAGATTAATTGCGATTAATTTTTTTAATTGCTTGACAGCCCTAAATAAAGGAAAAGACAAATAAATGCAATAGGTTTTACAATGGGTTTTACAATCAAGCTTTTCAAAAATAGATTTAGACTAAAAAAAATTGATTCCAACATTTAAAAGTAAAAACAAACTAAAATCATGTCCTTTTAAAAATATGCTCATTCTTATAGAATAAGGATTGCACTAAAAATCTCCCAGCCATTGTATTTTCTGCATTCGTCACTGGAACATTGTGTAATCAGCCCTGTTCTGGACTATAACAGAGTTTCATTCAGTTTACCTGAGTTCCTTGATTCATTTACTTTTAGTGTATAGCTAAGGATGTGAGTCATCTGCCAGTTTAGCAGTTAAAAGATAATAAAATAGGTATGAGACTTTGTTATTCCTGCTTTTAGTGAGTTACAGTAAGGTGAATGTCATTCCCAGACATGTATTTTGCATTCTAGCCTGATGTCTGACACTTATCTGGATACACTCATAATATCTCTAGGAGAGAGAACAAGCAACTTTAAATCTTAAATTATTCATTTTCTTAATTAAAACCTGTCACTGCCTACAGTTTAGGATACATCATACCTTCCTCCCCCTCCTCAAACTGCATGTCATATGTTGTCAAGTCCCATTCAAATAGAAGTGGGCTGGGAAAGACAGGGAGCAGCGGAAAGGTTAAAAAAATTAAACAGTCACCCTGTGAACCTCCGGTATGATGGGTTCTGGGTCCCAAGCAGGAAGAACGCACTCTTCCAACTCACTGCCAAGGTCCCTGCTCCTGCCCAGCTGCTCCTCTCAATGTGTGACTCTCCTCCTGAGCTTGTTCCAGGCCATTGGGCTGCACCTGAGCTCTATTCCTGCAAAGACTGTGCACATCCCTCCCACGGGGCTGTGCTCGCAATCCCCCTGAAAAACTGCTCAAATAAGCCCTTGCCCACCTCTGAGGCCACCACACTCAATGCCTCCATTAGGGTGGGGCTGGGTCCCTCCTGTGCGTGCAGAAGGGCATCCCTACTCCTATGCACCAGCTCCTGCTGTCTTGCCCCGAGGGAGGGGAGGGAAGGGACTGTGCATCCAGCCTGGCTCCTTCCGAGCAGTTCCTGAGGCAGCTGGCTGTACCTTTGGCTGAAATCTCATGAGCACTTCTCCTCCCTGGAAGTAAGGGGGGTGCACCTGGACACAAGCTAGGGTGTCCAGAGATCAAGAGTGAAATATTGGGACACCTTTTTGGGGGGGCATAGTTCCATATATAAGACAAAGCCCCTAATATCGGGAAGGTGCTGAAAATATCAGGACAGCTGGTCACCCTAACACAAGCCGCAGCGTGCTCTCATATGCAGGGGATGGGTGGGGGCCGAAGTAGCAGACTTGGCTCTGTCAGGGCCACCTGGGACACAACCCCTCCCCCCCGCAGCTGCAGTTGCAGCACCATGTGGCCCCAGTCCTCCTCTCCGTTGAATAGCGGGAGAGGTGGGGGCTGTGGCAACAAACCTGGCTCCAGCAGGGCCATTCTCACTTGCCGTTGCAGCACCATGTGGCTCCCAGGCTCCTCCCTACCCCCCATGAGCAGAGAGGAGTCAGCATGGAATCCTTCCCTTAGGGGACTCCTGCTCCAATAACCAGCAGCACCCCCATGCTGGGGGGTGGGGCAGAGATACGATCCCTGCGGTGGGTCAGAGTACCCCCCACATCAGGGCAGACCCTCTGCCCCAGGGGAAAGGGGCCCCAAAATCCTTACCAGCCTCCCTCTGCATCCTGAGGACTGCCACTGCTGTAAGAGGCTCCACATGGCCCCTGCGCTGGGCTAAATCCTGGGAGCTGGGGAATGGTGGCCAATGAGCACCTCTCTCCCCCAGGTGGCTAATGGGTGCCAGTGACTCCCATGGGGAGTAGTGACCTACTGTCCTTGGCAAGGGTCCCCCTTTCACTGCCAGACCCATCAATTTCCCCCACCCCTTGATGTGGGTGGTGACATTTTTACATACAGTGTCACCTGGTGGCATACTACAGTTAACATTCCATTACAGGGGAATTTGACCCAGTCTCCTGCTCCCCAGGTGGGTGTCCTAATCACCGTGCTACAAAATCATTGTCATTCCCACTCTCTCTGGCCCAATCACTCTTTATACACAGTGGAAGCGTTTCAACAGGAGAGACTGAGAAAGCCGCACATCAGATTATCCCATAGGTCAGTGTTGAGAGCACTCTGGTGGGAAAATCTAGTTCCAATCCTTTTCTTGAAGCCAGAGTTTGAGTTTTCATTTTACATATGCTATCTAAGTGTTTTGAAAAACTTCATATCTTTGAAATAATGAGGTTACAACGTGCCACTGAAATTGAGGCCAAACTCCCCTTTGATGTCAATCTAGCCCATGATTTGGTCTGCACTTTAAATCTGAATGTTACTATTTTTTCCACAATAACAAATTGTAGACTTGCAAAAACTGGAGTGAAGGATGGAGGAAAACCACTGGAGCGGGACTTGGCAGAACTGAGCGCCCTTCCTGGCTCTGCCACAGACTTCCTTTGTTAGCTTGGGCAAGTCAATCTCTGTGTGTCTCATTGCCCTTGTGTGAAACAGGGATAATACTACTTCCCTATCTCCCAGGGGTTCTGGGAGGATGAATGTTGTGTGGGTACATGGCTATTATGGTGAGGGAGCCTGTATAAATACTTCAATAGGTATAACAAATATACACAGTTTCCAGAGCACAATTTAAAATTCAATCTTGATTGAAGAAGATACATTTAGGAAAACATTAATATCGAAAGATGATTTCGCAGATGGCTGCAATTGTTTCTTTAATGCCAATCACAGTTCATTCTTTATTATCTTTTCTTATAGCTATTTCATTCTGAATGGGGTTTACATTCCGTATGCCGAGGCCTTTTGAATGTCTGATTGAAGTGTTACCTTTTCGTGCTTCACATTTTTTCCTGGATATACAAGATTAGGATTCGTTTGGGATCAAAATAGGGTATTTTTATGCTAGACTTGATGAAATCATTGTCGGCAACTGTCAAAACAAAAATGACTTGAAGACAGAGCATCTTGTTATAGGAGACTTGCTTCAGTAATCTGGAACTTACAACCAATTTAGTTATGTCAAGGCACTAAGTCCCATTTACAGTGAAGACATGATGTAATAAATATAAATTAAATTGGTCTTAGCTGATTTAATGATCACACCATTCTAATTAATTTTGGAAACAAATGGTTTAGAGAACACGTTAACTATGATAGGTACATTTTTTTGCAGATTTATCACTGATGAAAATATTAATTGGAAAATAATGACACAACTAAGGACCAAAGGAGTGAGATAATGGTGCTGGTAATCTGAGGGTTGAAAGGCAGATTCAAAGTCACAAGAGAAAATGAGTATGATGGGCTCATACTAGTTCTCAATGGACAAGTGATGACTGACACCTTAGGCAGGTTTAGCTCAGGACTTGTCTAACGCATGGGTGTTGTAGGTTGACTTCAATGGGCTTTGGTTCAGACCTATGCAGAACTAGCTAGGGAGGAAGCTTGTAGATTGCTTGTTCACAGGATGCTCGATTCCAGCCAAATATCCGTAACAAGCCCTAAACAATGAGACTCTAGTGGCCCATCCCAATGCTCCCCTTCATGTTGGTGGATTTGGAGCTGGTGCAGAGTTCCCTACAAAGTTTGCAGGGGATTAAGCAGGTCATGTGGGTGGTTGCTCTGCCTGTACCTTCCCAAGCATGGCTACTGGTTAGATTTCACCCACATGTAACATGTATATATGGGATTCTCTTGCCTAATTTTTTTGTGGGGGTATGTAGAATGAAATATACCTTTAGGCTCACTAAATTCATAAGGGCCCAAAATACAGATTTAATGATGCAGAAGTATACAGATTCTTTACCCTAATTATCTGGACTGCAGTATACATACTAACGTCACAAGGGCTCTCTCATCAACCTTTCACTCTCTGAAACACAGTGCCATTTTTACTGTACTGCCCAAATGCACAAGTTCTCCAAAACATCTCCATAAATGCAAGGTTGCTGTTCTGAGTATCTGTGTTCTTAATAGGACACGTCTGAATTTCTTGCTTATGCTTATATGAGTAAAGCTCCCTCTCCTTTGAGTCCAGCCAGTACAGAAAACAGTCTGGTCTTTGATTAATGCAGCAAAACTTGTGTTCCGTCTGTATGAATAATGAAAAGTGTTGTCTGAGTCTGTATTCACCCAGACCTATCAGTCATGATCAGGAAAATTTCTATATCCTGTCATAGGCACGCATCAGGAAGAATTTCATCCAGAGTTGCTCAGGCAGAGGTCACATGCAGCTGCTGTCTCCACACCATGACTTTCAATATGTTCCCACTCCCCAAATGCATTAATGGTAGACTCACCATTCTGACTTACATAACCTTATATTATCTTTACAGTCACTGCAAAGCATTAAAAGGGTGGCCATAAACAGTGCTGCTGCAAGACAAAAAGTGTACTTTCAAGCAAGGACATAGCTGTCCGCTACTCTGACTCTAAAGACAGGCCAGGGCTTGAAATATGCTATTCTGGGCCTTTTCCATTAAGTCGTCTTCCACTTAGTACCATAATGTAATTAACATTGTGGGTCTCATGGCTCTTTTTAAAGGAATTAGACACCATGACTCACTTGGGCATTATCTGAACAAACTCTGCCACTGCAGCATGACTCAATCACTAAGATTGCTGTCTGGCAACAGTCCGAGATATCAAGAACTAAGAGCTAGCTCTTAATCTGATTTAGGGTCGTCTTTAATATTTTTCAAACACCACAGAATGCTATTCTGAAAAAAAGTTATGAGTTATTTTAGGTACACACTGAACCCTGAGCTGTCTTTCAGCATAACCGATCCTTTTAAAGCAATTGCATTTAATTTTGAAACCTACCGCAAAAGGCCAGAGGAAGAAATAGAGCATTCAAAGCAGGGCAAAGTGCACGCAACCAATGGGACACAGAGTTTGAGAGAGGATTGTGAATTATGTGCAACCCCGATTGATTTCTCCCTTCTTCCTCTCTCTGCCTTCTCCCAGGGGATGGTAATGTTCAATCTAGACCAGTGATACTCAGACCTCAGTGGTTCAGGAGCCAAATTAGCGATCAACATTACCCAAAATAGCCACAGTAGTGTGAATTCATTGTTTCATTTCGTATAGTACTCGCTATTCATATTTAAACAGTATGAGAGGGGAAATATTTAGTATATTAGTCTCGCAGCAAAATGACTGACCAAATATTATTATTTTATCAGCTACAATTGGTTACTAACTTAGTAAAAACATCCTGATTGGTTAATAATTAAATCACACCGTGTTTAATATCATGTGCTGCAAAGAGCCGCAGGAGGCACATTAAAGAACCACTTGCAGCTCACGAGCATCAGTCTGAGCATCACTGATAGACACTGGCTGGAGGGAAAGTGATGAAGATGTCTTGCAAGGTGCAGAAAATTGGGAAGGCAGGGGGTGCTTACACATGATTTTTGCTGTTTTGATAAATTGTCAGGCAAAATGGTGGACACTGGAGTTTGGAATGGTAAGTTTCATAGTGGCATGCCTGTTTCATAGATTCAAAAGCCAGAAGGGACTATCTAGTCTGGCTTACTGTGTAACACATGCCACACAACTCCCCAAAATAATTCCTAGACCATATCTTTTAGCAAAACATCCAATCTTCATTTAAAAATTGTCCATGGTGGAGAACTGCAGGAACACTAAAGGATTTTCCATAGGGCTGACTCCCACTGAAAGGAAAAAGTCTCTGTTCCTATAGGCTGTGTACCAAACCCATAACTTACATTCACCATTTGGCCTATGGAGCTGTCAGTTTAGAATCACTCATCCTTCATCGTGACCCCTTTGGTGCCAGCCCATCTCAGTGACAGCTAAAGCCTACAAGACTGGTAGAGATGAGGCAAGAAGGGGGAAGGAAAAGACTCCTCTCAAAACACCCAGAAATCTCTTTTAAAAGCAAGGGACAACAAAGGTGGTGCGCACCTTCATCTCCCTCTCTGCTTCACTGGCTTTTTTGGGTGTTCTGCACTTCTGAAAAATCAGGCATCTTGGATTTAGATGCCTAAGTCTGGATTTAGGAGCCTAACTTTAGGACCTGGGTTTGAAAATTCTGGCTAAGAGTTGTGTGTGTTTTTACTTTTTTGAATTATTGCTCTGATTGAATCTATTTCTGCACTGACTACCAGAGAAAAAGCGGATATTTTCTCCTGGAAAAAGGGGCAGGGAATCATTAATAATTGAATTAGCACAGTGACTCATTATCTAAAGGGTTACTATCAGGTCTAAAATGTCTCATTGAGATAATTGCAAAGCAAACTCATCCCTTTATATATCTGTTCCAGCCTGACAGAGACAACCCCAGCTTCCTCTAAGATAAAGCCCAAAACAGAACCAATTCTTAAGATCAAAGTAATGACATTTCAATTTGTTTGAAATTCACATTGTGGGACAAAAGGAAATGAAAAAGAGCTGGATTGATTTCTTGCTTTTAAAAATATATGATAATAACCATAAGAGTCTTTAGTGAACAAATTAGTTTTCAAAATTTCAATCTCAAAATTGTATCAAGGGAGATGTTATACACATGTGGTGATGCTTTGTTGAGAAGCTACTTTTTGAGGCTTTGGATGAACAGTATCTGAATGTGATCCCAACCTCGTCCGGTCCTGATTCACTGGCATACGCCTCACTGAAGTCATACTTAAAGACATACTTAACTGCTACAATGAAAATGGAGGGAGGGATTCAAGTAGAGCCAGATTTAGGGGCAAACGACTCAGGCGATCGCCTGGGATGCCGGGCTCGCAGATTTAGCATGCAAATTTATCATCTTATCTGACAGGGCAAATCATGCATCAAAGTAATGAAATGGGCTACAAATGTAGTAAAAAATAAGGTATTCAAAAGTTTAACAAATGGAGGGGGGGCCCCCCAAAGATGCTCCTTGCCTGGGGTGCCATTTGGTCTAGGGCCAGCCTTGGATTCAAGCACTAGCCTCTAGCTCAACAAGTACTTTGACATGTGCTTAACTCGCAGCATGTGCATATTCTCGTTGATTTAGGGGACAATACTCACATGCTTAAATGTCAGGTGAACTACTTCGCTGAATCAGTGCCAAAATGATATGTGAGGCTAATAGTCCTATATGGAGTAAGTGGGGAGAAAACAAAAAATAATCATTATAAAACTTTGCTTTTATATAGGGCCTGAGCCAAAGCCCGCTAAAGTCAATATGTGAAATCCTGGCCTCAATGGGAGTTTTGCTATTAACTTCAGTAGGGCCAGGATTTCATCCATCAGGCCCATAGTGTCAAAAGTGTTTTATAAAAATGGGTGATTATTATCATTGTTTTATAACTAGTGAAACCAAGGCAGAGAGGTTGAAGGCATACATAACTGAATCTCAGTGGCTCAGTCTCACACTATCCTTTTTCCCTAAAAAGTTAATCAAATATGAGAAGTGTTGGGTATAGAGAAGATTACACATATAAGGCAAGACATATATACAGAATATTTAGAAACGTGGTTTCCTTCCATTGAGTTTACAGAAAGAACAAGTTACCTAACAAGTAGCCTGTCTGACCTCTTTTTTCCCCCTTTAAGAATATGTAAAATACATGGATAATCATAGAAACTATCGAGTCATGTGATTTCATTTCTTTCAATGAATTGGTTATTTGAGTGTATAGCAAGATTGCATAGAACAAGGTTTAGGTGATTAGAAATATATTTGTATCTTTGCAGCTTCTTTGTGAATGAGCTGTATTTATTTTTGCATTTGATTCCCATTTTGGCTGTACTGTTAAATGTAGTAGTTGGAAAGCCTGGAATAATAAAGAGAATACAAAGTAGTTTACGGAAATATTGAATTTTTAAGGGTAGGTATTTTCTGATGGGATACATATTTCTGGAGTTAATATAATGAGGGGTAGGTAGGGACAGGCTATAATGCAGTTGTGCAGATGACAGACTCCTCCACACCCTGTGTGGCTCTGTTTGGGCTGCTTGCATCGGGGCTCAGTTGTGGGGAGTGGGCGGTCCAGGAGAGGCTATGTTGCTAATACTGTCCCTTAACAAGCGAGAGGGTGGGGTGGAGGTAAGGAGTGGATGGAGCAATGGTTTCATTCCACCCATATGCTTGTCTGCAGCAATGGCCAGGCAAGAGGGGTGAAGCAAGCTGCACTCTGAAAGCCAATGAAATATCTTACTTTCCTCCCAGAACAGGATAGCATGAGCAGAGTGGCCACTCTGAGGCCTGGTCTACACCTAAAACTTAGCTTGACCTAGCTACATCATTCAGGGCCGTGAAAAATTTCACACCTTGTGTTATACAGTGAGGTTGACATAACCCACTGTAGATGCTGCTAGGAAGAACTCATCCATGGACCTAGCTGCCACCTCTCAGAGAGATGGATTACTTACACCGGTGGAACTTCAATGTAGGAAGCGCCTATACCACAGCAGCACAGCGCTGTAGCGCATACACATGCTTTGACACAGTTTCTTCCCTGGGCTGCTCCTGCTACAGCACAGCTACACACCACTCCCCTGTCAGGGCTGATCCTGGTGGATCAGTCTAGCCTAACATTAGCTCTTTGATGTCTGGAAAGCAATACAAAGCCAAGGAAAATATGATGTATTTTAAAGTAATTAAAAAAACCTTGACATAATCACCAAGCAGTAGAAAACATCCACATTAGTTATCAGGGTCAATTCATTAAAAAAAAAAATAAACATAAAAATAAAATAAACACCCCCACAACCCTTCTTTCAAGAAGCAGAAACTCCCACATGTATTCTCTAGCTTTGCGCCTTCTGAAACATTACAGATCCATAATTTCCGTTCTGTGTTTCTCTTCACTGCTGAAGAAATTATTCCGGTGCCTCTGCAACAGCAAATGAAAGAAGAATTGAGCTTTTCTTATCTGAACAACGGACGTTCAATCCACCAGAGATACCATTCCTGCTTTATTGAATTACTTAATGACATTGACAGAAAGCTCTAAATGTGAATCTTAATCTGAAGGAGCCCTGATCCCAATTTGTACAATAGTTTCTACTAGCTGGCTAATCTCTTTACTCTTTGCTAAAGAGTAAAGAAAACAGAAAAGCTGCTTCTCTGTGCAAACTAGAATGTGCACAACAAAAACCAAAATCAATAAAAGCAGCAGAAAATCCACTGCTTTCATCTAGCTATTTATCCCAGTTAGTGAAGGCATTTTTATAACTAGGTTAGCTAGCTTCCAGAACAAGCATTATTTTGTACCTGATTCTTTCTGTGAGGAAGGCTTTTTTCATTGTAGAAACCACAGTCTCGTTTTATTTTTGTTCTTACCTTACTAGAACAAAGATTTAACAAATTTACAAAGGAATAACTTGATGTGGCTTATTTTAGTTCCTCCAAAAAGAGCAAGCGTGCTTCTATTGAAACAGGTATTTTATAGATCTTGATGAGACAGGAAATATGTCTGTGTCTATGGGTATGTCCATATACATTTTACAGCAGGACATTCACACATGGGAGTTTGTGCATAGGAGAGGTTTTGCAGTATAACCTAAGGTGAGAATTTAAACCAAAGGTAGTTATATGGGTGTAACACACCCTTCTTCTCATGTGGACACTCCTATTCCAGTATGACTGTCCTTTTTTGGTGTAGCTTACATTGTGTGGAAAGGAGTTTAAGCTATACTGAAAAATGCCGTTATTGTACTGGAATAAGAGTGTCTACGCAGAGAGCTATACAGGTGTAACCATATCTGGTATTTCTGGTACCATGTAACCGGTAGCATTTTCCCATGTAAACAAGTCCTGAGAAACAATTTGATGACCACTACTGAAATGAGACAACCTTCTGAGTTATGTATTTACTGGGAGACAAATCCTGAGGTAGAATCTGGAAAAAAACTAGTCTCGATGCCTGTCTAAATATCAGTCTCTGGATGAAGAACTTCTCGCTGAAACTGAAACTAACCAAGACTGAAATTATGCTGGTATAAAGAGGGAAGAACTACAGAGAATTTGCCTCCTCTATAACACTCCCTACTGTGACGTTGTGCAGGATCACAGAAACCCCCTTGGGAGCTACCACCCGATGTGCCAAGACTACCCCTGCTCCTGTTTTCCCTGCCAGCTCAGGACTCCAGTACCCTGTCTTGCTGAGCCAGACATTCCCGTCTGCCCCAACACAGACACAGGGTCTGAATCACTTGCCCCAAAGCTGCAAGTTTACCTGAAAACAGTTCACAGAAGTTTGCTTGTCTTTAGCACTCAGATGCCCAACTCCCAATGGGGTCTAAACCCAAATACATCCGTTTTACCCTGTATAAATCTTACGCAGAGTAAACTCATAAATTGTTCGCCCTCTATAACACTGATAGAGATATGCACAGTTGTTTGCTCCCCCAGGTATTAATATATACTCTGAGTAAATTACTAAATAAAAAGTGATTTTATTAAATACAGAACATAGGATTTAAGTGGTTCCAAGTAGTAACAGACAGAACAAAGTAAGTCACCAAGCAAAATAAAACAAAATGTGCAAATCTATGTCCAATCAAACTAAATACAGATAATTTCCTCACCAGTTCCAGAGCACTCCTTTTTACAGGCTAATCTCCTTTTAGCCTGGGTCCATCAATCACTCACACCCCCTGTAGTTATTGTCCTTTGTTTCAGTCTCCTTCAAGTATCCTGGGGGGGTGGGGTGGAGAGGCTCCTTCTTTAGCCAGCTGAAGACCAAATGGAGGGGGTCTCCCATGGGTTTAAATAGACTCTTGTGGGTGGAGACCCCCCTCCTCCCTCCTCTGCAAAGTCCAGCTCCAAGCTGGAGTTCTGGAGTCACCTGGGCAAGTCACATGCCCCTGTCTTTACAGGCCAACGCCATTGTCCACATGGTATCTTGCATGTCTCCAGGAAGACTTCTCAAGTGGATTGGAGCATTCCAAGATGCATTGTTCCCCAAGTGTTTCCTGATCAGGTACTTAACCTGGCGAATTCCTTCCTAAAGAAGCTGACCAAATGCCTCACAAAGCTTACTTAGAAACCAGGCAAGCATACAGCCCATATTCTTAACCTCAAGTAGAAAATGATATATATGTACAAATAGGATGAATAGATATTATAGACCATAACCTTTACGGAGATATGTTACATGGCACAGGCAGCACAAAACATATTTCAGTTATATCATACATACATTTATAAACACCCCCCCATAAAGCCTTATGAGGTACACTGTCACACCTACTATTAAGCCTTGGGGTCCTTTTAGACCAGGGGTGGGCAAGCTACGGGACAGGGGGCTGCATCTGGCCCTTCAGACATTTTAATCTGGCCCTCGAGCTTTCACGAGGGAGCGGGGTCCTGGGCTTGCCCTGCTTCGACGCTCCAGCTGGGGAGTAGTGTCGAGGGTTTGCCTCACTCCACATAGCTCACACAAGCAGCAGCATGTCCCCCCTCCAGCTCCTATGCATAGGGGCAGCCAGGGGGCTCTGCCCGCTGCCCCTGCAGCTCCCATGCGCCAGGAACTTTTAGTAAACACGATTTTGTCATCTTGTGCCATTGCTAATTTAATTTAAGTCAGCATGTATTTTCCTTTTTCTTTTTAACCTTGAGATAGTGGTTCAGCATCACAAGTTGGCTAAGAAAGATACAGTATGTGCTTGTATCATATACACAGATATGGATTTTTACTTGACTTTTCGTGATACAAATTACATTAGTGAATGGCCTCATCATTTATTTTATCACATTTGTCATCCTGAGCTCGCATGAGCAATTTAAAGGATTAAGTTGGAGGGATAGAGAAACTGAGAAATCCATTTAGTGCTCTCAAAAATTTAGCTTTTTATATATATGAGGATAAATTTGTGCCAAATGCACAAAGAATTCTTCCGATTCCCTCTTTAGTTATTCACTGCATGTTCATTAGTGTGGCCTGTGACATAGTTTTGGAGCAATATTTTTCAGACTCTCTCTTCTCCATTAATCTCTCCATATAGGGTCAAATTGCACTTTGCTTACTCAGTCCTCACTAAAACAAAACTTCGGTTGACATCAATCTAAATATAGACTTGACCGACAGTGTGCAAGGTGAGAAAGCGCAGAAGGGAAGGTTAGGTGGGTAAGAGATGCTGTATACAAGAAAGCATTTCCTCCATGTCCACAAATGATGGTATTGTTTGCTATATATTGCAGTTTCAGAAAGAAAAATCCCTGTCATTGTAAAACCGAACATGGAATTTGCAAGGAGGCTATATTATGCTACTACAGTTTGAACCATAGGTAACTTACTTTTGTTGTTTTTCCATTGTGAGCATGATCAAGGGATTAATAACCAGGTCAGTTAATACAAACTTACCCACTAGACATGTGAGGTTTTTTGGTGCTGAAATGCAATTTGTAATGTAGAAGACAACATCTGATAAAGTCAGGAGAAACAAGATATCATCAAATTACAAGGCAACAAACCTCATGTAAAAGGACTTTATGTTACTATTACATGCATAAAACAAAGCAATAATCACAGTCTTGTAAGCATTTCTTGTCAGGAAGATACTGCTGTCCAACTGAATCCCACCAGTTATACAGTTTTATTTTCTGATTGATTAATACAGTAACTGGGGACAGTTACCCTATTTTGCTGTTTGAAAGGTCCTGGCTGTGAATTTAGTTAAGAGCTAAGATTTTCTCCATCTCATTTATCATGTGCTCTGGATTATTGTGTTAGATCATATCGTTTAGAGTAGTCACAATACAAGCAGACGGCCCAAAGTTCTCGTACTTTGTAGCGAGAAGGTGTGGCCTCCCTCAGAGGCGGATGCAGAGGGAACACTGCAAACCTCCTGGTTGGTGGAGCCAGGAGGGCCATGCCCGGGACGCTGGAAGCAGAGGGGTGGGACAGGAAGGGGAAATATAAAAGGCCGGCCCAGCAGCTCAGTTGGGAGGAAGCCGGTGCTGCTGGAGTGGAGCACCAAGGAGAACCGCTGTTGCACCAGGGACCAGCATGAGCTTCCAGGGAGCCCCGATGCTCTCGATGTGGAGGAAATGCTACCGCTACCCTTGGCAGTGTGCCCTGGGGGGTTGAGGACAACCCCTGGATCCAGGTACGCCCAATGGGGAGAAAAGGAAGCAACCCAGGGGAACTAGGCTTAGGTCAGCTTGTTGTGGGCGGATCCCTGCTGACCCAGTGGTGGACTGCTCCGTTAGGGCCCTGGATTCCTGCTGCGATCCCCCTGCCACCCACTCCTGGGGTGGCAGTATTTCCCCTCCGTAGGCTAGGAGGCCTGTGATCCTCGGCTCACCCCAAACCTGAGCCCAATAGACTGTGGGGTGGTGCTCACCCCAAACCCAAACCCCATATACTGCATGTGGCGCTCACCCCAAACCCGAGCTCCACAGACTGGACTGCGGCTTCAGCTCTGCCTGATTGCAGGCCAGAGCCCTGACTGCTTGTTGCTTCGACCTGCTTAAAGGCGGGGTGAATAGACTGCTGCAGCTCTGCCTGGGTGCAGACCAGACCCTTGCCTGTTGGCTACCCCACCCTGCTTACCAGCTAGGCGGACAGACCGCTACCACTCTCCCTGGTTACAGGCCAGAGCCCAGACTGTGTGTGGCATGCCCTGCTTGAAGGACGGGCCCCTTGAGAACCACTAATTTCCCCCTTTTCCCTGCTTGGAGAAGGCTTTAGCAGACCCAAATTGTGAGGAGGCGTGGCCTCCCTCAGACACGGACACAGAGGGACAGCCCCCCAGCTTACAACTTTTATTGTGCTGGATTCACCGCTCTGCCTGTATAACTCCCCTCGAGTAAAAATGGAGTGATACTGTAGTGAATCAGTTCTATTCTCTTTCTCATCCTCTCATTCTTTTTCTACTCACAGTCTTTCTCCCACAGTCTCCTAGCAATAGCAGCTCACCTCCCCATCTGCACAGTAGCCAGAGAATTTACATGTACTTGTAAAAAGCGTCCTTAGTGTCATTTCATTATGATGCACAACTGTGCTGTGAAGGTTATGTGCTTACGTCAGAGTTGCTGCTTTTCCTGATGATCCCTTTGATTTGAGTGATACAAATTACATTAGAGAATGATACTCAATTTACTTTGACTTTTTAAATCATCATCTGGACATAGGGATTTCTATATGTATTAAAGACCAGGCCCTTCCTAAGATTTCACCTCTCAGTTATTTTCTCACTGTCAGAGAATAAGCTTCAAGAAGATCCCATTCATCTTTTACTTAAAGCTGACAGAGTGCTGCACGCTGCTGTACTTGTTTGGATTTACAGGGCCACATCGTGCCATTGCTTTTTACGTAGAACTCCCCATTGACTTCAGTGGGTTGCTCTGAGTAATAGTTGATGGCATCCATAGGGCCCTTACTAATGGACAGGAGCTGGCTCATTCTTTTTCAGATTCAGCATTACCCAGTTAGATTCATTCAGGATTTTACTGTCTGTGATATCAAACAGCTTGGTTAGGTATCCTTAGTTGGTTAACACTTGAAGGGAAGAATCTGAGAAACCTGACATCACAATGTGCATTAGATTGTATAGCACTGGTTTCATTGATAACAGACTAATGAACTGGCATGTTATATTATTATCCTTTTCCTGCGCCAGTTCAAGCACTGGCCACTGGAAATCAGCACCAGTACAGCACCCCGGTGACAGAAACCCACGATAGCCTATGGACAGCCTCACTCTGAGAGAAGATCATAAACAGATATGCCCTAAATCTGGGCAAGTAGGTTGACAATTCAGGCAGGATGAGATTCACCCATTGTATGGGGAGCCACTGCAAGGTCCTTTGTATTATTTAAGCCTTGCATTGAAGCCCTGCAGGGAAAATGAGTCAGGAGTGTTGTCTCCATGCTGGCCCCACCCATATAAGTAAAAAAAAATACTTTAATGAAAACAGGCCAGCGGTGGGCCGAAACCAACCATTGAAGCCATATTTATGAGGATCTGGTCTCCCAACAACATTGGGCCATCACTCCAGCTGTTAGGACCAAGACCCCAGGTTGGAGGTGGTGGATTCCACCTCCTTCCTTCCTTCCTCCCTCACATACACAAAGCCCATGTTTTGGGAATAGATTTCACCCTAACGAACTGAAGACAAGAGTGGTCACACATCAGAAGAAACAAGAACTACAAGACCAAAAACCCTCCCTCTCTCTCACACATAAAACCCCTTCTCATTTACAAAATATAGCTCTCTATATTAAGTGGTCAAAAGAGTAAGTAAACGCAATAAGGATGGTGCAGAAAATTTGCATTAATACCATCTGTCCTCGAGACAGAGGACTTTAATTTCCAGTGCTGTCAGCTGTGCACCGGCAAAAGCACTACATTCTGAAGTCAGAGTAACTCCTAATCTGTTCTTGGTAGTTTAAACTTGCACTATATTTTCCAGTTTCCTGACAGCTTGTTGCAAGAGGTGCCTGATAATTTTACAGGTCAGTTAATTCACAAGATGGCAATTAGTGTGGCAAGCTGCCACTTAGACTGACAGATCAGAACAAAACACAAGGGGAAAGGAGTGCTATGTCATTATGTGGACAACAAAGAGAACAAAAGGATAATCTTTTAAATACACACTGGCTATAGAAAATTAAGTTAATGATGTCATGTCTATCATAAGGCCTAATGAAGGAACAATCAATAGAGAAAAATGCATCATTCCATCCACTTGTTTTTGAAAAGTAGAACATACTTTTATCCCAAAGAGGTCATTTTCCCCCAGAGCCACACACACAAGGTAAGTCCTAATACTGTTAATGGAAGTCATAAGACATTTAGACTAACATGTTTGACTTGAACATCTATGTAAAAGCAATGGCAAAAAAAAAAAACCCTGCAAAAAACCCCCAAACCTCAGATGGAGAAAAAATGCCCATAGTACCAAATTATTTTGTGTCTCATGCTTTTGGGAAATATACTTCAATTTGTATTTCAGTACTACTTCTGACTGGCGTGGTGTGAACGCACACACTCTACTATTTCTGAAAATTCTACAGAGTTACCGACTGCTCCAATGGACACATTCATATCACTGGGTATCTAAACGAATACTAATGCTATTGGGGAGACTGGAATATAAACTGAAATTGCAAATAAAGACCATTCTGATCTAAATTATATTACATCAAAAATACTGAGCCAATCAATCTCAGTTGCTCCAAGGTAAGTGGGAGTAGAATTTGGGCCACTAACACTGTGTTGCGGTTCTGGGACCTTAATTTCTGTTCCTATGATTTATGAGGTCACCAGAATTCCTTGGTGAAATTTTGTCTTGGCAGAGATTAGATATTATGTATAGTATACCTATAGCTATAACTATTGAAGAATCATGTAATAAACCATCTTGGGCCTAATTCTCTTCTCAATTACTTTGAATAAATCAGGAATAACTCCATTGGATGTACATCAGTTTCAAACTGGTGAGAGTCCAAATCAAGCCTCTTATTTTTACAAATGAGCTGAGAAAGTTTAACGAGCAATAGTATAGCAACAAATGAGTTATCCCATCTCTTCTTATGAGTCAGTGTCATGACAGGGCATCACTCATGTCTGTTGGGCACTTTGTTTCTCCCACACTTCTTCTGGAATTAAACTGATTTAGATGCCTGCCACAGAATGTAAGAAACATTCTATACACTCTTAACTACAGAGATAATGAATCCTGTTAAATTTTAATAATTTACAAGATATGTTATTCATGAAACTTTATAGGGCCTTACTCTGCAAGCCTAACAGCCACAGATTAACTTCACTGAAGTCAATGGGATTAAGTGCTACTCAGGATTAGTAAAGGTTGCTGGATTGGATTAATGTTACATATGGCTCTATAATAAAAATACAAGGAAATATTTCCAAAATATTACTTCTGTTATGTATTATGTGGTACATGTGTCTGAATATACATAAAAACATCATATAGGCTAATAAAAACCTTAATATCACATCATTGCATATTATAATAATAGTGGTAGGACTATTTTTATCAGCATGAGTTTGGGATGAGTGGAATGGTTGAGGAATGGTGAAACCATGAACAATTTCACAGGTTGTCCCCAGAGAGTTTGATTAAAACCTTAAAAACAAATCATACCATTATGTATTTTGTATGTTAAAGAAATACTTTAAAACTATGACATTTCTGTGGGAGAAAAACTGACTATACTGCAGAAATCCATCTGCAGGAGTTTCCTCTGTCCCCCAGATGGAGAATGTGCACCTCTAAAATTAAACTTTCCTGAGACCCAACACAAACAAGATTCTAGAACAGTGACAGCTTTTCTGCACATTGCTTTTAGCAGCATGTCTTACAGTGGACTCAATGCACTATGGAAAGTTTAATGTATCAGTTAATCCTTCAGCATGCTTTATTCCCTTCAATACAAACCTGATTTTATCCCTCCCCTTTTGGAAGTTTTCATTCACTTTAATTAAAAAAAAAATTCCTGTAATGTTCCACACTTTTCTCATTCCAAATGTGAATATTTGTGCAAAATTTGGGGAAAAAATTGGTTTGGATGTTTTCAAGTTAGAAGAGTAAGAATAAAATACATATCATGTGGCATTCTAATGGCTTGACAGAGTTCAGTGGTAATGCTATTCTAGCCGTACAGTGCTATTCTAGCCGTTTCTGGCAGATAGATGGTCCCGGCTGCATGGACCATTTTCTGCTCTCTTTCTCGTGTCCTCGTTTTAGTGAATTGTGATGTACGGTTGTGCAGTTCCAGGAAAGAAGAGCAGCTTATTTGGTTTATACATTTTGTGTCTGTTTTCATCCAGTGAAAAGGACAGAGTATCTACACAACTGTGCCTGTGTCATTGTCATGTTTATAATGGGCATTCCTGGATAAGATTGCTACATCCATGACAAAACAGTCCTTTCAATGGAGGGCATCTGAACTGCTCAAATGTGTTTCCTAGACCTTACATGCAGACTGAATAAAATGAAAGAGACAGATAAACCGACCTTAAAAGTTATCCATATGTTCCCTACCTCAGCTGCCTGAAGGTATCAGCAACATGCAAGTTAACGCATCCGCACCAGTGAGGTGAAAATTCAGCAGCAATATACCTAGAGAAGTAGAGCAAGGCATGGTAGACCTAATCCTGCACTCATTGGAGCCAATGAGTTCAAAGGAGGCCGGATTGAGCACGGTCTTTGGCAATAGCATTTTACTGGGAACTGATGGCAAAAATTCAGTAGTCCCATTTCTCTCCTCCTTTCTCTAATGCTGTAGTCATCACATAACAAATTATATCAAACGGGGACAGCTAGAAGATTTCACCTCTTTCTGTTGAATTCAGACCTGGACACACTGATGATCTCTGGGCTTGATTATTGCTGGTCTTATCCAGGAGTGAAGCCACATGCCTTGAAAAAGCCCCCGTTGGTAGAAAACAAAGCAGTGCATCTCCTTAGCAACACATCCTACTGCTGCTTCACACTCTGCACAGGCTCCCCATTAAATATATAGGCCAATTCAAGCTCTCAGTCCCAATATTCATGGGTCTCCATTGATTGGCCTCAGCTACCTCAGAGATCAGCTTGCCTGCTGCAACCACGACTAAGGCTAAGATTTTTGTCATGGATATTTTTAGTAAGTCAGGGACAGGTCATGGTCTTCCATTTATTTTTCTTTACTGCCCATAACCTGTCCCTGACTTTTACTAAAAATATCCATGATAAAATGGAAAGGGATTAGGTAGCTGCGGGGTGGCTGGGAGCTCGGGGGCCCCCCCCACCAGTGGGGGCTCAGAGCTTCAGAGTCCCACTGCCCCCCCCCAGCAGTAGGGAGCTGCTGGGATCCCCCTGGCCCCTGTGGTGTCTAGGGATCCGAGGGTCCCCTTGATCCCCTGTGACAGAGGGGAGCTGCAGGTCCCCTTGCCCCCTCCCTAGCAGCAGGGAGCTGTGGGAATCTCCCTGCCACTGTCATGGTGGGGAGCTGTGGGGGCCACCTGCCCCCCATCGTGGCTGGGGGCTGTAGGGGTCCTCCTGCCCCACCACAGCTGGTGGGGAGCTGTGAGGATCCCTTTGCCACTGTGGCTGGTGAGGAGCTGTGGGGGTTGCCCTGTCCCCTGCAGCATCTGAGAGCTGCGGGGTACCACCCTTGCCTGCGGTGGCTGGGAGCTGCGGGGTACCTCCACTGCCCATGGTGGTTGGGAGCTTGGGGGCCCTCTGCCTCAGGCGGTAGGGGTACCTCATAGCTCCCTGCTGCTGTGGGAGGCTGCAGCTCCGAGCTGCTGGGGCTGAAGTCACAGATTTCCACAACCTCCGTGACAAAATCATAGCGTTAACCATGACCTTTCATGACAGCTACATGCTCCTGGAACAATAAAATTGTTAACCAATAGGGGGAGCCTCACAAGTGCCAGAGATAGAAATTTCTTAGGCGCTGGAGTTACTCTCACAAAAGGTAACTGCCCCACAGCCTAAGGACAACCACAGGGCTCAGTGTTCAGCTCTACGAAACATCTCTTTGACTGGACTTTTCCCAGTAAAGCCTTCATAACTTACAAAATAAGTTCTCCTACAGGTTGGAAGGAAAGGGAGAGATGCACTGTTATATCTAGGTCCCTACCAAATTCATGGCCGTGAAAAACACATCACAGACTGTGAAATCTGGTCTTCCCTGTAAATCTGGCTATTGTAGGGGGGCAGAGGAATAGCCACTCTTACTTCTACACTGCCTTCAGAGCTGGGCAGCCAGAGAGTGGTGGCTTTTGGCCAGGCACCTAGTCCAGAAAGCAGAGCCACCCGCAGCAGTGCAGAAGTAAGGGTAGCAATACCATACCATGCCACCCTTACTTCTGCGCTGATGCTGGTGTCGGCACTGCCTTCCTGGCCAGCAGCTGCCACTCTCTGGCCACTCAGCTCTGAAGGCAGTGCAGAAGTAAGCGTGGCAATACCACGACCCCCACTACAATAGCTTTGTGACCCCACTCCTTGTGACCCTCTTTCGGGTTGACCGCCACGGTTATAATACCTGAAATTTAAGATTTAAATGTCTGAAACCATGAAATTAAAGATTTTTTAAAATGCTATGACCATGAAATTTACCAAAATGAACCAGGAATTTGGTAGGGCCCTAGTTATATTTATTTTAATTATTCTGTAAGTGCTCAGATGCCTAAATACCTCAGTGCTTAGATGGCAGATCCTTCCCGACAGGCTTACATGTGCAATACCTCTGCTTGAGCTGATCTCTCAGAGTAACTTCCAACTATATTCCTCATTAACAGACCTAAGATCACTTATGTGTTTCAGTCATTGGACTCGGTATCAAAAGCCAGTTTTCATTAAAAATGGGGAGGGATTTTAAGATTGTGGGGCACCCCCTGAAAATTCCTGAGCAGGCTCTTTGAAATGAGCAAGGAATTAACTGGCACTAATAGTATCTTTCCCAAGTTTGACTGAGTCTAGTGCCTATTGGAACAGGTCTTCTGGAACTTAGTCAATGATGTGTGACTGTGCAGACATGATAAAAAAGCTCCAGGTTATGTAGATCTTGAGTCTCAATGTCTAGATTCAAGGAACTCTCCAGTTACCCACGACATAGCAATTACACTTTTATCCAGAAACTTATCCGTACAAGGTAACTTGATTTTAATACTGTGCATTGCAGTGGTCTCCTTTGGCAATGAGTCGTTATTTGTGATGGAAATACTGACCTACATTGTGACTCATAAGAGCATATGGAAAACTGCACAAAATCTCAGCGGGATCATAAATACTCCATGTCACCAGGGCTCAATATTTTTAGCAGCAAAAAGGTTTTGTATATCGTCATACACTTGGAAAATGCTGGAAGAGTTTCTTTTCATGTGAGTGTTGACATTTGTAAGCCAGGTTCCTGTTTAAACATGTGGAGCATCTGGATGGAGACAACCTTCTGAGCAAAGCTGTAGCTGACACAGAGCATCCTTATGCATGTAATCCAAAGCTTTTAAAAACCTCATTCATCTCTCTGGGGTTTCCCTCTTGTAGTTAATGCAGTTTTGTGGCTGAGTTGACTCCAGTACTCTCAGTGGAGCTGTGTGTGCACTTTATTCTGCAAATTGAAACCTTGGAGGAATGGATAACTCTTTCTAAGTCTCTCACACGCTGGATGAGAAGAAAAATAAATCCCACAGAAAAGTGTTACCACCACCAAAGCTTGTTGTAACAAATAAAGCCTTTTAGAGATCATAGCATTACTCAAGAACACAATATCAACTTTCAAAAATAAATTACATAGCAGTGAATGAAGAATCAACATTACTTGGTTCCAAATGTAAAGGAAGTATATTCATCTACATGAAGATTGGCTAGACATTAATTAAAGCAAGTGCTTTTTTGTTTTATTTTCAGATGCCAAGATTTAGTGTACAACTGCACAGCTGTCCATCGATATCAGTAACGTAAATCAATGCGCCATCAGTAATATACTAAAATTCCATTACTGAACTATATGGATTTTGAATTTCATTATTGTATTCTTGAAGCAGAAGATGCTAGCTTTCAAGAAGAGTTAATACTAGCCTATGGACTAGTCCTAGACAGAAAATAAGACACTAGCATTAGGGTTGAAAGTGCTTATCACGGATATCAGAACACCCTTCCAAGAACATCATAGTTATCAAAAAGCAATGGAGTGACTTGTGATTTTTACTGATGTAACTGAGCTCAGAATATGGTCTACAATGTTTACTTGTTCTGTATCTGGCTTTACCCGGCTGAACTTCAGGGGGGAAAACAAATTGACTCTCCAAAACTCAAAATAAATGCAACAATGTTTAAAAAAAGTGTATTAAACTTGTTAGCTAGTAAAGTTTCTTGGTGACCTTCTATAGTCTTGTTTAATGGTGATTATTAGATCTAAATTGTTAGGGCCAAAGAGCCTGTGAGTAAACCGGTGCAATTCCAATGAATCACGCCCATTTACATCTGGACTGAAGTGAACTCCTTCATTTAGGTACCTAAATGGGAGGGGTGCCCTTTGGAAAAAAACTGGCCCTTTGTGGGTTTGAGCACTTCTGAAATCTGGCCTTACTGTGCACATTAATATTCTAATTCAATCTTGTTACTCTTTTGGGAAGTGCCAAAGAATTGTAGTCTTTAGTGCATACAAGACTTCTGTGCATAAGATCTTATTAAATTACCTCTGCTTCTCTCTTTCTTCTTGTGTTCTGCACTGTTTCCATCAAGAATACAACTGCTATTGAAGGCGACAGGACTGGAGGTTGCCCTTCAGTGAATACTTCTGTTTCAGCACCAGCAATTATATCTGCCCTTCTGTTTTCCTATTGCCCCAAGCTACTAGTTTAAAAAAAAATGTGTAATGTGCAGTACATGGCATCGAAAGCTGTTAAATAAGGAACAGCTCCTGCCCTTAACAGGTAACACAAAGACTAAAATCACCTAGGGTTTGGCAAGCATGCATCATCCTTACAAGACAGTACAAAGGGTAGTACAGAAAATTGTAGGGATTTGGCACCATGCATTAGCAATAACTATTGGCCCCAGTCATGCCAACACTTAGGACTGTACATGTGACTAGTCCTTTGACTTCTGTGGGAGTATTCAGAAGTAAAACATCATGCATGTGCTCACGTGTTTGCATGATTGATGCCTTAATCACTAACTCTAGTTACAACCACCAAATTAAGTAAAAAGCCAGGGAGAAACACTGAATCACAAAAAATCCTGGAAAGCATATGGCCCATTCTTTCAGAGTCTCCATAGCTAAGGTTGACACTTGCCTTCCATTATAAACATTTGGCCCTCCCTTTAATTTCTCAAAACTGTAATATCTTATTTCAATTTTGCATATGTGTTCTGTGGTCAGCAGCCAATTTTCTGCTCATATATGAGGTGATACAGACAAGTGGTTTTCAAGATATGGGAACCAGGCAAAAATAGAGGTTAATCATGATTGTAAATTTTAGTACTATTTTTTCATGTCTCATCTACAGAACGGTTATCCTAGAAACTTCAAATGAAACGTGACTGATCTTGGTGCGTTTCTAATATCCAGGATCAATTATGGTATTGGAAAGGCCTAATGATTGTTTGCAGCCAAATTAGGAACCTCAGGATGGCCGACTGGCCTCTAATGTTGAAAGGTGCTAAAGGTGGAGACCTAAACTTTAATTTAAAATAATTTCTCTAGGTCTCTTCCATGGGGAGACTAGTTTCAAAATGCAAGCAAATTGATACCGTGAAGTACTTTTTATTTATGTATTTATTTTTTAAAAAGCTGTAGACTTTTGGAAGCCTCTAAGAAAAGCTCCTCGGTCCAAAAATACAACCACGTACCAGTGACTAACTTTACTAGTGCTCAGTAAAGCATGTGCAGAACTATGCTGTAGATATATAAGGAACAAGGCACGGATGATGGTTGAATTATGTCATTCTCTGGATTGGATTCAGATTATTTGGGTACCTTAATTATACAATTTTATGCTTTTGGATGTTTAGGTTTCTTCAAATTAAACCTTAATGAACCAGAATTTTTGATAGCTTCAAAGTTTTGAAAACTTTGACGCTCTCTTGTAAAGTATTTTTTTTAAACTCTGTAGTTTCAGAAATGTATTCTCAACTTTTACGCTAACTCATGATTTTCTTTGGTCAGGGAATGTATTTCAGGTTAATTTATTTCCCCATTTGCACCATCTCCATAATCCATTTACACTGATGTAAGTAGATATTAATGTCCAAGTTGGACAACGATTATCATATTTTAAATCCCAAATCACATCGTCTGAATGACATAGTATGCCATTTACCTATGTTGTCGCCATTGACGTAATGAGATGTTGTGAAAGCATGACTAAGTGTTAGTGTATATGCATTTTGCATGAAGTAAAATGTCACATGAACAGTTGAGAACTTTTAGGTACAAATGAGAATTGTATAAGATACTTGGGAATTCAAATCTGAAATAATCTAGAAGATATTTACAGTTTATATAGCAAACCATTACTTTCATAAATGGAAAAAGATGTAGAGTGCTGGGGGAAGTATGTAATTTTTTGATCAGTCCTTGAATAGTCATGGTAAAATTAATATTTGCCTACAATATATTTCTGACTTTAGAATCTTTCTATAATCATCCCATATAAATAGTGTGTGTGTGTGTATTCACACAATACTGTTAGAATCAATATGGAATAAGACAAGACAGAGCAAGTTTAGCTAATTTATGCAGATCTATTAAAGTAGTTTGGACTAGCTGTTCCAGATATTATATGGTCCTATCAAGCCAGCCAGCTCAAAGCAATAGCGGACTGGGTACACTGAATCCAACAAAACAAATGGTCACATTTGAAGAAATTAAATATCACTGGGGGGGAGGGGGGGAGGGAGAAGGGAAAATAACTGCCCCAAATTAGAGTAATGGCATAAAAAAAGAGTAGTGAGTGGGGGGGAGGGGAAGAAGAGAGAGAGAAGAGATTAGAGTTATGGAAAAGTTAATGCAGTTATTAAGTACCTGAAAAATAGATATGGCACAGATAGGTATATGGATATTTGGGTCCCATTTATTCAATACTGTGACAAAGTTCCTCCTCTATCTTGGTGGGTCCTGCACTTATTAGCAGATTTTCTTGCCTCAGAGATTCACCATGTGGGTTGGGGAACAGCCCAGAGACCTTCTCTGGAAGAACCCCCTTCTCTGGAAGAACCCACAGTCCAGGTCAATTGGGAGGTTTGGGGGGAACCCGGGCCTGCCCTCTACTCCAGGTTCCAGCCCAGGGCCCTGTGGACTGCAGTTGTCTATAGTGCCTCCTGTAACAGCTGCATGACAGCTACAACTCTCTGGGCTACTTCTCCATGGCCTCCTCCAAACACCTTCCTTATTCTTACCACAGGACCTTCCTCCTGACATCTGATAACACTTGTGCTCCTCAGTCCTCCAGCAGCACATCCTCATTCTCTCAGCTCCTTGCACCTCTTGCTCCCAGCTCCTCACACTCCAACCACAAACTGAAGTGAGCTCCTTTTAAAACCCAGGTGCCCTGATTAGCCTGCCTTAATTGATTCTAGCAGCTTCTTCTTAATTACAGGTTTCAGAGTAGCAGCCGTGTTAGTCTGTATCCGCAAAAAGAAGAACAGGAGTACTTGTGGCACCTTAGAGACTAACAAATTTATTAGAGCATAAGCTTTCGTGGACTACAGCCCACTTCTTCGGATGCATATCATCCGAAGAAGTGGGCTGTAGTCCACGAAAGCTTATGCTCTAATAAATTTGTTAGTCTCTAAGGTGCCACAAGTACTCCTGTTCTTCTTAATTGGCTCCAGGTGTTCTAATTAGCCTGCCTGCCTTAACTGGTTCTAGCAGGTTCCTGATTACTCTAGTTCAGCCCTGCTCTGGTCACTCAGGGAACAGAAAACCACTCATCCAGTGACCAGCCCTCTACCAGACTCCTGTACCCCACTGGTCTGGGTCTGTCACAATATCTAGAGCACACTCACTCACAAAACATCTCACATTTGAATGTTTTAAAAATACAGACATGGCTAGGTTCGTAAACACAAATGAAAATGGAATTCTCTTTTCCTTTAGAAAATCCACAGAAGCAACATAAGGAGCGTCATCGTAGAACATGGCAATACCCTGCCAGACAGAAAAGTGAGATGACTATGTCATTGCATGTTTCTCTAAATAAAAAGTGTATGGTAATGATTTTAAACTTGTTAAAACTTCCTAAATGAACACTTCTTAAATAAATACATCCCACTCACTATTCTGACCAAGTTAAAAAAAAAAAGTGAAATTACTTATCTTTTCCCTTCTCCAGAAATCACACAGAATGGGCACGGTGCTGAACTTCTGTTGTGCTTGCTTCCTCTTGGAAAGATCTGCTTGTTTGTTTAGGGTCTGAAAATGATACCAAGTTGTTTTTTCTCCAGAAACTTTAAATGTAGAAGTCTTATTTAACACCTTAATTAGATCAGGTTGTGCTCAGTTAGCTTTATAAGCCTCAGGAGAATCACGAGCATCCCCTTCATACAATTCTGCATTTTTCTTGTTGTTAATTTAATGCTTATGAAGAGCCCATAAATTTGTATTGATTTTTTTCCCTTAAAGGTTTCAGCCCCATTAGTATAAAGCACAGATGGGAGTCTTCAACTCATTACAGGGAGCTACTTTAATACTGACCCCATCAATCTGTTCTGTTTTCATTTCAGAGACAGAAGAGTTGCTACAGAGAGTTTATCTATATGCATCTGCTGTTGTGCATGTACCTAGATGACAAGTTCTGAAGTTAGTGAGGCAGAACAAAGGGAAATGGAAACATTATAATATGGATGAATAGGGGACATTTTGGCACGCTACCAAGCAGCCAGTATAGCTAGATTGAATTTATAACCCTGTTGCAGTTACTTAAGAAAACACACCACCATACATACACAGATCAATATTCTTGAGAGTTCGACCTGTTTATGTTTAAAAAAAAAAATTAACTAGGCTGATGCATTGACCACCTCTTCGAAATTTAATCACACTGGGACAATTAGAGTAATTTCATGTTTTCTACTTTAGCACTCCTCTGAAACGACCGCATCTGGATAACTTTAATTACTGATTTGACTCAGTAAAACAGAAAAGAAAAATGGCTACTTACATGATTAACAACTCCTGTTCTTCATCGGAAGTTTTTTTCTTTTTTAAAAAGGTTTTTCCCCCTAATAAAATAATCCTTTAGCCAACATAAAACTCAAGCTGAGGAAGCCTACGTGGGATAAAGACCATTATTACAACTTCATATTAAAATGTTTGCAACTCCAAAACTAATACCTTATTGATCATTTTAAAACAAATATTTTGCTTAGAAAATGTTTGCATCTATTTCTCCTTACACCTCCTCTATTTTATTGCATTAAAACAATCTTTGCTTAATAAGACTGTCTGATCCTGCTGTTGAGGTGCAAGTGAAACATAAAAGAGTAGGAATTTCAAACAATGTGGTGTTCATTCATTAAAGAGAACCATTTTCTGTAACTCCAATTTCATGATTCAGTAGCTCTGTTGATAGTAATTAGCAACAATGTGTAAAGATATCAGGATTTAGACAGGGTAAATTTGGCATCAGAAAAGGAGAGACATTTCTTGGAGACATGGCTAGAGGGATGGTGATTGCATAAACTGATAGAACTATTGTATTTTGTAGCAATTTGAGGTCATAGGTTCTGAACCTGCAAACAGTCAAAAGCACATTCTTAACTTTATTCAGATGACTAGTCCCATTAGTGCCAATGGGACTACTCAGAAGTAAAATTAAACTTGTGCTTAACCGTTTGAGGATCATGTCCAGAAATTCTTATGCTATATGCTATGATGTAAAAGCACTTTTAAAGTATAATTTAAAAATCATATGTATAACAGCCAGTGTCAATAAAAAAAACCTCCCAACAACTTAGAAAGTCATTCAGCTGAGCAGCAATAATTATTTCAGCCTGGACAATAACTTTTTATATATTTTCTTCACTTGTTCTTTATTGCTAATGAAGACAGGATCTTTACTTCTTAGGAGTTCATCTCCTCCAGCCTATTGTTCTATAATGTGACATCACAATCATTTCTGTAGCAACCAATTGTCACCTCACAGTTGGAGGATTATTTTTCAAAGAAAAGCAATTAATTCACTTCAAGTAACTAATTATCGCCTCTCACCCTACCCCTCCAAACATTCATTCTTTTTTACTTCCACCCACCCAAAAAATTCCCTATTATATACAAGTTGCTTCACTAGGAATGATCTTTCAAAGAGGAAAAACAAACCCACATCAAAACACAGAGGATTAGGACTTGAGGTGGGGGGAAAAAAAACCCAGCAGGACCAGACAAATTCTTATTAAGCAAAGATCCTGTTTTCATGTAATAAAGGAGTAAAGAGAAATAGAGAAAAATAATATTGAGATAGATGCAAACATTTTCTAAGCAGAATGTTCATTTAAAAATATTATAAGGCATTAGCTTCAGGTTTGCAAGCTTTTTGATATGAAGTTGTAATAGAGCACAAGTGGGCATCCTAAATGCCTTAGCTCTAGCTTATGATTTTATTAGTGGCACATTTGTTTTAGTTACTGGTTTTCATTAGATATGACAAGTAGAGGAAAACCATTTAAGCATTAATATTTAAGCAGTCAGTTTTTTTTTTTTTTTAAAATGGCCCATTTCAAATTCTACATTGCTGTCCTCGTGGAAAGAAAACAAAGAAAACAGTGACTGCACATGGCCTGGTCATTCTAGTCCAGGTTCTTTTTGTAGCAACAACTGAATAGAATGAGATATTGGCAAAATGTATTGGTTATAACATTAAGGATTTCTGGTCTTATGTTTGCAAAGAGAGAATGCAACTAACAGTGACATAAGAAAATTACAGATTAAAAACAGTCAATCCAGACATTGTCACACACACTTAAGAAAAAAAGGTAAGGCAAAATTACAATAAAATGTTAACATGCTACATCAAACATTTCTTGTACAGGATCAGGTTAATATTCAAAGAACCTGGCTAAAGTTTTGCTTGCCAGCTGGGAAGCACTCCTCCTCGGAGTGTGCTGGAAAGGGTGACCACATTTCTAAATGCCTCTCCTCTTTTTGGCAAGTGTTGGGCCCTATTTTAACTGAACTGGTTCAGGACATATTGCAGGGGAATGAGATTTCAGATTTGTGGTTATGCAGTTTTTTAAAAAAACAATAGAAACAACTGAACAAACCCCTACAACGTGGGCCCTAATCCTGCAGACAGCTGCACTAGTACAGACCATGTACCTATGCAGAGTCCAACTGGAATCAGTGGGCATAGAGTCCATGTTTGTGGCCAAGCCCAGATATGGGATACTACAATAGGTCAAAAGAATCAAAGGAAATAAAACTAGCGTGTCTCTTCACTGCTAAATATTTTCTTTTAAATCAACATAGTCCCCAGTTTGTGGTGGACCCTGGCAAATGAGCTAAGGTCTGTTAATAATAACCAGATATGGGTCAGAGACAAAGCCCCAACTTCCAAATACCCCTAAGCTTTGGGGTGATCAAAATTAGAGTCTCATATGTCATTTGTAGGTGGAGCCAATCACTGTTAACTTCGTATCTAAGGTACTTATATAGCCCCTCATCACCAGAGTGTCTGAGCCAAGACCTATGCCCCTCAGATTCTTTAACATCTTTATTCTCACAATACCCCTGTAAGATAGGGAAGTGCTATTAGCCCCATTTTACAGATGGGGGAATGGAGGCACAATGGTACTTAGGTGCCTAAGTCCCAGTTTTAGGCTCCATTGTGATGCACAAAGCCCCACTCTGCTGCCACCGCTGAATTCTGTAGGCACCTAAACACATTCAGTGCCTATGTTTTCAGGGTAGAAGCTCCCTAGGACCTATATTTCTGCCACTGAGCATGCACACTGCTGCTTAACTCTAGGAGTCTAGTCTTCTATGTAAATCCCAGAGCAAGCCACAAACTGGCGAAGACAGGAGGAGATGGTGGTGCTGCCATTGCCAGCCACTTTATATCTTCTAGCCCAGCAGTTAAAGACTCACCTGGGATGTGGGAGACTCAGGTTCAATTCCCCCGTCTGCCTGAGGGGGAGAAAGGATTTGAATAGGGGTCTTTGACTTCTCAGGACCGTGCTCTCACCACTGAGCCATGGGATAGTCTGATGGGGTGGGAGTGCTCCCTCAATCTCTCCTGTTGAAGCTATTCCACTTTGGATAAATATTTAGAGTCACTGGGCTAGAGAGACCCTCTATAGCCTGGTGGTTATGGCATCCACGCAGGAGCCCCAGGTCCCAGTCCCCCTGCTCTAGTTATACACAGTGGAGAGATGGAGGAGGACAGTCCCACTACAAAATATCCCATAGCTCAGTGATAAGAAGTGGGAGACCCAAGCCTCAAATCCCTTTTCCCTATCAGCTAGAGAGGGGGAGTTGATCCCAAGTCTCCCATATCCAGAGTACACTCCCCACTGGGCTAACAGTTATAAGGGATAGGACACTCCCTTCTCCTTTATTTTAGGTGGGCATAGATGTGCTCAGAGCACACCTATTGCCTCAGGCTCCAAAGGGAAAGTAGGAAAAGGATTGCCTACCTGGTGAATCCCACTGAGACTTAGGCAGAAGATATGTGCTGAGGGGTGTCAGGACTGAGGCAGCTGTGTGCACGTTCAGCCACTGAAATTTAGATGCCTTAGGGACATTACTAGTAGAAACATAGGCACCAGCTGGCAGTGGTTTTGTCAATGCCATTTGGTGCCCATATCCAACATTTAGGCACCTAAAGTGGCAGGTAGGCATCAGAGTCCCTTTGTGAACCTAGGCCTAAGTGACTTGCCCAAGGACATTCAGAGAGTCTGTGGCAGAACAAGGAAATTGAACTAGGTTATCCTACAGCTTAAGCTAGTATTTTCCCCACTAGTCCATCCTCCATACAACAATTCACCCTGGTCTCTGGAATATCAAAGAGAATGCACCAGAAAACAATAAAAGTCACCAGGAGAGTTTCATTTCTATTTTAGTCACAGTAGCTGTGATCACATTGGACCATAGAATCATCGAAGATCAGGATTGGAAGAGACCTCAGGAAGTCATCTAATCCAACCCCCTGCTCAAAGCAGGACCAACCCCAACTAAATCATTCCAGCCAGGGCTTTGTCAAACCGGGCTTAAAAACCTCTAAGGATGGAGATTCCACCACCTTCCTAAGTACCCATTCCAGTGCTTCACCACCCTCGTAGTGAAACAGTTTTTCCTAATATCCAACCTAGACCTCCCCCACTGCAACTTGAGACCATTGTTCCTTGTTCTGTCATGTGCCACCACTGAGAACAGCCGAGCTCCATCCTCTTTGGAACCTCCCCTTCAGGTAGTTGAAGGCTGCTATCAAATCCCCCCTCACTCATCTCTTCTGCAGACTAAACAAGCCCAGTTCCCTCAGCCTCTCCTCGTAAGTCATGTGCCCCAGCCCCCTGATAATTTTTGTTGTGATCTTTTGGACTCTCTCCAATTTGTCCATATCCTTTCTGTAGTGGGGTGCCCAAAACTGGATGCAATACTCCAGATGTGGCCTCACCAGGGTTGAATAGAGGGGAATAATTACTTCCCTCTATCTGCTAGCAATGCTCCTACTAATGCAGCCCAATATGCCGTTAGCCTTCTTGGCAACAGGGGCATACTGCTGACTCATATCCAGCTTCTCATCCACTGTAATCCTCAAGTCCTTTTCTGCAGAATTGCTGCTTAGCCCGTCAGTCCCCAGCCTGTAGTGATGCATGGGATTCTTCTGTCCTAAGTACAGAACTCTGCATTTGTCCTGGTTGAACCTCATAAGATTTCTTTTGGCCCAATCCTCCAATTTGTCTAGGTCACTTAGAACCTTAATCTACCCTCCAACGTATCAACCTCTCCCCCCAGCTTAGTGTCATCTGCGAACTTGCTGAGGGTGCAATCCATCCCATCATACAGATCATTAATAAAGATTTTGAACAAAACCGGCCCCAGGACCAACCCCTTGGACACTCCACTTGATATTGGCTGCCAACTAGACATCAAGCCATTGATCACTACCCGTTGAGCCTGACAATCTAGCCAGCTTTCTATCCACCTTATGTTCCATTCAGCCAATCCATACTTCTTTAACTTGTTGGCAAGAATACTGTAGGAGACAGTATCAAAAGCTTTGCTAAAGTCCAGATATATCACATCCACTGCTTTCCCCATATCCACAGAGCCAGTTATCTCATCATAGAAGGCAATCAGGTTGGTCAGGCATGACTTGCCCTTGGTGAATCCAAGTTGACTGTTCCTGATCACCTTCCTCTCCTCCAAGTGCTTTGGAATGGTTTCCTTGAGGACCTGCTCCATGATTTTTCCAGGGACTGAGGTGAGGCTGAACGGTCTGTAGTTCCCTGGGTTCTCCTTCTTCCCTTTTTAAAAGATGGGCACTATATTTGCCTTTTTCCAATTGTCCGGGACTCCCCCAAATATAACCATTCCTCGGACAAAAATTACTTCAAAGAAATGGGATTTTCACCTATGGAAGGATTACAGGATTTGACCCATTAGGAGAAATCTTGGCCCCACTGAAGTCAATGGCAAAACTCCCATAGACTGCAATGGGGCCAAGATTCTACTCTCAGTCTTTTCTATGCTTAAGATTCTAAATTAGAGTTATCATTCCTTTGAGTGAATATAGACTAGTATGTCTCTACACAGTGCCTGTTTGTTGAGTGTCGTTCACCTGTCATTCTTATTAATACACCTCTACCCAGATATAATGCTGTCCTCGGGAGCCAAAAAATCTTACCGCGTTATAGGTGAAACCACGTTATATCGAACTTTGATCTACCGGAGTGCACAGCCCCCCCCAGCGCGCTGCTTTACCGTGTTATATCCAAATTCGTGTTATATCGGGTCGCGTTATATCGGGGTAGAGGTGTATTATATTAGTCCCTAATGGGGTCCTGATCCTAACAGGAGCCTTTGTGTTGGGCACTGAACAAACCTAGCCACGGTCCCAGCCTTGAACAGTTTATAATCTAAGGAGAAGACAAATTACCTTCCTATAACAATAGGAATATAAAGTGGGGGAATGGAGATGAGGGTAATACAAGCTTATCTTGGGGCAACTTGAAGGTTCCTAATTTAAAAACACTTTTTCCATTATTTTAAAATGTGCCTTCAGATGATAATTCCAAATCCTCCCTTAATGTGGTGTCCAAGTCCTGGCATCAAGGGATCTGGTGTGCGCATACATGTGCATCAGGCTATTTGCTATCCTGTATTAGCTTACATTAATGATCGTGCTTGGATATCCCCCTCCCCCCACATTTGTGTAGTACCTGCTTGAAGTCTATATAGTCCAGTGATACCATGCTAATTATGAAAGGTTTCAGAGTAGCAGCCGTGTTAGTCTGTATCCGCAAAAAGAAGAACAGGAGGACTTGTGGCACCTTAGAGACTAACAAATTTATTAGAGCATAAGCTTTCGTGGACTACAGCCCACTTGTGCATCCGAAGAAGTGGGCTGTAGTCCACGAAAGCTTATGCTCTAATAAATTTGTTAGTCTCTAAGGTGCCACAAGTCCTCCTGTTCTTCTTCATGCTAATTATAAGGTCTTCATTAAGAATTCTCTCTTAAGGCTGTTAGCTAATTGTACCTCTGTAGATTATGTTGATTGAAACTCTAGGCCAAGATTTTACAGTTTAGGAGCCAAGAATCCCATTTGACTTGCTTGCGTCAGCTACATGCAAATTGCATCTAAGAGAAGACCTTGTGCTTGCGTTGCCCGGACAGCGTATGTTTAATGAGGCTCAAAAGCTACTAAGTTCTCTTGCAGAACTAAAATAGAAAGGAAAATAAAATATGGCACAATTAGATTGGCAGTGTTTCAAACAGCCTCTGAAATTGCTTATAAATACAAAAGTGACCCAATGAGGCAGAAAAGTCAGAGACTACTCACAGGGGAGACGTTAGGGGAGTAGATGGCTCAGGATATTGGAAATGGGAAACAGAGTCTTCTACATCCGGGTTTCTGTTTTAAAACTAGTCCATGTTGGTAAAAAGTGAAACACGGCTGTCTGGTCCCGATGGGAAACCAGCTGTGATCACAGTTTAATTCCCAGTCTACAAGTCCACATAACAAGAGCTACCACTTGCTCCAAGTCTGAAGCAGTATAACTTGTAAATGAAACTCAAATTTAATATGAACTCCCACAATACCTTCCCCAGAGCGCTCTCACTCCATACAGGAGCCCTCCCCCAATAGGCTCAGATTCCCACATTAACTTGTATTGTTTTGTGAGGTGAGGCCCACTGTATTTCTTTGTAATGCTTTTGGGAACTCCAGGGGAGAGCTGGTTGACTTTCTTCTCTCTCCCAGAGATTCTTTTTTCTCCCGGGATCATTCCTTCAGGGACTGGCTTGTTTCCCTCCTAATCTATTCTCAGGCTCTACCTGCTCCCATTTCTTCTGACACAATTTTCCTTCTGAGCCTAAGCCCTTCAAAATTTTCATGAAATAAAGGGTGTTTGGGCACAACACCTACTAATTAGGAGATGCCTGAGAGAGGACTGTGTGTGGATGTTATCCAGCAAGTCAGGCACCCTAATAAATAGAATAGAGGACCTCAAGACTGGAGCACCTCGAAGAATGAGGAGAGCATGGATATAGGAAGAGCAGAAGTTTGCCAGGCCTATCTTCTAAGGCAGTGGTTCCCAAACTTTAACAGCCCACGAATCCCTTTCACTAAATTGTGAAATCTCATGAACCCCCTCCTAAAAATGAATATTTTCAGGGGTTAAAGTTTAAATTTGCTCAGTGTAATGGATGCCTCAACTGCCCGGCCCTGCTCTTCCTGGGGCTTGGGCTGGGGTTCGGGCTGCCGGCTCCCCCACTGACGGGGGCGGGGCTCGGGCTGCCAGCACTAACTGCCCGGCCCCGCTCTCCCTGGGGTTCGGGTTGCCAGCCCAGCCTGAAGCGCTGGAGTTCGGGTTGCCGGCTCCCCTGCTGACCGCCAGGAGTCGGGCTGCCAGCCCCAACTGCCCGCCCCACTCCAGCCCCCTGAAGAGCACTGGGGTTTGGGCTGCCGGCTCCCCCACTGACGGGGGCAGGGCTCGGGCTGTCAGCCCCAACTGCCCGGCCCTGGTTTCCCTGGGACTCGGGGTGTCTGTCCTGCAACCAGGTCCCACCTGCTGTCTCCAATGCCCGGGGCCCTCTGTCTGCCATTAGTGAAATTTTTCTGGCAAACCCCCTGTAACATTCTGTGAACCCCCAGGGGTTCGCAAACCCCAGTTTGGGAACCACTGTTCTAAGGGTATGCTTATACAGCAAAAGCAGTGCAGAGGCTAGCAAACCAGAGCTAGCTTGAATGCAGCTAGTATGGGTAACAATAGCAATGAAGACAGCACCAGTAGAACAAGCCTGGCACTCTGGGCATGTACTTAGCTTGCTGGCCTGCTGTGAAGCCTATGCTATGCTCTCTTCACTGCTACTGCTAGCTACATGTGCTAGCTGGATTCATGCTAGCTTGGGTTGGCTATGCACAGCTTTTGCTGTGTAGACATACCCAAAACAATTCCAAATGAAAAGGAGGGGTCCAAGTGGGAGGGGATGCAGGGCTTGTGACAAGATGACCAGGGGCAAAAAAAGACTGTCTGGATTGCTCCCATTTCTCACTGTACGGGATATAGAAAGTATTTTGGTATTTGACACTTCTAGTTTCTGGGTATCCAGAAAGTGGAGGTGCCATAGCCTTTTGGAGAAGGCTTAAGGAAGTTTTAATACAGGTTTGTGGTTTGGGAGGATGCATGAAGGATGATTGAGTTAAACTATCCCCTGGGTTCTAAAAGTGATCCTTTCAGATAAGGGTTGCACCTGGCTGTGTGCAATGTGGGGAAATGTTTATTGCTGGTGTCTGGGCTGTCCTTGCAGTATGGATAAATACTTCAACTGTGCAGGCTGTCAGTCCAGCACCTTTCACAAGCAATCTCTAATTTTTATTTGTTGATTGATCTTAAAATCTAGCTTTTAGATATAGGCTAGAACCAAGTTCCCTTAAGGCTAAGACAAAGACGTCCTTATACACGATGCATCTAAAACCCTAATTATTTTTGAATCCCTCTGCTGTAACTTTTACACAACTTGCCTTATTGCATTTGCTGACTTTGGTAGTTCTATTTATTGAACTAAGCCTCCATGCAATACCACCACCATGTCAAAGGAAACAAAACAAAACAAAACAACAACCTCCCAAATGGCTTTTAGGATGAGCTTACATTAAAATAAAACCACAGCCTTTCTATTGCTGCATTAGTCATTAGCTCAGGAAACATGACTGCATCAATCCTTTTCTTTCCTTTAAGAGATTAAAAGTCTTTGAGAGTCTCTTAAATCTTTGTTGTAGAATACAAAGCTTGGCAAGTATGACTAACTTTTCTTAAAACTAATACTTAAAATAACTGGCTGTCCATTCCAAATTCTACAGGGTTCTTTAATACAGAGACCAAAATTTAGAGACAGTAAATCCATTACTCAGTAGTACCTGCACCTACCCCCTAGACACTCTGGCCCAGATCCTCAAAGGTAAATAGGTCCCTAAGGCCCTCTGACTTCTTGCATGAATAGCAGATGAAACATTTTGTTTCAGAAATGCCACGTTTCAGTATTTCCAAAAAGAATTTTTCCAGTTTGCAGAGAAATTTCAGAAAATTTGTTTTTGCTTCAATGAAGAACAAATCCATAACAAAAACCCAACCGATAAATTTCTCATGAACTGAAAAACATCAGTGTCAGTTCACTCTAGTTTTAGCCCACGTTATCTGGTAGAGTTAAAACCTAGGTCCTCTGCCCTGAGGGTTTACTTTGTACACCTTTAATTTTCCTAGTGATACATGGCTTAAGTCTTCCAGGTGAGAGCTGAGAATCTCTCTGTGAGAGGTGAGGAAAGAGATTAATGACTCTGAGGGTGAGTAAACAAAAATAAAATACAATGTGTATATTGAGGTACAAGTACTACTAACAAATGTATTACTTGTTGACCGTCATGATCCAGAGAACTCAGCAGGCAAATTTGGGGTGAAAGTTTTTCAATTTTCTAAGCATTCTGGAAAAACTAAATTGATGGAATATATTTGAACAACATCTGTCAATTAAACCCACTCTTATGTCCATAACCAATTACAATTCTTAATTGATAAGTGGCAGAAATCAAAGCCATGCGATCAATTTGCATTAGAGGGGACACTAATGACAGAGGAGTGTCATTCGAGCAGCTAAGAAACTACAGCCATCATAAAACATTTGCAGGTAATTAAAATGAACCACTTCTCAGAGGTAATAATTGATCTGTTCTGATTGTTAGCTACCAGAAATTCAGATGGAATGCTTGCTCAGACACCAGATAAAGTTATTAGAGTTTTGGCTTAAATAAAGTTAGAGGTATCCAGAATACAGAGGACTGACAAAATAAAAATACCTGTCAGAGAAATTCTTATTGAAAATGTTTTCTGAAATTAAACAGCAAAACTTCAAATATTTTCAGGGAAAGACTGTGAGCCACATTCTTAGCGAGTTTAAATCAGCATAGCAATGTTGCTGATTTATACCAGGTGAGAATCAGGCCTGGTATTTTAAGGGTTAACTCCCTGAGAAACCAATTTAAAGGCTATTTTCCCCACACAGCTGACATTTTCACTGGGTTGTTGAATATGTTGTTTCACCACCAGCTAATCAGAATCTCGCTTAAGTGTTTACAGAGTGCCAGTCATTGTAGTATCTAGCCAGGAGAGTGGCTGGAATTTTCTATGTTGGCTGTAAACCAGCATATTAATAAAGGTCAAGCCATCGAGGATCCGTTACCACCACCACAATAGAGCAGCTGTAGCCAGGAACTCCCGGGGCATACACACCTGTTTTAAAAAAGGTACTTTAGCTGAAGCACTCTGAGAAATACAAAGTGAAGATTATGCCTAACTTGGCCTCTACACCCCTCTTCCATGTTTCCTGGTCTTCTCCTCGCTCTCTGTGCACCACCCCTCACCCATAACTGTCCCAGTCCCCACATTTTTCCTCCATACCCCTCTTCTATGGCTCCTTTTCTATATCCTTCTTACAGCCCCCACAGATACCCTGTTCTCCTTTCAGTGCCCCTTCTCTTTGCTCCCTCATCCCTGCCCTCCTCTCCATTCCTCCTTCCATGCCCTGGCAATCTTCTGCATCCCTTCTTGTGCTCACTCCTCCTGCCTCCCCCCAGAATTCCACCATCCCTGCACCCTCCTATCGCTCTCGAGTCATGTCACAGGTTCTGCTCTACACACTGCTTGCCAGCACCTCTTCGGGGCTCATCTGGGGAATTAGCTTGCAACTGTCCATGCCCTGTCTGCCAGTCACTCAGCTCATGGTCCCAGTCACTCACTCTGCGGCTACTCTTCCACCAGTCCAGAGCTGCTGTGGCTCTCCTTCATGGCTTAATCCTCTGGCCAAGTTACCATCATCCCCCCCTTCCGGGATATTATCAAGGTCACCTTCCTTGGAGCCACAGGCAGTGTCCATCTTCAATGCACTGACAGTACCACTCCCCCAGTGGCTGGTAGGGAAACCCAGGCCCGCCCTCTACACCAGGTACCAATCCAAGGATCCTCAAACGATCAGTTCTGGTCTCTCTCTCTCTCTCTCAGACCTTACTGTTCCTTCCCAGGACTAATTCCTACCCTTCCTTTCTCAGGCTCCTACTTTCCTCTTTGTATCAGTGTGACTGTAGGTTCATCTTGCTACAACCTAGGGTGACTATATTTCCCTATGCTGAATACAAGACACCTGGTAAAACTACTCATATTCAAGCAAGTTCAATGGCAATCAATTAGAACTATGTAGTACAAACATTCAAATTAACATCAAGTTGACTGAGCCCCTGTTAATAAAGAAATACTGTATAGTTGGATTTTTTTTTACCTTTTTATCTTTAACGCTTTAGGGTTCACACAGCGAGAGGTGACACCCCCCTACATGGGGAGAGGTGACTCACAGGGGGGTGACTGACTGACCCTCCCTGCCCGATGCTCTCCACCCTCCATGCTGGCTTGGCCCCTGGGATGAACCCACCTCTCCTGGTACCGCGTCTTCCTGAGGCAACACGTGTGTGTGGGGATTCAGGGTCACATGCCCCCCCCCAGATTTCTGTTAGTGTTCACGCCAGAATGTGGCCAGCAGCAGCCTTTCAGCACTGTGTGGGAGGGAAGGGACAGGAGCTGCTTCCAGCCACAGAGGAAGGGGGAAGGGATGACCTGGCCCGTGTCTTTGCAGAGTTCATCTCTTCCCCCTCCCCCCACCCCCATGACTGGAAGCAGCTTGTCCCTTCCTTTGAGTATGCCTAACTGTGTAACTCCTTTCTTTGATATCCTGTTGCTTTTCTGTTTGAGTTTATTGACTTAACTGAATAAGTTATTTAGAGCATGCGTTCCCGAAAGGCATGCAGTTTCATGTTAAATAAAAGAGAAATATTAAAAGAAGTTGACATTATAATTAAATTAACATTTATCCAGGATTTGGGATTTTTGCTCATCATACCAGCAAACGAGGCTCTGACCCTATCCTTATGGATCCTGCCTGAGATTGTTAATAATGCATTTGATGGAGCTACTACGACCATACAAAGAGCAGAGTTCCATTGTAGGAATGTCTCTTGAACAGTATAATTGACACATATGGATCATTTAAATTGATTTACTATTTGGTAACATGCTGTGGACACACAGATATATGAAAACAGAGGAGGAAGCTTAGGTATAAACTACGTTACTGGGATTTCTCCAGAGAAAATTGGTTTATCTTTCACTTGCCTACAAATTCAATTTGCTTCTTTGACTTCCTGTATTGATACAAATGGAGTAAATCAGAGGATGGCTTAAATAGACATGTCTAGGTAAGCATTTTTCATTCCCTTTTCTCAATTAAATGAGCTGCAATTGCATTACAGACGACTCTGCTTCTAAAGCTCATAAATATTCCTAATGCATTCTGTCTAGCTAAACCTCGAGTGACGCAGTCACCTGCCCCACTGAACCTTTCTTTCCATTTCTTGACGTGCTTGGAGAGCTACATTTTTACTTGGAGTTATTGCTAGTTGAGATGTAGAACTATTCAGAGTTCTTTGTATGCCTTCATTTCCCCCCCCCCTCAGATGGATACAGATTGTCCGATTGTCAGATACCCATTAGACATCAGATTGTAGCTGGAAGCAGAATTTTATAGCAGAGGCTAGTTTTTAAAAGCCATTCAGGAGAAGCTTCAAAACTAACTTTCAAAACATTTTATAGGCCCTTTTTTTTTTGTCCTAGAGAAGAATACAGTTGGAGAAAAGACGTGCAAATGCATTTTTTTGGTGGTTTTGAAAAAAATATTTATTGAATAGCTATTTTTCAGACACCCAACACACTCATCAAAAATTAATGATGACTGAACAGGAAAGACCAAAAATGAGTACCAATAATTTCTAAGAGCTGCTTTATTAAGACCTTTTGGGGTTATTCAAAACACATGAACTCATTGTTCACTGGATTTATAAGCAAAGCAAAACCTTGACTCGGTTGCACTGTTTTTCCAATGCAGTGGTTGAGAGTTTGTAGAATTTGTTGCGTCTTTCTTTAAAAAAGAAAAAAGGAAATAAAAATCACAGATCCTGGACTGGGATTTGCTCCATGATACGGATAGAACAGAAATGATGATAAACATATTGAAATAAGGAGGGGCTGTACTGGGATATAAAAAGTGGCAGAGGCAAGTCGGTGAACAGAGCTAGAAGGGGAAACTCAGGAAACTGTAGGAAGTGAGAGAGGCTCTTGCAGGAAAAGAAAACCCCTGATGGCGGGGGGATTTTGGGGCCCAAGTCCAGTGAGCAGGAGGCTCCTGGGGGAAACCCTGACTGGGTTTGGTCCTAGAGGCCAGTGCCAGAAGGCTGACCTCTGGCTAGGAAGAGCAGGGATGATGGGCTGTGAGAACAGAGTGGGACAGAAGAAGAGCTCTAGTTGCGAGAGAAGACATCAGAGCTAAGTGTGGACTTGTGTGTGGTGATTTTTGGGACCCTGAGGACCATCAAAATCTATTTCTGTTATCAAACCAGACCTGGGCAGGGGTGGTGGTGCCTGTGTTCACTTCGTAAGGGGCCGTAAAGAGGGGGAGAAACAGAGGCAGACCTCCACCTATGAGGGGGTGCTCAAGAGGCAGCCAACACTGTTGCAGGACATTAATCCCTGCTCAGGGCCTGTATATGCTACTGTAATCCTAATAATATTCATCCTTGTCCCAAAACCAGATTCTATGCACAGGCCCAGTTAGTATACCAGGAATTATTGGAAGCTAAGCAGGTATGTTAAAACGGCAACAGTATATTCATTGCCAGTTTAGAATGAACCTTGGTCCCTGCTCATGCCATAGCTATCAAATCCAAGAGGTCAGGTTTTAATTGCCAGGTAAATCACTTGATTGTACCAGATAATCTCATAGAATAGGGTGAATTAAATAGAAATATTCATGTTCCCTGGTAGAGATTGCCTACTGGTAACAAACAAGTCCCTGGCTTTTACTGTGCATGTTTTCAAAATGGGACTAGTTAAATCATGACTGGACCTTGCTGTAAAAGAATTCAGACCCAGATCTCCATAATCTAGAAAAACTGCATTTCTTAGCTAAATGAAGATATAAAGCCCCACTATTATGGGGGACTTACAAGCGTGTGATAGTTGCCAGGAAGAAGCATACATCAGAGAGGAGAGGGAAATACCTTCCAGATAAAATATACAGGGAAGCAAATCCAACCTCTGGTGGAGTAAGACCAAGGAAAATCTGGATCAGTAATAAATCCATACCCCCATCATAATAAAAAGGCATTGTGTAGTTGGAATGGTGTTAGCTTTTGGATGACATGTGAATCTGGGGGCTAGATCACTCAAGGTCATTTCAAGACCTCTGGATAATATCCCTACTCTTTAAAACACAAACACAAAACAAAACAAAAAACCCCCCTAACTTCCATGTTCTGCGCAGGTTTCAGCTCTGGTAATCGCACTCTGCATGCCTAAGTTTCTCTTGCTGTTTCAATTAAGTCTGTTCTGCCCCATCCCCCACAAAAGTATCATATAGCATTGCTTGTATAAAGCATGTGCCACCTTCTATTCCAGATTTGATAGCATTTCTGTGGTGGGCTATATGATTCTTCCACATATAGCTTGCGCATCATTTTCGGATCCATCAAGATGAAAGATGTTGTGTAAGTTTGAGATGGACCTGAACCCCAAATCCAAAGATATTCAAATTCTGAAGAGGGGATGTCAAAACCTGGACACAAGCATAGATCACAATTCCGGGCATAAGTCCTTTTCTAATATGAATGCAAGCTGTTAGAGGCCAAGTTCTGGCCAGCCTTTGTGCGAACACACAAGGGAGGAGTTAGAAGGGAGCAAAGAATTTCATCCACCTACTGCTGGAGCCCCTGTGCAGGAACTATCTAGAACCCAAATAGGACAGTGCTAGGTACTTGTTCCCTTTCGCCCCCCACACCAGCCCTCCCACGTGTCTCTACGGTGCTAGATGTCTAAGAGTAGGCAGAGAGTGCGAGGGTGGGACTATGCATCCCCTCTGCAGTCAGCTGAGTAGCCGGGCACACAGGGAAGATACATTCTATTTAAGCATTGTGTGTGCTGCCTACTAGAATGCAATCTGGCCATTTCAACTGACTACACTGTTGCATGGGAGATAGTATTAGATTTTTGCACTAATACTATAATTTATATGAAGCCATATTTTAGGTTTTTAATGAAATAATTAAATAATAAAGTTGCAGATACTTATTTAAATAAGTGCAGCTCAAGCATGGGAGGTGAGTGAGAAATTAAACATGGTATTTATAAAATGCCAATCGGTTATTATTATTTATTTATATACGCTGTGAGAAATATGGATACTTTGGACAGGTTTTTGGAGACTAGTTCACATCACTGCTAGTATTGAAATGTAAAAGTAAGAAATTCAAAGCTTTTCTTGAAGGGGTAATACCTGATTCATTTTCCTACTTTAAAGAATATTCTTGTTTTACTTTTCAGACAGTAGTCCTGTAACATGATCAGTTGCCTCTTGAGCACCGCCTCGTGGTGAAAGGTCACTTTGCAACACCTTCCCCCTGTTCAACATTCTCCCTTAAGAATGCTACACAGTCTCTCAAATCAATCACAGCCTTGCTTGGGGCCTGTTTTTTTAATTATTATTATTAACCAAGAGTTCTAAAGAACAAACACAAAAAGCTTCCACTCAGCATTAAGCTGGGCATAACCTCTTCTCCCAAAGGCACTGTCCCTTCCTGTTTGAAAGGGCAGTTGGGGCACATGCAAAATTAGGCCTGGCCTGGTCTTGTCTGGTCTGCCTTCCTTGCCTTCTCCCAAAAGAAAAACAAAGCTTTCAGCCAGCTCTTCTTGCCCAGCTCCCTTCCTCAAGGACCAGTGCAAAAGACCATCTAACTCCACAGCTTTACTCTGCAGTCCCCCTTCCAACTCTACCCTTACTGGCCCCCTCTCACCTTTTATAGCCCAGGTGCAGCTCTGCCGCCGCAATTGACTCAGCTGGGAGTACCTGCTCTGGCACAGGGGAGTTGGACCTATTTTAATCACAGGGACCAGCTTCCTTGAGAAGGTCCCATTGTGCTGGGTGAGGAGACATGAAGCAAATAAGACAAACAGTCCTTGCCCCTAAGTTTACAAACTTATGCTGCAGACGGGCTGAGTAAAGAATATTGCAATTCTTGGTGCCGGCAAATTACAGCTGCAAAAAGCCCAGGCTTTAACAAGCTGGACCATCATATACAGAAAAGCCTGGCAGGGAAAAATATGGGAGCTTCTTCTTCTTTTGCAAGGAGGAGCTAAAAAGGGGGAAAGGGACATTGACTGTGGCATAGTGGAACTTGGTAGAGTCTTGGCTCTAAATTCTTGAGCCATCTGAGGCTTTAACCTGACATAAGTTTGGAAGAGGCCAATATTTCTGCTGCGGTGCCAGGGCAGTAAAAGCACATCTCAGCACCAAAGAGCTAGTCTGTAGCATCAGGGCCTTTAAAAACAGCATTTTTAACCTCTGATCATCCTGGTTCAGTGATGCTGAAAAGCTACAGTATAACTTGTGTGCTAGATCCTTGCTTCAAGTGATTCCTGCTGAGTTTAGAATCACAGCTGCCACATGCAGGCTAGTTGAAGAATACCAGAAAGGAAAGGAAATACTGATATCAGAGAAAGCAAAATAAAGCCTGGAGACAGACTGTGATTCGGCTGCCCATAATGAAGGCACCCTTGGAAACGTAATGTGTGCTGCTACTGGGAAAAGATCTTAGCTGACTCCGAGCCTCCAGTAACTTCAAACACTGCTGAGAAGAGCGGGCACACTACATCTTACTGCGCTTACTCTGTGCCAGGAGACCCCACTGAGTGGTGGTAGTTAATCCTGTTAGATAGCCGGGTCTTTGTGATGGGGCAGTGTCATTTCTTGGAGTCTCACCCAGCAGGATTCTAGGAGAGACACTGTTTTTAATCTGTGCTGAAAAAATGTCTGACAAGTGATGTCATTTACTCTCTGAAAATGCAGAGAGGCGACTCTTCAGGAGATGCAGTCTACCTGACACCATTTGCAAATGCCATGCTCCTGGCAAGTACTTGTATCTGCTAGCACAGAGATCTATTGACCAGTGGTTTTCTGCAGAGTGCTTGCTGGAGTCAATGAAGACATGGTAGGACTCTTGATGCCATCTCTTTGTTTGCAGTTGCTAAATCATATGTTAAAAAAAATCTAAAAATACATAATGCACTTCTCTAATGTTTGTGTATGCATTTGCTTTAGGGACCACAGATGTTCTGCAGTGGTGCATGGGAGAAATGGTGGCCTGCAGGATTGCCTGGGAATGGGCTGTCCAATCGAGAAAAGGAATGGAGGAAGGCTCTGAGCTAATCTCACTTTTGAGATATGGTCTGTGAAAGAATTTGAGGATGGTCTAGATCAGGGATCGGCAACCTTTGGCACGTGGCTCGCTGGTTTGTTTACCTGCTGCGTCCACAGGTTTGACTGATCGTGGCTCCCACTGACCGCGGTTCACCGCTCCAAGCCAATGGGGGCTGTGGGAAGGGAGGCCAGCACATCCCTCGGCCTGCGCCGCTTCCCACAGCCCCCATTGGCCTGGTACGGCGAACCGCAGCCAGTGGGAACTGCAATCGTCCGAACCCGCAGATGCTGCAGGTAAACAAACCGACCCAGCCCACCAGGGGGCCGTGTGCCAAAGGTTGACGATCCCTGGTCTAGATAATATTTAGTCCTGCCATGAGTGCAGGGGACTGGACTAGATGACCTCTCAAGGTATCTTCCAGTCCTACACTTCTATGACCTCCTGTCCTAAAAGTATTTAGTTCCTTACAGATGAAATGTGCTGACTGAACTGGTTCAAAAAACCACTACCTTCTCCACATTTAAATCTCTCCTGAAGGCCCACTCTTTTTGTGATGCCAACAAGAAACTAAGCTATCTATGTATGTGTTTCATTCATATACCTAAAGAGAGGGAACTGCTCGTTTATATGGAGGGAGGGAGCTGAATGTTGGGAAGTAGGGGCATAAAGATGCTGGGACTAAAGTTGGGGAAATGAGAGGGTTAAAACTATAGAGTAAGGATAAGGGGGGGAGACTTAAGGGGGAGGAGACAGTGTTTAATTTAAAAAGAAAAGAGAAATTTGCAAAAAACAACCATGTAACTAAGAAGTTGTGTCTCTGTCATCACCCTGAGCATTTGACTCTGTGTTATAACTCTTTTCTCTTGTAAGTTTAGGGTGGGAAATCTTTTGGGCAAGACCTGTGGCTTGTGTTTAGAAAACACCTAACACATTATGGGTGCAACCAAATAATCAACGATTACTTTTACTGTAACACATACTTATTCATAGAACGATTAGAGCCATTCTTTATTATTGTGCATCTCTGTAAAATAAAAATTTAGATTGAATAATATTTATCAAGCACGTCCCCAAACTTACTTTATTTTATGTTAACTCACTGCTTTCTAGTACTAACTAATCTATTGTTTAGATAACTGTTTTATTATATATTTTTGTATTAATGTTTTGCATTTAAAAACTCAGTATATTAAAGAAATGTATGAACTACAGACGGTCTCATGGATAAGTAATGACGTAAAATGGTATTTTCTATGTCACATTTTTAAATAACGAGGAGTCCGGTGGCTACCTCCCGATACTTGACATTTTTAAATAAAACATGTGAGTGTCTGATTACTCGCATCCCTAGTTAATATCAGCGCTGATCTTAGCACAATTTGCAAACACTGGGCCTGATTCTGAATGAGCGAGAGAGACAAACTTTTAACACCAAAGGGAATCGTGGCTGCTCAGCACCTCCCGGAGTCAGAACTGCTGCATTTGCCCTGAAGATTTTTCCAGTCTCCTATTTCTGTACAAGAAAAACAATAATAAAACAAAACAAAACAAAACACTTACAGTGATGAGACAAACTGCTTAAGAGCAGAGCATGAGTTATGCTGCTGTGACAAGTAGCATAAAACTGCATGAAGTCTCTTCAGAAACTCTTCCCCCCACAGGGCACAGGAAAAGCTTACTTTGACCATTTTCAACTAGTAAACAACCATCTTTATAAAGCTGATGTGGCTTCTGTAATCTTCTCATGACATCAAGAAGTGACACTGACAATTCCCTCTCTGGAGTTTTCATGTTCTTGTCAGTTTCCAACAGACAGTAAATACTCCTAACTGGACTGTCTGGCTTAAAGCAAAACTCATGGTAATTCTGAGAGACAGTGAGAACTCAGGGCATTTTTAAACCCTTTGTGTAAATCATCACACTATTTATTACACTGTGGAGCTTTATAAAATATTCTTAGTAATGAGAATGTATCTATCACATACTGACACTTGTTTTATTCTTTACAGTGTAGACTAGTACACAACAGTTGACTGGATTTTTTAACTGAGCAAAAACACCCCAAACCAGGTGGTTTAGGGCTGGGAAGTGCTACATATCAAATACTGGTTGTTGGCACCTGGTTGTATGACCTCTTTGGTTGTAGCCAAGGGCTTTCATGCACTTTTGCTCTCTTCCTATCTTGTGGCTGCCGTACAGTGGGTTGGTCCCCAGTGTAAACCAGGGTTGAGCTAATTTCCACCGATTATGTGAGAGCCCCCTTCCTCTACCCACACTTCTTATGATGGCAGCTGGGATAGGGATTGGCTGAGGAGCTTCTATGTCCACTCTGCCACCTAAAGATCTGCCTACACTGGGGTGATCCTTTTACAGCCAACTACATCATCTTTAAGGCTGCTTTGTGCTGGTGGAACAATATAAAGTGGCCCTAATACAGTTAAGGATTGGTATCATGGTATTTACATGATATGGTTGTGTTGTCTCTATAATGTCGTCGTATGGTACAAGTTTCCAAAGTATTGGCAGAGTAGGACTACGTAGGAGTTCAGATGTGTCTGCCAGGAATGTGTGTCAACCAGAGTGCCCCAAACTGTATTAATATACATGAATGAGAACCCAAGCTTCTATAAATGATACCCCAATGCCTATACTCTGGATTCTCAAATCGCCTGCTCATAGTGATGGTGCTTAGTGCTCTCACTCACAAAACGGCTATCAAAGGGGCACAGCTCAGTGCCCCAGTGACTTGTAATAGATTAACCAAGAGAGCAACAAAGCACAGAAGGGCTAGAAAGGACCTCAAGAGGTCATGTGGTCCAGCTCCCCAGGATGAGGCAGGACCAAGTTAACCAAGACGCTACCCTCCCTGACAAGTGTTTGTCCAACCTGTTCTTAAAAGCCTCCAGTGATGTGGACTCTACAACCTCCCTTGGAAACCTATTCCAGTGCTTAACTATCCTTATAGTTGGAAAGTTTTTCCTCGAGATCTAACCTAAATCTCCCTTGCTACAGATTAAGCCTGTTACTTCTTGTCCTACCTTGAGAGGAGAACAATTGATCACAGTCATCTTTGTAACAGCCATTGATGTATGTGAAGATTGTTATCGGGTCTCCCTTCAGACTTTTTTCTCAAGACTAAATATGCCCAGTTTTTTTAACCTTTCCTCATAGGTCACATTTTCTAAACCTTTTTTCCCCCATTTTTGTTGCTCTCCTCTGGACTCTGTCCAGTTTGTCCACATCTTTCTTGAAGTGTGGCACCCAAAACTGGACACACTACTCCAGCTGAGGCCTCACCAGTGCTGAGTGGAGTAGGACAATTAAACTCCCATGTCTTTCATCCAATATTCCTGTTAATATGCCCCAGGATGATATTAACTTTTACTGCAACTGCACCACATTGTTGGGTCATAGTCAATTTGTAAACCACTAAAAGCCGCAGATTCTTTTCAGCAGTATTACTGCCTAGCCTGTTGTTCCCCATTTTGTACATGTGCATTTTTTCTTCCTAAGTGTTGTACTCAGGTACCCATTATCTTCTAGGAGAATCAGAACTTGTCTCCGGCCCAACCAATACCTAGTCTATACATGGTTCAAATACTCACAACCCTTTATTCTGGGGGGGAAGAAGGCATCATTCTCTCCTTATCACTTCCCCTTCTAAATGATTATAAATCACCTGTCTGGGAAAGTCAACAAGTGGCTTCTCTTCTCCTTTGATACTAATAGAATGGCTGACAGAAGACACTTGGACAGCAAGAAACTGTAGAGCCCCAAAGTGTTATCTCCACATTACATCTGATCTCCACCAGCCCAGTCAGTGAAAGATCCAAGAATTTGTCTTTCAGACTAGAGACTTTCAGTCAGTCAGTGTCATTTTGTTTGTTTATATAATCGATGTATGGCATTTTTAATGCCTTTGTCACCATATCTTACCCTCTTACGCTCTCTGGCTGCCTAGCTCTGAAGGCAGAGCAGCCAACAGTCGCAATGCCACCCTTACTTCTGCACTGCTGCTAGCTGGGGCGTTCATGTTGTCTGCGGCGCAGGAGGACTATTTTTTTAATCCTGTTCCTGTCCTGCAATCCCCATTCCCATTCCCACCTGCTCCTGCATTCTTTGTTAATTTTTTTATCCTGCTCCTGCTATTATATCAGTGAGATCCCAGTTCCACTGCAGGATAGAGTCCTTGCAAAACAAACAAACAAACAAATCCAGTGTCAAATTACAAGTAATAGAGGAGAGGCGTGACAAATTCCATGAATGATAAGGGAGGCGCGACTGGAAAAGTTTGTGCACCAGTGGTGTAAAATATTGTCATTCTGAGGGCCTGTTTATAAAGCCAAATGTCAAACAACAGCTGACCTCTATTTCATTTAATATGCTTACGCATGAATTAATTACGTTAGTCATACAATATTTAAGCATGGCTGCAAACATTTAAAAAAAAAAAAAAGCATTAACAAGAACCAAACAGTATGGCCACAAAATTAAACAGCTTTTAACCAAGGACAACAAGACATTCATTTTAGGCCTACATGACATTCAGCAGTTGTTTTGATTAACATCCCCCTCTCCGTTGTCTTATTTGCAAAATGTGTTCATACCAGATGCAGATGATTACTCCACCAATAATATCTCTGCATATTTGACTGCAAAAGGCCTTAATAAAAGAAAAAGTACTCTATGAATTTGATTCATTTAGGAACCATACAAGTTCTCAGAGGTTCTGTAGAATTTATTAATTAGAAGTGTTGAATGCTTGACTATTATTATAGCTTCTGTGTTCAAGAATCAGCCAAGCCATAAAATCTAGAAATGTATTGGCAACATTGCATAAATTGAATCCATCTAAGCAAACTATAACTTGCATACCCTATTTCCACAATTTTTACTCGTTTTTACTGTAGTATTTATTCAAGATGGCAAGTTACTGTAGATAGCCATTTATCACCCATTTCTAGCTTGCTATGAAATAAAAGACTAAGGGTCCAATCTTGCTTCACTGAAAGAACAGAGTTTTGACATTGGCTTCAGCAGAATCAGGCCCTACAGTCTCAAAGAAAAACCACTCCACTCCACTGTATTTCTATCATAAAATAAGCAAACTTTTCCTTGAACATAAGAATGGCCATACTGGTTCAGACCAAAGGTCCATCCAGCCCAGTATTCTGTCTGCCGACAGTGGCCAATACCAGGTGCCCCAGAGGGAGTGAACCTAACAGGTAATGATCAAATGATCTCTCTCCTGCCATCCATCTCCACCCTCTGACAAACAGAGGCCAGGGACACCATTCCTTACGCATCCTGGCTAATGGACTTAACCTCCATGAAGTTATCTAGTTCTATTCTAAACCCTGTTATAGTCCTAGCCTTCACAACAGTTCCACAGGTTGACTGTGCGCTGTGTGAAGAAGAACTTCCTTTTATTTGTTTTAAACCTGCTGCCCATTAATTTAATTTGGTGGCCCCTAGTTCTTATATTATGGGAACAAGTAAATAACTTTTCCTTATTCATTTTCTTCACACCACTCATGATTTTATATACCTCTATCATATCCCCCCTTAGTCTCCTATTTTCCAAGCTGAAAAGTCCTAGCCTCTTTAATCTCTCCTCATATGGGACCTGTTCCAAACCCCTAATCATTTTAGTTGCCTTTCTCTGAAACTTTTCTAATGCCAGTATATCTTTTTTGAGATGAGGAGACCACATCTGTATGCATTATTCAAGATGTGGGCGTACCATGGATTTATATAAGGGCAGGTTACAAACCATAGTTAATAGTTCCGCAATTTCCCATTTGAGTTCTTTCAGAACTCTTGGGTGAATGCCTTCTGGTCCCAGTGATAAACATAACAGTAACAAGTCAATTAATTCCAAAACCTCCTCTAGTGACACTTCAATCTGTTACAATTCCTCAGATGTGTCACCTACAAAGGATGGCTCAGGTTTGAGAATCTCCCTAACATCCTCAGCCGTGAAGACTGAAGCAAAAGATTCATTTAGTTTCTCCGCAATGACTTTATCGTCTTTAAGTGCTCCTTTTGTATCTCGATCGTCCAAGGGCCCCACTGGTTGTTTAGCAGGCTTCCTGCTTCTGATGTGCTTAAAAAACATTTTGTTATTACCTTTTGAGTTTTTGGCTAGTTGTTCTTCAAACTCCTTTCTGGCATTTCTTATTACATTTTTACATTTAATTTGGCAGTGTTTATGCTCCTTTCTATTTACGTCACTAGGATTTGACTTCCACTTTTTAAAAGATGCCTTTTTATCTCTCATTGCTTCTTTTACATAGTTGTTAAGCCACGGTGGCTCTTTTTTAGTTCTTTTACTGTGTTTTTTAATTTGGGGTATACATTTAAGTTGGGTCTTTGAAAAAAGTGTCCATGCAGCTCACAGGGATTTCACTCTAGTGACTGTACCTTTTAATTTCTGTTTAACTAACCTCCTCATTTTTGCATAGTTCCCCTTTCTGAAATTAAATGCCACGGTGTTGGGCTGCTGAGGTGTTCTTCCCACCACAGGAATGTTAAATGGTCACTGTTTCCAAGCGGTCCTGTTATAGTTACCTCTTGGACCAGATCCTGCGCTCCACTCAGGACTAAATTGAGATTGCCTCTCCCCTTGTGGGTTCCTGTACCAGCTGCTCCAAGAAGCAGTCATTTAAAGTATTGAGAAATTTTGTCTCTGCATTTCGTCCTGAGGGGACAGGTACCTAGTCAATATGGGGATAATTGAAATCCCCCACTATTATTGAGTTCTTTATTTTGATAGCCTCTCTAATCTCCCTTAGCATTTCATCATCACTATCACTGTTCTGGTCAGGTGGTTGATAATAGATCCCTACTGTTATATTCTTATCAGAGCATGGAATTACTATCCATAGAGATTCTGTGGAACATGGGGATTCATTTAAGATTTTTACTTCATTTGATTCTACATTTTCTTTCTCATACCATGCCACTCCCCCCTCTCCCTGCATGACCTGTTCTGTCCTTCCGATATATTTTGTACCCCAGAATGATTGTGTCCCATTGTCCTCACTCCACCAGGTTTCTGTGATGCCAATTATATCAATATCCTCCTTTAACACGAGACACTCTAGTTCGCCCATCTTATTATTTAGACTTCTAGCATTTGTGTACAAGCACTTAAAAACTTGTCACTGTTTATTTGTCTGCCCTTTTCTGATGTGTCCGATTCTTTTTTGTGTGAATGTTTCTCACCTGATCTGGCCCATACTTTATCCTCTTCCATCCTCGCCTCCTGACTAGAACCTAGAGAATCTCTATCAATAGACTCTCCTCTAAGGGAAGTCTCTGTCCGATCCACGTGCTCCTCTGCAGCAATCGGCTTTCCCCCACCTCTTAGTTTAAAAACTGCTCTGCAACCTTTTTTAATGTTAAGTGCCAGCAGTCTGGATCCACTTTGGTTTAGGTGGAGCCCATCCTTCCTGTATAGTCTTCCCCTAGCCCAAAAGTTTCCCCAGTTCCTAATAAATCTAAACCCCTCCTCCCTACACCATCGTCTCATCCATGCATTGAGACTCTGAAGCTCTGCCTGCCTACCTGGCCCTGCGCGTGGAACTGGGAGCATTTCTGAGAATGCCACCATAGAGGTTCTGGATTTCAGTCTCTTTCCTAGCAGCCTAAATTTGGCCTCCAGGATGTCTCTCCTACCCTTCCCTATGTCATTGGTATCTACATGTACCACGATCACCGGCTCCTCCCCAGGACTACACATAAGTCTATTTAGATGCCTCAAGAGATCTGCAACCTTTGCAAGTCACCATACGGTTCTCCCAGTCATCACAAACCCAGTTATCTATGTTTCTAATGATCAATTCTCCCATTACTAACACCTGCCTTTTCCGAATTACTGGAGTTCCCTCCCCCGGAGAGGTAACCTCAGTGCGAGAAGATACCCCAACATCATCTGGAAGGAGGGTTCCAACTATGGGAAGGTTTCCCTCTGCTCTTGTTGACTGCTCTCCTTCCCTGAGCCTTTCATCCTCCTTAACAGCGCAGGGGCTGTCTGACCAGAGGTGGGACAAATCTACGGTGTCCCGGAGAGCCTCATCAGCATACCTCTCTGTCTCCCTTAGCTCCTCCAGTTCCACAACCCTGGCCTCTAAAGTCCATACATGGTCTCTGAGGGCCAGGAGCCCCTTGCACCAAGTGCACACATATGCCACCCACCTACAGGGCAGGTAATCATACCTGCTACACTGAGCGCAATAAACAGGATAGCCCCCACTCTGCTGCTGGGTTTCTGCCTGCATTCTCTCCTACAGTTACCTAGATTCATGATATGTTTTATTTTTAAATCAAGAAGTTTTGATTATAGTTTAAAGGTTTTAAAGACTGGCAAGTGTCCCTCGCCCCCTTCCAAACTCCCTCTCGAAACTCCTTGTTAGCAGCCCCTGGTTGCTGACTCACTGCTTTATAAAGCCCTGGCCTTCCTGATAGCGCCGCCCCCTGCCTAAGGCTCAGCCAATGAACAGGGGCTTCTAGATTTCAAATCTTGTTTAAAAGCTCACAGCTTCCAACTGCTAGCCCCAGCACATGGTCAAACAAAACAAACAAACAAGCTCAGCACACAGCAAGTAAGCCCCAAACACAAACACACACTACAGACAGCCACTTACCCCAAGGGTCCCGTATTTGCTCCTCCTTCACCTGGAGAATTCCCTGTTCGCAAAGCTTCCTGGTCCTTGGTTTGACATATTCATCAAAAGTAGGGATATTGGATTTGTAAGAACCTCTAGGTTCCATATGTTTTTTCTTTCTGCTGAAAATGAAAAAAGAAGAAGGATGACACAGAGTGCAATCATGCGTATGAGCAGAGACCTGTGATAGCAGTGGTCTTTGACAGCACAGTAACAAATGATGGCTTGCTGTTAACTCTTCAGTGGTGACTTAATGGCTAATCCATACAGGGGAAACGAATAGCTGCTTTGGGTCAGGATCTACCTTTCCCTTCTGTACTGTATACTTGTGTCAAAATCACCACCTGTGCACGCATCTGAAGAGTGATTGTTGACACCACACTCGGCTTGCCATCTTTTGCTCTGACAATTCCATTTGAAACTGTTCCATCTGTAGGACTTCCTGAAGTCCTTTCCCTCTGCCCTGATACTTGGAATGTATCCCCATCCGCTTTCTACTGCTCCTTTTCTAGAACGTTCAGCTTTCAGGCCCTGCAGCAGCTAGCTATTGTCTACTAGCCTCTGACTTATCTAAACAAATCCACCTGTTTTGTGTGAATAATCATTAAAAAGGTGGGAGGCTACAAATACTGTTTCTTTATACTTCTAAAAAGGAGCCCTGCAAAAGGATTAGGGTTAAGACACAAGCTCTCCAGTGAACCAGAGAAAAAGGCAGGCACAATGTTAGGGACAATAGTTTTCTCCTTTTTTGCTGTTAGGAGAAAGCATCTCGGTCTGTGAATCTTTACCATCATCACATGACAGAAGGTCTGTTTTACAATTCAAACAGCGATATAACTGATTATTTGCCCTTTGCAAAAAGAAATACATAAATGACTATGACTAACAGACTGTATTATAAAACAAGATTAAATACACAGTAGTATTAGTAAGAGCAGCTTTTTCTTCTTCCTCTAATGCTTATGACAAACTCTGAAAGTTAATTGAAAATAGTTTATGACTAATACTCTAAATTAATGGCAGTAATTTAAGATGGGTGACATCAACATCCATCGAGAAGTAATTATCCTTGTAAACAAAACTAGTCACAATGGGATCTAGCTATATTTTAAAAAAGTTCTCATAGAATATCTTTGAGAATATCTTTTATATTTAGGCTTTCCCTTAATAGCCACATATCCAAAAGCTTATATATTAATAAGTGCTACTGTGAAGAAGGCAGGGCTTCTATATTCTGTCTGGTGTAATGCAACTTTCCTTTCTAAGGTCAATTGAGTTCATTTCAGAAAGCCAGACCAGCTATTAGCCATTTAGAAGATTAGACTCTATATCAATCATTTGTTTGGGAAGGCATGAAACCAGCTGTCAGTTGTTGGAAATGCAATGGGTTAAATTTTAATAGCATTCATCTTTTTTTTCCTAGGAAACTGTAGTTTGTCATGCTTACAAGCTAAGGAAGCGTCTACATTCTCAGTGAATTTAGTGGAGTCATTTCTCATGTCAGTATTCTAAGATGTGCAGCTGTCAATAAATTTCATGTGCTGTCAGGGTGGAGGATAAACAGCTGCTTCTTCAGAAGTGTAAGAAATATGTACTGTTCAAGACAATGTAAGGTTCTGCAGTATGTTCAAATATGCCAGTTATCTTGAGGAAACTATTAGTGCGAAGGAAGAAGAAAAACAAAAGGAGGGATCACAAAGAAAGTGTTTAGGCGCTGCATTTAAGTTATGGCTTATTGAAATTTAGGATTTCTTGCTCATCCAACCTTCACTGTGATGCCTTTGTTAAAACATCAGCCTTAGAACTACTTTAAGGAGACATACCACGGAAAATATATTTCTTCTTCTATTGTCCCTCCCTCCATACAACAAAGATGAATGATTATCTCCACCTTCATTTTCAAACATTTTAAACACTACAAAATATTACATGGGAGTGGCAAAGAGATTCTAATGATGAAGAACTCATATTTAGGTTGCAAAATGGTGGAGAATCTCCAGAAAACTTTCTGTAGCTACTGGCCTCAAGCATAGATAGTAGGCTCAAAGGAAATTATGCAGAATGCAAAAATTCACTTCAGTCATGTTACTTAAAGGAAGTGAGACAAAACCCCAAACAAACCTTGCACTACTCACCAGCTCCAACCTTGCAACTTGTGCTTTCTCCGATTCAGACTGTAAACTCTTTGGGGGCAGGGACTACTTCCTGACTTGTTTCTGTGAAGGGCATAGAAGACTTTTTTTGATGATCAAAAATAATAAATCATTTCTCTCAATATAAAATTGATAGTAGCAATTACCATGGCTACATGTGAACTGGTGGGTGCATTCACGTGACAACTTAATCTTACTAGTCATTTGCACATAATTACTGTGAAAGGATGTACAACCACAGTAGTTGCAAGTGGGAACTGAATATAATGAAGGCCCACAGTGTGGAGTTTGTGAATCTTCAGGTTTGGAAAAGTCTTGCTCTGTGGCAAGGTCACTGTTTGGAAATTTCACTAAACTGTGAAATAAAGTAGCAGCCTTCTGTACTATGATTATAGGGTCCATTGGCAGCTGTGGGCACCTCATGGTTTTATATAGCAGTGGTTTGGCAAACTGGTTTTGGTTTTGGTGCAGGTGAGTTTACATGCCCTAAGACTCACTTTCAGTTTTGGCTTTAAATTTTTTGGATTCACTTAGGGCGTGTCTACACTGCAGTGGGGAGGGTGCTTCCCAGCATGGGAAGATGGACACGCATTACCTAGTGTACTAGATATAACAGGGTAGTTGGGAGGAGGCACAGACAGTGGCTCAGGCCCAAGTGTGTACCCAGGGGGTTCTGTCATGTTTGTATTTAGGTGGCTAGCTCCAGCAGCGGCCCATGCTACCCCCTGGCTACACTGCTATTTTTAGAATGCTAGCTCGAGCAGAGCTAGCAAGTGTTTGTCTATCTGCACTGAGAAGCCTGAAGCTCAGCTGAAACTGTTGTGTGTTTGCCTGGTTGGAAGCTGAAACCATAGGTGTGACCCAAGAACCTATTAATGCCCCTGGCACAGCCCAGAGGAGATAGTTTGTATTGCTAACAGACTGGTGGTGTCAGGCATCTGACACCCAGTTAAGCACAAGCAATTTTCCCCTCTCACTAGAGATAGGGGGCGGGAGGTAAACAAGGTGACTCACAATCCTGGGCACCCCAAGAACCATCACAGTGGCATAGTCCTGGCAGGGTTTACACACAGTCTGTCGGTTAGCTAACCACCTTCTAAGCACTAGTAGCCGAGATTTTGAGAGTGTCACGAGGGAGAAGGTTGAGAACGGACAAAAAAAAGACTTGCAATTTGTTATTTTCTGTTTGTTTATTTTGGGTAAGGGAAATAGATCAATGGAAAGCAGAATATGGCTAGATGCTAATTTTGCTATGCTCACCAAGAAGAAGTTAGAAGAGCTGTGTGCACAGCGAGGTCCGTCAGCTGCTGATCAGAAGAAATCAGAGTTGGTGGCCAGGCTGCACTCATATGCCATGAGGCAGGATGGGGTACCTGCTCCAAACTGGGACTCACCAGGGATCCCTTTTTCTCCTCCAGGGCATGTTAGAGACCAAACATACAGTTCCCCAGGTGATCCAGCAAAGATAGCAATGGTGAGAGGCCCAGAGCTGTGGAGGCTGGAGTGGAAAAGGCTGCCTGTGGAGAAGAGATGGTTAGAGCTGGAGGCCAGGAGTCAGAGTGACAGGGCAGAACTGAAGCAACAGACGCTTGCTGACCAGAACAAACACAGGCAGCTCAAACAGAAGAAGAGGGTCCCATGGGACCCAGGAAGAAGGACATAAGGATGTGTCAGATCAGGGACTAGCAGCAAACAGGTGTGGGTCTAATGGCCACTAAAGGTTGTTCTGGGATTCAGACTGTGGGAAGTTATTTTTCCTGATGTGTTATTTTGTGTAATAATGTAACAGGGATAAACTCCCAAGGGCTCAAGTACAAGCCAGCTGTGGCCAGACTCAGTGGTCAAGAGGGCAAACTCGCGGTTTACTCTTGCTGGGGAAACCGAGTCAGTGCCAAGTGTGTCTGTGGTACGGCTAAAAGGTGCTGTGACCCAGAGCTGGGAATGGGGAGACACTGGTAACACTAGGACATGCTGTGGGCCAGAACACCACTGGGAGCAGGGAAAGTAGGCAAGGCCATACGGTGACACGTGTCAGAGCCAGCCAAAACGAGACGCTGGGCAGCAAAAGTGCTGACAAATTCATGCTACCCTGCAAAGGATGGGAAAAGCCCAGAGGGGGGTGAAGCAACTGCTGAGGGAGGTGTAGATGTTAAGGAGGGGAAGAGCCATCCCTTGGGTAGGGCGAATCGGGGCAACCACTCTGGGCCCCGCACTTTGCGGGGCCTCGCGGGCCGGTGTGATTGGTTGGCGCGGTCGGTCCCGGAAGAGATGAATCCGTCACTTCTGGTCCGGGCCTGAGGACGGGGAAAGGTGCCCCTTAATCTATGGGTTTTGTGTGGTCATTTGAGATGTAATTAAACCTGAGGGGGGTGGAGGAAGGACAGATGCCTCACCTTTTCCTAAGGGGGGAATGAACATGGCCATGAAAATCTGATGTCATCAAGCTGGATTTCAGTTTGATCAGTGGAGTTGTTTACTGACTGACTGCATGTACAAAGTTCAAATTAATGAGTAGTACAGCTAGTGTCCTGTCCAGGCAAGAGGGTCCTGAGATGATGGCTATGGAGCAGCCAATGGCTGACCCTACTGCCTCAATGTAAGAGGCAGTGTGTGACTCAAGAACCTCTTAATGCCAGCTGGCAAAGGGTTGGCTTAGCCCCGAGGAGATTGTTTGGGTGGCTAATAGACTAGTAGTGGCAGGGAGCTGACACCCATTTAAGCCCCAGCAATTCTCCCTCTTGCTGGAGGCAGGGGTAACAAGGTGACTTGCAATCCTGGGCACACTGAGAACCGTCACAATAGGAGTTCATCTCAAAATCAGAAGGTCCTCCCCTGCACTTGTGGGAAGGAAGGGATATGACACAAAAAGTCACCTATGATAGATTTGTCCTAGAGCAGGGGTGGGCAAACTACTGCCCGCAGGTCGAATCCGGCCCACCAGCCATTTTGAACTGGCCCTTGAACTTCCGCTGGGAGCGGGGTCTGGGGCTTGCCCTGTTCCGGCGCTCCAGCTGGGGTGCAGGGTAGGGGAATGCTCCATGCGGCTCCCAGAAGCAGCAGCATGGCCCCCCTCTGGCGCTTGCCTGCGGAAAGGGTTTGTAAACTTCAGTGAACCTGGGCTGCATTTCAGGGTTCTAACACTCAAAGCTAGATGAGTTAAGTCAGTCTAGTTAAAGTGAACTTGCAGAGGGCGGGAGGTGCACCGGCAGCTAGAGCTGAACAAAAACCTTTTCATCCAAAACTTTTTTCAGTGACACTGAAACATTTTTGAATTCGTGTGGGTGCTGCTGAATTGTTTGCATCAGGGAAAACAAACAAATTCTGAAAAAGTCAGAATGCTTCATTTCAACATTTCTGATTTTTGCTTCAAAACAATTTTTTTATTTAAAAATTTGCTTCAAATTTATTAAAAAATTTAAACATTAAATGCTTGAAACAGAAATTATTTGGATTGAACAAAGCGCTTTTTTTGACCCAAAATGATATTTTTCATACCTTTTCAATTTGCTGAAAATTTTAATAAAATTTGTTTTCAGTTTGACCCGGAATGAAATTTAAATGTTTTGGAATAGTCAGAGAATAAAAAAATCCTTTCTTCACACAGCTTTGTAGTGGCAGCTTTACCTGATCCATATTTCTTATTTTAAGTGTTGAAACATTTTATTTCACTGAGATCAGGTACAGTGTGGTTTGGTTCCTAGCAATAAACACAAAATTTAAGAAGTTTCTCACATATGGTACTCAGCCACAAAATCTTGTAGAGGTTTCTTTAAGAAAATTTAATTATTAGAGGATAACATTGCAGGTACAAAGCACTTGTTTACCTTGTCAGCCACCTACTTCCAAGAGTGAAATCTTAAATGAAGTGGATCTAAATCATGGAGAGCAGCATTTACTTGATGAACAATCAATATATCATTTTTGCAGAAAGCAAGAGTACAAAAATCACAGCATTTGATTTTACTGTAGTTGTGGTCATTATCATCATGGGCGTTGATTCAGTTGGAATGAAAACACAAAAAAATATTTATAGACCATGAAAAGAGTTTTCCCCAGAAAAATGTACAGAGAGAGGGAAAAGGGGGGCAAGGAAAAGAGACATTTGGACAGTTTCATGTTATGATCCGTAATCATCTGTTCAGGGGAAGTGCACAGTGTGTATGAACCAGCCAGGGGCAGGTATGGAAACAGCATTGGTTTCTAAGGGTATGTCTACACTACGGGATTAATCCGAATTTAGATAATTCGGATTTGAGAAACAGGTTGTATAAAGTCGAAATGAATGCGGCCACACTAGCACATTAATTCGGTGGTGTGCGTCCAAGTACTGGGGCTAGCGTCGATTTCTGCACCGTTGCACTGTGGGTAGCAATTCCATAGCTATCCCATAGCTCCCGCAGTCTCCCGCGCCCATTGGGATTGTGGGTTAAAATCCCAGTGCCTGATGGGACAAAAAACATCGTCGCAGGTGGTTCTGGGTACAGCCTCACTTCCTCCCTCCCTCCCTGCATGAAAGCAACGGACGGCAGACAACCATTTTCGCGCCTTTTTTCCTTGGTGGGTGAACACTGCAGACTCCATACCACGGCAAGCATGGAGCCCGCTGAGCTCAAGACAGCACTCATGAATATTGTAAACACCTCGCGCGTTCTCGTGGAGTTTATGCTCAGCCAGGACCAGAAAAACGAGGAGAGGAGGCAGCGGCAGCGGCAGCGCAGCGACAAGCATGATGAGGACATGGACACGGACACGGATACAGAATTCAGTGAAACCACAGGCCCCGGTGCTTTGGAGATCATGTTGTTAATGGGGCAGATTCTAAACATGGAACGCCGATTCTGGGCAAGGGAAACAAGCACAGACTGGTGGGACCGCATAGTGTTGCAGGTCTGGGACGATTCCCAGTGGCTGCGGAACTTTTGCATGCGTAAGGGCACTTTCATGGAACTTTGTGACTTGCTGTCCCCTGCCCTGAAACGCCAGAATACCAAGATGAGAGCAGCCCTCACAGTTGAGAAGCGCGTGGCGATAGCCCTGTGGAAGCTTGCAACGCCAGACAGCTACCGGTCAGTCGGGAATCAATTTGGAGTGGGAAAATCTACTGTGGGGGCTGCTGTGATGCAAGTAGCCAAAGCAATCACTCAGGTGCTGCTACGAAAGTTTGTGACTCTGGGAAATGTGCAGGCTATAGTGGATGGTTTTGCTGCAATGGGATTCCCTAACTGTGGTGGGGCGATAGACGGAACCCATATCCCTATCTTGGCACCGGAGCACCAAGCCACCGAGTACATAAACCGCAAGGGGTACTTTTCAATGGTGCTGCAAGCACTTGTGGATCACAAGGGACGTTTCACCAACATCAATGCGGGCTGGGCGGGAAGGGTTCATGACGCTCGCGTCTTCAGGAACACAACTCTGTTTAAAGGGCTGCAGCAAGGGACTTACTTTCCGGACCAGAAAATAACCATTGGGGATGTTGAAATGCCCATAGTTATTCTTGGGGACCCAGCCTACCCCTTAATGCCATGGCTCATGAAGCCATACACAGGCAGCCTGGACAGGAGTCAGGAGCTGTTTAACTACAGGCTAAGCAAGTGCAGAATGGTGGTAGAATGTGCATTTGGCCGTTTAAAAGGTCGCTGGCGTTCATTATTGACTCGCTCTGACCTCAGCCAAAGAAATCTCCCCATTGTTATTTCTGCTTGCTGTGTGCTCCACAATCTCTGTGAAAGTAAGGGGGAGACCTTTATGGCGGGGTGGGAGGCTGAGGCTAATCGCCTGGCTGCTGATTACGCGCAGCCAGACACCAGGGCGATTAGAAGAGCACACCATGAAGCGGTGTGCATCAGAGAAGCTTTAAAAACCAGTTTCATGGCTGGCCAGGCTACAGTGTGAAATATCTGTTTGTTTCTCCTTCATGAAAACCCTCCCCCTTTACTGACTGATTTTCTGTAAGGAACCCACCCTGCCCCTTCCCCCAGCTTTCTTTCAAACCAAATAAAGTCACTATCATTTAAAAATCATTTATTCTTTATTAATATATTAGAAAAAGAGGGAGGGAACCCGGGTGGTATTTGGGAGGAGGATTACTGGGAAGGAAAAAGCCACAAAGAAAAGGTTAAAAAAATGACAGCCTTTTGCTTGGGCTGTCTACTGGGGTGGAATGGGAAGGTGTACGGAGCCTCCCCCCCCGCGTTCTTACACGTCTGGGTGAGGAGGATACGGAACATGGGGAGGGGGGAGGGTGGAACAGGGGCTGAAGCGGCAGTCTGTTTTCCAGCAGCCGTTCCTGAACCTCCACCAGACGCTGGAGCAGCCCCAGCGTTGCTTCCTTCATCCTCTGGTCTTCCTGACGCCACCTCTCATCTCGAGCGTCTCTCCTCTCCTCACGTTGGTCTCTCCGCTCCTCACGTTGGTCCCTCATGTCCTCACGTTGGTCCCTCATGTCCTCACGTTCACTGACTTCTTTCCTATACTTTGAAACTGTTTCCTTCCACTCATTCAGATGAGCTCTGTCACTTCTGCTGGATTCCATAATTTCCGAAAACATCTCTTCTCGCGTCTTCTTCTTACGACGCCTTATCTGTGATAACCTTCGGGATGGAGGAGGGAGGCTTGAGGAATTTGCAGCTGCTGTAGGGAGGGGAAAAAAGAGAGAATTGTTTTAAAAGCTACATTTTGCAGAACAATGCTTATACTCTTTCACGGTGACCAACACTGTTCACATTACATAGCACATGTGATTTCTGTGCAAGGTCGCATTTTGCCTCTTAATGCTGAGTGCCTGTGGCTTTGCTGCTAGAGATCACAGGTCTGGGCAACAGAATTCTGCTTGCATGCGGCCATGGTAAGCCATTCTCTTACAGCTTCTGCGCCCTACTTTCCCACATACCAAGCATAGCTTGTAGAGTGCTGCAGAAGCCTGGCCAATCTCAGCCAGTTGGGGGGGGGGGGGCAGTGTGGGGGGGCTTGTCTGGGCCCCTTCAGGCAAGTAGAGAGCTGCGGTTTTTCTGTTAACATTCAGCAGCACCAGAAAACAAACTAACCACGGTACCCCTCCCCCCCACCGCGTGGCTGGTATCAGGGAAGATCCCTACAGGCACCAAACTAACCCCCCCCCACCGCCCCCCCCCCCCTCGCCATGAATTCTCTGGGATGATCACGGTACCCCTCCCCCCACCGCGTGGCTGGTATCAGGGAAGATCCCTACAGGCACCAAACTAACCCCCCCCCCCACCGCCCCCCCCCCCTCGCCATGAATTCTCTGGGATGATCACAGTACCCCTCCCCCCACCGCGTGGCTGGTAACAGGGAAGATCCCTGCTAGCCAAACGCAAAAAACTCAGGGCCAATTTCCCATCTGCGCTTGGCTAACTGCAGGGAAGGATTTATTTTCCGCCACAGGCAAACAGCCCAGTAGGAATGGCCACCTCTGTCCCCTTAATTAAGTTCCCGTATTTCAACCAGGTTACCAGGAGTGATATCACTCTCCTGAGGATTACACAACAAGATAAAGAACGGATGTTGCTTGAATGCCAGCAAACACCGGGACCATACGCTGCCAGGCTTTGTCAGGCAATGATACCAGATTACTTGCTGCAAGCATGGCGTGGTCAAGTGTCCTACCATGGAGGAGGGAATAAAGATGCACTGCCCAGAAACCTTCTGGCAAGGCTTTCGGAGTACCTCCAGGAGAGCTTCATTGAGATGTCCCTGGAGGATTTCCGCTCCATCCCCAGACACGTTAACAGACTTTTCCAGTAGCTACAGACTTTTCCAGTAGCTGAACTGACCGCGAATGCAAAGTCAGGCAAAGTAATCATTAAAAACCGTTTGCTTTTAAAACAAGTTTTATATTTTAAAAGGTAAACTCACCTGAGGTGCCTTCCATGGGGTCAGAGTCTTGGGTACTGGCTTGGGAGGCTTGGGAGGCTTGGGAGGGTACTTCAGTCAGGGTGATAAAAAGATCCTGGCTGTTGGGGAGAATGGAGTGCTGTGTGCTCTCTGCAAGCTCATCCTCCTCCTCCTCCTCCTCTACCCCATCGGCAGAATCCTCAGGCGTCGAGACTATCCCCGACCCAGAATCCACGAACACAGGTGGGTTAGTGGTGGCAGCCCCCCCTAGAATTGCATGCAGCTTGGCGTAGAAGCAGCATGTCCGCGGCTCTGACCCAGAGCGACCGTTTGCCTCCTTTGTTTTCTGATAGGCTTGTCTGAGCTCCTTGACTTTCACGCGGCACTGATCTGAGTCCCTATTGTGGCCTCTCTCCATCATGCCCTTGGAGATTTTTTCAAAAATTTTTGCATTTCGTCTTTTAGAACGAAGTTCTGCAAGCACCGAATCCTCTCCCCATACAGCGATCAGATCCAGTACCTCCCTCACAGTCCATGCTGGTGCTCTTTTTCGATTATCAGCCTGCATGGTTACCTGTGCTGATGAGGTATCTGTGGTCACCTGTGCTCTCCACGCTGTGCAAACAGGAAATGAAATTCAAATGTTCGCGGGGCTTTTCCTGTCTACCTGGCCAGTGCATCCGAGTTCAGATTGCTGTCCAGAGCGGTCACAATGATGCACTGTGGGATAGCTCCCGGAGGCCAATACCATCGAATTGCGGCCACACTAACCCTAATTCGAATTGTTAAAATCGATTTTGGCACTACTCCGCTCGTTGGGGTGGAGTACAGAAATCGATTTAAAGGGCCCTTTACATCGAATTAACTAGCGTCGTTGTGTGGACGGTTACAGGGTTAATTCGAATTAAAGCTGATAAATCTGAATTAAAGTCGTAGTGTAGACCAGGCCTAACACAAGAAAAGAGGAACAGAGATCAGGCTGAAAGTCAGGCATGTGCACTTTTGAGTATCTAATTTATATGCACAGATACCAGGTATATGCTTGCAATCAGATAACTGGCCATATACATATAGAAATACTTGATTTACATGCTTATATTAGGGATATACATACACAAATGAGATATGTATAAACGTATGTGAAAAAACAAATCAACTGAAACTGAGAATCTGGTCCAATGTGTATTAGATAAAGATATAGACAAGAATTATCACAAACTAAGGGTCCATTTGGTGGGACGCTAGGAATCAGCTACATCTTGTTACTCAGGGTAATGTGAAACTGCTGTTAAAACAGTGTTAGTTTGTATCTACAAAAACAACAAGGAGGCTGGTGGCACCTTAAAGACTAACAGATTTATTTGGGCATAAGCTTTCGTGGGTAAAAACCTCACTTCTTCGGATGCATAGAGTGAAAGTTACAGATGCAGGCATTATATACTGACACATGGAGAGCAGGGAGTTACTTCGCAAGTGGAGAACCAGTGTTGACAGGGCCAATTCAATCAGGGTGGATGTAGTCCACTCCCCATAATAGATGGGGAGGTGTCAATTCCAGGAGAGGAAAAGCTGCTTCTGTAATGAGCCAGCCACTCCCAGTCCCTATTCAAGCCCAGATTAATAGTGTTAAATTTGCAAATGAATTTTAATTCTGCTGTTTCTCTTTGAAGTCTGTTTCTGAAGTTTTTTTGTTCAATGATAGTGACTTTTAAATCTGTAACAGAATGACCAGGGAGATTGAAGTGTTCACTTACTGGCTTTTGTATGTTACCATTCCTGATGTCCGATTTGTGTCCATTTATTCTTTTGCAGAGGGACTGTCCGGTTTGGCCAATGTACATGGCAGAGGAGCATTGCTGGCATATGATGGCATATATAACATTAGTAGATGTGCAGATGAATGAGCCCTTGATGGTGTGGCTGATGTGGTTGGGTCCTCTGATGGTGTCGCCAGAGTAGATATGGGGACAGAGTAGGCAACGAGTTTTGCTACAGGGATTGGTTCCTGGGTTGGTGTTTCTGTGGTGTGGTGTGTAGTTGCTGGTGAGTATTTGCTTCAGGTTGGGGGGTTGTCTGTAAGCGAGGACTGGCCTGCCCTCCCAAGGTCTGTGAGAGTGAGGGATCATTTTCCAGGATAGGTTGTAGATCGTGGATAATGCGCTGGAGAGGTTTTAGCTGGGGGCTGTATGTGATGGCCAGTGGTGTTCTGTTATTGTCCTTGTTGGGCCTGTCCTGTAGTAGGTGATTTCTGGGTACCCGTCTTGCTCTGTCAATCTGTTTCCTCACTTCCCCAGGTGGGTATTGTAGTTTTATAACTACATGTAACATGTAACATGGAGATAACAGTATTTCCTTTGTCTTTTCTATTTAGATTGCATTGCAAGCTCCTCAGCGCAGGGACTGTTTCTCACCCTGTGTTTGGGCGGTGTGGACAGCCTTGTGTAACAAGGACAAGTGCAGAGTCCTGTACTTAAGAAGGAAGAATCCCATGCACTGCTACAGGCTGGGGACCGACTGGCTATGCGGCAGTTCTGCAGAAAAGGACCTGGGGATTACAGTGGATGAGAAGCTGGATATGAGTCAACAGTGTGCCCTTGTTGCCAAGAAGGCTAACGGCATATTGGGCTGCATTAGTAGGAGCATTGCCCGCCAGGGCTGGCTCTAGGTTTTTCACCGCCCCAAGCAAAAAAAATGTTTGGCTGCCCCCCACCCCCTGCAGCCCTCTGCCGCCCCAGCCCTGGCCTCTCCCCCGCCAACTGCACCCTCCTTCCGTCCCAGCCCTATGATACCAGACACCTCTGTGTTCTTGGGGAACCAGGATGCAGTATCCAGCCTGACTCATGAAAGACACCCCCCACCCCAGCCTCTGCTTAAAACCAAAACCCATCAGAGGAAAAAACTTGCAGAGAGCAGTGAAGGGCGTTGGGAGACACACCTAGACCCCTCCTGCCAAGGGTGACAAGATTAAGACATCTCCATTAGCATACAGAATGGAGAGCAGAGACAACTCCCCAACCTCATCTGCATGAAAGATGGGACAGGAAGACATCTCAATTTACATACAGAATGGCGAACAGAGAACCACACTGTATTCTGGGACCAGAAAAAGCAGGGAAGCACTGCATCATGGGAATCTCTGCTCCAGATGCTAATGAACCTCTCTCTGCACACACCCAGCTCAGCAATTATCAGACCAATTCTGATATCCTTAATTGATATCCAAATACTGAAGCAGCCTAGTTGCATTGTGAGCTCCCTGGAAGAAAACACCACCCATAGCCAAGAGGATCAGCTCCTATTGTCTAGTCTAAAGAAAACCCTTGAGTCATCAGCTTACCTATAAACAAATCTATTGTTCTCCCTTGAACAATTGTATTTTCTTTACAAAAATCCCTACTCACCCTCTAGTCAGGGTTCTGATGCTTCGATCCAAACTAGGCATCAGTTCCACTGGAACTCCATCTTCTCCTGACTGATCATGCTGGGGGCTCTGCCTGTCTCCAGCACTCAGGACCCCCAGCTACCACCATCATCTGGGAACCCCGACCAGTTCAAGCCTCATGGAGTGGGTGAGATACCTCCTCTTTCTCTCTCTCTGTTTTCCTTTCTACCTTAAGTATTAACCTTTAATAATGTATGTTATGTTGGTTTAGCTCTCCTTGTGTAGTTATCACTATTATTCAATAAATAACTTTTATGGTTAACTTGGTTGCTTCTCTCTATCTTGCTGAACTTTACTCTTGTGTTTTTAGCTTCCCCCATTCACTCTACAGCAACTCTTCTTTTACCTAAGCTAAAGATCCCTGCAGCACCCAAAATACTGTGGGGTTTGCTCATCAAGTAGGTTACTGCCAGTACAATTGTGATGTGAGAGTGGGGAAAGGGACGTGCTGAATCTGGGACCCATAAGGCTAACAGCTTGAAAGTGCTGCTTGACCCAGTCCATGGAGCCCAGGGGAATATAAGGGGGGGGGGGGCAGCTTGAAAGTGCTGCTTCATCCAGCCCAGTGAGTCCAGAGACACATAAGGGTTGACAGTGCTGATTGACCCGGTCCACTCAGGCTTGCTCTGTTAATATGTGTGTGTGTGTGTGTGTGTGTGTGTGTGTGTGTGTGTGTGTGTGTATATATGTGTGTGTGTGTGTGTTCGTTCGTTCATCCGGTTCTGGGGCTGGAGTAACCCAGCCCTAGGGAACCTAGGTCCTGCAGGATAGCTCCATTGGGAGGGGACTTGCAGAAGGGAGAAGTAGAGCTCCATATGAAAACACAAGTGATACAAGCAGTACATTGATAGGATTACAGAATCCTCTTCCCCAGAAAAGTAACCCAAATAAATGAGCATACCCCAAAGTAATCGGCAAATCTGGTAACACCTGGGTCACTGGTAACTTGCTCCCAGGGCAGGTCATTCAGCAGGAATTTTAGATGTGCACAGAACAGACAGGATTGGTTCCCATAATGGTTACAGAACTACAGTAAAGTGGAACAATTTTCAGCTTGTGTGATTGGAGGATATCTGGATGCATATTATAAGACTGTCCTCCATAAATGAGGAAAAGTTGAGGTGCCTTTATTATTCTTTTGTTCCACTCTTTCTTTCTATGGGGAATTTGCCAATGCAATATCACGGTCTTCCTTTTAAACAAATAAAAAGGCAATGGCTGTTGAAAATAGCAATCCCAGTCCTAATAACCACTGGGAAGCATTTCTTGCTCAATTTTATCCTACCTTTTCTACAGCAAGTTACAATGGATCAGTATATTTGATTTGGGAGAAATGAAGTAACAGCTGCCCAAATTGAGCTTGCGCACTCCTGAGTTTTGAGGTGTTCAAATCTGGTAGGCAGGTTCTAGACTCCCTTTCTGAATATTAGCTATATCTGAAAAGGAAAAGTCAATTTCTGCTTCCATGGCTCAGAAGTGGAAATCCTCCTACGTGCCTGGTACTGTATCTAAAGCTGCCCAGGTCCAGAGCCTCCCCTCCCTTACTTTTCATTTTAAATTCTAATGGGATCCACGTACCCCCCTTGCTAGGCTTCAGATAGAGAGGGAGTACTGTCCATTTAGTCCACCCAATTCTTTTTTTGGGGGCTGCAAGGTGAGGTCACACCAGTATCCCCAGTATCCCTAATCCAGGCTGGGGATGTCTTCTGAAGGGGATATCTGGGGCAAAGCCTTCTACTCCTTGGGCATACTTGTTCCCCATTCTAGCATTGAGCTCTCCATTCACAGCAAGCTGCAGCATGGCCCAGCTACCTCACTTCCTCCCCCTCCCTTTCCTGTTGACAGCGGCCAAGGGAATGCTGGGAAATGTAGTTCTTTCCCTGCTCCAGGGCTGGCTCTATAGGCAGGGAGCTAACCAAGGAACTACAGCTCCCAGGGCCCCCAGTTGGTTCTCAGCTCCAATGCTGGCTCCCTGCCGGCTGCCGCCCCTGCAAATGGGCTGCCCCAAGCACCTGCTTGCTTTGCTGGTGCCTAGAGCCGCCCCTGTTGTCAGCAGATCGAGGGAAGTGATTATTCTTCTCTATTGAGGTGAGGCCACATCTGGAGTATTGCATCCAGTGTAGGGCCCCCCACTACAGAAAGGATGTGGACAAATTGGAGAGAGCCCAACAGAGGGCAACGAAAATGATCAGGGGGCTGTGGCACATTAAATAAGCCCAGTTCCCTCAGCCTCTCCTTGTAAGTAGTCTGCAGAAGAGAAGAGTGAGGGGGGATTTGATAGCAGACTTCGACTACCTGAAGAGGGGTTTCCAAAGAGAATGGGGCTAGGCTGTTCTCAATGGTGGCAGATGACAGAACAAGGAGGAATGGTCTCAAGTTGCAGTGGGGGAGGTCTAGGTTGCATATTAGGAAACACTATTTCACTAGGAGGGTGGTGAAGCACTGGAATGGGTTACCTAGGGAGGTGGTGGAATCTCGATCCTTAGAGATTTTTAAGGCCTGGCTTGACAAAGCCCTGTCTGGGATGATTTAGTTGGGGTTGGTCCTGTTTCAGGCAGGGGGTTGGACTAGATGACATCCTGAGGTCTCTTCCAACCCTAATCTTCTATGATTCTATAATTCTAACTGGGCCTCAATCTGGGTTGGGCTCTTTTTATCACAACCCTAATACAAACAGTGTTAACAATAGGATATGTGAGAGTCAGTATCATGTCATTTAATGTTGTCTGTCACTTATTCCAGTAGCAAAGAATGTTCATAAAACCCAGTGCAGTTTGCTCCAGGTACACTGCACCCTCACGCCCAAAACATTAAAAGCAAGGAAACGATAAGATCAGGGAGAGGCCTTCCCTGTAGCTCACCAGCCAGGCATCATACTAAACATTGTCAAAGAGACACCTGGGCTTGTCACAGAAATATGTCTTCCACTTCTAAGAGATACAGATTGCAGTTTCCACATTCACTTAACTCATCCTGTAACTTGAACCTACACTAGTAGCCACACACTGTGTGTATATTAAAGCTCTAAAAGGTCAACATATCTCACAGGAGTGAATCCAGAATTTAACCACTGAATTAGGCCAGCTAGAAGTGTAGGGCTGATGTTCAAGACCATTAACGCTAATGAAAATGCACATTTTTCATTAGAGTCTAATAACCTGCCACCAAATAGGGCAACTGCTGTGCAATGTTTATACAAAAAAATTGCTAATCACAATCTTTATTCTGCACTTGGCTACAGCCAGCTTTTAAGCATTTGCAGCTATGAATTGTTACTGTTAGTGAAAAAGAAAATATTATTCATGGAAGACACTATATGGCATTACGTCCGGATTCCATTTCTTCAGTGTTTATGAAGGAGATTTATTATCATTTTGCACTTCCCTGATGACTTTTATTCTCCCTTTTCTGGGAAGGTTCTTATTCTATTTATAAAATTGTTGAGGAATTAAGTAGCTAGGATTATAAAAATCTATTTCTGAAAAGTACAATCACATATGATCCTGCAAAACCTTACTAACAGAAGTTGCCCTTATTCACGCAAGAAATCCTATTGACTGATGTTAATTTGACTATTCACATGAGGAAAGATTTGCAGAATGGGGAACATTATTTATATTTAACATTAACTGGTAAGGACGTGAACACTGAGAGGCCAATCCTGCAAAAGATCTTACTCATTCAGGCAGTTCCATTGAAATCAATGGAGCTTCTCATCTGTGTGGGAGCTGCAGGAGTAGAGTCTAATTTTCCATTTCAGAATGTTTCATACTTTCTAAGGGGATGTCTACACAGCAACCAGACACCCCTGTCTGGCCCATGCCAGCTGACTTGGGCTCAGGCTGTGGGACTGTTTCATTGCTGTGTATACATCTGGGCTTGGGCTGGAGCCCAGGCCCTGGGACCCGGAGCCCAGGCTCTGGGACCTTGTGAGGGTCTCAGAGCCCTAGCTTCAGCCCGAGCCCAGAACTCTATACTGCAATGAGCCTGAGCCTAGTGAGCTCGAGTCGGCTGGCACAGGCAAGCTGCAGGTTTTTCTTTGTTGTGTAGAGATTTCCTACTGGTGGAAATTTAGGGTAAGCAGAGCTACTGGCCTGATTCTAAGCAGCTGTAAATCAGTGTAGCTACACCAATTTATTCCAACTGAGCCTACTATATATAATACGACGTAGGTCTGTATTTCACTGTGAATGGGATTATGTGGTAATCTCGGTTTGACTGTTTCCCTCAGTTCTGCACACTTCAATACAAGACACACACTAACAATAATTCAAGAGAAAAGCCCTTTCTGATTAGGGAGCCGGAGGGATAGCTCTCATGAGGAAAGAATGAAAGAAGAAAATATGTCTAGCATGGCAAAATAAAGGAGGTGGGGGAAACACGCCAACTGTCTACAAATATATGAACTGTATCAGCAACAGGGATGAAGAGGGATTGGTTAAGGCGCTAACAGGAGATGTAACTAGAAATAATGGAATTGAATATAAAAAAGAAAATTAAAAGGAATGTCAGGACCATACACAATCCATCCACTTGCCTTGCAATGCAGGGGTGTGTCTTTAAAGCACAATTTAATGCTAAGGCAGAGATAAGGAATAGCAGAAAGAAAGAAAAAGTAATGCTTATTAGCTCTGAGCAATTCAAGGCAGCTATTCAGGTTAGTATTATTATTTGAATTATCTTAGCATCCAGGAGCTCCAGTCACAGACCAGGACCCCTATGTGCTGCACAAACACAGAACAAAAACCAGTCCCTGCCCCCAAAGTGCGTACAATCTATGGCCTGATCTGCACTACAGAGTTAAGCTGAAATAAGTTGCCTTGTGTCAACCGATCTGTGCATGTGTCTACACTCAAATTTGTCTCTGGTCGATGTAAGCACCTTGCTATAGTAAAACCACCTCCCCAATTGGCGTGGAGCCAAGGTCCACCTACTGACGTTGAGGCAGTGTGAGAATAAACATGGCATGACCTGTGTTGACCCTAACTGTGCTTCAGCAGCTGTCCTGCAATACTCCATTTCCTGCAACAGTGACTGCTCTGGTCACAACTGTAAACTCCATTGCCCCAGGATCATGGAGACCAGCCGAAGCCGTTCTCCCTCCATGCCCTTTAAACTCCTTACATGGTTTTGAAATGCCTTTTCCTGGATGCCCACCTTGGTGAGCGTACCTACCAACTCACCCTTGTTGTGTGTAACTGCACAATCGACCAGGCTGGCCCCATGCACTAGATGCGCTCCTGCCTGGTGTAAACAGGAAGCATTGGACATCCTGGGCCTATGGGGAGAAGAGGCTGTACGAGCACAGTGACCACCACTACCACCACCATTTCTTGCAAGAAACATGTTAGGCCCCTGCCCCTGATAGAGGGGTTCATGACTGAGAATCCCTGCCAGAGATAGGTCCATGCTTCAGGGAGGCACCTAAATGCCTAACTCAGAGAGGGGCAAGGTTTAGGACACACCCATCCCCTCAGCATCTCCCCTTAGCTATTTTAGGCAGCTCCCTGCTCAACATGCTGGCTTAGGCATCTCTCGCTCTCTCCATGCATTGTATAGGGATGGTAGGCAGCTAAGTCAGGCTTTGTGAATCCCAGTGATTTTCTAGGTGCCCAAAAGGTAGGTGATGCAACACCTGAATCTCTTTGTGAATTTAGCCCTCGTTACAAGGATGGCTGCACAGTTATTAGTTCTAATGTTTGGGGACTGAATGGCTCAGGAGATTTACTCGGTCAAATCCAGCTCAGGTCAGTAGTAATGACCAGAACTTGCTACCAGTTGATGGTTCTTTCAGTTTATTCCTCTATAAAAAGACATGTGATGACCAGAGCTTTTTGTTCAAGGAAAATGCTTCCCTGGTGCCATTTCTAATAAAGTTTTAAACATCATAAAATTGCAGAATAAAGGAAACAAATTTGATTTTTCCTGCTGGAGCTTTTTGATGCCGAGGCAAATCTGCTCGGGTATTGAATTATTGATGAAGTTTGCTTTTTATAAACTTTACTGTATTGCCTGTGATATGGTAAATATGACTCCACCCCAGCTTTTCATCCTCACTGCTGGCCATATTTTATCCTCAGTGATGCATAGCTGGCAGCTACTGACTTCTATGGGATCCTTACCCCTGCATCCCTGGGTAAGGGTCAGCTCTGTTTTATAGTTGTACGGACTAGCTGAACGTGAAAGCCCAAATGTAACTAATCTGTTATTGTCAGCAAAAAGGTGCTAAATGTGGGTTCTCTTTCTACCCCTTTTTAAAAGGGCAGGTTATTTTAGGACTCACTCCTATTCTGGTCAGTTCCAGGAGAGTTTACTATTGGTTTCAAAGGGAGCAGACCCTTAAATAACATCTAGCTTTTATAAAATGCGTAATGGCTAATTTAACAATTAGCCATGTATAATAATTATACCACAAGCAAAACCAAATGAAATCCAAAACCTTTATGATTAATGTTATTCATTGAAGAAAAAGCAATGAAAGGTGGGAGCAGGGATAGAGAACTAATACTAGACAAACAATACCCAAGGCAAAGTAGCAAATATGTCCAATAAAAATCCAGGCTTGGATGTGTCCACACAGTCTGTCCCTAGCAATTTCCCAAGCAAACTGACTAACGCATAGATGATTGCTACCCTGCCTTCCCCAATTTCTAGCACTTCCAGCAATAAAGGTTACCAATAAAGCAGGCACTATTCCCCAGACTTTTTCAACCTGACCCCAGCATTAGAAAACAGCAAAGCTTTTGCCAGTAGCCCTTGCAATCTTCCCTTCCTACCCTCTCCCAGGTCCAATAAGCAAACCCTAGTTGTCACGTAACTCACTATTCAAATCACACCGCTACTGTTTTGACATGGGAGAGGTGGAACAAAACCAAAACACCCCAATAACCAAACAAAAAGTCCCCCAGACCAAAAATATCAGGGGCTCCTGTATTTACTTTAGATCAATTACAGAAAAAAGAGTTAAAGTGACTTACGGCAACCTTATTATACAAGCTTGCCAGCAAATAAACAACCTCTACTCTCCTCAGCAGTGCAGAATAGTTCCACTACTGGAGTAAGTTGGTTTCTCATAGATTCATTTTATCTCAATTTACCTCTCTTTGATACTCCTGTATTATCCAAAGCTGAAAGCACATTGGACCATCACCTAATTCTCCTTCTCAGACAATACTGCTCCTGAAACCAAGGCCATAGGTCCTTACTAGTTGCTTGATCTGCAGCCCTGACTTGAGAGTAATCTCAATAATGTCAGTGTCCCATTAGCTTCTTTACTCAAAGCCAGATTCTGACCATCCCATATCAGGTGATGCCCCTGCTCAGGAGCTGGTCAGAATCCCATTGAGCAGCAGAAGCCTTACTCCCCGTTGGCATCACTGTTGTTTTAATCTGTCTAAATACTGATCAGGAGGGAATAATGTGGGGCTATAGTTGTGCCCCTGCCTTTCCAATAACCAGTTCTGTTGGCTGGTAGAGGAGTGCCATACTCTCTCTAGGGGGATTATGGATGACTCAGCCAGAATTCTTCCTGGAGACCCCATTCACAATGTCGTTTCTGGTCATCTTCTCCAGCACATCTGAGGGCAACTAGAGCAGAATCTCTCTATCATAGCTTAGTCCTTCCTCAGGCAAAAGTCACATATAAAAAGTCAGATCGGGCCAGGGAAGCTGAGGCATGTAGTGCATACGCTAAGAAGAAGATGATCTGTGCTTTTGATTAGGGTCTATCTTAATTCTATATGTTCTAACATAAATCATGAGTAGTGGGGTGACTGGATGAGGTAGACTCAGAGTAGATGGGAGGGACACACAGGCCTAGATTTTCAAAGATGCACTCCTATTTATAGTTGCACTTCAGGAATCATGGTTGTACAAAGTGCAGCCTCAAGTATTTAGGCTACAATAGATTGGATGAGAAGAATGCATGTGGATAGAGCAGATGACTGAGTCCAACTGGAGTGAGGTTGAGGAACACAGCTGGGTCAAGCCTGAGGCCAAGATATTAAGAGAACTGGTTGGTCAAGCCCATGGATGGTTGAGTCCTTTCCTTATTATCTTGTTTTACAGATCTGGAGAAGCCAAGAATAAATTCAAAATTAAACTATTAGTTAAGCCTAGGAAATATTGTAGTAAATGAGTTTTATTGAAGTTTTAGGCAAACACTTACATAATCCTAAAAACAAGAGCATCAAGAGGTGTGAGGCACCAGGCCGCCGTCTAACCTCTGTGCCTTGAATGGAAGTTTCCTGTGTGCTATTTCTGCACCTCCTTTTATTGCTCAGGGAGGCAATAAGAGCTGGCAGGAAAGAGCAGTTAAGCTTATATGTGAATGTCTTATTGTTTTACAGTTATCATTGAAGGTCTCACTCTCCTAGGTGGTTTAACAAATTGCAGGATAGCAAGAAGATGGAAGGATGGGAGGCAATTCATATTTCTTTGTAATTAAACTTGGAATAAGATGCACCTGGAAATAGCCAGTGCACACCTGGCAGTGTGGCCTGGAGAAAAAGAGCAGAAAAAACATAGTAAACGCTATATTGGAACAGACTCTGGGTCTGTCTGGGTTATCCAGTGTCTTGCAATGTGAGATATTTCCTGAGGTTTTTTTTATAGGCTTAAGAGTAATTTTCCAGAGCCTGCAATGGAATCCACATCTCATGACTGACTCTCCATGCTTTGTCTCTTTTAAGGCGACAGAATCTGAAATAAATCCTGAAGCCAAATCATCCTTGATTTTTTACTTGAGTATGAAAGCTAGATGACAAATTCCATTCTAATGTCACACCACACTTTGATCCCTTCACTTCCTAGTCAAGATTAAAAGTTATCATACTAATCACATTTGTGTGTTTCAGGATATGGCCCCATTAGCCCTTTCTCTTCCTGCCTCCATTAGGTTTAGTGTGTTTTTTTCTAGCTTACCAAGAGACCATAAATACTATACAGAAGCTGTACATGATGACAGCTTGCGGTATTAGGCAGCCTTGTCGTTCATCTTATTCACTGTTTGCCCCGGATCCATTTTAGAAGCTATTTCTGAGTCCCGCTTGCTCTTTTAGTTAATTAAAATCCAGGAGACCTTGTAATTTTTTCCAGCAAAACTTTTGGAAGGTCTATTAATACTGGTTGTGGGTAATGGATATTGTGAGTAGACACATATTTATACAGCAATAAAGCAGAGGTGCCTTCAGAGCTATACCATGAGCCATGTTTTAGTATATGTGTATATTTCAATACAGCAAAAATATAGCATTTATTCAGCATTCAAAGGTACATGAGTGTAGATATGTAATGGACTGACTTTTAAGAAGTCTAGGAATAGCTCACCCTTTGTAATAAAGATGGGATACACAGGGGTGCTAGGAAGACACTAGACTTTATTTTCTGGCCCCAATCATCCAGGCTGGGTCAGGGTTACAAAGGTTAATGCACGCAGTAGTCTACCTCTCTTTTGGCAGCCATGAGTGAATATCTCCACTACTCTACCCATCCCTATTCCTTCACTCGAGTCTCCAGAACTGCTGTTCAGAACTGTCCCCAGACAGCAGAGTGAAATTAACTTGGCTCTTATTAGTTTCACCGCTGTTCACAGGATTCTGAATAGCACCAGCAAACACTAAAAAGACTGGTTGGTTTTCACTCTTTTGCAACTTGGGAAAGCTCTGAGCACAAGCAGCAACCCTGGAACTGTCCATCAGACACCACTATATAGGTTACACTAGGCTTATATTCGGAAGGTTGTAGTCACAACAATTTTTTTTTAAAATAACATAAAAGCTTACATTTTGCAACAGCTAATGCCACTCATGGGAAAATTATTAAACTAACCATAGGCAAGTGGCTTTTTCAAGACCTGTTTATTCATCACAACGCATACCAGCAATTTCACAAGATAATATAGCAAGCTCAGATATAGGAAGTACATTACTGAAAAGCGTACAATTGCAATACTAAGAGAACTGAATACTAATAAAATACTATCAGATAAACTAACACTAAAGTCAAGTGATGGAAACGTTTAATTTTTATATGGGATATTGAAGATCTGCACTAAGTAGTATTGCATCAAGATCAAAATGGAATAATTAAAGAAACTTTTGTATAAGGCACTATAAATAATAGCAAGTGTGACATTGTCTAATTAAAATATGACCATGCAAATCATTATTGCTACCACTGTTATATAATTGCAACAAATCTTATACAAAGTGTAACATAACACCAGAAAGGGTTAAGCATCCTGCAGGCTAATTAACCCAGAGTCAACTGTAGAGACATGTTAGAAATGGTAATTAGGGCCATTCCCTGGTAAATAGGCTAGAACTTTGAAATGCAAACCTATGTTGTTAAAAGTAATACTAATTGTATGTGTGTGTTCATAAATGTTAGCCATGTAAACAGACAGCTATTGATTAGAGATCAAAAGGGAATATTAACATTTAGATGAATCTTGGGTGCAGTAATGTCATTAGCTATATGTCTCTTTAAAGTTTATCATAAATTGCTTAATGAATAGATTATTTTATGTTAATCCATGTAGTTACCAATGAGGTTTAGGAAACAGAAGGGTATATCAAAAGCCTATTGTTCTCCCAGGACTGTATGGTCATGTGGCTGCTAGAAAACCATTGAGTCCTGATCCTGTCATCTCAGATCTGCTTAAGCTTCATCAGGGGAAGTTTGAGTTGCAAGATTGAGATCCCAGTCCTAAACTGGAACATGATATTGATATTGAATATGATATTGGACATTGGACTGTAACCTGTGGACTAAATTCTAAAAGATTTCTTTGCAACCACAAAGCTCACCATCTCTGCTATGTATCAGAGGGGTAGCCGTGTTAGTCTGAATCTGTAAAAAGCAACAGAGGGTCCTGTGGCACCTTTGAGACTAACAGAAGTACTGGGAGCATAAGCTTTCGTGGGTAAGAACCTCACTTCTTCAGATGCAAGTCACTTGCATCTGAAGAAGTGAGGTTTTTACCCACGAAAGCTTATGCTCCCAGTACTTCTGTTAGTCTCAAAGGTGCCACAGGACCCTCTGTTGCTTTTTACATCTCTGCTATGAATTTGAACCTCAAGAATTGAACTCATGTCTGTACGTATCCTGATCTTTTAACCAACTCTCTCTTTTCTTTTTTAATAAATTTTAGTTTTGTTAATAAGAATTCTTAAAATTAAGAATATTAATTGTCTGTGAGGTAATGTGTCCAATACTTTGGGATTGGTAGAACTTTTTTATATGATGAATACAATTTTCAATAATCTTCATCATTTTTAACTTGGGTGTCTAGGTGGAGGCCTGAGACTGGGTTATTTTAAGGGAACTGTGTTGTTGGCTTCTGGGCAACCAGTGAGGTAATTTAGAAGCTGTTTTGTGCTGGCTTGGTAAATCTAAGTATTGGAATATCCACTAGCTTTGGGGATTGTCTGCCCCATTTGTTGCAGTTCACCCTAATTGAGTGATCTCAGTTGGCTCCCCTTGGGAATCCGGTCATAACAAGTAGTACTTGAAATCATTCATAAGTAGGCTATTTATAAAATACTAGCCTCTCTACATTTTTGGGGAGCTATTCACATTTGTTTTCAAATGTCATGTGCGGAGCACTGCTGAAGGGTCTTACAGAGAAACTATATTGCTGGATGGAAATAGGAGAGACACTGTAGCTAGGTTTGCAGGATGGAGAAAATCTGATAATGTTGTACTTCTACCACTTACCAGAGTCTCATGTGTGCAGAATAATGGCTCAGTGAGGCATATTGCCAGCTCTGTCTCAGAAGTGCTAGATACCAGAGGCCAAGAGTTAGTTAATCTCCTTTCCCAGAAGTTCCACACATTCGACCATTCCGAGAAATCTATTGCATAGTCTCTTTCTTCAGTCTTTTTTTTACTTTCTCCAGTATAGGAATTTCTTTTCCTGTGTTCTTCAGGCAGGGCATTATCTTAGTACGATTCTGAGCTGAGAGGGTATCATTTGAAGAGGGGAGAGATTACATTAGCAACAGTGTAGCTTTCATCAGATTTGACATTGCAGAAGTACTAAGATTTGGGCATTAAATTTTCTTTTTCATGGCCCAGCTAGACTGGACTGGCATGCAGGAGTTGGAGCCCTGACAACACAACAGTAATACCGATACCTTTTTAGTTTACGGATTTGGATGCCTAAAGTTAGGCATCCAGGTTAGTATCTCTATAAATGTTGACTAAAATGTCCAAACACCCAGCTCTGCTTCCATATGTTAGATGTAACATCATATGATATCACTGCTGAAACTTAGGCACATGACAGAGTTAAAGACTGATACCAAATGCTCATCTCATACACTAAGGGTATGTCTACACTACCCGCCAGATCGGCAGGCAGTGATCGATCCAGCGGGGGTCAATTTATCATGTCTAGTCTAGACGCAATAAATCGATCCCCGAGCGTTCTCCCGTCTACTCCTGTACTCCACCGCTGCGAGAGGTGCAGGCGGAGTCGACGGGGGAATGGCAGCAGTCGACTCACCGTGGTGAAGACACCACCGTAAGTCGATCTAAGTTCGTCGACTTCAGCTATGTTATTCACATAGCTGAAGTTGACATACTTAGATCGATTCCGCCCCCACAGTGTAGACCAGGGGTAGCTCTTCTCTACAAAATTGCAATTTTTAAGCCCTGTCACTTACTACTGGGTGGTGCCACCTTCTGGCTACTCTGGGGATTAGCTCCACCAGTTCAGCACCTTCTTTCTTCTCTTTAACCAGTGTTGCCTCTCCTCCTGCTTACAGGATAGCAGTACGGCTGCTTTGTGACTCAGCCCTCCAGCCAGATCACACTGTGATTTCCTCTTTCGGAAGAGTCTTTCAAAGTTTCTCTGCACAAGCAGCATCAGGCAGTCCTCATGCCTGTTTCCCTGACTATGTCATTCCCATGGTGACAGCAGGCAGTCTTCCTGTTCACTGCCTCCAGCAGTACCACTCTGCTGTGGATAATAGGGGAACCCAGGCCTTCCCTCTATTCTAGGTTCCAGTCCAGGGCCCTACAGCAAGCATTTAAGGTCTACAGCCACATCTACCTTACTGCTCTCATCCCTCATACTTCCTATCATGCTTCTCTAAGCTTTTCATTCTCCAACCCTCTTAATCAGACCCTTCTCTCTTAAGCCTACCAGATAAACCCTTCCCCATAGGTGCCTCCCCCTTCCTTCTCCCTTACCTCGGGAAAGAAAACTGAAAGCTTTTCCTCTCCCACTGGTGCCAGCCTCTTGGCTTTATAGAAGCCATGCCTGTTCCCTCACAGGTGAGCTTCCTCCTAATTAGTGCCTTCCACAAAGCCTAAATCTCCCCCATTTACTTGTTGATTGGGTCCACTTGCCTTAATTCAACTCCTCCAAGGCTGGTGTGGGGAGTACACCCCATAACCCAACCTTTTATACTGCCAGAGTAGTGTAGAGGAGCTCGTAATGTAAATGAGAATCTGACCCTGTCTGTCAGCTTGGAGAAACTAAATATTAGTAGCTCTGTATAGTTCCTCCGAGGTCCATTTTCTCTCCCCTACTTTTTCCTGGAAATGGGACAAGATGCTATGCCGGTTTTAAATGGTTGGTTTTTGGGGTAGGGGAACTCCAGAATTATGAATTAGAACAATTTCATATCTCAGGCAGTGGTTGCTTGAATGTAAATCCAAGGGAAATTGAAAAAGCAGTAGGCAAGCATGTTAGGAAAGCAAGTTAGACCAATATCCACTTTTTCTAATTGTGATAATTCAGTCTGTTATGTTAAGATACATTATCTCTGTCAAATTCTATTACAAAACCTGGTGAAGCTGACAGAAACGATCTTGTCTCTTTAACTAGTGCGTGGCTGCTAAATCAAAGGGGTGGAGGTTAAGATCAATTTTGCCATGGTTCATTTACTCCTGCTGTGCTGGTTTATTCCACTTAGTGCTAACTGAGATGAAGGGAGATAAGCTGCAGCTGATCAGCCATTTATTAGGTACAGATTTCAGTCATATAATGGCCAAAGAGCTACTGCTATGAATAGCAGAACAACAATGAGCTCTCTAAGAATATGAGTTCTGGCAAAACAAACCTTGTTGGACCCTCGTCTAGTCAGGAGATAGCAACTACTGCAAATGTTTATCACTGAGGAGCCAAGATGAATCAGCCAACTGAAATGGTCATAAAGGAAGTTTGAAAAACATTGACCAGAAGAGTGGCATTTGTAAATAGGTCTTTATGAAATATTGCTGTAAGCCTGAGAAAACACAAATACTTTGTTGGGAAGGGGGAGGGCAAAGAGAGAAGAACAATATTTTGATCTGTTTGTTCTGTCTTCCTTGAAATACAGGAATGTTTATAACTCTAAATGGGTGGTCTCTTTCTCTGTTCTCTTTTGTAATCTGACTCAGCTCTATTATACACACACGTAATAACTCAAATACAGTACCCTTAAAAGTCATATGCTGGCTAATATTTTGAGGGGCAATATTATACCTAAATGCAATATATGTGTAAAATTAAATAACTATTATAATGTCTACACACAATCCTTTAGAAACACATTAATATGCACACATCTGGGCAAAGCCAGAGACCTAAAAGTGACTGCCATGGGAATGTTGGATAGCTTGCAAGGCTTTTTTAGCCCATATCCCACAGGAAGACAAGACAGCAGGAATGTGCTTTATCTAGGCTGCAACTTTATTAACTTACTAAATGTAGGAAAAACTCTGGCAATACCTCACCCAGTGCATGTCACCCATGGCATGTCTGTCACCCAGATCACCGTGAGGGACAACTGCCTTTGGCACCCCCTCCACACCTTTAATCTAGTCCCAGCACCATTGCTGGGAGCCCAGTGCACTCCCATCATGCAAAGGGTAAGGGGGTGGGGAAAAGGGATGGTTTTCTTACCATACCAGATGTTAGGAGCCCATACTCCATTCCCCACCTTCTTTAGGGGATGCTCTCCCCAATCCTGCTTCCAATTCCAGTTCACCAGGGAACCAGACGTCCTATTGAATGATTATCTACACTGGGTGCCACAGTTTCAGGGAAAATGCACCTGTATTCCCCCTCCGTGGTCCACCAAGGAAACCAACTTTTAAGCTTCCAGTTTCCAGATGTTACCTGTCTTGGGAAGTGCCCCACATCTCTCTGCCTCCTGACAGAGATTTTCAAGGTGGCATAACTCCCTGCCTACGCTGTGAGTTCCCCAGCAAGCCAGCATCTGTGCTTTGCTTTCTCTCTGAAGGTTATGAACACCTTAATTGCTCACACCTATAAGTTACCAAATAGCTCTTTCTAAGCAAGCTCTTTTATTCTTAAGCTAAAAGCATTACTGAGGAAACATATACAAACAATAGCAAATTCTTATACACACGCTAAAAGCTTTCCAGAAGCCACCCATCTGTGTTATGGGCCCTAGTAGGTCAAATCCATTCAACCCTTCCCAGGAACGATTGGGGCACCCCCAGGACATAAGGTCCTGTTGGTTTGCTGGATCAGAAAGAAGGCCCGAAGTAAAAGTCCTTTCTTTGTCCATTGGTGTCTGGAGAACCCAGTTTGAATCAGTGTATTTGAGCCTTCCCAAAGAGCGGTACCTCTTTTTGGGGCCATTTACAACCTGGCTGATTTGTCTTAACCACCACCCACTGTTTTAGTTCCCAGAGGACCTGTGGCAGCCCTCCCCCATAGCATATGGAACACAATCATACATAAACCATCATTTAAAACTGTGGACTACAAAGATACTGCACAATGTTGCAATATCTCTCACCTCTCCCCCTAGAGAGGCTACATACAATCTTGGCTCCCACAAACTTAATACAATAAAGTCTTTCAATGATATTGCAGGAAATTGCCATATCTGTCATACTGGGCACCTGCCAGGGTGTGACAACATGAACATATTATAACCTAACCTACCCATGGGATCTCTGAGCTGCTGAGAGGAAGATGAAAACCTCCCATGCTACCCAGGATTATTGACAGTGAGTGAAAATTCCTTCCCAGACCCTCAAAGGCAACTAGTATGATGCTGTCAGCAAGGTCCCAAAACTCAGTCCTATTCTCATCCCATGAAGGAGATGGCAGGTGCTTTTCTTCCCCCTATCCAAGGGCATCATTCTGTTGTGGGAAGGGCTTATAAACCCTCCCTCCCCGGGGTGCACAGGCTTCCACTGCATCATTCTATCCAGCCAATCATTTCATCTCGCCAAGCTGATGGAGAGATTGAGCACCCAAAAGGGGGTGAGGAAATCCTTAGAACATCTTTAGGCCTATTTTTCTCCTGCTGGTCCAAACAATCTCCCCCCCATCTCTGAGGCTGCTCTGAGAGGGGGGGCAGCATTAAAAACCTTAATGGAAGTTTAACGATCCATGAACTTTATTACATTTGATATACACAGTAGCTATCATCTTTTCTCCCTTTTGATGGCTGTTGTTGACCATACAGATGTTTGCTAATAGCTGACATTTATTAGCTATTTAATGATTATGCACATAATCAAATATTGCCTGTAGGAGGAACGCTTTTCTGTTTATCTGAGATGAAGCCCGGCTTTACTCTTCTACTGTAGTCTTTGATGGGTTTACTGTGTTAAGTGAGGCAATCATAAATAAAGGCAAGTTTCTTTTATCAAATAAAAGCTATATCTTAAGGCCTTGGCTACACTGGCGCTTTACAGCGCTGCAACTTGCTGCGCTCAGGGGTGTGAACCCCCCCCCCCCCGAGCACAGCGAGTGCAGCGCTGTAAAGCGCCAGTGTGATCAGAGCCTGCAGCACTGCACGCTCACTCGCAGCACTGCAAGCTATTCCCCTCGGAGAGGTGGAGTACATACAGCACTGCGAGAGTTCTCTCGCAGCTCTGGCGGCGCGACTACACTCGCACTTCCCGAGTGTAGCCAAGGCCTAAATTCTTTAACTACGTTTCCTTGAGGCTTGAAAGTCTGTCAGATTCTTTTTAATGTTAATGTTAACAGGCCATTTCACCTTGAATGGTTCCTTGAAATATATGCTAATTACTTATGCTAAACAATCTGTTCCCCCTTGTTTTTAGGTGACAATCTGGAGTACATTTCCCAGCCTGAAAAAAGAGCTCTGTGTAAGTTCAAAAGCTTCTCTCTCTCTCACCAGCAGAAACTGGTCCAATAAAATATATTGCTTCACCTACATTGTCTCTCTAATATTCTGGGACTGACCTGGCTACAACATTGCATATAAATATTTTTTAATCATTATAAATGCTTTCATGACCTATGCTTTTTACAAGCTTTTTTAAAAAAAAAGTTCCAGCCCTACAAATCACTAAGTGCAAAAATAAGTATTCAAATACTTTGCCTAACCAGCCCTTTTTCTTTCCTGTCAAAAACACAATGATCTGAAGAGTTGTATTGGAAAGAAGTCTGAAGTTTAGGTAAAGTGAATAAGAATACTTATCAAAAGGTGAAATCTAACTCCACATTCTGCGGTGCAGGGTCTTTGATACATGAGAAAAGGGAACATAGCATCAGAGTGATAGTGCCATGGTTATCAGATCCCCAAAGCCACTAGTTGTAAACAGTGTTTTCCACCTCTCACAATACAAAATATACTAAATGCCAGAAGAAAAAGAGTTGGCGAAATTACCTTTCACACTCAATAAAAGTATTGGAGAGGAGACGTGCAGATTTGGGGACCACCAAATTATGGGTGAGGCTTTCTCAAGCAACCAAGTGATTTAGGAACCACAATTCCCATTAAAAGTAATGGTAAATTAGTGCTAAATCACTTGGATTCTTTTGAAAATCTCACCCTATTTATCTAATCTGTGGAGCGATGACTGACATATTTTATTTCGTTTTTACTTCTGTCGTAGAAGAAAGATATATTTTGCTAGGTATGTGGACCCAGCTTTATAACTAGGTGGGTTCGTTGTTTCTTTTTTAAGAGACAAAGAAAGATAAAAAGCTAGTTGTTGGTTTTGCAGCAAAATTTACATTCAGTTTTCTCCTATCATATTCACACATATAACTGCATAGTTGTGGTCCTATTTGTGAAAGTCCAATCATTTTGTGGCTCATTTAATTTCCTTGGTGTCAGAGCTCTGGCCAGGGAAGTTCATGGAGCTGCTATGTATTCTCCATCACATACAATTATTATGGATATTTGTATTACAATAGCTCCCACAGGCCCCAGTTAGGATCAGAGCTCATACGCTGTACAAACAAATGAAGACAATCCCTGCCTCAAAGAAATTAAGATAAATTTGTTGCTCATGAAAGGTGCCAGATTAACAGTACTGGATACATCAGCCCTCTGCTCATCCCGGGAACCAGAAAAATCTGGGCCTGGACAGTGGAATCTTCCTCACATTGTCCCAGCAGCTTGCCGCCATTATGAACTGCAGGGACCATTCCTAAGGGCATGGTTTATCCTCTAGTCCATGAGTCCTCGGCCTTTCTGCTGAGATTGCCAACAGGGTGATGTTTTCTCATTCAAATGTCTTCCCTTTTAAGTCTTATTTAGCAGCAAATTTGGGCAGGTACTGCACAGTGTTTGGGGAATAGCTGTTGGAATGTTCAAAGGAATGGACTTTGGTTGTGTTCAGACACTTTTGTGCTAGCTGTCACAGTTTCAGGGCACCTGCACCTGTTTTCCCCCTCTGTGATTCACCAAGAGCACCCACAGAAAGGCTTCCAGCCCCCACCTGTCACCTTTCCTGGGGGGAGCTCTGTGCCTCACTCCCTCCTGGCTGGTGATTTTTAGGATGCACAGTTCCCTGTCCTATACTGGCTCCAGCAAGCCAGTCTGCCTGCTCTATGCTTTCTTTCCAAAGGCTATGACCAGCATATTGCCTGCAGTTACAGGTTACCACACCCCTCTTTCTAAGCAAGCTCATGTATTCTTAAGGTGAAAGCACTGCAGAGAAAACATATAAAACCAATAAGAGAACCTACGTGAATGTTAAAAAGCTTTCCAGAGATCACCTCAGCTTCTGGAAGGTGTTAGTATTTCAAAACCCCAAACTGGGTTTTCCCAGCATTACAAGTTCATAACTGTCTCTGATTCAGAATCAGAACAATGGCTGGGCAGGGCAGCCATTTCCTTATATAGCTGGGGCCTTTGACCTTGGCTTTTGGTATCAGTTTATCATCAGACAAAGACCCCCTCCTTGGGGAGTGAAGGGGAGGTAGCTTCAAAAGGCTGGGTTTTTGCATAACCAGAGTTGGATAATTTGCAGTAACTTTTCCCTAGGGAATCCCCAAGAAATCCACTTAACATTTATTGTCCAAAAAGTCCATACTTGTCTGGCACATTTTCAGTATAGTCTTTTGAACTCGCAGTTCTCATATCTGTCATCTCTCTCCCTCACCCCCCGCCAAGAGGCTAATTCTTGGTTTGCAAACATTCAAACCAGAGATCTGATAATAAGAAATATGCTTGCCTGGTCAGGGAACAGAAACACTACCATGTGACTACAGTATGTGACCCATTAATACATAGCTTGGATTCAGGTTTTGAATAGCAAAATAGAGGAGAAAATGTTATACCAATAGAATAAAAACCAGCAGGATCTTATTAAGAGGGATAAGGTAAAGATGCCACATTTATTGTAAATATAATGGTAAAGCAAAAGATAAAAGTAAACAATGTTGTTTGACTACTTATTCCTATCACTACTTATTCCTTATACACACACACACACACACACACACACACACACACACACACACACATATATATACACACATTCACACAATCATTCATTCAAGTTCTGTATAGGTGTTATAGTTACCAGCCTAGAAGTTGCTCATGCCAAGTTACTGGCCAGGTATCTTGGTCATGAGGATGGAGCCAAGTCCGTGTCAGGTGCACCTGATGCTCCTGGAGGCTGGCAGCAGAACCAGAGACTCAGTCATCAGTCTTTAGAGTCCATTCTTATAGGAATTAATTCCTATGTTAGTCGATGGGAGCTGTTTCATCCTGCTGTTGCTGACTCAATCAGCAGATGGCACATTCCTGTCCAAAGTGGCACATTCCTGGTGGCTCCACACTGTCCAAAGTTTGTGTTTCTCATCCTTCCAGGTGATGGGGTGGATCCCAGTTTACCCTTAGGGGGTTGTCTGGTGGTCCTACTTGACACATTCTTTGGCCGATGGATACTCCCTTTCTAGGCTGGCACCTCCCTAACCATTCATGTACAACATGCATTCATCAACATACATTCCATATCTTAACCATATTTTAATTTACTGTCTCCACCACTTTCAGGGTGTGTGCTAATTCATTTGAGACTCCCGGCCCTTTAATCACAGAGGGTGGGGGTCTGTTCCTAGGAGCCGTTGCTGTTACAATGAAGTGAAAGTCACTTAACGGCTTATAGTGTTTGTTTACATTGTATCAATTACTTCAAGAACAAAGTCAATTAACTTGTTTGCAAGTTTTACATAGTAATAAAGTATCTTTCACAGGATAGATACAATCAATGGTTTCTACAGACAGTAGCTTGCAAGTTTTAACAGAAGACCCGAGAGATTTTTGTACTTGGTGAAACTGTTGGATTTTAAAGTGTGGGGGACAAATTATGAGGGGGTCACTGTCACTTGGGGGAAATCACTGTTAGTACCTTCTTTAATATCCCTACATAATGTTTATGGAAAATAATATAGAATACATTGAGAAAATTACATTCTGTTCACGGTGACTAATTCTGGCGACTTTAGGTGCGTCTCTTTAGCCACTGACTCTGCTTCCTTTTCCTGATCTGTAAAATGGGATCTCTGGGAGAGCATGAGCCAGAATAACCCCTGACTACACCTTATCACAGGATATGCTACATTTTCCTCCCAACCAAGTCATGGCATTGGCCCCTTTTGGGGAAGCTAGTACTTCAATTAGTGCTAGTTACAAGCCATCCTTAAGTACAGGGACTGGGATTAAATCTGGCTTTTCTAGAGGGCACAAGGTGGAGAGGGTCTTGTGCACCTGCAAGGGGCTATATATTATTTAGCCATATAGCTTGATGTATTAATGGATGGTACTACAAGAGTTAGTTAATTACCCCAGTGATCAGCCTCTCTTTTAGTTATTTACCTCAAGCTCATGTTCTGATTGCAAGAAGCTAAACGTGTGCCAGGGCTAACTGAATGGAATTGTCTATTTTCCGAAGCATTCATTTCAAAAACTAAATTGGAAAACATAGGCATCCTGGGCAGACTTTCAAAACATTCCTTTTTGCAGTTAGCCGCAAAGGGTTCCTTTCCGCTGGGACCGGCACCTTGCTTAGTTGCTAGTATCCTTCACAATTCATCCATCATAGTAATGACTCCACCTGGGAAAATAATATAAAACAAACCTATTTCTCCCCTTCGAGACACTCTCTTTCCACAATGAGCATCAAGTGTAATTCAACAGAACCCAGAAGAATAACCCTGTGTATATACAAAATTTGAGAGAGAGGCAGGAAATGGATATTTTTAGAAACATTGTTCCTTTGGCCAACTGTATCTACAGACATTAGTAGGTAAATAAGTAAGCAGTGATTGCCTTGGAAAGTTTAACCACTGGCAGAAACACAATAGGATTTTCTGGCAGATATTGTTATTGCTAGAGACTAGTAGGATAAGAGGGAAAGTACCCCTAAAAGAAGCAGAAAATCTCCTTTGCAAGAGTTTGCGTTCTTGTCTATTTCAAAAGTACCTACAGACTAAGATGTCACTTTGGGCTAATGTCATCTTTGTCTTACTCAGTCTTGCTTTAGTGCACATTCCATTGTGTGGTAGCAATCACAAAATGAGCTTAGCCAGAGTCTTAGAAGGTTATACTTGAAGAGAAACATAACCACATGATGCCTTTCCCATTTACTTGTCTGTCCCTGGGCAAGCATTCAGCTTTTATAAGTGATGAGCTTATTAAGGTTTTGCTTCTTAAAAGCACCCCAGGGAGACATTTGTCTCTTCGTCATTCTGTATTTACAATTTGTAACTGCAAAAATTGTAGTAATGTCCTCTTTCAGCTATAAGCATACTATTAATACCTTGGATATATACTAATATTCATAGCTTTCTGTGGATAGTTGGACCCTGGTTAACAAATCACTATTGGAAATCATACAGAAATAATTACATTTATTCTTTTATAATATAAATGCTTTTCATTGCATAATATTTGATTTGCTTTTGAAAATACATACTTATTTCAGCTCTCCAAATATAAGCTTTCAGAGTGCATTGAGGTAAGTAGGAATATACATGGCCTGGTTTTCAGAGGGGCTGGGCACCCACAATTCTCTTTGGAGTTGGTGGGAGTTGGGAGCAGTCCACATCTCTGAGAATTAGGGCCTAGTTGCCTTAGATCAGGTATACAAAAATCAGAGCACCCAAAATCAGTGACCACTTCTGAACATTCCAGCTCCAGTTTGCTGGGCAAGAAGCTATCTAAAAGGGAGAAGCAAAGTGACTTTCAGCACCAGTGCCAGGTTTTGCTAGAATTGATTTTAGAATAATTTTGTTCCCTTTTTAGTTTTTAGTACACTGTACTCAGCAAACCAATCCTGTGTGTACATACTACACCTGTCGCACTCCATTGCATCTGGATTTCCAAACTATCAGACTTCTTGAGGGGAGGCATCCCTTGTACCCTGTGAGATTTCCACCAAACATATAGTTTCCTAAGAAACCTAGGCAAAAACCTAGCCCAAAGCATTTCACATAGAGCTCCTCCTATCTTCCTGTTATGTTTAATAATACTGTTTTATTTGTAGAGGAATCCCAAAGTGCTTTAAAACGGACACACTTCAGCATTCATAGGAATCACTTCACCACAACTGAGGCACTGCAGTGGCTTATGCAGTGTAATATGCTTCAGCCTTGTAGCCATTCCAGAATATACAGATATTATATAACTACGAATACAGTGACTTATAGTAAACCAGACTGTGAAAACATACCTTCTCCTCAGGAACGTTAAGGGGAAACTTAACAGGAGTTAGACTACTTACCTCTTGGAAGAGACAGGAAGCAGTAGCAGCTGCAAGCTGTAAAATGGCCATTTCAGGGCTGCAGCTGTGTGTCTCTGGCAAATTTAAAGGGCTAGCCCCCAGGGAGGTATCCTGGGATAAATGTTCCCATAAGTGGGCCACACTGCACTGGGAAGGGTCAGGACAGATAATGAGGTTGTGGGGGAAAAGTGTGCCTGCTTTTGTAGATCACCAACTTATTTGTAATTCCCAGGTGCAGAGCATGATAGCTCCACTGTGGAATATTCCTGGTAACTTGGTAAATTCTATTCACCACATGAAGGTAAATTCCTTTCAACTGAGAGATCACAAAATTTCAAACCTCAGCATCAAATGAAGTTTAAAGTGTCTAACCTGTTCTCCTCTCTGTCTCCAATAGCAGCTGTCTGGCAGGTGTGAATTTCAGCACTGCTTCTCTCCTCCAGTCCTGTTTGTTAGGTCTGCTCTGTCTCTTCTCTGGACAGGCTTAGTCCAGTTCCTTCCCCCTTGGGTACATCTGGTTGAAATTTCCCCTCTGGCTCTGTCTAGTCCATAGCCTCTTTTCCTTCCAGCACAGAACATTAGTATTTACTATTCAGAGTACAGTAGTGCCTGGCAGCCCCAACTAAGATTGGGACCTGACTGTACTAGGTGCTGTACAAACATATCAAGACATGGGCCATAGCCTGATGCGTTTACAAGCTAAGAAATTTACTAGAAAATTCACAATTAGTGCAGATTGTATTAAAACATTCTGATAGAGGAAGTATTTCAAAATTTTGATTGAGAATCCAATTCTCCAAGCTGTTCTCTATAGGCAAATCCTACCTCAGCACAGAGCCCCAGCATGGTATGAGTTTGTCTGGATGCAGCAGCTTGCAGGGTTGTGACCTAAATATTTATTATGACTGTTTCGGAGTTTGAGGGTGCAGTCCAGATCAATGAGAGGTTGTGTCACCACCTGCCCTGCAACCCTGGGTGCCTCACAATGCCTTGCTGCTGTAGCTGAGAGCCTGCGGGGCTCACAAGCCTACCAGCATGCAGGTCACACCCTGAGTGTCTTGTGTGCTAGACAGCCCTGGTTCACCAGCTCTGACCCCAGCAACCTGTCTTCAGCCCCACTCCGGCTTCCACCAGCCTTGGTTATAACCAGCAAGGTGACCCCCAACACACTGCCACTCCTGAATTTTCCCAGCCCGTGTGCCCTGCAATGTTCAGCCCTCTCCTGGGTAGTTCAGAGAAATAATAAGGTTTGTTTGTTCCTCTAAAGACACAAAAGCACATCACAGCTTATTAGCTTACCTTGGGTAAATGCACCTTTCCATGAAACATGACACTGAGTTGGTTTACAGTAAAAATAAAACAATTCATTAACAACAGAGCATAGCATAAATGATGCCAAGTAAAAGGAATAAAGTTAGAAAGGGTTACAAGCAAACAAAAGTGAAAACACACACATCTAAAAGTCAAAAACTTAATCTTGCAAGCAGGGGCGGCTCTACGTATTTTGCCGCCCCAAGCACGGTAGTCAGGCAGCCTTCGGTGGTGCGCCTGCGGGAGGTCTGTCGGTCCCACGCCTTCGGTGTACCTGCCGCCGAATTGCCACCGAAACCGCGGGACCAGCAGACCTCCCGCAGGCTTGCCGCCGAAGGCAGCCTGACTCCTACCCTCACGGTGACCGGCAGGTCGCCCCCCGCGGCTTGCCGCCCCAGGCACGCGCTTGGTGCACTGGTGCCTGGAGCCGCCCCTGCTTGCAAGATACAGGCTTTGTTCAAGATCGCTTCTCACTGATAGTCAGTTTCCAGAGACTTGAACACCCTCTCCCCTCAGTTGAAGGACCCATCTTTTATCTTTGTTTATATCTTCCCAAGTTCGAATACCTTGTTTCAAGAGGCAGGATGACCTCATGCTGTTCTTCCCTTCCTGTGGGCCTTACATCCCCCTTCCATTGTTTTAATTCTACTGTGCCTAATTTGTATAGGAGACAGGTAAATAGCTGCCTTCTATCCTGTCTGGGAGGGAACTTGTTTCTCCCTGTTTGGCCACACACTTTAAAGCATAATATTGTTAAGTATCCATATTTCCTCATATACATGATCCTGCAAATACTTACACATGTGCTTAACTTTATGCTCTATGGGTACGTCTACACTGCATAGTCCTTTTGACGGTCTGTAGAGTACATATACTGCATGGACTCCTAGCACAGGAATAAATAGCATAAACAATGAGGCACTGTTTAGAGTTGAATATGATTAGAATTAAGACATGCCTGAACCCTGTGAGTACGTATCCTACTTGTCCAAGTGGTGCCTCCCCCCTCTCCAGTGCTACTTTTAGCAGTATAGTGTCCCACTGCCTCTCCACTGCTGAAGTCTTTCCCTGCTGCAGGGAAAGGCTTCAGCAGCAGGGAAGGACTCCAGCAGCAGGGAAAGATTCTGGCTAAGATTTCCCCGCCACTGTGAAAAACTCCATCAGCAAGGAAAGGCTCTGTCAGGGGGGAGCTCCCTGCTGCCAGAGCCATTCACTGACAGATGTAGCTACACATTGCAGTCTGAATGCAGACTGCTTTTCACTGCAGCGTGTAGCTATCCCTACCCTATACACTGACACCAGTAGTGTGCAGTGTAGACATAGCCTGTGAGTTGTCCCATTGACATTAATAAGGCTGCGGTGAGCTGTTTTCTAGAAATGTAAAGGCCAAATTCTGCTCACAGTTTCCCATGTGCAATCCATAATTCCTCTCTTGTCTCTCTACCTATCTGGCCCTGGAACTGGGGCAAGGTGGGGAGCCTGAGTGCCTGGAAGGCAGAGGCAGGGCTCACAGCCTTGGAAGCCCTCCTGAAAAGCTTTTGTCAGTCTTCAGGCAGAAAGTGAAATTGACAAGAACCTTCCCGTGGATAGCTGAGGAGCTGTCATTTTGATTTTCCCAATGGAAAGTCAAACTATTTTGGAAAAACTGAAATTTTTCTGTGGAAGATTTTGATTTTGAAATGGGCATTTTCTGTCAGCAAATCATTATAATGAAAAACTCCCAGGGAGCTCTGGTTGTTAGATCTGATCTGTCTGCCTAATCAAATCCTCATGCACATTTAGTTGGTTCAAATCCTCAAAAATGCCAATGTTCTAAGGGTTGCATTTTGGTTAACAAACAGATACACTTGAAAAAGCTAGCAAACAAATACTTACAGGTATTTTGGGGGTAAAACACAAGCCTGACATCAGTGAGGGAGAGGCAAGGACTTTATAAGATTGATAACTGAAATAGCTAGTTATCTTTTTCTTTACTATTTCTACATTGATTTTGATTAAACTATCTTAGATGCATGATTGTAGAGGTAGTACTTAGAAAATATTACAAAGAATTTTCTCTGTATGGTTTTCTAGGCATTAACAGCTTTAATGAAGGTGTTAAATAACTGTTGTGTCTTTAGCTAATCTCTCGTGAATATGAGCAAAACATTTACCATCCTTTTGCAAGATTAAAATAGTTCTATAAAAGTGATCCCTTTGTATTAGCCATACAGTGGAGCTTGTGTAAAAACCAGCCCCCAAATCTCAACAAAGAAGAAATAAGCATGGTAGTACTCCAAAATAGATAGGATTTTCAGTAGAAAGTTGTTTTCTCAGGTTAGTTGCAATGCAGACTTCTATGATAAGGAAGATTCAGCCTTCCCATTTTTATGGTCTTGCCTGCTCCAAAAGGACTATTTATTGGGTGAATCTAAATTTCTCTGTGCTCTCTTGTTGTTGATGGTACTTGAGTTAGGAGTTGATGGCCCCATTCTTCAAATATATAGAGGAAGAAAATATTGCAAATTTCACGGTAGCTTCATAACATTCAGCCCCTATTCCTGCAGCATTTCCTCTTAGAAGATGCTGACCTGACCAATGAGATATTTTGTTCATACAGTGCACCTGCCATTGACAAAACTTCCAGTGTGGTATAGAAAGAAATATTAAGCTTCTAAACCCTCCATTTCCTGTTCTTAGGGAAGGAATGTATAGTATAGATTGGGAAAATCTCAGCTTCTAAGGTGACTTTATATTTTATTTCCTCATATGAATTGTTCCATTACATGTGTTATGTGCTCCTATAATTATTTCACTGCCATATGTAAATATTCACATTCATAACCATTATTTATATAGCACTGTAAGAGCATATTGTGATATACGATACCTCTGCTGTGTCCACTGATAAATAGAGCCTACCCAAGAAGTCTACAGAATATGAGAAGACTGACTGAAGACACAGATTTCAGAGGGGTAGCTGTGTTAGTCTGTATCAGCAAAAACAACGAGGATCCTTGTGGCACAGAGTGGTATATAGCCATAGCTGGGATGCTGTACTAAAATAGCAAATACACTGCAGAAAAGATATTCTACACTTCTTCATTTATTTAAGGTTATTGCACCTTGTTCATTTTAATTTTATGAATTATACCCCAAATGGTAAATTACTATGATTTGTTTTAGAAGGTGTAATGGATTATTTTGTGACTACTTTGTAGGAAAAATCTTGATTTATATGTTAGATCTATACAAAACATGAACATCTGACACAATTGGCTTACAGTAATGCTGGTAAGACACTAGGGAAAGAAAACTGATAACCAAAGAAAAATCTCCTGAAGTGTTGGTAGTAGCAATTTAAAATGTTCTGCCATTCAAGGTACATTGAGAAGGCACCAATATACAGCTGGGAATTTTATTTATTGAAAATGAGACCTTCAGTATATGATATGTCTCATTTTCCTCTCAGCGTTGACCTTGTATTTGAGATTTTGACTGCAACAAGATCAGAATTGATGGAGATGACTTATATTTCCCTCTACCTTTCAGTTTCACTTGATGGCTACTGGAAATGATTGACTTTCAAAATATTTAATCTACTGACGGACATTTGGAGAGTAACAACCAGCCAGCAACATGCTCATGCTCGAAGAATTTTTTGTTAAAATAAGTCAAAAATGTAGATCAGTGTTTAAAAGTACATAAGAAGATGAAGGAAAATGGGCAAGAACAACGTCAAGTATTGTAATAATATCCTTATGTATGGCCAAATACAACATCTGTTCACTCAATCACTTTTGTATCACATTATGCAGTATATGAAATATATTCCTGCCTGCATTTTAGTATCTTTTCAGTATTATAGAAGGCTTTTTGATACAGGAGCTCTATAAGGCTGATCATGCTCACAGTTCAGCATAATACACCTCTACCCTGATATAACGCTGTCCTCAGGAGCCAAAAAATCTTACCGCGTTATAGGTGAAACCACGTTATATTGAACTTGCTTTGATCCACCAGAGTGTGCAGCCCTGCCCCCCCCGGAGCACTGCTTTACCGTGTTATATCCGAATTCGTGTTATATCGGGTCGCGTTATATTGGGGTAGGGGTGTACTAATAATGTATCTGCCCGAGCCACATAATAAGTGCTAGAGTTCAAGACTGAAATTGTCACGCCTAGGTGACAATTTCACGCCTAAAGTTATACTGGTAGGACTGGCTTGATATGATTAACTGGACATGGGTGAGGCCTCATTTCTTGGGAGACAGGATTAAGGAGGTAAATGGATCAGCAGGCGGGACACAGAATGTCTGTGCTAAAATAAGGGGGAACACTCACGGAACCACTTACAATGGACAAGATAATAATGGATAAGATAAATCTGGAATGTAAAAGGAGGTAAGGAGTGAATCAGGTGTGAACAGTGCATGGACAGACCATGCTATACAGGGATTGGGTCCTACAAATTAACCAAGCCAATCCCAAAATGTGTAATGCAATGTATAGTAAATTCATTGTGATGTGTAACTGTATATAAAGGAAGAGGTTTGCCGTGTAACTTTGGACGTGTAGTACGCCCTATATCCATCCCCTGTACTTGAGGCTGATCAACTCAGTGTAGCTTTGTAGTTTGCCAAACAAAGGAACCTGAGTGACAAGACGGAGGTCGAACTGAGTTCTTGGAGAACTGAGTGGAAGAGTCTTGGGGGAACCCCAACAATGCTTAGCATCTTGCAAGATTGCTAATTTAGCAACTGGCATGCAGGGCCGGCTCTAGGATTTTTGCTGCCCCAAGCAAAAACAATTTTGGCCGCCCTCCCCCACTCCTCGTTTTTTTCTTACCCCACCCCCGGCCCCGCCTCAACTCCGCCCCTTCCCCAAATCCCCAGCCCTGCCTCCTCCCCCGAGGCTCTCAAGCCTAGGAGGGAGGGAGGGAAAGGGAGAAGCAGGGCATGCGCCGCTGCCACTCGGGGTCTCCCCCTCCCTCCCAGGCTCTCAAACCCAGGAGGGAGGGGGAGATCCCGAGCGGCCGCAGTACACGAAACAGCTGATTCACGCGCCACTGCTCGCCCTCCCTCCCAGGCTCTCAAACCCGGGAGGGAGGGGGAGATCCCAAGTGGCCGCGCCACGCGAATCAGCTGTTTCGCGCGCCACGGCCGCTCGGGATCTCCCCCTCCCTCCCGGGTTTGAGAGCCTGGGAGGGAGGGCGAGCAGCGGCGCTCGAGCGGCAGCAGCGGAGGTGAGTTAGGGCGGCCAGGGCACATTTTTAGGGGTGGCATGGCCCGCGCCAGAATGCCGACCCTAAAAATGTGCCGCCCCAAACACCAGCTTGTTTTGCTGGTGCCTAGAGCCGGCCCTGCTGGCATGTCTTCACCAGTCATGGGACTGGATGAAACACTGGTATTATTTCTTCCTCTCCCCTGCTGGGGTTTGCAAAATAGGTTCGGCCTGTGAACTGCCAGCCTCTCATAATCACAAAGGTCTGATCAGTCAGAATTTTAGGGAGCACAAGGTGGCTGGGCTTTAAGTTTGGGGATACTGCACTCGAAGAGACCTTGTAATCCACTGGGCCTCTAGCTTACAGACTGAGGAACACATCGTTGCTACACTGGGTCTGACTTAGTCCTTGTCCTGATTAAGCAATTCTGTAATCTGTTGCTCACTATACTGCATCCAGAAGGAGCCAAATTAAGAGAAATAGAGAGAGGGGAATAAAAATAAGAAAGGAGCATGATACACACACAAACAAGTGTTCTCCAACCTTTTCCAGGAACCAGGGACACATTGTTTGCATTAACAAAATGAAAAGGGATGATCTAGCTTTCACCAGCCTGACCTTTCTCTCCTCGATCTGGTTTAGTCAGAGTGAGTGTTAGCCACGCACTAGGTCAGGAAGAAGCACCAGTAGAATGACCTCTCCTCCCTAATGCTTCCCCAAAGGGAAGGGATCCGGGACATCAACAACAGTGTCCCACAAGAAAGTCCACTCCAGACAGCCTTCTGTTGCCACCAGATATTGACATCTCCTTCATTTACAGACCATTCTCATCCATTTACTATATATTCATGAATTCATCGAAGTCCTTGAATGTAATTATTACAGTAGGTCAAAATCTTTCATGTTCAAAATTTCTATGAATTTTTTTGCAAAAAACCTTGAAAACTTGATACTATGTTGTGTGTGTGCACGTGCGCGCACACACATTCAATAACTACAGATACATTTATATATATAGGTATTACATTTACAGCTCTAAGTGTAAGCAGAGATTTTGTTCCTTTGGTTTAATTTCCCATTGCTCTGCCCCTGTGTTAGAACAGTTTGTCCTGTTTGGGGATTTTATTGCCATATATATCCAAAACTCAAGCCAAGCTTTACAAAGTTGATGAATTTGCAATAAATTTTAGCCAGATGGGCTGTTATCATGAGAACCATGTGTAAAATATTATATGTATTTGTTCTTTGTAAACAAAATGACAAGTTGGCTCAGTATGGGAGACCAATAGAAAGACAATTCCTGTTCTGAAAAGTTCACAGTCTAAGGCCCTGATTCAGAAAGGCACTTAAGCAGGTGTATAACGAAGCGTGTGAATAGTTCCATTGACTTCAAAGGGGCTACTCATTTGCTTTGAGTTACACAAATGCATAAGTGCCTTCCTAGATCTGGGCCTAAAAGACCAACATTGTGAGGAAAAGCTGTACTATGTGATCCAGAGAAAGGGCGGGTTTCTAACATAGGATTAGTTTTAGTGGTTTGATACAGAAGGGGGCCATACAAACTGGCAAAAAAGCCATTCCAAACTGGAGTTTCAGTTCTGCCTGGTGTTGAGGTTTGTTCAAAGCTGACACACAAACCAAAACTCATTTTGGCCATGGACCTTTGTGAATTCCAACAGAACAAACGGTTTGTGCACAGCCCTTTGCCATCCCTCTGCTCTCTACAGGCAGCCCTTATTTACCAGCAGTGACATCAGCTGAATGGGCGAGGTGCCTGCTACTCCTGTGTTTCTTTAGCAACATGCTTCAGAAAGAAAGGTCAATAGTATTTTTAAAAGAATATTTCTTCATTCCCAAAGAAAAGGCAATGAAGCTCAACTATTTGCAAGATTAGAAATGCACAGTAAAAGCCCTGGAGCTCAGCTAATGAAAATGCAGGTAAATTATAGAAACCAATAACAGAATGCATAAAGAACTGACAGTGCATTACCCGCTAAGCCTACAGGCTTCAAAGGCCATTACTGAAGTTGGGATAGTGTGAGACATATACGCATAGCACTGAAGTTATAAGAAATTATGATGCTTATCATTTGCTTATCAAATACTAGAGAGGGTCTGCAATGTCCATACAGGGCAAATGTTGTTCTTAAACAAAAATCCTATTTTATCAAATTAACAATGCTATAAAGATGGTGAATCTCCTGCTAAATCCAATGTCTGACTATGAGGGGTTGTCTTTGCATAGCAGTCTCACAAATCATGTTATTTGAATGAAGATCTGTGCTGTAGGAAATTCCCAGGCACGCTTAATTACTAATATGTCATTGCATTCAAAAAAAGCTAATTTAAAACGTCAGGCATTACATATAGCACAAGAGAGACAAAGAACAGCAGTAATTGGAATTAATGTTATTTGTGGCATTGTACTGGGGAAGCAACTGCCCGGATTGCAGAAGTCCCTTGATGTAATGACTGACCTTCCTGGTATTATTTATTATTTATGTTACAGTAGCACCTACATGCCCCAAGCAAGTTTAAGTCTCCTTGTACTAAGCACTGTACAGACATACAGTAAGAGACAGCCACTGCCCGGAAGAGCTTATAATCTAATTATACATGTCAAACAAGGTGAGAGAGGAAATGAGGCATGGAAAGGTGAAGTAATTTGGCCAAGGTCAAACTCTGGTCGGTAGTAGATCCATAAATAGAATCCAGTACTCTGACACCCATCCAGCCCCTTCCAGTCCAGTGCCCTGTCCACTGGACAACAAGGCTTAGACTTACAATGCTCTGAACTTGACGCTCCAGTGCTGTGTACATTGTACAGTCATTTACGCCTGTGCACAATTGGTATTCACTGTTAATAGAAGATGCTACGAAATCAGAATGGTAGCACTGAACAACCATCTTACAGTACAGAGGTGGAAATTACATCACAAGGTGCAGGGCTGTGGGCAATTTAGGGTCAAGTGAAGATAGCTGAGATTTATTACTTGATTTTAAAAACAAAGATGTGAGTGATTCAGAACCCAAAAGAAGTGTGCATGCGATTGTAGTGAATGCATGGTTCTACCACTGCTATCTCTCCTCTTGCTGATTCATCCATCTCTCTGCATGGTAAACTCACTCATGCCTTGTGTTGTTAGACTGAACACTCTTTGGAGCAGGTGTTTGCACAGCACCTAACACAATGGGGCTCTAATCATTTGTCCTTTGGGCATTTTAGTAATAAATTACTAATAAATAATAATAATAATTAATTATCTATATTTGATATGCATAAGGAGCAAAATATGCAAGCTATAGAAAAATTCAAAGTACACTAGAAACAATAGTCCTATGCATTGTTCACTGCTATAAAAAATATAGATGTGATTGGAGTCTTAATATTAATTCCTGTCTTTAGCTACAGGAAGCAGTATTCCTAGGGTTACCATATCTAACAAATAAAAAAAGAGGACCCTCCACGGGCCCTGGCCCCGCCCATTTCCCCACCCCACCCCCGCCCCAACCCCGCCCCTTCCCCGCCCTAACTCCGCCCTCTCCTCCCTCCCACTCCCAGCCACGTGGAAAGGGCTGCCTGAGCGCTACCGGCTTCACGGTTTGCCGGGCAGCCCCCAGACCCTGCGCCCCCGGCCGGCACTTCCCCAGCGCAGTTGGAGCCCGGGAGGGGAAGCGTCCAGCCGGGGGCGCAGGGTCTGGAGGCTGCCCGGCAAACCGTGAAGCCGGTAGCGCTTGGGCTTCGGGCAGCCCCCTTGCCTCCGGACCCTGCGCCCCCAGCCGGGCACTTCCCCTCCCGGGCTCCGGCGGCGCAGGGTCCGGAGGCAAGGGGGCTGCCCGAAGCTGGTAGCGCTCGGGCAGCCCGGCTCTTAAACAGAGCCGAAGAGTCAGGGGAGGAGCCAGAGCCGCCATTTTCCCAGACATGTTCGGCTTTTTGGCAATTCCCTCCGGACGGGGGTTTGAGTGCCGAAAAGCCGGACATGTCCAGGAAAAAGAGGACGTATGGTAACCCTAGTATTCCTGCAATGAGGTTGGAAGAAGTCTGTGACCCCCATCCTCCTTCATCAGCCCTCTTTGTTCAGATGTGAGAGAAATATCATTGTATCCAAACCTGAGCCACTCGATAGTTTAATAAGAGAACAGGAGGATTCACAGGAAGACACTCTCAAAGAAAATCTGCAGCAGACTTTGGACAAGGAGGATTAGTGAGAGATTCTTCACATGGCCCATCAGGCAGCATTGTGAAAGCTGGAACTGGAGACTCGGAGTTGCCTTTTTGTGGAAAAGATGGAGACAGTCACTTCAAGCTTCAGTGTCAGAACCTGGCTGAGCCAACAGGTTACCTTTCCTGCTGCAGTTCTCTTTACCTCATCCATGCTAATCCAGGCTGCATTACTGAGTGACTCTGATCTTTTTTTGCTCCTAACTGCAAACTCTCATTACCAACTACCTGCTTATGTCACATAAGGGCAAGGTTTAGAGAAGCAATTTCTTGACACCTTAAATGATTAACCATGACAAGGATTGACCCTTCCTCTGAAGCCTCAAGTCATAGACCCTGGTACTGACCACTGCTGGATACTGCACAGACTAGATGGGCTACTCATATGCCTTAATACAATAATACCGTTGTTCCTAAATACAAAACTTCTGGCAGGGCCTTCATTTAGTTCTAAAACAGGTTATTATTGCTGCCTATCATTATTTCCTGCCCTGCTCCAATTCTCTGAGAATTGGTTACATGCTTTGTAAAGAACAATGGGATTTTTTAAATTTAAAATTTCTTTTTCATTCTTGTTACCTCAAAGACCAAAACATGGTGCAGTACCTTGAGATGCATGAAAATGGTTCCAGACCATGCCCTTACAAAGCTGTGGTAAATTACATACCCTGCACTGATCAAATCTGTTATTATGGTTCAGTGCATGCTTAAGGGTAACATAATACCAACTTTTATTTTGAATATTGCATTGCAGTTTGTACCTTAGTTAATTACATACCTGCTATTTGTCATCAGGATTGCTCTGGCATCTAACAATTAGGAAGAGCAAACCATTAGCCTGCATTTCTGAACTGAGTAATGAAAACATTCAAATAGTCTTTAGATTGCAATCTAGGCATTCAACAATCGCATTGCCAAGTCTTTTAAGCTAAGTCAAGCGTTTTCTAGATACTATTTGTTCTGACACCCTTTTCAGATTTCTTTATACATATATATTACTCATGAAGGTTAAGGGACTGGCAGCATTGGAAAGTGATCTGTTTATTGACAGTTTCTCCAGTCTCAGTAAAGATCTTTTCTCTGTCCCTCAAGTCATGGGACACTAATGTGAATGTAGCAGGAAATAGCATGACAGTGGTGAACCAGTGAGCAGTGCAAGCTGAAATACCCTAGCCCCTTTTTTGACAATGAAATCACATCAGCAAATGCATGAAAGATCATTTCCTATAGAACGTAACAGGTCCAGGCAGGCTCATTTTGTTTCTGTTTGGCCGTCACTAATGGTCCATGTATGACAAGCTAGGCCTGAGCTGTTAGTACAATCATTTTAGGATATGCCTTGAACACGGATTGGTTTACTCTCTTCAGCAACTTACAACTGCAAGTCACTTTCTCTGGGCCTCTCTGTGGTGCATCCCGTGGCCGGTTTTGCAATTTTGCTTGCTCAAGTTGCAGTTTCTCCACCAACACTGTTACAGTAGTTGCTGAAATGTCCAAAGTTGCTAAAGTTCACTTCATTTATACAAAGTCTCTCTCCAAATTCTCTGATGCTCTTTAAACTTGTTTCTCCAGCAGGCCAGAACAGCTGTATACATTTTGCATTTCTGTTCTTGTTTTAACAATAATGGTGGGATCTTGGTATGTATGGATAAACTTAGTCTGTACATTATTAATCAAACAATTACCTTTCTGATTATTCCACTCTGTGGTCAAGGGTCCTTATAAACACACTATTTGGTTTCAGTTCTTTTTATTTGCTGCCTCTTTCAGCACAGCTTCTACTTCACTAACTTGAAAGCATGAGCATAGATCGTAAACATCAACCTCACTTCTACACGTTATCACTTAAATGAAAAGAAATCAATATGATATTAATTTAATTTTTAAATCATTCACAGACAGGGAAAAAGAAGAGGTCTGTTTAGCTTCACCAGCAGTACCCGCTTGCGAAAGGCTGTAGCAGCTCTGAGTTTTCTCAGATTATTGAAAAAATCTAGCTGTTAGATAGGGTTACCATTCGTCCGGATTTACCCGGACATGTCCTCCTTTTGTGTGCTAAAAATAGCGTCCGGGGGGGAATTTGTGAAGCACTCACAATGTCCGGGATTTCCCCCTCCCCCCGGCTGGGAGGGCTGCAGGAAAGTCCCGGGCTGGACTCCGGAGCAGCTTCCTCCTCCCACCCCCCCCTCCTGCATTCTGAGCCTGCAGCTCCTCCTCCTGCAGCCCGCTCCGGCAACCCTGTGCAGGGCCAGGGACCGGGTTTTGTGTTTTGCAGGGGAGCTCAGCCATGTGTCCGGCTGGCACAGAGCCCAACACCCTGTTCTGAGCAGCAGGAGAAGGGACAGGGAGGTTCTGGGGGGGCTTTTGGAGGGGAGTGGAGAAAGTTTTGGGCAGTCAGGGTACAGGTAGGGGGTAGGGTCCTGGGGGGCAGTTGGGGGGGGGGTCTTAGGAAGGGGCAGTTAGGGGACAAGGAACAGGGAGTCTTAGGTAGGGGGTGGGGTTCTGGAGGGCAGTTAGGAGCAGGGGTCCCAGGAGGGGGCAGTCAGGGGACAAGGAGCGGGGGGTAGGGGGCTGGGAGTTCTGGGGGGGAGCTGTCAGGGGGCAGGAGTGGGGAGAGGGATCGGAGCAGTCAGGGGACAGGGAGCAGAGGGGTTTAGATGGGTTGGGAGTTCTGGGGGGGCTGTCAGGGGGCAGGAGTGTGGAGAGGGATCGGAGCAGTCAGGGGACAGGGAGCAGAGGGGTTTAGATGGGTTGGGAGTTCTGGGGGGGCTGTCAGGGGGCAGGAGTGTGGAGAGGGATCGGAGCAGTCAGGGGACAGGGAGCAGAGGGGTTTAGATGGGTTGGGAGTTCTGGGGGGGCTGTCAGGGGGCAGGAGTGTGGAGAGGGATCGGAGCAGTCAGGGGACAGGGAGCAGAGGGGTTTAGATGTGTTGGGAGTTCTGGGGGGGGGCTGTCAGGGGGTGGGGAGTGGTTGGATGGGGTGTGGGAGTCCCAGGGGTCTGTCTGGGGGTGGGGGTGTGGATAATGGTTGGGGCAGTCAGGGGACAAGAGGCAAGGAGGCTTAGATAGGGAGTGGAGTCCCGGGGGGCAGTTAGGGGCAGGGGTCCCAGGAGGGGGCAGTCAGGGGACAAGGAACGGGGGGAGGGTTGGGGGTTCTGGGGGGGCGGGAAGTGGGAGGGGCAGGGGCGGGGCTAGGGCGGGGCTCCTCCCGTCCTCTTTTTTGCTTGCTGAAATATGGTAACCCTATGTTAGACCTTGGATTTTTATCCTTTTAGCCCGCTGTTTTAGCTTTTCCAAAAGGCCTTGCTGCCTGGGCATTTCTTAAATGGTAATAACGCATAACTTTGGGGCCTTAATGACTACAGTGACATCAGCAGCAGTTAATCAGTGCTGGAATGGGAATCTGCTTGTTGGGAAAGGGTAAATTAGAATGCTGAGGGGATTTTCAAGGTATTGATTTACTGGGTGCAAAACCTAAAAATAATAAAAAGAGTGCATTATGGATCTGTTCAGTATTAAATAAAACCCAATCCACAGGCAATAGCACTGCATCTGTGGTGAGTCTGTAACACATTTTTTAAACAGCTTTTTTCCTAGATTAGACAAGGCTCTTAAGAATCCAAAAGCAGCCGGGGACATAACTCTTCTGAGATTATGAACCGCTTTGGCAAGGGTATACACACTCCACCAATAGATGGAGCAATAACAACCACCTCCAACTGATGGAGTTGCTTCTTTCTGATAACACATCCCTTATATTCTGAATGAGATTCAAACAGTTCAAATCCAAGTCTTTTTCTTGACTAGGCATTGAGAAAGAATGAAGCTGCTATATATCATCTATCTTTGAAAAGGAAGCAAAAAGTTACGTGTTATCAGCATATTCAGAACAATGCAGTACAGTAACTCTGCGCTTAACGTTGTAGTTATGTTCCTGAAAAATGCGACTTTAAGTGAAACGATGTTAAGCGAATCCAATTTCCCCATAAGAATTAATGTAAATGAGGGGGTTAGGTTCCAGGGAATTTTTTTTCACCAGACAAAAAACTATATTATATAGATATACACACAGTATATGTCTTAAACAAACAATTTAATACTGTTCACAGCTATGATGATTGTGAAGCTTGGTTGAGGTGGTGAAGTCAGAGGGTGGAAGAGGGAGGGATATTTCCCAGGGAATGTCTTGCTGCTAAATGATGAACTAGCACTCGGCTGAGCCCTCAAGGGTTAACCCATTGTTGTTAATGTAGCCTCTCACACAAGGCAGCACGAACACGAGGGGGGGGGGGGGGGAGACAGCATAGCAGACAGAGACAGAGACACACCTTATGTGTGGGAGAGAGAGAGAGAGATGCACACTGCCCCTTTAAGTAAACTGACTCTTAAATCCATTGTCTTTTTAAGTGGATTAGGAAGTTGAGACAGCAGCTGCTGCCCCAAGCTCTCTATGTCTCTCTCCGTCCATGTCCTCTATATATGGAGAAGGGTGCAGGAGCAGGGGGGAGGGGGACACCCTGACATTAGCCCCCCCCTTTCCTCCTTGCACAGCAAGAAGGAGTCTCTGGGAGCAGCTCCAAGGCAGAGGGCAGGAGCAGCAAATGGCAGTGGAGGGAGGGACAGCTGAACTGCCGGCCATTGCTAGCCTGCTGGCAGCTGCTGCCCAGGGAACTTAGGGGAATGGGGAGCTGATAGGGGGGCTGCCGGTCCACCCTGGTTCCAAGCCCCCACCAGCTAGCTGCAACGGGCTGCTCTTCCTGCAAGCAGTGGACAAAGCAGGCAGCTGCCAAATGACATTAGAAGGGAGCATTGCACAACTTTAAATGAGCATGTTCCTTAATTGATCAGCAACGTAACAACGAAACAACATTAACCGGGACGACTTTAAGTGAGGAGTTACTGTACAAAACACCTTATAACCTTTCCATTCTGTCATCCCCTCCAGTTCAATAAGAGGCAAATAAGTCGAACAGGAGGGGATGGAAACCCAGGGACCCATGCATGAGCAGATACTTAGAGTGAATGAACAGCCACTCAGCACCATCCTATATAATTTTCCAGAAAAGGAGGAATGGGACACTAATGTACACCCCTACATTCACCCCTGCCCAATGTCACAGGAGAGTCAACACTGCTTTGTAGTCACTATTTTGAAAGGCTGCTGACAGATCTAATACAACTGGGACACTAGACCAGTATCCAGCATCAGAACAATATCATCAACCAAAGATACTAATGCAGGCCCTGTATTGTTCCCAGATCACATTAATGGGGATCATGATAGCAGAATACTAGGGGGTAACAATGTTGCCCCACTCTTTTGGGTGACCTGAACTTAATCTAGAGTTTCAGTTGAATTTAAATCACCACTCTAATGGCATCCTAGCCCATTGATGAATGCAAACTGCTAAGTAATACAAAATATGGTGCCAAGCACTGCTACAATTATTGATTACATTTCATTAGCAAATTGTCTGGGAATATCAAATTCCTTTTACTTAAAGGAAACTTTATTAATAGTTGGGTGAAAAGTACCAATCCATTTCCAAAGAAGTATATGTACTTTAATGCGTCAACATCATTGAAACCTGCACTGTATTTTGATTTATACTTTGAAAGAGTAATAAAAATAATAAATCAGGAACTGATTCTCTGTTGGTGTTAGTTTCATTTATACACAGGTTAAGGCCCCTTTTCACAGCCAGAATGATGTAAATCTACCTTTGTGTAAATTAGAATCAAGCCCTCAATATACAGAAAGACATTCACATGATTAAAACTTTGTGCTGCTCCTGAATTTACTCCTTTTCTTAGTGGAAGTACTAGTCAGTATTTGTAGGGTTATCATCCCTATACTTTGATTAGTATTGGATTTGAAATTGTGAAATCTGAAATTTTCTAAGAGAGAGCTGATTCATAGTTTATTTAAAAAGTCAGCTCGCTGCATACAAAAGATGGAAAGCAACTTTTTAAAATGTTCAATGATTAAAAAACATGTAAATGAAAAGTTATGCCTCTTTTTTAATAATTTGCCTCTCCACTGTCAGTTTTTATATCCACTATCAAAGTATTTGCACATACTACATTCAAAAAATGAAAGGATATTTAAATACTGTTTGCCATTCTATATTACAGCACGTGACAGTGCTAACCTTTCCACTATGCACTAGGTTAGAACAAGAAAGTACCATTTCCTTTGGACTTTAAGTGCATGTGCGCGCACACACACACACACACACACACACACACACACACTTTACTCTCTCTCACGCACACACCAAGGTTCCCAAACAACCATCAAACTACGTCTTTACAGGCAGAGAAGCAAGAAAGAGTGACATATTGTTATGGTCATTTCCATTTTAAGTATTTGGGAGGCCTCAGATATTGCAGTAGATTGGACCATGTAATTTCATAAATACATGAAGTGGAGTGAGAATGCTGGTATTTGGATTGTGAGGTTTCAGCAAAATTTGTGCATTTTTTTGTATTCATATTTGTTTGTGTTTGTGTGTATGCCAAATTATCAGGGAATGTGGTACGTCTTCCCATGTTTGTCATGTGCGTTCTGTTTTTAGTAGTTGCTAGGATCACCAGTAGTGCAATAAAACCCATTCTACAATCTAATAAATTCACCAAAAACTTTTACATCACTACAAATTAGCCAGTAAAAAATAATTTTCAAAGTTTTTCCTATAGAGAGTCTCTGGGAATTTTCTTATGGCTGCTGCCTATTTGACTGGCATGTATATCACATTTTACCTACTATATATATAAAACATCAAAAGAGATCTTTCTTTAAAAAAAAAGCACATCACAGTCTCTTGTTTATGTTTTCTCCTATTTCTGTCTCTGTAGGTTGAATTAATTGTTTGTATTATTGAAATATATATACAGGGTACCAACATTCTTGTAATCCTAGCCAGTTGTTTTAGCCTGTGATCCAGATGCACCCTGTACATTTTCCAAAAGCTGGATGAACAAATCAGTGACTTAATCTTAGTCTCAGTGTCTCTGGACCACATGTTCAAAGGTGCCTAGAGATGCAGATAGGTGCCTACAGGGATTTTCAGAAGTGCCTAAGCAGGTTAGGTCCCTAATGCCCCTTGAAATCAATAGGAATTAGTGGGATTTTTAGAAGTGCCGAAGCAGTTTAAGTGCCTAACTCCCATTGATTTCCAAGGGAGTAAGAGGTGCCTAAATGCTATTGAAAATCCGACCCTCTATCATTTAGTGTCTTCATGTGTAAAATGGAGATACTATTGCTACCTACCTTTTAAAGCTGGAAAAAAAAAGATGAAACAGTTTTAACCCCCCCACCCTCCTTTTAAAAAACAAAAGAACCCCAACAGAATACTTTGTATTTCCACTTCATTCAGACTGTCGGGCTTTTTGCTCATCTTTCCACAAATGGGGCCCAATCCTGAAGTCCTTGCTTAGGCAAATTTCTCACTGATTCCAGCGTAAGGACAGCAGACTCAGACTCCAGATTACCAGGACTGGATGTAGGTAATCCAGGCATCTAGGCACACAACATCACCCACTGCACTCCAGTGGCTCCACCTCCCAAGCTGTGGCTCCACTTGCCACACGGTGTGACAGTGGCTGGCTCGTCCCTCTCTCAATGAGGCAGAACAGTGGCATGAGTTACCCCCTTTGCCCTCTGCCAACAGCAGGGACAGTCGCAGTGACATCTCATCCTCTAGACTAGAGCAAGGGAGACAGCAGCGGGAGGATCACCTAATATTTTTTCTAGCAGTTGCAGAGTGAAGTTCTGCTTGGATGAGAAGGCCAAGCCCACTGCACTCTTCTCTTCCTGCTACACACAGAGTCTTCTGATGAAGTGGTGCTGGCAGGGCCCCTCAAAGCAATGGCTCTGGGAATTAACACTGTGTTAAGATGAATGGGGCCGGTCACATGTTTCAGAGCTGTGGTTGCAGGCTGTCTGCAGAATCAGGCAGATAACACGGCATTAGTTATACTCATTGGGTTCATGTTTTCAAGCTTTCCTTCACAACCACAAGGAATCGAAAGCTACTTACAAAATGAAAGATTAGATTCTGGTGTAACCCCATGACTGCAGGAACCAGAGCCCTAGGCCTGGGTTTATAGTGCATATGCCTTAATCTGGCCCTGCCAAATTAAAGTGAAATAAAGTGAGGATCAGAAGATTGCCTGGGTCTTTATGAGTGTTCCAGTTGTAGGACGATTTATTTCTGTGGCACTATATGTTGTATATAAACCAAACACAATTTACTCTGCTTGATAATAAAATAAATTTATATTTGTTTTTAATAGATGGACAAAAACAGAGCCAAAACTAGACAATATTTTCCTGAATTACCTGGGCACTATTTAATACAGTACTGATGCAGTTAAAACATAGACATCTATAGTATGGTTCTCATTTGACTTGCTAGGTATAGAGTTTTAATATAATATTTCTGACACAGACAAAAATATACATTTTATAACAATAGCCACAAATACTACCCTGTTAAATAGCAGACTTACAATAACTTACTGCCTAATTGCACATTGTACTTGTTCAAATGAGCTTAACGGGTAGAAGGCAAAATAAATGATAATTTTATTTCTGTGATATTTATATTTTAATTCCTAAATTATTGTACTATATGAAAATAAAAGGCTAAATCTGACTGTTGCCATACGTGATTCACTTAAAGTTTACATTCAGTTCAGGTTCACATAAGATTAGTTTAGTTATAATACACATATCATCCTATGTGGGCAGCTATAGACATAATAATAGTTCATAGATTACTTGCATTCATTTTTGACATCATGGCTATGTAATAAGCTTGATGTTATGAACAAATCTCATGCAGAAAGTTCTACAAACCTACCAAATAAGCATGTTTTCCACAGTAATTTTCAGAGTATGAAAATAAAGCCTACAATCATGATAAGAATACTTTATCCACAATGGTAGGCCTAGAAATAATGACCTCAGTGTCTGAAAATGAACTTATTCCATAATTTGGCCTTATTGATTGTATAGAGGATTTAGCACTACTGTCTACAAAACTAGGAAAGAAACATCAGAAAGTCAATGGGTTTTTCTTCGCAAAAGTCGAGGTTCGGGTATGGCCCTTACTTTTATTCACATCTTTGTTCTCTAATGTTAGATACACTGAACTAAGGCAAGAAGTCTTGGGGCTTGTCTACACTTACAGTGCTGCAGTGGCGCAGCTGCACAGGAGAGCTTCTCCCATCAACACAGGTACTCCACCTCCCCGAGAGGCAGAAGCTATGTCGACGGGAGAAGCCCTCCTGTCATCATAGCACCATCTACACTGGGGGTAGGTTGGTATACTATGTTGCTCGGGGTGTGGATTTTCCACACCCCTAAGAGATGTAGTTATACCTGCCTAAGTTTGTAGTGTAGATCAAGCCTTGTAGACAGGCATTATGCTAGAGTTCTCTGTGGGGACCTTGGAATCTTCCCACACTTGAAGGAGAGCATCCGTACAGTCCCTCTGCAGTTTCTATAACTCCCCTCTATCCAAGCATATAGGTGTGTTCTGTGGATTGGTAGAGTTGTGGAACCAATGCCCACACCCCAGACTGTCCTTCCCCCTCTGCCATAGGTGCTAGAACTAGGGGTGCTGGGGGTGCTGCCGCACCCCCTGGCTTGAAGTGGTTTCCATCATATCCAGGGTTTACAGTTTGGTTCAATGGCTCTCAGTGCCCCCACTATACAAATTGTTCCGGAACCTCTGCCCTCTACTGCAATAGTGATGCCATGGAATAATGCTACTCAGAGAGTAACAGATGTGGAATCTCCCATTTAGAACTGGTTGGGAAAACTTTGATGGAACCATTTTCCATCAGTGAATGCAGTGCTGTTGAAACTGAAACACATTTGTGCTGGTTTCAGTGAAATTTCACTTAGGAGATAAAAAGTTTTAATATTTTTGGAATGAAACACTTTGGTTTTTATTATGAAGCAATGCTTCATTTTGAATTTTTTAAATTCTGTATTATAATATATAATTTAAAAAGTCAAAATTGAAATAATGATTGTGACTAAGCAAAATGTTTCAATCAATTCAAACTTTTTTTTTTGTAACTTCCTTTAGCTGAGAATTTAGAAGTTGCTGGGTTTCATTCCAATTTGGAACAAAACCAGTTTTCAAAATCTTGAAATCCTTTGTGAAATAGAATCTCCATCCTCTGCTCAGCCCTGCTCTCAGTACAGCTTCACTGCAGGTTGTCCCCATGAACCAGCAGATCTTCAGTAGTTCTGCTATGTTCAGGCCTTCCAAGTCCATGGAAGGTGTTAGGATTTAGCCTGAAGGGTGAGATCCCGGCTTCCCCTCAGGGCCGGCTCTAGCTTTTTTGCCGCTCCAAGCAGTGAAGGAAAAAAAAAGAAAAAGCTGCGATCGGCGGCACTTCGGTGGCTGCTTTTCTGCGCTGCTTCATTCTTCGGCGGCAATTCGGCAGCCAGTCCTTCCCTCCGAGAGGGACTGAGGGACCCGCCGCCCCCAAGCACCAGCTGGTGCCTGGAGCCGGCCCTGCTTCCCCTATAAAGAGCCAAAGTATCAAGGCTTTGCATGGTTCATTTCCAAATGGTTGCCAGATAGAATCCTCATACTCATCCTGGAACTAGGGCACAGGCCACCTGCATTATGAATGCAAGTACAGGCATGGTTCACTGTGTCAGCTAATGGGGGGCTTCGGACTAGCAGATCTGAGCTGTGCATAGACCCAGGGCCGGTGCAACCCATTAGGCGACCTAGGCTGTCGCCTAGGGCGCTAGCATTTGGGGGGGCGGCATTTCGGGTCCTTTGGCGGCGGCCAGATCTTCAGCTGCCCCAGTCGTTGTCGGCATTTAGGCGGAGGGAACTGGGGCAGGGGGGCGTGGGGAGGGCTGCCTGCAGCATGTAAGTGGGGGGCTTCTGCTTCTCTCCCTCCCAGGCTTGCGGCGCCAAACAGCTGATTGGTGCCGCAAGCCTGGAAGGTGGGAGAAGTGGAGCAGCGAGGGCGTGCTCGGGGAGGAGGCGGAGCAGAGGTGAGCTGGGGCAGGCCGGGGGGAGCTGCCGTGGGGGGGGGAGGGTAGCTGCCACGGGGGGGCGCCTTAGGGTGGAGAGCTGCCACAGGGCTTGGGGGGGGGGGGCGCAAGGTGGAAGTTTCGCCTAGGGCGCAAAACATCCTTGCACCCTCCCTGCATAGACCCACTGGCCAAACCCCAGCAACTTTTCTCCTTCTCTTTCTATATGGTCCAATGGAGAATGCCACTGTGCATACCGCAGGTTTTGGAGCCCCCTAAGTGGTCTGAATCTGCTCTTCCATTCACTCACACAGTAGAAACTTGGCATTTCTACTGTGTATTGGGCCATGTGTGCATTTGAAGGAGATCTAGTTTTGATCTACAGTCCTTAGAGCTTGACTTTTTTCTTTTAAACCTAGCACTGCAGTTCATAAGGTGCACATTCAGAGCTGAGATGCAGTGGTATTTTTGAAATATGACTTTTGGAAAAACATTTCTAAAATGAATTTTATGTACATACATAATATACATATAGAATTAAAACTCCACAAAGGAGCAAAAAAACTTAAGGATCAACCTTGTGAAAGTTTCGTTGACACTGAATGCAAAAGTTGATGGCTTCTTCCTTTAGCAGCAAAACTTATTCTTACATTTTCTGTTCTCTGCTATAATTCATAGTTTCATGAAAGTTAATAAGAAACTGTCACCAGTAATCAAATCATAAGGAAATATGAATTTCAGTTTTACACTTTTCTGTCATCTGTTAATTTTACAAGGATCATTGGAGAACTACTGGAGTATAACTCTTCATTGTAGAGCAATTTAGCTGTTACGCCTCCCATTGGGAAGGACCATACTAATGAGAACAGACACAGACATCTAAGATATGGTCAAGTGGCTGCAATTTTATTTGTTCTTAGTTTGCTGTGCCAGGGGGCTGAGCAGTAAGAGGCCAACTTCAGTCTGGTGCTGCCTTTTATGGGTGCTGATCCATCTGCTGACCAATCCTAGTGTTCCAAAGAGGCATTGGGATTGACCAATAGCAGCCCTCCTAACAAAGGAGGACTCCCTTTGGCTGACAAGCATCACTGTGCCATCTGTTGGGTGTGTGGATTAGCCTTTCCTACTAGTTACTCTGACCTTGAAGGCTGACACCTATGGCTGCCCAAAATTTTTCTGTCAAAACTGTTTTTCAATAAAAAATTGGGTTTTCAACAAAGTGAATTTTTCCACATGTCCACTTTCCATAGAACATTTAGACTTTTCACAGCAACCCCCCACATAAAATAGATGGCATTTTTTGTTTGAAAACGTTTTGTTTTGTTGATGAAAAGTCAAAATTTTCTACAGGATTCCCACCCCCATCTCCCATCCAGCCCTCTTTGCTCCCCTTACTATTAATGGACTCTGCACTGTTACATTTCCATACCAGCAGACTGTTTATGTTCAATATTCATTTTGACGCTGAGTGAAGAAATTGTTTCTTTTCTCACAACTGCAAAACTGTATTTACTTCTAGAAAGCATAAATTCCCATTACTTCACCCAGAGCTTAATTTTCAACTCAATGTATTGCTTTAATTTTTTTTTATAAACAAGTTTTTTATCCTCTATTGGTGACAGCCTCCCAGAGCTGGAAAGGAAAGGCATCTGTAGTAATATACTTTATTTAAGGTTATCTTGCATATTGTATAAGATAACACCACTTTAAAATAGTGATATCTTTTTGAACCTTTTTTAAGAATAATACATTTAACCCTCCCATAAGGAACTTATTGTTAATCACACACTTAATTCCTTTAGTAGAAATAATAAAATACTGGATGTATTTTTACTAAATTTGTTATAAGAAAAAGCAAGAAAGGTTGTTAATTATTACTTCTTGTTCAAGCAACCTGATAATTAGCAATGAATCACTTACAGCAATGACCATATATTTTTCAATTTGTGCCAATATAATATTGACTGCTCATTATTTTAGAGTGACCATATCATAATCTCACAGATGACAAATGTCAAGTATCTTTATATACTGGCTGACCTAAATAGTTTTCACTGTTTTCTGTTACGTATATTTTGTGGTTTATATATTTATTAAATTCTGTAGTATCAAGATCTGTTTGCATGGGGGAAGAGGGATGCTGAATTTATCCTTTGTTTGATATTCTATAACCCAATGCAACAAGTCTGATAATAAAATACAACAGTTTATTTCACAGGCTCCCACTCTCATAGAAGTGATTTAAAGAATTGTGCAGTGACATTTTATTCCTGGTCCCTGTTTTTCTTCTGCTAAAATGCCTCTTACCATTCTTGATGGGATACCCTGTTGCACTGCATTTTATGTGAAAGCAGAATTTCATTTTGTGTTGGTCACCAAGTTATCTTCAGCATTGGATAGCTCTGGACTTGAATCAATGTCACTGAAGGCCTCCTTATTTGTGAAAGTTGAGTTCAGAGTCAGACTGCGCCGAGGGTTCACCGGTGCAAGTTCATTTAATATAATATTGTCACTTTTTACAAGAGTTGCTTTGTCCATGTTTTCTTGACTGTACCTCGCAACAACAGCATCAAGGAAGTCTAATTTTGGTGGCAAAGAACCGCTTTCAAATAAATATTTTGCTAGGTAGGAGACTGCAATATTAGTGAAGAAGGAGGTAAGCATAGCAAGTGCTTTAAATGGGAAGCGTTGGATGTATATATGATTTTTATCTGCGTAGTAACCAGGATAGAAGATCAAGGGCTGAAGGTAGAGGTATGGTTCTCCTCCAGTAATTCTGAGAAGGAGGCCAAACAAATATCCTGCAATGGCACCGTAAGTGTTGGTTCCTTTGATAAATAACACACATAAGAGTTGAGGGAAGATGATGATGTAAACAAGATCAGAACTGAGATACCAGAGTCCATAAACCGACTTAGCTAGCAGTGCCATTGCTGTTGCTGATGCTCCAAAGACAAAAATAGTGATTCGCATGACCCAAATGATTTCTCTGTCTGAAGCCTAAGAAAAAAGAAAAAAGTGTTAGTTTTCCATAGTAATGCATGTATGACTTTTATTTTGACTAGATCATATACAAGACTCTGAAAAATCAGAGGATTTTGCATGATTCATAAACAGATATTGTGAAAGATTTAGGAAGATATATAGCATGTAAGAAGAAAAAAAGTCAAGGGGCGTGGCTGTCACCCCCAAATTTTTGCAGCTTTAGGGAAATATAGTTTAATAGAGGGCACAAGCAAAAGTAGACTGACAGAACTGAATTTTAAAAATAAGCACATCATTAAACAATTTGTTGATGTGAGAACATATCACTTCATTTACACTGACAGGCTTTTAAGCTATAGTTCATTCTGCTCAATTTCAATTTGTCAAATGATTTCTAAGCATTTTTTATGTTAATCGGTGTTCTGAAAATGTCTCATAGTTAATGATTTAATAAAACTTGTACTGACAATAATAATTAGGAATTGTTCAAGTATAGTGTAACATCATGAATAGAGCTAAATGCAGTTTCATCAGATGTTACTTCTTCACCTATGTAATTAATCATAATCACCAGGATTTCTATGATTTTTCATTTTCTTCATTTAATATACTGTAATAAGAGAAATGTTACATTTTATCTTACTAGAGATGGAAACAAATGGAGAAAATTTTCAGTGTCACTTTGAAAGTCTCCCCAAGCCCTTTGCATTACAAAAATAAATTGAAATTTAATCTCACATTTTGTCGAAATGAAAGTTGGTAAATGTTTCGAGCAAACATAGAACTCGCTGATAAGATTGAAGAGTCAGCTGATGACATTACAGCAGCAGATACTGCACCAAGGCCAAAGAAAGAAATATAGACAGGACAAAGATATTGAAGCACAATTGGTAAAATCATATCTGCTTCTTGCCTCTCTGTGGGGTCTGGTAAACCATACATAGTCTTGTTCCAATCTGTAATACAAATATATATACATATATATGTAATTGATGGTGTAGGATACATATTGACTTCTTTGCCTTTGTGAATAATCAGTGAGCCAGTGCATATTGTCATGTTCATTCATGCTCATTGAGTCTATGCAAACCTTGCCAATTTGAGTTCAGATGGTTGCAGCAAATATAAACCAGCTGTTCTGCTTTGCAGGGGGTTTGTACCACCTGAGGTTCAGTTGGAGGGGTGGGCTCATTTCAGCCTGAACACTCCAAATATACCTGGCTAAATTTGCTGATTTCACAATGAAACTAATAAGTTGTGCTAGCGCCTTCCCCACTAACCTCTGCACCCGAAAGGCCCCTTCCTTTTTTGTTGCTATGTTCTGATGCAGTGGCCCTCAAACCTTCAACTGCCTGGAATCTTTTGGGTGCCCACGTGGCCTGCTGCCCTCATCTGACTCTTTGAAATCAGTGCACTGGATTATCCCCATGATGCCCTGTATACGAAAGGTCTTCTGCCCCCAATTCCTCCCAATCATTAGCAGCATCACAGAAAACAGACTGTTGGTGCTGCAGATCACTCTTCCGCATTGACCACTTCCCTGGGGCAGCACTATGTGTCTCGTGACCAAAACTAGAAGTAAGGAAACTCTGTGTTTCTCAAGCTCCTGTGCAGGACAGCATGGTGTATTAAGACCTCAGACTTCCCTAGAGAGCAGTGCAACAATAGGAGCAACCACCTTTCCTGCCATTCTGTTGCTGAATTGGAGTAGAAGGAAGGAAAGGCCTAGGATATGTGTCAGTGATTGCTGAACACCAGGTGGCTTTACCTACATAGCCACTGCCCAGGTGTTTGGAGTAGGAAATATCTTTTTGTTATGCTTGCACAATGCCTAACAACATGGGTCCATGATCATTGACTGGCTCCTAGGCAATATAAATGCAAATTATATTATTAATAATAAATAGCTAATATCAGGATGTAACTCAAACTAAAATATTGTACCAAGTCTGTTGACACCTAGGAGAGACAAAATAATGGCAGCAATGGGGACAAAATTCCAGCTGTAATAGCATAGGGTTGTACCACTTGAACAATAGTAGAATCTCTGTTAGATGGTATTTGCATAAGATCTATGACATACACAATTAACTTGCTCTGATTCCATTCAATAGAAGGTAGTTTTATACATTTACAATAGGTAGTTCATGAGTATATTCAAAATATATTAAATATTTACATCATTAGACTGAGCTGTGGGATACTTTGAGTCAGAAGAATGTTCTATACAATTACATTCAGGTCTATTCTTGTGTAAAGGAAAAAGGAGAAGTTTAATGATATTACCTGACTGGATTATATACTTTATAAGGGTTTTCACACACTGATAGCCATAGTTATATTCACTGTGGTCAGTCATTTACCTGTTGATGCTCCTATTGCACCAATGAGTATCGCAGGAAGGGCCATCACAAGACAGCCAAAAGCAGCCAGAAAGGATAATACTTGAGCATATGTGGCAGATGAAGAAGAAAGAACTCGCTGAAAATATGCTTGCCATGGGATTCCTCCCAACATCTGCAAGTACAATAAACAATATTCTATCATTTCTGGTTTACTGAGGGTTTCTCTGATATAAATATATTTATATAGACCGTAACAAGCAACACCAATAATCTGCTCCTATCCAGTGTTGTTACTACCTCAATTATATATGCTATCGAAAATTTCAACAGGCACAACCCATAACAATTGAATACTTTCACTCTCTCAAATGACACTGAAATCTTTTGATGTGTAATCACATCTCTCCTTTTCTGTGCAGGCCATTCTCTTGAACAATTATTATTAATACTTCGCACTTCACCAGTCATCCAAAGATCTCAATGAGCATCAGAAATACTAATTAAGCCTTACAATAAAGATTAGGAAATATTATCAACTAATTTCATAGATGGAGAATTGACATACAGTGCACCCTCTTGAAGCCAACAATCTACCTTAGGCACCAGTGGGATTTGAAATGAACATTTCTTTGTACTTGACACATGTTTTAGACCTCCAAACCATGCAACTATGTACTTTCAACCCAGTCCTCAAATAATTCTTCTAAGCCATGCAGCCAAAGTAATATCAATGGAAAGTCTAAGAAAGCAGTGGCACAGAACTTTCAAACCATCATAATGGTAGAGAAACAATATTTTTTCTTTTAAAAATGGTGCATCTCTTCTTCTATCTTGTTGAATAACAGGAATCATGTTTGAGTAAATTTAAAACAACACACAAAAATCTACATTAAAAGTACATTACTAAGGTTGCAATGTCAAGTCTGTCTTGAGAACAGGGTTTGAATAGTGTCCAAAATATAAGGAAAGGGGCCACATATTGAACAAAGAAAAAACAAAATATTAAACAGCTGCTCGTTAACTGAGCACCATCCATCCTGTGCACTGAATGTGGCAGGGGTCCTGTGGAAAAAGTAGTATGTAATTATATAGTTAACAACTGTTATCATAATGCATACACACAAAGTGGCCCAATTAAGGTTGCACAGGCAACCTTAATTCTGACATTTCTTCATTTTTGCATGTTTGGTTTTACAGTCTTAATAGTGTTTTTTTAAGACAGATTTTTTTTGCATTTATGCATGTAACTTCCTATGTTTTTAAAAAGAACAAATGGAGAAACAGAAATTCCATCATGTGGCACTATATTGACACCCTCATGGGCCATCAACAGGGTTGGAACCTTCAGAACCACCAAACAGACCTCTTCCCCTTGAGCTAACAAAGTAATAGAGACCAGTAATATGTTCTATTCCTCTACTCCTTCCCCAACTTGGCCAAATTTGCCTGATTTTCAGAGGAATAGCAAAAGTTATATCCTTGGCACACAGGGCATCAAATTCCAAGTTCCTGCTCTAAAGCATGGGGGCGCTTGACTTCTCAAAGGAAAGGTTGCCAGAATCTTTTAACATAGGCAAAAAACCCCTATGTATTTTCTAGATCCATTCTCAGAAACAGCTGAACCATTTTGGCTGAAATTTTATAAATAAATAAATTCATTCAGCCTGAGGCATTCACCTGGAATGGCAAGTTATACGTCCAAAGTTATAAGCAACTGAAAAGAAGGATGTTATAATGCAAAGTGTTGGGCAACCTTAAGAATATATGGAGTTACCAGCAGTTCCTATATTAAATGGATTTTGAAAATATTAAACTCAGTTTCACTCTGGCATGCATCTGTCTGTTCATCCATCCATCCAGGGTTTTCTAACTCACCTACAACTGTAGCATCTTTAATCAGCTGTATATAGTATTTATTGCCTCCTACAATATAGTCCTCTGGCAAGAATGCCATCTGTTAAATCGTATCCTTATTTTATTCTTTACCTTTAACTAGGTCAACTCTTTTAGCTAAACAATATTTAACTGCTTTGCTGATGGCCCTCCACTTCAGCTGCTCTGCTGCCATATTCTACTGAAATTTCATTGAAAACAATTAACTATCAGGATATAGCTAGTATATTCATCAGCAGTGAAGAAGTTAAAAACCTCCATGCACAGTTTACTGGCAACTTTTAATTAGCTACTTTACATTTACACGTCACATGGCAATACACTATGAATGATTAAATGCTTTATTCTCTCATACAGGCCATTACTTACCAGTAAAAAGAAATTGTCAAGCCATGAGTAGACATCAAGCGATTCAATGGATCCAAGCCAAGACTCTTTCTGCGCAGCTGTGAATCCAATGTTTTTAACTGCAGGATGTGACATTGCAAAAGGAACACTGATCCACTATAACCAAAGAGTGACATTTTATTGAGTATAACAGTCTGTGCAAAAATTATGAAATTATTGTATGAAAAATTTTACTCAGTATTTTTCTTCTTACTATGTGCTTTAGCTCAAATGCCAAGTTTAATCACAAGAGAACCATATTCTCTGTTGGTGTAACTTCACTGAAGCAGAGGTGGATTAGGGGTTTGTGGGGCCCTGGGCCAGAGCAAGTGGGGGCCCCTCTCCACCCTTTCTGCCTGCAGCCCCCCTCCCCTGCTATCCTGCCCTCCACTCTGCCCGCCTACCAAGGAAACGGGATTAGGGCGTAGGGGCTCACCCCTGCCTGCCTGCTTGGCACTCCTGTGCAGGGGTGCCCATTTTTCCAGGGACTCCCCAATTGGCCATGGCCCCTGGGCATGGGCCCCATTGGCCCAGTGGCTAATTCACCACAGCACTGAAGTCCACGGAGTTATGCCAGTGGAAAGTTTGGCACAAAATGTAGGTACACATAAAAACCAAATGTATATAGATAAGAGGGAATTATACTATAAATCAGTGTTTCCCAAACTTTTGAAAGCTGAGTCCCCTTCAGGAAAATGCCTAGGGAGGTTGTGGAATCTCCATCTCTGGAGATATTTAAGAGTAGGTTAGATAAATGTCTATCAGGGATGGTCTAGACAGTATTTGGTCCTGCCATGCGGGCAGGGGACTGGACTCAATGACCTCTCGAGGTCCCTTCCAGTCCTAGAATCTATGAATCTATGAAACCATCTGCTTGTCCCTGTTATTGGAGCAGTCACTTGAAATTTGGCAAGAGGGGCTGGTGTTTGCCACAGGGATGTGCCTTGTCCATCCCCATGACATTCTGCTCATATTTAGTCAAGTTCTAAGCTTTAGAAAAATCACAATTTGCATATGCTCAGTAGGATCTTCTTAGATTTAGGAACTAAAATCTCTGAAGATTCTATCCACATTGGGCATGCTCCAGCCCAGAGCTGAACAGCACCTTCCTTTCAATTGACGCTCTGGGTGCTGTGAGTTGTGCTGAGTCCAGGTCTGGGCACCTGAACTGAGAACAGGGAGCCTGTCTCTCTTGTGTTCTCATTAGCCTCCGCTGGGATCAGGCATCTTAAAAGAGGAAGCTGCCTGATTTGACTGCAGAGGGAACAAGAGCTGGGCCTACTAGAGGGTGGAAACTGGAGTGAAGGCCATCAGGATGAGAGAGGGAAACTAGGACTAGGAGGTGGGGTTGTGGGGAGACTGGGATTGGATGGGCAAAGAAAACTGGGACTGGGAGACAGGAACAGGAACAGAAACAGGGAGAGCCAAATGAAGCAGGATTAATGTGGGATAAAATAGTATGTGATCAGGTAATTAAAGACTGTACTGCAATACATACACATAAGGGGGCCAAATTAAAGTTTAACAGGTATCTTTAATTCTGGCATTTCCTAAGAATTGAATGTTTGACTTTTCAATCTTAATAATGTTCGTTTAATGTAGCTGTTGTATGTACCATACACACATACAATGATTAAAGGGAAGATTCTTTGCTGCATCCAGTTTATGTTGAACTGCACAGAAGGGGAGGGGATTCTCAGTACATTCAGTAATGGATCCATGATTCTCTGCCCTAATCCCAAACCCTGGCATAGTTTAGGGCAGTCTAGAGACTGCTCTGAACTGTGCCTGAAGGCTATGGTGCCCTAGGGACCATATGCCAGCTGGGGATTTCTGGAGCAGTTCTCCCTCTGGCTGCTCACCCTCTTGCACTTCTTCACCCTCTGTGCCACAGGCTGCTGGGAGGGAGGTGACTATCTGCTGGGACTCCCCTATACCAGGTGTATCCCCAGCTGAGGAGTTACAAGAGGTTTGGCATTGCCTGAGTGGTTCAAAGGGATGGAATGAGCCAGAGAATAGAGTCCTGTGTCCCTCCTTCAAACTCCCACATGTCATCAGTGTATGGGCTCACTGGCACAAATGCAGCTCTGCGCTCACCGAGCTCCCTCTGGAATCAAACTGGAGCAGTTCTGCTGTGCAGGCTGGATGTGGAGGCTTTGCATGAGGAAGAGGGGGCAGGACTGGTTGGTTATAGGACAGGTGTGTAGATCCACTGCTGTGAGAATCTTCCAGTCCTCCTTTGAGCAGAAGCTCTTTGGGTCTGTGGAAGGCTACTTTATACTGCCACTAGCCTGAAGTAATGTCTCTGCAGAACCACACTGCTCGCAGCATGGTGAGGGGAAGGATTTCTTCTCCCCACTCCCAGTGACCATACTCAGTTCCCAATCGGTCAGTTAGGCTGGGCTCTGGGCCTCTGGATTTGGCCCATTTTCCAGAGCAAGACCACTATGCTTGGAAAAAACAACAGCAACAAAATATAAATGAGCAAGCTCACCAGCCCCAGGAAGATGCAGAAGAGCTGAACCACATCAGTATAGGCCACTGAGTAGAGTCCACCCACCAGAGTGTACATAATTGCAATCAGGGCAGAAACAATCACTGAAATATTGACATCAATATCAATGATCACGCTTATGGTGGCACCTGGAGGGGAAAACAAAAGACGTTAGCTATTCTGCTTTTTTCAGTCTCCTTTCAGAAGCCAGTTTCAAGATATGTCACACACTGCAAAATAAAACTGTACTTTGCTTTCTTTGGCCTGTTTTTTTGCTTTTAAGATCTAGTCGATAGTAAGGAGCGGTGTGGAGCTGCATTCTGCCTCATCCCAGGGAGACAGAAAACCTCCTGGAGCTCCTGAGGAGGGTGGAGGAATGGCTGGGATAAGGGGGGGAAGAAGAGACACTTCCACTGGATTTACAGCAGAGGCTAATTTCCCTGCCCAGGTGGAATTCTCCATCCACCTTCTTCAATTGCTTTAAGTCCACTTTGAGCTGCTTATGTGGGGGCAAAGTGGCCAGCCCCCTGTGTTTCCAGATGTTGTGTGTATGGACATTACTCTAGAAATTAATTGCTTTTGTAGTATTGATTAAATACAGTTTATTTCTACAGCACAAAACTTTAACATTCATTCAAACAGTGAATCTCAATAAAGCAATTAGTATATTTTCCTTAGATGAAAAAAACAACAAAAAAAACCCAACAGTGTCACATGAATGCATCTTTTATCATTCATTTGAAAAATCCTTCCCCCACTAATTGCAGAATGTTTAATTTAAACCATCACAATGACTTGCAGGTGTGGCATCTCTCCTGTATGTAATCACTAAGGTCCGTGTGAACCCATAGTTGGGAAAGACCTAGCAGTACAGCTCCTGCAGAAGCTGTGTTGTTTTAGGGCTTCAGGGGGCTAGTGGGAGGCATGCTGTTTCTTCACAGATGCCTTCAGAGAGTCTCCAAGATTCATAGGTTCAGGGATGGACCCACATATCTTTCTTAGACTGCTGCAAACCTGTCCCTTTCTCCCAAGTGAAGAACTATGAGGAAATTCAGACTCAAAACTTATTCCCCATAGTGGATATAACCTTCATAGGGGAGAATGGTCCAGTAAATTTGGGAGCACAAAATGGTTGACTTTGTTCAAATAGTAGCTAAAATGGGGAAATCTCTCCATTTTAGAGTCTTTAATTACCACTTGTTAATATAACATGCTAGAAAGGCATTCACAATACTTACTTTCTTGCTTTGAAATACAACATAAAGCCTTCTCAAAAATCAATTGATCTTCATTCAAAAAGAAAGAACATTTTAAATTCTCAGAAAGTTCTTCGAGTCATTCACTTCCCATCACCTCAGCAGGCAGTTTGCTCTCAGATTCTTAAGGGTCTTGTGATGAAATTATGGAGAACAAGTTCCCCAGTGCTTTGCAGTTAATCAGAGCACAGTTGGAAAGAAGCTTGAAATTTTATTTTTTGTTTAAAAAAAGATTGTCCTGTAAAGCAGTACTATATATGTGCACGCTGTGTGTTACTTGGTTTGAATCACGACCACTAATGGTGATTTAACTCAAGAGTTTTCTCCATTTTTGAAGGGATAGCAAAATTCAAATCTCTACTAGGGATGGGAGAATGGAGGTGTGATTTTCTATATACAAATATTACTCTTCCTTTTCTGAACCGTTAGTTCTCTGAATCATTTTTGAAACCTAAGAATGTTATTTATTTTTCCAAATACAGATGCATTCAGAGTTTAACAAGACTTAGGTTCATTGATCAGTCACAGCTTCAATGTTCTATGATCCATTGAAATTGTTTTACAGCTAGGACTTCTACAATGGTCAACTGCTAGGGATTATAGCATTTATATGCACTAGCAAAAATGTTGCGTGACTATCCTCTTTCTTTGACAACTATTACTCAGGTTGCTGTGATCTTGAGGCTTTCAACAAAAATTGTGTGACTGAAAATAACAAAATGCTTTAAAGTATACTGAGATAATCATGGTTCTGATAATTGGGTATCTCTAGACCAGTGGTTCCCAAACTTTAACAATCTGTGAACCCCTTTCACTAAAATGTTGTGTCTCGTGAACCCCCTCTTAAAAATGAATATTTCCAGGAATTTTCTCCTTTACCTGAGTTTAAATTATAAAAGCAGTGATCTTGGAAATATAATTTGTTTTTATGACATGCTTATTACACACTAATTATTATTAATTATTATTTATCATTACAGTATTTTTACTACATTATGAAAATGGCAACACTCTTCCAAGATCTCACTTTCGTAGCTTGTATCACTTTGAATAAGCCTGTTATAAGACAAGGCTCCTATGTTTCATCAAGGAGTATCAGATGTGAAACAGCATGAAGGTATTTAAGAAGCCAACTCAGAGTTCCTCCTACACAAGCATTCAGGTCTTGAGCAGTCCAGGCAAACAACGCACGTTACAACAAAGCTTAAACTTGTTCTTCATAATAATTTTAAAAACAATACTCGCTGCCTATTTAATTATAAAATCAGCAAAAAATATCCACCTCCCGTTCCATTTCTTATAAGGAGTCTTGAAGTTTATATTTCCTCAGTGTGATAGATGTGCTTGCTTTGATCTGCTTAGCTCTTGGAAGTCCAGGGGCTCCAGGCTGCTGGCCCCATGCTGCCCCGGGTCCCTAGTGACAGCTCTGTCCACCATTAGGGAATTTTTTCCCGAGAACCCCCTGTAACATTTTGCGAACCCCCGGGGGTTCACGAACCCCAGTTTGGGAACCACTGCTCTAGACCAAGACAACTGTCCTTTTAAAAATTGTTTGGCCAGGGTAATTCGCATTTTAAAGTAGTTTCTGGGTTCAGGGGTTGGTTTTGAACTGGTGCTTCTGTTATGCATTTCTGATTTTTTAAAACTCCCTCTGGATAGTGAACTAATGTTTTTACTGCTGATCCCTTACCTAATGCAGAGAAGATGGCTGCGGCCCAAAACATCTCTCCCATTAGAGCGGGTATAAACAGCAGCCCTCCCATTCTTTTTCCATAAAGCTGTTGAAACGGGTCTAACATTGTCACATAGCCTTTGGAACGCATGGGTTTTGCAAAAAATAGACCACCTAAAAATTAAACAACAAAAAACGCCAACTTTAGTGGAGAAATGTATTTACAGTCAGTAAAACACTTCTGCTTTTAACAGGTGTAAATGTATCTGTTGAACTGTATTTTTAAAGAAATGTAAAATGTAATTAAAATATCCTCTAAACGTAAAAGGAAGTTTTATTTGTCCATGTAAAGAAAGCAGCGGTTCAAAGAGCAGGATAAATATGAATGAAAATCATTTAACCCCCCCACACCCTATGTATACACACAACACTAACACACATGGTCTGGTTATGAAAAACAAAATATGGATGTGTAAGGCTCTGTGCTTTAGTGCATTCAGCCTGCTGTGAGTGGTTCATTTTCATTTAATGTAAAGGTGCTTTGCTTGGGATCAACATATTGGAACAGGACTGCAATTTTGGTTTTTTTGCTCTAATTTTATTTGGTGATGTATCCACAAGCCAGACATGAATGTCCAGCATGAGAAAGGAAGGAATTTACCCAGCATTATGTCTAAGAGATGAACAGGGTTAGATGACTGGAAAGCATATCTGGGGGAGCAAGGAGCCACCTGGCAGGGGAAGGATGTATAGGTAGAGATGAGGAAAAGAGGCAGAAAAGCATCAGCAGGAGACAAAGGAACAGAATAGAAGGGAGGGGGAATGAAGTGAAGAGCCAAACTAGACAATGGGATCCATTTTTATCAGAAAGGACACTTAGCACATTACCAAGAGATAAAAATAAATACATACATTCCTGGTAGTACTTTTCCATTCAAACAATTGCTGTAGTTGATACAGGGATCTCATGTTAAATAATAAGATGATGACAAACCAGTCAGGAGTTAATCTATACTAATGTGCATGGGAAGGAAAGTGGTTCACAAGACAATAGCTTTATTAAGTGGTGCTCCACCCTATGAAGAAATCTGAGAGCCTCTGTTCTACAATGAATTTTACTTTCTGATTTTTTTTTAATTAAAAAAAGGAATTGTGATGTCAGACCAACTCCCTTTTGTGCAAATAAAATATACTATGTTCATTTAAAACAACCGTAAGACTATATTTATGAAGTCAGAAGTACTGTATTTAAAAAACAAACAAACAACTACACTGTCAATACTTTATACCTTACATACTAGCAGCCATTCAGTGTAAGCCTCCTAATTTTGGTATATATCACTTTGGCTTTCATTCTGAATTTGAGGGGAAGGAAGGTCCACTGTTTAGGGCACTAGCATAGGGGTTGAGAACCTTCAGGTCAATTCCTTGCTCTGCCACAGCTTTCCTATGTGACCTTGGGCACATCACTTAGCCTCTGTGCCTCAGCTCTCTGCCTGTAAAATCTTGATAATAGCACTTTGCTGCCTCAAAGGGGTATTGTGAGGATAAACACATTCAAGATTGTTCTCAGATATTAAGGTGATGAGGGCCATATATAGTACCTTTCATTGACAGATTTGAAAGAAACAAAATTTACTCAAAATAAAAGCTTTATATTACTGTAGTAGTCCTCTAGTGCATTCAGAAGGGTTAACCTCTAGATGTCAAAGGAAGTCTTGGTGAGTTAAGATATCAAATTATTTCCAGTAATTAGTAATGCATTAGTTTCCTTTCTAAGGGCCTGATTGAAAGCCCATTAAAGGCACTGGAAGGACCACCATTAATGGTAATGCCCTTTGCATCAGGCCCTAATTGTGGGCATTCCAATAACAATTTTAACATCTGTATATTTTAAGACTAATTTATTTTTGCTTACCTAAAACCAGACTAAGGGAATAGCCAATGGGTGCCTGAGCCCAAGCCAGCCCGTAGCCTGGGACATACACAGCTTCTGCTGTCCCGTTGATATAGCCTCCTCCAACCCAGGTGGCTGAAAAAGAAGAGAAGGAAGAACTGAAAACATAAACCCTATTTTGATGCTCAATATCTCTCATATAACTATAAGCTGAACTCAACTCAGAAAATTCTTAATGTTTAGATTTAACAAGAGTTTAACCAATGAGGGTCCTTAAAATATGTCTCAAGTTTCACTCTCCAGCTAAGTTAAAAAATCTCTAGATTTGGCCAATTTTCAGTTCTACAAATGCCATTTAAAAAAAATTAGAGCTACAGTGGGCATGTCCTTCTACCAAAATTTTTAGACTTTGTCTCATCTGTATTGAAGCTTTCTAAAGATACATTCCTGAACTGAGTTTTGCTATATGTAGAGGTCCTGCTTTCATTCACACGAAGAACTGCAATATTTGTGATATTCCCAACCACTGGAAGCTAATGCACTCATTCTGTCTCTGGTGGCAGATTGCCAGACCTGGGAGGCTGAGGATCAAGACTAAGTCTCAAATGCAGATCTCACACACAGAAGTGTATTGTAATTAGATCTGGGCAAATAATTCATAGCAAATAATTGCAGTGAATATGATTTCTTTTCCTGTTTGCAGATTGCCTGCAAATAGAGCTTGATTTTCTCTAATGTATTTGTACAGATACTCTCTGAAAAATATTTATGAATTAATGTTTGGGTCTGTAGTTTGTTCATGGGCAGTTCATTACTAATGCTAGATTTTTGAAATGCAAAACCTGTGCAGTTTTGATTGGACACAGAGGTCACAAGATTTGGTTCTTATTCCCTGATTAGATGAGAAGGAATGTAACTCTTAGAATCATACTTCCAGTGTAAAAACTTGTGATTCGAAATTCACTTTCTCTGAGTATTCTGCAATATGCTGTCAGCAGTCACTGTTTCTACAAACATTCATGCCAATAAACTAATTTGTTAGAATATTTGAAGAAAGCAAAGACAAGTGGGGGGTGAACACAGATGAAACAAATTTATTTAAAATTTTTAATAAACTTTTATGGGAGATTGTTTACAGTATTCGCCCCACACTTTCTGTAATAATATCACTGAGCAGGTACAAAATGTGGGTTTGTGTGTTTTTTAATGTTGAAGCTAAATCTTGTGCGTTTCCATAGGCTAAGGAGCAAAGCTAACAGTGGAGTTCTGGCTACAAAGAGAAATAATTAATATCTTCTACTCTGCATTCAGAATCACAGCCCTGGTCCAGTATTCAGCTGCAAATCTTTGTAGGAGATATATTTGGGACAGCTGTGGAAGATCTGCTCCTGGTAAGAGTTGCCAAATCCTTCTCCCTGTGATCCTGCTGTTGTCAGTGGACATCTTGGTAGCTTGCCAAGATTTATTGCACAATACACAGACACTGGCAATGATAATAATGCATGCCCAGATATCAAGAGATAGAAAGAGCACTCACCCCATTACTGATCCCTGGCACCAGAACCCAATATTACAGAATCGCTGACATACTGCTCATACTATAGGCTTTTGTATCGCCTAACAGGGATGGAAAAGCTAGAGCAAACATGGTCCAGTCTAGTTTGGTTTTCCAGTGTCCTGACATGCCTGTGATATGTGTTGCTAGCTGTATGTTAAAGAGTATATAGTAATGGGATTGTAGTGCCTAGATATTATGATTGTAATGTCTACATTGAAAATGCTTAGGTGGATGGAAGGATGTTTTACCTTCTTCACTAGGGAAGGTGGACATAGAATCTGCAGAGTGGTGCCCAGTACTCAAAGTCCCAGGCTGGAATAACTTGTTGGCTGAGTCAGATCAATTGCACCAAGCATTGGTTGCATTTGGGATGGAGTAACAGGTCTGGACCCCTGACTTTCTCATTTCAGAACACCCACTTCTCTTCATATGCTGCTTAGGCATTTTATACCTGCTATAAATCATATAGGAGTATGTATATCAGGGCTCTGAATGCACAGAGGGATTATTTTGTCCAGCACAGCCTTTTTCACCCAGAAATACTGACCAGCTTCCTTAGTACCAGACCGAACTCTTATTTTTATTTTATTTTATCATATACTATATGAGTAAGACAAAAATTCTGAGGTGCTGTTTCTAATATATTAACACATTTCTAATGGGATAATCTCTCATTTTAGGAAAGAACAGCTGGGCTTCACTTCATGGTCATTTCGGTTTCCTTCCCTCACAAAATTGCTCATGCAGTAATACTCATGTACATACATGGTTGCATATATAAGATAACAGATCATTGTATTGTTCTTTCTGATATTTAGAATGTTCTAACAATGGCGCAGAGCATCTCTTGACCTGGTTATACCTGAGGATCTCTTAATAGACCTTAATAGACCACAGAATGGTGGGGGTTGTGTTAGCTCTCACCACCTCCCCGCATGAACAGGGAGTTCTGCCCCCAGAATCAGATCTCTGAGGTCTGTGCAGAACTCAGGAAATCTATTTCATACCCACTTAGGGTATTGCCTCTCTCATTGCCATAGCTATGATCAAGGCAGGTGCTTGGGCAAGAGCAAGATCAGTCGGTAAGAGAGAGAGCTGTTGATAGGACATTCTCCATGGAAGAACCATGACTTTCCACTCTTATCACAAATAGCCCAAATTGGTTAATCTGCACTGGATGTTCCAGAGCTCATCTATTTTCCCAGGCTTTCAGGAGAAAGGGCTGGTATTTGAGGATACAGTGGAATATTGTTCAGTATTAATTTTTTGGTTGGTCAGTTTCTGGATTTGGGGGTGAGGAGTGGCTTCTAATTATATTTTAATTTGCAAGACTGTCTTTTAAACATCTGTTGTAAGTACCTAGAACATTGGGAAGGTGCCCTTTTGGGAATGCATACATCATAATAAATAAGTAAATAAGAGCAGTAATGGCTGGGATGCCATAAGGATGAAATTTCATTCTTAGATGTATATTTTCTGATACTTAGCTTTGCTAAGCCCCACTTTTAAAGTTATTTTAATGTAGTTATTGTGTGATCTCCCTTTTTTAAACAAGCCAGCCACAGGGAATAAAAAACTAGTAATCTAACGAGTCAGTCACATATGGGAGACTATTTTAATCTTTTATCTGCCTACACTTCGGATGAAATACAGACAACACCAACTTTCCATTTTAAATGTACACCAAGAGAAATGTTATAGCTTATGTTATAGATTACGATGTTATAGATTATGATGTGGAGTCAAATTCTGCTTTTAGTTCAGATGAGAAACACAGAAATTCATATTAAATGATCCTTCCATGTCAACACGTATCACAATATTGGATTTCTCTTGTAGTTACGCAGATAGAAAACCAGCTAGCATTTCTTTATAAAACAATCTGCTGACTGATCACTCAAATTGTTATCAAGCTAATGAGATTTTGTAAAACAAAGTTATGGATCACACAAGCATCATATTGATAATTTTTCATTATGTAAGAAAATGTAGTGCTCTCTCTGACTAAAATAAAGAACAGTGTCCGAGGATCATTATTGTCATGGCTCCATTTGGAGCATTATTGTTAGGCTGTGGCAGCATTTTGATTAAACAACTCCCAGGGTTTCCCCCAGGGTTTAATCACAGCCATAAACATTTATGGTGGGCTGAAATTTGCCACAGATCTCATCCCCGAGGTAATTTTTTTTACTAAATAAAATGCTAATAATTTGTTCATATTCAAATTTATACATATAAAATGATATATGAGCTAAAGGCTTAATTTGTTCTTCAATACATCTTAAACAATTTCAGGTTTAAAATGAAATTTTGTGATTTGACCATAATTCAGTCTTCTAACTCTTTGTATTTTGAGAATAGCAGATATGTTCAGCTTTGAACCGATTTGTGTCAAAACATATTATTTACTTTTTAATACAGCTGTTTCTTAAGAAACATAAAACTCCATTTAGATTTTCCCCATTGACATTATTCATTGGGTGTATATATTTTATAAACTGTCCAAATGCTTATTTACAAAATAAACTTTAATAAATCTAAGGGCCTGATCCTACTCCCATTGAATTCAATCCAAAAATTCCCATGGATTCCAGGACTGGGCCATAAATTTGATATTAAAATCTAAGTACTCAGTTCTGCCACCCTCGTGTTGAGTAACATCTTACCCTAGGAGTCACTCCTTTGATTTCAGTGGTACTACTTGTGGAGTAAGGCACTACTCAGCAGGAGTCAAGGTAGCAGAATTGGGCCCTATTCTAATAAATACAATTTTAAAGGTTTTTTTGTTCCCACATGTTTGTGCTATGGGTGTGCTGTGATGCTCAATAAGCAGTTTTTCATTTACGTTCTCATTTACATGTCAAGCTTTGTTTTTGAATTAGCATTTAAACAATTAAGGGAATTAATGGTATGTATTTATGTTGGAATAATATTCCTAAAATTCAGGAATTTCAAAGCTCAAACTAAAATACTTCCCTTTAACTCATTCTGCCTGGATATCACAAGATACTCTCCAAAAATCAAAATCCCCCATTGTTCGGAGACATCAAAATACCAAGGCGTATCATGGCAGTTTTGTGTATATTATGGTTGATTATCATCATCTTACATTTAAAAATTGCCTTTCATTCCTGCTTTACAAACTGTGTTGCCCAATCATCCCTATTTAAACAAGAGTTAGGCCCTGATTCTGCATAAATGTATGAATACACGTACATTTGAGCACTGTGCGAAGTGCCATTGAACTTAGAATGGGACTAACTTTATGCACGGTTGGTAGTCCCACATTAACTTCAGCGGGGCTACTCACAGCACGTAAAATTAAGCATGTGCATCAGTCTTTGGATGATCGAGCCTTACACTTTAAAATACATGGGATTTTTACCTGAACAAAGACATCAGGACTGGATCCTGTGTGAATACAGGAAACATCACCAGCACAGATGATCAGAGGATGACAATTCTGTTTTGCAGCAACTTTTGAGGTTTAAAAAAAAAATTGTTTTTGTTCTTTGTTTTGGGAGAAAAATCTTTGGAATGTGTTCATACTAATGGCACTGTGTCAGGAGGATGTGTGTGTCCTGGTGGTTAGGACTGGGATGTGATAGACGTAGGTTCAAGTCCCTGCTCTGCCTGATTCAGAACGGAGTTTTTCATCAGGCAAAGCAGGGATTTGTATGTGGGTCTCCCACAGCGGAGGCCTAACCCTAACCATCAGCCTCCCCACATCGTCCTCTCCTGAAAATTTTTGAGAGGTTTTGGTTTCATTCCAAGGTGGAAGTAAAACAAATGTTGAAACTTCAGAAGTTGCCACAAAATGGAATCGTCATCTTCCAGTCACTTCTACTGGTGACGTGCCTCATTTTGGTGAATAAGTTCCAACCAGAGTTAGTCAGCGATATCTAGCCCCCTTTGAATGGAGAGGTGACAGTTCAGCAGGCAACAGGAACACACTACACTACACAACAGTGGAGGGAGGGAAGTAGAATTTTAGCCTTGATTCAGAATCTATTGGCTTTAAACAACATCCTGAACAATTTTTCTGCTCTACAACCAAATCTGCAGTCCTTAAGTGGGCAAAATTCCTATTGCAGGCAGTGGGAATTCTGCTTGATTAAGGACCACAGAATTTTGCTCTTAGTTTTTATGAGTCTCTTCCTTAACTCTGAAGCTGGAAATACAGCACAAGAAAGAAATTTCAATAGAATCTGATCAATCTAAATTGGAGGTGTAAGGACTTCATGTTGGAATTGCATTAGGAATATCACAAATGTGAATGATTCTAAAACAAAATGACATATGTTTAAATAAATAGATGATGTCAGTTCAGTTTGTATACAATGTAATTTTGTACAAATTAGATAGAATATATGAAAACACTTGTAATTTAGGGCCAGATTGTGATGCTTTTACTCATACTACTGAAGAGTTACTCACACAAGTAGCCCCATTGTCTTCCGTTAATCCAGTGGTTCTCCCAGACACTCCAGTGCACCCCTTTGAGTCTCAGAGGTTGCGCTGGTATGAATGAAAGTAGAACTCAAATCTTCTCCTAATCTCTGTCCGCTAATATGAATATGCACAATACAATATTAAGTCATTTTGCCAAACTCTGGCAAAATAGGCCAAAATAATCCCTTGTGTAATTCTATTGAAATCAATGGAATTAAATTTGGCCCAGTGCATCAAAAATGCTCTTTCTGCAGCATATTTTCCCATTCCTTTCTGCATTTAAAGTTTTTTCTCTCCTAAAACACATCTCTAACCCACAGGTTTGGGATGCTATAATAAAAGTAACTGTATCTTCACTCCACTGAAAAATTCTGATGACTCAGTCTTCTATTTAAAATAATTACTGCCCCAAAACGTCTCTATTTTACTGATTAATACGGCATCAGTGTAAAATAAATAGAGTTAATTATCCCTTTAGAATAAAATAAGGATTATTTAAATGCCTGGCATATTTACGTATTCATTAAACAAATACAGTATCAAACAAACAAAAATCATCCATCTTAAATCATGACTGTGCATTGAAATTAAGATTTCTTTTCTCCACTTTGCATTATTCAAAACACAATATTGCTTATATCTTTTATTCACATGAAAGAAAGAATGAGATGCTATGTTTCAGGTATAAAAAAGAGCGTTTATCATACCGGTCATCGTAAATCCACCAACTAGCAAGCCTATATCTCTTCCACCGACTATGATAGCTTCTCTGCGATCTCCATCGCTGCCACTGTTTTTGGTTTTCCAGGCAGCCCATATTCCAACAAACAGGATTGCCAGATAGAATACAATTATAGCTACCAGCCCCTCCACATGGAAAGGCATGTCGAAATCACGACTGTTCCCTGGTTTGCTATTTCATTAAGATCTCTGGAGAGAATGCAATAATACATTATACACTATACATCTGATAAAAGCAAAGCAAATAAATTATACATGGTATGAGACCAATTAGAACCAGAATATAAAGAAAACTCAGCAGTTCATCAAAGAGAGTATATGGATTATTTTATTAAATGGTTATTTCAGATGTAACCAGCCGTAATATGAGTTGTGTTTAAAACAATCCAGGTTACACCAATATTTTACAAACTTCTGACAAACCCTTGAAACTAAAAGCAAATTGTTACTTAATTTTTTTAAATTTGTTTCAGGAACAGAAAACTAGCATTACATGAGTTAAACAAAACAATCTTGTTAAAAACTAGGGCCTTGCAAGAAATCACTTGTAATTCTAATTGTTTAATATACTCCTTGATATAGTAGAACTCTCTACTCAAGAAATACTTTTGCTTACAGCCTCCAGAATAGAAGATATTAGTAATATGAGCTGTTCATTTTTACAAGGGATCTTTAATGAGTTTAAATCCATGCTACAAAATTACATTAAAGAATATCAAAGCTGTGGACAAATAATAAACACACTAGAAAACTTAAGTCTTGGAATCTATACCCTTTCCCTCCCCACATTAACTCCCCATTCATCTCCTGTACCTATACAACTGTATTTTCCTGCTCTTGCACATCTGTATTTGCTTTTTGATAAGAAAAATTCCTCGCACACCACAAGAATTTATTCAGTTTTGTCATTCATTTTATAAATAAAAAACTCCGTTCATTTAAAAAAGTCAGAACAGAGAAACATGCCAAATAGAAGACAAGTGTAATTGAAATAATCTTAGATAAATAAACTGTAGAGGATTGATACTATTAAGAAATATACCTATTCAGTGCACCTTTGCCATCCTTTCTCACAGTTTCTTTGAACTCACGCTCAGTTACACAAAGAAATGAACCCTGTATTTTTATGTACTAGATATTGACACAAAACATACAATCTTTAATGTATACTGTGGATCTCTACATAAAAAAAGAATGTAAGTTTCCATACAAGTCTATAAGTGAAGTTTAATTTCCCCCCTCCCCCAGGAATTGATAATACTACTGTCATCTAGACAGAGTGTAGCAAATCCTTCCAATCCCCCACATATCACTATCCAATACCTTTGACATACATAATCAGCCTTTACGTTCAAGCAAAGCAGGTAGCTTGTAGTTTCTGAGTTCACACAGGCAAACCCTGAGCTTGCCTACTAGCTACAGTAGCAAGTTAGAGTTATTACTCCCATTCAAAAAAATTAGGATCCAGACACGCACAGTTCCCTGCATCTTCAGCATCACTCAGCCAAAGCTTTTCCCCTCCAAAGCTTTTCCCTCCCCAGTGTCACTAATTCCAATCCCTGCCCCCATTCACCTCTTTTGTGGCAGGGTCTCCTCTTTCCCCTTCTTTCTGTGCTCTCTGTCTCCCCTGTCTCTTGAACTGGAGTCAAGCAGTCAGATCCCAGCGCCTTTTGTCCAGAGGTAGAGTGTGAGAAGCTTTCTCCTTTTTTAAAGGGACAGTTACATTACAAAGAGCTCCAGCCCCACAGGAGCATCACATCTACTAGAGCAAACGCACATAGTGTCCTGTACAACACGGCACACTACTGACGCACGGGCAGTCACACGCCCTGCCAGCTAAGAGGCCCACAGTGTTTCCCTCTTCCATGTGGGGGGTGCGTCTGTCAGAGCTGGGTGTGGGGGGGAGATATCGGAGTGCAAGGGGGGACTGGGGAGAGAGATGACTCAAAGGAGAATGACTGTCTGAGCCATGCATGGGGAACAGAGGGAGGGAATGATCAGAGGGGAGAAGAGGGAGGGAGAAAAAAATAAAAGAAAGGGTCAGGGAATGAGGAAGAGAAGGAACTAAAACGATTGGGGATGAGAAAAGGTGAGGGGAAATGAGAGGAGGAAGGGAACAAGATAAAGAAGGGGCTGATTAAACTATGCATGCACTGGGGAAAGGGAATGAGGGAGAGTAGGCATTAGGTGGGAAGGTGGGGTAGGGATGAATGAGAGACAAAAGGAGAGAGAGAGAGAGAGAAAGAGAGAAGGTTTGATGTAGATAGTATTAGCAAGTGCACAAGTGGTACAATAAAAATGGAAAAAAGTTCAAAGTCCAAAATATAAAGTAGGGAGATAAAAGAGAGACATATACATTAAAAAAAGTCAAAGGGCTGAAGAAGGCATCACACATTTTAGTCATTCAGTAGCCCCAGGATCAGCAGTGTGGAGTCTGGAAAGTCCTCCTGATAGAACAGCACAAAATGATCAGCCATTCAGTAGGTGTGCAGCATCCTCAGCTGCACTGCAGCTCCACCGACGGCTGTTCCTGAGACCCACCCCGGCTGTGGTCATTTGCCACACACCTCCCCACCCTACATCTGATCTGCTTGAGCTTGCACTAGAGATAGCACGGCTGCTTGAAGCCTGGCAGTCTCTCCTCAAGCTGAGTGATGAGGAAGCTCATTGCCGTTCTGCTCGCCACAATATGACAGCATCTACCATGGACGCGGTCGGTCACATAGTCCAGATTGGTCTTCTACTCATGAGTCGGTGGCAAGGCACTTCCCACATATCTTCTGGAAAGTGGCAGTTGTGTCGTCTCCTGGAATTTGTCAAGGAGGTTCTTTGCTGCAATATAATGCCTGATGTTAGGAGGAGGCATATTAGAGAGGACTGGTAGCCATCAGTGTTTATAAAATAGCCTCTGTTATTCTCATCATTTGATTCAATTATACATCAACTAGCTTTGGATGGGAAGAGGTTAATCACAGAGGAGCACAGTATTTTCCATGTGAGTATCAGAGCGCTAGTGCTGTGTTTGCATGTTAGCTGCTCAAGTTGAGCCCACAGGCTTATTTAGGAGTCCATTTCTGTTCTTTGCCTTTTGAGCCACCTTAGTGAGGTGGTCCTTGTAGGTAAGTATGTAAGTTAGAGTTACTCCTAATTACTCCTAGTGGCTCTCGGCCATGTGCTAGTTGTTCTCCATTCAAGAAGATGTTGAGCTCTTGTGAAGTGTTGGTGTGGTTGAGATGGAAACATGACACCACTGTCTTTAAAAAAACAACAAGGAGTCCGGTGGCACCTTAAAGACTAACGGCTTTATTTGAGCATAAGTCTTTAAGGTGCCACCGGACTCCTTGTTGTTTTTGTGGATACAGATTAACACGGCTACCCCCTGATACTTAACACTGTCTTTGACACACTGGGCTTAAGTCTCCACTTCTTGCAATAGCTATTGATGGCTGACATGACTGGTGCAGGTCATCCTCAGTTTTTTTTTGAAGTCTCTGTCTCCTGAAGCTAAGCAGATGTCATCTGCATACTTGAATGGCCTTGAAATTGTTGGAGGTAGATAATCTGTAAATATGTTTACAAATGTTTGAGCAAGACCCCATCCCTAAGGGAATCCATTCTGCTGGGTCCTCCAAATGCTCAATTAATCGCCTAGTATTTCTTGGAATTGTCTGTTTCAAAGCATCGTTTCTGTAGCCATAACAACACATGGAGGTAACATCAAAGACCACTTGACCAGCACAGCTGTGTGCCAGGTGGTATCATATGCTCCCATCAAGTCAAGAAACACAGCTCCTGTCTTCTCTTTCTGTTGGAAACTATTTTCTTTATGGGTACTAAGAGCAAGAACTTGGTCACAAGTGCTCCTATAAGATCTGAAGCCTGCCTGATCATCAGTCAGAGCCTGCTCTACTGTGGCCATGATTCTTTGCAGAATTAGTCACTCTAGGATTTTTAAACACAGCTCAGAAGTGGTATTGGATAGGAGCTATATGGAAGGAAATGGCCTTTTCTTGGTGTTGGTATAGCTACCACCTTAACTTTCTGCCATATCTTAGATCTCTTGTTCTCTTGGATATGAAAATTAACAGCCATTTTATGCTCTTCTTACCAAGGTGTCGTAGCATTACTGGTGATACCTTGTCAAGACCATCTGCTTGTAGACAGTGCCTGCTGGGGAAGGTGGGAGCCATTCGCTACCCTCCTTGGCATCCTCACTATCACTTACAATGGGCTCCACTGTGGGGCAGAAGTCAAAGTAAAGAAATGGTTCCCAGCCGGTGTTCAGGACTATTGTTCCCACGGTTATACTCCCATCCCAGGCAGACCTGCTCAGAGCCTCATCTCCCACCTACAGTGCTACCAACTCTTATGATTTTTTTTCATAAGTCTAGTTATATTTGTATTTGTCTTAAAGCCTCAGCTCGTGGGGTCCTGTGGATTCATTAGAATCTCAGATTTCATTAAAAAAGTTTCTAGCCCTCATGTCTGTAGTGAAAAGCTTAAAAACATGACACTTAAATGCTCAAACCCCAAATCTGTGTACACGGGGGGTAGAGGAAAGAGTGTCTCAACGCCATTCAGATTTGGCCCAGCTGCCTCTCCATCATGAGCAAGAGTGGTATCTGCTCAGATTAAAGTCATGGCATCCCATGAAAATTCACAAACACAGTCATAGGGCTCCACTGTAGTCAATGACAAAACTCCTGCTGAATTCAGTGGAGCCAGAATGTCACCCCTAAAGTTTAAAATTAAACAAGCCAGCTTTTCTCAGGTTATAGGCCTTGGGGAAAAAAAGTACCTCTTCTCATTCCTGAAAATTGTCCTAACTAATTTTGTCCATTTGAAACGCAGAAATGGACTCACACCTTCAAAATTATTTATCTTCAGTGAAAACTAGGGCATAGGTCCACTTTTCCCGTGTAAATGTGCCTAATTCTTTACTTAGTTATTTCCTCCCAAACATGTTAAATTATGCATTTTACTCTAAGGAGTTAATCAGATCTGTAGGTTCATTGACTTCTGATATGGGATTGGATCCCCAGACTCCCTTTGCTGCTTCTAAGTGGTCTGACTCCACTGCCTGAGAAGAGTCTGAGGTAGCAGTTTTGTCCTGGACTGGAGCCATATAAATCAGCAGCATTAACTACTTAACACCCCTCCCCCAGAAATACACACTCAGCAGCATACCAGTTCAGATGTTGGATTTTCAGTTGGTATCCCAACACATTCCTCTTGTACCCTCCAAAATCCTTCATTCTATTGGCTGGAGAGGGGCTCTGCTAGCACTTCCAGACAGGATCAGTGATATATATCAGCACCCAACAGCATTCATTACCCATAACTGCACCTAGAGCAATGATGTCTATATTATTACATGCAAAAAACTCCGTTAAAAGAACACTATTAAGTTTGCAAAATCAAGCTCTTAACAGTTAGGAAGTGCCAGAATCAAGACTGCCTATGCAATGCATATGCATTATGATTCAGTCTTTCATTATATGACCATATACTATTTTTTCACGCTGCCCCGGGGATGAATCAGGGGATGAATCAGGGTTGTGCCCTGAAGGAGGCTATATAAGACCTTATTTGTTGCGGAAGTTGGATGGTGTGTAGTATTTGTAGTACTGGGACAGGTGGATCTGGGCCTGCCTATAGCTAAAGACAAGCCTCAATAAAGGGGAAGAACCACTAAGTCTAGGCTACAATTGATTGCTGGGGACAAAAGGAGAAAACAGGAATAGGAGTGATATTAAAGGTTGAAAATCAGGGAACCAGAAGGGGACACTTATGCAGAGAACCCCCGACATTGCCCACCAGTCCACAAAGGCATCTAAGGAGTCAGTGGACACGGCCCAGGGGAACTCTGCCCAGAGTTGTGATCAGATAAGGTCCTGCCACTTGGTGTCAGGGTGGGACATAAAGGCAAAGAAGTAGATGGTATGAAGCACGAGACTGGATGGCATTCAGCTGATTCATGTGGTGTGTCGGGGGTGGTCAGGGAGGCTCACTGGGCAGGGGCCTGATGATGAATTCCGGAGGGGTGAGCTGGGGGCGGGGAGCACCCTCCCACCTTGAGAAAAGCAAGTGAAGCTGGTGGCCAGGTGTCCCTCACCTCTTGGAGCACACAACAGGGACATGGAGGGTGAGCAGTCCCATGCACATGGCCCAGTTCCTGAGATCATGGTCCAGAAGGTCTCAGATTCTGGTGACACCAGCCAGGTCCATCCTTTGGTGCACCAAGTGGGGCTCCACCACTTGCACATGGAGATGGGAGTTGTGTAGCAGGGATTCTGTGAGGAGGTCCTCCCCCTTGGTGGCCACTACAGACCTGGTCGCTGATATTAGCTTCCAGGTCCTGAGGAGGTCCTGGTAAAAGACTGGCATCTTAGAGGTCTCGGGAAAGACCTCTCAGGTGGAGATAAAAGAGCTGCCAGTTGTATCAGAGCCCTCAGAGGCAGCTCCATGCCGGACTACCTGTAAAGGAATCTCTGCAGGGCCTGAAGATGGGAGACCAGGCCTTGTCTTCCCTCCCCTACAAGGAGGCTCAGGACACTCACAGAGAGCCAGTGCAGCTCTGGCCAGAAGAACTCCAGAATCTTTTTCTGAAGGCTGGCCAGGGTCCCCAACGGCTGGCTCAGGGTATTGAACCGGTGTCAGAGCACGGACAGAACTGGGTGATTGAGCACCAGCACCTTCTCCCGACGTATGTACCCCTGGACCAAAGGTGACAGGTTGGGCATCGCCTATTTGAGCTTGCCCAGACATTCCACAGCACCAGAAAAAACCCATGAAATGGGGCCCAAAGCCAAATGCCTGTGAAGTGGCCATGAGATACCCATGATCAAATGCCTGCTTCTGGTCCAGGGACAGGAGGGCAAGTGACAGACCATCCCTACACATTAGGTGGTGTAGATCCCAGACCAGATAGAGGTTATCGAAGATGGTCCAGCCAGGATGGTGTAGATCTAGTGAGGGTGGATCATGTTCACCAGCACAGACCCCAGCTGTGGTGAGATGGCTTTTGCTATGACCTTGTAGTCCATGCTGAGCAGCAAAACTGGGCCCCAATTCCTTAGGCTGTGGAGGTCCCTCTTCTTAGGCAGCAGGGCGAGCATGGCCCACCTGCATGGCAGAGGAGCATCTCACTTCCCAAGGACTTGGCCCAGATAGTTGCAAGGTTCAGGCTGAGGACATCCCAGAATGCCCAATAAAACTCCACAGTCAGCTCTTTGATGCCTGGATATTTGTTGGTGGGCATCAGATGGAGGTTTTCCTAGAACTTGGGCAGAGAGAGAGGTTGCTCTAGACAGACCCGGTTGCCTCTCCTGCTCCCCCTCTTCTCTCCCCCATCATTGCCCACCCACCTGAAAATCAGGGCCCATCCAGTTTTCCTATCCTAGCTATGCTACTGCTCTGAGCTTGATTACCCTAGGGTTCCACATCAATTAACAAGGGCTCAGGCAATCCCCAGGCCCAGGTCTAACCAGGTGACCCCTGCAGGGCAAGGGATATAGGCTCCCAATGAGAGCAGCCACTCCAGTCTGCTCAATGTCATTACCTTGCTGGGAGTATCCTCTGCCTCTTGGTTAGGGTTGCCAATTTTGGTTGGATGTATTCCTGGAGGTTCCATCACATGACATAATCTTTAATTAAAGAGTAATCTTTAATTCTGGAGACACCAGGACAATCCTGGAAGGTTGGCAACCCTGCTCTTGGTGGTTCTGACTGACTGCTCCTGCTCCATTCCAGCCCTAGCCTCTTTCTGCTCCTGCCTTTGCCTTGTTCTCATCCTATTCTTGATTCCTGCTCTGACCCCTGGCTCCAATCCCCAGCCTGACCAATAGGCTTGACCGCCGCTGCTTCAGCTACTAGGCCTGACCAACCACTTCTCAGTTTCTGACAGCCAGCCCCAGCCTCTCGGGTGTGAGCAAGCCTGTCATGGCCACCATGTGGTGGTTTAAGAATGGGGCCATCCTGATGCTGGAGGAGTGGGCCTACAAAATGTGAAATTGAGAAATGTAAATGCAGTCCAACCAAACACTCGACTGAGTGTCCTCCACCTGGACAAAAATGAAGGCAGTGGAGTCATCTGGGTGGTGGTAGCGCCAGACTTCCACCAGGGAATGATGGTTGACAATCTCCTTGAGGACGTCTGCGGTGGCCTGGCATTTCTCTATCCCAAGGTGGTCTCTTGTGTCCAGGGTGATGTTAAAATCCCTGCCCAGGACCAGGCATTTGTGATGATGCAGAATGACTGCTGATAGAAATGCACCTGCTCCAGGCCCATTATTGGGGCATAGAGGTTAACCAGACTGAATGTCAGCCCCTCCACACAGACCTGGAGGTACAGCAGGCATCCCAGCATGACCTTTGCAATCCCCAGCACCTCAGGCTCAATGTCCGGGGAGAACATGGTGGCCACCTCACCTGAAAGCATGGTGAGGTAGCTGAAGTACATCCCATCCCATCACTCCAGCTGCAAGCCGGCTTCGGTGACTAGATTGGTGTAAGTCTCCTGCAGGAAGATCACAGAGTATACCCCCTGTCTGAAGGAAGGAGAGTACCTGGCACCTGCGGAGACTCACCCTACAACCTCTGGTGTTGAGTGAGGAGAAGGTAGTTGGTCTCATCACAGGGTGGGGGGAAGGGTTGAGGATTGCAACAGCTGGGAAACACCACTGCCCTGCACAGCCACATAGCAACCCATGGTGGATCCCAAAGGTGACCAGGGAATCACGGAAGCAGTGGGCCCACTTGTAGGCTGCAGAATCCTATTTCCTGGTCCCCCTCCTTTCCCCCATCAAGGCCCTTAAGGTCTGGAGAAAGAGATTAAAATCCCCCCATTACTGGAGAGCAAACTGCACCTTTCCCTGGAGCCACGTGTGTCTGCCAGGAACTGACGCAACTTATCCTGCAGTGGAGCATTGCCTCAATGGGCAGATGGAAAGGGCAGGGTGCCCCACAAACTAGAGCAGGGGCAGTATCTGGGCAGTAGACCAGGAAACGGGGGAAGGAGGATGTGGCGCCATGATAGACTCGGTGCCCATATCAAAGCCTGCTGGCTGTGGGTTGTCCTCCCACTGAGCTACAGGGGTCAGACCCAGGGCCTCACTCTCCCAGAGGATTGCTTGGAGGACCCAGCCTGCCATAAGAGGGTCCTCCCCATTAGCGACTGAGGCGAGTTCCATATGGGCGCCAATGGGGAGGAAAAGATGGCAGAAATGCCTCTTCCATAAGGGACTTTGTCTCCCCGGCTAGCTCCACAGGTTGGACTTTCTCAGGGACCGTGGAAGCAGCCCCAGTGGCAGCCCAACTAGATGCCTTACAGGAGGCCTCCTCCCCTTCCTCAAGGGGAGGTACTGGGCCTGAGACTTATACCGGCTGTGCTTTGTCCCCCGTAACTAGTACCCAGCTCTCCGTGGTGTCACTGGATGGCTGGCCAGAGGGGCAAGGGCAATAGGATTGGGACTTGGGGAGGCAGGGATGGGGCAGTAGAGGGAGCAGTGGACTCCTCCTGAGATGGGCCTTCTCCCGGGATCTCTGATGGCACAACCACTCCCTCCTCCATGGTCCCTGCCAAATGGCTTTTATCAGCAGTAGGTTCAAGTCTGCTCAGCTGGGTGCCACAGGGGAGGAGGGGCGGCTATCCCTGATGCTCCCCCAAGGATTGTCAGCTGGTGGAGGAGGAGGGGAACTGGGCACATAGCGTCACCAGCAAAGACCCCCTGAGCTTTGGGGGTATCTGGCATCCCTCCTTGCTGGGCCAAGGGACAGTGCCTCTGGACATGCACCAAAGCCCAGCAGAAGAAGCACCTAGCCTCCCCCAACAAATAATGGACCTGACAGAGGATGCGCTGGTAAGGTACCAGGATGGACAAGCTCACCCCGTCATTTACTGCTGTGGGCAGCTGGATGGTAACCTGCTGGTGAAACAAGAGGATGTGATGGAGGGTGGGGTCCTTTTAGCCCAATGGGAGAGGGCTGATGGTGGATACCAGCTTTCCTAAGGTGGAGAGAAGAAGGAGAAGGGCAGAGATGGGGAGGATGAACGGGACAGAGGTCAAATCACCCATATGCCCAGGGGCTCAAAAGGGACAAAGAGGCCCCCCACTGAGATGCCTTTCTCCTCTGCCTCTTGGGTGGCAGCCTCAGATGGTAAGAAGATGACAATCTTCCCGTATATCTTGGAGGCTGCTAAGATGGCTGAGGACCCCCACTATCTGTGCCAGCACCCACATATAGGTAGGTTTTGACATAGAATGAGGCCGCCACCAGGAGGCAATGGACTGGTCAGGGTGGGTATGGGCCCACTTTCACCCCTGCCTCCAGTCCAATGCAATCTGGGGGAAGGAGAGAGAACATCCAAGGAGGCCACATGCGCATCCTCTTGCTTCCTTGGGATTTTGTGTAAGCTCACCTATCAGGCTCAGCGACGTCTGTAAGGTTGGAAAGTGAGGCATTGATCCACCCAACTTAGGCTTAATCAATTTTTGCCTTTATTTATAAATTTTCAGATGGAATCATTGGCACTTATCATTTCTGATCATATATATGACAGATAATAAATAGATACGACAGCACAGGCAGGGGCCCATGTTACTGAGTTCCAGGGTACTGGGAAGCTCTTCTGGTCGTGAAGGTCATCTCAGTCTCTGGTCTTGTATTTTCCAGCTTGTGCCCCTTGTTCACTTGGTTTCTGATACCTTTCCACAATACATATTCATTAGCTTTCCTCCTATCAACATAACACATACCCAGTTATATATTTATCCAAACTCTCATAAATTTGTTTTTCATTTTCCATTCTATGCTATTATAAATCATTAACTTTACATCAACATTAAACAAGTAAAATGTAACCCTTATTTTCTACCATTCAGCAATTTTCTTCATATATTAATTTCATAGTTCAGCATTCATTAAAATAGCCTTTATTTTTTAATTGATGGGAAAGTGATGGGGAACAACGTGACTTATGTCAGTATATTCTTATCTTTTCCAAATATGGGTTTTCAGGAGGCTTTTTGCTCAAAATTTAGCATCATGCTTGTCAGTCATTAAAAAGCTTTATCAGTAATTTTGTCTGTTTCATTTTCAGGTGCTTTATTCAGTTTAGGGCCTAGGTATTTTATTGCTCCCCAACACACCTACTGGATCAGACCTTGCAGGTGAGTTAGGCAGAGGAACAACCATTGTCCCCTGGTTCATGTATTGCTCTGACGCTTGGTTTCCAGATGCCTGACATGAGGCTGCAGTGCCCATGCAGAAACGTAGGCACCTAGGGAACTTTTATTGCAAAAATGTAGGTACTGCGTGATTTTAGGCACCTATGGGAGTCAGTAGCAGTTGAGCAGGGACTCTGTGAATCCTAATGGGACCTGATTCTGGGATTTAGGCACCTAAAGTGGCAGTTAAGTGCCGAAATCCTTTTGTGAATCCAGTCCCAATAGTCTAGATGGTGGCAAGCCAGGAAGGGTGATGGGAGAAGACACAGTAAAATGATCTGAGCCATGGTTGCCTGAGAGTGTACCGTCTTGTGTACGTCTTCCTTGCTTGTGTAGCCAGATTGGGGTTTAAAATCCCCAGTACTAGTGGATACTGTGCTCCTGTCTAGGAACCTATGCTCCTCTTGTCCATTAGACCTCACTACTTGTTATTTACTAAGACAGCCACAGTTGCCTGCTGTGCAGATGAACTTTTCTGGTACCATCCAACCTGATGGTACTTAGTTTCTGTCACCAGTGTCTCACCTCTGAATGACAGTCATCTGCTAGATGCAGCACCTAAAACGCATATACTTTAAAAGTTCCTTCAGGATTTAGCTATAGTACATTTTCCAGAGATATTTGCTCTGCTTAATATGGGGAATAACTGGTAACATCCCAAAATTCCTTCTGATTCTGTTCTTTGTGACCTTTGTACCTGAACTTTCATACGGGTTTTCTCTTGCTCCATCTGAGCAGATGCTACACAGCTGTCTTGGCCGGGGATTCAGTTTGTGGAAGTGATGTTTGTCAAGACACCAGCACCCACTGGATGACTCTTCATTGGTAGCCCCTGACCAATGTCCTGGAAGAGCAGGCCACTCCTACCAGCTGCAAGCTTCTTCCATGACCTTCCCCCAAGAATTCCCAATCCCCATTCTACACTAGGCTATGCAGCTGTCAATTGTACCTTGGAACACTTTCTGTAAGCCAAATTCTGGGTGAGAGCCAAATTCTGTTCTCATTTACAACAGTGCAACTCTGGAATAATTCAGCTGAAGTTAATGAAGTCACTTTCAATTTACATTGGTTTAGGTGAGAGTATTGGTTTAGGTGAGAGTATAATCTGGCCGTAAGTCTCACTTTTACTACCCTTTGAACCTGTCACTACTCCTTTCTCCAGGCAAAGGTGCCAAGCTATGTTTTACTGAATTCATGTGTAATAATTTACAACCATAACTTGATCTTAATAAAGATTTTTGTCTTTGAATTAATTTTTCAGTCACCAAAGCTTTTTTATAGAATGGTCACAGTGGATACCCCTCATGGAATTGATCAAAGTATTTAAGGGTAGGGAACAAGTAATAATTCACCTCAATGTGTTTTAAAAGTACAGGACTTTTAACAAGGTTTTCTCTTTTTAAAATGCTTTTATTGCAGCTTAGTTTAAAACCTGCAGTAAAAACTTTCCTGAGGCAAATGCTAAAGAAAGGTTTAATGGCAGAATTATTTAAAAACAAGGTCTTTAGACCCAGTTTGTGGTTTTCAGGATATCATTCATCTTAGATTCCCACTGCAATTTCTTTATTAGCCATGGAGTCCCTAAAGAAAATTATCCATGCATTTGCTCCACAGCTCAGCAAAACCATCTGGATGCAGTAGGGAAAATATTGGAAGATATAGCTGAAAGAAATTAACACTTGCTGATTACCTTGAGGAAAGATAAAATTACAGTTACAGTTCTATGCTCACAAGTCCCAGACAGTGTGCATCACAAACATGAACTTCTTGATCATAAACTGTATAAAACGCTGAAGTAGCTGCTGTCTGTGTCTCTCTGGCAAAGACTGTATATAGCACATTATTTAATATTGTACTGCATAATATCCCTTAGCCTATAGTATATTACATCCAAAAAGAACCCATGTTAAAAGAATGTTAAGGTTGTAAAATCAAGCACTTAAAAGTTAGGAAAAGCCACAAATAAGTTAGCCCGTGCAACCTTAGTTCGACCCCTTTGTTCATATTCATTATAAATGGTCTTTAATTACATGATCACATATTATTTTTTCCCATAAGACCCCAGTGTCATTCAGTGAATGAAGAGTTTGTTATATTTCTTCTTATCCTTCTCATTCAGTGTATGTCCCTGGGCCTTATTTTATTACACAGCATTCAAATCCTGCATTAAATACAAGGTTACTAATTTATCTTTGGGTGTTTCTACAGCGCTGTCAACTTAGTATCCAAACACATATATATTAATTAATTTACCTTCACAACACCCCGGTGATAATAGGTGGCATTATCATCCCCATCTTGTAAATGGGGAACTGAGTCATGGAGAGATTAAGGCTAAAATTGTCAAGAGGCCATTAATTTAGGGTGCCCAGCTCGAAACACCTAAGCCCTGATTTTTCCAGAGTATTTAACCTTTTTATACCATGTTATATCCTCAAAACACAGCTCTAGTTGACATCATGACTATTCAGTCATGAGTGCTCAGCATTTCTGCAAAGTTCAGTAATAGCTAAACCTTAAACCCTGAAACTTAAAAAATACGAATTCAGCCTTAGTCAGACACCTGCTATGGAAAATTTCAGCCTGAACAGTTAAAATATGGCAAAGATATAAGCGACTGAATACAATCGGATAATGAGAAGTTTCGGGTAACATTAAGTATAGGTATTGTTACCTGCAAATAATTAGCAAGCAGTAAGCACACTCATTGTTAGTCCACCAAGAGATTCATTTTGTCCTTCCTCTATTTCATCTTCTGTATTTAAAAAGTTGTGAAAATAAGAAGTTAAAACAATAATCAAAAGATGAAAAAGAAATGGCTCTGTTTTTCCACTCTCACTCTAGTTTGACACCAGTCTAACCTAGGGTTACCATTCGTCCGGATTTACCCGGACATGTCCTCCTTTTCGTGCTAAAAATAGCGTCCGGGGGGAATTTGTAAAGCACTCAAAATGTCCGGGATTTCCCCCCTCCCCCGGCAGAGCAGAGCTGGGAGGGCTGCAGGAAAGTCCCGGGCTGGACTCCGGAGCAGCTTCCTCCTCCCTGCATTCTGAGCCGGCAGCTCCTCCTCCTGCAGCCCGGTCCGGCAGCATTGTGCAGGGCCAGGGACCGGGTTTTGTTGTGCTGGGGAGCTCAGCCATGTGTCCGGCTGGCACAGAGCCCAACACCCTGTTCTGAGCAGCAGGGTAAGGGGGCCAGGGAGGTTCTGGAGGGGGCAGTCAAGAAACGGGGGGGGGCTTTTTGGGGGGAGTGGAAAAAGTTTTGGGCAGTCAGGGTACAGGTAGGGGGTAGGGTCCTGGGGGGCAGTTGGGGGGAGTCTTAGGAGGGGGCAGTTAGGGGACAAGGAACAGGGAGTCTTAGGTAGGGGGTGGGGTTCTGGGGGACAGTTAGGAGCAGGGGTCCCAGGAGGGGGCAGTCAGGGGACAAGGAGCGGGGGGGTAGGGGGCTGGGAGTTCTGGGGGGGAGCTGTCAGGGGGTAGAAGTGGGGAGAGGGATCGCAGCAGTCAGGGGACAGGGAGCAGAGGGGTTTAGATGGGTTGGGAGTTCTGGGGGGGGGCTGTCAGGGGGTGGGGAGTGGTTGGATGGGGCGTGGGAGTCCCAGGGGTCTGTCTGGGGGTGGGGGTGTGGATAAGGGTTGGGGCAGTCAGGGGACAAGAGGCAAGGAGGCTTAGATAGGGAGTGGAGTCCTGGGGGGCAGTTAGGGGCAGGGGTCCCAGGAGGGGGCAGTCAGGGGACAAGGAATGGGGGGAGGGTTGGGGGTTCTGGGGGGGCGGGAAGTGGGAGGGGCAGGGGCGGGGCTAGGGCGGGGCTCCTCCCGTCCTCTTTTTTGCTTGTTGAAATATGGTAACCCTAGTCTAACCTCAGCGATTTAGTAGAATTACTCCTAGTTTACTTCACTGTAAATGAGAGAAGAATCAAATCCATAATATTTGCCCCATGTTATCATGTGGGTGCTGACCCCCCCCCCCCCCCCATAGGGACCCCTTGTGTTAATGCTGGCATCAGCTTTTGGTGGCCCAGTAGGCCTCTGCCTCATTTTCCCCTTTTGGGGGTCCTGTGGCACCTTTAAGACTAATAGATGTATTGGAGCATAAGCTTTTGTGGGTGAATACCCACTTCGTCAGACGCATTCGTCACCCACGAAAGCTTATGCTCCAATACATCTGTTAGTCTTAAAGGTGCCACAGGACTCTCTGTTGTTTTTTACAGATCCAGACTAACACGGCTACCCCTCTGATACTTTCCCCTTTTGGGCTATCAATAAGTTTAATGGGGCTTGTATATAGTAAGAAGTGCCCCATCAGGGGTCTAATTTATTTAACCACAGGCCAAACAGACATTCAAGCAAGTCTTCACCCCCCAGTGCCCTGGCAGGGGATGTGGGTGGGGAGTTAATATTAGTCAGTCTTTTCCATTTGGATCCATCTGTCTCCTCTCTCTAGGCTCTTCGCCAGTAAGGCCCTCTCAACCTAGAACCCCCTTCTGGAGTCAGGCCTCCTGCCATCACCTGGGGAAGGGTTGCTTCTCTGGGGCCAGTGTCCCTGCAAAGGTCAAATCACTGCAGCTCTTCTCCAGAGTGGAGTGTAATTCCTCAGTGATCTGGACCTCTTGCCACTGTCTGATAAGGTCCTTCACTGGAACCAGGCCTTTGCCACTCATAGCCTTTTCACAATCTGCTCCCTCCAGAAGCATGTTTCCTAGGTCTCCTTTCCTGCTGAACTCTAATCAGCTCCCCTGAGAAGTCCCTTTCCTCAGGAACTTCCTCTCTATGTTCTGGGTCCTCTCTATGACTGAGCCCTCAGAAGCATTCTTTAGGTCCAGGTGTTCCCAACTAATTAACTGCCATCCAGCCAACTAGGTAATCAACTACTTATAGGTGGATCTGGGTTGGCTCATTCTCCTTAGCAGAGCCTGTCACAGGTAGACTGTCCCTGGCTCTTCTGAAAGGCCCAGCTCCTGTGACACATCACTTAAGAGAGGACAATCATCTGGTGAACTATGTTTTTGAATTGTGTTTGTTAGGGACTAACATTTGTATTGTGGTAGTTTCCAGAAGCCAACCAGATCGAGGACCCATTGTGTTAGGTGCTATACCAACATATAATATGACACCTTGTCCCAGAGACCTTATGCTTTCCTCTAGGTTTTGTATGGTGCTGAACATACCAATAGCATGAAAATAATGAATAGAAATGTTAATAAAATCAATATAGGACATAGCTAAGGCTCTTAAGAAGAAGCAAATTACACACCAGAGGCCCATCTTGGCAAACACTACTTTGAAGGGCCTATCGTTCTTTTATTAACCTCTGAAAAAGCCAGAGTTTAGTACAAACAAGGAGAGGTAGACAAATCTAGGATCCAGCCTTTGTTGGGCTCAAGATGATGAAAGATATTGCCAGCCAAAATCAAGCTGATTGATATGCTTAGTGGACTTCTGGGGAAATCTCTCCCTAAGCAGTAAATCTCTCTGAACACAGACTCATCATTAGTCAAGCTTCAATAATATCTTTTGAATTGGTAATCTATTAACATAGGGAGCACAGAGATTAGCCATCTTTTCTAAGCTAGCATTAGTGTCATTTATTGTATGTTCTATTGGCACGCAGAGTGTGTCCACGTGAACAGGAAAATACAGTCTCTGCCCTCAAGATTTTATAATCTAAGGACCTCATCGAGAGCCCATTGAAGTCAGTGGAAAGATTCTTGTTGACTTCAGTTGCTTTGGCTCAAGCTCTAAGAAGATAAGCAATGTATGAATGGTAGGAAACTGGGATGCATAAAAATGTACAGTTTCCATATACATTAAAAAAATTAATACCAACTATACCTGACTGTCCCTCAATCTACCCATTGTTCCCTGGCCAATTTCCTCTAGGTGTCCTGGAAAAAAGTGGATATTGAGAAAGGATTTAAAGGAGACAAATTTAGAGGCCTTAAGTTTCAAGGTAGGGAGGACCTTCTATGCATAAGTGGAAGCATGGAAAAAAACAGGGTTGTTGGGGAATTCATTGGGACGGTGCCTCTTTTCCTCCAGTGAAAACAAACTCATGTTGTTTTACCCATTGCTCTAGCATGACTTCAGTCATTAGCCTGGAAACTTTTTGGCATAATTTTTAGGTAGGCCTCTTTGTGACATATAATGGTACAATCAGACCAGTGAGTAGCTGTGTAACCCCTGCCCGTATCCTGGGGTGCCCTTTACAATGCCTTGCTGCTGTAGCCTCCAACCTGGACTGCTCCAACAGCCTCAAGCATGTGAGTCACGCACAGCTACATCTGTGTGTGCTTCCGCCAGCCTTAAAGATTACCCTAGGGCAGTGGTTCCCAAACTTGTTCCGCCGCTTCTGCAGGGAAAGCCCCTGGCGGGCCGGGCCAGTTTGTGTACCTGCCCCGTCCACAGGTTCAGCCGATTGCGGCTCCCAGTGGCCGCGGTTCTTTGCTCCAGGCCAATGGGAGCTGCTGGAAGCGGCGCGGGCCGAGGGACGTAGATTTTTTTTGCCCTTTCCCCATTACCTGCCAAAGAATAGCCACTTAGCAAGTAATGGTCCTTCAGTATTATTTATACCAGGCTGAGGCAACAACTTGATCTTTATCTCTGAGGAGCTGTCTCCTCACACTTATCTGGAAAACATATTTTAGTCATGATTTCAGCTTATGTTTATAATTTCACATATAATGCTGCTACATGCATTTTGCCATGATATTATTGCTCAGCAAATTATGAGTTTTTAAATGATACCTCACAAGGCATACCTGGTGCAAACATTATTACAAAAGTGTGTACAGTGTGAACACAGAGATATATTCTGTCACACTCTGATAGACAGGCACTTTGTTCTCAATGTGAATTTCACATCAGTCTCTGAACATTTCTCAAACAATTCATGAAAACAGCCTTCTTTCAGAACAACCAAAGCAACGCAGAAAACAAACAAAACTAACCCAGAAACTGTAGCTCAGAGGCTAGAATCAGGAGAATTATGTGATTTATTACAAATTCTATTTGATTTAAACATTACAATTACCAATAGGTGCAGTACTAAAGACCGTACTTAGTACTTATTCAAGCAAAGTTCCCAGTGTCTTGAGCCAGAATTTTGCTTGGGTGGTGGATTAGCTGGAGAAAATCCATGCATGAATCTGAAAATCCTGTGATATTCAACCTGTTGAATTTTCTTGGAACCATCCCACTATGGGTGGACTGAGATTAATTTCTCTCTCAAATGGACAAGGGTCCACAAGGGGCAGAGTACACCACAAGATTTGTAAAAAGCAACAGAGGGTCCTGTGGCATCTTTAAGACTAACAGGGTCCCCACCTCTTTCTCAGGTATAAAAAGACCACATCCTGACTTTGCTTTAATTATAGGGGGACTCTCATTGCAAAAGACCCCTAATCATTCTCATATCAGTGGACCTTGTAACCTGCTGAGATCAAAAGACCTACAGGACAATGCCACTGATTTTGGGGCATTCACCAAGGTGTGGGGGCAGGCACATAGGCTACAGAGACCTAGTGCCTCAACATTGCTTCTTCAAATCTCTCTTGCCCCCATGGCAATATGAGTTGAATAGCTGCTGAGCCACCACAACCTATTTACCAGCAACTGACACCAAACAGAATGGAAACATTTTCTTCAAACCATGAAGCCCCAATTGAACAGAGATCCTGGACAGAAGCTTCTATGGAGTTGGATGATGAATTACAAAATGATGCCATTAATGCTCATTTTCCTGTCACCCCCATCTACATAAGTCATCTGAAATCATATTGAACCATTTCTGAGAGTTTTCATCTCCCCTGGAGAAAATAATGAAGGAACTGATCTGATCCTTTGTCAGGAGTTCAGGATTAGCTAGACTTAAGATTTTTGACAGCGATGAACTTTTCTTGGGAACTATAATTGACAAGTCCATATACTATACATCAGATGTCCATGACATTTCATTAGTTTCTATGATCATGGGCTATAATGATGAAAAAGTTGGATATCAGAGTTCAATTCAGCTGTTAAGTTGTTGATGAAGAACAAAAAACACGTGCCATAATTTCTTAATGGAAATCTTGCCAGAATTCTTCACAATGTTCCTGTATCTACACAAATCACATCACATTTCTTTGTACTAGGAGCATCTACTTTCATTTCATTCAGAGCTCTCTCTCTTTTTTTGTTTAGTTTTTTATTTTATATAAAGACTGATTTGTCTCATAGTCTAGTTGCTGTCAAGTTTCATCTGTGTGAAGTTCACCACAATCAAAATAAATATGATGAAAATTCTTAGGCCAGTTATTCATTTAAAAACATATACAACAATGTTAGGGCATAACATCATACTTATAGTTTTCTTATTTTATCTGAATTCATGGGATTAAGGAAGGGGTTGGGTTTCTCATTGGGTTGCCAGGGAAGGTCATAGAAAAATTTTGCTTTACTTAAAAAGATTTAGAAGAGGGGAAAACCACTCAAATAAATTTTTAAAAAGGCAATACAACTACCCAAGATGACATATCTGCATGTAGCATCAAAAGCACTCAGGAAAGCTGGGAGCCTAAAACTCACAAATGGGGCCAGGCTTCTGACTACTGTCATGCTTTCTCCAACAGGGCCTAAGAGAGACCTACTGGACTGTCACATTCAGGCCTCTTGATGCATGAAATTCACCTCTGTTGAGAAGGTTAGCACAAGTCATATGCACTATTTAAATCCTAGTTAAGTTTCAGAATAAGCATTACAACCGTGTCCCCTGCTGAGGGATGTCATCTCTCCCCATTCCTCCACAGACAAATTTAAATATTACAAAAAAAAAAAATCTTAAACTCACACTCTGTAATGTACCCAGAGACAAATAACAACTCATGCTCTTAAATGGCCACCTACCTACTGGTATTCTGGTTTCCCAGAACACCACAGGACATGGTTCAGGGTTCCCACCTCTTTCAGGTATAAAAAACCCACATCCTGGCTGTGCTTTAATCACAGATGCACACCATTGGTAAAAGACAGCCAATCATTCTCATATGTACCAGTGTTCCAGCTCCTCACTGCTATTCCGGTGCATAAACAAATATGTCGTAAACTAACAACAAAATTAGTTATCTTTTAAACATTGGTGAATAGTTCATTATTTTCTGGATGATGTGGTATGGATTTATAAACAACCTTTTCAGAGAGATGATCAACTCTTTTCAAATTAAATAAATTTGGCAAGATAAAAAATATGAATATTCATAATACGTTTCATCGTCATTAGGCTAGACAAAACCCAAAACAACAGGAAAACAAAAATGAAAGAGTTCCATTTCACCCTTTAGACGACACTCTTTTAACTTCACCAGATAGGCCTACTTACAACATAAGCCCCGATTTCTACAAGGTTTAAGCAAACTAGTTAAACTTGTTTTGGAGAAGAAAATCAGGGTAGAGATAATCTGGGAGGAATGTGATGGAAATTATATACATCTTTTTCGTTTCACACACAGTATCTAATAGTCTATTTAATCAAATCCTCCTTCAGTACTTATCAACCAGATTCATGTAAAATTATCCAACTGAAATACTTGCCGTGTGGTACACTTAATGGCAATGTGCATAGAGCCAGCACTTCTAGCTTGGGATACAGTCTAATCTCTCCCAAATATTTGAGCAGGACATTCTGTTAGATCTGACACACTATGACTACCTAGTGACTCAATCTTCAAAGGACAGAGGCATCAGCTTGTCTTCTGTATTTACTAATGCAGGCTCACAAATGTTTCCTGGTAGTTTGATAATGGAGGCAGTTGCTGAATAGACCACTTGGTTGAATTTGATTGGAGAATTTCTATTCCTCTGACACAAATTGGATGAGATTCAGCCTAGGTGTAAAGCCATGTTCAGTCTCCATCAGAGACTAAGATGTTTCTTTCCAAATGGGACAATAATTTTGGATCATCTAGAACAGAATGGGAAGAAAATGTGACTAATTTGACAGAGGGTTTTTTTAAAAAGATAAATATAAAGCCTCTTAACTATAGTCTGAGGGCTTAAGTGGGTTTTATATGCTGCACAGACCTTTTGTAGACCCTCTGCACATGGGTGAATTTCACCCACAATTGAGTTCTTTCCTTTTTATTTTGCCATTCAGTGATTAATTTCAATCTATCCTCCATTAGTCTGAGCAGTTAAATAAAGAGTTTCAACAAATTTGAACTAGTCAAGTCCCCTACACAACAAAGGTTGAAGCAAGTTGACAGAGGAGGGTGGGAAACTTGCAGGGTCCTCATTAAACTTGTTTTTGTGGAGCAATAGGGTGCAAAACGTAACTCCTATTAAAGTAAAAGTGGAATTAGTAATCTGACAAATCCACAAAATCTGCCAAAGAAAGTTCATTTTTAATTCTACAGTTTTATTTATGCAGTCAATACAGATTCATAAATTTCCCTTGCGGTATTAGGATCTGATACAGATGGGAGGTAAATGCAAATAGCATGAAAACAATGTTTTCTAGGATTTGTTTTTCATTTAACTTGAAGCTAGGAAAAGATTGAATTCAGGCCCATGGGGCTTCCACAGGTGCATTTCATTTTGGCATTTTGCTAAAAGATGTTTAAACTACAGTGTTCATAAAAAAGGGGTAATTTATTAGCATAGTTACATAAAGCTGCAATACCCAAGAGTGCTAGCAGATTTATTATGAAGTCATCCTCTCAGTCTGTGCTTTTATAACTTAAACAAATGACAGGGAAACATAATATTTGTATGTCATTTTTACAAAAATCTTTCAAAAATGATTAATAATTTTTTATGTGCACTATAGCTGTGTGGGTGATCCATCCTGCAGTTGTTAGACAGAATGAGAAAAAGAGAAAGACCTTGTGTGATCCAAGCAGAAGGCAGTAAATCACAAGATCCTGAAGTCACAAAAGCAAAGTGCAGAGTCCATTTATTACAACCCATTGTGGGTTTGTTTGAGTATGTAGCCATATTCTGGCTTCAGTCATTCCGGCTACAGAGCTATGCACACATATGGTCCTCATTTTCTGCTTAGAGTAACCTAAAATATCAATGCACAGCAGGGAAGGCAAAGGAATGTGTTCGGCTTCAGCTGTACATTTTCTTGATTTTGTCAAATGGTTAATGTAATTTGTATGCATCGTTGTGGTTTAATTCCAACATGTGTCATTGATATGATATCATGTCTGCAGCTGTGCTAGACTCACTAATATGTCCATGAACCCACTGTGATTTTAGTGAATCGTGTAAACTCACTGCATACACAATAGTTGCCATTGTCGTGATATTGTGAAGAGAGGTGCACATTTTGTAACATGAATTTAAAATGTTTCTCACAGGAGAGGAACAAATGTAATCAATATTGTAAAAGAGGGAAGATTGATACTTGTAGGTAAAGCTTTAATTTTGTATGTGTACATTTGTTTGATGTTGGGTCAGTTCGTTTTTTAAAATGTTTATATTTATTAGGAAATAGGTAAGTATTTAAATCAGTGAATATGTATGAAATATTCTACATTTTAATCAAGCACATCATAATTAATTAATTATATTAAATAGTATTCCAATCACGCAAGGCAATATGTTATTGCCATTTGCTGCCTAGAAATCATCTGATCAGCACCCTGGACAGAAACTCAGGTTCACATTGTTGATTTTTTAAAAAAATTAGTAGCATTTAATTTAAATCTGTGAAGTCTAAATGTGCCAATATTAAAAGTCCCCAAAGGGACAGATTACAAAGCCAAATCTTCTCTAACAACAGGGCGGAACATCAGGCTTTTATGTCAGTATCATTAACATAAAATGAACCAACTGATGAGAGCAGGAGGGGAGGTTTGTTTGCTGGGCCAGAAGGTCTCTCAAATTCTAAGGTGTACGAACAGACACGGAATTAGTTGCATTTTTCTGAATAAAAATATTATTGTGACCTCTCTGCAGTAGGGAGTGTATCTTTCTGTGTGTTTAGACAGTGCCTAGCCCATTGCAAGCACTACTGGAATATAATACAGGAGATATTTTCAAAAGGCACAAATGGCTGGGAGGTACTTAAACTCAAGACTTAGGTGCCTAAGTGCCCAAGTACCAGTTTTGGGTCTGCTGGGATCCACAAAACTTTCACCAAGCTGTGTAGGCACCTAAACTCATTTGGCACCCAAGTTTTCAAAGTAAAAGTTCCCTAGGCACCTATGTTCCTGCCTCTGGGCATGTGTACTGTTGCCTCCCTCTAGCTGACCAGACATGTATCTCCTGCCTAAGCCCCTGAGTAATTCACAAACTAGGGAAGACAGGCATTCGGCTGCCTAAGTCACATGTGGGGCCTGCACTAATGGGCATGCTCAGAAGCTGCTTATCAGCTCGGGTGCCATTCAAAATATGACCGGAGGAGGAGGAGCTGCTACCCACCTTATCAGGTTCAGCCCACTGGATAGAGTACTTGGCTGGGATGTAGGAGACCCAGGTTCAATTTCCCCCTCTCTATCAGAAAAGGAGAAGGGAGGCCCTGTTCAAATCCCACCTCTCAGAAGAGTGCTCTAACTGCTGGTCTATGGGATACACTGGTGTGGGGGTCCCACAATGTCCCTGTTGAAGCTGTTCCACTGTGGATAACCAATGAAAAGTGGTTGGAGCAGCTTTCTAGGTGGGTGCCCTCAGCACTGGTCTACAGAGTCATTACTATTTTCTGTGGCCCAATGACTATTTAAATATTTATCCACAGTGGAACAATCATTGGGATACAGAGAGCATGACTCTGTAGTCTGGTGATTGGGGCACCCATCTAGGAGGCAGGAGACCCCAGGATCTAGCCCCTCTGCTCCCATCACTCTTTCATTAGTTATCCACTGTAGAACTGGGTCTTTCACATCACAGGCAAGTGTTCTAATCACTGAGCTAATAGTTGTTAGAAGGCACCACTGCCTCCTCCTCCAGAACTAATAAATATGGTCAGAGTTAAGGGTAGCTATTTGTTGTTCAGGATTAAATGTGGAGCTATGTGGGCTATTCGAGAAGCAGAAGAGGAATTAATGAGTAGCTTATAGATTGCGTGTTAAATGACATAACCCCATAAAAAAGAGGAAATATGCTTTGCATTGATGGGACATGCAGTCTAGTCACCTTAATGTAAAGTTAATGGGTTTTGTTTTTGTGGGAACAGAAATATAATCTGAACATTTCCAAATTGAATTATAGCTCTGTTTCAATCACGAATGACTGAATCAGATTTTATTGTGAAAATTAAATGCATTTAGCCATGATCACAAAAAGTCTCCAGGAAGATTGAGCAAAATCAGCTTTTGTTCCAAAGAGAATTTACAGTAATGTGGCATTGACTTTTCTGTTTTCTGCCTCCCTCCATTTAAAACTTCATAGATAGGAGTACATGAAAAATGTAGCTCAGTGTTAAATGACCTAAGAAAACAGGGACAGAAGAGGAAAAGACAAGATGAGCAGACAGAAAAACCAATTACCTGGAGATCAATTGAGCAAACAGAGACAGGAACAAGAACAAAAATGAACAAGGGTAGAGAACTCTGCCCAAGAATCAGGGGGCCAGTTTGAAATATTTGTATAGAAGATATTCCTCAAGATAATTATTTTTTCAAACATTTACTTAAGGTGTGACATTTTTATCCATGCCTGTAAATCATTGAAATATTAACCAATACAAATTGTTTCTTTATCCTTGAAAGGAAATTTATCATTTGATATAAATTTTGATCAAATCCAAATCTTTCTCTTGCCATCCCACTCTCTTTTAAATACATTTTTAGGCCTGATTTTCCCCAGGTGTAAGTCAGTATAGCTCCATGACTTCAGTGGTTTATACTAACTGAAGATCTAGCCTTCTGTAAGTATTTAGTCATGGTGAAAGGTGTCATATTGAAAGCCCCGGAGGCTAAAGTTCTCTATTTACCCACAGAGCAGGTATATAGCATGGGCAGTTCAGACTTTCCCAAAATGCACCCCCCAGAATCAAAAGCAAACAGTGAGCAGAAAAAGCAGCTACCCTGAGATACAGAGGATCATTCTTTTTGATTTATAAAACACAACTATATTTCTTCATTTCCGTTCAGGTTTTGACTTCTTCCGAGTTTGCCAAATACTGCCAGTTATTGTGGCTTTTTAGATGTTCATTCTTGTGCTTTGGGAATTGATCTGAGAGACAGCTACAAATGAACTTCTGTTTAATATCAGATGAAGAATTAATTCATTAATTGAATGCCAACGTTGTGCAAGAAGTCACTCAAAAGTCAGGAAAAGAAAGTTAAAGTGTCATGCACACTTTGTGCAAATGGGTTATGATGCAGTCTTTAATTTTCCTTTTGGAAATAAGGTGCAATTTTCTTTTAACAGGGAGGGTAATTAACCATTGGAACAAGCCACTTAGTGATGTGATGGATTCTATATTACTGTACATCGCTACGTCAAGACTGGATGCTTTTCTAAAAGATCTAGTTGAACTCAAACAGAAGTTATGGGCTTGATGCAGGAATGGCTTGGTGAAATGTTATGCCCAGAGTTATGCAGGAGGTTAGACTAGCTAATCATTAATGGTCCCATCTGGCCTTAAAAATCTATTGATCTTGTGCTGTAGTTAGTTTATAGTTTGAGAAATCAAATATATATCTCTTACATATTTTTTCTATAGTTTGACGAGCACATTAATAGCACGCTGTATTTCCTCCCACCTCTTTGTTTTTATATTTGAATCTGTAGTGGCTCAGTGCGGGGGCCCTCCCACTCCGCCTCACCATGTCACTGATACGTCGGCCGCCGTGGGGAACGAAGCAGTCTCTGCTTGCAGCTGAGGCCCAGGCCTGTACTCAGGCTGGGTGGGAAACAAACAGTCAATTTGGCCCCAGCCCTGGATCAAGGTGGGGCAACAAAGAGTCTGAGGCTCAGGTGTCCGGCCTGAAGAAGGGGAGACTGCCACGCCTGGCTTGGGGTGGCAGGGGGGATGCAGGCCCACCCGCTCCACTGCGTCTCGGCCCACGGTCCTGACAGTGAAAAAGCGCTTTGTCACTGGGTCAGTGGGAATCCACGCCGCAACATGCTGACTCACCCTCTGTCAGTGTTACAACCAGACAGGGGTCTGCTACCCTTGGGCCACTTCCACACTCCCCTTCTTGGTGTACCTGTTGCCATGAGGAGGGGTCAAGGTTGACGGCGACTCCCGGGACCACAAGCAAATCTTTGGGGAGTCTGGTCCGGCGGTGGTCCGGGCCAGTTGTCTTCTCCCTCTAGGGTCAGGTCCAACAGTGGTCTGGGCGGTCCAGGCCAGTTGTCTGCTTCCTCCAGATCAGCTAGCGGCCCTGGTGTCCCAGGCCAGTCCTCTGCTCCCTCGGCACCCTCTGCCGCTTCTCAGCTTGGAAGGCCACAGGAGACATCTGGTGTCTTCGGTGGTTGCCTCCCTACTGAGCTTTCTGGGTCAGCTTTTATACTTCCTTCCCCTCCAACCCACCTCCTGGGGGAGGGGCAACTAGGCCCTGGTTCCGCCCACCAGGGCTCAGGGCGGGGGCCCTCCCACTCCGGGTCCCCAGGAGGCCACCCCGCCTCACTACAGAATCACTGAAATTCAGTGTGTGCTGGATACCTAATTCTGTTAGAAAATCTCATTTATTTAGGCCAATGTTTTCAAAAGTGGCCTTTGATTTTGAGTGCCTCACTTTTTTTGGATGCCCAGGTTCATATATTTTCTTCTATGGCCCACTCCAGGAAAGCATCCCTTTTGAGGAAAGCATTTAAGCAAATGCTTAAAACTCACTGAAGCCAATGGGACTTAAGTACTTGCTTACGGTTTAGAAAATTCTTAGGTGCTGGGATTTGGATCAAAATTTGAATCTGTTTCCCCCGCCCCGCCACACCGCCTCCTCCCTTAATTAGCATTTTGTATGCCCAAATTGTAGAGCAACAAGTAAAGGGGTGAAATTCTGGCCCCATTCAATGGGAGTTGGCCATTAACTTTGATGGGGCCAGGCAGGGCCAGATTAATGCAAGGGTTGCAGCCCAGGGCCTCAGGTTAAGCGGGCCTGCAGGCCGGAAGTGCCTGCAGCTTCTTTTCATCCGACCCACGGCAAGTCTCCATGCCGTGGGCCAGACACCGGTCCTCAAGTCTCGGCACCTCCCCCGCGGGGCTGGAGCCGTGAGTGCCAGCTCGCCAGCATGCCCCTGCAGCCCTTAGGCGAGGGGGGATCAGGGAATCTCTGCGTGCTGCCCCTGCCCCCAGCGCCAGCTCCGCAGCTCCCACTGGCCATGAACCACGGCCAACGGGAGCTGCAGGGGCAGCGCCTGCAGGCATGGGCAGCGTACACTGCGCAGAGTGACCTGGTCCCTCTGCCTGGGGGCTGGAAATGCCTTAGCCCCACTGCGCTGCCAACTACACCCCAACCTCCTACCCAAGCCCAGAGCCCTCTCCTACACCCAAACTCCCTCCCAGACCCCACACCCACCTCTGCATGCCAATCCCCTGGCCCAGCCCTGAGCCCCCTGCCACACCCAAACTCCCACCCAGAGCCCACACCCAAACCTCCTGCCACACCCCAACCCCCTGTCCCATCCCTGCCCCCACCCCCAGCTGGAGTTGCACTCCCTCCCATACCCCAATCTTCTGCCCCAGCCTGACCCCACGCCCACACTTCAAACCCCCAGGGGCCCCACAAAATCTAATAGCCCTGGGCTCACAGGAGAGTTAATCTGGCCCTGGGGCCAGGATTTCACCCAAGATCCCTCAAACCAGAAGCGAGTGTTGAAAATGTTCGCATTAGACACTATAGATGACAATGTTTCTTTTCTCTAAGATATGTATTTTAATAATTTTGTTAGCAACCATGAAAAATACATTCTTTTGAACCAGAAGCAACACAGCCTTATATGCAATTCTGAGAAAAACAACAAATAATAATTTTATTTATAAAGCACCCCCATGCCACAAAAGTTCTTGGGGTGCTGAAGAATCATACAAAAAATTCTCATTAGTTAATAAAAGAACACCCTGACCTCAACAACATTGCAGACAAGGTGGATAAACAAACAAAACAATAAAGCAACAGTGGTAGAATGAGGCTGTTAAGGGGCCACGTATGTCTTTGAAAGAAGAGTTACCCTTCTATATCATCTTGTACTTTCAATGCACTGATTTATATGTAGTTCTCAAAACGCTATATATCTCAAAGATGGATAACTACAAGTGCTTACCCATCAGTAGTCCATTTCCCTAAAGGGGAATGTTGGTTGGATGAAAGCAGGAGTATGCCTTTTTCTAGGTTCCATATAGAATATCAGGGTTGGAAGGGACCTCAGGAGGTCATCTAGTCCAACCCCCTGCTCAAAGCAGGGCCAATCCCTAGATAGATTTTTTGCCCCAAATGGCCCCCTCAAGGACTGAACTTACAACCCTGGGTTTAACAGGCCAATGCTTAAACAACTGAGCTCTCTCTTCCCCCAAAGATATATTTGAGGGACATGTAGAATTGGATCAGTTTGGGGGGGAACTGAGGCGACCCAGGAGAAGCACTCTAGGTGATCACAACAGACATGATGGAACGTGAAGACGTTATCATTCTAAGCTGTCAGTTAAGATGTACAAATGGTATGTAATAGCCTAATATTGTAAACAGTGTGGTACCTGTCCCTTCAACACTTATTCCTATGAATATTCCTCACTCATGCAATTAGTCCTGCAGATTACAGTGGGAATCTGCAAATAAATAAGGATTGTGGGTTCAGATCCATTTTTCTTCTATTTTAACCAAAAAAAAACAAAACAAAAAAAACAAATAATTGCTCAATCACACGGAAGTAGGCAATTTATAACTAGAAGGTAGTGCACTCTTTAAAATAATAATGTATTTTGCTGTAAACCAGTTAAGATGCACTTAATGAGTCCCCAAGTCTTTGGGATCCCTCTGCTCTTATTTGTTTCAATTAGTCGTATTGAGAATCAATAGGAACATATATCATGTTATGCACCCAATAATTGATTGTAGTGATCTCTTTTATTCCAGATGAAGAGGCCTTGTTGAAGGGAGATGCATTTTACGATAAGTGGTTCTGACTTCCAGGCAGCTGCTGCTAATGCCTCTCAGTGAGTAATGCTATATAAATGGAAATGGCCTTCTTTCATGCAATTAAAGAAGGTGCTTATATAAACTTTACTGAAAGTAAAATACAGTGAAACTTTCTTATAATGCTTCTGAATTATAACATCAAAACACCAGACAACTTTAGGCCTGATTTAAAATGGAGTTTGTATTCATGCATTAGAGTTTAACACTCATACGCATAAGGTCACTGTTTGTCTTTCTCTTACAGCTCTGCAAGTGTCCAGCCTAATGTGGCATGTGTAATATACAGCACTGACAATGAAGGAGGTAATGAGCAACATTCTAATGCAGATATTTAGAGCAGGTGCCAGTAGGAAGCACTGCAATGGTTGCAAAACTGCTGCCATTCAAGCTTTCAAAATATTTACCTTTAGCTCTGAATTTTGCCATGTCTGGCTTCTTGTCTGAAGGAAATTTTTCCTGGAAAGCTGAGCACATTCCCTTCAGAATTTTTGAATTAGGAGAGTCAGGATGATATATTTTTCACATTAAAAAAAAAATTCCCATATTTGCTTTGTGATGGAATAACACAGAGCAACTAAATTGTAAAACCTTATGTTTTGCAGGGCATAGTCCCTCAGGAATATCATACATTTTGGATAGTTTTAAAATATTTGACTGTAAATCCCCAGGAGATAATTGGAATTCTCTGGGCAAGCTCAACTCTGCAGCAGAAGGTTGGAGGAACAGAAGAGAGCTCAGTGGGAGGGTTGGCTTCACTGCTTGATTGTGATCCTAGACTGTGCTCCTAGCATCTTCATTCCTTGTGTACCCTTTCCCTGCTGTGCCTGCCAAGAGAAGCTTCCTGCCCCATCCCCTGCAGAGATTCTTCTGCCAGCCAGCACAACTCATCCTCTATCTGCCCAGCACAGGGCTATGTCCTCTTCACTTCAGTTCCCCATGGTCTCTAACTACAGTTCCCCCAAGCAGAGCTTTCTTTGTCTCATCATCTATTTTGAGGATGCTAGTGCTTTTGCCTTGACTAGAGGTGAGGTGCTTCTCCACCCAAACTGTGTCTTTACTGTGGTACTGAATCAGCCAAAGTCTTTGTTTACAGGCAACTGGTGCTGGTATTAACTTGGCCCCTTGCTGCTGATGAAGGGACAAATTCTGCAACCTTTCCTCATGTAACCAGGGTCTGAAAGAGCTCTCCCTGGACATCAGGAACAGCCTGTATTTGTATAGACACACCCACTCTGCCTAGGTGTGCAGCGTGACGGAGCCACTTGATTCAGCCAGCATGATGGAGCCCAAATGATCACTTTTGGCAGGTGTTGGATTGAAGGTCACTTTGTTATTGGGTGGAGGGATGATAAAGGGTTTTTTATCCTTGTTGTGTGAATCAAGGGCAGCACAACTGTGCTTGGCATGCCCTGATTGAAGGGGTCACCCTCAACTGAACTGCGCTTGCTAAGCATGGGGTAGGAATGCCAAAGCCCAATGGAGAGGAGAGACGTGGAAGGGAGGACAAGGGACAGGGACAGGGACAGGGACAGTTGAGTTGAGTTGAGTTTGAACTTGGTGGTGTGGCATCTGACTAAGGGTCTAGACAGCATTTAACCTGTTTAATAACGGACCTGATTAAGACTCAATTGAGAGGCTTTTCTTGTGGATCACTAGAGTTGACATCATTGCTAGCCAGGTCTAAGCATTAGAACTGCTATGGGGCAGGGTCTCTGGTGAAAAAGTCTACCCAGCCTGTACTACGGTGAGGCTCCATCACTCAGTGCTGAAATCACTGAGAGCTGTGTTAAATGGTGGGGCTTCAAGACATTCCATCAGTTGCAGTAGAAAAGACAGTGGTGGAGTAAGCAATGGTGGAGCAGCGGTGCCTTTCTCCCACCCATCTGGGATGGGATGTGAACTCGTGCGAATGCACCTGTGAACTCTGAGGCTATGTCTATGTCCCCCCCACCGATCGGTGCACCATGGGCCGATTTAGCGGGTCTAGTGAAGACCCGCTAAATTGATGGCAGAGCGCTCTCCGGTCAACCCTGGTACTCCACTGGGAATGACCCAGCACAGTGTAGACACTGCAGTGTGTTGACCTAAGCTACGTCGACTCCAGCTACGTTATTCACGTAGCTGGAGTTGCATAACTTAGGTCGACTTATTGTGGTAGCCTTAGTCTTTGCTGACCAAGAACAACAACTGAGTGGCATGCAGTGGAGGGAGAGGGGAGCGGCATGTTAAAGGGACATTTGTTTGTTGGACTTTCACACTACAAGATGAGAGGCTGTGGAAAAAGGACACCGCTCTGTGTGCGTGTTTTGTTCATGGTCATATGTTTTCAAATCATGCTTGTGGTGTTTTCCCAAATGTATGCTGGGTTCCTTTCCCCTGTTATTAAAAGTTTTCTTTTCCATACACAGATTCAGTGTTTGCGAGAGGGGAAGTATTGCCTCTTAGAGGCACCCAGAGGTGATGTGTAATTGTCCCATGTTACTGGGTGGGGACTCGAGACGGTTCTGTGTTATATTGTCAGAAGGAACCAGTAGACATTGAACCCAGCCCTTGCTGCTGTTGGCTTCACCTGGCAGAAGGGTTACACTCAGGTTGATGAGTAGTACACTAAGGCAAGTAGTCCCTTCAAAGTCAATGGGACTGCCTGCACAAGTACTATTCAGTGTGAGTAAGGGTTGCAAAGCCAGGTCCTAGCAGCAGGAAAGAGGAAGGGTCATGGGCCCCAAAACAGGCTAAACTAATATGGAACACTTTTAAGGTACAGTAAGGTTGGCCTATTATTCTCTATGCCTCATCCTAAGCCAAAATATCATTTCAGATGCTCTTTAAGCAGGCAGTTCATTTCTTGGGTATTAGCTAACGCTTTCACCAGGGTTATTATAATACAATGTTAAAATGGATTTACTGTAACCATCTGAAAAACAAAATATATTTCCTGAAATGCCTGGAACAAATGCTCCTGTCGCTAGGACAAGAGTAACATTTCTGCATTCGTGTTGTGACTGGAGAAACAGGATATTCCTGACCCCCAGTCAGAAAGTTCCATTCATGATCATGGATATAATCTTCATTGCTACTGCACCTGAAACTCACATTGATTTCAGTGCAGGGGTGTTTAAAGTATGAGGTGACTGCAGGACTGGGACCCAGAATTATAAAGTTATTTCATAATTGAGGTGCAGATCATGGCAGTGGTGACAAAACAAAAATGTGCAGATTTGCATAGTGAATGAGGTCAGATTGCATATCTGCTTTATATTAATGGAGATGTGTAGCTGTTAAGAACATCGTGATTAGGCTGACAGCAATGCAAATGCAGATGCTCTCCTAAGCTTAGTAGGAATAATTCAATTATGTAGCCCATTTGAGCCTGTCTTCTGTCATAATATCTAGTGAGTTACATTTCTCAGTATCCAGCTGGTGTATCTGCTTTATTTTGGCTAAGAGAAGCATATCTTTTTTTAGAATCTGCTTTCTCTTTGCAGTTGTAAAACATCTTGGTCATTCAGTGGCATTTCACCTTGCAAAATGTTCCAACGATGATGCTTCTTACATAGATCAAATTCTGAACAAATGCCTGATTATCCAGTCTACTTTTTTTTCGCTTCCCAACAGAGAACTCATACTTTTTTTCCCCTCCGAAGTGTAGTATTATGGTGCGCTCCAACATATAATCTTGGTGTTAGATGTTATTAGAAGTCAGTACCTTGCAGGAATGTACTAGTCCTTTGATGTCTGCTTTGATGTGCTGGAACCTGCAATTTATCTGAAGGGTGTAAATACCAAGAAGAGAAAGTATAGAGGTTTTAGCTAGGAGGAACGGGATTAAATTTAAAGAAGGGAAATTTTAAAATCAATATTAGAACAAACTTCCTGACAACATGATGAATTAGACTATTGGATAATCAAAAGACTTGCAGGGAGAAGTGGTGAATCTGTGTATGCCAGACAAAGACCAAGAAAGTTGCTTACATACAAGGGCTAAGATTTTCAAAAATGGGCACCTAAAGTTAAGCTTCCTAATCCATATTTGGGCACCTATATAAGAACCAGGGCTGGCTCCAGGCACCAGCATTCCAAGTAGGTGGTTGGGGCGGCAATCTGCAAGGGGTGGCAGTCTGTGTGTTTTTGCCGCTCCAAGCAGCGTGCTGAATTGCCGCTGCAGACGGCGGGGGCAGTCCGTGTGCCGTTAGGGCGGCACATGCGTTTCCAAGGCGGTGGCAACTTCTACGTTCAGCTGCCCGCAGCTGCCAATTGCTGCCGCCGCGGAAATGTGCGTGCCGCCCTAACGGCATATCGACTGCCCCTGCTGTCTGCGGCGACAATTTGGCGCGCTGCTTGGGGCAGCAAAAACAGTAGAGCCGGCCCTGGTAAGAACCCTGATTTTCAAAGGTGCCCAGCAGTCAAGAGAGCTGCTGGGAAGTGCGGGGTGCTCAGATTTTGAAAAAAATGAGGCTCCTTATTGAGGTGCATAAAAATGGATTAATGAGCTTAGCTTTTGGCACCAGAACAGCTCCTGTTGTTTTCAGTGGGTTTGGGATCAGGTCTTGAATGAGGTCAGCAGTGAGAACCATAAAGAATCTGAGGACACTTAACAAGGTTGTAGAAAAAGTTGTATGTTAATACAGATGAAAGACTAGGGGGGAAATTTTCAAAAGCACTAAATTAATGAGAGTTGATAGCCTAACCTCCACAAAATTTCCCCCTAAATCAAAAACATACACACAAGGGGGAATAGAGCTACTGTGCATAACCTTAACTCTGGCATTTCTTGGCTTTTGTGCAAGAAATCTGCTGTCATAATGCTCCCACACTAGCATCAACTTCCTGGACACTGCGATCAGCTTCAACTATGGAACCCTGCAGACAGCTATATACAAGAAACCCACGGATCACCATACTTACCTCCATAGAGAAGTAGATCGCGTCATGGAATGGGCCATCCAAATACCCCGAGAGAACCTGCTTCAATACAGGAAAAAAAAACAAAAACCAAACACCCCCACAAAACCTCGCTACCCTCTAACTGCACACCTTGTTGTTACCTGCCACCTCACACTGCATAGGCGCCGGCTTCCTCCGGGCCCCAGGGGTGCTCAACCCCCTGCTGTGCCCCAGACTCCACACCACCCTGCCTCTTCCCGCCCAGTTCCACCCTTCCCCTGAGTGCGCACCATCCACACTCCTCCCCATCCCCCCTCCCAAGTGCCTCCTGCATGCTGCCAACAACTAATGGTGGGTGGGAGGCACTGGAAGGGAGGGGAAGGAGTTATGTGGTGGAGCTGCTGGCAGATGGGAGGCCATGGGGGCGAAGAGGGGGGAGCTAGCTGCCAGTGGGTGCTAAGCAGCCACTAATTTTTTTCCATGGGTGCTCCAGCCCTAGGGCTCGACACCTATGCCACACTAGAACCCCCACAAGGTCTCATTAAACAATTACAACCCATAGTTGGTGGGCACCAAATCCTGAAAGAAATCTTTCCTAACCCCCTCTTCTGGCCTTCAGAAACCTCCCTAACCTTGCCAAGCTCATAATTAGAAGCAAGCTTTCCTGAGATCAGGGCCCACCAACTAAAAGCAGCACCAGACCCTGCCAGAACAGATGGAAAATGTACTGACATAACTCCACTGCTATGATGATCAAATACCCCGCCCCCCCAGAAGCCATGGGTCCTCCACGTGCCTATCACAACATAATGTGTACCACAAGAACAATTATGTGGGTGAAACCAGACAATCACTGTGCTCTTGAATGAACTCACACAGAAAATGATAAAAGACAAAAACACCATGTCACCGTTGAATGAACACTTTTCACAACGCGATCATTCTATATCTGATATATCCGTCCTCATCCTCAAAGGAAGCCTGCATGACATCTTCAAAAGATGAGCCTGGGAGCTTAAATTCATAACTTTGCTAGACACTAAAAATCATGGGCTTAATAAAGACACTGGATTTATGGCTTATTACAACAATCTGTAACCCACCACCAACCCCCTTTTTTTGTCCTATGACTGCAGGGATGTTAATGGGCCACTTCACTTTGAATGGTCCCTTAGAACATATGTAAACTACTTATGCTAAACAATCTGTTCCCCTTTGTATTTAGCTGTGACACTCTGAGTGTTTCCCAGAACTGTATAGTTTGAAAGCTTGTCCCTTTCACCAAAAGAAGTTGGTCCAATACAAAGATATTACCTCACCCACCTTGTCTCACCAAAGCCAATATTTCATTGGATCAGATCCTGCTTTCTTTTATACTGGTGTAAATCTGGAGAGCCACCACTAACTTCGGTGGACTCACTCACTATGCAAGCAGCATAAATAAGAGCAGACTTTAATCTATTGTGCTTAATTTATACCCTACCCCATCTGCTAAGTTATGAGTTCTTAAAATGACCTGGCTCTCCAGTAGACATAAGCAAAAAACAAACACACCAAGCTACAGATTTGTCAAGAGGGCTGAATGGCTCATTAGATTTATGAAATTTCAGAAATACGTTTTGTTAGCTTAGAGCAAGTGTGACACACTTGAGACAATTGTCTGTCACTTTATAAAAGGTATACATAGCTGAAAAGCTGGGTTTATATATAATGGGAACAGTGATGAAAATAAGGGAATCCGCATTAATACTGCTTATCCCAAAGGTAAAAGTTGACATTCTTATTTTCCTTTATTTTATAGGATAAAAGGAAAGTGAGTGGTAGGAAAAGTAGCAGCAGGATGCCCCCTGCTGGACAAACTGAGCCAGCTGCTTTTGAACAAGTGAGAACGGAAGGCGTGTAGGTGTGTGTCGGAAAGCAAAATCCAACATCCATCTTATCAATATCCACCCAATAGTGGTTGTTGCATGTTACTAAGAGGGTTTTGGATGACTTTTTTATTCACTTTTGTAATTATTTTTCCTTATACTATTTGTAAGCCAATGCTGTAGGTTTCCATATTTGATAACAAGCTCTGAACCTAAAACCACCCAGCTCAGATTGCCTACTTTTAGGAACCACAATATTCTTTCTACTCTATACCTGGTTACTGTAGTAAGTAATATAGCCTTGTGGAGGATTCCTTCTCCTCCCCTGTGTTACTGGTGCTGAGAATTGCATTAGGCAATTGAGCAACAGGTATTCTTCATTCTGAGCCAGAATTGACACAATGCCCCAGCATGGTGTTAGGGGACACTGCTGTGGGTATTGTGATTATTCAGATGAGAGAAAATAGGGCAATACCATTTGTGGTCATTAAAACTTGGAACACAGAGAAGGAGTTCTTCTTCTCTGTAGTCTTCCTACTACCTCCACTGTAGAGCTGAAGAAGAACTCTGTGTAAGCTCAAAAGCTCTCTCACCAACAGAAGTTGGCCCAATACAAGATATTACCTCACCACCTTGTTTTTCTGGTAACAACAGTTCAAAATAAGATCACCTGATGAGCATCGTGTACTGTGGTATGACAAGTTCCTTCTGCTGTATGACCTTTGAACACAGTAGAACCTCAAAGTTACGAACGCCGTGGGAATGGAGGTTGGTCATAACTTTGAAATGTTCATAACTCTGAACAAAATGTTACGGTTCTTTCAAAAGTTTACAACTGAACATTGACTTAATATAGCTTTGAAACTTTGCTATGTGGAAGAAAAATGCTGGCTTTCCCTTTATTTTTTTAGTAGTTTACGTTTAGTACAGTACTGTACTGTATTTGCATTTTTTTGGGGTCTCTGCTGCCGCCTGATTGTTTACTTCCAGTTCCAAACAAGGTGTGTGGTTAACTGGTCAGTTCGTAACTCTGGTATTTGTAACTCTGAGGTTCTACTGTAGTATTTTGATAAAATGCAGTCAAGATATTCAGTATCAACCTGAAGAGCTTGTGGGTGGTTGCACAACTACAGTTTGTAAACAGTGTGTGGTTTGTGGTGCAACTGATTTGAAGCACCACTTGTCCTTAAACTGGCCAGCTAGCATCTTTTAAAAAAAAAAACCCTCTTTATTTACCCAGAAATTGATTTTTAAAAGACTCATTAAGTCTATACACTTTAATGGATTCTACCCACAGCATAACCAGGGTGTAGAAATAGTGTAAGTCTTCCCTCACTGCCCTCTTCGGACCCACATTGTGGTCTAGTGTAGGTCAGACACTAGGAAATAGGAGGCATTGGCTTCCAGAGCTAGTTAAGTTCTCTCAATTGATTTCAGGTTTACTGTACCCTGAAGTACGTAGCGGTAGAAGTGAAAATAGATCTTCTCACTGGAGATTGATTGTATTGCTAAGCAAATGGGCACAACCACCAGGAGGAAGGATTTAGCTCTCACTCATGCTCATTAAAGCAAACAAGTTGCAAGCCACTAGGTAAGAAGTAGAGATGGACCCTCATGGTAATACCAGATCTGAGTCTCTCTGGACTCTGGAGAATTTCAGTGGTGGATATGTATTTTCCTATTCTAGTGAGAATCTTCATTAAATACCAGGACACAAATTTTGCCTTCAGATTTGTGCATGCAGCTCCCGTGGCAGTCACCAGGAGCTGCACAGGCATATCCAAAAATAGAATATGTCCGCTAGAGATTTCACAGTGTCTTTAGTATACTGAGAAATGCAATGTATTATCACAGCCTTTATTGAGCTTCTCCTACTGGACTCTCATCAGAATGCTCTGTTTGAACCAACATGCTGGCCCCATGTGCTTAAGCTTCCTTGTGTCACTGCAGGCTCCAGCCACCATATCTGGCTCTAGCCTCTCTGGCACAGTTCCTAGGCACAGACCCTGATATCCCTTTTGAGAAGTAAAACTTCACAGCCCAGCTGGTCTAGGACCCAAGATCAATGTTGACTCCTCAAGAATTCCAGTAGTTTAAGCATATCCTTTCCTAGAGCTCCACTCTTGTGAGCACTCTGGTTTACAGTTTATCCCTTGAAGGACAGGTGGTAGTCAAAGCAAATAGACACAGACTTTGCAGAAGGATTTCTAAAGACAATGACTACTTTAGACAGCACAAGAAAAATACATATCTAGGCAAAACACCTACATACCATTCCCTGCCTCCGTTTCCTTATCACTTGAGTGGGGATTAAGGATCCTTCCTCTCCCTTTTTCTTCTTTCATATGACTTCTCCTTTGTAACATGGAATCTTCTTTTCTGACCCCTGCAACCAGTGTCCTTCAGCTCAATCAATCTGATAGTTAAAAATGTTTCCTTCTCGCTCAGGAAACTTGTCCCTTTGTTCCTCCCCCAAATCTTCTCAGCCTCTGTGGTGTCAAAGGGCTATGCCAACACCTCAGTCTCTTCATTCTCCCCTATGTTCACTCCTTCCTCAAGAGATCTGGAGAGAGCTGGTTGCAGGTTCCCTATTGTTCCTCCTCAGCTTGGCCTATTCTCTTGTTGATAGTCCTTTACAACTGTCTCATTCAAAGGCAGTGTTGTTGTAGCCGTGTCAGTACTAGGATATTACTTGTCTACACTTACAGTGCTGCAGTGGTGGAGGGGCAGCTGTGCCGCTGTAGCACTTAGTGTAGACGCTATTTATGCCAATGGGAGAGCTTCTCCCGTTGGCGTAGATATTCCACTTTCCCGAGAGGCAGAAACTATGTCGACGTGAAAGCCCTCAGGGGCTGAGTGACGTACATATACTGATCTAACAGCGCTATGTTGATGGGAGGGTCTCCTGTTGGCATAGGTAGCATGTTAACTAAAACCCACACCCCTGAGCAATGTAGTTATACCAACATAAGTTGGTAGCATAGACCAAGCCTTAGCGAGAGAAGGTGGGTGAGTAATATCTTTTCTTGGACCAACTTCCGTTGTTGAGAGAGACACGCTTTTGAGCTTACACAGAGCTCTTCTTCAGGTCTGGAAAACTTAGGCCATGTCTACGCTACCACATATGTTGGCAAAGCTTATGTCGCTCAGGAGTGTGAAAAACAACCCCCCTGAGTGACATAAGTTACGCCGGCATAAGTGGTAGTGTGCACAGTGCTATGTCGGCAGGAGAGCTTCTCCCGCTGACATAGCTAATGCTGCTTGTTGATGGTGGTTTAATTATGCTGATGGAGAGCTCTCTCCCATTGGCATAGAGCAGCTACAGGAAAGATCTTACAGATATGCTGCTGTAAACGCTCTAGTGTAAACATAGCCTTACTCAGAGTGCCACATGCTAAACAATCTGTTCCATCTTGTATTTAGCTAAACACTGGGGGGAGGAGGGGAGAACTGATCTAAGTTACGCAACTTCAGCTATGTGAATAATGTAGCTGAAGTAAACGTACTTAGATCGACTTACCGGGGTATCTTCACCGTGGTGAGTCGACTGCTGCCGCTCCCCCGTCGACTCTGCCTGCGCTCTTGTGGTGCTGGAGTACAGGAGTCGACAGGAGAGGGCTCGGGGGTCAATTTATCGCGTCTAGACTAGATGTTATAAATCAATCCCCACTGGATTGATCGCTGCCTGCAGATCCGGCGGATAGTGTAGACACACCCTAAGTAGTTAACACATTTCAAGTTATCATTCAGGGTGAAGTGGTCTGTTAACACCAATCCAGTCATAGGGAGGAAAGGAAAGGAGGGGAGGGGAAGCAGCTGAGGGGGGGTTGTTCGTGGGTTAGATTGTTGTAATAAGCCATAAAGCTAGTGTCTCTGTTCAGTCCATGAATTTTAGTGTCTAGCAAAGTTATGAATGTAAACTCCTGGGCTTGTCTTTAGAAAGTGTTGTGCAGGTTTCCTTTGAGGATGAGGACTGAGAGCTCAGCTATAAAGAGACAGCTTTGTGAAAAGTGTCACCCATTGGTGATACGGTGTTTTTGTCTTTTATCATTTTCCTGTGTGAGTTCATTTGAGAGCATAGTGATTGTCTGGCTTCACCCAAATAATTGTTGTTGGGACATGAGGCACACCGAGTGTTCTGATAGGCATGTGTAGGACCAATGGATCTTGAAAGGTGTGTTGTAGGAGGTGTCAATCATTGTATCAATGGAGATGTGTGCAGGTTTTACATCTGTGCTGGCAGGATCTCGTGCTGCTTTGAGTTGGTGTGTCCTGGAGGAAGCTGGCCCTTTGTGTGGTGAGTGGTTTGAGGATGGTTTCTATGACTCCCTATATTCTTTCAGGAAGAGTGCCATGGCCAGATATGATGGTTCTGCCTGGGTTCCCTTGTCTGTGTATGTCGGGAAGTATGTAGAAATCTCTGGGGTGGGTTCATGGGGGATGAGTTTGTAGAGTTTCTCTTGGAGTAGTTTGGAGAAGGACTTGATGATAGCCATTAAGTTCTTGGGTAAATTGGGGTGTGGAGTCTTCTTTGAGTTCTTTATAGTAGTTGGTGCAGGAGAGTTGCTGGTTGGCCTTGTTAACAATCATCTGTCTGCTGGTTTGATCCTTATCTGGTGGTAGTAATATTTCAGGAACTCTATGGGCCCTACACATGCCTATCACAATTTGTGGTGTACCTCTTCCAGTGCACTACATACCCCAATAGGAACTATGTGAGTGAAACCAGACAATCACTGTGGTCTCAAATGAATTCACACAGAAAACAGATAAAAGACAAAAACACGCAACACCGATGTGTAAACATTTTTCACAAAGTGATCACTCTGTATCGATCAGTCCTCATGCTCAAAGGAAACCTGCACAACACTTTCAAAAGATGAGCCTGAGAGCTTAAATTCATAATTTTGCTAGACACTAAAAATCATGGACTGAATACAGATACTGAATTTATGGCTTATTACAACAAACAACTCCCCCTGCTGCTTCCCCTCCCTCCTTTCCTTTCCTCCCTGTAACTGGAGGAGTTCTAACAGACCACTTCATCTTAGTGGTCCCTTGAAATGTGTGTTAACTACTTATGCTAAAACATCTCTTCCACTTTGTATTTAGCTGTGAGACTCTGAGTAAGTTTCCCAGGTCTGGTCTACGCTACAGAGTTAAGTTGACATAAGGCAGATGTAAACAAAGACCTCCGTCTGTCAGCCTGGTGCAGTGGGGCTCCAGCTGTCAGTTTCCCACAATGCCCCACACTGACAGTTAAATCAGTGGAAGTGCTCCTGGTGATGAGGCTGTGCACTGCTGACAGAAGGAGCTAGTGCGGACATGCAAAACTGATTTAATTACTGCAGTGGGTATATGTCAACGTTACTTAAATCAACTTAATTCTGTAGTGTGGACTTGCCCGCAGGCCTGAAGAAGAGCTCTGTGTAGCTTGATAGCTTGTCTCTCTCACCAATAGAAGTTGGTCCAATAAAAGGTATTATCTCACTCACCTTGTCTTTCATTCAAAGGCAGACATTCAGGTTCTCCTCCTTGTCTCCTTCACACGAGGAGGGTCTCTGGAAATAAGTCAGTTATGAGACCAAGAAAGTAGCAATAATAGTGAATGGGTAAACCGAGTCACATAATTTTCATAAAAATACTGACATTTCCCACATTCTTCTCAAGTGTTATTAACAAACGTGTATTTTGTTGGCTGGTATGGGAAATCTTACATATAGCAGCTGCTGGTCAGCTATTCAGTTTTAAGTTAAGTCACGATATGTATCCTTGGCTTCAGATCAGCAGACTATAGCAGTCTGTTTTACGGCACCTGCCTGGCCCTGCACCGTATACCTTCTGCTTTTTAGGTGAAAGACATATGACTCTCATATTGTGAATTACTCTTCTCGCTACATGCTGTTGCACCAGAAGAGCTTGTCACCAGGATGTAAATAATTGCATTGATTTCTGGCTTGTATAGTTACCTTCTATAAGACAAATTAATTGAGACACAAATGACATTGAAGCCTGAAACAAGAGATACCCCAATGTACTCTTTAAAACTGAATAGCCTCACACCATTTGCAAGTCAATTCCAATTTACTATGAGCCTGAAAACTACCTCGATGCTCTTTCATCAGGATTTGTTCATTCAGGCATTTCTTTCTTAAAGCATAGTTTTTCTTAAAGCATAGTTTTATTAACTCACTCTGCTTAAATGGTGGATTTTAAAAGATATACAGTAAAACCAATGGGTTAGAATCAGTCACCCTTACTTGTATTGAGGAGAACCACATTTTGCAAGCAGTCCTACTGATGTCAATGAGATTGTTTATGGAGCCAGGTGCTTCTCATTATAAGTAAGGTACAATGAGATTTGGGTGAACTGGCTGTAGCATGTGGATTAATTATTAGCTGATGAGGCCTTAGCTGGAGTACTGTGTCAATTCAAGGTGCCACACATTAGAAAAGATGTGAACAAATTAGAAAGAGTCCAGAGGCGAAAAAAAATGATAAAAGGTTTAGAAAACTTAACCTATGAGGAAAGGTTAAAAGCCTGGGCATGATTAGTCTTGAGAAAAGAAGACTGAGGGGGACCTGATAACAATGACATGTATTTAAACACAGGTTGCATCCATTATCTCCATCCATACAGTCATGACAAACTATAATAAAAAGGCCAGTCTAGTGGTGTTTCAAGCTTATCACAGATTGCAAATGTCAACATTGCCTCTATCAGGTATATGGGGATAGTTTTCCAAATAAAGGCATTTTATATCAAAAGGAAGGTAAAATTTTCCTTAAATTCAGATAGTAGCTCTGTTTAAAAAGGAAGAAATGTACTCCTAAATAATTTTTCTTAATTCAGTGCGGACTATAGAGCATTCCTTGTCCTGTTACATTGCTTCCAGTTCACTAGAGGGAGGTATAGGAAAAGAATTTAGAGAAGCCAAAGCAGAAACAGAATTGAAAATTAGATATCTATTTAAACTGGTGCTTTGTGTGTTTTGGAAGACAACTGTCAGAGCAAAAAATGTCAAATCAACTGGCAAGGCAAATTAGACACGTCTTTTCCAATCCCCATCCTGACAATAAGTTTATTGCAGTTGTCTCACTCAGTAGGGGGAAGCACATTAGATGAGCTCAAATGCCATAAGTAGTTTTAGACAATTAGAAAGTGTGCACAATTTTCTTCTCATAGAAGCCCTCTCATTAGCTGACACATTCTAAATTCTTTCTTTCTTTGAATAGCGTGTATTGCTCTTTAAAGAGACCTGAAGTTGGCTTTTATAAAAATAGCTGGGAATCAAATATAAATACAGCATCACTACATAGATTATATTAATCCTTTTCAGAATATGGCAGCGTGCCAGCTTCTGGGATAATTTCCCCCTTATTCCTTCAAGGGAATGGAATACTGAGCATTTGTACAGCACTTGTGAAAGGAGAAAGTTTTCTCTTCAGGTCAGGCATGGTGCTGGCATCTGCAATTCAAGTATTCTTGTGTTGTCCTGCCAATGCAATCAATCTACACTGCTCTTTTTTAAAAGTAAAGGGCAATTTGAGAACAGTAGGTAGCTGCTTAAATAAATAAATAAAGAAAGAAATAAAACAATGCCGGATTTAACTTGCAGCACAAACCCTATTTGTTCCAGTCCTGACAGCAACAATAATCTTTTTAGAGTTAACTTTAAAAAGGGGCCTTACAAAACCCAACACTTCCCCTCCCCAGTGGGGAGGGTTCCCCCTTTCTGAATAAATCTGTCTGTTGTATGAGGGAAAGAGGAATGGTGTCTATCACTTACTGCCAAGATGAGTACTGATACACAAAGCCTACTCCACCGTACCTGGGCATGAGGGCAGCCACCCAGCCAAGAAACACTTTAAACACCTACAGGCAGATAAAGCAGAGGAAGCAACAGTCGCAGAACTGTGCCAAAAGGGATACTGTGTCTGGTCCATTAATAAACTTTGGAAGAAAAGGTCGGTAGGGTTGTGTGTGTGTGTGTGAGAGAGAGAGATATGGGGGGAGAAAGGGAAAGGGAACTGACCTGTAAAAGGGAAAGAGGCAATCAAGTGTGTCATTGCAATTGAGAGCTGCGGTAGAGTTGGGTTTTTCTTTCTTTCTTTTAAATTACGGAACAGCCAGGATTTCATTCCATTCTGAAATGGAATGCTGTTCCTTATTTCATTAAAAATGTAAGTTCCATAAAATATGGATCAGCAGTAGGCCCCTCTGGTGAACAGCAAGTTACAATTTTACCAATCTGAACTAAATTATTTGTGTAGGTTTTACAGACTGGAATGCAAAGTTGCACACTCCAATATGTCTTTCCAAAGGTTTGAAACAGTTCTAGTACTTCTAAAGTTTTGGTGTCGTAGTACCAAATGTAGTACATTCAGGGTGTGTGGGAGGAGGGGATGGAACTGTAGAACATTAGTATTAATAGTCTCTAAAAACCCAATATTGCAGAATGGAAAGTTGTTGTATGGTGCTGCTTTCTTGAAATATCCTGACTGAGAACAACTTAGAACATAAGATTCTAAATAGGAAACTGCCTTATTCTAAAAATAAAAGGATTATTGAAATGGGTATTTTAAAATCAGGAAAATCACTATTTATGATGAAGTGGGGGGAAAACCACTATAAAGTAGGTGGGGAGGAGGGCCCAATATTGGAACCTCAAATTCAGACTTGTTTGAATTGCAAGTTGGTTCAGAATTGAATCCTTGGATCAGAATCTATCCCTACAGGTTAGGTTCTGATCCAGAACTTAAGGGGCCCATTTTCTGGATCTGGTTCATTTGCAGCTGAAAGCTCAAAAGAACATCTGTTTTCATGCAATTCCAGCTCAAGATAGCATAGTACTGAAATCAAAGCTCATCTGAGAAGACATCCATCATTAGGCAAAGTCATGAAAGAACACCTCATGACATTTTAGCATTGTACTATGGAATCCAAAACCAACCCCTAAACTGACTTAGCCTCAAGTTTGAACTCCAAAACCTGCTCAGGGTCAGCATCAGACACAAACACGTTGGGCGGTCTTTAATTTAAATTAATCATAAAATGTGAATGCCAGGCTTATTATTTTTTTTTAAAAACCTTCTTTTTCTTTTTTAAAGTCTTATTTAAAACTGTCTCAAATGAGCTGTATTTCTTTGTGAGTAGGGTTTGACTTTTATTCTCCACCTAAAATATTTTCACTCCCTTTGCCAGTTTTTTGATAAATATAAAACATGTAGGAAAGAGCTCCTTTCTCTTTTGATTAATGAAGGCTAGAGCTTGAAATCCAGCTGAAGATTAAGGGCACTGTCTTCTCTATGGAATCATAGTAAATTGAATGTTATTTATAATTTATAGGAATACTGAGTAGGAGGAGCACTGCTGCAATAGATTCGCTTTCTTCCATTAATCTAATGAATATAATTATTTCCTGAATCTTATATGTAATTCTTTCCGTTAAGGAGAAATACTCTGTATGGCTTTTTAAGAGTATTATCACTAAACCTCGTTAAACTTAACTTGTTTCTTTTTTAAATGTACTGAAAATCAGTAACATCATATAATGCTTCCAGGTCTGCATTGCTACGTTCCCTGTAAAAGCACTTCCCACCCAACCAGTATTTATTAATGTGTGCGGTTTGTACATTATTTAGATTTTACTCATGAACTACACATAAATATATTTACTTCTAGGGTCTGATCCTATGTCACCCCCAGCTTCCATTTAAATTAATGAAGTATCTTGGAACCTCTTGGGATGTAACCAATTAATGGGCAAATTCCCATTGAAGTCAATGGGAGATTTTCCATTGATTTAAGTTGGAGTTGAATCAGGCCCTAATCTTGCAATCAGGGAAAACACCCTGAGGGAAAAACACCCAGTGGACACAAGTGGGAGTTATGACTGAGTAAGGACTGCAATATCAATCTCATCGTCGTCACACTAGCTTAATTTGACTTTGATATGGCCTCATATCAATATATGAAAACACAGTACATTTAAAGAGCCAGATCCTCAACTGGTGAAAAATTGGCATCGTTCCATTGATTGCAGTGAAACGATGTCAATTTACTCCTGCTGAGGATCTGATGCAAAGAACTGGGGCCAAAAACTGCCTATTTGAATAAACAGAGCATTACTCAACAAATGTTGGCAGATCCCTGTGTGCAACAAAAAGAGCAAAACTTCTACCAGATTCTTCTCTTTGCAGGTCAGAGCTCTCTCTCTCTCTGTGGATCTGTTTCACATTTACAGTGTAATTTGTAACTCCTATGATTACCATGTGTGCCACAGAATACAAATAACTTTATCATCTTTCTGTTTCAACTATCAGATCTGTGATCATTAGAGATTCATTTGCTTAGTGTAAAATAATTACTAGACAAACTGTCTTCTCAATAAAGAAAACGGTGTTAGCACCTAATTAACCCAGATCATCATTTTAACATTATACCATACGCAGGCGTTTATAAAACTACATTTTAAATACTTCTCATTTTTACTGCCACACACGCTAGTGTTGCTGTATCTCTAAAGCTTCTATCTTTTACATTGTAAATCCTCTTTTCCAGGGTTTAATCACTTGGCCATACACATTCAATGCCGAGAATAGGTTTTACCTCCAAGTCTGGGAACTGATTTTTTCACCAGTATTTCACTGAAGTCCATACAGCCATTTTTCATTTAAAAGTGTACAGAAGAGGGTTACCAATTCTAGTTATTTTTCTGCACTCCTGTAATTCACAACAGAATTAGGCCAGAATGTTCAGACCTGGGTTGCTTAAAGTTATGGACTTAGGATGGAGCCTGTTCATCCACATAAATAAATATGTGCCAATATCAGGCTTGCTGAACACCCACCGAAGTGAATAGGAGCTAGAATTGCTCAGTACCAATGAAAATAGGTGGTGGAATATCCTGCCTCTTTAAGAAGAACAGGAGTACTTGTGGCACCTTAGAGACTAACAAATTTATTAGAGCATAAGCTTTCGTGGACTACAGCCCACTTCTTCGGATGCATATAGAATGGAACATATATTGAGGAGAGATATATATACACACATACAGAGAGCATTAACAGGTGGGAGTTGTCTTACCAACTCTGAGAGGCCAATTAATTAAGAGAAAAAAAACCCTTTTGAAGTGATAATCAAGATAGCCCATCTTTGCAGGTTCTCCCACTGGGATTTCAGGGAGGTACTCCACATAGTCAGTGCATTCCTTTTTCAGTGGCTAGGGTTGCCAACTTTCTACTTGCAAAAAAAATGAGCACCCTTGCCCCACCTCTCTTCTGAGGCACCACCCATTCTCCGAGGCCATGCCCCCTGCTCACTCCATTCCCCCTCCCTCTGTCGCTTGCTCTCCCCACCCTCACTCACTCATTTTCACCAGGTTGGCTCAGGGAGCTGGAGTGTGGGAGGGGGGTGAGGGCTCTGGAATGGGACCAGAAATGAGGAGTTCAGGGTGTGGAAGGAGGCTCCAGGCTGAGGCAGTGGGTTGGGATGCAGGAGGGGGTGAGGGCTTTGGCTGGGGGTGCAGGCTCTGGGGTGGGGCCAGGGATAAGGGGTTTAGGGTGCAGGAGGGGGCTCCGGGATGGGGCTGAGGGGTTCAGAGTGTGGCCAGGGGCTTTGGGCTGATGCAGGGGGTTGGGGTACAGGGGTGTGTGTGAGGGCTCTGGCTGGGGGGTGCAAACTCTGGGGTGGGGCTGGGGATGAGGGGTTTGGGACATGGGAGGGTGCTCTGGGTTGGGACCGAGGGGCTTGGAGGGCAGGAGGGGGATCAGGGCTGGTGTACTGCAGAAGGGAGGAAGAGGTGTTTGTTGACTGATAGATATTCTGTAAACTGTGGAAGATTTCTAATGGGATTGTATAGCCCAAAGACATTTCTTCTATTCAGGGCCGGATTTAGGCTGATTCCCCTGAATCAGGCCCCATGCCTAAGAGGGCCCTGCGCCCTAAAGAAGAGCACCTAACTTTTAAATTTTTACTCACCCGGCAGTGGTCTGGGTGTTCGGCAGCACTTTGGCGGTGGGTCCTTCACTCGCTTCGGGTCTTCGGCGGCATTTCGGTGGCGGGTCCTTCAGTGCCGCAGAAGACCCGGAGCGAGTGAAGAACCCGCCGCCGAAGTGCCACCAAAGACCTGGACCGCCGCCGGGTATCCGAATCGGGCCCCGCACTTCCTAAAGCCGTCCCTGCTTCTATTCTTTCTGCCCTCTGCTTGCCAGATAGGAAGAAGCAAGTAGCCCAGTGGTAAGTACAGTACCTTCTTTCTCTCATCCTATGTAAAGTGAGATTGGGGGAAGAGGACCTGGGGAAAAAAAAAAAACCTACCTCAAGAGGACTAATAGATAACTATTTATTAAGTGGCCTAAAAAGTCAGCTGGGACCTGTACCTCTCCCACCTGGGGTCTTCGCAAGTAAGTTACAATAAAGCTAGGGCCAAGCAACATTTTTATAGTTTATATGGATTGGGTACATTGGGCTAAGACCCACAGTGGGGAGTAATAATTTGTTAGTCATTTTGCAAATAGCATGAAGTTTAGTTATCTGTTGTGAACAATAAGTTAACCATGTCCTTATAATATTTGCTAGATTTGAATTCTAATGTTTCAAATTGAGGGTCAAGCTAACAAGATTTAGAACAGTACAAAAATAAGCCTATCAAAAGATAATGCATTTAAATAGTTTTTAATAGTCTCTGTAAGTGCCTATCAGATAATAACATCTTTAGATCAATACTATCAACCCGTTCTGAGTCCAAAGCAGTGGTCTAAGATGAAAGGACGGGCATCTCATTGCCTATCTTTTGAGTCCATCCAGTTGCACTAGTCTTTTAAAAACTTAGATCTATTCAGAGATTTCAGAAATGGTGCTTAGGTACCAAAGTCTACTCCTACTACTAATGCACATAACTTTTCATTCATAGCTCTCTAAGTGCAAGGTGTCTGTTTAGCCATCGCCCTCCATCTTGTAAACGTGGAAACTGAGACACAAAGTCATGAAGTTACTTGCCCAGGGTTAACATGAATCAGTTACAGAGCCAGGAATAGGATGCAGGAATCAACTTCCAATCTGATGCCCTGCCCTCTAGACCACTATTTAGATACTGGCTTGGTCTACACTACCAACTTATGTCAGTATAACTACGTTGCTCAGGGGTGTGGAAAATCCACACTCCTGAGCGATGCAGTTATACCAACCTAACCCCCAGTGTAGACAGCTATGCCAATGGAAGAAGCTCTCCCATCAGCATAGGCAGTGTCTTCACTAAGCACTAGAGCGGTGCAGCTGCACCGGTGCAGCACTGTCAGTGTAGACAAGCCCTGTGATGGGTTAACTCACCACCAGAGCACCCCCTCAAGTCAAGATGCAGACTGCATGGGTTTCTCCACTCTAGTGCCTCCTGTTGTTCGCTGATCGGGTTCTGCAGCAGTCTGCATCTTTCATGCCCAGGTCACCCTTCAAGTTTAGTCCCCTTCCAAGATAACAGAAAAATCCAAACAGAAAAAAATATATCCAAATTCATAATAGTTTTTATGCCAAACTTTCAGGCCCCATCTAAAACTTGTCAGTTTTTGCCTCTTTTAATCCTGAGGCTTCTGTTTCCCCTCTTACTGGGGCACACAGAAAGGTACCCCATGCCCACCCTCTCCTCTGGGTTCGAACCCAGCCATTCTGTGCTGTGCATATAAGGCCTGTTTCATCAATCCCTCAGCACCTCTATGGGCTGCAACCTGCTTTTCCCCCTGTTCATCAGTGTCTCCTGCCTGTCTGACTCCCACTATAGAGAAGTGTCTCCTCATGCAAATCCCTCAAGACCCTCCTCAGGCTCTCTGGCTGACTCCAGAATCCTCCTCTACTTTGCTTGGCTTCAGGCCTGTCTTTATGGAGTGCCCTCTTCCTCAGCTGGGCCAAACATTAAATTGGTCCTAATGCTCCCAACTCCCCCCCCTTCAAAGGTGGAAACTGGTGGAGGTAACTGGGCCTGAGACTCTTGTTAATCCTTTATTTGCAAGTGTGGGGCATATGCCAAATCCCAGACAGAAGGAATATGTATTTAGGTGCAATCAATCAATAGACAGATAAATAACGTATATATTCAAGTAGGATTTCCCTCTTCTTAACATCCACCCAGGTGTCTTTTCATTATTTTAAAAGTAGGTGTTAGAGAATAATGCTGGAATACTGAGGTGGATGAGATGACAAAATGGAAATAATTTTAAGTTTATAATCAAGCAGTGATTGGAAAGGAACAGAGGAGGGAACAGCTGTGATGGAAAGATATAAAGAGACAACTAAATTCAGCATGTATGACGTTTAGTGTAAGCTGAGCTAAGTTTGAAACCCCCTTAGCTGTTACAAATAATTGCTAATATATATATAAATACTCTACTGAACAGTTAATAATAGGATTGGGCACTGCTCTCATTTACAAAGGTTCCAGGCTCACAAAACCCTAGGCCACTTATTTCAGGTGCAAGTTCTAATGGCTCAGATCTGAGAATATTCTTCCAGTAGATTTGGCACACCACTTCACAACTCTCATTGCACTCTTGTTTCCCAGAAGCTCTGTGCTCTTGACTGCACTCCCATCACAGTCTCAGAGCATTACAGCCAAGCAGAGCAGTTGTACCTCATACTAATTACACTAGCTCTGTCTCATCCATCAAGTTGGTGAAATAACCATTTTTGAAGCTATATAAAAGAAAGTTTTAGTAAGTTGTCACTTGCTTTGAAACCAGGAATGTGCTTGTGCAACGAAAGAGATCTCTACAACCCGGCTTGCCTACCTAAGAAACCAGAGAATGCACCTGGAAAAACAAAACAATACTATCAAAAATGTTTCACAGTTCTTTAGACAATACATTACTGAAGTCAATGGGAGCTGTGGGTGCTAAGCACCTCTTAAATAAATCAGGCCATATGTTTTTGACTAGAGGCCAGTGTACTTCACAGAGAAACTAATGTATAAAAGATACAGAAATAGTGGTGTGCTTACTAATTATCTTTGAAATTCGCTAATATGTCACCTGATGTGTGTGTGTGTGTATGCTGGGCCACATGGGAGTTTAGTGACAGCTTGAGACATTAGATTATATTATAAAACAAGTAGGAATTAATTATCAGGAGCAATTCGTACCAGTGAGCTATCTATTCCCACTACACATAGCAAATGAGTTTACTTTCCCATGAAACCTGCTCTGTATTCACTACCCAAAACAAAGTACCAATTAGCTAAACTTGATAGTAAAATAAACCACTTTAATTGGGCAACAGATATTGGCAGTTAAACATAAAAGTGCATATGTAAGTATGCTGTTTATTCTCAGTGCTTGACAAATCATCTCTTTTCTCTGATGAAATGCAGGTATCTCTTCCTATTGAAGGCTTGGAACTTCTACCATCTCAAATGATTTTATCAGATAAATGCAAAATTAGTCCTGAACAATTAGATGACCACTTTTTCCCCAATATATCTGAGAGATGCCAGTTCATTTCTTTTTTACCTTGGTGAGCTACTCTCAAGTTGAGCTGGTTGAAACTCGGAATTTCCATTCCAAGGAAAACGCTGACATTTTAAAATTTCCTTTCATCCCAGATTGGAACAAAATGTCAAAATGTCGGAATCTCCCGTAAAATGAAATTTCTGAAAAATTTAGTTTCAACTTTATCATTTTGACATTTTATATATTACATTCAAAATATTTTATTATAATATGTCAAAACAAAATACTATAATGTCTTGAGATGGAAGATTGTGATTAAATTGAATTAAAATGTTTAGACAATTTTTCATCGAAAATTAACAAAATCGATGTTCCTGCTAAACATTTTGATTTCATTGCATCAGCATTTTCCAGAGGAAAAACACTCCACAAGAAAGTTTTCAATCAGCTCTACTATCAAGTCTTATAAAGTTTTTCACCAACAGGCATTAGAGTCACAGCTGAATTATCTTCTCTAGATCCCTTAGTCTTTTTAGAGTGAACAGGCTTATTAATGGGATGTCTTTCTCCATTCTATTAGAGCATTATCTTTCTCCTATATAAGTTAGACATAGGTTAACACCCACATGGTCTGATTCTGATATAACACATGCATAAAGGCCTGATGTTGCAAGCATTTATGTATACGTTTAACTTTAGACACTTGAGTAACCATTAGCACAAAATGAAATAATTGTGCATAAGAGTTTGAAGGATCAAGATGGGATTCACAAAGGGACTTAGATATTGCAAAGCTGAGCATTGCAGCACCTAACTTTTAGGTGCCTAGGAAATCACAGGAACCCCACAGTGAGCCACAAAGCCAAGTTAGGTGCCCAAGCTCCCTATACAATGAATAGGGAGAGATAGGAGCCTTAGAATGTGATGCACAAATGCCAGCAGCTTAAGGGAAGGTCTGTTTCTTGCAGGAATGAGATAGGCACTTGTCTTGCTCCACACAAAACAGTAGGGGGAAGCAGCTGTGGGGGGGGGGTGGTCCTTCTCTCTCTCTCTCTCTCTCTTTCTCTCTGTGGCCCAGTGACTATTCACAGTGGCTAACTACTTAAATAGTCATTAGGCCAAAGAGAGAATGACTCTGTAGCCTCGTGGTTAGGACACCTATTGGAGCAGAGTAAGTCCCAGGTCCAGTCCCCCTGCTACAACGACTCATTCATTATTTATACGCAGGGGAACAGCTTCAATAGGAGAGACTGAGGGAGCCCCTGCCCCTTGGAATATTCCATAGCGAGCCCCCCTTGGAATATTCCATAGCTTAGTGGTTCAAACACTCTTCTGAGAAAGGGAAGACCCCTGTTCAAAGCCTTTATCCACCTCTGGCAGAGAAGAGGGGGAATTGAACCTGGGGTCTCCCACATCCCAGGAAAGTGTTCTAACCACTGTGCTAAAAGTTATAAGCAGGGCACTAACACCAATTGCCTCCTTCTTTGCTGGATTCTGAACGGGACCCAATCCAGTAAGCAGCCTCTGAGAACTGAAGTGGCTAAATCATCTGTATCGTTGGTCTGCATCTGGCTGGCATGATCACAGACAGGAGCTGCAATGTCAAAGATGTGACATGTACAAACATATCAATACCCCTTTACAGAACAGTAGGCTGTATGTGATTTCAGCCATACTTTTGTCATTGGATGAAATACTAGTAGCTGAGGCAGAGCCAGTCATTCCTTGTAGATGTCCTCTTCAGGTAACCCACTGAAGGGACAGCTGCCACTTATTCAAATATAGCAATATCAGGTCCAATAATGGTAAAGATACCATAAAGGAAATGAACATGGAACCCAACAGTAAACAAAACAGTTTTAAATAACAAATACCTTTTTTTTTTTAGGATATAGTGTTAGTGACCCCAAATTGTGAATTGTGACATATGGAATTTGCATGATTTAACACATGCCAATTTACAAGAATCTTTGTTATACATTAAGAGCAATACCATTTAGATAACTGGTCATAACTGGTTGAATCAGGCAATTTACCTTGTTCCACACTCCTTGATGAATTTGTTATGGTAGGTAACACATAGCTATCATAGGCCAGACAGATAATCTCTTTACCCACTTAGGACTTTTACTTTCTTATTATTTTCTGTAATTAATTCATTAATTTTTACTTTCATGTGATTAAACAAATTAGCAGTTTCATGCATATTCTATACATTTTGACTTTCTTCAGTAGTCAGACCATCAATGCCATATAACATAGGTATATAACTGTGTTTGTCACCTGATGCTCAAAATATTTAACATCTTATTATGTTTTCCATACCTACCCTGTTCCAAATAGACATTCCAAATAACCCTGAAATAGAACCACCGTTCCATCTAAACTCTGGAATCATCTAGTTCAAATGATACCAGATTGTGGAAGTTTCTCATCCTGTTATCAGATCTTGTACCCATTCCTGATAAGAGGCTATGGTATCTAGCAACAAGTGAGCATATAGAAGTGATACATTTGTTTTTACACAATGACCAAATTCTGCCATATTCCAATGAGAGAGGTTTAAAACGACAGGTAGATGCATAAACTGTATATTATAAAGTAAAATCCTCAGAATTGAAGTAGTAGTTAGACCACTAGGTGGATCCATTTCTACCTTGGTGAATGCTTTGTTTTTATTAGATATTTGGATGGCAGGGGGTTGTGTACCAAGCATAGGGCTAGTATATCCTAATGGCATAATTAAGGGCGCTATCTCTAGTCTTAATGTTACATTGCCATATGAACATCTTGGGTCACTTCTGAATTTCACACAGGCAATATACTGCCCAAAGTCATTAGGCTGAACCCTAGTGATGGTGACATTGGCCTTTCCTATTCTACTAAGACAGGTGGCTCTGACTTGCCAATCTCCTTTCCCAGCCCCTAAAGTGTGCCTATTTGAAACGTAGCAAGAATTACCACCAAATCTACCCTGATTTAAATGTTGCCACAGTATTCTTACTCTCTGTTATTTGGGAAATTGACCTTTGGAGGACATTGCCTCCTTGGGATACCACTACAGTTGGTTTTGGAATACTTAGGATACTTTTCGCATTCCTTCTTTCCCTATACTTCACTAGATATTGGTCACAGTTATTGTGATGTTTACTTGGATGTGTTATTGAATATCACACTACCTGTAAGCAAATGTAATTGAAATCAACCATTCACTGGTTGTGCCTTACACCTTTATGTTGAGTAACACAATGTATCTCCTGATCCTCAGGTAGGAGATGGCCAATTAACAACAATCCATTACCAAAATATCCACAAAATCTTATCCACCTTAGGTCAGGTCCTTTTCCTGTCCACAACCTTTGTTGAGTGCAAGGTGGAGACCACCATGGGATGTTCTGGTACCTCCGGGCACTAATTAATTGTCCACCTTTACTCTATATTATATACAAATTTTCTTCTGTATCCCCAGGCTCTGTCTTAAGATTCATGTGGGGAATATATTGTGTTCCCTGATGACAATTAGTTTGTGGATTTGTTGGTTCAATCTTATGTCCATGAATAACACCCCATAAATAGATGATACCAATAATCACCACAGCAATTTTCATGATTCTTGAAGTTGAGAAGCAGTTCCCTTGAACACTTTGTGCTTGTCAGCTTGATAAATTTTATTCACAGTTATTTTTTTTTCTATTCAGTCAAATTTTATGCACAGATGAATTTAATTTACCCACAATATAAAAGGGACCAAGTCATAACACAAGTTATGCTCTAATATAGCATATGACACAAGCATGACCTGGTCTCCAATTTTCCAATCATTTTCTTTTATAACTTTGTAAGGTACATTTTTGTTTTGTGTTTTGACTTCCCCAATTCTTTAGCCATGTACAAATGTACCTACTTAAAGTACTTTTGCATAAAAACATTCATTTTAACTCCTTCAACATGTACATCACTGACTTCCCACAACAAAATGTTTTGGAAACCTCATTTTCTACCCATATTTACCTCAAAAGGAAAACAATTTGTTGCACTTGTAGGAGCAGCCCTGATTGCCATGAGGATTATGGAATTAGAGTATCCTAATCTTTCCCATTTATAGAGACAAACTTTCTCAACATCAATTACATAGTTCTATTCATCCTTTCCACCTATCCCAAAAACTGAGGGCAGTGAAAAATGTGGAACTTTTGTTGTATCCCCAATACCAACAAGCAGTTTGGTAAAACTTTCCCTGTAAAATGAGTTCCCTGATCAGATTCCATTTTTGCTGGTAGACCTTAACTTTTGCTGGAGAATACCTTTTCCACTAGCACATGGGCTGTTGCTGGAGCAGTGTTGGTTCACATTGGGAAAGACTCTGTCCATTTAGAGAATGGATCTATTACTACCAACAAATATTTATTTCTCTTTTTACTTGGGGATAATGGTCCCACAAAGTCAACCTGCAACGTGGACCCTAGTCCTGAATTTTGCTGAGGTCTAAGGAGAGCATTGTTCTTGTTACTAGTGGGATTGTTTTGTGCACAGATTAAGCAATTGTCACATAATTTTTTCATATAATTTCTTACATCTGGTCACCAACCCACAATTTCTAAACTGTTTAAAGTTTTCTCAGTCCCCTGATGCCTTCCTGAAGGAACATCATGTACTGAATAGATCAAATCTTTTTGAATTTGCTCTTGCACCATTCATACCGGTGTCTACTCCATTCAGACATGAGTAAGCAATTCTCCTTTAAGGTTAAATTTGGTTCATATGGTTTTAAAGGAGATTGCTGTGGCAATTTCTTTCCTGACTGCACCTGTTTTATTCCTTCCAATAACACTGCATCCTTTTTCTGCACTGCCTGCAAATCAGGTACAGGGTCTGTCGTGCTAATTGCTGAGACAGGCGAGCTCATGGGGAGATCCAAAGTTCCCCCTCTTGAGCTCCCTGTCTGGCAAGAGAATCAGTTACAGAATTTTCATTATGAACCAGAGCCATTTTATAATGACCTCTAACCTTCAGAACAAAGGGAAAGAAGAGGGAAGAAAAACAATGTAAGAGAGTAGAGCTGCATAGGACAGTGGAGAACCATAAGAAGTGAAGCCATGAGAAGCCAGGAAGGAAGGAACTCAGTGAGGGCATTATACACCCAAGCACAGTCAGAGAAAAAAAGAGCAAGGGTAGTGTTGAGGCAGCCAAGCATTCCAAAGCAGAAATTGTAGCAGCCAGTTCTGCATATAGGGCTAAATAGGGAGTGCAGGAAAAAAATAAGGGAAAGAGGTGGTTTAGATAGAAAAAGGACATAAAGGTGGAAACCAGTAAGAGTTTTTCCATTCTTGTAGAAACTGGAGCTGTCCATGAAAAGAAGGAGGATACATCAGTGCAGGAAGGTAGAGGTTGGAAAAACTGAGGTGGTTGGAAGGAGAGAAATGCAAGGGACACTCATGAGGCGTGCCATTGTAAATGAGAGGCGAAGGCACTGGGGAAGAGCAGACAGTGATGTCTCTCTCCTGCTGGAGCAAAGACCAATGGGAAAGTCAAGATACCTGTCTATCTTTAACTTGATCAGCACGGAAAAAATTGATAGGTGTGTATGTGACTGACGGGGGGCTGCTGATGTATTACTGTGGCTCTTTGGCAATGTACATTGGTAAATTCTGGCTCCTTCTCAGGCTCAGGCTCAGGTTGGCCACCCCTGTAGTAGCAAGAGCAACTTGTTTAGGAGCCTGAGGTGCACGTCCTGGGTGACAGTAGCAGGGCAGAGGTCATCAGCACTGAAATAAAGCCGTAGCTTTAGAGAATGGTAACAATGACCATCCCCATGGATACGGCTGCCACCGAAAAGCAAAGCCAAATTGTACTGACAGACAGACCAAAAATCCACAAGAAAAATCTAAAGTAGAAAATAACTGTAAGTCAGGAGAAAATGTTTTAATTATCTCAGGAGTGGTGGACACTGTGGCTGAACACGTAGTGGGTCACTTGGCTCAATTTGCGATAATCAGTGCTTAATTTGTGCCAGGGCTTAACCCCGGTACCGCCAGACTTGGCAGTGCATAGCCTCAGCACCTCTGGGCTTGTCGCATCAGTTATGAAAGTAAAAAAATTTGCTTGAGTCCTGGCACATAATTGCTTCAGCCCTGGCACCTCTTTCATTACAAATTAAGCACTGGTGATAATAAATTGTGTGCCTCAAGATCCATCAGGTTTGATTATTAGCCAGATAGGGGAATTGTTGGAAGAGGGACAGGGACAAAAAACACCTTTCTTTAATAAAGAATCAACAGTAACTGCAATGTATGGCTTTGCTGTATTGGGATACGGACACTGGTGTTGAAGAGATGGATCAGGTCCTGTGATCGTAACAGAAACTGCTTACTTGCCATATTATGCACTGGGAAAAAGCCAAAGCCTTATCCTCAACTAAAGGTTGCAGAAATTTGTATAAAGGGTAGATAAATCATGTAGCACTGTTTTTTAAATTGCCACAATAGAACAAGAATAAGGAATTACAATGGGGGTATCTACTAACAGTGGTACATCAAGGATACACAACAAACTATTAGCCAGGTCGACTACACAATCATGTTTGATTATGAAAACTGAGCCAAGAAGGTTCTAAGGGTCTGGTAAACAGGTAAGTGAAGAAACATGTACATTTATGCATTGTCCCTATAAGTACTGGAAGTGGTTTAGAGAAAGCAGAAGGGACAGGACTTGCCAGAGGAGAAAAAGGAAGTGAAAGGGTTAGTTTCATGTAGCTGAGAGGTCTGCACTGATGTATATGAGCATATTCAGTTGATTACTTCCTACCAACACTGATAGAGACAGGTGACCACAATCATTTAAATACGTAAGAACATAAGAATGGCCATAAGTGGATCAGATCAAAGATCCACCTAGTCCCTTATCTTGTCTCTGACAATGGCTGGTGCCAGATGCTTCAGAGGGAATGAACAGAACAGGGCAATCATCTAGTGATCCATCCCCTGCCATCCAGTCCCAGCGTCTGGCAGTCAGAGGTTTAGGAACACCCAGAGCATGGGGTTGCATCCCTGACCATTTTGGCTAATTGCCATTGATGGACCGCTCCTCCATGAACTTATCTAATTCTTTTCTGAATTGAATTGCAAATGGCAAAAGATTGTACAGGAGGCCTGACCCCCTCGTTGTGAAGGTGAAGGTCCCTGTGGACACAGAGGATGCCATTCGTGACACAAAGAATGCCACAGGGGCTGTATTGGTTTGGTCCCAGGTAGTGATGAGTATGTCGAGCTGATGAGACAGGCACTCCACCATAGATTTACAGACCAAGTACTCTCTCCCATTCAGTTTGATGGGGTGCAGGAGACACATGGTTGAAAACAGTTGAGTGATTAGCGTTGCCTTTATTATACGTACCTCTATACGGTTGAGGAGCCTGTGACTGAAAGGGTGGGAATTCAGATCACTTCCACAAACTTGCCCGCTGCCCTGGGTACAACTAAAGCCTCCCCTGGTGTGGTTGTGTCTGGGTAATTAAAGCCAGGAGTTATCAGAGAAATGTGAAACTTGGGCTTTTCCTCTGCCTAGACATCTTCCTACTGTGACAGGAGTTATCAAAATCACCACCAAGATGCTGGTAACAGCTATCCCAACCAGCAGCGGCTCCAGGCAACAGCGCAGCAAGTGCGTGCCCGGGGCGGCAAGCCGCGGGGGGCGCCCTGCCGGTCCCTGCGAGGGCGGCAGTCAGGCAGCCTTTGGCAGCATTCCTGTGGGAGGTCCGCCGGTCCTGCGGATTTGGCAGCAATTCGGCGGCGGGTACGCTGAATCTGCGGGACCTGGGACCTCCCGCAGGTAAGCCGCCAAAGGCAGCCTGCCTGCTGTGCTTGGGGCAGCAAAAAAGCTAGAGCCGCCCCTGATCCCAACCGTCCTCACAGAACAAACTCTGAGGGGGAGGTGCCGAGGGGTTTGCTTCTGGTGTGATCACTACAATTTGCCCCCTAAGGTCCTGTACTTGTTCCCTGAAGTCTTCCTCCCTCTGTTTACAACCTTTGTGATCTATGAAGGATCCCTGTTGCTTTAAATACAATCGCTCCTGAGGCATTCTTTGAAAGTACTTTTTAAATCATCAACTTTGTTTGTTCTGCAACTTCTCACATTCTTCCCTGCCAGATCTGTCCTGGCATTCTCCCAGCTTACATTAGTTTCTTCCAAGTTGCAAGGGATACAAGAATTAACCTTACTCAGACTGTCAAGTTGCTGTCTTAACCCGTTAGTTTCCTCTCAGGTTTTGTATTGTTGATCCTCTGAAGCCCTGTCTAGTTCTCTGACTTTGGCGTGAAAGGCTTAACATGCCAGAAAAAAGGCACTCCATATCTTTACCCCTTAATTCCTTCTCCTTTCCTTTCTTAGGGCTTTCAGTCCAAAATATCCCTGACACAGATTCCCAGGGGCTATAGTCATAAACAGCATCTAGCACTGATGATCTGCCCCTATTATCTGAATAAATATTTTTACAAAGGATTCTAATAGCCTCTGATTGTCAGCTGACATGATTTATATTTCCTAGGGCTCTGGCATTTAGCCTGTGTTAGCTCTTTCTGTTATATAATACAGTTCTATTGTCTTTTTTAAGATGCTCCCTAAGGCATCTAGCTGCAAAAATGGGGGGTGGGGGTGGGGGGTGGGAAGGGCTGAAACCCATTATCAACCAAAGTAAAAACCTCAATGTTGTAACTGTTCTTTTACGGAGAACCAGCTAGTGACCCTATATTCAAAACAGCTTTGATTGAACTCTGTTACTGATGCTCATCTGGGGTGCCAATTGTTACTTAAATGTTTGGTTCTTTATCAGTAATTACAGTTAACCAGATTTATTAACCCACTAGTGTTAGTCAAAGATCAGTCAGCATAAATGCAGAAAGATAAGGGTTAAATACTTTCCCACTCCATTGATCTGGGGATACAACCAGCAACATGGACTATTCTGGATAAATAACTCGCTGCTGAGGATTATATATTCCTTAGGCTGTTACCATGGGCACAAACTCCCCCAAATTAGTTTGTGTCATTCTTTCCCTATTTTCATTCCCATGCAGTCTGCACTTGCTATCCATGCTTGTTGGAAATTTGTATCTAGTTTCTTGCAACAATTATATCTGCTGTTTATTATTTTCAGAAACCTCAGCAAAATACTATTTTATCTCTGTGTGTGCGAAGAACAAAAGCTTACCCACAGTTTTTAATATATTTCAATATAGAGAAAAATGGAAAAGATAGTCACTTTAGCATAAGTATGAGCATAAGAACGGCTTAGTAGGTCAGACCAAAGGTCCATCTAGCCCAGTATCCTGTCTTCCGACAGTGGCCAATGCCAGGTGCCCCAGAGGGAATGAACAGGACAGGTAATCAGCAAGTGATCCATACTCTGTTGCTCATTCCCAGCTTCTGGCAAACAGGATTCTCTTAAAAATACATAATATTTGCAAAATAATTTTGGTAACAGGCTGAATGCCAGCCTTTACCTGGTTTGTGAATCGCTTCGGGCTTAGGTAGTAGACAGGTGCCCAGACGCCTAGACGGAGGCAGCAGTGTGCATACTCAGAGGCAGAAACATCGGCACCTAGCTTTTACCCTGAAAACATAGGCGCTGTATGAATTTAGGTGCCTAGAGGGTTCAGCAGGAGTTTTTGTTGATCTCAGTGGAGCCAAAACTGTGACTTAGGTGCCTAAACTTGAGATGTATGTGGCTAAATCTGGAGTTATGTGCTTAAGTACCTTATGGATCTGGGCCTAACACTGTTACTTCAGTCTCTACTTTTTATATATAAAAAGATGTATCTCTTTTAATAAATGTATAATTGGTGCATTTAAAAGAGGAAAATAAATCTGGAAGCCTTTAACATGTGTACCAAGGTACGGGTTAGGAATGCTCAGCACAGAGGGGGTTGCAATGATGGCCTTAAGGGATCTTTGTGATGAGATCGATGTAAAGGAAACCTGGCCACTCATGCCCCTTACACTAGCGGCTGGCAGAAAGATGCAAAAACTACTCTGGGGTTCTTTGCCACCTGAGGATACGCCTATACATGAGGAATCTGCCTGTGGCCAAGTAAACTGCTTTCAGAATTGTTTGGCCCTGGTGGAGGGGCCCAAAGCAGCCTGAGCACACTGGATGAGCAGGCCAGCTGTAGGCATAGTTAAAAGAGTGAATGGAAGCCATGTCAGCATAGGGAAAGAAAAAAATCAAATCAACAAATACAGAATACTAGGCCAGAGCACAAATATACAAAACAAGTTTTGAATCTGGACATCTCCCACACCACAGAAAAGGGCATCAACCTAAATTCCGCATGCTCACAGGGGGCCTTAAATGCAGCACAAACAGCATAGTCCTGCTGGGCAAGGAGACCCAGTATAGTCCTGCTAGGCAAGGCTATAAAGAGGGCGTGCTGGGAGCCTGTTTCTCCTGTACCCCCGGGGCAGTGTTCCCTAGCATCTCTCTCAACAGCCACACGGAGGAAACTCAGGTTGGGGCTGGGAAGAGGCATGGCTGTGGATCAGTCACTATACAGATACCCAGGTCAAAATCCTCCATGGGAGGAATGGCATGTGCAAGAACCATAAAGCTGCAGTAGCAATCAAGAAGAAGGGTTTGCTGGTACAGATGGCCCGGGTGAGTGGAATGGAAACTTTGTCCTTTCCCAGCCTCTGTACAGAACCTGAGAGCAAACACTACAGATTTGGGCTTCACACAGGGGTTGAGGATTTGGCCCATTTCCAGCATGTCAAAGGTGTGCATCATATCAAAAGGGGAAATGTGACTGTGAGGGGGTAGTAACTCTGTATCACAGGCTGTGGTGATTCTGCGATCATTTCTCCCAAATTTGGCTTGCACATCTGTTTTATATTTAGGCAATTTTATATTAGTAATGCAAGAGAGATGTAAGCAGGTGATAAGGCTTAATCTTCTTAGTATATGTGCAATGTGCCTCAGGTGGCATGTGACCAGGATTCATCACCGAATTTGGTCGGCTGGTTTTATCATTAGTTTCCCCGGCTTCGGACTGGTACTGATAGGAAGTGTAATAAACACTAACAATCTTGTAACAGAGGATTTTACAGCTGTGAAAACTTTTGCAGGTTAGCCTAGACTCAGACACTCATATTTATTTATAACTTCCACCAAGCAGTAGGAAATCTTATTCTTCCTTCAACTAGTATCACATTGGTTTTACGCCTCTAATGCTCTGACTGAATTCCTACATAAGCTTTTCTTTCAAATACCATCATCACTCCCACCTTTATTGGTCTGCTTACGGAAAACAGCACAAACCCGCTGGTGTAAATACTGGCTGATCATTAAGGCAGGAAGACAGAACACAAACAACAGCTGGAACACAATAACAGGGCCGGCCTTAGGGAAAATGGTGCCCTGGGTGAATTTTCATTTTGGCACCGCCGGCCCCCATGGGCATGGCCCCCTCCATTGACCTTGGTCCTTGTGAGTACCCCCTATTGTCCCTAGCCCCTGTGGCTCTCCACTCCTTCACCCCAACCCCTGCCTCCTCTTGTACCCCTAAACTGTGCTGCCTTCACCCATAGCCCCTGCACCCTGCTCCTGTGCCCATGTAGGGAAACAGACCTGGATGAACGAAGCAGCTGGCACTGCTGCTCGCTCCCCGCCCTTGACTGCTGCTCCTCCGCACCCTCCTACAGGGCTGTGAGGGAATGAGCAAGGAGCAACGTCAGGGCTCCCTGCATCCTGGTTACTTTCCCCATCTGAGCTGTGAAAGGGCAGGGCAGGAGAGCAGCAGTTCCTGATGCTAGCCTCACACCACAGCTCAGGTGGGGAAAGTCACCTGGATGCATGGAGCGCTTGGTGTTGCTACTCGTTCACCCCGCCCCCCCACTACTCCCTCAGGGGAGTGTGAAGGAATGTTGCGGGGGGGGGGGCAGTATCTGTGTGTCACTGCTCACTCCCCCCATGTTCCTCTGCTGGATGGAAGCAGGGAAAAATTCGGGCACTCCTCCACACGGCGCTTGCCTGCAAGCCAGGAGCAGTTTCTAACTCTACACTGGCAGTGCGCACCTCTGCGCTGCCACACAGCATGCCCTTGACCATGGTGCCCCAGGCAGTGACCCGGGTGGCCCACCCCTAAGGCCAGCCCTGCACAATAATACAAACTTGTTGAAAATAACAGGACATTTTGCCTGTGACAGCATTAACTCCATAGAAGTTCTATTCCCTAGGCTACCTACTAATCATCACCCTTATAAAACTATCCAATAAGAATTGTAAATCACCTAATATAAAATGTCTCTAGATATTTTTGTAGGGATAGAAGTAGCCTATGGGGTTAGGAACACTTTGAATGTGGCTTAATCTCCAGTACTTATTCTACTGCAAAGTTGCACTCAGGGAACAAAATTGTGTTGGGTCCTCCTCAGCTGGTGTAAATTGACTTCCACAGAGCTATGTCTGTTTATACCAACTGAGGATTTGGTCCATGATCTTCAGTTAAATCCATTTTTTCCACGAGGCACTGGTACATTATTTACTGAGGGAAATATATTCCAAACAACAATAGTATCAGGACTAGAGGTGGCTGAAAAATTTCAAACTTTTTCAATTAAATGAGGATCACATTTTTCAAAAATATTTTTTGCAAAAATATTCTTCCCATTTTTCAACCAGCTATAGAACTGGCAAAAAGAAGAAAATTTTCAACAAAAAAGGGACAAAATGTTCTCATTTTTTATACAACTCTGATTGGGACACTGATGGCCTAGTGAGACACTACAATGACCGATTGTCCACAGTCATGAAAGCACTAACAAAATGTCCCTTTTTCATCTATCATCTCCCACAGAACACTATGGTTCATGGGTAAACTGGGCCACGAGAAACAAGAGATTTCAAAGCAAAAATATTTCCTGCAGTCTTACACGTCATCTATCAATGAGACCCTAAGATCCTTATAGATCCTTATTGCCACTGCCAGAGTGACTGCCGAATTGCTACAAATCTGGAATATGAACTGATTTATCACCCACAGTCCCTGCCTGCATTCTCATATCCTAGCAGCGGCTGTACAAAGAATTCTTAACCTTCCCTCTGCAGACAAAATCACTGACACAGAACAATCTCCCAGAATCCCTGAAACCATAGTGGATTGAATTAGGCTGCAAATTCATTAGCACCTTATAAAAAGTGGCCAATTTACACAACTGGAAATCCCCTAAGCAACAAATGTTGAGCTACAGCCTTAGACTCCAACCCCTACTCTTCATTGCTGGCAAAAGCCAGTTAGGAGACTTTGCTGACAGTGATCACTAGGTGAGGGCATACTCCTGGCTACCCTGAAACATACAACAGTGCACGCTGCACTCAGAAATCTGTCAATCATTTTGAATAACTATTACAATTACTGCTTGGTGTCTACTCTTCTTTTTTGGATACAGTGACTGAAAATCAAGTGAACTGCTCTCTCCAATAGCTCTTTACTTTTACCAGCAACTTTGACCCCTTAGAGTCAGGCTTCACACCTGGGCATAGCACTAAGACAGCATTAATGGAGCTGGTCAGTGATCTCCTAACAGTAATGAACAAAAGGGAAATGTTTGTGCTTGTATTTTGAGACCTGTCAACCACAGTGGATCATTAGTTGCTGGGAGACCAGGCAGAAGTGGACCAAATTGCACTGCAGTTATTTCTTCTTGGAAAGATCCAGAGGGTGTTGTTAAATTAGTTTATATACTTTTCTTTCCTTTTCTGGGGTAGGGAAGGGGAAAGCATTTGCAGTCCATAGATTGTTTTAGCAAAATATCATTTCCCTTTATACCCTAGTAGTTTTTTATTAAATAAAGGTGTAGGCTTACATTAAGAAGAAAAGAGAGGTAGTGGCTGCAGGGCTGTGGTGCAATTCACACTGTATGGCGATTCATTTCTTTGCTTCCTTGTTGTTTTGTTGTAGGAGTACAACCTAACTGAAGATAGTCAGTCTTTAATGAATAAAGCCATGTGTAATTTCTAGCTGTGGCCATGCCATCAGCTTTACATGCATGAAAAGGGCTTTTTTTGCAGGGGGGCGGGAGTTGTGCCCATATTTCATTTTGAAGGGCATCTGTGCCTATGTTCTATCCTTCTTTTAAACCAGCTGCCAATTTTTGTATTTATTATTTCTGCCTTACTCTCCATCTCCATACAGGCTAATATTTTCATCATCAAAAACCAAACTACATTATGTAATCATTTTCTGAAATGCTCCCCTGATCTTGATCACTTAAATTAATTAAATTCTGTTTGTTTTTGCTTTCTACATTTAAAATCGCAGGACTATAGTATGTCAGACCTTCTTTTGTTCTCATGTTACTTTTTGGTCATTCTCTCTATGAAGCACCACTGTGCCACCTCTACACATTTTTTAATTAATTTCACCACAGTCGTCATCTTTGTGATTATCTCCGCATCTTGAACACCTGGTCTGACTTTAGAAATTACTTGCCATCTGGTCAAATACTGGCTAATTATAGCAACTTAATGGAAGGATAAAATCCTGTTTGTTAAGAGCCTTGATAGTCCCTGTCCCCCCGCCCTCCAAATAGTTTGGTTCCGTTAAATTAAACATCACCATCAAGTTAACTCATTTTTTCCTTTCATTGACTTTCAAAATGTAACATCCAAAACCATCTCTTGGGGTTAGTTCAGTTTTAATCTCTGCAGACATTATGTCGCTAAGAACTCCATGAATTTCTTCTTTAGATTTTCTGATATGATACTTATTCAATAACTTCCATTGCCTATGAATAAATGAAGCAGTAAATGGCTCTTGTCTGGCAAGTAAATGCTGAGACAACTGCAGGGGAGCCATTTGTTAGGCGTACACACAAATGGAACATCACTAATGTGCCACAAATGTGTTTTCCATAAAATTTAATATTACTAGAGGCGTGGACCTGGCAGATGATATGCTGCACAATGCTATAAATAAGCTGATTCTTGTGAAAAGTCAGTGGATCGGATAATGAACTTCATGCAGTATGGTTCATTTTATGACACCTGAGTGAATAGCATTTTTTCCATTTAGGTACTGGCTGAGGAAACTACTTGAGATAGAATTTGCACTAAGCACCCGTCACAAGCATTATCAGTACTTTGCTAACATTCCTTTTTTTATAACAACTTGTTACGTTTTTGAAAATGACAAGAGACAAATTGGTATTTGCAAGAGACAAATTGGCATCTCTTTTATCATTAATTTTTATCATCCTTTGTAATTTCGCCAATCATATAGTTAGAAGAAAAAAGAAAAGAATTTGAAGTTTTTGCATTAGATAATATATCTACTACTAAAAAGGGGTATATATTTTTACTTCAGGTAACTTATGCATATGAATTACCTGAAGTATGAGGTAAGCTAGGTGAGGTTAACTACTGGAGGGGGCACTGGGCTATTTACCTTGTGGTAAAACTAAAGTGCCTGTCTTCACTATGTGTTTATGTTAGTTACCTCAAGGTTAAAAAAAAGTACCTTTTTTAGCAGTGAAGTCAAGGCCTAAAAATGTACCTGAAGTGAAATCCTTTTTTTTTTTTTTTTTTGCATTATCATCAATGATGAATAAATACATAAGGGTTCTGCTATTTTGCAAGTAATCCAAGAAACAAAAGCAGAAGGTTAAAATGAAATAATCTTCTCTCTTGTGGGTATGGATCTAGATATACAGTATTAGGGAAAATGTAATTTTTCAAATTCAAGAGCTATACATTTCTTTTATTTTCCAGAACACCTTCATAAAAGACTCCATGTGAAATAATGATGCCAAATTTTCTAGTACAATTCTGGTAAATATACAGGGTGAAATCCTGGTCCTATTGAAATTCATGGCAGAAGTGCCCTTGATTTCAATAGGGTCAGAATTTCACCCATATATGAGAATGAAGATAATTTGACAGTGCTGGATTTATCAGGATATGAAATGTATTCAGGATACAAAACAGATGATCAAATGTGGATACGGAACTAAAAAAAAACAAAAAAACAAGTATTTTGAGATGGTTCATTTCTTCACAAAACCCAAGAACAGAAATGATCTTTTATTCATAACCCAGTTAAACTTTTAGTGCTATCAATTTGTGTTTTGTGTATGAGTAATATTATCTCCTGAATCTTTCATTTTATTTTCAGTTCCTAGGATGCGTTGTTACAAGCCCAAAAATATAAATGACACTAGATGTAATTTAAAATCAAAAGAACAAGATATTGATTGCAAATTTTGTGTGGCTGAGAAAATTATTTCCCGTGAAACATGAGACATTACTGCTGGAGTGACAGGTTTAGGGACAAGTTGCTGATCTGCAAATGTAACAATGTAAAGAGCAGAGACAGCTAGCAGAGATCACAAAGGCTCCATCTAGATAAGAAAAATAGGCCATGTTGGAAAATGTGTTGCCTAACATGCATCTAAACACAATTTTTCACCTAATGCAGGCACAGTTTAACACCTTTCAATATAGTGCTAGCTAGTCTTGATTGAAGCTAACTGGCATAATCTAGTCTAGAGGGGCCTCAGATGAGATAAACTAGCCACACTCCACAGTTTCAATTCTTTTGTGTTTTGGTTATTTAAGGAAGGATAAATCTCTGTGTAGTGCAGGGGTCGGCAACTTTTGGCCGGGCCAGTTTTATTTACCTGCTGACGCGGCAGGTTTGGCCGATCGCGGCCCCCACTGGCCGCGGTTCGCCGTCCCGGGCTAATAGGGGTGGCGAGAAGCGGTGTGGGCGAGCGATGTGCTGGCCATGGCTTCTCGCTGCCCCCATTGGCCCGGGATGGTGAACTGCGGCCAGTGGGGGCTGCGATTGGCCGAACCTGCCGCGTCAGCAGGTAAATAAAACTGGCCCAGCCCGCCAGGGTGCTTACCCTGGCGAGCCACGTGCAAATGTTGCTGACCCCTGGTGTAGTGTCACCCTGTCTCTCTTTTTTGGTTGATTTTATATAATAAGGGGAGCAAAGAAACAGGAATGCTGGGGAAGCATTTAAATCCCTCTCTCATAGGGCTGCACTGTGGGCTACAGGGATGTGAATTACAGAGTGTACCAAAATGTGTTCTAGCTGCCCTGTGTGCCTGCTGCTAGCATGAACTAAATGTTACCTGGTTTGCATTAATGTAAATCCGATTATATTAACATAAACAGTTCATGCCATCAGCATCCGTGTGGGACAGTTAGAGGGTGATATTTTGGTATATTCTGCAGTTCACACTCTGCAGCTCGCACTGCAGCACAGGATAGTCAAAGCCTTATTTTTACCTCTGGATCCGACCTGGGTGACTTCTCTGGTGTCAGCAGCAGTGAGAGAGAGAGACTAATTCTGCCCTTGGATACGCCAAGCAACTCCATTAAAACGAGTTGCACACAAGTTTCTGAGGAGAGATTCATGAGCCCAAACTATTTTATATAAGCTGAAATCTTAATGCCAAATTCTGCCCTTGACTCAGTATGCAGCCTTCCACTGTTGCTCAAGGGCAGTATATGACCCTGTATCATCAGATATATTCCTCTTCAACATTTACAGCCTCCAGGTGGTGGGATCAGACTTTATTCTTTTTTCCATTCTTCCATTTTCTCATGTTGCCAATGTAACAATGACCCTGGTCAAGTTGTAAGCAGGGGGAGAATCTAGTACCTCAAAGCATGAGCTTTTACTGGTTGAGCTAAATGACTAAATTTATTGTAACAACTAAAGTGGGGAATAACTGGCTCAGTGGTAGTACTGCAGAAAAGGATATGGGGGCTATAGGAGATCACAAACTGAATATGAGTCAATAATGTGATGCACTTGTGAAAAACGCTAATATCATTCTGGGGTGTATTAACAGGTGTCATCTGTAAGACACGGGAGGTAATTGTCCCACTCTATTCAGCACTGGTGAGGCCTCAGCACGAGTACTGTGTCCAATTCTGGGTACCACACTTTAGAAAAGATGTGGACAAATTGGAGAGAGAGTCCAGAGACGACATACAAAAAAGATAAAAAATTTAGAAAACCTGACCTAAGAGAAAAGGTTAAAAAAAATTGAGCATGTTTAGTCTTGAGAAAAGTAGACTGAGGGAAGACCTGATAACAGTCTTCAAATATTTAAAGGCTGTCATAAAAAGGACAGTGATCAATTGTTCTCCATGTCCATGGAAGTTACAAGTAGTAATGGGCTTAATCTGCAGCAAGGGAGATTTAGGTTAGATATGAGGAAAAACTTTCTAACTATAAGGGCTGATGAGGTCTGGAATAGGCTTCCAAGGGAGATTGTGGAATCCCCATCATTGGAGGTTTTTAAGAACATGTTGGACAAACACCTGTCAGGGATGGTCTAGGTTTACTTGGCTCTGTCTCAGCAAAGGGGTGAGACTTGATGACTTCTTGAGGTCCCTTCTAGCCCTGCATTTCTATGATTCTCAGATTCTATGATTATCCAAGTCATTAATGAAAATATTAACTAGTATCAGACACTGGACAGACCTCTGCAGTACCCTCTAGGTACATCCCACAAGTCTGATTGTGAACCATTGATAACTACTCTTTGAATACAGTCTCTCAATCAGTTTTGTATCCTCCTTATAGTAATATTATCTAGACCACATTTCAATTATAAAATGGAACAAAAAGAAAGGTTTGTCTGCAGACAGATGCTACCTCCAAACTAAGCTTTCCTGGGCACATACATAAGAATTGCCATAAAGAGATCAGACCATTGATCCATCTAGTCCAGTATTCCTTCTCTGACAGTGACCATTGCCAGGTATTTCTGAGGAAGATGAAAGAAACCCCAGTAAGAACAATGGAATAATCTACTCATAGGGCTGTTTTCTTCCTAACCCCTAATCTAGTTCTCTTGGAAATGGGACTAGATGAAAGCATATGAACAAACTGTTAATGTGTGGAAGCAAGGCCCAAAGGGACAGTTAGTGTGGGGTAGATTCACACCCCACCTTCCTGCGAACTACATGTTCATGTAGACAAGCCTTTAGACTAGTGGTGGGCAACCTGCGGCCCGCGGGCCACACGCGGGCCATCAGGGTAATCTGTTGGCGGGCCGCGAGACAGTTTGTTTACATTTGCATGGTCGTTCGCAGCTCCCAGTGGCTGCGGTTTGCTGTTCCTGGCCAATGGGGGCTGTGGGAAGCGGTGAACAGCACATCCCTGCGGCCCACGCTGCTTCTTGCGGCTCCCATTGGCCGGGAACGGCAAACCGTGACCACTGGGAGCTGCGGGTGGCCATGCAAATGTAAACAAACTGTGTGGCGGCCTGTCAGCAGATTACCCTGATGGGCTGCAGGTTGCCCACCACTGCCTTAGACTATATCCAAATCTTCAAATCAGACTTCTCACTGGAAAACCAATAAACAAGGTCCCAGAATTCTGCTATCATGTGGAAGATGGGCGAGACTGTCATCAATGGTTTGACATTGGTGTTGAAAGAAGATGTTCTAACTATTCATATTCATGTGTAGTCCTTTTGGGAATTCTACCTCTTAGTTCAGTGTTTCTCAAACTGGGGTCGCCACTTGTGTAGGGAAAGCCCCTGGCGGGCGAGGCTGGTTTGTTTACCTGCCCCGTCCACAGGTCTGGCCAATCGCGGCTCCCACTGGCCACAGTTCACTGCTGCAGGCCAATGGGGGCTGCTGGAAGCGGCGGCCAGTAAGTCCCTCGGCCCGCGCCGCTTCCAGCAGCTCCCATTGACCTGGAGCAGTGAACTGCGGCCAGTGGGAGCTGCAATAGGCCGGACCTGTGGACGGGGCAGGTAAACAAACCGGCTCAGCCCACGAGGGGCTTTCCCAGTGACCCCAGGGGCTTTCCCAGTGACCCCAGTTTGAGAAAGACTGTCTTAGTTCCAATGAGAAATTTAAACATTAATGCTGAAGAAACAAGACTGAACCAACTTCTCCTGGTAAAAGAGAGAAGATTTCAAGCTCAGATAGAGCTCTTCTTCAGACCAGTATCATGTCTCTTTCATCACCTTGTCTCTCTAATATCCTGGGACCAACATGCCTGCAACAATGCTGCAAACAACATTAATGATAAAGTATTTCTGATTTAATTCAAAGGGTTAGTTTGTACTTCTATGATTAAGCAAAATCATATGCTAACGTTCCTCTGGCTGAGTGTGAAGTAAGCAGTGCGGCGGCTGTCCTCAGTTTGCACTGCACTGGGAACGTTCTTTGTTCCTCATTGTTCTTTCTCCTGTCCAGGTGCAGCCTGTCATCACTCTAATAAACTAATAGACATCGCTCAGTGGATTGCTCTGCAACTGGCTCTTACTGAAGCAGTCATCTTACCTACAGCTGGTCAGCAGAACAATAGTCTTTTGTCAGGTGGTAAGAGCATTGGAGCAGCTGCAATTCCATAGGAATATTCCTCTAAAATAGAGCTTCACTATATTTGGGCCCAAACAAAATCCCTCCTCACACCCAATTTTAAGGACTGAAGACAGGGTTAAATGTATTTACAGCTCATATATAGGCTGGATGTCAGGAATCCTTACCAAAACATCATTATATTTATATCCTGTATATAGAACCACAGACTCACTATTATCAAGGAGTTGCCAAATCTGTGATCAATGGCTATACCTGATTATACAGCAATAAGCTCTCTAGCTAAAAAATATGTATATTGCATAGAATATTTCCAGCAAGCATATAATGACACCAGTGATCAATTATATATCTTATAAAACTTACTGTGGATTTCTGTGGAAATACGGTCTCTAAAGACTGTCAAATAATATAATTGAGTTCACATTAAATGGAAAATTGATCTAGTGACTAAAGAGGCTAACCTTGTGACATGTTTTCTATACTAGGAATCTCAGAATTTTCAGCTTGCTACAGTTTAAAATGTAATCTAGTGTTGCCTCATAATAGTACTGCAATATTTTGGAATGATTATTGCTGTAAGAAATTAACTACTCACATTTATTATTAGCTTTTTGCACAATTAATTTGAGTTTACCAATAAACTTTAGGTACTGATAATGAATCATTCCCTAATAATACATATCCATCTGTCTTCAACTTACTTGAAGCATTAGAAATTTTCCTTACAGTTTTTTCTTGTTGCTATGATCTGCTGCCATATTTAACATTTTGTCTCAATATACTGATTGCCTCTTTCTGACACACAATTGTCACAAAAAAGCGGTCAGCACAGCTCCACATTATATATACGACTCTATGACTTTGAGAAGTTACTGTCACTGATGCCTCCTCAGCTATCAGTGTGTTTCAGTCTGAATCTCTCAGTAACTCTCCTAGACATATGGACTCAATTCAGAACTTCAGAGCCAGATAATTCCTTCTAGATATTTTTTTTGCCCCCTCTCAAAGACTGATATGTAAATCTGGTTTAGTAGAGGCACAGAACAAACAGAAACAAAGCTTTGTAAGTTAAGGGGGACAGAGTATTGGTAATTTTAGTGGTCATCTAATGATCATCAGAATACAAAGAGGATATCTGAGCATCTGGCTTTCTGGCAGTGACAAGGACTGAAGCTTTCTTTTGTGGTAATCTGTGAATGCAGCTGGTAGGAATGAAGATTTTGTTAATGTGCTCAGTAACTATGCTATCCTCTAATCACTGTATCCTTGATATCCCACAGTAAACATCTCGTTTACAAAACAAAGGTTATAAAAACAACACATTATACAAGTGTCCTACCCAGAAATCATGCGGTATTGTATTTTAGTGAAAGAATAGTCATTACTATTAAATCTGGGTATGAAACATTTACAATGCCTATTATACACACATACACAGAGAGTGGAAAGAATACACCATAGTGAAAATGAAATAAGAGTTATTCTAATAAGTTTGAGATGATCATGTATTTCTCTAACAGTGGAGCCCTCTCAGGACCCAGTTATAGGCCTAAAGTTTTACCTTTCTGAAGATCTGCATACTTGGTTTAATACTATCCTCTCCCATCTCTACTGCTGATCTGTGAAATCAATGGCAGTTTTGCCTGAGTAAAGCAAGCCAGCTCATACCCTTAAGTTCATTGCAGTTCAGACCCTGTCTCCATATTAATATAACTTAGTCTTGTGGATTGTGGCCTCTGCTGGTAGTCAATAGTCCAGGGTTTTATTCCCACCTCTGCCACTGACCTACTGTGCAAACTTGGGCAAGTCACTTCTCTCAGTGCCTCAGTTTCCCCTCCTATCCTTTGTCTGCTGTAGCTATTTACACGGTCAGCTCTTTAGTGCAGGGACTCCCTCTCTTACTATATGTTGTATAGTGCTAACTATGAGGGGGACCCCATCTCTGCTGGGGCCCCTCGACAGTAGTGTGATACAACAAGAACAGCAAAAAGCTAGCAAACTCAGCCGTGGCTCAACACATTGCAAAACAATTTGAGCTGCCCTTTGTTAATGGGACCAAACCAATGAATAATCAGCTTTAAAGAGTGCTTTAGCCAACAGTTTCATCTGGGCTATCGTATGCTTTTAAAATCTGATTACAGCACAGCTAGGCCTCAAACAAGTTTAACAGCCAGTGTTTTACTCAGTAGTCTTTCATTGTTTAGACAGGGAGGAGTGAAAGTATAGAGGGTGGTGGTGGTCTTTCAGTGTAATCTACATTTTTGTCCATCACCATCATATCTCTGTACCTGGAAAAAAAAAAACCACCCGAGTATTTGATCGCTTACATTTCACTTTAAGGTATATCACACGCCAGACACAACTGCAACCACCTTTTCCATTTTGTCTGATCCCTTTCCATTTTCTTACTTTTTTCTCTCATTTATTGGGACACTGATAAATTAAAATCAAGCATATTATATGTCAGAGACAACAAAACACAAGATAATACAATCACCTTTCAGCTTGTCCTCCAGGGAACATCACAAATCCACTTGATATGCTCAATGCTAGATTTGACATTTAGATGCTGTGTTTATCTGAAAGACACATCCCTTTTTCTTATACATGCCTGGATCGCCACTGTCTTTTCCCTGTGCAGTCATGTATAGTTGTATAAAGAGAGTATACAAAGCTACTGGTGTAAGTGAATGGGAAATTTTGATTTGGTAATGTTTCACACCCACTTAGTACACATAAATGACTATACAAGGCAATTAGGTAGTGAAGAATCAGACCACTAAGGTAGCTCAGAATTTAGTCTTTCAATGTCAAATGCAATTACTCAGTTATTTATATTAAGAAGAGTCTGTTTCACATGGTATCATGTGACTATTTTAAGATATTTGATTTCCAAAAGAAGCAAGTCAGTGTAGTTTAAACCTAACTATTCCTTTTCCTCAACACAATTTTTTGTTTTTTGGCAAGCGTACCAAGTCCCATAGCCGGATCAGATATTACTGGATTGACATATCCTCTTGCAAAAGAAAGTAATAAAAACATCCATACACAGCACTGGGAAACTAGACTTTTGTAGTATACTCTAAAACTAGTGGCTATCCATAAACAAGTAAAATGGCCTGAAGCTCCTTTGCTTGTTAAGAACTCCATGTTAGATTATGGGATAAGAGCAGTTTTAATATGCTAAATGTTTCTTGTCGGAAAAGGTGATGCTGCTCCAAAGTGTGCACAGACATGTTTACTTTGTCAGCTAATTGCTGTCTTTGTAAGAGGTCATTCTGTACAATTTTTAATAGATTTAGTTAAAACTGAAACAGGTAACTGAATTCATTTTAAATAAGCCCAGTGCTGTGTTTTATGAAGTTGTATTGGTTTCTTTGAAATGCAGATTTATATTAGCAGAGCATGAAATAAAAAGAGCATTATGGCTGCACATGCAAGATAAGTAGAAGTAGTATTCACATATTCATGCTTCACCTCTCTTTTTGGGGCCCGTTTTCATATTTGTATTATTAAAGGCTACTTCTGGGGGCCTTCATTGTCAGCTGCATTTTTAGACACAGCCTGTGAGGTATAATAAAGACTTATTTTAATGCTGCTAATTTTTCCTTAACCTTACTTCTTTAGGAGATTTGCATACTATCTTTAAAAAGAGATACTATCAAGATAAAAATTGTGAGTGCGACTTATGTGTATGCTCTTGTGAAATACTTTGGGCCCCTGAACTGGAAATAGTCTCACCTTTATTACTCTTAGCAGTTTAGATCATCCAAACCATGGTGCTTATCTTGCAAACATGTACACACAGATGGAACTTTATCTTAATGGGCCTAGCTAATGTGTATAAAGTAAGCACCTGCATAAGTGTGAAGATGATCAGAGCCATAAAGCATTATTCAGCACTGCCTAGCACTTTGTGAACTCATTTATACTTGTGCAGTGGTATCAGATCAGAACTCACAATGACAGCAGTGATACCTTTTTACGTCAACTTTGCATTAACTTTGCATAGGAGTAAATGAAAACAAGAGGTTCAATGCAATGAAGAATTAAGGCCTTAGGCCAGGTCTACACTACAAACTTACCTTGGTATAACTATGTTGCTCAAGGATGTGAACAATTCATACTCCTGAGCGACATTTTTATACCAACCTAACCCTGGTGTAGACAGCGTTATGTCAATGGGAGAGCGTCTCCTGCTGACATAGCTACAGCCTTTCGCAGCGGTGGCGTACATACACCAATGGGAGAAGCTCTTCCTTCGGTGTAGTAGCATCTTCACCAACGTGCTACAGTGGTGCAGCTGCGCCCCTGCATCACTGTATGTGAAGACAAGTCATTTGTTTTTGCATTTCACTCAGCCAGAACATTTAATTAGAGGGATACATTTCACATTGTTTACACTTAGTTTGAATCCTTGGTTCTCACTCGTTAGCTCATCAGGGTTGTTCCTGGGCTTCCAAAGCGGCAAAGAAATGCTCCAACTCAAAGTACGTATACCTGGATCTAGACTGTTCTCAGTGATACCTGATGACAGAACAAGGAGTAATGGTCTCAAGTAGCAGTGGGGGAGGTTTAGGTTGGATATTAGGAATAACTTTTTCACTAGGAGAGTGGTGAAGCACTGGAATGGGTTACCTCTGGAGCTGGTGGAATCTCCTTCCTTAGAGGTTTTTAAGGTCAGGCTTGACAAAGCCCTGGCTTGGATGATTTAGTTGGGAATTGGTCCTGCTTTGAGCAGGGGGTTGGACTAGATGACTTCCTGAGGTCCCTTCCAACCCTGATATTCTATGATTCTATGATTCTATACTTCATTCCTCCCATTCAGCTGCATCCCCCTTTCCTTCCATTAAAATTGCATTACTATTTCTTGCAACAGAGACAGTACTAAAGTCCCAGGTATGCATCTAACTGGCATCAGCACCCACCCCCAGTGTTCAATAACATATAAGTATTATGATTTGATAGTACACTTGTATGTTCAAGTGCTTTGGAGGGGTTGGGCATCATCCACTGTAGTTAAGGTTGCAAAACATTTTCCAGTGTAAACCCTTGTTTTTAGATATTCATTGCTCTGTGAAACAGTTTGGGCTGATGTTTTTAACGCTCTGTTTCAGTCCTGTTAATCAGTCTTTAATATCTCATCAGTCATTTTTCTACAAGTGGAAAAATGAACTTTCTTCCCATCATGAAAAAATGGTGCACCTTTTTCATGTTTAATAGGCCTACAGCCAAAGTGGTTGAAATTAGTGGGTTGCAATTTAGGTTGGAAATATTTCTCATTGTCTAGCTGTGCACAGCCTTGATTCAGGAGAAATTCGATTTGACTTGGCTGAGTTATGAGCATGTGAAAATCACATGCTTAGGATGTGAAGTACTGATTTTTTTTTTACAAGAATGTTCAATATGCATCTAAGGAATGAGGCACCAGCAATGTCAGTGGTTAAGTGCACAGTAAACTCTGAATTGCTCTAAATCGGTCCTGACACACTTTTCAAATATGCCAGGGACCTGAGGAACTCCTGGGAACCAGCCATTTCTGAGCAATGTGCATGAGTGGGAATACATGAGTTGGCCCATTTTATTGCACTGAGGGGTGAGGGACAGATGTGGGCCTCTGCAGGCTAGAACTGATGTGGGGCTACTTGTACGGTAGGGGGGGCTGAGCTGATGTGGTGATTGGGATATGTATAATTAATAGCTGAGCTGGGAAGGTGTGGCACTGAGGAGAGCAAAGAACTGGAATTTTTCTTTTTTCTTTGGAGAGGAGTTGGAAGCTCCACTCCATCATGCAGCCAGTGACAGCTCCTGCAGCGGGAGCCAAAATTACCTTCCTGTCATGGCCGGCTCCAGGCACCAGCGAAGGAAGCAGGTGCGTAGGGAGGCCAATGGAAAGGGGCGGCTTTATCTGTTTTTTTTTGTTTCGCTGCTTGGGGTGGCAAAAAAGCTGGAGCCGGCCCTGCTTCCTGAATATATTTGGGAGAACTGGCAACACGAATTATCACATGCACTTTGGGGATGGATGGGTGGTGTTCCAAAATCGGTCTGAGGCATCACTAAATAAAGTTTGTGAAGTGCAAAGAATTATTAAAGCCAGTCAATGGAAGAGTGGGATTATTTTTTATACAGGGAAAACAGGAGGAAGATGTCCAGAGGATGTGTGCAACTTTTTCTTTAAATGAGTTGCAGGCAGCTGGCAAGAGGGCTTGAGAAGATCCTAGGCAGAAGCTCTGCAGTAAAGTAGGAGAGGGACAACACAGCTTTAGGGATAATATTGTTTATTTTATGATAATGAAGTTCCTCGTTCAACACTATAAGAACGTGACTCTTTGTGTGATTCTTTACTATTGTCACAAACATAACACTCCACCTTTTTTGCTGGGGATGGTGATATCTAAGCTCCATAAAGGATTTTATGGCAAACTAATTAGTTTAGCCTGATAGTGGACATTTTCTGTTTTGACATCAGATTTAGGCCCCAGTCCTCTAAAGGGATGTAGGAACATATAAGGGTCCATCTGTACATTTCCCTGTGTAGGTTTGGGACCCAAAATTAGATGGGGCCCCAGAACTTGAAGTGTTTTTGTTCTAAGCCTGATAAATAAGTGACCTTGTTGGTTGTTATATTTTAGAATGTGGATAGGGTTTGGATAGGTCTATAGGTCACTGATAATAAAATGATGGGCAACTTGGGTTTTTCACAACATCTGGTTTAGAATAAACCCAAAATCAAGCACTTTACTCAGACACTGACCACTGCCTAGCATGAAGACAATGCATATAGGCCATGTGGGAGGGGCATATAATGCTTGCACAAATAAAACTCATTAATTTCCGTCTGATCTAAGTCCCGGCAATATTCTTTAGACCTTCTATTTTCAGCTTTTCATGTTATTACACCAGAACCAATGTGCAAAAAAGTGGTATAGACTAGGTCTTTTTGGATATTTATATCTTTGTTTCCCCAACAAGAGTGTATCAAAGCTATTCAGTGATGGTTTGGGGGACCTGTTTCTGTAAATCTTATGAATTCTGTTTGATGTCATAAACTTTCTGTATGCATCTATGTCAAACTACAAGCTCTCTTTTGTTTTCTGAGCACCATTTTAATTATAAGACTGTTCTTTGCCTTCTTGGTTCTGTAGTCTCCATATTGAACTAAAACGCACAAGAGGTATCAGGAGAAATTCTTGCACCTGGTGGAAGGCTACCAATGAAGGGTCATTAAACCCTGATGGTCTTCAATTCAAATGGAAGCACTATTGGACAAAGAGCTGTTTAGCGCCCTGGAAAAACCAAGTTTTCAAGTCTGGATTCCAAGAGTGTGATGATTGAGCATCATAACCTGACAGAGGATTTGAAGCTGATCAGAGGGTGACATGGCAAAGAAGACTGGAAGTTATAAAAGACTCAGGTCTGGGGGAGCAACTCTCTCTGACCGAGCAGAACCGGAAGAGAAGCATGTGCTGGAGGGCAGAAGTCCAGGAGAGGGGACTCTGACCAAATCCCAAAGAAAACTCAAAAGTGGTTAGGAACTGAGGCAGGGAATAGCATACAGGCATTACTTATTTTGCATAGCTCTGTATTTCTCTTGTGTTGTCTAAAGTCAAGTAATTGTTTTTGGAAATCCTTTTGCAAAGTCTGCATCCATTTGCTTCAATTACCACATATCCCGGGAGGGGTTAACTATACACCAGAATGTCTACAAAGGTGGAATTTTGGAAAAGGTTAGGCTTAAGGCCATGGGGTATCTGGGGACTCAGCACTGGTCCTGGGGATCTAGGGCAACTGGTCCACAGGATCCCCTTTCTGAGGAATGATACCAGACAGACAGAGTCTTTGCTCTAGAAGTGGAACCAGAGATGGTCACTGGGTTGGTTTCAGACACCAAGGGGAGTTTAAAAACACATGGGCCCAGATGTGGGTCAAAACACAGTATAACCCACACACCTGGGTGTGGTGTTCTGTCCCATCTAGTGTGTGTGTGTGTGTGTGTGTGTGTGTGTGTGAGAGAGAGAGAAAGAGCGCGCAATCTTCTACAGCCTTAGAATATTATGCAGTAGAACAGGGGTCAGCAACCTCTGGCATGCGGCTCTCCAGGGAAAGCCCCTGGCGGGCCAGGCCAGTTTGTTTACCTGCTGCATCCGCAGGTTCGGCCAATTGTGGCTCCCAACTGGCGGTTCGCTGCTCCAGGCCAATTGGGGCGGCAGAAAGCCGCGGCCAGCACATCCCTCGGACCGCGCCACTTCCCGCAACCCCCATTGGCCTGGAGCGGCAAACCGCGGCCAGTGAGAGCCGCGATCTGCTGAATCTGCAGATGCGGCAGGTAAACAAACTGGCCCGGCCTACCAGGGTGCTTACCCTGGCGAGCCGCGTGCCAGAGATTGCCGACTCCTGCAGTAGAGGATCATGCACTAAGCTCCAGAAGCCCCACATTCTCTCCTGCCCACCAATGACCAGGGTCTGTCGGTGTTACAACAGCAGCCCCCGGCAAGTATCCAGCAGGGAGAGCTCAACTAGGGCAGGGCTGTGACAGCTACCTGAAAAAAAGGAATGTAATTTAAATACACTTCTTTCCTTTGAATTGATCCATTCATAATTTTTAGAATATACTAACATTACAAAAACCATTAACTCCCCCTCCCACTATTTTGGTCTTTTTGTAGTACAACTGTGAATAGGAGAACAGGCCCCTTGTATCAGCATACCTATTTCAAATAGCGGACACAGGAAAATTATTTCATAAAACTATGTTATTGAAGATGTATCAAACAGAGAACGATGAAATTCAAATGTTCTGTATTTATATCACTTACAACACATTTAGATTAAGCTATCTAACATAAATTTCCAATGAAACGTCAATTTAGGAGTCTAAAGTCAGGCAAGCCAATACAAGTTTATGAAGTGGTTCTCTCCTAATGAAATTAGGAAATAACACGAGAGGAAATGAACAAATAGCTACCAGTCTTATATTGGAATAAAATGTGCTATGATGTTGTTAAAATGTATGTCTAATATGTTGAAAGAATCATGTTGTTACTGTTCTTTTTAAAATATCCGGTACTGTATAGTCCTTTTCAGTGTATTCCCCTTTCTTGTATTAGAACACTTACATCATAAATGGAGTCCATAGCAATTCTTACAAATCACTTGGGTAGAACAAAGCCACCTAAAACTTCCCGCTGTTATTATCCTGAAACTATAGATGGCAGCTCAGTTTAATTCAGGTTCTGAATGTTTGGAAAGACCCAACAGTACCTGAAGCAGTCTGTTCTAACAGATGAGTGATGCTTTTTGACTAAAGTAGAGTTAGGGGGAATTGGACCTTAATCATTGCCATTTGAAAGTTCTGTGTTCTAGAACCCTAACATTATAAACCGCCTACAGAGCCAACTGCAGTGTGCATTAACACAGTAGTTGAAAACTATGATTTATTGTACATTTATTTTATTGTACAACTGACAATGAGAAATGCAGAACCAGAATATTTTGTCTGATGGATGGCTGCATTAGACTGTTGTATGTGAATGAAAAAATGAGTGTTTAATATAATCAGCTAAAGAATCAGATGATACTTATATATGACTCTGAGGAATAAGTGGTTCAGCTGGCTAATTTACAAGCCTTTCATCTCACCTTGATTTGAATCTAAATTTGATCACAAGTTAAAACAGATTCAGTACTTTCCTCCTGGTTCCTCATATTGGCTGCATATTGTCCCTTTACTCACTATTTTCATAATTTTTCCTTAGGCAAAAAGGTGTCATTGAGTGACTAAGGACTTCAGTTTTTCATCTGTACATTGGTAACATCAAAAACATTATCAAGTGATGTTAAGTATCAGAGGGGTAGCCGTGTTGGTCTGGATCTGTAAAAAGCAATAAAGAGTCCCAAGCAACAGATGTATTGGAGCATAAGTTTTCGTGGGTGAGTACCCACTTCGTCAGACGAAAGCTTATGCTCCAATACATCTGTTAGTCTTTAAGGTGCCACAGGACTCTTTGTTGCATTATCAAGTGGAACAGTTTTATATTATTTGGCAAGCTGTGTGCAGGAGAGGCCAATGACAAGCAAAATAAGAAAGCAGCAGGCAAAAATGGAAGTTCATTGGCAGAATTGTAGTGTCATGAGTACTGAAATTCATCTGATTCACTCCACATTTTTTACAGACAGACAGGCATACACACACACACACACAGAGGAGATGCAGATTATTTACTGTATTACTACAGGACAATGTGGTAGAATTACCTGAAGTTAATACTTGATGTTTCCAATCAAGTTACCATATAGTAACAATGAGGTATCAGTCTTTCACAACAATTTATGTAACCACTGTTTTGTAAATATAATCAAAGCAGCACCATTCTATATCAAATCTCACAACCACAAATTATGGGACTAGGACCTTCCCTGATTGTGAGCATGCTTGTGTACCAAAGCAAAGCATCATTCATATAGCAACACAAAAGTATGCTCTAGCACCATCTACCCCACTCTGAAGGGAACGCATATCACGACAAGCAATGTAGGTTGGTTTGCTTGCTTTCAAATACAAATATATTGCATGTGTCATTGTAACCCTCATTTTGGTGCTGGCTTAGTACCTGTATGATTTGTTAACAGGAGAGGGGTACCTTATAGTCTTTGAGCAGCTCCAAAGTTTCTGTCACCTGGCCTCATTTCTCAGTGCTGCTGGTAGATGCCCAACTCATGGTGTGCTAAAGAATAAAGCAATTTGGCGATGCCCCCAGTGAGACAATATTTTAATCATACTAAGGCTCCCCCAGTTGAACTCACAAATAATTCAAATTCACACAAGCAAACCAATTAAAAACAATAACTATAAACTTCATGTAAGGATTTGATCAAAGAGAAATAGACAATCAGTAAAAACATAAAATGGTTAAAATGACTAGAGATACTAATAATGCTTTTCAATTACTAAATGCTATGCAGGCAAGCATACTAGGTCACATGATCACACATTCCCCCAATGTTCCTAAACAAAAGTGCTTTCCCCCCTTGGGTCTCTCTGTCCCCCATGTCTCAGGTACCAAGTGGTGCATAGGAAGACACATTGTAGACTTTTACGGATATGCTGTTAGAAACAGATGTAAGCAGGGTCTGAATGAACTCTCCCTTGACAGCTAGTTGGGAAGGGAGAGAGACTTCAGGAACAAACTGTATTTACATGAATACACCTACTCTGCGTAGATATCCAGCAAACAGGAGCTGTGTAGGTCCAAGTGATCAACTTTGGCTGGTGTTGGGTTGGGTTACAGATCACTTTAGTACTGAATGCAGGGGTAGTGAAATGTTATTATCAATGTATTGTCTTTATTGTATGAGTAAAGGGGAGCAGAACTGTGCTTAACTTGTCCCAAATGAGGAGGTCACCCTCAGCTGAAAGGACCTTGTTAAGCCAGGGGCTCGAATGCCAGACCCTGTGAAAGCAGAGAGGGGTGGGGACAGGTGTCCCAACCAGGGGGTGTGGATGCTTCCTAAGGGTCCCCAGTCTGGTTTACCCTGTTCCTCCCCACTGTTCAAATATAGAGCTAAATAAGCTCCTATTAAGTGCTCAATAAGAGCTGAAATCACTTGTGGTGGGACAGAATTTCTGCCCAGCCTGCTAAGAGCTGACAATCACTAAGAGACTGCCCTGCAGAGGTGACAGCAGAGAGGCAGGTGGTAGCAGAAGGTAACTGATGGACAGCTGGCGGGAACAGCTGGTGGGAGCAGCGAGCAGCCAGCCAGCGGAAGCGGCAAGCAGGCAGCTGGCAGACCGGAGCAAGTGCCCGGATGGCTGCACCTCTGAACTCTGGGTCTTCACTGACCGGGGCAACAACTGTGAGTGGGGTGGTTTGGGCGGGGCGGGGTGGGGCTGGGAGAGGAAACACACTACAGGAACTTTGGTGTTGGATTCAAGAACCTTAAGCAAAAGAAACAGCCCAGTGTACTCTGGGGTGGGTATTTTGCTCCTTGCTTTTATGTTTATGAATCCTGATTGTGCTGTTTTTCCTGATTAATGCTAGGTTACTTTTATTAAAGAAAACTCTTTCTACCGCAGACTCTGTGATTGCAAGGGGGAAGAATTGCCTCTTAGAGGCGCCCACAGGGTAGCGTGTAATTTCCCCAAGTTACCGGGTGGGGGCTCGAGCCGGTTCTGTGTTATATGGTTGAAAAGAAACCCCTAGATATTGAACCTGGCCCTTCTTGCTGCCCACTCCAACTGGCAGAAGGGTTACACTTTCTTCGTTATAATGGGAATTTATAGATCAGGTCTCGATGATCCAGGTAGATGAAAGCTCTTTTGCAGGTGCAATGTGCCTTAATGTGCAAAATTAAATCCTAATTACCTGACTAACTATAATAGGGTACTCACTCAGGATCCTTTTCTGGCTGAGTGGTCAGGAAACAGAAGCAGGCAAGCGGGTCCTCCCTCAGGATTTCTGGAGAGGAACTAACCGCCCACTCCATTTCTGGAACGGTGCTGACGGTCTTTAAAGTTTGGAACCCAAAGGTTCAGTTGTAAGCAGGTTGGTCTCTGGATCCAGAATCCCAGACCTGGTGTGGGCTAGTTGCAGGGCAAGCAGGCTGCAGGCAGTGGCAGGAGAGACAGGCTGTCTCCTCCTGTTGCTGGCAGGAGGAACGGATTTGTCCCTTCCTGAGGCTTTTCTGCAGGATGAGACCAGTAGCTGGGCCTGGCAGTGCTGCACTCCCAGGCAAAAGAGAGACCTTCTCTCTCCTCCACTCCCCAGCTGGCCTCTGCTACGTGGGCTATTCACAGCCTTCCTCCTACTTTTCTGGGCATCCAGGGCTCTTCACAGGCTCAGAGACTGCTTGCAATCTGCCTGGCTGTCTTGTACTCTCTGATTATCTTCTAGGGACTGGGGTTGTCTTCCCTCTACCCAATGGTTGAAGGAGGAGGGTTGCCAGGGTGATTTGGGGAGGGTGGGGGGAAAGAGGTCGCATCTCCCTCCCCTTCCTTTCTGCTGCCTGGGAAGTCAACAGTGCATGAGTCTGCCATGGACCCCATGGGGGTCCAAAATGTGTTTCTCTTCTGGGAGTACATCCCCCTGGCTAAGGGAGGGTAGGGCTACATCATTCTGATTAAAGAGTAATGGCTAATTAAAAAATATCCATTCCATTGCAAGACATGACTGTGCACCGCTGACATCATTCTGCAATGTCCTCAAGCTTTCTTTAGAAAGGGCCACAAAGGGCATGGCTACACTTGAGATGTAGAGCGCTGTGAGTTAAACCAGCCCTCGGAGAATGCAGCAGGGAAAGTGCTGCCGTGTGTTCATACTGTCAGCTGTAAGTGCACTGGCATGGCCACATTTATAGCATTTGCAGCAGCATTGGGAGCAGTGCATTATGGGCAGCTATCCCACAGAGCACCTCTTCCCATTCTGGTGCTGTGGCTTGTGGGAAGGAGGCAGGAGGGTGTGGGGCATTCTGGGTCCTGTCCCAACGCCCCATGATGCATCGCTTCGCATCCCAGCAATCCCTGTGCTTCCGTCCACATTTGGTGCCATCTTTCAACGTTTTTTGTACTGCACGCTTTGTCTTCCCTTTTGGTCTTCAGGAATGGATCCTGAACTGCTGAGGAATATGCTGATGGGTCTTGCCAGCACGTCACAAATTGCAGTTGAGTTACTTCTTAAGCTACAAACTGACAGTGAGGAGTCCGATGATGATGTCGACTTGCAAAACGCATATGACACGAGATTGCTTGTGGCATTCACGGACATGCTCATCACAGTGGAATACCACTTTTGGGCTTGGGAAACAAGCACTGAGTGGTGGGATCACATAGTCATGCAAGTCTGGGATGACGAGCAGTGGCTGCAGGACTTTCGGATGAGAAAAGCCACTGTCATGGGACTGAGTGCTGAGTTCGCCCCCACCCTGCAGTGCAAGAACACGCGATTGAGAGCTGCCCTGCTGGTGGAGAAGCAGGTGGCTATTGCAGTCTGGAAGCTGGCAACTCCATACAGCTACTGATCGGTCACTAACCAGTTTGGAGTGGGAAAGTCGACTGTTGGAATTGTGTTGATGCAAGTCTGCAGGGCCACTAATCCTGCTCAGAAGAACTGTGACTCTGGGTAACGTGGGTGACATTGTGGCTGGCTTCGCACAAATGGTTTCCCTAACTGCGGAGGGGTGATAGATGGGACGCATCTATCTATTCCAATTCTGGCACCAGCCCACCTAGCCTCCGAGTATGTTAATCAGAAGGGGTATTTCTCTATGGTTCTCCAGGCGCTTGTGGATCACTGTGGGTGTTTCATTGACATTAACACAGGCTGGTCCGGAAAGGTGCATGACGCACGCATCTTTTGGAACACAGCCCTGTTCAGGAAGCTGCAAGCCGGGACTTTCTTCCCAAACCAGAAGATCACAGTAGGGGAAGTCGAAATGCCCATTGTGATCCTTGGAGACCCCGCTTACCCTTTAATGCCGTAGTTCATGAAACCCTACACAGGGAGCCTTGACAGCAGCAAGGGGTGGTTCAGCAACAGGCTGAGCCGGTGCAGAATGACTGTGGAGTGCGCTTTTGGCCATTTAAAGGGCCGCTGGTGCTGTCTGTATGGGAAGCTGGACCTGGCCGATGACAACGTCCGCATGGTTATATCTGCATGCTGTACCCTCCATAACATTTGTGAAGGGAAGGGTGAAAGATTCACTCAGGCATGATTGTTTCATGGCCGTACTGTCCTCTGGGTTTCTGTGCCTTGGGGAGAGCCAACAGCAGCAGGGGGCCCCTATACTGAACACTGTCCCTACAGTTTCGACAGGATGAGTTCGTCCTGGAAGATTTCTTGCTGCTGAGGGTGACCTGGGAAGCAAGGGAGGGTCTTCTACTACAGTGCGACTTCCACCCTGGCCCATATGCAGCTTGCCTGTGTGCAGCGATGGTCCCCAAGCCTGTCATGGCACAGTGGCGCGGACATGTTAGCCTTACTGGGACAAGGAGCATAGTAGCTCTGCCAAAGAACCTGCACAAGCGGATTTCCCAGCTTCTGCATCAGACCTTTGAAGGCCGATTACTGCGATGTGAGAGAGCACATCAACACCCTATTCCACATCTAGACATGCATGCAGCTCTAATCCTCCTCGTCCCAAGAGCCTGCACTGAACAACTTCCTTCCCAAAATAAAAGCCACTTACCGGGCACCTCCTCTGCTGTTTGTTCTTCCCCAAGCACTGTCTGCTGCCACTGGCTACCTTCCTCCTGGCTTGAAAACAACTCCTGGCTGCATGCATTTAGGGATGCCAGGCTATCCCCCTCCTCCTCAGCACCCTCACTCCCACTTTTCTCCTCCTCCTGCCTTGTTGAACTGGGCTCTGAAGTGTCCATGGTAGTCTTCGGAGTGGAGGTGGGGTTGCCCCCAAGTATCGCGTCCAGCTCTTTGTAGAAACGGCAGGTCGCGGGGGCAGCACTGGAGCGGCAGTTTGCCTCACACTCTTTGCGGTAGGCATTCCGCAGCTCCTTCACTTTAACCCTGCATTGCAGTGCGTCCCGTTCATGGCCCCTTTCCATCATGTCCCTTGATATCTGCCTGAAGGTATCGTAATTCCTACGGCTGGAGTACAGCTGGGACTAGACAGCTTCCTCCCCCAAAACACTGATGAGGTCCAGCACTTCGCCATTGCTCCATACTGGGGGTCGCCTGGTGCATGGAGGCATGGTCACCTGGAAAGATGCACCGAGAGCAATCCATGCCTTGCTGAGCAAACAGGAAGGGGAATTTCAAAATTCCCAGAGAATTTAAGGGGCAGGACTGATGGTTGGTCACCTGAGGGCAGGGCAGTAGAGTTCAAAGTGATGACCAGAGTGGCTAGAACAGGCATTGTGGGACACTTCTGGAGATCGATCAGAGTGCATTAATAGATCAGGGCGTCCACACTGGTGCCGCTGTGCTCCAGCTGGGGCGCAAAAAGCGTTATGCTTCTTGTGGAGGTGGATTACCAGGGGCACTCCATCCGCGGAGTCCGGGTGCTCTATGTGCCTTGCCAGTGTGGACACATCAGGAGTTAGGGCGCCTGGGGCTGCTTTAATGTGCTCTAACTCACAAGCGTAGCCAAGCCCCAAATTTGGAACTTTCAGTCAGTGATTGTTTCTTGTATAGAGCCTATGTAGCACCTCTGATGCTGTTCTGTGAATTACTGCCCATGACATTTATTACAAGCATTAACAGCAATTTACCCATCATTAATCAGAGCAGTCAGTTACAGTACTTCTCAGTCATTCTGCACCCTTACTTTACTAGCTGGCTAAAATATTTTATGCCACCATTAGCCTCAAAACTTCAATAAACTGCTTGTAAATTTAGACTCAGGAGCCTGAAAAGTGTAGTACCCTATTTGTGGCTAATTTATAGTCTGTATTTATGTTTGTGCCAGGACCTGGGCTTTCCCACTGATCCAGGTTTGAAATATGTAGTCATAAAGTGTACTCTTGTGTTGGGCCATCAGATTAGAAGTTGAAAATCATGGTCTTCTTAGTGGAGCCATTAGTTATAGAGTTATGCATCATAGCAGAACATACATCTTCATATCTACAAACTTATATTTATCAGTTGAGGCACTTAACACATTACCTGTAGGCTAACTGAAATTTTCAGTTTTATTTATAGAACTACTAGAAGGTATGGCAGATACTGTAAGGTAGATGGCACCTACAAAATGAGAGACAACTGTTTGCTACACAAGTGTAAATATTTTTTTTTGAAAACATTTTAGTATGAAAAGCAATTTCAGTTTTACAGTACATATCTTAATCGAAAGGGAGCATCTTTTCATGAGTGAGGCCTCATTTTCAAAATCAATGATAATGGAGTAGTGGCTGCAATCTTTATTGGTAAAAGGAAACCACTGATTATAGCACCTAAAGGTAAAGCAACTGCATATGTATGCCTTTTTATATTGTCAGAAAAGCCAATCTAGCTATACATTTATACCAAAGACACCAAAGTGAGGAAAGAAAGTACTAGAGTGCCTTTGCTAACATACCTACTAATTTATCTGTGAATTCACACTAGAAATTCAATCTGTGTGTCAGTTCAGAAAGCTTTGTAACAAAAGCATTTTACAAGTTAAATGATTTTCTGGAAATCATTTTAAGCTGGTCATTCTGCTTAATCAGCATGAAGTTCAGTACTGCATCAGATTACTAAAGCATACCATTACCCCCAAGGGCTTCAAATTCCATCAGTTTCATCTCAGTCATTTTGCCATGAGCTATGCAATTCCCATAACATGATCCAGGTCTTGGAAATAAGGGTAGGAATACTTAAAATATCAACATTCACTTGTCGGACATACTCTATGCTGATAAAATATTTATTTCCAGATGTTTGGTTTCATAGTTTATTAAAACAGACATACTGAACAGATTTAGTTTTATCCCGCTCATGCTATATAATAATGAGCTGGTCAGAAACATTTTGATGAATTATTTTTTGGTCAGAATTTTTTGATATTTCACAGAGGCTATTTGATTTCAACCAAATTCTGATGGAATCCTACCTGATTTCCTGCCAGCTCACCTGCCTGGCTCTTTAGCAACTGTCTTGATGAGCTGAGGAGAGGCTGGGAACTTGGAAGCCCTGGCAGTCCCAGGTTCCAAGCTCCCAGACTCATGACTCCTTGGCATCCCAGGCCCCATGGCGTCAAGGCTCCCTGACTCTGGGGCAGCCAACTAGGGTGGACTGCCCAGGAGACAGGGTTCCAAGAGCTGGAAAGTTCAGGCCTGGCTTGACTTAAGTAACTTGCCTCAAGTGGGCATGATTGGGAAGGTGAATGGAAGGTTAAACTATCATAACAAGCTATATTCTGGAGTCAGGGTGGCTCAGTAAGATCAGCAGGGACATCCTGAATGTAAGATAAAGTAGATGTCAGATTATGCATGAACTGCGCATGGACAGAGTGTGCTGTAGAGGGACTGGTTTGTGAAAGGTAACCAAGCCAGGCATGACATGTATGGTGCAATGTTTAGTTAGGGTCTAATATTGGTAGAAACGTGTATAAGAAAAAAGTTTTGTTGAATTTTATATATATATATATATAGATAAGAAAAAAGTTTTGTTGAATTGAACAAGTTTCAACAAAACTTTTTTCTTATCTATCTATCTATCTATATATATAGTGCCAATCTATAAAAAGGGAAATAAGGACAACCCGGGGAATTAGACCAGTCAGTTTAACTTCTAAACCTGGAAAGATAATGGAGCAAATAATTAAGCAATCAATTTGCAAACATCTAGAAGAAAATAAGGTAATAAGTAACAGTCAGCATGGATTTGTCAATAACAAATTGTGTCAAACAACCTGATAGCTTTCTTTGACAGGGTAACAAGCTTTGTAGATGGGGGAAAAGTGGTAGACATGGTATATCTTGACTTTAGTAAAGCTTTTGATACTGTCTCGCATGAAACTTCTCATAAACATACTAGGGAAATGCAACCTAGATGGAACTGCTATAAGGTGGGTGCAAAACTGGTTGGAAAACTGTTCCCAGAGAGTCGTTATCCGTGGTTCACAGTCATCCTGAAAAGGCATAATGAGTGGGGTCCTGCAGGGATCAGTTTTGGGTCTGGTTCTGTTCAATATCTTCATCAATGATTTAGATCAGTGGTGGGCAGCTTGCAGCCCGCGGGCTGCACACAGCCCGTCAGGGTAATCCACTGGCAGGCTGCCAGACCATTTGTTTACATTTGCATGGCCGCCGGCAGCTCCCAGTGACTGGGAATGGCGAACCGCAGCCATTGGGGACTATAGGAGGCTGTACAAATGTAAACAAACGGTCTGACGGCCCGCCAGTGGATTACCCTGATGGGCCGCAGGTTGCCCACAACTGATTTAGATAATGGCATAGAGAGTATACTTATAAAGTTTGCGGAAGATACCAAGCTGGGAGGGGTTGCAAGTGCTTTGGTGGATAGGATTAAAATTCAAAATGATCTGGACAAACTGGAGAAATGGTCTGAAGTAAATAGGATGAAATTCAATAAGGGCAAATGCAAAATACTCCATTTAGGAAGGAAAAACCAGCTGCACACATACAAAATGGGAAACGACTGCCTAGGAAGGAGTACTGTGGAAAAGGATCTGGGGGTCATAGTGGATCACAAGCTAGATATAAGTCAACGGTGTAACACTGTTGCAAAAAAAGCAAACATCATTCTGGGATGTATTAGCAGGAGTATTGTAAGCAGGACACGAGAAGTAATTCTTCCGCTCTACTCTGCACTGATTAGGCCTCAACTGGAATATTGTGTCCAGTTCTGGGCGCCACATTTCAGGGAAGATTTGGAGAAAGTCCAGAGAAGAGCAACAAAAATGATTAAAGGTCTAGAAAACAGGACCTATGAGGGAAGATTGAAAAAAGTGGGTTTGTTTAGTCTGGAAAAGAGAAGATTGAGAGGGGCATGATAACAGTTTTCAAGTACATAAAAGGTTGTTATAAGGAGCAGGGAGAAGAATTGTTCTTCTTCACCTCTGAGGATAGGACAAGAAGCAATGGGCTCAAATTGCAGCAAGGGAACTTTAAGTTGGACATTAGGAAAAACTTTCTAATTGTCAGGGAGGTTAAGTACTGGAATAATTACCTAGGGAGGTTGTGGAATCTCCATCACTGGAGATTTTTAAGAGCATTTTAGACAAACACCTGTCAGGGATGGCCTAGATAATACTTGGTCCTGCCATGAGTGCAGGGGACTGGACTAGATGACCTCTTGAGGTCCCTTCCAGTCCTATGATTCTATGAATTTGGATCTGTGATGTACCCTGTATCCACCCCTGCATTTGAGGCTGATCAACTCAGCATAGCTCTGCTGAATGCCAAAGAAAGGAACCTGAGTGACAAGATCAGAGTTGAACTGAATTTTTGGAGAACAGAATGGAAGAGATCTTGGGGAACTCCAACATAGTGATGGCATGACTCAGATTCCATTCGTCTGGAGCAGGCAGTGTATAGTTTATTATACATGTAGTTTTACTGTCAAGGATTGCAACCCAGTAGTTTAGCAATGGCACTGGGAGGGTTCAACTTTGAGGAGGTTTCCAGGGCATGATTAAATCTAAAGAAGGCTCCTATGGACTCCTAAGGAAGTATTAGGGGGAGACTGGAACCGGGTAGAATAGACAGTCCAATTAGTAGCACTGGATAAAAATGTAAAAAGGAGAAACAAAAAACTATGATGTTACAAGACTTAGTATTGCGAAATGGAGCCTTAAACCAGCAGGTAAAGGACTTAAAGAAACCCCCGTTATTCCCAGAAAAGATTGTATTTCCTGTTTGTCTGTGGGGAAGGGCAATTTAGAAATTAACCCTGCCCTCTGGTGATCAATACTCAACCCTTCTTTACCTGTGGAAACCCCTAGGAAGGTTACCTCTCTCCTAACCAGTTGTGTTTTTTTCCACTATTTAGTTTTAATCCTGCCCACAGCAGACATTGCAAAGCCTCCAACAAATCTTGTTTGTGCTCCTCCTGTATAGGGGAGTGTATCAATATGCCATCCATGTACTGGATGAGCCTATGCAGACAAGGAAAGTCCTTGAGACACTGTTTAATCGGAGCATAGAAAATAGCCAGAGAATCTTTTTATCCCTGGGGCCATACGGTCCATGCATATTTTACAGCCCTCCAATGTGAAAACCTTCTAATACTGACACTTCAGAGCCAGGGCGAGGGACTGGAACCCATTACTAACATCTAGCCAGGAAATCTACTTCATTCTAGGAGAGAATTTTGCAATTGTCTCTGGATAAGCTGCCATTATAAGAGCCAAAGATTTTGCTCTATCATTTACACTCCTATAGTCAATCTCCACTCACCTCTCAGCTTCTGCATTGGCCAGGATGTGGAATTACACACAGAGGACATTGGTTTTATTGCACCATGTTCTAACAGTGCCTCCACTATGTCCTGAATTGGACCTATGGATTCCTTAGGTATGGGATACTGCCTCTGGGGTGGTGTGTCCTGTCTTTCAAGTGAGATCTGGATGTCCATCCAACCACATTCCAGTTTGGATTTGACACAGACATCCCCAAAAGTTTTTACTAGTTGGGGTACCCATAGGTATGTTGGGGCACCCAAAAGCTGTGTCTTTTTCATACTGTACAACTACTTCCCGTATACTCTTAATTGATCCGGTGGTTGCAGTCATGGGTATGACACCTCCTTCTTTGGTCCCCCAAAGCATCATATTGGCCAAATTCACTACTAATCTAATTTCCACTAGCACACAAATCTCCAGAATCTCTTCTTGTGAATCCACTACCATTATCATATTCTTTTCTTCACTATCCAGCTACAACTGATGGCTTTTCCCTGACCTGAACTGGGCAAGTTACTCCAGTAACTTCCTGAATCCTCTGTTGCTTTGGCCCTTCTGACAAGTGCCCTGTCACAGTTATTGCTGCCCCCCTATCTAGTACCATGTCCTTTCCCACCCTCACTATAGTGGTTTTTACTGTGGGGCATCCCCAGCCACCCAGTAAAAGGGGTGTTACAAAGGACAGCTGTGGTGCAGGGGCCTGGCAACCCTATTGGGGCTAAGCTGGCTCTCATTCAGAGCCCTCAATCTCTTTATTTCTTCCTCCAATTCTTTTTTTCTTTCTTGAGCTTCAATAACACCATCTATGGTCACCCATTTTTCTAGTCTCCTCATCCCTTCCCCCAGAATCCCTTGCCTCTGGAGCTATATTCCACTTAAAAAAATCTTGGCTTCTGCCACTGACACCATTGTCCTATTCAATCCCCTCCAGTGCTTGGTTCTAGCTAACAAATTGTCCAAATTGCCAGGATCAGGATCAAACTGCAAAAGATACTCTTTGCATTCAAGGGGCAGCATAGCTAACAACGTTTCAATATGTGCCTTGTCCCTTCTCATTATTGTATTAAGCACATTATGCGCTTGCATGTTCCACCACTGAAGAAGGCCATCTGCTGATTCAATCGGCCCCTCCTTAGGGAGGAGCTTCATGTTAGACATTTCTGCTTGAGCTGATCTTAAATTATATAGCACTTTGGCCAACTGTGCCCCTAGAGCTGAATCATCAATGGTATGCCCTAGAACCTGCAAGCACACAATCCCCATAGATCTTTGCAATACCGTGTCCCAATCTTGCATAATCAAGTGGTTTGTGTCTCCAATCCATTGAGAAGGCCAAAAGGTGTCAGCATGCTGCTAAGACAGAGAATGGGTGTTTACCTGGTCTTGAGGCAAACTCCTACAGCACCATGCTTGCAATAATAAAAGAGAGGTGATCTACCATCCGAGGCTTCTACTGGTCAAGTGGCCATTCTTTGGCAGCAAAGGGGGGAGGAGAGGGCAGGAAAAGATTGATGTGCATTTTAACAAACAAAAACATGGAACCTCTTTCACAAAAAGACCCCATGTCTCATTCCTCACAGCTGGAAGGAACTTTATCTAGGGGTAACCCTCAGGAAAATGCATTTCAAAAGGTGACTGGCCTATAAAAGTGAGTGGCAAAACACCCCAGGTATTCATTTTATCTCCCTCTCACACCTGAAAAGACAAAGAAACCAGCCCCTTGGACTTTAGGGGCAGATCTTGGCTTGAGAATTTGGTCAGCAATGTTGCTGGGAACCTGTGATAAGAACTTTACCTTGAACAAGTCTAATGTTAAGTTTTAGTTACTTGAAAACATTTGATAATTTCTCTTGTAGCCATTCCTGACTTTAATACCTTGTACTTATACTCACTTAAAATCTCTTTGTAGCCAAATAAATTTGTTTTATTCGTTAATCAAAACTAACCCAGTGTTGTGTTTAAACTGAATTGTTTGGTAACTCCCATTAAAGTAGCAAACTGTTGTACATGGACCCCTTACAGGACCTATAATACCTGGTCTGTCCAGGAGACGGCTGGACAGTGCAGAACACATGTTTTTTGGTGAAAAATTCTGGACTGGGGGTGTGTTGGGGTCACCCTGCAAGTAATAACACAGGCTGGTGGAAGCCAGAGTGTGACTGGTGAGTGGCTGGCAGGCTATACACAGATACTCAGGGCGTTACCTGTATGCAGTTTGGCTGTCTGTGGGTGGCCTAGCTGGGAGCTACTGCACCACAGCATTGTGAGGCACCCAAGATTTCAGGGCACGTGGTGACACCTCTCACTGGTCTGGATTTCACCCTGGAATGTCATAGGCATGCACTGGAATTTCAGTGCTACAGCTGTGCTCGTATACAAATGATTGCACTGACATTAGACCTGGATGGACAGTTGGTATTATAATCAATTCCCCTTCCCTGTTTTGGTGGAGGGAGATTCAACGCCGTGAGTCCACAGCCCTTCAAACCCCTATACAATTCCACACTGTCTTCCCTCCAGAGGGGTCAACTCCCTCCCCTTTATTTTGTCTGATAACCACACCATGGCCAGAAAATGGTATTTTATACACCCCACTCAAGAAACAGTGGTGGAAGATACTCATTTTCGATTTTTACAAGCTACAGATTTCCTGGGGCCTAAGAAGTGGTATAAGAAGTGGTTCAGTAACAATATCAGGGAACATATTCTATTATGGCAGGATCTGGTGGGAGGCATATTTCAAGGACACAGAAATCCTAGGACAAAGAGGGATAGCAAAGCATTAGCAAAGCATATTAAAGTGGCACTGGAGTTGGGGTGTCCCTCTGGAATTCTGCAGACATTGAGGGACTGAACCTTAAAATTAGCTCCTTAATTGATGGATTTGGACAAGCCATTAAAGAGGAGGGATTAGTGCTTACACCTTGTGGCAAGAGGCATTAACTATTAGCAATATGCACTCCATTGCACAAATTTTACAGATATGTTAATCCATTTAAAATACTATTATTGATTGATTGAATGCTAATAATGTTTCTCAAGCAATTGCTTGTAGTATATATGGTACTGAACTTGTTATGCAGTTAGGTCAGGTGATTGAAGAAATAAAGTGGGGGGAGTGGTCAGAATCTTTAAACAGCACACTGATCTGAACCATGCTAATAGAAAAGGGAATTTATAATATTGGGGAAGAAAATTTGCAGTTTTCAAGGTTAGAAGGCCCAGGACCTGGGGCACCACATGAAATTAATAATTTGACTCTGCCAATTATAGATTGCTGTTCCTAGATGGACAGAGGGTCCTAAAGAATATTAACAGTATGGGTACCATAGGGAATGGAACTTATAAACAACATTATCCCTGTGTGAAGATGTCAACACAAGGAAGAGATGAAATAAACCCAGCTTGCTTGTGAACAAATAAAGCACATATGGCTCTGTGAGTGCTCGATGCAAATGATCCTGACCACCAGCAAGGAAGGTTGGGCCTGACTAATCATCAAGGAGAGAGTGAAAGAGGTGGTAAAAGCTTGGAGACACAGTCTGTGCTTTGGATCACCACAACTTTTTGTTTGGGACAACACCATGCCAGGGGAGCCTGGATGGATTTTGTCTGAACCTCACCTCCCTGACTCAGATTGGAGCCCATGTCCTTTGGCCAAGTGTGCTGATTAAGGAAAATGTGACAGAAGACATGACAGACAATACAGAATAGGGATCACTGGTGACAAATCTCGTTGTACCCATAACTGCTGTCTATTACCACCACTGATTTTAATACAGAAAAAAAATGGAACAATTGTTGCCGATTGCCCAACTAACAGCTGAGCAACAAGAAATTGAGGACAATACTGTACAGGGAGTGAAAACACCCTGGTGGGCTGTACAAGAGGAGGTGAGTTTGCATCCCCTGGTTCGTATTTTGAGCCTAATATTAATGGTGGTTCAAATGATTATAACTACTGTGACTGGGCAATGCCAGATGGCTATAGTAACAGGAACAGGTATGTTAGCCCCAGGCTAAAGAAATCCCTGGTACCATGGTAACCAAATGGCTGTTGCTCCAGGTTAATCAAGACACCTGGGGCCAATTAAGATCCTTCTAGAAAGCAGTGGAGATAGCTAGGTTGATTGGGACACTTGAAGCCAATCAAGGGCTGGCTGGAACTAGTTAAAAGCCTCCCAATTAGTCAGTGAGGCGCATGTATCAGGAGCTGTCGGAGGAAGCTGCGGTGTTGGAGGAACAAAGCAGTACAAATCCATATCAGGCGCAAGGAAGGAGGCCCTGAGGTAACGTGAAGGAGCTATTGAGTGGGGGCTGCTATGGGGAAGTGGCCCAGAGAACTGTACACGTCCTATTTCCAAAAAGTCAGCTACCATAGCTGCTACTATTAGGGTCCCTGGGCTGGAGCCCAGAGTAGAGGGCGGGCCCGGGCTCCCACCTCCCCTCCCCGACCAATCACTGAGACTGGGAGACAACAGAGACTGTGCAAAGGAGCGTTGCTTCTCCTCACCTCCCTTGCTGGCTTATGATGAAAATGGCTCAGTAAGCTCTGACCCTTGCCTCTAGAGAGAGAAGGGCTACGTGGAGGGTCACAGTGAGCCTCTGAGGCTAGCGAAATCTGCCAGGAAATGCAGGACCCACGGAAACAAGACTAAATGTAAGATAAGGTAGAGGTCAGATCATGCATGGACAGAGTGTGCTGTACAGGTAATGGTTCCTGAAAAGTAACCAAGACAATCATGAAGTGTATGATGGAAATTATAGTTAGAAACTCCTGCTGGTAGAAATGTATATAAAGAAAAGTTTTGTTGTATGACTTTGGATCTGTGATGTACCTTGAATCCACCTTATGCATTTGAGTCTGATCAACTCAGCATAGCTTTGCTGTATGCCAAATAAAGGACTTGAATGAGGAGACTGGAGTCAAACTGAGCTTTTGGGGAGCTGAGTGGAACCCCAAACAGACTGAATGGCAATTCCCTTTCATTGAGAATTTCAAATTTTTGGGGTTTTGCTCCTAATCAAATTAATTCAAATTTTAAAAATATCAAAACCCTCTTTGAAATGGAACTGCCATTCTCCCGCCAACTCTAACAATACTTGCTTGTCTTTCTGTATGCATCTTTTCAAAGTAATTTATACAGTTACTTTCTAATTTGGCCAAGACTATTTTTCTATAGATTTGTATGCTTAAGAACTTGGATCAAATATTTGGTTTTTGATAAGAATAATAAAAAAAGATAATTGCTATATAAAGCATTTGGACATATGCAGAAATTTTCAAATGTGGTTCCTATATTAGGTGAGCTGCTCTGAAGTTGCATGCTCAAAGTGACACTTAAAAAAGATACAGCACACCTAAGTGCCCAAATGTGGAACTGCATGGCCAATTTAGGTGCCCAAATTAGGTTTATATAGGATTGTGAGGAACTTCAGAAGGGCCTACCAAAACTAGGCAATTAAGCAAGATGGTGATAAATGCCATTTGATGTAGGAAAGTGGACAGTAGTGCATATTAAAAGGAAAAATTCGAACTACTCATGCACATTGATGGGTTCTAAATTCACTGCAAATAAAAAGAAAAATCCTTAGATGTCATTATTGACAGTGCCTTGAAAACATATGCCCAATGCACAGTTGCAATAAAAAAGTAAATATGATATCAGGTTGCATTTAGACAGGGCTAAAGAACAATACTGAAAATATGATGTTACATGAATCAGTGGTACTTCCTCACTGTATACCATGTTTGGTTTTGCTCATTCCAGTCTCAAAAAGATGTAGCAGAATTTCAGAAAGAGGAAAGACCCAGAGAAGGTAATGAAAGAGATTATTGACATGGAAAGACTTGCACATGAGATTTAAAGATTTAGTGCCAGAGTTGAAAATTGAAACTTTTTTGACAAAAACACAATACTTTTACAGAAATGTTTGTGAAAAATGTCTCTTTTCAACCAGTTCTAATTACAATGATTTAATTTAGAGAAGAGATGTATAAGAAGTGACACAATTCAAATAATGAGGAATATAGCAGTACGACGGGTGGTCTTATTTATCGTCTTTCATTATACAAGAACAAGGAAAGAAGAATGAACTCAAAAGGCAACAAATGTTAAATTAACACATAATTGGCCTGCAAATCCCACTGACACTCTAAGGCAGTGGTTTTCAACCATTTTCCACTTGCAGACCCCTAAAAAATTTCAAATGGAGATATGGACCCCTTTGGAAATCTTAGACATAGACACAGGTTGAAAATCATTGTTTTATGGTAATGACAACCTTTCACAGACCCTTTAGACATAGTCTGTGGTCCACAGGGCTCCGCGGACCACAGGTTGAAAACCATTGCTGTATGGCAAAGCATTTAGTAGAACGCAAAAAAGGATTAGACAGTTACTTGAATAAGAAGAATATCACTGAGTTACATTAGATAGGATTAAAGTTATAAGGAATATCAGGCTATATGCAAATCAATAGCTCCCTAAAGTGAGGAGGAAACTTTGCTATTGTGCCATTGTTGCTTAATAGCCCATTATAGATAATTGTCACCTTCTTTTGAAGCATCTGGCATTGGCCACTAAACTGGATAGACCATCTTGATTCCCAAGTCATTTAAATGCACATTTTAAATTTTAATAAGCTGAAAGAGACCAGTTTAAATTTATAGTTTATCACTTTCCTTATTTGTTCATTCTTCATCTCTTCCTCTTTCCCACTCCGTTTCCTTTGTTTTGAGTCCTCTATTTCTGTGTGTCTTCTTGCTACCTTTTCCTATTTCCTTTTATTCCTCTCTTTTATCCTCATACCTGCACTACTCCCTCATCTTGTTTGTCTTCCATTTACTGCTATCCAGGAGCATTCAGGCCCCCATGGTGCTTTGTTTCTCATACTTTACATGTAACGCAATTCTTTTTCTTCCATTTTATCTTTTTAGTGCATACAAGGATCACCCAGCTCCATGCCCAGGGAGACATGTTGCTTACAGATTCCAAGCACATCTTGCAGCAATGAATTTCCAGACTTGCTTCAGACATATCTTCTATTATTCTTCACAGAAATATAACATGCTAGCCCTCTCTCTTCTCAGCTTTGTATGGATTCCAAGACCCTATACCTAACTCATTTGATTTGGCACTTGTTTCCCCATCTCCTGGAATGTAATGACAATCTCACACTAATGAACTCTTTTGTCTTCAATCTCTACATATCTGTCCAATAGTGTTTCAGACATATGTAGACTAGTTCTTTTTGAAATTGTTGTTTCCATTGCCATTACCCTCCTAGTGTTCCTTTTAAAAATACCACGCTTGAATTGTCTTTTTTCCCCCAGAAATACAAAGGTTACAGTGACTGTCAATCAATTGAAAGAGATGCTAATACAGTGAACCTCTTGTTCACAAACATCTGTTCAACAATAGAGTATGAATTCAAATAATGGCAACACTATAGAAGAAATGGATAGAGGAACTGAGATGAAAAGCTCTTATTGACGGATTATTGAATCTATCCCTCTTCTGTGAGAGTAGAATCTAGGCCCCTGGTAGCTTGTGAAAATTCACTGGCCATGGCTCCGTGCGGAGAGCAAGTGCACCAGCCACTCTGACTACTGAATCCCTCACCCATTCCTACACAGACTAAAGCCTGTGGAGAAGCATAGCAGACAGCCCAGCCCTTTGGACTGCATATAGGTTTGAGCATTTAGTTCAGAGGTTAAAATATTTTACTGGGGCTATGACAAGGATAGGGTGCTTGGATTGGGGTTGGAGTATTAACATTAATGTGAGTGTGAGGCACTCCATAGTATAGATCTTTGGCAAGGGTGTTTTATCAGTCTGTGACTATACCCTATAGCGGTTTCTAAATGCAGTATGAGGAGTCTATAGTGTTTTGTATGGAGAGAGCTATTTTCTCCATCACCAGCATTTTGGAGAGCTTGACCCTAGCTGAGTCGTGCTCAGCCCAGGTCATGAATTTTGGGTTCCCAACAAAGGTTCCACCTCGATGGTAAGTGGAGCCAGTTGGGAATTTTTTGACAAAACGTTTTCCACTGGAAAATGCCAATTCATCAAAACGGAAGCTGCAGGAATGGCTGAAGCCAACCCTATCTCCAGCTGTGGAAAAAAAAGAAATTCAATCGGAATGGCCCGTTTCAACATTTTCCAAACAACATTTTTTTTTGGTCTGAAATAACTTTTCATTTTGAAATTTTAGTCAATTTATTCTAAAAAAAGTTTTCTAAAAGGCTGATGTTGAAATGAAGTTTTAGAGTGATATGACCCAAACAGATTTCTCCCCACACCCTCCAGATTATGGAACTCTTTGCCAGAGGATGTTCTGAAGGCCAAGACTATAACAGGATTCAAAAAAAGAACAAGATAAGTTCATGGAGGATAGGTCCATCAATGGCTATTAGCTCTGTCCCTAAACTCTGTTTGCCAGAAGCTGGGAATGGGCGACAGGGGATGGATCACTTGATGTTTATCTGTTCGGTTCATTCCCTCTGAAGCACCTGGCATTGGCCACTGTTGGAAGACAGGATACTGGGCTAGATGGACCTTTGGTCTGACCCAGTATTGCCGTTCTTATGTTATTATTAGTTCACGAAAATTTTCAAGATTGACTTTTTGTCCCAATTTGGGACAGGAAAACACTGAACTCTCAAATTCTTGAGGGATACGAAAACCCTTTTCTGCCCAGGTCTAATTGTAAGGCCATTCTTTTGCATAGTAAAACATAATAGTGCATAGTGTGTCACTGTTCAAATACTGTCCACCAGCAATTTGGTTTGTATGCTGGTTCCAGCAGATCTTTGCATTTGGCTGGTGTAAGTACAAATAAACAATTAGAGAGTACCAGAAGACCAGTAGAAACAGAGTAAATTGCTTAAGGAAGTTTAGAGCTCTAATTGCAGAAATTAGACAGTAATCATCCTTTTGAATTCACCTGGGTGTGGGCTTGCCCACAGGCCTTCCGTTGCATTGGAGTGAATGAAAGGAAATTAAAATGGAGCCAAAATAGATTTCCTCTGCTTTCAAAACTGGAGCTTTGTTTTGGAAATCCATACAATTACCTTATAATGTTTAATATTAGGGTATACATAATACATAAACACATTGACAGCATTGTACAGACTATGTTATATTATTGTCAGGGCTACACAGAGGTTTATGGGGGTCCAGGACAAAATCTGAAACTGAGGCTCCTGCCACTCTTCTAAAAAAAATTACCACTGAAGGGAGGACTCAAGGGGGTTGGTTGGAGAGCAAGCCCCTCACATTCACACCTCAGCGGTGACTTCTGGACCACAAGGCTGGGCCCCGCTCCCACCTCTGGGTGTTGCAACCTGGAGTAGGGCGCAACTGCCCCTCTGTCATGACAGAGTGGTGCTGCGACGCTGCATGCCAGGTTGCAATGCCACTCAGTTTGGGGGCCTGCTCAAATGGGAGGCCCAGTGCAAACTTCCCCTTTTGCCCTCCCTATCCCTTTTGGGTGGCCCTCATTAGGTGCTGTCAAATCAGCAGTCTAACGTGATGAATGTCACTACAATTTACAATTCTGTTTCCACAGGCCAATTTACGAGACGCTGGCTTCTCTAGCCAGAAAGTCTGAGTCTCAAAATTTTCACCATGAATTCCATTTGCCCAGGCTTGATTGGTTTTAATGATTTAAATTAAATTGAAGTGCTTTCCAGAAATACAAGTATACAGTCAAAGGACAGACCGACAGCTAGGCAGAGGACAACAACAAAAGTGATTTTTCTATACAAATCGATAAGACAATTTAATTGTTTTACCACAACTGAACCCCAATCATGTAACAGTCATTTTTGCCATTTTTGTGTAGTGCCATTGTACACCACTTCCTTTTCCTTTGTGTATTTGTTCGTGTCTGCTTTCTTTTTTCTGTTTGATGTATAGTTTACACCTCATGTGTCAGAAAGAATTGTGGTTAAGGCAGTGGCTAAAAGTTTCAAAGGAATTTCTGCCTGCGGGCCGTGATTGAGAGGCTTTATTCCACCCAATAATTGTTGTTACCCTCTCACCTCCTTGTGGTGAACTTATGACTGGCTCATTATTGCTTTCTTAAAAGTGCGTGGAAACTTGTTTCATTAGGTTGACAAGTCTAAGCTAGTCTCCAGCATCCATGTCCATGGAGTTCAAAGGAATGCTGAAATTCCTTATATAGAGATCAGAAGAGGGGAAGACTCAGACTTCTCCCCAAACTATATAGAAATTAGCATGAGGGTGCGTATGAGGTATGAGTGTTCACTGAAAGCAAAAGGGATTTATGCCTAAAGCAATATCTTCAGGCTAGCACTAATTAGTTTCTCAAAAGCATATACCTGGGTCTGAATAACATTCTTAATGCAAAGATAGCATATGACTGAAATTAACTTGGATATAGGAATTTAGGGCCTAGATGTCATTTACACTGTAGCCCCTTTTCTCTGCTCTGTCAGAGTAAGAAGGTCTTAAAAGTGGGTGCAAAATATATTCTGCACAGTGGTGTAAAGGGACATTAAGGAAAATGAAGTTCCTTAAGGCCAGATTTTTAAAGGTATTTAGGTGCCTAACGATGAAGATAGGCACCCGTGGGATTTTCAAGAGCACCTAGGTACCTAAATCATCTGCATCTTTAGGGGCTTAAGTACCTTTAAAATCTGGCCCTTAGTATCTAGTAGGCTGATTCACTTGAAGAACATTACAGCAGAGCCAGGGCCGGCTCCAGGCACCAGCCCACCAAGCTTGTGCTTGGGGCGGCACCTGGAGGGGGGCGGCGCGGTGCGGCACTCCGGCTCCGGCTGCCAGGGAGAGTGGAGCCCCGGCCGGGGCTCGTCGCCCTCCCCCCCGGCGCTCTGGCCGCCGGGGAGAGCGGAGCCCCGGCCGGGCACTCCGCCCTCCTCCCAGGGCTCCAGCCGCCGGGGAGAGCGGAGCCCCGGCTGGGGCTCGCCGCCCTCCCCTGGGCGCTCTGGCCGCCGGGGAGAGCGGAGCCCCGGCCGGGGCTCGCCGCCCTCCCCCCGGGGCTCCGGCCGCCCTCCCCTGCCGCGCTGGGGGGGTGGGGTGGCCGGAGGCTTTTTTGCCTGGGGCAGCAAAAAAACCAGAGCCGGCCCTGAGCAGAGCACTGTAGATTGTACTGACTCTCTAATTGCTTCCGGATGCAATTCAAGCTGTTAATCTAAAGACCTATATGGATCTACTTAAAAAGTTTATTCTGTTTTGAAAAAAAATTCCACTGATTTGCAAGATATTGCCTCTACTGAAAATGAGGAATCCCAGTAGAACCATTAATTTCATAAGCCAGTAGAAACTTTTGAAGTGCAACTACTGTACCTGGGACACTGTCTTCATCCCATCCACTGCCTTGAGAGCTGAGATCACTTGACACACTCTCCCCAACAGCCTCTGTATTTATGTCTATGGGATTGACTCAAAAATGCACACCCCCTTGCTGGCACAGTACAACCTGAATTTGTTGACCTCCAGGACACAGTGCAAACCACTCTGCCTGCACTATATCTTTCTGTTTTGGCTTTTTGCCCAAAATTGGTTGGTGAACACAGGTGTGTTATAACATGAAGAATAGCTCTGGTGATCATGTTAGGATCGTAGCGTTTGGTCCCAGGACAAGAATAGCTTTAATGAAGTTTACGTTTTTAATAAATACCTAGCTCTTATGTAGTGCTTGTCATCAGTAGATCTCAAAGCTCTTCACAAAGGAGGTCAACATCTTTATTCCCATTTTACAGATGGGGAAACTGAGGCACAGAGGCAAAGTGACTTGCTTAGCAGGCCAGTGGTAGGGAAGGAATATAACCCAGGTCTCCTGAGTCCCTGTCCACTGCCCTATTCACTAGGATCTCCTCATGGCACCGAACTAGCCAGGGATCAGAAACACCCTGCTGGCCTTCCCCAGCCCCACCAAAACAGAGCAAGCACCATCCAGCTACAATTCCAGTATAGAGAACAAGGAAATCACCAGGAGGAGGCAGCCAAAAACCCAAAACCCCCAGCCCCATCAAGCAGCTCTAATTTGTCAAATTTTGATGTATGTAACAAGTAGAGAAGGTCAAATAATGTATTGCAGTGGAATCACTGGAGAAATTGTTTTATATGTATTTAAACACATTTCCCATTATTGAGACAACTGATGGAACTGGGCAAAGTAATGGATTAATATTTTCCCCATTCTTCAGCTCTTTGCTGTTCGCCAGCTCTAGTAACAAGGATTCTACTTTTGATTGTGTTAATCCTAAATATAGGGTCAGAGCCTCCGTCGGTGTAAGTGGGGCTAGCTGTATTGAACTCAATGGAGTTAAACCAATGTATCTATGCTTCAGTAAGCACACCATTGTGACATACACCAATAAGTGTATGTAGGACCAGGGGGATGCAGCTCCAAAAAAGAAAAAGCAGCTTCAGATATGATAAAAGCCTTAAATCCTTTTATTGAGTAGCCTGGCAGCTGTATGCTGGCAGAGCAGAGAGGCAAGCCTCTATTAAAGGTTTCTATGGCCATTCTACAAAGAGAGCAGTAGGAAGTGAGACAGCTACATAACTGACACTTCTAGACTGTTCTTTGTCCTTTCTGTCTGGGGTGATTTTTAGATTCATGCTAAAGCTCTGCGTCCCATTGCAACCTTGATGCACATTCTCCAGCACTGCTGTATTTTCAGCAGTGGGAATGAGAAGTTCTATGCAGAGGGCTGTCTAATAAAGACCAGAGTTGTGCTTCTAGATCGGTGTATGGTGCCCCCAATATTACTAAATAGAGCCCAGACTTGCACTCGTAATTCAGGTACAAATCCTTGAAGTCTAATGATTATATGCACAGTACTTCCAATAAGGGTAAAAATACTTTCCTCTCTAAGACAGAAGAGGCTAATTTAGATTCTAAGCCAGTATACTATAGTCTTGGAATGTCATTATGGTATGGTCATTGAGACCAGAATCAGGCCTCAAGTACAGAATATAGGATTAAGTATGACGTCTGACTTTCAGAGGTGCTGAACATCCATACCTCCCACTGATTTCAGATGGAGTTGAAAGTGCTCAGCACGTCTGAAAATTAAGTCCACAGATACTATAGTAATGGCTGCATTAGGGTTATCTAGATAGCATAGCGTAGCCTGCACAAGTGAAGTCTGTGTAGCTCACCTCTGGAATATGCTCTCTTCAAGTTAGCAAATTCATGTTTTTAGTGCCCTATTTTGAAAATGCAAGGTATTATCTATATATTTGATAGCTATGAATAATTTCATTATTGAAGGTACAAGAAAAGAACTGCAGAAAGAAACTAAACATGAGTTGTAAAAGAGGTTCTTAAAAATGCTCATCTGAAATAAAAACCAGAATGAGCCAAATTCTATCCTCAGATAGACACAGTTTCCATTGACTTCACTGGGGAGTGAGTGTAAGAATCGGAGGCTGGAATTTGCTCCAGTGGTGACAGCCCCAATTATAAAATGAAAAGTACACTAGTTGAAAATACATTTTTTCTCATCTGCCTGTCAAGTTCTCAGTTCAGTATTCCATAGTTCCCTTCCAAATCAGTTTAATCAAAATTGATGAGAGTGCATGGATGGTCTGAAGGTACAGAAAATGCACATTGGAAATATTGGGAAGGAGTAGCATGTTCAAATAGAAATAGCTGTAAAGAATGAGCATTCCCTGCCTTTTGCTTTTATCTCTTCTGAAATATATTACAATGAAAGCAGAGTTCAGTTTCTAATGTCACACTGATTAGGAAATTCTCCTCTCCCTCTCAACAGATCCTTCTTTAGGAAATTGAGTTTTTCCATCTTCATTCCTGCATGATCAGGCACTGTTTTCTTGCATCTGATGCCAGCTGCTCCAAGTGAAACAAAGAACCCTCACTTAACAGGGCACGCCCCGTTCTTGCCTTCTAGCACTACAGACACTACTCTGACGCCACTGGCTGCGTATCCATACTGTGCCATTTTTTTACGGTCCCTCTTATCAACGCCTTTACAGTCACATGCATCAAGACTGTTGACAGTGCTCCTGGCTCTCCCTCCACCCCCTGGGCTTGAAAGGAACAAACCTCTCTCTTCTCTGAGATCTCCCTGAAACAGGGCTCAGCTAGCCCTGTTCCTGTCTTCCCTCACTGCCTTCCTGTGTCCTTCTTATCAGCCTTGAGCTGATGGGTTAATTGGCTCTTTAGCTCACCCAGCACCCCCACCTGATTAGATTATTTCAGTTACCCCAATCAAACTTTTCCAGGGGAACTAATTGGTGTCAGAGGGATGAGAATGCAGGCTCACCTGTTAACTCCCTGCACTCTGGCACACCTCAACTCAAGCCCTTGCTTCCCACATACCTGTAATTTGCCTTCAAAAATTGATTTGAAATGTAATTTATTTGCAATTTTAAAAACTGGGTCAATTTTTCAGACTGACATCACTGGAGCCACACAGATTTCTACCAGCTGAGGAACCTGCTTTTTTTTTTTTTTTTTTGCCTTTCCCTCTTTTGTGGCTTGGGATATTCAACAGTTTTATATTTCCAAGTCTGTCATTCATGTCTGAAGTCCTTTGTATGACTTTAATGTTAATGTGCAAGAACAAATCCATGGTGGATAGAACAAAACCAAACTAGTACTTATACATTTTCTAATATTTATAGATCAATCTTTGGTATTTATGAAAGAGTTGCTGACTAGTAATGAAACAGAAGAGGATGGCAAGGTTCGGTGCTTTATAACAACTGTACTGAAAGGCTCTAGGTAGTTAAGATCATTCAGAACTTGGAGAAAGAGCATCTTAAAGAGGAATCAACTGCCAAGATTTCAACATAAAATTGTTTTTAAACAAAATAATTCCTTACAATAATAGCTGCTTTATGAAAATATACATTTCAAATGGATGTTGCTGTGCCTCCAGTTGTCTTCTTTCCTATACTTTTGGAGAGCTGGTGAGCATTTTTCAGATTTTTTTTCCCCCTAAATGGCAGGTGTCAACATTTCAATGGAAACGCCCAAAGAAATATTCTACCACCTTTGCAATGTTTTTGGCTTTTGGAACAGCTATAAAACTGATTGGAGTTTTTTTGGGGAAAAAAGACTCCAAGGAAATTTCAGAGACCGTAAAAAAATTTTTAAACAATTTCAAGAATTGTGTAACTGCTTTTTTTTCGACTGGCTGTAAATAGATTGTCTTTTTTCATTTCCAAGTCTCTAGTTCCTGCTGAAGCTTTCTCCAGTACTGGGGTGTCCAGCACTCAGTGCATGAGAAACCTGCTATTTGCAGAGTTCTGCAAAGATAAAGCAGTATACCACTTGACACAGTCATTTAACAAGTCTGCTGTGGTACCTACAATTGACTGAAGAAGCTAGCAGCGATTTCCCTTATGTCCAGTATTTGCGGGCCCCATCGTAGTTCCACATCAGTGGCAACGGACTGCAGCAATTTGCTCAGCTGGTTGAGTCTTTCAGGTTCATTGGGCACAGGGAAAATGTTAGCCTACTGTAGGCCACCTGCAATCTAAATACAAAGCAGTCACTCAAAATCTAAGGGTATGGCTGAGCCACCCAAGCTGAGTCAACAAAGCACCATGTGCTCACCAACTGCTACTAACTTTCTTGTATGTTGTAGCCCAAGTTTCTGGTCCAGCCTCCCAGCCTTAGTTTCTTCAGAGGGCTGGGGTACACTGAAACATCCCACATGAGCCATTGCCAATACTCCAGCTTCGCTCTATGAAATACTCCTTTTATAGGAAACAAGGTGAAAGAATTGAGACCATAATACAGTGAACATTTCACATTTAGAAAAGGAATCACTACTAGTGGTGACTTAGGGAAAAATACAGTATGTTATACTGATCACCGAATGACATAACTAAACAATACAATATACACATTAACTTCAAGCATGATCAGGTTCAGTGGAAGACCTTTTGACATGAAGCCAATCAAAAGTGACCACTCTTGCCCAACTGCTGAGCAGATACTTGGGCCCTTAGAACATCTGCATTAACGAATGGGTGTGATTATGTAATTCTCCTCCAGATCCATTTAATAGAATGTATAACAAACTGGCATGATCTTAGGGAATAGAGATGTATCTTTTAAAATAGATCATATTGCAAATTTACATCATCAAGCAATAATGTGAAGAGATGGCCAACCATGGCTGGGCTCTCTGACAGACAACTGGTTGGTTGCCATAGTAGCTAAGACAAAAATGCACATGATTGCCACCCAAAGATCATCAAAAATAGCAGCAAATAACAATACATTGCTTAGACGACGCTGAACAGAAAGTGGGATAAGTACAACTTCCTTGAGAACTGATGTGCCAAGGAACAATTTTAAAAAGAAGTTAAAGTCGGTTCCCTGTATTTCCTTGTATGTAATATATATAGAATGGACAGAGTTGTATAAGTATTTAGTGTTGAGTTACCAGGAAAATTTGAAATCTGAGTTTTGCTGTTAGCTTCATCCCATAAGCCTTCCTAATAAGTAAAAGTTATAGTATCTGTACAGCGATTTCTTGACATCATTTGCCCTTCCACTCATGCTTGATGGAGCCCTGCACAAATTTATGTAATCTGTGTTTTTCATGTGTGCTGTTACCAGACTGTTTCTTGAATTAGCATTGTGGTAAATGCAATGAGTATAGTACTACAAATAAAGGAGAAAACATCTGAGGCAATAAATAATTCAATGATGCTCTTCACTGTAACTGACTCTCTTCTGTGTTTCTTCAGGATCAAGAGACACCTAAATTATTCCACCCTGAAACAGTGAGCTAGAATCTTTGTTTCTTTGAACTGTGCATGGGGATACAAAAGCGTTTCCACTGGTTGATTAGTAGAGAGTGCTATATAGAGTGCATTATCACTTGTAAATAAACATTTGTTTAAAAATCATAAGTGGAGGAAAAGCCATAGGCTAACACATTGACTCTATGCAAGCTTCTTTCCTAGCAGACGTGATCAAATTCATGGTGCTCTGGACTCCAGCTTATGTGATGATTTTGATCTACAGCACAGTTTCCGTCCCCTCCTGCTCCCCTAAGAGACAACTGAGCTGTCAGTTATCAGAGGCTATGACCTCTGCCAGAGGAGTTTAGAGCAGTTTAAATAAAACAAACATTTTATATATAAGAACCCACCAATGTAATCTCTATGGGCTTTTCATTTGGAAAAAACATATTTCTGCTAGTATTTTTAGAACAAACTAGGGCAAAATCTGAAAACCTTTCCACTACCCAATGGAACTCATTGAGACGACATGCCTTGAGACTAAACTGGAAAAGTGAATGCCATTCTTTCATGTGGCAGATGAGCAGCAACCCCAGAAATCCAATGCACTATGGTATGAAGAGAAATGCATCATAGCTCAATCAGTGCAGTAATCTGCATCACTATGCCACCTGATTCAAGCTGTTCACTCTTTGCCTCCTTTCATGAAAAGCACAGAACTGAACTCTCCTGTAAATGCAACAAGTTATCCCTGAGGACTTCAAGGCCAAAGCCACTGTAAACACAGCAAAGGCTATTGGGACACATCACTTGAGCAACTGTTGAGAATCAACTGGAAGAAATAGAAGAAGTGACACGTTCACCCATCTTTTTGTTGCTCAGGTTGATGCTGCACTTGAATGATCAGGTAGATCTCTGGCGAAGATGGTGTCTTTTTATTGACACTTTACAAGATGTGTGCAACTGTTTGGTTAGGATGCAGACCTTGTTACATTCATTCATATGTGTCACTTTTAGATTAGACTACTATCGTGCAATCTTCCTAAGATAAGGCTAATACTAAAAAACAACCAAAAACTGAACTAGTGGAGAATTTGATTTCCCACTTTCTCAGCAGCGTTTTATGCCATGAGCCTATCACATCAGTGCTTCACAGTCTGGACGGTTGCCTACTCATTTCTGGCTGGAATGTAATGTGTTGGCTTTGATTTACAGTATTACTTTAATGAGGCTATTCACATGCTTAAAGTTAGGCACATGTTTAAGCCCCTTGGCTGAATCTGGGTCTCAAGCCCTAGATTTGACACTTGCCTATACAATAGACCCCCACAGTTTCATGCAGTGGAGATACTTAAGCTGTTGGTCTTTTGGTTTTGAAAAAAAGATGGAGCTTGTGGCAGGACATTTTCCAGGCGGGTCTTTGATTGGCCTCATTTCCCATCTCAGTCAAACCCCCCAAATTTGCCGATCCTCAGGGTGTGTGAAAATTGTATTTTTGTTATTTATTGTGCATGGATAGATACATAAGCACCTAAAGATCATGGCAGGCTTTTTTATTATTTTAAATAAACCTAACAAAATAATTTTGAAGAAAAACATGGCTACTGACTAGCTGAAATAGTCAAGTGATGAAGCTTGTTTTCCTCCTCTTTAATCAAAAATATTGAGGGTAATCTGGAATAATGTTAACCAGCCAGTCTGCATATATAAATACTACATCCTGATTCACTGATCTCACTGAAAACATTTGTCTCTGATGAACCAAATAGATAAACATATGCACATTTTCTTCCTGATTAGATATAATGCTGAAGAATAGCACTCCCCCCACCCCTTGGATCACGGATTCCATTTCTCAGTCAGTTTGAAAGGATTATATAGCACATTCATTGCCATAATGGAGAATGCACCAGGTAGGTATGATGAAAACATTCAGGGTCCAATTCCCTAGTTGCTCTGGACAGGGAACTCCAGCGGACTTAAACTTGAGTTCTATGCTGAGAACAACCACAAGACATGACCCTCACAAATGTACAAAATCCATGTTTGCCCAGAGCCCCCAGTATGAGAGAGCTGTGCTTGGAGCAAGGCCGGAGAGGAATGGGGAACAAATGGTGTCTTTGCAACAGCTTTTATCCCTTTCTTGGGACTGTTCAAGACCCGGGCTGGTCATTGGCATGGGTTAGAACAGCCAGGGATGCATGGTACAGAAGTATGTTCTAGCCATTCCCCCTTTCACTGCCCTGGGGTGTCACAGCAGATTCTCTGGTAGTTTCACATCAGCTGAGCATGTGTCTAGGCAGGGGTAATCCTCCGAGAGCTGATTAAGCAAGCTTTAGGGCTGCTTTGCATTACTGGAGAGGGTCCAGGATCTGGACCACTGACATCCTGTTTTAATGGCCATCAAGTTTAGTTTCTCTAAAGATACATTGCTTCACCTTTGTCAATATTTATCTCTTGGGTAAATAAATCTTGATGCTGACCTCCCAAAGCAAATGTCTGTAGAAGGTTTGACTTCCTTTATTGAACCTCAAACACCTACAGCCAGAAGAATTCCAGGTGACACTTTCCCCTCACCTTCGGGTAACAAAGAAGTCTATATGAGAACTGGAGCTTTAATGTAGGCTTATAAAAATCTTTCATGTATTATTTATATATTTATTTGCAGAGCTCTTGTCACCATGGCAACTTTTCTACACTGTGAGATAAATCGTTACACGTACGGGAATCATGACTCCAAGCATAGTCACACACAGATAAGTCTGCATGGACACAGCAAGCTTTCTACAGTCGTTGTTGACATTAAAATATCTTCCTTTTGTTAAATTCGAGAGACAATCATGTTTTATTAAACAGCTTCAGCTAATGGGTGCATATAGGCACGCAGCTCAACTTTGAATAGACTGTCCCATTATACCTCGGTATTACAAAGGAAATGGAAAATAGGGCCAACATTTTCCAATCTGGGGCCTATAGTTATGATATTTATTCCCCATTTAAGCACTTATATAGAAGTAGCTCTGATTTTCCAAGTTGCTAAGCAACCCCTCTTGCCATCCATACCTTTTCAAGATAGGCCAGGTCTATTTAGGGGCCTCAATATGAATTTTAGGTGCCTGGGTTCAAAAATGTTGTGCTAGGTTTATTATTAAGGGACTGTCAGAATAGAATAGGTCAGCAGACTGCCAGTAAATTAAGCATGAAAATACATTAGAGAATAATATTTGTTAATATTAGACATAACCTTCAATGGACTTCTCTGAATTAACTAAGGAACTTTCAGGGTTGCTTTAAAAAAAAAATCATCCCAGAATATAAATACAAGTGCCAGTTAATATTGCTCTAGGATTACAATTTGGCTTCAAGAGTCATAAAAATAATACAGTTTTATTATTTCTCTGACAACAATGCCTAGAGATACCAACTGAAATAAGGGTCCTATGTGATATACATAGTAAAAGACATTCCTTACCCTGAAGAGGAGAGAAACAGACAAAGTGATTTGCCCAGATTCACATAGCAGAACAGCGGTCAGGCCAGGAACAGAACTCAGCACTCCGACCTCCTTGACCTGTACCCCAGCCACTAGGGCACTCTGCTAGACTGAGGCTTGGAACTTCCCTTGCCCATTGTGTAAGCAGCTTTGTAGTCAATTTTAATGAAGGACTGGGGCACCACATTGGTTTTGAACAGAATTAAATTGCAGAAATGATCAAAATTAAAGCGGATTTAAATAAAATGTTTCCCAAGAGTACAAGATTGTCCTTTGGTTGTCTGGACTATGTGAGATTTGCAGGCAACTTGAAGGTTGCCAACAAAACCAGCCAGCTGAGTCTGCCAAGAGGCCAGATGCCGCTTTCATAGTTTCCAATCAGTGTCATGTGATTGCCAACTAAGGAGAGGAATAGGACAGCACCATAATATTTCTTTGTGGAGGTAGATGATGCCTCAGCATCTAATCTCATCATTTTTTTCCTTCAAAGATTTTAAAGCAGTGGTGTTGTTTATTTAAGAGTATGATTTAGAACACTATTAGAGTATGATGTTGGTGGTCTGATCCTAGTCCTCTGTGATTCATGTTACTAAAACACCGTACAAGTTGGCATCACTCATGCTTGGCAGTCTCTGATCAAGAGGCCCAGGACTGGAATAGCACAGGGGCTGCAGATCAGGTTACAGGCACATTATCAGAGCTGTGTAGGGAAAGTTTGTGCAACACCTGCCAAAACTATGCCTGGCTTGAGCTAGTATTGATAATCCGTCATTTTCATAAGCGCTACATTCACTCACAATTTTGCATAAAATGAAACAGTGCATGCAATCAGCAAGACGAAAACAGCCTATTTGTAAGTATTTTAATTCTCCCCTTAAAATGAATTCAAGGACTTTCAGAAGTGGACAAATAGAATTAATGTTTTGGCATTAGATCTGTGCAAAACATTCTCAAAACATGAAGCCAGATGATTTTTGCCTTTTAAAAAACCAATTATAATCATGCAAATATTTGGCATCTATAGTCTCTCTCATGCATTGGACGATCTCCTAGCACTTGAAGAAAACAAATATATAATCAAAAATACTTTTAGAAAGAAAAAACCCATACTCCCCCCAAATTGAAACTATCTGCCTATTATCACAGACCTATGAAACCTTATTAAATTCAGCTACCATGTGCAAAGTAGCAGATCATGTGCCTTTCTTTAGGTATAGTTCTTGGGGAGATCCTGGGAATTACAGGCCAGTTAGCTTTATTTTGACACCAAGTAAGTTAGCTGACAAACCAGCACATCTTCTGAGAGGAAAAATCATACCTCTAAAATCCACTGCTCTTTTGAATGTGTTGCAAATTTGGGGACAAGGAAGACGTGGTTGATATACTTTACTGGACTTTCAAAAGGCTTTGACTAAGGGAGCAACCCCTCTCTTCCTCTGCATGCACCCTCTTATGTAGACCTTGGAAGGCTTCCAAGAGTCGTAGCATTTAGACATGTTCTCCTCTCCTAGAAATAAATTCCCCCACCTGAAATACTCATTTTGGTATAATAAAGCCACTTCCATCTCCATTAGGGTATTGGGAGCTATTACCTAAGCAAGCCACCCACAACCCTCAATTAGGCCTACAACCTCTCTTTAGTTAGAGAAATCTCAACCTGGCAAGACAATACAGAAAGAAGGAAGAAGAGCCAGAGACATCAAATCAGACACACAAAATTACAGGTAAGTAAAGGGGAAGTGGGGGGGAGGAAAAGGAAATATGTGAGGCAGGAGTCCTACATAAACAACTGACCTGGTCTGAGAAAGGAAGGAGAACTCCTACCAAACAACTCCAGGGACCTCTGTTCTCAGGGATCATTAAGCAGAATCTCAGACAGTGGCACTCTGCCATTCAACCTGCTTACCTCAAACTGAACCCCATGGAGGATGGGGCAGGGCAAGGAAAGGACAAAGACATATGAAATCCAACACTGCTGAAGGGTTGTCCCTCAGCGCCCACGCACATGGATAGGGTATCCCCCTCTGTTACAGTTAGTAATGTGAATAATACAAGCAAAAAGATGGAATAATCTATATTAGCAAATAAAAATTGTGTTTAGTGAGAGCTAAAGTGTTGGGCACATCTCATCCATCCCAAACCTTAAAAGCATGGAAATGAGAAGTGGAAAGACTTGTGCATTCTTTTCCACATTCATATTGCCCATAAAACACTCAGTAACACTCCAGGGTTCCATAAAGCTTTCAGATTAATCTCCAACAAATACCCCAAAACAATATGAACCCCAGCTTCATAAAACTGGCACTCTTAACTCAAAACCTTAACAGTGAGTTTACATACTTTAATATCAATTATAGCCATGGACTGAGACAGTCAGATGTGCCACCTTCCATGCATGTGGGGAGTTATTCTGCCTTAGCACTGCTGGCATCCCTGTAAGGTAATGCTTTCTTCCATCTCTGGCTGGCTAGAAGACCCCCATCCCAATATGATGGACCTGGCCTTGGCAGTACACAACTTCGTCACCTCCCATATGAACTACAGCGATGCACCTGAGCGTGAAGTCGTCTACCCGTAGGAAACTCCTGCTAAAATAAAACGTTGCAGCACATCACCTCAGCAAACACCTAAAACCTCTGCTCTGCTCTACACTGGCTTCCCATAGAATATCAAGTCAAGTTCAAGGTCTCAGTACTTATATTCAAGGCACTTGATGCCTTGTATCCCCTGTATCTAAGGCCTGGTCTACACTAGGAGGTTATGTCGAATCTAGCAGCGTTACATCGAATTAACCCTGCACCCGTCCACACAACGAAGCTATTTAGTTCGACATAGAGGTCTCTTAAATTCGATTTCTGTACTCCTCCCCAACGAGGGGAGTAGTGCTAAATTCGACATGGCCATGTCGAATTAGGGTAGGTGTGGATGGAAATGGACGCTAATAGCTCCGGGAGCTATCCCACAGTGCACCACTCTGTTGACACTCTGTACAGCAGTCCGAGCTCGGATGCTCTGACCAGCCACACAGGAAAAGCCCCGGGAAAATTTGAATTCCTTTTCCTGTCTGGGCAGTTTGAATCTCATTTCCTATTTGGACATTGTGGCGAGCTCAGCAGCACTGGCAACGATGCAGAGTTCTCCAGCAGAGGTGACCATGCAATCTCAGAATAGAAAGAGGGCCCCAGCATGGACTGATCGGGAAGTCTTGGATCTGATCGCTGTGTGGGGCGATGAGTCCGTGCTTTCAGAGCTGCGATCGAAAAGACGGAATGCAAAGATCTACGAGAAGATCTCAAAAGCCATGACAGAGAGAGGATACAGCTGGGATGCAATGCAGTGCCGCGTGAAAATCAAGGAGCTGAGACAAGCGTACCAGAAGACCAAAGAGTCAAACGGACGCTCCGGATCCCAGCCCCAGACATGCCGTTTCTACGAGGCACTGCATTCCATTCTAGGTGCGGCTGCCACCACTACCCCACCACTGACCGTGGACTCTGAGGATGGGATATTGTTGACGGCCGCTTCCTCGGAGATGTTAGCAGACAGGGAATATGAGGAAGGTGAGGAGGAGGACGAAGCAGTCGACAGCGCTTACAATGCTGATTTCCCAGACAGCCAGGATCTCTTCATCAACCTCACAGAGATCCCCTACCAACCGTCCCCAGGCGTTAACCCAGACCCTGAATCAGGGAAGGATCAGTCGGTAAGTGATTTAAACTTGTAAACATTTATTTTGAACAGAACAGGAATATTAACAATGGGTTTTTCATGATTAGTTTGCCCTAGGCGCTTAACGTTTTAGTCCTTGCCAGTGAAGCTACTGGAAAAGAAGGTCTATATGTCCGGGGATAGAGCTGAAATCCTCATGGGACATCTCCACGAAGCTCTCCTGGAGGTAATTGGAAAGCCTTTGCATGAGGTTCCTGAGGAGAGCGGCCTTATTGTGTCCTCCATGGTAGGAAACTTTTCCTCGCCAGGCTATCATCAAGTACTCTGGGATCATTGCCTTGCAGAGCATGGCGGCATACGACCCTGGTTTTTGCTGGCTTTCACGCAGCATGCGTTCTTTCTCGGTCTCAGAAATTCTCAGCAGAGTGATGTCGCTCATGGTGACCTGCTTAGAATGAGGGGAATGTTACTATTGGGACTGCTTGTCTGTTCCTTTACAGAACTGTCACCGGTGGTTTACCGCCATGCGGTGGAGGCGGGAGAGGGGCAGCATACAGGGATCTTTCCCGGGGACAGCCGCGAGGGGGTGGGACAGGGGCAGAGTTCATGCTTGCCGGATTGCCGGCAGCAGGAACTGCCCAACGATAGGAGCATTGCTTTGAACGTGAAAGGAGGGCACTGCTCTAATTTAAGTTTTAAGCAGCCAAAAGTCTACGGCTTATCATGTCAGCCTTCTACCTGAATTCTGCTGTCCTGCCCCGCTTGTCTGATCTCCACTGCAAGACCCCAGGCACTGAATGCGAAGGCCGAAAATTCGACCTTGTCCTGAGTGCGCATGTGATAGGTGCTGTGCATGGTCTTGTTCACAGAGAAAGACTATGTTCATTGTTCACAAAAAATTATCTTTGTGAGGAATTCACTCCCTTTTTCCCATCCCACAGCTGCGACTGTCTCCTGACCTACCCTGGCATCCTCCTCGCAGAGGCTGGCGCAGATTAGGCGGAGAAAGAAAAGGACACGGGACGACATGTTCTCAGAACTTATGGGCTGCTCCCGAGCCGATGGGGCCCAGCAGACCCAGTGGAGGGAGAACATGTCGCAATACCAGCGAGCACACAGCGAATGGGAGGAGAGGTGGCGGCAGGAAGACCAGCAGGCAACTCAAATGCTGCTTGGACTAATGAGGGAGCAAACGGACACGCTCCGGCGCCTTGTGGATGTTCTGCAGGACCGGAGGCAGGAGGACAGAGCCCCGCTGCAGTCTATCTCTAACCGCCTTCCCCCGCCACAAACTCCCATACCCCCTCACCCAAAGTCTCAAGAAGGAGGGGCGGCAGGGGCCGTGAAAACTGTCACTCCACCCCTGCAGACTGCTCAAGTACCAGAAGGCTCTCATTCCCAAAAATTTGATAAGTCCTTTCCTTCCCGCCTCACCCAAGCCCCCGTCCCAGTTTCATCCCCTAACTGTGTAGTTGCTAATAAAAGATACGTTTCTGTTAATTACTGTTTCCATCATGCTCTTTTAGGGGAGAGTGTGTTTGAAGGGGGGGAAGGCGGTTGGTAATTGGAGAGGACAGTCACCTTTACCAGGGTACAGACACGGGGGCAGGTTCAGCAGAAGGTCACACACACATTGCAGTCCCTAGGCACCCTGGTCAGTCTGGGAGGTGGTTTTCATGTTCTGTGGGGGGCGGGGGGCAGATAGAGATCTTATGCAGCGGTCCTTATCCTGGATCACAGAGCCATGCAGCAGGGAATCTGTAACCGTCCTCCCCCGCCACAAAGTCACATAGCCCCCACACACAGAGTCCCGAAAAGGAGGGGTGGCAGGCTCCGTTGAAACAACCAGTCCACCACTGCGGACCTCTCTAGGAGCAGGAGCCTGTCATTTCGAGTTTAGAAGCGTTCTTTCCATCACTACACCCGCTCCACGCCACAGTCTGTGTCCCAGTTTCAACACTTTACCGCGAAATCCTTAATAAAGAAAACGGTGTTCATTAACAAAGTTCCATTTATTTTATTTTTAAACGTGTGTTGGAAGGGGGGGACGGGGTGAACGGGGTATGTAGCTGGAGAGGATAGTCAACAGTAAGTGGGTAAAGAAACGGGGGCAGGTTCAGCTTCTCTTTAAACAAACTTAATAGTCACAGGTTACCCTGCTCACTGAGGAACCTAGCTTTCAAAGCCTCCCGGATGCACAGCGCGTCCCGCTGGGCTCTTCTAATTGCACGGCTGTCTGGCTGGGCGTAATCAGCAGCCAGGCTATTCGCCTCAACCTCCCACCCCGCCATAAAGGTCTCCCCCTTGCTCTCACAGAGATTGTGGAGCACACAGCAAGCTGCAATAACAATGGGGATATTGGTTTCGCTGAGATCAGAGCGAGTCAGTAAGCTTCTCCATATCCCCTTGAGACGTCCAAAAGCACACTCCACCACCATTCTGCACTTGATCAGACGGTAGTTGAAGAGTTCTTTTTCAGTGTCCAGGGTGCCTGTATAGGGCTTCATGAGCCAGGGCATTAGCGGCTAGGCTGGGTCCCCGAGGATCACTATAGGCATCTCCACATCCCCAAGAGTTATTTTCTGGTCCGGGAAGTAAATACCTTCCTGCAGCCGTCTAAACAGACCAGAGTTCCTGAAAACACGAGTGTCATGACCCTTGCCCGGCCATCCTACGTTGATGTTTGTAAAACGTCCCCTATGGTCCACCAGTGCTTGCAGCACCATTGAAAAGTAGCCCCTTCGATTAAAGGGCTGGCCTGGTGGTCCGGTCCCAGGATAGGAATGTGAGTTCCATCGATAGCCCCACTGCAGTTTGGGAATCCCATTGCAGCGAAGCCATCTATGATGACCTGGACGTTTCCAAGGGTCACTACCTTTGACAGCAGTAGCTCAACGATTGCGTTGGCTACTTGCATCACAGCAACCCCCACGGTAGATTTGCCGATGCCAAAGTGATTCGCGACTGACCGGTAGCTGTCTGGCGTTGCAAGCTTCCAGAGGGCTATGGCCACTCACTTCTGGACAGTCAGGGCTGCTCGCATCCGGGTGTCCTTGCACTTCAGGGCAGGGGACAGCAACTCACAAAGTTCCAGGAAAGTTCCCTTCCGCATACGAAAGTTTCGCAGCCACTGTGCTTCATCCCAGACCTGCAGCACTATGCGGTCCCACCAGTCCGTGCTTGTTTCCCGGGCCCAGAATCGCCGTTCCACAGCATCAACATGACCCATTGCCACCATGATGTTCACGGCGCGGGGTCCCGTGCTTTGTGAGAGGTCTGTGCCACTCTCAGACTTCATGTCCTCACCGTGCTGCTGTAGCCTCCTCGCCCGATTTCTCAGCATCTGCCTCTGGAAAAGGTGGATGATAAGGTGCGAGGTGTTGACAACGGCCATAACTGCAGCGATGGTTGCAGCAGGCTCCATGCTCACAGTGCTGTGGCGTCCGCACTGTCACTCACCAGGAAAGTGCGCGAACTGATTGCCCGCCTGCGCTTTCAGGGAGGGAGGGCGGGAGTGATGGTTGGATGACGACAGTTAGCCAAAACCACCCTCGACACATTTTTTTCCCCAGCAGGCATTGGGGGCTCGACCCAGAATTCCAATGGGCAGCGGGGACTGCGGGAACTGTGGGATAGCTGCCCACAGTGCATCGCTTCCAATGTCGACGCTTGCCCCATTAGTGTGGACTCACAAAGTTGAATTACTGTCCTTAGTGTGGATACACACATTCGACTTTGTAATATCGATTCCACATATTTGATTTAAGTACAATCGAACTACTCTCATAGTGTAGACATACCTAAGAGATTGCCTGAAACTCTGGGATGAGGAGCATGGTTGGCAACTCGCTCCTCATGCACAATGGAACTCTCTAGAATAAGGATAAAGTTTGTCTGTGCAGAAAACAGTGCTTTCTTGAGGGTTAGTCTGAGGCTGTGGAAAGAACTTCCCCAGGAACTAAGGGCCAGCACATACCTCAACATCTTCCACTACAGGTGCAAGAGGTACTTGTTCATCCCTGCCTTCTCTAACAAACATATAATTTCATGTACATTTATGTAAACTTCACCAAAACAAAACTACTGCACTGTTTTGATTTTTGCCATTTCAATGAGATTTTTGCAAAATAAAGATTTATTTAGCTGTTAGCTGAAAGCTATTGACACAGCCTTAACTAGGGAATCATAACCAGCACTTCCATAATGTACTCATATGGCCTCCACTGCTGTAATATCTCAGCACTTGTGATCCAGGAACCTCTTAGTGCCAACTGACAAGGGGATCTCCTGAGTCTGGTATTTACATTTTAGCTCACCAAAAGAGGGCCATATGAGGTCTCTAATAAAAGCTTGTGTCACTCTGGTCATCCATATCATTATGAAATGTATGTATCGATACTAGGTAAAGAATTCTGTATATATACTGAAAATGTGTGCTTCAAGTCTGTGTCTAAGGACTGGTCACCAGCAAAGGTGAAAAATGGGTTTTTTTTGTCAGACAAGAATTGTTTACCTATGTGGCTTTTAAAAATGTAAAACAAGTATTGTATAGTTCACAATGGGTCACTACTCACCAGTCTGAACTGAATGCAAATAAAGGATTACAACTGCAAAGAAAGAAAGGTAAAGGGAAGAAATAAATGGGGGGAGGAGAAGGGAAGCTTCTCTTGAGGTGCACATCAAAGATTTGCTCTATTATGTTTGGCGGACAAAGACGACACTCAGACACCCTTCACTGAGGAAGTAAGCAGACAGCGAATTTGCTTCATGGAAAAGAGGTGACAGCCAGGCTTGGTTGAAAATGCTGAAGAGAACTTTGGGTGAGAAAATTCTTTGGAGGGGAGATCACCGGTTAGTTTACTGTTTAAAAAGCATGTTATGATTTTATTTTATATGTAACCATTTGTTTCCAATAATCATACTCACAATCACTTGCATCTCTGTTCTTTGATAATAAACTTATTCTTGTTTTCACTATAACTATATCTAAGTGCTATGGTGTTAGGCAAAATGGTGGTCCACAGCTGAATCTTACTAGCTGGTGTGTACTGTTCCTTTGGGAATGTCTGGCCTGGTAATTCTGTGAGTGTTCAACGGATAAGGGGCTGGACACTGCAGGGAACACTTGGAAGACTCTCGGGTTGGTATGTGCCTCTCACTAACCTGCAGAGGGAGAGAGGCCTGTGGGGGCTGGAAGGTAGGGAGTGCTTGTATTGCCAGAAGCTGGTGGTCTTAGGGAGCTGCTCCTCAGGGGGAGGGATAGCTCAGTGGTTTGAGCATTGGCCTGCTAAACCCAGGGTTATGAGTTCAATCCTTGAGGGGGCCACTTAGGGATCTAGGGCAAAATCAGTACTTTGTCCTGCTAGGGAAGGCAGGGGGGTGGACTCAATGACCTTTTGGGGTCCCTTCCAGTTTTATGAGATAGGTATATCTCTATATATTATTGTATAATCACAGACAAGACTTCTTCACACTAAAGGCAGGTGGTGGTGAGGTACCGCACAACCCTGGGTATGCCTAGGAACATCACAGCATGATCTGTAATGCATTTATCCTTACGATGCCCTGTGAGGTAGGAAAGTGCTATTATCCCTGTTTCCTAAGTGAGGAACAGCGAGACTAAGGCTACGTCTTCACTACCCACCTGAATCGGCGGGTAGAAATTGATCTCTCGGGGATCCAATTATCGCGTCTCATCAGGACGCGACAATTGATCCCCGAATCGACGCTTGTATTCCACCGGCGCAGGTAGGAGTAAGCGCCGTTGACGGGGGAGCTGCGGAGGTCGATTTGCCACCGTCCTCACAGCGGGGTAAGTCGGCTCGGATACGTCAAATTCAGCTACACTATTCGTGTAGCTGAATTTGCGTATCTTAAATTGACCCCCCCCACCCCCGTAGTGAAGACGTAGCCTAAGAGCTTGCCGACATGTGTAAATTTACTATTATAGTGCTATGGCTATACCATGTGAACTCTGTAACAGAAGTTAAACAAAAAAAAAAGGCCACCATTATTACAAATAGGAGTATCCACATGAGGAGTTATACTAGTGTAACTACAACAGTATAATTATACTGGTATAGTAATATCAGTAAATTTCCCCATGTAGACAAGCCCTAAGTGATTAGTCCTTGATCACACAGGAAGTCTATGACAGAGAAGGGAATTAAAACCAGATCTCCCAATTCACAGGCTTAGTGCTGTCACCCCCAGCCCATCTTTCCTCCATGATTAGTCTGTGTAGTAATGTGAGAAGGACTCATGTGATTTGACTCAGTGTTTCAAGTGGTATTAAATTTAAATTATATCATAATGGTTGTGGATTGATCATGAGAAAGCAATTGGTAGTTATAAGTCATTTAATGTTTGCCAACTATATGATAGATGTTCCTTTTGAAAGCTTGGCCCAATGCGTATTAATCTGGCTTCCAACTTTATTCCCACATTTGCATGTGCAAATAGCATTTCTCCATATAAGTAGGGTTTTGGATGGATAACTATACAAGCTGAGATGCAAATGTAGCAGTTTGACAAGGCCTTCTTTTGCAAATGCAGTTTTCTGTGAATAAATTAAGAAGTTGCATTTGAAAATATAGTCTCATATGATTTAACAGCTATTCAGTCTCTGGAATAAGACAGGTTCACATTAGCAATGATTAAAAACCTAGCATCATACAGTTTGTTACTGTAGAAAGGTGGATCGACCGCTGGAGTGCCCTCTCATGAATGGGCATGGCATAGCAGGGTTTTTCTCCACCCGGCACCCCTCGCAAACAGCCACTCTGGTGGTCTGCCTCTTCCTGTGACACAGCCCTCTGACCAGGCCACAATCTATTTCCACCTTTTCTGGGGTCAGAGTCTTTTAACCAGTCCAGCAAAAATATCAGGGTCAGCTACCTCTCCTTCACGGGCACACCTCAGTTTGAATGTAATATTCTCACCCCCGTCCAATCCCCAACTCCAATCAGGCTCAGCTGGCCACCGTGTCTCACTCAAGCAGTTATAATGTGACCTCTTCACATCTGTCCACATTCTCCTATGTCTCACTTTACCCCCAGCTTAGAGTTGGCACAGTTCTCTACCTTCCCAGGGTTTCTGACAGGCCACTGTCCCGCAGCAGCACCTGATCTTCCCAGAGATTTCATGCTCACTTCAGGAGTAGACAATCTACTTCTCTGCCCTTCCGGCAGGCCCCATCACAGACAGCACACTCACTGCGTCATCTCCCCTGGGTCTTCTCCTAAATGATCCTTTTCTCTTCTAAATTCACCACTTCACCGGGCCACACTCTCCTTAGGTGTAATCAGTGACATTATCAGCACTCTCAGGCTCTTTTAGCCTTTTAGTTGCCAGTGCAGGACTTACAGCCCACCACTGTTACATAGTTTTTCTATATGTATGTTCTGTATGAAATATATCTTCGGTAATTGGTTACTTATTTTATTTGAATTAACTGTTTTATTTAATCTAAATTAAGTGTACTTGACACTCGTAGTGCCATTAAAACAAACAGGCAAATGAAAACCACCCAGGAACATATAATCCTAAATCAAATTTATTTTGGGCACAGTTTTGTTTAGATTTTTGTTGTCATTTTTGCATACTAATGTTTTTAATGGGACCCAAGGAGCATGCAGTATGCTTTTATTTCAGAAGATGAATATCTTGTACAAAGAATCTGTTACATTTGCTCGCTCTGTGATTCTAGCACTTGCTAGTGAATAATGTATTAAGCTTGTCCAAGCTCCTTCTGTTTGCCAGATGAGAGCTGCAATGGTTTCTTCTTATTCATTTATACTCAACATTCAAATAATGTCATATTCTAGCCCCGATGCAATCATTGTTGAAAAAAATAATCACAGAACTGTCTGAGCTTTACATTTCTACACAAAGAATGGAAAAGGCATCCACTTCTTGTCTATCAACTGCCTGTAGCGAAAGGTATTTCCATGTTTATACTAACAGAAATATCTGCCATGTGTAGACAGGCTTTTCCCTCTATCTCTCTATGAAATGCCAATTCCATCAGCAAAGGTTTCACATTTTTAGACTGAAGACATCTGTTGTGGCACTATTCCCTATACTGCTGTTCTACCTTTGTTGTGTTTTCAAATCTGACTGGGACTTTATTACATACATATTACATTGATCTGATAATTTAGGACTAAGTATTGCAATGATGCCATAGAGCACCCTACTAGACATACTTTTTTCTCTTGTTATTATTAATTATTATTATCCAAAGATGTGCAATTTAAGAGGACAAAGAAAATGTACCTAGCCTAGAACTTGCAATCTAAGTTGTGGATGTTACATGATGAATCAGAGTGACAAGTGTTGGAGAGGGCATTGTATGAGGAAGTGAGTAGGCTACAACAGTACAATCATGCAGTTACTCAGCTGAGCTATGCACATAACATGGCAATTCATTTAAAGCAGTGGTTCCCAAACTGGGGTTTGAGAACCCCTGGGGGTTCGTGAATGTTAGAGGGAGTTCTCAGGAAAAAAATCCCTAATGGCAGACAGAGCTGTCCCTAGGGACCCCGGGCAGCACGAGGCCAGCAGCCCAGAGCCCCTGGACTTCCAAGAGCTAAGCAGATCTAAGCAACGATAACTATCACAGTGAAGAGATTTAAACTTCAAGACTCCTTATAAGAAATGGAAAGGGAGGTGGATTTTTTTTGCTGTTTTTAAAATTAAATAGGCAGCTAGTATTGCTTTAAAAATTATTATCAAGAACAAATTTAAGCTTTGTTGTAACGTGCGTAGTTTGCCTGGACTGCTCAAGACCTGAATGCGTGTGTAGGAGGAACTCTTCGAGTTGGCTTCTTAAATTCCTTCATGCTGTTTCACATCTGATACGCCTTGATGAAACATAGGAGCCTGGTCTTATAACAGGCTTATTCAAAGTGATACAAGCTACGAAAGTGAGATCTTGGAAGAGTGTTCCCGTTTTCATAATGTAATAAAAATACTGTAATGATAAATGTCAATTAATTAATTAATAAGAAATAGTGTGTAACAAGCATGCCGTAAAAACCAATTTTATATTTTATATTTCCAAGATCACTGCTTTTATAATTTATATTCAGGTAAAGGAGAAAATCCCTGGAAATATTCATTTTTAGGAGGGGGTTCGCGAGACTTGACATTTTAGTGAAAGGGGTTCACAGGTTGTTAAAGTTTGGGAATCATTGATTTAAAGGGAACTTTTTCTGAAACAGAGTGATGTAGATATATGCTTGTTCATGAGCAGGGAGGTATGAGACAGAAAGGAAGGGTCAGATCTAGTAGGAGTGGGAAAGAAGAAAATCTTGAATTGCCTATACACCAATGCTGGGAGTCTGGCTAACAAACAAGAGAAACTGAAATTGCTCATTTATGAGCTAAAATTTGATCTAATTGGTATTACTGGTGGGATGATTCACACGGTCAGAGTGTTAAAATCAATGGTTATGACCTGTGTAGGAAGGATCGAGTGGGCAAAAGGGGAGGGGGAGTAGCACTCTATGTCAAAAATGCCATTACCTGTTTCTGAGTCACTGATAACTGTAAAGAAAATGATCTTGAATGCACATGGACCAATGTCCTAACAGATACAGCACAAGATGGGGTATTAGTTGGTGTCTGCTACAGACCATCAAATTCACACTAGGGAACAGGATAACTGCCTCATTACGCACCGATCTATAATGTATAGGGGAAAAAAGCAGCATGTTCATGGGGGACTTCAATTTGAGTGACATATGCTGGAGGTCTCATGCTGCCTGTACTAAAACATCCCTGGAATTTCTAAACATTATAGATGACAATTTCCTAACTCAAAAAATGCTGCAGCCAAAACAGGGGAATTCTTTATTAGACTTTACCCTAGCAGATAAAGAGGAACTGATCACAGAACTAAAAATTAATGGTAGCTTAGGTACAAGTGATCATGATTTGATTACACTTATAATGTGCAAGCAGAATAAAGTCCAGACCAGTAATATATATATATACTTGGTGCTTTAAGTGAACTAATTTCAAAAAGCTAAAAATAATTATGATGCAGATCAGCTGTGAGGAAGAATTTATTAAGAAAAATGTGAATGATAATTGGGAATCATTTAAGAATATCTTACTAGATGCCCCAAAAGCCACAATTCCATGATTAAGGAAGAAGGCCATAATGGTTAAAAATCTGACCTGGTTTAAAGGGAAATTGAAGGTAGCTAAAAATAAATAACTATATATAACAAATGGAAGAAAGAGGAAGTTGATAGTAATGAATATAAATCAGAAGTTATAAATTGTAGAAAACTGATAAGAGAAGCAAAAGAACACAAGGAGACACCTATGGATAGCAGAGTTAATAACAATAAGAAGCTTTTTAAATATATTAGGAATAAAAAGAATCCTAACAATGGTATTGGTCCATTACTAGATGGAAATGGTAGAATTAGCAATAATAATAATACAGAAAATGCAAAAGACTTTGATACATATTTCTGGTCTGTATTTCTGAGGCACTCACTGGAATGTTAATGTTGATTTTCAATAAGTTTTGAAGCACAGGGGAAGTTCCAGAAGACTGAAAGAAAGCTAATGTTGTGTCAATTTTTAAAAAGGGTAAACAGGATGACCTGGGTAGTTATAGGCCTTTCAGCTTGACATCTATCCTGGGCAAGATAATAAAGTATCTAATATGGAACTTGATTAATAAAGAATTAATGGAGGGTAATGTAATTAATGCAAATCAACATGACTTTATGGAAAATATATCCTGTCAAACTAACTTAATTTTTTTTAATGAGATTATATGTTTGGTTGATAAAGGTAATAGTGTTGATGTAATAGACTTCTTTAGGGCCTTTGACTTGGTACTGCATGACAATATGAATAAACAACTAGAATGACATAAAATTAACATGGTACACATTAAAAAGATTAAAAAACAGCTGATAGGTCTCAAAATGTAATTGTAAACAGGAATTGTTATAAAGTGGGTGTGATTCCAGGATGTCCTGTAGGGATCAGTTCTTGGCCCTATGTTATTTAACATTTTTATCAATGATCTGGAAGAAAACATAAAATCTTCACTGATAAAATTTACAGATGAAACAAAAATTGGAGGAGTGGTAAATAATGAAGAGGACAGGTCACTGATTCAGAACGATCTGGATTACTTGGTAAACTGGGTGCAAGTAAATAATACACATTTTAATATAGCAAAAAGTAAATGTATATATCTAGAAATAAAAAAATTTAAGCCATATTTACAGAATGGGGGACTCTATCGTGGGAAGCTGTGACTCTGAAAAGTATTTGTGAAATCATGGTGGATAATCAACTAAACATGAACTCCCAATGTGACTCTGTGGCCTAAAGAGTAATGTGATCCTGCAATGCACAAATAGAGGAATCTCGAGTAGGAGTAAAGAGGTTATTTTACCTCTGTGTTTGGCACTGGTGCTACCACAACTGGAATATTGTATCCAGTTCTGGTCTCCACCCATTTAAGAAGGATGTTTATACATTGGAGGGGGCTCAGGTGAGAGCCATGAGAATGATTAAAGGATTAGAAAACATGCCTTATAATGATAGAGTCAAAGACCTCAATCTATTTAGCTTAACAAAGAGAAGGATAAAGGGTGACTTAATTACAGTCTGTAAGTATCTACATGGGGAACCAATATTTAAAAATGGGCTCTTTGGTCTAGCAGAGAAAGGTATAACACGATCCAATGGCTGGAAATTGAAACTAAACAAGTTCAGACTGGCAATAAGGTGTAAATTTTGACAGTGAGGGTAACTAACCATTGGAACAAGTTACCAAAGGAGGTCGTGGTGAATTCTCTATCCCTACTAATTTTTAAAATCAGGATTGGATGTTTTTCTAAAAGATTTGCTTTACAATTATTTGGGGAGAAGTTCTATGGCCTGTGATATACATATGCTCAGACTAGCTGATGGTCTCTTCTGGCGTTGGAATCAATGAATCTATGGAATGTTGTAGAGAAAGAAATGGCAAGATTTGAACATGGTGTGAATGTGTGGGGAGAATGAGAAGGCGGCATCAAAGGTGACCCCCACATTAAGTCTCAAGATGCCAAGGAAAATGCTGATGTTATAAAGGTAATGGAGAAAGAATGGAGAAAATATAGGTTAGGTGGAATTTTTTTTTTTAAAGTTGACCTTAATTTACCATGAAGGCAAGAGACATGTTGAGATGTGGGATTGGACAGAGGGAGACAGATCAGGCCTGGTAAAACAGAGTTGTGAATCATTAGAACAGAAATGTTCTAATGAGAACATTAGGAAAAATAAAATAACCCTACATCAAAATAGAACAAATTTATAAGAAAAATTAAGGAGTTTTGTCTGGCCATAACGATATATATGTATGGACAATCTGCAAAGATATTAATTTGCTGCATGAAACCAAAATGAAGGCAAATTAGTTTCACACAAATAAATATAACTCAATGATTTGATAAAGAGCAGTGGAAGTTCTATGGAAAATTCATGCACTTCCAATATGTATTCACTTCTGCAATAACTAATTCCTAATATTTGACAGTGTAGAACATCTTAGCTAATGTTAGAAGCATATGAGGACAGTTTCTCTTTGGCTTTAAAAGCCTCTTCATTTAAGTATGGCATAATCTTACACGCCTTATTTCTATTCAGGTTTCAGCAGTATGGAGGGATTTCATTTCCTACTTTTCAAACTGAGAAAAGGGGCACTGTAGACTGTTTAGCTATTGTATTGCACTGCATTAACACAGCTGACAGATCACTAATGATGATCCCTGTTCAAGGAGACAGAAAGGCCACAGTAAACTAGGCTAAAATACGCTCTTGGGTTTGAAGAAATTTTACAGTTCTAAAAATATTCATCAGGTAACTTAGGGCTGATATTTTTGAAATTTCTAAAGGGAGTATTTTGCTTCAACATTCAAATGACCTGAGGTGTGACATGGTTTCAGTGAGGCTGAATTAAATGTGCTGCTATCTAGAGAAATTATGTAAACACTTCCCCTAACTCACACATACAGCCTCTCGGTAGAGATGTCATAATTTTGTTAGTTTAATGAGAGATGTTGCAGGGTTTGTAGTTTTCCTAAATAAAAAGAATCAAATGCTTCCATAGCCTAAGACTTTTATAGGCTTTAAAAATATGTATCTCCAAGGAAACTGCCAGATGTAGGTCACTAGTATAGTCCTGGGAACACGTTTTCTAATTCTACTGAGTTAAGAATAAGCATGTTATATGAAGCCATTCAGCTAATGTGTACAATTTTGGGGATGAGAATATCTTTGGAGTGATTCTTCAGTGAGCTAAACTCAAAGGGAATGTTGCCAGGAAGATGAAATGAAGCTAAATGATTGCTCTTCGCCACAATAGCTCATCAGACTCAAGAGCACTGTTACCAGAGGAATGGCTAGGGGCTATTATTAATGATGAACATTTGGGGGGAATTTACACATCGAAGATCCACTTGACATAGGTTTATATTTGTCACTGCCTGTCTTTTATATGCTTCATTTAAATTAGCATAAGCCCCTTGCAGATGGCTTAAATATGATACTGGCTGGGAAATGGGCCTCAGATAGCATCTTAAATGCTTTGACTGATGCCTCTCATTGCAAAGCACAGGAGGCAAAATGAAAATCAGACACAGTGGTTCATACAGTTGCCACCAGCAAGCACTTGTTTTTATGTGAACCTTTGTGAGAAGGACCAGATTCAGCTCCACTTACATTGAGTAGTACCTTACTTGTTGGTAGGTCCGGGGAAAGCCATGAGACTATTAATAGGGTGAGATACCACTCTGCCTCAGTACGGAAAGCAGAATCTGGCACTAAGAAAGTTGGAAAGGTGCTCCCCCTTCCCTAAACAAAGCAGACACACACACAAAAAAAATCCCCAAACAAACCAACCCCTAAACCAGAAGTCTTTTCACAGAAGATTTGGTTCTAAAAAAATGATTCACTGCAAGGATTAAAATCTGGAATGCTCAAAATAAAAAGCTTTTTGTTCATGTGCTACTTTCTATAGTGACTGTATTCGCTTTTTCATGGCCCATAACTTTACCATATCAAATAGGGCATTTCATGTTTCTCAATGAGGGGTTTGCATTAAGGCTGAAGTGCTTTGAACTCTGTACGCCTCCTTTCAGTTTAGCATGGAGCCTTGGTTAGCAGTCTGCTGATCACTAGAAAGACTAAAGAGAAAGAACATTAGGGCAAATTAGGGCACTCTCTCTGGTGGAAGCTAAGTTTGTCTTCTACCACCAGGGAAGAATATATTTTATTTGCTGAATACATCAAGCTGTGCTGCTAAAGCAGTGTAATTGTGGATCTGCATGCAGTTCCTTTTTTTACAAGCTCTATCCCATTTTATAGAAATTGTAAATGGTAACATATTCCAGCAAACCCAAAGCTCTCTAATCAGTATGCACGAAAGAGGGGGGTAAAGGAGAAAAAGAAGAAGTAAATTAATTTGCCCAAGCCTAGAGCAAAATATCTCCAACTTTGGGTAGATGTTAGACTCTGTCTTCAGACTTTTGTTTGCACACCAGCTCCCAGTCTTTTATTTATTTAATGCTGTGGTAACTTCAGCCCTTCATGCAGCTCAGGTTTCTTGAAAGTGCAATCATCATACAATAAAGGATGTAAAGGAAATCAAAGCAAAGCAATAATAAAAAAGGCAATAATGTGAAATCATAGCAAGAAGAAAGTCTAAGTACAAAAGAACCCTGCCTGCACATGACGGGGGAGTTGTTCTTGAAGTAATTGCAAGTCTATTTCATGTGATATCCTCCACCGAAAGTTTTTTTTCCAGTGCCCTGAATTTTTTTTTTGCAAAACTATGCTATATAGCAGTCACATTAGCCCACTTCAGTTATCTTGCAATTTCCCAAGGAACTGAACTGAGGGCATTTTTTAGCCTGGGGATTTAATGATTTTAATTAGCTTAATTATGTAGTTCTTATGCATATAAAACATAAGAAACAAGGTGGCATGTTTGTAACTATTTTTAACTGGGAAATGTTGTGCACTCAGATGCTTTACACTAATACAGTGCAGTTATACATATCCTTTGTCTCTAATGAATTGTGCAGAGAGAATTACTAATGGTCATTTCAGAAATAGTTTCTTGCAACTTCAGAAACCATGACTAGGAAGTACAGACAGATTAATTATTTAGATTATCAGTAAAACTACAACTTTTTAAATAAACCAATAGGCAAACAGTCTCTCTTCCTCTAATGTACAAAAGGGATGCATTTTCAAGGGAAATTAGACAAATGGCAGCTTTCTAGGGATAATGTCCCAGATCCTCAAAGGTATTTAGGCACCTAACTCCCAATTAAGTTAGTTTTCAGTTTTATATATTATCAACTGTTCCTTCAGTTAAACATTTTTGATGACCAAGTTTCCTTATGAGTTCAAAGACATTTGAATAAGTACTTGCCTCCCTCCAGCTCTTCCCTGACTCCATGCGGGCCTCCTAATTTTGCTGTAGCCTATCTCAGAGTCTCAGCAGCTCTAGCTATCCTTTTTAGGTTGCTGATTGAAATCCCAGAGGTTCCTGGGGTCAAAACCAAAATGGGTCATCCTTGGCTTAGAAAAGGTTTGAATCAGCCAGAGTCCAGCAGTACCAGATCTGAAACTCCTTGATTGAATATTACCAAATGTAAGGGGCCTATTAAGGGCTTGCAGCAGTAATAGAGAAGACACTGGTTGGGATGGGAACAGAATGTGTAAATCACATTGGCACACCATTGGAATTGATTCTCATTTTCATTAAGACCCCTTTATACCTCTTTGGCAGCATAAAGAAGGTTTAAAATGGGTGTCACTGTAATGTAGAGTCAGAAGCTATGAGGTTGTATTACCTAGGAAAGGGAGGAAGACACACTGCATTAAACTCTAAGAATTTGAAGATGTTGAAAACACTAATTTCAGACAGACCCATGAGAGATAGAAATGTGGGCAGGAAATAAAATGAAATTTAATCTGGAAAATTGCCGACTAATACATCTGGGGAGGGGAGAGGAGGAACCCTGAAACACAGATATGTCATGAGAAGGAGAAACCTGTAAAGAATAATGATAAACTGAGCAGTGACAGAGGACAGCAAATTAGATATCAGTATTCAAACAGTAAGATAGCAAAAAAGAATAATGCATATTGGGATTGTAAATTGAGAAATCTAGGAGCATTTAAGAGCAGAGTGATGAACGTCTGGTAGAACAGCACCTAAAATACTGTTCACAATTCTGAGTACCTCACAACAGTAGGGAAGAGAGAAGGGGCTCATTCAAAGTGAGAAACCCCTGGACCTTTAACTAACCCTATAATTGAACAAAAACTATTTGTGTTGAAGTGCTGGGAAACTCCAAGGGGGTCCCCCTGACCTCTTGCCAGTCTTACCATTCCTTACTTGCAGTGGCAGCAAGGGGTCTTAAGTGAACCAATCCCTACTGTAGTTTAAGCATCTTACTTTCAAGAGGAAGCCTCTGGTTTTTTTAAAACATAGGCCCAAACTGGCTGGGTTGAAGAACTTTAAGGCTTGATTCTCCACTACCCTAAACCTTCTGTTGTCACCTACAAGTGAATGTCAAGTGGGCATAAAACAGTCACTCTCATTTGGTATCTGTCACAGGATAGCTCGTTCCTGTGGATAGATTAAGCCCAGCCCCCCTGGACCAGAGCATAGAATCATAGAGTTCTAGAAGATTAGAGTTGGAAGAGACCAGGAGGTCATCTAGTCTAACCCCCTGCTCAAAGCAGGACCAACTCCAATTAAATCATCCCAGCCAGGGCTTTGTCAAGCCAGGCCTTAAAAACCTCTAAGGATGGAGATTTTACCACCTCACTAGGTAACCCTCTCCAGTGCTTCACCACCCTCCTAGTCATATAGTTTTTCCTAATATCCAACCTAGACCTCCCCCACTGCAACTCTGAGACCATTGCTCTTTGTTCTGTCATTTGCCCCTTCAGGTAGTTGAAGGCTGTTATCAAATCCCCTCCCCCCACTCTTCTTTTCTGCAGACTAAATAAGCCCAGTTCCCTCAGCCTCTCCTCATAAATCATATGCCCAGCCCCCTAATCATTTTTGTTATCCTCCACTGGATTCTCTCTAATTTGTCCACATCCTTTCTGTAGTGGGGGGCCCAAAACTGGACGCAATACTCCAGATGTGGCCTCACCAGTGCCGAATAGAGGGGAATAATCACTTCCCTCGATCTGCTGGCAATGCTCCTATTAATGCAGCCCAATATGCCGTTAGCTTTCTTGGCAACAAGGGCACACTGTTGACTCATATCCAGCTTCTTGTTCACTGTAATCCCCAGGTCCTTTTCTGCAGAACTTTTGGTTAGCCAGTCAGTCCCCAGCCTGTAGTGGTGCATGGGATTCTTCTGTCCTAAGTACAGGACTCTGCATTTGTCCTTGTTGAACCTCATCAGATTTATTTTGGCCCAATCCTTCAATTTGTCGAGGTCACTCTGGACCCTATCCCTACCCTCCAGTGTATCTACCTCTCCCCCCCCCCGGCTTAGTCTCATCTGCGAACTTGCTGAGGGTGCAATCCATCCCATCATCCAGATCATGATGAAGATGTTGAACAAAACCAGCCCCGGGGGCACTCCACTTGATACTGGCTGCCAACTAGACATCGAGTCATTGATCACTATCAGTTAAGCCTGACAATCTAGCCAGCTTTCTATCCACCTTATAGGTGAGTCCAATCTAGCCCATTAAAGATGTCTGGGATGCCGCTGGGCCTAAAAGGGCTGGTAGTGGGCAGTTAGGAGATAGTTGCATCCTGGGGAAGAAAAGTCACGCTGGAGTGGAGTTAGCACCTGCGGTGAGTCTCTGGAGGAAGGGGCTTGGGACTCAGGGAAGCAGCCCTAGGGCTGCTTGCCTGGAAGGGAGCAGAACTGACTGAAACTGGGAAGCTGCCAGTAGCAGGAGTGCCAGAGACCCGTGCAAGGGGTGGTCCTGAAGACTGAGGCCAAGAGAGGAGTTGAAAGATTGTTTTTCTGTTTGTTTGCTAACTTCTGTTAAGGAAAATAAACCTCCTTGCAAAAGACTGGGGGCAGGTCTACACTTAAAATGCTGCATCAGCACAGCTGCACCGATGCAGCTGGGCAACTGTAGCACAGTAATGAAGAAGTTCTAAGCCGACGGAAGAGAGCTATATCAGTGGGAGAAGCTCGCATGCTGACATAGCACTGTCTGCCTGAGGAGTTAGGTTGTTATAACGACATCACTCAGAGGTCTGTAATGGAGATCAGACCTGGGTGTGGCAGTGCATGCTTGGGAGCTGAGGGAGAAGTATGATGTGGCGACAGCATCATTTTACACCTACTTTACACAAGTATAGATGACTAGCCAAGATGTGAGGTGGTGGAGAATCAAGTCTTTGGTGGTTATATTTCCCTTTCATATATTAGTATCACCTATAAATCTCTTCCTGTGTTTTTTAACTTTCCCCTTACTAGATAGGTGCCAGTAGGGAAAAAAAATCAGACAACATTTTGGGAACTGTGCATACATAGCTTATTACGTGCAATTTATTCCTTGGAGCAGTTGTTAATGTGTCAAGGCAGAAAGTGCATAGGCCGCATTTACCCACTATAGAGGTGTATAGTGCCTAATGGAGAAATAATCACAGATGGGGAAAGCCTGCATTTACATTAGCTTTTATGTGTGATGGGCCACATTCACTCCTGGTGTAACTCTGATAGAGGCCAGGTGGTTAAACTAGGCATTAGTTTGACCCAACATCTAAGAAAGTAATTGTTTTTCCAGGAGAGAATGAATAATGTACTTTCTGGCACCATGTCTGTGTGGGCTTCATGTGCTCTTTCATTCAACTGATCAATAAAAATAACTACTGACACAACTCTTATGTCACATGGTGCTTGGGTAGCCCTTTTCAGATCTTGTACATCTGGTGCTGGGGAGGCAGGAGAAGCTTCTAACTGTAGATACTGGCACATGACAAATGGGGATGCTCAGCTGCTGCTAAATTTACAAGGGAAAAGGAGGACGTGAAAAGAATAAATCAAAACTGACTCTCAGCCACATTAACTGACAGCTATTGCTCATCCTAAAACAAACAGGATTTGTGCTCACCACCCAGCAGTCCAAAGCCCACTATAGTCTTTGACAAATATTGTGTTTGAATACCCAGAAGCAGGTCCCCTCATATGCTACCAACTTCAATTTGGTGAATTAGTGAAAATAAAAAAAAATCAGTTTCCTGGGCTCCCTGAACCAGACTAGGGCATCTTTTCTGCAGGTTTCACAAGTGGCAGTGGGGGGAGAAGGCAGAAGATGATGGTACCTTATGGCAGGGTTCTCAGCCCTTTTCTTTCTGAGACCTTTCACCCCCCCCCGCCAATATGCTATAAAAACTCCATGGTCCACCTGTGCTACAATAACTGGTTTTCTGCATATAAAAGCCAGGGCCAGTGCTAGGGGTAGCAAGTAGGGCAATTGCCTGGGGCCCTATGCTACTGGGGCCACTGCAGAGCTACATTGCCTTATGGGTTTGGTAACTCAACAGGGGATGAGAGCTTCCTCTGGGGCAGAAGGGTGGAGGGAGGTGGTAATCAGAATGTTTTGGCATTGGGGGCATGTTTCTCTGTGTGTGTGTGTGTGTGTGTGTGTGTGATGGGTGAGGGGCAATCCTTTCAATGGGATGAAGGAAAGAATGGAACAAAGGGCTGGCTACACATCACCAGTGATGGGGGGAAATGATAGGAGGGAAATGGAGCGAGGCTTGGGAGAGAAGCATGGCAGTGAGAAGGTGATAAGGAGAGAGGACTGGGAATGGGTGGGACAAGGACAGTTTGAGTGGGATGAACATGTCACTAGGGAAGTTGGGAATAGGTTTAAGGAAAGGAACATGAAGCTGGAAGGGTGGCCATTTCAGCCCTCTCCTTCCATCTACCTCCAGCTTTGCAGATTTGACTGGCCAACTTCCACTTACTTAGATCCTGTCAACACTGAAAAATTACATCATGTTAGAACACATGTTAACTAGCATGATATTAAGCACTCACTGAGGCAAGGGCCTGATTCTCAGTACATTATGGCTATTATACACTGCTCTAGCAGTGTAAAGTGGCATAGGCAACTAACTAAGGTGCCAAATCTAAATGGGTACCTGGCATTGTTTCCCTCCAGAGCACTTTTATGCAAGAAGCTGGTTGCAGAAAGATGACTACACTCAGATGAGCCTTGTCTAACATTTCCCTTTGAAGTCGACCCCTTATGTAAGAGTTTGATGCAAAACTGAAACAGGCTTCTACTAGTCCATTTTTTCCGTCAAGGATAGACAGGCTTTACAAAAAGAAGATGCTGGAGAGTGAAACTACTAGAATCCCAGACAATTTCTCTGGAAACTTTCAGCAATTCTGTGTGGAGCATTATTGCTGCTGAACCTGCAATGAGGACAAAGGAGTGTGGAAAAGACTAATGGGCAAAAAGAGGAGAAAGAACAAAGGGAAATTGGCTCAAGAGACCAGAGAAAGAGGGAATCATAATGCTTGGCCCTTTATATTTTCAAAGCACTCTTCAAACAATAACTAACTGGTCCTCAGCATCCCTGTGAGTTAGGTAAGTGTCATTATTAGAGCTGGGCAGAAAAAGGTAATTGCATTTCGCAGAAGATTTCAATATCACAAAATGTGGTTTTCTTCTGATTCAGAATAAAATGAAATTATTTGTGCAAGGGAATGGAGCCCTGGCTCAGGGGCAGTCACCTGGTGGGCTGCCCTGAAGCCATGATCTTCGGAAGCCCTCGACCCCAACACAGTCTGCATATCAGGCTGCCTTGGAGCCATGGACCTGGGAAGCCCTGGTGTCCCAGACTCTGAGGGATTCCACCAGGCAGGCTGTCTAGGAGTTGGGCAGGTGAGCTGGCAGGAAACTAGTTGGGTTTCCTTCAGAACTCCCTGTGTTCCATCGGAACATTGTCAGAAATCCAACCGTCTCCGCCGAACATTTTGAATTTGATAAATCAGAAAATGTTGATTGAAAAAATGTTTCATTGCAATTTTTCCAACTGGCTCTAATCATTACCCTGATTTTATAGCCTGGGAACAGATACATGGGACCAGATTCAGTTCTCGCATATAACAGACTGTCTGTTAGCCACAACATTATTTTCTGCCACTTATACTGGGATGGCCAAATTTCCTGACCCTCTGAGCCGCATATGACGATCTTCAGAAGTTTGAGAGCTGGGGCATGCCTGCTGGGGCTGGGGGCTCCAGCCCTGTGAGGAAGGAGGTCTCAGGGCTCCAGCCCCATGGGGCATGCCTGCTGGGGCTTGAGGCTTCAGTTGTAGGGTTGGGTGGTGATGCTAGGGGCTTCAGCCCTGTGGGGAGGGGGAGCTTGGGGCTTCAGTCCCATGGGAGGACACTGTTGGGGCTCGGGCTCCAGCCCTGGTCCTGCTGAAGCCCAAAGCCCTGGCAGGCATGTCCCGCTTGACAGAAACCTCTAGCCCCACCACCCCACCGCAGGGAAGCCCCATCTTCCCAGCCCAGTCTGGTAGGCAGAAAATGGTGGGGGAGTGTAGGGGGCTCAGCGAGCTGCACTTTAACTGTAAAAGAGCCGTATTCGGCTGATGAGCCATGGTTTGGCCACCCCGGACTTATACCATGGCTGAATTTGCCTTTGAAAAGTTGCAATTGGTGCAAAGCCAGGAAGTAAATCAGTTTGAGAGCCCAGATTAGAACTCTGGGATTCCTGGCTCCAATTCCCCATTTTTGATCACTAGAACAGAGAGAACAAAAGAGAAAAGGACAGAAAAAAGAAGCGACAGAGAGAAGGCACCCAAAAAGGAGAAAAGGACAGGAGGTAGAGCCCGGAGGAGATGATACAGGAGCCTAATTTTCTGAGTGGAAATATTTCAACTCCTTGAAACAAGTGTGAATCCTGGAAGGGCTGACTCAAACCTTCATCCTGGAATTTGAATTTCATGAAGTAGGGGTCCTTCTGGGGGAGCCTCCATCTGCTCTGTAAGGTTTTTGGGAACCTTTCATGAAAGTCAGCTGTCCTTAGCTAAAATTCTCCCACACTGTCGTGTAGTGTGCTGTGTATCAATTACCTGCTGCTGACCTCCACTGCAAAGCAGCTGCAGGATGCAGACCATATGCAGTTTGCAAATCACTTGAGATGAAAGACGCTATGTAAATGTTGTAAGACATATTTATTGTAAAAGACAAAGATGGGAGTGGGAGAAACCAATGGACAAAGACACACCCAGAATCTTTTAAGGTAAATTCCATCATCCTCATGAATGTCTGGCTGATACAGAATTGTTATCATGCTTAGCTCCAAGTGGAACACTCTGAAGTAATCCTCTTTCTGGCTGAGACGCTCATGAGCTCTGAAGGGAGCCATCTCCATCCTTTTCATAGAATATCAGGGTTGGAAAGGACCTCAGGAGACCATCTACTCCAACCCCCTGCTTAAAGCAGGAGACCAATCCCCAGACAGATTTTTGCCCCAGATCGCTAAATTTCCCCCTTAAGGATTGAACTCACAACCCTGGTTTTAGCAGACCAATGCTCAAACCACTGAGCTATCCCTAAATGTTATGCCTTGGATTAGGACATAAAGGGGGAAATGTTGCGATCCAAGGAGGCGCCCAAAACAAAAATCCTTGTTTGTGCCTCCCCAAACAGCCAGGCGTGGCCCAGCCCCTGCCCCCATCCCTCCCTCCTGCTTCTGACCCCCTGATGCCCCATCCAACCCTCCCTGTTCCCTGATGCCCTCCCTGGAACCCCATCTGCCTACCCCCCCTCCCTGTCCCCTGACCGCCCTCGGAACCCCCACCCCTGCCTGCCCCCCACTGCCCCATCCAACCCCCCCATCTCCTTCCTGACTGCCTCCCTGGGACCCCTGCACCCATTCAACCCCCCCATTCCCTGCCCTCTGACCACCCCGACCCCTATCCACACCCCTGCCCCCTGACCACCACTCCGAACTCCCCTGCCCTCCATCCAACCCTCCCTGCTCCTTGCCCCCTTACCGCGCTTCCTGGAGCACCGGTGGCTGCTCCACCCAGCTGGAGCCAGCCACGCCACAGTGCAGCACAGAGCACCGGGTCAGGTCGGGCTCTGCAGCTGCGCTGCCCGGCTGCCCAGAGCATTGCGCTGGCAGCTTGGCGCACTGAGGCTGCAGGGGATGGGGAAGAGCAGAAGAGGGGCTGGGGGCTGGCTTCCCGGGCCAGGAGCTCAGGGTCCAGGCAGGAGGGTCCCGCGGGCCAGATGTGGTTTGCCCACCTCTGGTCTAGACAGATAGAAGTCTTCAATAATAATGTAAATATTGAAGTCCTCTACCTTTTTCCTATGAGTGTAGTTCTTTTAAGTGAAATGACTAATAGCTGGCATGGATTTTAGTTTGTATGGGAGTAAAGGAAAGAAATCTAACCACACAACCATCTTGAAATTCCAAAAGGTAGCCATTTTTTCCCCCTTTTATTACATTCTAGACTGTCTTATTATGGTTTCCCAGTTAAAACAACCTCCACAGCAGACCAGTGCAAGCACTTGGGCCCTCTGTGAATTCATAACAGTTGCATTTTAAGCCCCCTTACACTATACATTGAAGCGTCCTGGAACAGACTTTTTGAACTTTTCTCTCTCATTTCCTTGGCTATTCAGTCTTGATCAATTTTCATTTGAAAAGGTAATTGTAAAATCTCTTGACACTCAGAAACAACAGTAATTATATACAGTAATCTGTGATACATGGTTTCAACCAGAACAGAGACTCATTCACCAAAGAATGATAATGCTGTTATCTCCTTGCTTTTTGCCTAAGCACATTGATTGGCCTAATTATGAACTAGGGAGAAAACAAACAGAAATAAAGACCTTTCCTTCAACACACACACCTCCTAATGGATAAAACATTCCTACTACAAAAGGCCCAATTCTCCACTCTTGTATACAAGTCAATGGAGTTATTCTGGCACAGAACTGGTGTAACAGGTGGAAAATCAGGCCAATCATTCCACAGCAGTGGAATGTATAAACAATCAAGGCTAAATTAAGATTAGCCCTGCTGGATTCACTAGTGGGGGAAATTGGGCGGAAGCCAGTAAAAGGCAGACATAATGTGGCTCTCGGCACTCCAGTGTGCAAACGTCGGAGTCGGGAAGGAATAGCTAATAATCCTGCAGCAATGGCTGGTCCTGAAGGGACATTTTTTGACAAAAACACACCTCCTTCGTACTGGCAGGATTAGGAGGGAGCTAGTTTTTCACAATAGCTCAACTCCCATTTAGGAATCTAAATGCAACGGTCAGCTTTCCCAGAGTGCTCAGCAGCCGAAGACAGAGATCCCCAATTGTTCTCAGTGGGAGCTGCTGGGTGCTGAGCACTTTTGAAAATCTCACCACTTCATTTAGATGCCTGTAGGGGAGAGAAGCTCTTTTGAAAATCAGGCCCCAGGGAGGCATTGTATCTTCTGCAGGCATAATGCCTCCAGCCACTGATTGGGTGATGCATCTCTTCCTTTTCCCAGAGCGCCTCTGCCTTTTAGGTGGCATAATTTGGCCCTATCAATATAAAGGTTTTATGCAAAGACCAGTTCTCAAATATCTGTGAGAGCTCATAGATATTTCAGTAACTAGTAAAGCTGGGTGGAATTACAATTAATAGGGGTTCATGCAAACCTTGTCCTCAGTTCTGATCTGCATGGGTTTTTTCCCTTCTGAGCTTTGCATTAAGTTTTGGGTTTGAACAACTCTAAAATTCAAAACAAAGCTCAGTCAAAAATCACACCTAGTTGTGCATAAAAGACAGGCAAAAATGTAAGGCTTTGTCAGAAGGCACTGGGCCAAATTCATAACTCCATTGACCTTGGAGAGAGATTTGGCTTATTGCTACCACCACAAGTTTTGTCTGGTTTTGACAGAAATCCATAAATGGGAGCAAATTCACTTGAAACTGGATCCTGCCTTATTTGGAAGGTTTATGAACCTTTCAATGAATCTCTGCTAAGTTTCAGGTTTGCAGAGAAACCTGATACCAGGTGACAAAGAAGCAAAATGAGTTAATGCTTGCCAGAGTTATTGAGGGGAATATGAAGGACTTTTAGAAATGTATCAGAGGAATTAGAGAACAGGGAGAAAGCAGATTCATTAATAAATGAAGATGAATAATAAATAATGTGCTGCAAGAGAGACTGAGATAATTTACACTGTTATCGAATCTGTCATCAACAAGAATAATATATATTGTGACAAAGTCAGGCTGGACAACTATAAGAGAGTGGCAGGCATGTCAGCCCTAGAATGGTGAAGGCTCTTTGCCTATGAGCTGAAAAGAAGTTACCTCAGGTCAACTAGCATAACAGGGCAGCACCCCGGAGAGGCGGTAGGAAAAGTATTGCCTTTTTGTGTTATGATCTAGTTTCTTTTGTTTAGCTGAAGAATACTGCTCTGGCCTGCCCTGAGACTCACCTTGTAAATACTGGAAAATAAATCCAAGTGAGGAATAAAAACTCTCCCGAGTGAGATTGCTTTACTTCAGGCCAGCCCATGGCCGGAGGGAGAAATGCTAAGTCCGGCTAGGTGAAGGAGGTACCTTTCCACAATATTGAAAAGTTTGAAATAATTAGAAGGAAGGAAAACTGCTTAAAATAGCTTGGAAAATGTGAACATATAGAATTCAGCTAATCTTAATGATATCCTAGGGCATTAACTGCTGACAATTGTACTTTATAAGTCACATGCCTGGTCTACAGTAGAAAGTTGCACCGGTTTAACTGATGGTGGTGTAAACTGATTTAGTTAAACTAATAAAAACCTCTGTGTGGCTGCTCTTATTTTGGTTAACTTCACTTTAATTTACATTGATTGGGAACTGGTTGAAATTAAACCAAAATATCAATTTAAGTTAAACTGGTGCAATTTTGGGGGAGTAGAGAATATTACAGATAACAGGGGAGACGAATGCGACTGATGAAGTGGGCATTCACCCACGAAAGCTTATGCTCCAATACGTCTGTTAGTCTATAAGGTACCACAGGACTCTGTCATTTTTTACAGATCCAGACTAACACGGCTACCCCTCTGATAGGGGAGATACTAGAGATAAGCAAATGTAATACTAATCTTTAAAAAAGAGGAAAGAAAAACAATCCTAGCAAACATCATACCCTAGATGTAAGTTTATCAATAGAAAAATAATTAAGCCAAATACGCAGAAAATACTCATGAGTAGTTCTTTACATCATAAGTAGTGTTATTGATTTTTATGGGATTGCTTGTGGAATAAGGTTTTAAACATGAGTACAGGTTACAAAATCCAAGTGAACCACCAGCAATAAGCGGCAACGACTGAGAACAAATTTTGCCCAACAAACTTGACTGTTTTATTTTAAATCACCAAACCAGTGGAAGATAGGATCACAGCAGATGTTGTATATTTGGATTTTAGTTAAGTATTTAATACTATGTTTTGCAAGATATTAATTCAACAATTAATTTCCATCCAAGCCACTCTTTAGTTATCATGTGGATTGAAAATTGCTGACAAGATAGTAAACAAAGGATATTGATATGTAGCAAATTATTGAGTTGTAGAAAGGTGATCTAGTAGGATACTACTGGCATAAGCATTAAGATTAATCTCATTTAACATCTTCATTAATGATCTAGAAGAGCAAGTAAATAATACTTTAGTGAAATTTGCATATGATACTAAATTGGGAGGAGTTGCAAACACCATTAAGTAGAGAGACATAATATAAGGGACCTAGAGAGCTTAGATGCATGGACAGAAAATAGCAAAGCTAATAAAACTAGCTAATAATCCAGAGCACACACTGAATGGGGAGAAAAGAGAAACCTGGGAGTCAGTAATGTTGACTGAGACCTGGGGATACTAGTGAAATGTGTTTGTAATGTGATACGGCAGCTAAAAAGACCAGTGCAAATTTGGGCTGTATGTGCAAAGCCATTTCATACAACAGGGAGATGACAGTCCTCTTATTTATGGTTGTCATGCAATTGTCCCAGAAGTACTGTATTTAGTTTGTACAGCTTGTAAACAGAAAGATAGTAACACATTTCAGAAGGCAAAGTCACAAATTCTAAGGCTGGGTGATTACGAAAGTTAGAGATGTATCATTTAATTAAGCAATGATAAATGAGGGAATTGTATTAGGACACAGCTATCTGAAAGGATGTAGAAACCAAAGAAAGAAGGATAAGATTATGAAAGAGAAAAATCACACTGGATATTGAAAAAAAAAGACATTTCTGAGTGAGATCTATTAAATTCTGGAATAACCTGCATAGGGAAGTGGTAAAAGCTATATTTCTTGGGACTTTTAAAACAAGACAGAGCAAAAATGCTAGAAAATGTCCTGTTTGAAATAATCATGGATTGGCAGGGTGATGAACTGTATGGGCAAATAGGTCTTTTTTTATTTTGTCTATGAATTTTTCATAGTTTCATAGGCTTTTTTAACAAAAGTTCCTCATAGCTCTGGTAACTAGATACAATGGAGAATTCAAATACTTTTTCTGGCTAGCCAAAGGTCTGCAAAAATACATTATACAACTTGTAGAATCCTTCCCCTGTGGCAAGATTATCTGAAATATAACTTTTATTTTGTAATAAAAATATGTCATTCCTACTCTTGATTGCCAGCTGTTTCAGAACTATTGTAAGTGCTCCAACATCCACATTTCATTAGCTTTCCTTTCAGATCCCTTATTCAATGACATTTAAGCCATGATCTTTTGTTCCTTATTATGCAGAGAAGGTAGTTTCTCCATCGTAAAACTTGTGCAACTTAGCCCCATTTTCTACTCCTCCCCAACTTCGCCAAAACTCAACTGATCTGTTGGAAATTTCTCATATGCACACTTCTGGCAGAAGACTTTTTTTTTTTTTTTAAGCTGGGCTGCAGCGGGGATAAGGAGGAAAATAGCCAAGGCATTTATTAGGTATAAGATCTTGAAAAATCAGAGATATTGCAGTGTTTGAAAGTTGTTTTTTTTTTTTTTTTTTTTTTTTTTTTGTGAGGGAACATTGTATCTCAGACTATTTGGTATAGCAGCTCAAAGTTTGTTTAATTTAATAAGGCCCATACCAGGTCTGGTACCTTTGACTATCTTGGAGTAGTTGGATGGTTATTTTCTGGGGGTTGTTCTGTCTGGAATTTAGGAGAATGTTTGCATGAGAGCACTCTAGGAATGAGGACATTGTAAGCTATGGAGTATGGTCATTCCCCAAAAAAGAGTGAGCGAGCACGCACACGCGCATACACACACATACTCATTCAGTTCTTGGCACTGCTATACTGTGTTGCCTTACACTTTTACCTCCCTCTTGGAAGCTTCCCAGTCATCCCACAAATCCAATCGGAGTGGAAACAATGCCTCACACTGACCCTGGGCCATTCCACAAGTGGTAAGCCTAAGCCAACTGAACCAAACAGCCACCATGTTCAGGTAGCTAACACTGGATTGTGGCAGGGAGTGGGAGGACAAAAGAAAACCTGTTCATGAGGCAGCAGGGAAGAAAAGTCCTGAACAATTAAGTATGAATGAGAGTTACAAAGAAAGTGATGGGGAAATTGGAGCCTGAAGACTAGAGAACAAACACGAAAATACCAGTCAGATTTTACAAAGTGCTTAGTATTGGCCTCAGCTCCCATTGAAGTCAGTTGTAAATCTCCCATTGACTTCAGTGGGAGTGGAACTAGGCCAATGATGCACACTTTTGAAAATCCCACCCTATAGGTATATTGGAGAGGGGGAAAGAGGGAAAGAAAGAGAAAGAACAAGCAGAGAAAAAAAATGAGGAAAAAGGACAAAAAACCCAGAAGAGCAGGCGAGAGTTGACAGGTAGGACAGGAATAGATCAGGAGTTCTCAAACTGGGGCTCATGACCCCTCAGGGGGTCGTGAGGTTATTACGTGGGGGGGTCGCAAGCGGTCAGCCTCTACTCCCAAACCCTCTTCATCTCCAGCATTTATAATAGTGTTAAATATAAAAAAAATGTTTTTAATTTATAAGGCGAGGGGGCCTGCACTCAGAGGCTTGCTGTGTGAAAGGGGTCACCAATATAAAAGTTTGAGAACCACTGGAATATGTCTTACAGCAGGAGCAATTATGCATTCATTTTTTTAAAAGGACCTGAGCCTACAGAGCCAGAGTAAGAAACACAGGGAAGGGACTGGGAGAAGTCAGACTTGATGCAGGACTCCTGGTGACTAGGAACGTCTTAAAGCTCACATAGTTTGGAGTTCTGCTTGTGGCTTCAGACGTCTTAAACCACATCTACAACAGGTTACGCTGGTGAGTACACATACTCTTGCCACAAAGGTACCCCATCCAATGTTTGAGAGGCCTGCAGCTGAAGGAAGCTGATATCCGTGTGTAGTGAAGGGTTTAAAATGATTGTAAAACTCTCTTGACTTGATATGAAGAAAGGTAGGGGCCCGATTTTGCTGCCATTTGAAGTCAAAAGGCAAAACACCTACTGACTTCAATACTTGAGGGATTGGAACCTATATTAGGAGGTTGTGATAGGAGCTGACTAAATCTTTGGTGTTTATATGGAGGGTAAGAGGAAAGATGTTAGTGTTCTTTCCTCCCAATGATAGAATTCATGCTTCCCCCCCCCCCCCCCCGCCCCCCATTACACTGGTTGGGAGTTCAGGATCATTCAGTGCTGGCTCAATTATAAATTTTTGGTCCAAAATTTCTCACCCTCCATGGTTGAGTTGTGAGTTGTGTCCTCCCTCATATCTCAGCCAGGAGTATCTCTTAAGAATTAATTCAATACAAGAACACGTCTCTCCCCTAACTCAGGAGCAGAGCACAGCCCAAGGAAGTGGTTGCGTAAAAAGCATTTAGAATTTTTTTTCCAGATACTTGCTATAATAAATACAGAGCTGATGTCCCAGCTTGGGGGAGGTAGGGTTAGAAGGAAACTTGTACTAAGGATCATTCTGAAGGATATAGTCTTTGCTCAATCACCTTTGCTACTCTATGTCAATGTTAATAGGAAATACAGATTACATTTTCTCAGACAGTTCTCCTCCCATTATAATTGTGTAAATCATTTCCCCTCTCACTTACAATAGCATGACATTCCTATGGTAATCACAGCAATTGCTGATATGGAAGAGCCATATTAATAAAGTATCTAATATATTTTACCTGTATACTAATGCAACATAGTTGCTAGAAACAAGGAGGAGAGCCAGTGTCATGTGACCAGCCTATTTTCTGCAGTTTGCTAGAGAGTGCCCCAGTGACCACAACTTGAGTACCTCTGCTGTAGTAGAATTCTCTCTTCTGCCTCTTTCTTAAGATTTTAGAGAGTGCCTATCATTGTGGTATCGAAGTGTGGTCCAGAATTAAAACTCAGACCCCAAAGGTTCATTTCTTTCTCAACTCTTCCGGGCGGATCATTGAGACTATGCATGATTTGTTTTTTTAACATGGGATGGGTGCTGGAGAGCAGACTCTGAGGTAAAGGAGTGTTTGAACACCTCTATCTGAACATAGTAGGATGGGACTCAGTCAGAGCTTTTGCAAGGAGGTCCACAGCCAGGAAAGAAGAACAATCGTAATGGCTGAGATTTTCAAAGGGCCTGGGCCTGTTACGGTAGGAGCTGGGGACCCCCCCTCCCTTGAGCTGCTTTGAAAATTCTAGCCACTAATGAAAACAGGAGGGGGTGCTTCTGGCAGTTTATTTTGTCCCTAAATGGAGCCATGGAACCCAGCTAATTTTGCCTTGCAGCATACTGTGTCTGCAATTATCCCAGGTGTACCTGGTGGACTGTACGGTACATACAGCCCTACTAGTAGATACCTCTCGGTTGTTCAGCTGCTAGACTAGACATGAAAATGCAGTGAAGGGAACACTGCAGAGGTTTCCAACTTATGAAAAATTGCTTTTTTTTCTGATGATGCATCTCGGCAAGGGGCTGGTGTTTTACTTAGATTGATTTTCTTCAAGATGATAGGAGCTGAGCTAGATAAGAATCAGTGCAGAGGGGTTTTATTTTAGATGGTCCAAAGGCAGCTGCTGAACACAGTAAGCTTTAATTTCTTTTTCCAGAAAGAAAGCCAGTGCACCCTTCCCTCCTGCCGAGATACATGTTTGCATTCTCAGATTGCCTAGGTTGAAGCTTTTCACGCTTCAGCAATGACAGCCGCCTTCTCACTCCTCACCGCTTTCCAGAGAGGCTATAAATAGCACAGTCCATATTTATCAATTATTTGGCTGGATTTTTCCATTTATTTTACTACATAGAACAGAGGAGGAGCAATTACTTGTGCTGGAACAAATAATGAGTTAGGAAAGATCATTAACAAAGCAGACAATGGTGCTTAGGGTGAGGATATAAGTGGAAATTGAAATTAAGGGCTGGATCCTTATCCCCTTGAAGTCAATGGCAAAACTATTTACTTCAAGGGAAGCAGGATTGGATGCTAAAACCCTAAGGCACTAGGATAAGAAAGAACCGAAGGGAGAAGATGTCCAGTGTTCCCCCTCCACCCCACCATCATCATCTGCCCTGGTGACATTTACAGCCTGCCCCAGATATCTAATAAATGTCTGGAGCCACAGACAGTTCATCCCCCCCCCCCCCCCCCACACACACACTTTACATCATCTCTGTTCCAGGGAGGAACAGAAGCCGAGGTTGATAATTCAATTAATGCTCTGCACAAGTTAGAATCTCCTCTCTGCATCAAGATGAACACAACTCCCACTTCCAAGAGGAATGACTGCATCCCTGTCACCTCCGGATGTTTGTTCAACCAGCCCTGACCTTGGGCACCAAAAAAGGCATCTCTGACCAGATGTTGTGTGTGACTCCTTCACCTCAGCGGGTGGTTCTGGGAGGATCTTGTGGTGTGTGTGTTTTGTGTGTTAGGTGGGGAGGGAATGAGGGATGGTGGAAAGATGCTCCCTTAACGAGCATATCGGCTCAAACCCTGTGTAACCATCCTCCTCAAAATACCACTTAGCTTTATTCCAATCAGAGGCAGCTGAAGGGGTGAGAAAATATCAATCAGCCTCTAAGCAGGAAGGAAAAATAAGATTTGAAACTGAATTCTCAGATGTTTGGTCACAAACATTCCTCATATAAAATACACAGGACTTTAGAGTAGACAGATTTCAGAATTTCACATAAATATAATTTAACTCTCAGTGTGAATCCACACCATCCTCACGGCCTTCTATCTTAGTGCCTCACGGGTATTAATGGATTTTATCCTCACAACACAGCTTCCTGCGAGATAGGATGTATTATCCCCACTTCACAGATGGGGAACTGAGATAAAGTATAGAATTAGTGACTTGCTCGAGATAACACAAATTCTATGGCTGAGAGGAGAGTTGAGCCCAGATTGCCTTACACCCATAACAGCATCCAACCCTCTAAACCATCCCTATCTCTAGCTAGCAAAAGCAGTTCAAGCAGATATGGTCAGACACCAACGATATTATCACAGTCTTCTACAAAGTTTTCTCTCTGGACATTCTCTCTCTTGAGCAGATTGTGGCAGGTGGTAGGGGAAGGAGCAAACAGAATTTCTTCACATCAGCCTCACTCCATCTACCCTCTTTGCTCCCCTCCTTCCTTCCTGCCCTTTTGTCCCTATCCTTCCTCTCTTATCTCCCACCTATCAGTGTCCCCTCTCCTTTCTTTTGTCTTTCTCTTTAGCTAAATCCATCCAACACAAAGAATTAAAACACACAAACAGCCGAAAAATCCACCACCAATCCTGTCCTCCTACCCCACCAAAATAATTGTGGAAAGAACATGACACTTGCAGACCATCACTTTGCTTGTGGGTTATATTCTTTTCCCTAGCTTTCCTCTGCCTGGCTATTTAGAATATAATTTTCTGAGGCAGGGATCATTTGCTACTCTGTGTTTGTGCACTCATTGGCACAAGGGAGCCTAGTTTTCAGTTGGTCCCTAGACATTACTGTAATATAAATAATAGCAATGTTGATTAAGTCAGTCATTCTACTATCATCCAACAGAGTCACTATTAGTTTTTCAAGTGCATCACACCATGCTGTTCCTTGGTTCAAAGGGCAGCAGTAACTAGGGAACTCCATGGCCAAGTGGGGGGTTGAATTGGAATCTTGGTCAAAGTTCAAAGTGGATGGCATGGCTAGAAGGAGGGTTGCCACAAAAAGGAGTTGCAAAGAGAGTGGCATGGAGAAGTAAATAGGGAGAGAAATGATGTCAATACAGAATTGCTGCCATTTGCAATATTTTGTGCTGTGCCCAGTTGCTGCTGGGCTGTCTGGAGGGTGGTTGTCAGTGGGTGGATGGGTGTGTGTGTGTATGTGTGAAGCTGGTTTGTACTCTTTTCCCCCCCCTTGAGCTGGTTCTGTACTGAACTCAGGACTGTTCTTCATGACATCAGTTTGCTATGCTCCCCAGAGGACCATTTTTCTTCTTGTTCGATGTGGGGTTTGCCAAGCCAATTTGCAGCAGCCTTATCAGTGAAAGTGCAGAGCACTTAGACCATCATCAAATCTGGTCAGAGGACAGTTATAGTGATGTGTGATATTGTCTGTCTTTGGCCACAGCCACATGTGGGAGTGTGTCATTGGCCCCAGGTGTGAAGGCTGACTTTACATTCACCCTGGCCCATTCAAAAATGGTTCAGACAGGCCCATGAATGGTGTGGCAAAGCTGGCAACACACGTGCTTGGGACAGTTATAAGAGACTGGTTTCTGATGTCCAGTGGTGCAAGTAGAATTAATTTCTTATCAGTATGCTGCACCAGCTAAAGGGGGGGGGCACCTGACCCCCTACATGACTCCTCATGTGACTCCTCCCCGCCCCACCCCCAGCCCTGGACCCCGCGCTCTCTCCCTCCCCTCCCCATAATCCATCCCATGTTACCTGGGGGGCGGTGGGGAGGAGGGTTCTGTCCTCCTCCCTCTGCGCTGAACCACCGGGGTCTCCAGAACCACAGCAGCGAAAGGAGCAGAACATGGGGCTGCTGGGTGGCCCCACACCAGAAGCTCCTCCGGCACGGCTATACTGCCCCCAGTCCTGCCCCCAGCCCTGTCTTCCTGCGGGGCTGCTGCACAGACCCCAGACAGGACTCAGAAGACATAGCTGTATGGAAGGGATGGGGGCGGGGTTGGGGGTGGTACAGCTGCGCTGGAGGAGCTGCTGGCGTGGGGTCACCCAGCAGTCCCACGTTCTGCTCCTCTTGTGTCTTTCCGGTACAACATACCAGCTATCAATATCTTACTGGTCCGGCGTAATGTACCGTAGTGCCCTACTTGAACCACTGTTGATGTCAGCTGTGGAGCATTCTTCATGCCGCATCGATATCGCAGAGAAATCTAGGCACGGCAAATGGGCCCACAGCGGGTGCCTCGAAGACAAGTGTGCTCTTGGGTGGCTGAAGAGGTCTGTGGATAGTGGTAAGCTCAGGTTTGCCCTGATCTTCTCAACCATTCTGGCTGTAGCATCCTCCTGGAGGATGTATGGAGAAGTGATGTTGCTTAACTTGGGGGGGCCACGGTACTGGTGTGGGTTGAATTGTCCCAGTTATGATGTGCATGGCTGTGTGTTAACCAACTTGACATGAGACAAATGGAGCCAGACCAGAGCATTGTATTCTGCTGCTGAGTAATAGAGGGCTAAGCCAGATGATTGGAGAGTTTGAGTGTTTGCTTCCCATGAAGTGCTGGCCAATTTGCTTAGAAGTTTGTTACGTGTCTTCACCTTAGCCATAGTTTTCCTCAGGTAGGTAAGATATATGAGAGCAATAGCTAGGGTTACTCAAAGGTAGACTTGGTGGGATCATGTTTCAAGCAATGTCCATTGAGAAAGATATTCAACTCTTGGTCTGCTTTGGTGTTGTAAAGATGGAAAACACTTGAAACTGTCTTGGTCACACTTGGTTGTAAATGATACCAACTACACTATTCAGCCATCTTAATCAAGTCAGCATTTAGGGTGTCTTCAAGTTCTGGGAAGGACCATGTCTGGATGCCTAAGCAAATATCATCTGCATATGTGAGCTTGTGGGACTGAATGAGTGCAAGGTCATTTGTGTACAGGTTGAAAAGCATTGGTGCCACCAGAGAGCTGTGGAGTGTCATTGGTTTGGTCTTTTCCACATGCTAATTCTGTCTCCCATGTGCACTTGGAAACATCTGTTGTGGAGGAGAAGGTCATTGACATTGACTATCCATGCTGGGAGTGCACTTGACAATTTGACTAAAAGCCCCATGTGCCCGACCATCTCGTATGCTACTGTCAGGTCCAGAAATATGGCTCCTGTCTTCAGGTTTTTCTGAAAACTGTTTTTGATGAATATTGTTAAAACTCAGACTTGATCGCCTATGCGCCAACCTCTCCAAAAGCCTGCTTGCTCAATGCTGAGTATTGGCCCCACTTCTGGGGAGATGCACTGAAAAATGAGATGCTCCAGCACCTTGAATGACACAGACAACAGAGATATTAGGCGATAGGACCATTCACCAGCCGAGAATAGACAGTCCAGTGGGAGATTGGGGGTTGGAGTAGCAGCCAGCTAGGTACTCCCCACACTGATGGAATTCCCAGCTAGGGAGATCTCCCTTGCTTTCCATCCCTTTTGCATTACTCAGGACCAAATGACAGTATTTCTGAGCCATATTGTCTTTATCTAACTCACAAGGGTGGTGTGAGCATAAGTTAAAGTTGGCAAAGTACTTTAAAAAGTAAATCCCTATGTAAATGTTAAACTTATTGCATATCAGTTTTTGCAAAAAATCATATTGGCCTTCAAACCCCTTTTCCCTCTGATTGTCTGATGTTGTCCTCATAATCTCCACAATTCTTTAGAATTTGCTTCCAATATACACATCTTTGCACACAATCCCCCGCTCCAAACAAACACCACAAACCAAAACAAACTAAAAAACCACACACATTCCTGGTCAGAAACTCTTTCTAGACAATCATTTTAACTGTGTATTTTACAGGGAGGACTCATGGTTTAGCTTAGAAATGGCATTGAACAACTATGCCATAAAAGGCACTTGTTCTTGTTGTAGCCCTGAATTTTTATGAAATGACATCTCTGTTCACCGTGTTCCGTGTGATGTTAGTCTTCTGCCACCATCTCAGACTTGGGTAGATGTGCAAAGCTGTAACCAAAGAGTCCCTTGCTAATAAATGGGAGAAATTCACCATTACAGTAGAGCCCTGTAAGGAACACCTTGCTCACATCAGAGCAAACACATGAATATTGGAAATTTACCTTCCATTTTACAGGAGGAACTCTCACCCATATGTTAAGTGTTATGAGTCTATTTGTTTTAGTCAGCTCCCACGTCTTCTAAATTGAATCAATTTGGAGCTGAAGTGGAATAGATCTGAAGTGGAATAGTATCCTGTGAACACCTCTTCACACTCAGAGACAGCCTTCCTTTATAGGTGAACAGTAAAACATGATTGGTTTCTGCAATAAGGATTAGGGTTTTACCCATCTTATCTCATGGAGTAACACCAAATGGATACAGCATGTTTTACACATTAACCGATTCAATGGGTTAGTTAATGTATTAAAAGAGAGGTTTCAGGCTCATTACCACATCCAGACTCTTATGCCATATCCTAGTGAGACAGTAATGGCTCACTCTTAAGATCACCCAATAGTGCTTTGTTTATGTTACATTCAATGCCATATTATCACATGCAATGTATATACCACCCAGTCCTGAGTTGTCTGTAGAGGGTTGTGTAAATATCACATACCTTGCTAATCAATACCTTTTGGAGATCACTAATCACATCTCTGGGCATCGCTCTCTGTTTACCTGTTGGTGCCTGTAACAATGTGGTGACTCACCAGCACGGCGCCTCCTGCTGGTCGTCCAGGGAATTAGCTTTTCCAGCTCCAGAGTGCCCTCTGCTGGCCGATGTCCTGCTTGCCACTGGCCCCCATGTCCCTCCCAGAACCCGGTGCCCTTTACCCAGGGTTTCTGCCCACTACAGCAACCCCCAATCTGGGTCTCCCCACTCAGGGGAACCCCCAACCCTCTATCCCCACCTCACCTCAGTGGCTACTGCCAGTCACCATCTAGCCCCCGCTCACTGGAGCAGACTGCAGTCTGTAAAGGCCACTCATCATTGGCAAGGGGGGTTTGGACCTGCTGTCTTGGCCTACCCTGGGCTGCACCCCTGCAACCCCAGTACCCTTCCTGGCATTTCATCAAAGGCCTGCAGCCTGGGGGTTTGCCAGGCTGGAACTCCCCAGCTCCTCTAGCCTTCCCCCAGCCCTGCTCCACTCTCGGTACCCTGCTCAGCTTCCGGGCAGCCAGGTCCTTCTCTCTCTATGGCCAGAGAGAGACTCTGCCAGCTCCTGGCTCACTGGCCTTTTATAAGGCCAGCTGTGGCCTGATTGGGGTGTGGCCCAGCTGTGGCTGCTTCCCCAATCAGCGAGCCTTTAGCTCGCAGACCCAACCCTCTCCCAGGGCTGGCTTTAACTCTTTCCAAGCTGGAGCGGGTGACCACCCCGCTACAGTGCCTACTTCACAGGTGATATCTGTTCTCAGGCAGTGGTCTATTGAATGGTGGTGCTTCCTGGGGTACTTCCAAATGGTCAGCAAAATTGTTTATGTAACAACAATAAAGTCTGTGCCAATCTTCAATCAGTGATGCTTCCTGTTAGTTGAAACCCATTCCACGGGAAAGGTACACATTTTATGGAACTTAATAGAAAAATGATATTTTTTCTTTAATTTTGACCATTAATACAAATTTATATCCCTGCTATAGATTTCTATAGAAAACTCTGAAAAAGCCTATCGAAATGATATCATTTTTTAAATTAAGTTCTCGACATTTTTCTATATATTTCTACATGGACCTATTACATCTTTGTATAATAATGAATAAAATTCAGTTCTATTGGCTGCATTCTTATTAAATACGGTAGATCTTTTCCTTAATGACAGGACTTTCTTGGGGTTTTCAGAGGTTTTTTTGTGACCAAGAAAACCAAACAGCTTTCTAGAGGGCTACCTCATGTTTTGCTTTGTCTATTAACACTGATGTAAATTTAATTATGATTTAATCTATCAGACCCAGTTTCTGACAAATGAGCCACACCTAAAAGGCCCAAGCAGATCTACATAACTTGCTGCTCCAATCTGCATTCAGCACAAGTTTACATATGTGCCCTTTTCATAGTTAGACACCTCTTGGCTACCAAACCCTATTTGTCCAAAACCAATTTCTATGATCATTAGACCATATTTGACTTTCATTATCAAAGCCACTCTCTATATGCCCAACCTATTTTACTGTATATGTGTCACAACCTAACAGTATAATGCAAAATCCCATGCCCGGAGTGTAGTTTACATATTTACACCATACCGCTTTGGGCTTAAGTCCATTCATATCTCATTAGCTAAACTGCATCAGGCTAGGTTAGTACTCTAGGGAAAACATGAGGTGGCCATGATTCAACACTCTGAGTCAGAGTGAAACAATACCCTGGGATGGTGCAGGGAAGTATACAATTGCTGGAGGAGGTGAAATTTGACACCAAGGCCCAGTTTATTTTGAGCTGTTTAAAAGCCAAACAAAATGTGGTACTTTCTGCAAGAGCAGGGTGTGACAGGTTGGATCACAGAAACCCCCTGGGAGCTGCCACCTGATGTGCCAATACTACCTCTGCTCCTGTTTTCCCTGCCAGCTCAGGACTCCAGCACCCTGTCTTGCTGAGCCAGACGCTCCCATCTGCTCCAACACAGATCCAGGGTCTGAATTACTTGTCCCAAAGCTGCAGGTTTACCTGAAAGCAGCTAACAGAAGTGTTCCTGTCTTTAGCACTCAGATGCCCAACTCCCAATGGGATCTAAACCCAAATAAATCTGTTTTACCCTGTATAAAGTGTATGCAGGGTAAACTCATAAATTGTTTGCCCTCTATAACACTGATAGAGAGATATGCACAGGTGTTTGCTCCCTCAGGTATTAATACATACTCGGAGTTAATTAATAAGTAAAAAGTGATTTTATTAAATACAGAAAGTAGGATTTAAGTGGTTCCAGGTAGTAAAAGACAGAACAAAGTAAGTCACCAAGCAAAATAAAATAAAATGCACAAATCTATGTCTAATTAAACTGAATACAGATAATCTCACCCTCAGAGATGCTTCAGTAAGTTTTTTCCTCAGACTGGACACCTTCCAGGCCTGGGCACAATTCTTTCCCCTGGTACAGTTCTTGTTCCAGCTCAGGTGGTAGCTAGGGGATTCTTCATGATGGCTCCTCTCCCGTCTGTTCTGTTCTACCCCTTTATATATCTTTTGCATAAGGTGGGAATCCTTTGTCTCTCTCTGGGTTTCCACCCCCCCTCACTGGAAAAGCACCAGGTTAAAGATGGATTCCAGTTCATGTGACATGATCACATGTCACTGTAAGACCCCAAGCCTTCATTCCTTCCAGCCTGACTCACAGGAAGGCTTGCTTGCAAACAGAGCCCCAGTCAATTGTCCTGGTTGATGGGAGCCATTAAGATTCCAAACCACCATCAATGGCCCACACTTTGCATAATTACAATAGGCCCTCAGAGTTATATTTCATATTTCTAGTCCCAGATACAAGAGTGGTACATTTATACAAATAGGATGACCACACTCAGTAGATTATAAGTTTTGGAATGATACCTTACAAGAGACCTTTTGCATGAAGCATATTCCAGTTACATTACATTCACTCATTACCATATTTTTATAAAACCATATAGACTGCACAACGTCACACCGGGGTTTTACCCATGATGTCCTGGCTCAATTCCAACTTGAGTCCATTCCAAATATCTAAATTCCCCTGCCTCTTCGGGTGGTTAATGCATCCTCTCTTCATATCATAAACTGCAGTGTGATATTGCTGTGGTGGCCACATCTACCCCAGAGGGACTGTACCTCAGGGCGGGTGAAGTGAAAAGGTCACATATATACCATAGAGCTTATAATTTTGTAAGCATCTTGTTAAGAATTTATTGTGCTGGAGGAGAAAGAAAGGGTTAGGTCAGGAGCTCAAAGTTTTTTGTTCAAGTTTAAAACCAAATAGTGGCAGTGTAGGCAAGCCAATGCTAAATATTAATTAAATATAAATGCAGTACAAAATAAAACTTAAAGTAAATTGGCTTGCCTACACTGGCACTATTTGGTTTTAAACAGGCTTTAACATTCCCCCAAAATCCTTATGCCATGAAATCCAGATATTGACTACACATAATGTCAAAATATGCTTTTTATTCCCATTGGTGTCAGGAGCATAGCAGGAGAAACATAGAACACTAACCTAGATTGATTAAAAATAGATGTTAAGATTTCCAGTGTTAGACACACATTAGTAGGGCTGTGTTTGGTGAGAATCCTGAAGTTAGCCTAAGTGAGGGGGTCTTTTGGGGAGCAGGAAGTGGCCCGACCACACACAGGACAGTGGAAGAGAGGAAACACATCCCTCTCCTCACTTCAGGCAGCTGCGAGATTGAGGCAGGGGCAACTTGTGCTTCATAATGCCGAATACAGTAGCTAGGAAACTAGTACCAATTGTGACTATGGAGCACTGTCTGTCCTTGCCTCAGCCCAGCACTCATCTTCTGCAGGGGAAGAAATGTCTCCACAGACCCCAGGCCCATTGTCCTAAGGTGAGAGGGCTCAGACCAGCTCCTGGCACCTGAAGATCAGTTCCAATTTCATTGTGGTTCCCTGTTTTCTGCTTGTGGCACACAACAGTTTAGTCACCTGAGAATGATTTAGTCTCCTCCAAGTTATTGGGCTTAATGCAGGGGAAGCTGGACAAAATCCAATGGCCTGTGTTATATGGGAGGTCTGACTAGGTGATCTAATGGTCCCCTCTGGCCTTAAACTGTATGAAATAGGTGTGGGGGAGGGGAAGTGGCCCTTAATGAGCAGTGAAAGACGGTGAGATGGCCCTGAAGCCCTGGGAAGGGTCACCCATCCCCAGTACAGAACACTGTGACACAGAAGCCCATTAGTGGCAATGGGCAAAGGGTTTGTGGTTCTTTACAAGCAACACCTGTCTCAAACCTGGCAAAATCACTATATCCAATACACCGCTTTCATGGTATTTATCCCCGAAGGGTAGCATGCGAGGTCTCTACTGTACACTTCTAAGTTATTGATACTCATAATCATTGCAATTATTTAAAGAATAATGTAACTATATTGAGAATTATGCCCTTATGATCTTGGAGAGAAAGTGAGTCATCAGGGAATCATGTATTTCAGTGCTGGCCCATTCAAGTGGGAGGGTGTTTTCACCCCTCCCTGGCTAGCTGGTTATGTAATGTATTGCTCAATTGTCCACTGTTGCATCAACTCAAAAAATTCAATAGAAAACTATCACTTGGAGGTAAAAAAAAAAGGGCTCACGGTGTCTGTGAATAAAGACAAAAGACTGATTCAGTATATCACAGCATGGAGAAAAGGACTCTGCATCCATCCACTAAGGAGACATTTTGCTGAGCATGGGTGTCTCATAGAATCATAGAATATTAGGGTTGGAGGAGACCTCAGGAAGTCATCTAGTCCAATCCCCTGCTCAAAGCACGACCAACACTAATCTCATGAAACTCCATGAACCAATGTCATGAAACTCACGAAAGATTGGATCCTGGTTCCTGTGAATCCAGCCAGCCCTTCAACAGACTGAATGTTGGAGGGGGAGGGGGAACCTACTTTGTTAGATAGGAAAGGAAGCTATTAATAAGTGTAGGCCTGGTAGTTCACATTTTCTGATTTTGTTTTGTATTGTAACCATCTGCTTCCACCACTCTCTTGTTTCTAGTGGAATCTCTATTCTTTCTTAAATAACCCTTCTTTTGTTTTATTATACGTGCTCACAAGTGCGGTGTGTTATACAGGAGCAGTGAGTTAAGGTAGGGTCTGGGATTTCTGTAAGTAGCACTGTCAGTGGCTGGTTATCACAGGGAACACTTCAAGGGGACTCGGGGACTGGGGTGTGTTTATTCTTAACCTGCAAGGCAAAGACAGGACTGGCATAGCCCAGAGGAGAGTGTTTGAGTGGCTAAAGGGGTGCTGATGTGAGAGAGCTAACATGCAGCCACCACAGCGAAGACTGCCTCACGCTGGAGGCAGGTGGTAACAGGGTGACACACAGTCCTGGGTACCCTGAAAACAGTCCCAAGCACAACCCCAGAATTCAAGTAAGGGGTGCTCCAAACCAGCAGGGGTGAGAGTGGTTCCTTAAGGTTCAATTTGCCACCCCCTTCAAGCTGAAGCCCCAGTAATTAGTACAAAAGCCTCTTCCAAACCAAACCATGCAGGGGCTCTTTACCTCTCACTAGCAGTATTTATTTGCTATAGTTACAAGCTGGGATAAAACACACAGTATAAAATATGGTAAACATCACATCATAAGAAGAAATGTTTTAAAATCAGAATTACAAAACCGAAAGGATTTAATATTCCACTAATTTATTTCTTTTGTGGTGACCTGCTAGTGAAATGTAGCTTAAACACATTGGTGACTTTCCCTCCACTTATTATCCAATGAGAAATTACATGATAGCCTCCTGGAAGGAGACTTACTAGTTAAAAGATAACTGACATTGATGACAAATGTAAACTGATTTGCCAGATATGCTCTCTTCCCCTTCTTTCACATACAAGCTTTTAGAAAAATCTGTTGCAGGCAGATTTCAGAGACTCCCAGCCTTGCAAATGCATCTCCAAGGCAACCTTGACACTAATGTCTAGAACTCAGAATGGAGTAAAACAATAAGCACCTTAAATCTGTATCCTTGGCCTGAACCTCATTCAGTATTTCATATTGCACAGAGCAATATTGGCATCCAAGTGCCTTGTTGCCAGTGTTCTTTCTGTGTCCCCTGATGGTTAACTTCTGCACCTAAGTTTGAAATTTTATCCATTGTCTAGCTACCACATATCAGAGCTTTCTTTTTTGATATATAATAATCTGGTTTGTTACTCCAGAAGACAGATGATAATAAATAATCCCCCTCCAAATCATAGCGGCTAGTTTGCCCACACCAGTAATACAAAAAATTATATCGCACTGGAACAATGTCTTTCAAATGAGCAAAAATGGATGGTTGAATTTAGTGCACTCAACACATCTGTGTAAGGGAACAGTAGTCAGCCAACAATTTGTCTAGTAGTTTGGTCATTCATCTTACTATTACCGATCCACAATTCTTGTCTTATAGTACATAGATTTGCATGAGTATTTGTTGTACTATCCAACTTATTGTATGTTGATATTTCCGTTTAACCTTATGTTTTTTAAAAAGTTCTGCATTATTGCATTATTGTTTCAGTCTTTTGTAATCATTTGTATTTTATTTAGGATTCTATTCTATTCAGATTCTTATATCACCTGTCACAGTTTCAGGGTAACTGCACCTGTATTCCCGTGCTGTGGTCCGTTGGGGGCACCCACTTAAGGTTTCTGGCACCCAGCCAACACATCTCTTGGGCAGAGATCCACATCTCACTCACTTCTGACCAGGAGTTTTAAGGCCTCAGAGCTCCATGGCTTACACTGTGATATCCCCAGCAAGCCAATCTGCATCGAGGCCAACACCGGTGCTTTGCTTTCTCTCCAACGGCTATGAAAAGTGTATTGCCAGCAGTTACAAGTTACCACACAGCTCTTGCTAAGTAATGCTAATTTTTAAGGTAAAAGTATTGCTGAGAAAACATAAAAGCAATAAAATTTCCTATCCGCATGCTAAAAGTTTATCAGAGCTCACCCATCAGTCTTATGGGGCTCTAGTAGTTCAATGTCCTTCCAACCCTTCAGCATAAAGGGGGTTTGGGACCCTCCACTGAACAGAAGTTTCTGTCCATCTGCTGGATCAGAAGAAGGCCCTGACTCAGTTCAAATGCAGCCTTTTTATACCCAAAGCCCTTTCTTTGTCTGTTGGTCTCAGAAAACCCAGTTTGAATCAATATACGCAAGCCTTCCCATGTAGTGTTACTTCGCTGGAGGTTTTTCCAACCTCAGTGCTTCACCTTAATTATCCCCAGCTGTTTTAGTTTCTGTAGGAACTGTGATAATCCTCTCCCATGGAGTAAAACACAATAATGCAGAAACCATTCATAACCGTAATACAATAGGATCCCCAAAGATATTGCATGGGGTTGCAATATTTGTCACAGCACCCGTCACTGTGGTATCTGAGCACTTCCAATTGATGCATTAAGCAGCATGACTAATATCTGTCACATGTAAATCCTTCTTCAGTAGTTTCCTATAAATATGGAACATGAGGATTTGAAATAGAATTGATGCAAAAATTCCCTATTTTCAGACAAACTAGGCCCCACTTTCCCCAAATTTTAATTTAAAGTGGATGTGTGGCCTTGCCAGTACAAATTCCTATTTGGAAGACCAATGAACGATCTAAACAAGGCTAAGTGGCCATTTTGACCCCAATGATAGATCTATCCTAGATATAATAATGATTCTGCCATTAACATGCATGAGGTTGTTACATGCTAATGCATTTTAAGAAATAGCCTATATAAAACCTATTGGTAAAATAGTTGACTTCAAGGCAATTGTATAGCAAAAAGCAATCCACATCATTTTAGCCAGAACACAGAAGCTGTGCTTTCCTAGAGTACCAATCCGGCTCCACAAGTGATAAAATCATCTTGTGTAAACAGTGAGGTAGTTTTTTCCCCATTATTTCTTTTTTAATACATCAGGTTAAACCTTACAGCTAAAATGCAATTCTTCCTGCATGCATCTGCTGTTGATGGGGTACACATACTTATTTTCTTTGCTGCCCTGAAACTGTAAAAGCAGAAATCAAGAAGTCTGTCTTTGTTTCTTTCTTTTTTTTAAATGTTTGGATTGTACCCTGTCATAAAATTCCCTCTGTATAGTAGGTCATTTAAGAAAGCAGCTGGCTTCCACTTAAAATCAGTTGATAATTGCTTTCTACTGAGTGACTCACCCTGCCAGGAAGTGTGCTTTATTGTTGATACTTTGGGGTTTGATTTTTCAAGCTACCCTCAGAGCTTAGAGGTGAGCATAGGCAATCTGGCTGTATACATTATATACGGTCTTTGATGCCATCTGTTTTTATGGGATAAAGGATGACTCTTCAGCTATCCCTTTCATCATTGATATGGGCAGGCTAACTGGTACTCTGCACCAGTCCCCTCCTCTTGTTACATTTTCCATCAATTCCCCCATTCAGTGGATGATCCAAATAATGTCAGGAACAGAGGATTTGACAAGATGCCAATGCAGGTGTGTTGTAACAGTGGGGGAATGGAGGAAGGGGGGTTGTTTCTTTCTGAGGAGGATTTAAGTATATATATTTTAAACACAGTGCAGAGGGTCCTGGCACACTACTCCCACATTACCTAGCAGGACACACACTAGAATGGCTCAAAAGGAGTTACTTTAAGTGGAACAGTGAATCCTTCATTTAATTTGAAAACAAAAAGGGCAATTCTCAAATACTCTGTCTGGGACGGTCAGAAGTGTTCATTACTGTGGGCTTCCCCATTGCAATAGGCAATACAAGTTTATACAATGGGGACTAAACATACTTTAACAAATTCTTGTAAACAGAGATGGGTCCAAACTGCAGACAGGTATCTGACACCCACCCCATTTTCTCCCCACATCTTGCTATCTGCTTGGGAACCATTTTCATTTTGCAAAACCATTAACTGACCCAATGAGGTTCTGAAAAACAAAAGTAACTGTGATGGGTTGCCCCTTCTTAAGATCCCACCTAATGTGCTGAGATACCACTGAGCCTGCCTGTTCTGCCAGCCTGGGCCCCCTTTTTACTTGTCTTGCTGAGCCAGGCTCTTAAGGATCCTCCAGCACACACACGGGCAGGGCCACACCCAACTGCAGAACGACGCAGACACAGAGATCAGCTCTGGGAAGACTCAACTTAAGGGACTTGCCCCAGCACTCAGGTGCTCACCTCCCTTGGAGGGCAGATCCAAAGGTATATCATGAAATCTGCCTCCTCCCTCAATGTGGAGGAAGATATGCACAGCCTCTTGCCCCCTGCGATTATGAATTGCACAAAATGGGTTATATTATAAACAAGAAATACATTTATTAACTATAAAAGGTAGCTTTTAAGTGGTTAAAGAGCTAGCAAACAGAATAAAGCAGATTACTAAGCAACTAAAACAAAACACGCAAACTAAGCTTGTTTCACTAAAGAAATTGGTTACAAAATTCAGTTTCTCACCCTAAAAGTTGAATTAGGCAGGATGCAGAGTTTCTGTAATTCAGAGTTCCAGTTATTTCTTCTTACAGACTGGACCCTGTCTCAGTCTGGACTCTCCCCTGTCTTTTCCTTCAGGTTAGTTTTTTTGCCCCTTCAGGTTCTTCCAGCAGTCCTTCTTCTTGGGTAGGCCTTGGAGGAGAGCGTCCCGTTTACTTTCCTCCCCATCCTTAAATAAGAATCCTTTGTTTCCAAAACCTGACATTTTCCCCCCCGCTTTTCTTTTACTGAAAAGTTACAAGAAGTCCAAGATAATGTTTAGTATCAGGTGACAAGACCACCTGACTTAGTAGTGTCACAGTTACATCCCAGGACACCTCCCAGGAGGGAGAGAGATTAGTATCTTCACAGTCTTGTTGGTTCTTCCTAATGGCCCATCAAATCTGGTGGCCTGTCATCCAGTGGGTGTCTTCCCAATACACACTCAGCTGTAATTGTTACATAGTCCATATTCCTAACTATAGATACAGAAATGATACATGCATACAAGCTGGATAATCACATTCAGTAAATCACATTCATTGTAATAACCTTTACAATGATACCTTACATGAGCCATCTTGCATAAAGTATATCTCAGTTATGTCATATCCATATCATAAGCATATTTTCATAAAGACTATGGAGTGTAATGTCACAATAACCACCAGAGATTCGCCCATCTGTATTTGAAACAGCAAAGGGCCAGAACCAGAGCTCGTTGTTGGACTCTCCCCAGATGTAGGGGGTTCAGGGAAAGGTTTGAATCTGGACTGCTCCTGGTTTCCGGTACCTAACTGATGAGTTGCCCCAAATGAATCCTCCTTCTGGTCATTTCTTTTTGTTAAAAAATAATCAATGACAACATGAAAATAGCTGACTGCTTCAAGGACAACACTGGATGATTGGCACGAAGCCCCTGTGTGGGTAGCAGTGTGGAGCAGCACCACCTTTGAGGAGCACCAGGAAAGCAACACAGACTCTCAGAGCTATTCAGTGCACTGTTTGTTTCTTCAGTTGTGTTGGCCCTGCTTTTTGAGCAGGGCATCATGTCATGATTCTGTCTCCTTTTCTGGGTGCTTTGCTCCCTGGAGGAACCCCAAGGCAAGTGGCAAGCAGGTCCTAGTTACAGAGGCTGCTATTGTGATTGGCTCATACATGGGCCATACAGGAGGCTTCCTTTGCAACTCCTGTTCCTCTTCCCTTCCTCCCCCTGCAAAAAGGCTGACTGCAACCTGACCTCAGAAGATAGAAGAAAGAAAACTGGTAAGTGGAGGACAAGGTTAAAAGAAAAACCCTAAGTGACCCTAAGAACACCCCATTGCTTTCTTAAGCAAGAAACTGACACCCACTGAATAGAATTACTCTGTCACTAAGAAAGACTGTTATGCCATAGTGTGGACAATCAGGCTGCTCAGGCCCTATCTCTAACAAGAAATTCAGCGTCCGGAGTGACCACTCTCCATTGATTTGGTTACACATAACCAAGGGCTCCAACTCCAAACTGCTACGATGGAGCACGACGCTCCAAGAATATGAGGTGGAGATTGTTCGTGTAAAGGGAAAGCAAATATGGAGGCAGATGCCCTGTCCAGGAAAGAGTTTTTCTGACCTGCTGCTTATGAGTTAGCCACTGGCTAACCCTCTTCTGGTTTTATAAGTGGGGGAGGTGTGACCCTAAAAGCACTCCAATGCCAGCTGGCATACTGTTGTCATGATATATACCCCAAAGGTGGCAATAGATCATTGGAAAATGAATAATTCGCTGATGATTAATATTTTTGCATGATGTATGTATGGTAAACCCACAAAGGACTTTATGGATATGCGATAGAAATAAGTTCTTTAAAAGTATTTGGCAAGCAGTGCCTAAGCCACGTCTGTTTCCACCTGCTTGAATGAATCTCTAATGTAAATTAAGCAAGTTGTGACCTAAGACAAAAAAAAAGCAATACATTTACATGCAAGGTAAACAAACCCATTAGGAGAGCTAGTGGGAAAGCTGAGCACTTAACAATCTCAGAGGGGATTGGAAACTGCACCCCCAGGAAGCCTTCTTTCCTCTTGAAGCAGGGTCAATGAACTTTAAGAAGATATAAGCAGGGAGAAAAAGCCATTTGGCATCCATCACTTCAGGAGACACAGGAATTGAGCACATTGAGCTCTGTGAAAGGTCCTGGCCAGAGAATCTGATCAGTCAGTTTGGAAAAGAGACTTGGTGAGAAACGCTTCTTTGAACAAGAGATTCTAGTTTGTTAAATCAGTTCTTAGTCTTAGAAGCGTATTTTTACTTTTGTTTGCTTGTAACCCTTTCTAGCCTTATTCCTTATACTTGTTATCACTTAATCTATGACTCTTGTTTTACTTTTACATTAAATCAGTTCCGTGCTTTAATTACATTAATTAAAATTCAGTGTTTTTTAACCCCAGTTAAGGGAGCAGCAAACTTCATAAGTACTGTCAGTGCTACAGTCAGAGGGAATGGACACCACAAGGGAGATGGCTTGGGGAAAACGTGGCAGTGGGAGGCTGCTGGGTTTAGGGCTCTGAATCAAAGCTGCACAGCACAGAGGTACCAGGAATACAAAACAGGCAATGATAAAACCCCCAACAGGTCTGGGTTGAACCCTGTAGAGTCACAATAAGAAAATCAGCCAGGAAATGGCTCACAACTTTTGGAACCAAACTCATGATCTCAACTTTTCTAAGTATTTGAATACATGTAAGGAAGAAAGCAATAAATGTCATCTTGGCGTATATGTGAACAAGGCTAGGGGAAAGTAATGAGTCATTACTAGAGCTATCGGAGAAGCAGAATCATATTTATGCATTTTGAAGTTGTCTGGGTTCAGTTTTATGTTGGTCAGTGTTTTATGTTAGATCCTCATTTTGTATACAAGTGATAGCTATTACCCTAAGAGGACTTGAATGAAATATTAGCCAATTTAAATCTGTGTTCCACACAGGGATGGAGAGTTTATGGATGGCTGCTGTGCCAAGAAAACTGTAATATCTGAAACAGTCTGACAGATTGTGATTGGACCACAGATATGCTAGCTGCTGCTTTAGAGAGGATCAATAGCACTGCACAGCTTTAATTTGGCCTATGGTGCATGTTCTGGCCAAAACCCCCACAATCTTTTATATCTTTTCTTAATGGCCCAGATCTGGAAATAAAGGTTTTTGTAGCATGAAGGGATATACTCAGTAATTGCTTCTGCTATGAAGATTTAATTAACATTAAAACAGCAAAATCATCATTATTATTCAAATGTGTTTTACATTTACTGTCCTCAAATGCTGTTACATTCATAGATTCTAACTTCTAAGATCACAAACAGACATACTGAAGACCTGCACTGTCATGGACACCAGACAATTCTGTTAAGACGCAGAAACATGTAGTTTTGAGAGAGTGTTTGAAATTAAATCCAAAGCCCATAGGGTTTGATCTGAGAGTTGGGCTACATTAGAGAAATTTGCACCAGTATAGCTGGACATAATATAGTTGTGCTGCACTGGGGGAAATCAGGACTTTTATTGGTGCAACACACTCGGGTAAGTTGTCAGAGTAAGTTGCCCTGTTTTACACTGGCATTGGGCATTTACCTTCAGGATTTGTGCTGAGTGGTTCAAATTTCCCTACTGTAGACCAGGGATCAGCAACCTTTGGCACGTGGCCCGCCAGGGTAAGCACTCTGGCGGGCCGGGCCGGTTTGTTTACCTGCCCCGTCCGCAGGTTCGGCCGATCGTGGCTCCCACTGGCTGCAGTTCGCTGCTCCAAGCCAATGGGGGCTGCAGGAAGCTGCGGCCAGCACATCCCTTGGCCCATGCTGCTTTCTGCAGCCCCCATTGACCTGGAGAGTCAAACCGCGGCCAGTGGGAGCCGCGATCAGCCGAACCTGCGGACGCGGCAGGTAAACAAAGTGGCCCGGCCCGCCAGAGTGCTTACCCTGGTGGGCTGTGTGCCAAAGGTTGCTGATCCCTGCTGTAGACTGACCCTTAATCGATGAAAAGCAACAGAGGGTCCTGTGGCACCTTTAAGACTAACAGAAGTATTGGGAGCATAAGTTTTCGTGGGTAAGAACCTCACTTCTTCAGATGCAAGTAATGGAAATTTCCAGAGGCAGGTATAAATCAGTATGGAGATAACGAGGTTAGTTCAATCAGGGAGGGTGAGGTGCTCTGTTAGCAGTTGAGGTGTGAACACCAAGGGCTTTTTACAGATTCAGACTAACACGGCTACCCCTCTGATCCTTAATCGATGGTTAATTAACCAGAAACAAAAATAAGATGTGTTACGCGGGGCCTGTGCTGTAAGTTGTCCAAGATAATAAAAGTCCAACTCAGCCTGTTACATAAAATTGTTTATAAAAAGTCAGCAAAAGTTGCGACAGATGGATTGATACAAACTGGACAGTTTACATTAAAAGAAGTGGTACAAGGGTGTGATGTTGTATGATTAAAATATGACCATGTATATTGTTGTTGCTACCTCTGTTCAACAATTGCAACAAATCTTGTACAACGTTTGTCATGTAAAGTTTCAATGGAAAAGCTATGATTTGCTGAATATGCTTTTCCTTGTTATAAGCGCATGCCATTTTTGTATCTGAAGTTATGAATATTGATTTTATAACTGTATTTCAAATGTGTTTGCTCCTGGGGTAATACCCATAAGGTAGTTTACATCCAGCCTGGCAAGCACATTGTGAATGGACCATTCAAGCTGATGGCCCATTAACAAACACAATGGGCAATGGAAGCTTATTCCTGCCCGATTGGCCTTCCTGTAGAAATGACTGCTCCTATGACCATCAAAGCATGTCAGGGCATGTGACTAGCTCATGTGATCCTGGACTCCATCTTGTGGCTGTGATTTTCCACAAACTATGACTGAGAGCTTTCCCTCCACTTGGGAGAAAGTATAAAAGGCCCTGGAAGCATCTCCATTTTGCCTCTTTCTTGCTCTGATCTCTGGACTACACTAAAAGGAGCGTTCCAATCAATGGACTGAGGACCTTCCAATCTTTTGGAAATTACCAGAAACATTATTCCATCACTGCTACAAACATGATCCAAGAACTTTGCAATGAGTGTGTGTATTTGATTTCCTTAACCATTTTAACTCTCTCTCCCCTCTTTCTTTTTTCTTATAAATAAATCTTTAGGTACTAGATACTAAATGATTGGCAACAGTATGACTATTGGGTAAGATCTGAATTGCATATTGACCTGGCTGTGTGGCTGATCTCTTGGGATTAGAAGAACCCTTTGTTTGATGAAATTGGTGTTAAATAGCCACTCATCATTAAGTATAGTGTCTGGCTGGTATACCTAAAAAGACTGCATTTCTGACTTCTTGTTAACCAGTGTGGTGAGACAGAAGTTTATTTTTGTTACTGGCTTGGTATATCTTATGGAAGAATAACTACCAGTTTGGGGTGGGTCTGCCCCATTTCTCAGCAGTTGGTCCTGAATCTGGTATTCTCAGCTGTGACTCACTGAGGCACGGTGACTGTAGACAGACCCTTAATCTTGATGCTTACTTAACTAGAGACATAAATAAGATGTGTTATATGGGGCCTGTAGTTTAACTTGTCCAAGATAACAAAAATTAAATTCAACCTGTTACATAAAATTGTTTATAAAAAGTCGCAAAAGTTGCGACAGATGGACTGATACAAACTGGATAGTTTACATTAAAAGAAGTGGTATAAGGGGTCTTCAAAACTCCTGGTAAAACCACGGGTTGGGAGGACAATGAGCTGAACAACTTCTAGAAATGGGAGGAAGTGTTTATAGTTGAAATCACTGAAGTGTGTTTTGATTGGTTATTGTTAACAGATGAGGTTGCGACCCCTTTGGGGGCATTGTTTATCTGGGGATCACTAAATGGGTGTTGGGGGGGACCATGTGGACTGGAAGGAGCCAGTTTTACCATCATGACTGTCACTCCATTGTTTCTTTGGATCCCAAGATCTACATGACACCCAGTGGGCCTTCATTGTCCTGATCCTGAAAGGCATCCTGATCAGACTGGGCTGGAGAGAGGGATCCGGATAACAGCCCCACCTCTACTGGTTCCAGCTAAATGCTGAACCACCCCTGGAAAGTGACACGTGGGTTCCTGCTATTACAGCCTCCTTTCTGTTGTTCTTCTTCCCCACCTTATTTCTCCTTTTTTTTAAAATACATAAGACAAAAAGAAAGAAGTCCAGCTAAGCTAACACCCACTTTTGCAACACTGCTGTGAGCCTGTGACTGAAAAGGCAGCTAAAAGCAATGCCTTAAATAACCCAATGCAGGTCTAAGTTTGCCAGGACTAAGAGTGATTGATAAGACCATGTTTCTCCAGCAGCAAGACTGGAAGTGAGAGTCCGCACAGAGACAGAAGCTACATTTTCTAGCTTTGCTGTTCTTTTCTCTCCCCTTTTGTGCTTGTGTTTTGTCTTAAAGGAACCAGGATCGGACTTTAATGACAGTAGCAGCTCCAGACCACCTCAATTAACTTTTTTCTCTTTTCCTCCAAAAGGACAGTTATAATTTTTCCTGCAATCTAAGAGATTGTCAAACAGAGGTTTCTCCCTATAAAAAAAATCTCTCTCCAGCTAAAGGGAAAGGGAACAAGGGATATTGTTAAAATGAAAGACTTAATACCTCACATTGCAAAGGTGTAAATTTGTAACAGTGAGAATAATTAACCATTGGCACAATTTCCCAAGGGTCACGAAGTATTCTCCATCACTGACAATTTTTAAATCAAGATTGGATGTTTTTTCCTAAAAGCTCTGCTCTAGGAATTATTGTGGGAAGTTCTATGGCCCGTGTTCTGTAGGAGGTCAGAACAGATGATCACAATGTTCCCTTCTGGTCTGGGAATCTATGAAATGCTTTAACTGTTTCCCCTTTTTCTGCCTCTTGGATAAAAGGTTGAAAAAAAATTAATGGTGGTTGTTGCAGTGAGAGTGAATCGGCGATAACTTGACATGAAGCCCCAGACCATGCTTAACTGTTTAACGTTGTCAGTGGAACCCTGGTTCACTGCTACACATTATCTCCTGTTGGGCCTGAGACACCCCTGTTCAACACAACGGACACCGCTATCTTGGGAGCTATATTTTCTTTTAAAATGTGACTCCTCCTCAAATTTGCACATTTCTCTCTAGATATCTGAACCCATCTGATACAAGCTATATGGCTTTTTAAAAGAGATATTAACACTTGCAGCTGGCCTCTGCTCTACCGCTAATACCAGCTCAGTTGTCCCATTTGCTTGCCCCTTAACCTTTTCCAGGCTTTTTTTTTTCAGTGCCACCTCCTGTGTGCGGAATGCACTCCCTGAGCTGGTCTGTAACCCCACTGCTCTCTCCCCATTTCAGACCCTCCTGAAGCCACCCCACTTCTGTGTTACTAAGCAACGTACATATTTCATTCATCTCATGAAAAAAGTGTGTATTGATGGGGTGGGAGTGAGAGGAATGTTGAGAAGAAGGGGTATAAAGACATTGGCACTGGGGTTGGCTGAGGGATGTGTGTGGGGGGAGGAAGATGTGGGGATTGATTGGTAGAGGGAGAATTGGGAAGGGGAGCTGAGTGTGTTTAATGCTAAACAAAAACAGTCAAGACAGTTGAGTGAGCAAGTGTATAGCTCAGGGGTCAGCAACCTTTCAGAAGTAGTGTTCCGAGTCTTCATTTATTCACTCTAATTTAAGGTTTCATGTGCCAGTAATACATTTGAACGTTTTTAGAAGGTCTCTTTCTATAAGTCTATAATATATAACTAAACTATTGTTGTATGTAAAGTAAATAACGTTTTTAAAATGTTTAAGCAGCTTCATTTAAAATGAAATTAAAATGCAGAGCCCCCCGGACCGGTGGCCAGGACCCGGGCAGTGTGAGTGCCACTGAAAACCAGCTCGCATGCCGCCTTCGGCACACGTGCCATAGGTTGCCTACCCCTGGTATAGCTAATAAGAGCCATGATTAGTGTTACCCTATTTGCTTTACTTGCATCTTGTATGTCATGTCCCCACCCTTCATCTGTCTTCTTTTTAGATTGATTGATTGATGGGGGGTGGGGGGGGAGGCGCTCTGTCTTCCTCTGTGTTTTCAAAGTGCCCATCCACATTCAAATTCAGCAGTAGTGTCAATAGTAGCATTCAATTATAGGCCGCAGGCCAGCATCTAAATCTAATTACAGCAGCGTAACTCCCAACTAACTCCACCACTTTTTGGTGGAGTAACTGAAGGACAGGGAATGCTGGAACAATTTGTACAATGGGGGCGCTGAGAGCCATTGACCCGTACTGTAAACCCTGTATATAGTGGAAACCACTTCAAGCCAGGGAGTACGGCAGCACCCCAGCACCCCTAATGTCCACACCTATGCTCAAGGAACTCTGGATTGACACCAGCATAATGAAATCAGAACCTGATCCAGGTTGCTAAGAATTATAGAATCAGCAAACAGGTTTAAGAGGGTGTAATTCATACACCAAGGAGCAGGAGCAAGCAGCATCTAACTGGAGAACAGAAAAGGACATGAAATAAAGTAGGGACGAGGGGTCCACTTAACTTTACCTCCTTCTACAGCCTCGTATTAGATGCTTTTCCTGTTTTACCCACACAAACGCTTCTTTCCCCTTGGCATGTAAGTTACACCCACTTACATCTATTTTCTAACCAATTTTTTGTGGAGACTAGAGCTTTCCCACAGCTGTGCAGAGTCGAAGGAAATGTACATGAATGTCAGACTACAACCCGGTGCCCTTCTCCCAGTACAGAATTTTATAGCATTTTATAGCATCTGTGTTCTGCATTTTAAAGCATCTGTGTTCTGAAGTGGGGCAAGAGAGGATTAGTTGGTGAGGCATATGCAAATACTTGTGTGGGGGCGGGGGGCAGGTTTAATGTGCAACACACCCTCCCCCTCATTATGTCTGTACTGCAGTGTATTATACAAGTGCAATTTGAGCTTGCTTATAAAGCAGGTTTAATTTGCCATCCCTGTCTCTCCTCTCCTGTTGCTGGCACTGTGATCAGCCAAAAGGGCGTTGACTCAAAATCAGCAGGGGCAAGATGACTCTCAATACAAACTAAGCCCCCTCACAGTAACAATAACCTTGTTCCTTTAGTAGATTATGGGAATGGGAGGGTACGCAACTGAGAACTCACTGGTTTATTTCATGTATTTACACCTCTGGCAGGGACTGTCTTTTATCTACGTATGTACAGCACCCAGTCCAATGGGGCCCAGATCCTCACGGTAGCCTACATGTGATATCCTGGTGTAAATACTTGCTTACAGTAAAGGTAACAACCAGAGATGCAAATTCTTAAGACTTTTCCATTGCCTGTGAAACAGTCTGCTGCTAAAGTAGTTAAACCTTGACTGAAGTGTGTAACCATGGAATCAGATACATCACACAAAATCTAAAAGAAATACAGTTGGATTGTTAACATCAACTTTTAGCTCTGTGGGGGTAAGATTGGTGTGGGCTTGTATAGATAGCTCCATAATGACTTGATGGTAACAAGATTTCGGCTAAATTCATTACTGCTACCTTCATGTGTAATCTATCAGGACTTCTGTGCCTGCTGCTGGAGGCACTGGAGCCCAGACACCCCCACCCCCGCCTTGCTCAGGCCAAGCTACCATCAAGAGCCAGTCCTCCAGAGCCCTAGAAGGGCCAGGAGGAGATGCTGACCAATCGAGAACCAGCAGGCCAGTTAAAAAGGCTTGCATGCTACTCTGAGACGGGGACAGCAAAGGAGTTCCTGAGCACTAGCCCTGGCCTGGCTTTCAAGCACTGCAACTAAGTGCTTGCCTTCAAGGTTTTGTCTGTTTCTTTAAAGGTGCAGGCAGATAAATTTTGAGTTTGTTATTTTTGTTTAATAGTTGAGAGACTGGAACCGAGCTTATGGCACAGGCTACCTGACTTCAAGCAGATGGCAGCAATTTAGTTTATGGGAGCACCTGCAGTACCACACTTGGCCCTGCAGAGGGTGCTACAGAGCAGCCCCACCTGTGTAAACTTACAAGAGAGAGAATGGCAATAGTCTTCTCTGAATGTAGTAGCAAAAGTAATCCACCAGCCTCACTACTTGATCCATCCCATCTTGGTAGATACTTTCCAAAGCCAGTAATAATGGCTGGTGGACAACAGCCAAGGATCACTCATGAGAAAGCCAGAGGGTTTTCCCAGGTTGGACTAATCTGAACTTCAGTCCCAGTGTAATGTCTATATTTTCCAAGATATTCAGTCTTTTTAGACTCTTGCTGAAAAAAGAATATAATGAAGACATTAAATTTATAGCTTTTTTAGTGTCTTCTGAAGAGTCTGCAGCTCGTACCAGTGCTAGTTGGAGTAGATGGCCTCTGCAGTGTGTATAGGAGAAATTAGAGTTACACTTTTCTCTGAGCAAAGCTTGTACTCCACCATGTCTTCCAGAGAAGTTTGCAGCTCCATCAAATGCACAAGCAGTCATCCATTTGGGGTCTAATTGACAAGCATTTAACTCGAAGATGTGGATTCTCACAGATGCAGCCAATCTGTCTTCTATAACTTGAACATCTAGAAATGCATCTACTGGTCTACCATTGACATCAAGATAACATACACAATGACTTAATACTTGATGCCCATTTGCAGCGGTGCATTCATCAGCCATGTATGGAAATTTTCGGAATGTGGTGAGAGAGTTCTTCACTTTTTCAGCTGCTGAATCTTTCACTGTTGCACTGCATTCTTCTAGCCAGTAGTTGAGTTTCTTGTAGAAAGATAGTGAGCATTTGCTGGTCTTGTTCGGAACCAGTGTTCAACTTCAGGGATGAACAAGTGATAATGCACTTAACACTGGCCTCCAGTTTGTAGTGTGTGGTATCTCTTGCTTAAATAGAAAGTATGATGCCACCGCCATGTTTGTTCGCATGAACTTTGTTGTGTCTCCTGCATTCTTAACAGCCCCATTAACACTCACCAGTGTTGGCCTTGGTCAGTGGAGACTCAGAGTTCAGAGGTGCTTTCACATGAGTTCACCTCCCAGGTGGGGTCAAGAAGGCGCCTTGATCATTCCTCCAGCTACTCACTGTTCGCTCTGGCCACTGTTGTTCATTGTGCCACCATTCACTCCATTGCTCTGTTGCCAATGGCCCTGAGCCATCACCTTCTGCTGCCACCTGCCACTGTGACCTCTGCGACTTGGTCTTTTGAAGTTCCACCCAGCTCTCAGTGATTTCAGCTGAGCTCTCAGTGGGGGAACCTCGCTGCTAGTGCAGACTGGGCTGTCTCTTCCACAGAAACACTGTCCCACAGCAAGTCTAAGCACTTAGACCTGATTATTAGTGATTTCAGCTGTTGTGGTCACTTAACATAACAAAAGGCTATCTATGGAGCCTAATGACAGGTTTCAGAGTAGCAGCCGTGTTAGTCTGTATCCGCAAAAAGAAGAACAGGAGTACTTGTGGCACCTTAGAGACTAACAAATTTATTAGAGCATAAGCTTTCGTGGACTACAGACTAAGGTGCCACGAGTACTCCTGTTCTTCTTTTTATGGAGCCTAATCAGCTCTGTCTTTGAACAGTGGAGAGGGGCAGGTCAAATAGTACTTGTGACTCAGGCAGACCATCAAGCAAAACACCAGTCCCCACTCTCTCTCTTGATGCCCTCAATCAGCACAGGCTAAATACAGTTCTACTGCCCTTTACTCATACAATAAGAATAACAACATTTCATTACCCCCCGCATTCAAGTGATTTGTAACCTAACCCCAGCCAAAATCTATCACTTGGGCAACACAGCTCTGTTTGCTGGATACCTAGGTAGATTAGGTGTGAATGTAAATACAATCTGGTCCTGAAGCCTTTCCCCTCAGCTCATCACTAGCTGTCAGGGAGAGCACATTTAGACTTTGCTTACAAATCATCATTTGAAATTATTAGGTTGGCCAACATCACCAAAATGAATGCACTGACATTGTCATAAGCTGTATAAGGAGGCTGGTCTAAGTTAATACTTTTCAAATCTATTATACTTTTTCAGATACATGTATTTTATCATACATGTTATATGCTTTTGTGTATTAATGTGTCAATTTCAATTCAAATTTCCAAACAATCACTAAATTGGCAACACTGCATGTAACTAGTTCACAAAACTGGAGGGTGTGGGGGAAACTTGAGGGGGGGATACACCCCCCATAGGAAAATCCCTGCTCTCAGCTAGGAGTTCCAGTAGCTTTGGCTCCCAGTCAGGTCTGAAAGACCAAAAGAATGGCTTTCTCCAGAGTATTCTGGCATCTCTGGTTCAGGGCCCAGACAGAACCAGGAAGTGCAGAAGCATGCAGATGCCTTACCTCCTTCCGTTTTCCAACCAAGATTCTGCAAAATAGGCACCATGTGCCTCCTGTCTCAAGTACATATAGAGGCTAGCCCTGAATAGGATGACCAGATGTCCCGATTTTATAGGGACAGTCCCGATTTTTGGAGCTTTTTCTTACATAGGCACCTATTACCTCCCCTTCCCACCTCACCCGTCCCGATTTTTCACACTTGCTGTCTGGTCACCCTAGGCCTGAAACAGGAAGGAATGTTACCCTTAACTAGCTGCTGCAAAGTGTTTGATATGTTAAGCTACTCCTTCTCAAGGGCAAGAACAAAGACACTGTATATGACTAGGCAGCTCATAGGGAGAATGTTGGGGGGGAACTAGGGTTGTCATTTCACTAATCAAAAACTAAGTGGTCAATTAACCAGTCAAATATTGTCAAATAATGTCAAAAATGGACAAGTACTTTAAAACACTAATTTACTAGAACAGTAACAAAAAAAGAGTAAGACTTTATGGTTTCCAGTAGGATTAGCCAAGCTATATACTTATGCCTAATTATGAAAAATAAGTTACTTAACTGAGTTATTTTAACTCAGAAAAATGTGAAATACAACAAAATGATGTTCTAAATAATGAGAGAATGGTGCAATCAAAAAGGTAGGCCGCTGCTTACATCTGGGCATTGTTACTGTAATATTTGACCATTGACAATTGATATTATTTGACCGGACACGGTCTCATTGGAGGAAGCCTGTGCCAACCACATTTCCCCAATGATAAGGGGTGGGAGCGATGTCCCACCACCAAGTCTATTTATTTAAAGTATCCCAAGGCTTAAACAGGATTGGAGCTGGTCCATCCTGTCATCTAACAGCACAGGGCAGATGAGGAGCTGATAAAAAGCTGGAAGCAGTAGAGTGTGGGAGGGTGGAGCTCAACTTGCCTGATTTCTCTCGCCCTCAGGCAATTCCACAACTCCCTATTTTTCAATGGTTTGGTTTTGTGGGAGAGGTTGTTTGGTTTTACCCTCCATTTTGGATGATTCCACTTGCTAAAGACCCAATAATAGCCAGAGCCTTCCTGCCTGGACTGACTGAAAAACTGTGTCAGTTATGTTTGAATCTCTCAACTTTCCAGCTCAAAATGCCTTTACGAATAGCCCTATTTACCCACAGATACAGCTGTCAGGCATGTCAAGGTTTAGATCAGGTTCATAAATGCAATAACACCACAAAATATTTATGCCACAGACAAATCTGCCTTGCAAGATCAGATTCTAAGTACACTGGAAGATGTGTCTGCCTAAATGGCTCAGTGAGCACAATACACCAATAACACACATATGGTCTTTATTCCCAATCCTGTGAGGTGCTGAGTGTCACCTGCAAGATAACAAGAACCCACTCTGGGAATAAAGGGCAAAGAAATCTTGAAAGAGATGTGAGCTCCATGGAGGACAGAGGCCTTAGGGCATGGCCGTTCTTTCCGAAGGCAGTTTAATCATTTAACCATCTGAGCTGTCATTACACATTGCTTTGTGAAACAATAGTTTCCTGCCCTTAACTGCCTTTAATTAGCCTTTCACTTTCCTTATAAGGGTTCTGAAGAAAAATCGTTAGCTCTGGCATATGAGAGCCTGCTAAGGTGTTTGTACACCCTGTCATCTGCAGTGATTTCCGAAATAAATATTTCTGTAAAATCATAAGACTCTCTCCTGTGATGCCCACAAGAAGTGAGTCAGTAGCAACAGCTGAGCCACCAAGATGAGTGTATGCCTAGGCTGCATACATGTCTGATCGCATTGCTGTAACCTCATGCTTCCTCACCCTCGAGCTCCACAGATTGTCTCACAGCTAGAATTAGGCTCCTATCCTGCAACCAAGTCTGTAAGGGCAGGCATGTGTGGCTGCACAGAGCTCCCCTGACTTTATTGGGGTTCCATGTGGGCTGAGTGGTCTATCAGTGTAGATCTGATGACATTGTAAGCTCTTGGGGGCACCGCATATATTCTATTTGCAAACCACCTGCCATGATTTGCATGCTGTAAAAACAATAGATCTAAAGGAATGATTTATTTTAAAAATGGAACTAGCCTTATTTGGGGGAGGGTCTCTGAGGAGTTGAAGTTAGCATATTTTATTGACTATAATACACATACATGATCATTTTAACTTTGTCTCTCCTTAACACAGGTGTCAAATTTTCTGAGGAGGGCCCCGTCCTGCAAAGATTTACACAGGCACTTCACTTTAAGCATGCAAACAGTCCCACTGAAGTCAATAGGTTTTTTTTTTTTAACTCCTCATAAATTCATAATTGGATTACTCAGGTGCTTACTTTTAACCATGTCTGTAAATCTTTGCAAGATCGGGCCTTAGCTATTAAGAACGTGTTCCGCTAAGAATCTTCCTTGCCTAGCTCTCCTAACAAAAAAAATGAGGGGGAAGCAAATACACAAGAGTTTTCAAAAGCCAGCTCCTTTCAAAAGAATTTTGACTTACTCAGGGAAAAAAATGATAAAGCTTATCTGTTATGTTACCATGGGGTAATTTTTTTTTGAGAAGTACAGAACAAGCAGTGAAATACAACCAGTCTGCAGTAAAATGAAGTGCTGAGGCAATGTAGCATAGTTAAATAGCTTTGACAGCACAAAGCTGGAGTCAGCATGAAAGTACAGAGAGCTTGTGTATTATGAATTTATAATGAGTAAAAAAAATAATCCTATTGTGGAAATCTATTTAATGGATATTCTCAATACGCAGCAGTTCGGCTTGCCTTTGAAAAGCTGATCTATTTATCTTCTCATTTGTAGAAGTGCACAAGCGCTCCACAGCTCCACACATGTAAAGCAGTGAATATCCCTCAGCACTGGGGACATGGAGGAGGTGAACTTCTATTCAAAAAATAAGCGGAGCCATGGATTTTGAAAAACATAACCGACCTGGATTGCTTATGTGTGCCATTACTTCTCTTACCCTCTCTCATCCGTTCAACTTTCCCTGCAAACTATTCTACACCGGCACCAACAATGTCCTAGCACTTTGAGAAGGAAAGTTCCTCTGTTTTGAAGTTAATAGTGATGATGCCTATTGTAACTAATTATCATCACCTGGTAATTTAAGTGGTCAGTTGGAGCTTCCAATATTTATCCCATTGGTTTGCTTTATAGCTTATAATCAGGGCCGGCTCTAGGTTTTTTGCTGCCCCAAGCAAAAAAACATTTTGGCTGCCTCCCCCCCCGCACCCTCCTGCCGCCCCAGCCCTGGGTCACTGGTAACTCACTTCCAGGGCAGGTCATTCAGCATGAATTTTGGATGTGCACAGAACACAGACAGGATTGGTTCCCATATGGTTACAGAACTGCAGTAAAGTGGAACAATTTTCAGCTTGTGTGATTGAAGGCTATCTGGATGCATATTATAAGACTGTCCTACATAAATTAGGAAAAGTTGAGGTGCCTTTATTATTATTTTGTTCCATTCTTTGTTTCTATGGGGAATTTGCCAATGCAATATCACTGTCTTCCTTTTAAACAAATAAAACTAAAACTTAATAATAAAATAATAATAATAAAAAAAGCAATGGCTGTTGAAAATAGCAATTCCAGTCCTAATAACCACTGGGAAGCATTTCTTGCTCAATTTATTCTACTTTGTCCTACAGCAAGTTACAGTGGATCAGTATATTTGATTTGGGAGAAATGAAGTAACAGTTGCCCAAATTGAGCTTGAGCACTCCTGAATTTTGCAGGTGTTCAAATCTGGAAGGCAGGTGCTGGATTCCCTTTCTGAATATTAGCTAAATCTGGAAAAAAAAAGTCAATTTCTGCTTCCATGGCTCAGAAGTATAAATCCTCCTACGTGCCTGGTACTGTATCTAAAGTCTAGTAGAGCCTCCCCTCCCTTACTTTTCATTTTAAATTCTAGTGGGATCCACGTACCTGCCTTGCTAGGCTTCAGATAGAGAGGTACAATGTCCATTTAGTCCACCCAATTCTTTCTTTGGGGGAAGCCCAGGGCTGGGGTGGTAGGAGGTGCAGGTAGGGGCCAGAGCTGGGGCGGCAGGGGGTGCGGGTGGGGGGGGGGAGAAGAGCCCAGGGCTGGGGTGGCAGGAGATGCGGGGTGGGGGGGGAAGAGCCCGGGGCTAGGGTGGCAGGAGATGCGGGTGGGGGGGAAGAGCCCAGGGCTGGGGCGGCAGGGAGTGTGTGTGGGGGAGAGTCCAGGGCTGGGGCAACACAGGGGTGCAGGGGGAGCCCAGGGCTGAGGTGGGGGGGCGGCAAAAAACCTAGAGCTGGCTCTGTCCCTACCATTTACAGCAAGCTGCAGCATGAGGTTTCAGTTCTACACTCCTTCCCCCTCCCTTTCCTGTTAATTGCAGCTGAGGGAATGCTGGGAAATGTAGTTCTTTCCCTGCTCCAGGGCTGGCTCTATAGGCTCTATAGGCAGGGAGCTAACCAAGGAACTACAGCTCCCAGGGCTCCCTGTTGGTTCTCAGCTCTCATGCCGGATTCTTGCGCCCCTTGCAAATCTGCCGCCCCAAGCAACTGCTTGCTTTGCTGGTGCCTAGAGCCGGCCCTGCTTATAATTTAGAAACCAGATGAGCCAGTGGCTTATGCTAAACTATATTCTTATTGCTGTTTTCTTTGTCTGCCTTTTCCTATCATTTGCTACACAGACAGTTGCCTCATCTTAATTCAGTGGTAATTCCTCATGAGCAAAGGGACCCTCTCATGTAAGGATCGGGGACTTAGATTGTCAGCAATTCAAGGCAGGGACTGTTTTTTAGGCTATGTCTACACTGCAATTAAAAATCCGTGGCTAGCTCATGCCAGCTCACTTGATTTTTAGCTGCACAGACATTCAGGCTTGGGCTGGAGCCCAGGCTCTAGGACCCTGTGACGTGGGAGAGTCACAGAGCTCAGGCTGCAGCCCAAGCCCGAATGTCTACATCACAATTAAACAGCCCATTATCCTGAGCCCAGCAAACTTGAGTCAGCAGGCATGGGCCAGCTGTGGGTGTCTAATTGCAGTGTAGACATATGCTTAGTGTGTGTGTGCAGGGACTTCCACACTGTATCTCCAACTCAGACTGGGCCCTCTAAATATAAAGGTAATAAAAAATCCATTTTTCACTTATGATACCACATGACCCAAGAGCCATATATTTCTAACAACCATAGGCCCCAACTCCGTGGGTGCTCCGGGGTTGGAGCACCCATAGAGAAAAATTGGTGGGTGCTCTGCACCCACTTGCAGCCAAGCTCCCCTCCGCACCCTCCTGCCTCATCTCACCCCGCCTCTGCCTCCCGCCCCCCAAGCACGCCACGTCCCCGTTTCTCCCCCTAGCTCCCAGTACTTGCAGCCGCGAAACAGCTGTTTTGTGGCATAACAAGCTCTGGGATGGAGGGGGGAGGAGCGGGAAAGGGGCGGCTTAGGGGAGGAGGCGGGGAGAGGCGGGGCCAGGGTGGGGATTTGGGGAAAGAGTCCAATAGGGGCAGGGAGGGGGTGGAGATGGGGCGGGGACTTTGGGGCAGGGGTGGAGCCGGGATGGGGGCAGAGCGGGTCAAACACACACCGGCGCCGACAGAAGTTGGTGCCTATGCTAACAACAACTTCCTAGATCTTTTTTTTTTTTTTAGCCAAGCCATTAGGCGTTACTACATCCCTATTAAAGTCCTGATTTTGCAAACCACTCCTTCAGTGGGTATGCCCCTTTCAGAGGGTTGTCAAGATTTGACTCTACAGCTTTGTGAAAGTAGGGTTTCATACATTCACAGATTTCAAGGCCAAAAAGGATCATTATCTTAATCTAGTCCCAATTCCTGTATAACACAAGCCCATAGAACTTCCCCAGAATAATTCCTAGAGCATATATTTTAGAAAAACAGCCAATTTGATTTAAAAATAGCTAATAATGGAATGATGGAGCAGAGTGGGGGCTATTCAGTTTATTCCACTAAATGGAGCTTGTGTGATTATCTGCCTTGTGGGCAGGTGGCATATGTGTGTATTTGGTGCCAGGAGCTCATGACCCTCAGAGACTAAGTACAGGCTCTTGAGGCCAGAGTGGCTGAAATGGAGTTGCTAAGGGAGACAGAGAGGTACATAGAGCAGTACTACCTCTGGTCTGACAACCTCTGTGCTGTTGAGGAGGATGAAAGTCTTGGGGAAGGAGAACATCAAACTAGAGTGGAAGGAAACAATCCCCTAGTTGGGACCTTCCTTCCAGATGATGTCACAGTATCCTCTCACACTGAGGATACCCCTCCGGGGAAGGGGACCTCAGTTATGAGGAAAAGACCGGTAACAGTAGTGAAGAATTTGAGAATTAGTTGGATTTGTGATGACCAGGTAGCAGCTGAAGACAAATAGGCAAATGAAAAAGCGTCCCATTCAATTACATCACATGAAGATAGACAACTAAATACTGACAAATTTTATAAGTGTTTGTAGACAAATGCAAGAAGTCTAGATACTAAAATGATTGGACTAGACTGCCCGGTATTAAATGAGGATATTGATATAATAGGCATCACAGAAACTTCGTGGAATGATGATAATCAATGGGACATGGTAGTACCAGTGTTCAAAATATATCGGAATGATAGAGTGGGTTATGCTGGTGCGATATTGACAATATATGTAAAAGAAAGCACAGATACCAATAAAGTGAAAATCTTAAATTAATCAAACTGTACCATAGAATCATTATGAACAGAAATTCCATGCTTGAATAATAATAGGATAGCAGTAAGAGTATATTACCAACCACCTGACCAGGAAGGTAATGGTGATTATGAAATGCTCAGGGAGATTACAGAGGCTAAAAAATTAGAAAACTCAATAATAATGGGGGATTTCAAATATCCCCATATTAAGTAGGTACATATCCCCTCAGGATGGGATGTAGAGATAAAATTTCTAGATACCATTAATGACTGCTTCTTGGAGCAGCTAGTCCTGGAACCCACAAGGGGAGAGGCAATTCTTGATTTAGTCCTAAGTGGTGCACAGTTCTGGTTCAAGAGGTGAATATAGCTGAGACATTCAGTAATAGCAATGATAATATATCCTCGTGTAGGAGGAAATAGCAAAGAAGCCCACCACAGCAGCATTTAACGTCAAAAAGGAACTATACCAAAATGAGGAAGTTATTTAAATGGAAATTAAAAGGAACAATCACAAGAGTAAACGGAAACTTTTAAAATAACACCACAATAGAGACCCAAATTAAATGTATACCCCAAGTAAAAAAAAAAAAAAAACAGTAAGAGGACCAAAAAATGCACAATGGATAAACAACAGAGTAAGGGAGGCAGTTAGAGGTAAAAAGCCATCCTTTAAAAATTGGAGTTGAAATCCTAGTGAGGAAAATAGAAAGTAACTTCTTAACCCAGATAACATAATTCTTTTCAGCGGAAGTTAGCTGAATAGAAGGTGCAGAGGTGGAGTTGTTACAAAAGCCTGCATATTGTGACAAAGCTGCTCTGACAGCAAAGCTTGAAGCATCTGCCTCTATGGTGAAGAGGTTGGCAGGATCCAAGTATACAAGAATGGGAGCTGAGGTAAAATATTTCTTTAGCTGATCAAATACAAACTGTGCCTCCGGCAACCAGACAGAGTGGACCCCCTTTCTGAGATATAGTTATTGGGGCTACTAGGTGAAAGAATCCTTTGATAATTTGAAACTGGCAGAAACCACTGAATACTTCTTACATCCTTTTTGGGTTCCACACAGAAATGGCAGATACATTTCATGGATCTACTGTTAGCCCTTCAGGGAAAATAACATACCCGAAGAATTCAATTGTATCTTTGTCAAACTCATATTTCTTTAGTTTGGTGTAAAGATAGTTTTGGCAGAGTCTGTTGAGAACACGGTGTAAATGTTGCTCATGCAGCATCTGGTTTTCAGAAAAAAAAAGTGCCTCCAGGAATATTATCCAAATAAATAACCACTAACTGATCCAATATGTCCTGGAAGATATAGTTGACAAAATGCTGAAACATCACCAGAGCATTACACAATGCAAAAGGCATAACTAGATACTCAAAATGTCCAGATTGGGTGCAGAATGCTGCTTCCACTTGTTACTCTCTCTGATTCAAACCAGGTTGTAGGCCCTACAAAGGTCCATCTTGGTAAAAATCTTGGCTGAGTGGAGCCTCTCAAAGAGTTCATTAATAAGTGGCAAGGGGTTGTGATTCCGTCACCTTGTTCAGCATTCCATAGTCAGTGCTTCTTCATCAGGAAGAAGAAGATTGGTGTCTCCGTCAGAGAGGTGCAGGGGCAAAGGAAACCTTTCTCCAAGTTCTCACAGAGCTTCTGGAGTTCAGGTTCTGGGAGGGATTATATCCAGCCAAAGGAGTTCTCTGCTCCAAATTGTAGGTCAAATGGACAATCATAAAAGCAAGACATCAGCTCTCTTTTTCTCAAAAACATCAGCATAATTCTAATATTTCACCATGATTCCTGAAGCTATTGAGGTGGTCACAGGAATGGTGGCAGTCACCTTCAGAGTACCTCCTGCAGTTTCTGAATTTACGGGTATGTAGAAGTCTTGGCCGAGGTTCGGCCCTCAGCGGGCTGAACCTCTGGTCCGCCGTCAGTCCTGGTCCAGCGGTAGTGTGGGATAGAAAACACATAGTTAGGGGCTCAGGCCTTTAAGCAGGGGCTGAGCCAATAGGTCAGAAAAAGCCCCGGGCCCTCAATCAGGGCGGGGCAGCAACCACGCAGTCTGGAGCTCAGGCCCTCAAGCAGGAGCTGAGTCTATGGGTTTGTAGCAGCCCAGGCCCTAGGTCAGGGCGGGGCAGCAATCAAATAGTCAGGAACTCAGGCCCTTAAGCAGGGGCTGAGTCTACGAGTGAGAGGTCCCAGCCTCGCTAGGCCAGGAAAAAGGGTGAGTCTGCCACCCAAGGGGTGGGTGGCAGGGGGGACGCAGGCCCTCCCACTCCACTGTGTCCCAGCCCGGGGCCCTAGCAGCAGCGGAAACTCGTTTCTGTCAGTGGGGATCCTGGCCGCAACACACTGACATCGGCTCTGGCAGTGTTGCAGATAGACTGGGGTCGGCTGCCCCAGGGCTACTTCCACACTCCCCCTTGTGGGGTACCTGGACCATACTAGTGTCCTCGGTGGTCTCCACGAGAATCGGTTCCTCCAGGTAGGTAGCGAAGGGTAGGTTCGGTTCCTCCTCGGGAAAGGGGCAGGCTCGGCTCCTCCTTGGGATAGCTGGAAAGGGGCAGGCTCGGCTCCTTCTCGGGATAGTGGGAAAGGGGCAGGCTCGGCTACTCCTTGGGGTAGCTGGAAAGGGGCAGGCTCGGCCAGTCCTCCTCAGGGTAACGGGCGAGGGGTAGGCTCGGCTGGCCTGGTGAGTCAGCAGGCCGGTCCCGGCCTGCTGCTGTCTCCCAAGCGGGAGCTCGGCCACAGATGTCTGCTCTCTCCGCTGGCTTGTTCTCCACTGAGCTCTGCAGGTGGGCTTTTATACTTCCAGGTCAGCGCCGTGACCTCTGAGGGGCGGGTGCCGAAACCGGTGGCTCCACCCACGTTGGTGTTAGGGGAGGTTTGGCCCTCAGCGGGGCTGTGGGGTCCCACCCCTTGCTACAGGGTAGATGTGGGAAATTGCAGTGGACTTCTTGTCCACAACATTCAAAAACTAATAGCAAAAACTTTTTTAAGTACATCAGAAGCAGGAAGCCTGCTAAACAACCAATGGGGACACTCGACAATCAAGATGCTAAAGGAACCTTGTGGAGAAACTCAATGAATTCTTTGCATTGGTCTTCACGGCTGAGGATGTGAAGGAGATTCCCAAACCTGAGCCATTTTTTTTAGGTGACAAATCTGAGGAACTGTCCCAGATTGAGGTGTCATTAGAGGAGGTTTTGGAGCAAATTGATAAAATAAACAGTAATAAGTCACCAGGATCAGATGGGATTCACCCAAGAGTTCTGAAGGAATTCAAATGTGAAATTGCAGAACTACTAATTGTAGTTTGTAAACTATCATTGAAACCAGCTTCTGTACCAAATGACTGGAGGACCAAATGCACCAAATGATGTGACGCCAATTTTTAAAAATGGCTCCAGAGGTGATCCCGGCAATTACAGGCCAGTAAACCTGACTTCAGTAAAACTGGCTGAAACTATAGTAAAGAACTAAATTGTCAGACACATAGATGAATATAATTTGTTGGGGAAGAGTCAACATGGTTTTTGTAAAGGGAAATCATGTCTCATCAATCTAGTAGAGTTCTTTGAGTGGGGTCAACTAGTATGTGGACAAGTGGGATCCAGTGGATATAGTGTACTTAGATTTTCAGAAAGACTTTGACAAGGTCCCTCACCAAAGGCTCTTAAGCAAAGTAAGCTGTCACGGGATAAGTGGAAAGGTCCTCTCATGGAACAGTAACTGGCTAAAAGATCAGAAACAAAGGATAGGAATAAATGGTCAGTTTTCAGATGGAGAGAGGTAAATAGGGGTGTTTCCCAGGGGTTTGTACTGGGACCAGTCCTATTCAACATATTCATAAATGATCTGTAAAAATGAGGTGGCAAAATTTACAGATGATACAAAACTACTCAAGATAGTTAAGTCCCAAGCAGACTGCAAAGAGCTACAAACCGATCTCACAAAACTGGGTGACTGGGAAACAAAATGGCAGATGAAATTCAATGCTGATAAATGCAAAGTAATGCACATTGGAAAATATAATCCCAACTATACATATAAAGTTAAATTAGCTGTTACCACTCAAGAAAGAGATCTTGGAGTCATTGTGGATAGTTCTCTGAAACCATAGATAATAAGACAGAAAATATATTGCCTCTATATAAATCCATGTTATGTCCATATCTTGAATATTGCATGCAGATGTGGTCGCCCCATCTCAAAAAAGATATATTGGAAATGAAAAAGGTTCAGAAAAGGGCAACAAAAATTATTAGGGGTATGGAACGGCTGCCATATGAGGAGAGATTAATAAAACTGGGACTTTGCAGCTTGGAAAAGAGACGACTAAGGGAGAATATGATAAAGGTCTATAAAATCATGACTAGTTTGGAGAAAGTCAATAAGGAAGTGTTATTTACTCCTCATAACACAAGAACTAGGGGTCACAAAATGAAATTAATAGGCAGCAGGTTTAAAACAAACAAAAGGAAGTATTTTGTCACACAATGCACATTCAACCTGTGGAACTCCTTGCCAGAGGATGTTGTGAAGGCCAAGACTATAACAGGGTTAAAAAAGAACTAGATGAGTTCCTGGAGGATAGGTCCATCAATGGCTATTAGCCCAGATGGACAGGGATGGTGGCCCTAGCCTCTGTTTGCCAGAAGCTGGGAATGGGTGACAGGGGATGGATCACTTGATGATTACCTATTCTGTTCAGTCCTTATGGGGCACCTGGCATTGGCCATTGTCAGAAGACAGGATACTGGGCTAGATGGACCTTTGGTCTGACCCAGTATGGCCGTTCTTATGTTAACATTGTTTTGGGAGGCAAAATTGATTGCAGAGTCTCAAATCAAAGTATCCTGTTCCTGTCCCCCAATTGGATGCATGGATCATGAATGATGAGCCAGGAAATACTGAGGATGATGGAGGAGTGAGGTGTATTGATCAAACAAACTGTAGAACCTCCCCATGATCCTGGAGTGTGGTAACAACTAAAGGTTCAGTTTGATGAGTAATTGGGCCAGAGGAGAAGGGGGATCCATCAATAGACTCCACCAAATTAGGGATGCTTTTGTGCTTGGTTGGAATATTGTGAACCCTGGCAAAGGCTAAGTCCATGAAATTGTCAGAGGCCCCAAAGTCCAGAAGCGCCCTCAGCTCTACCTCTGCCATAATGGGAGGTTGTAGCTAGAGGGGCAGTTGGAGGGTGCTGGCACAGTGTCCATCCATAGCTAGTGTACCAGTATACAAAGGGGATGCAAGGTTCTGGAGTGAGGAGGGGACACAGTCTTAGCCCAGACCCCCTTATCAGGGCTGAGGTCTGCAGTCTTTCGGGTTGAGACACAGCCTGGTTCTTCACAGGGCATCCCACATCATAGTGGCCAGATTGCCCACAATGCAGGCATAAGTCCCAAACATGATGCTAGTTCTTCTCTGCATCAGAGAGGCAAGGCTGAACCCAGCTGATCTGCCTCGACCTCTATGATGAGAAAGTGGAAGGGGGTCAGGAACTTGACTCTCCCTCCAGGTGGCATTCAGTCAGGTGGCCATCAATACCAATACACAGCTTGATCAAGGCATCCAGGTTGGGCGGCAGCTCCACCTGTCCCAGCTCATCTTTGATTTCCTCACTTAGGGCATGTCGGAAATGGTAGTCCTGCACCGCCTCATTCCACTTGGTGTCTGCTGCCAGGTGCCAGAACTCTGAGGCAAACTTGGCGACTGCCCTGTTACCCTGACACATCCCCCGAAGCCAGTTCGCTGCAGACTTCATGTGATTTTTATTGTCAAACACAATTGCCATGGCTCCAATGAACTCTTCAAACCCCAGCAGGGGGCTAGAAGTCTCCAGGAAGGGAGAAGCCTAGGCCAAGGCCTCGCCAGTTAGTAGATTAATAGTAAGTCCTACTTGGGTCTGGTTAGTGGAGAATGATTGGGGCCATAGCCTGGACAGGTGCTGACACTGGTTCATGAAACTGGTTCACTTTCTCTGGTCCCCATCAAATGTATCCTACATTGGAATCTTTGGCTCCTTGGAAGCCAGGGTGGCAGATACAGGTGGAATGGCTTGAGCCTGTAGGGCTGCATTTCATACCTGCAGGGCCATAACATGGGACTGTAGGGTCTGCAGGATTCCCACAGTGTCTGGCAGGGACATGGCTGCCCTTATGGAATCCATCTGAAAGGCAGTCCAACCACTTACCCATCTTTGTTCAATCTTTTTGGGCTGCTCAAACTGTCAGCGACCAAGTCTTGTGCAGTCTGGCCTAACAGTTAGAGCAACAGTCTGGCCTCCCAGTTAGAGCTGAATCCAGCCAGGGTGAGGTCCTGGAGAGAGGCCAAAGATCAGAGCCGGGAGTCAGAAGCCAAAGCCTAAGCCAAAGGGTAAATCAGAGTTACAATCAGAAGGTGTAGCCAATAGTTGGATCCCAGAGTCATAAGACAAAGATAAAGCTGAAGCCGAAGGGTTAACCAAAGTCACTACCAGGAGGTTTAGCTGAGGGTCAGAAGCCAGGATGGAGTGGGATGCTGTGGCAGGAACAGGTACAGGCAGGGACTGGAGAAGAAAGAGAACTGGAGAAGGTACAGGCTAAAGACAGCAGAGGCAAGGACAGGACCAAGCACAGCTGCAGGCGAGGAGCACATTGAGCAGCTACTGGACTGCTGCTACTACTGAGTTGAGATATCAGCCTTCTAACTCCTGTATCCTGTCAAGTGCCTCAGTCAGACAGCTTCTGTCAGGGCCAGCTGTATTCATCAGGTTGTCAGGAGACTGGCTCTGCAGCAGGTTGGCGGCTGACACTAGCGCTATGAGGCATGTTCTCTAATCCTTTAATAATTCTCCTGGCTCTTCTTTAGCCCTCTCCAACTTATCAACATCCTTCTTGAATTGGGGACAACAGATCTGGACACAGTATTCCAGCAGGGGTCTCACCAGTGCTAAATACAGATGTACTCTTTACTCCTACTTGAGATTCCCGTTTATGCATCCCAGGATCACATTCGTCTTTTTGGTCACAGCATTGCACTGGAAGCTCATGTTCAGCTGCTTATCAACCACCACCCCCCAGACATTTTTCAGAGTCCCTGCTTCCCAAGATAGAGTCCCCCACTGGGCTGAAAAAAGATCCTTTCCATCTCATATACTTTATGAGACCATGCCAAGAAACATACATGATTCTATGATTCTATGATCTCTTCTGAAACAGAAAAGTGAAAACTGGGGGAAAAATAAGACAAAAAGCCCTTAACAACTGAAAGAAGAAGATTCAGCAAGCCTCTTGGCAAAATGGCCACTACAATTCCTTGACTCTGCTCAATTTAAAGAGACACACACACACATAAAAAGTTATGCTGACAAAAAATCCCACAGAGGATAATCCTGCTATAGGAATGTTATCTGGGATCAGGAAATCACCAAGAAAGTGGGTGATTTGCTTCTGTTTTGTTTGTTATCTCTATATTACAAGTATATAATCCTGGGGTTATCATGTGATGAATATCTATTGATTAGCCACATAAATAGCCAGAATACCAAGCTACCTCAGCCAAGTTTAAGTGTTAGTGTTTTAGAATAATAATTTACGATGTTTAAAATAAATGTAATTTGAATATTTTAGTACCCCATTTCCTTGGTAAACTCTGCCTCCCTTTTGTGTGTTTACTACTCAATAAACACACAGTTAATTGGCTGAACTGTTTCTTCCTAGAGGTCTATGGTGGTGCCCACATACAGCCCGACTCATTTTTGGTGCATCCTATATATTCTGCAAGTAACTATGGGAGAAATCTGTGTGAATTTAAGAAAGAAAGCCCCACTTACAATAAATGAATACATTCAAGCTTGGTTTCCAACCATTCAGAGCCTGTTTTTTTCTTTTTCCCTTCCCTCCCACTTTCTATTTTAGCTACAATCTTTTGAATAAACTGTAAACCCAACAATATAAAGCTCTATGGTCAAATCCTGCACTCTGGACTCAGGCAAAACTCCCATTAGTTCCAGTGGCAGTTTTGCCTGAGTAAGGAGTGCAGGATTTTGCTGTAATGTCTCTTCCTGCCTCCCACGTATTGATCTCTCTCTCTCTCTCTCTTTCTCACAGATGATGTTGGCTACAATGACACACTGCAGGCCTTTCTGTTAAAGCTCAAGGCACTAAACCATTCTGACAATAGGGCTCTGCTAAATAGCAGTGTTGCTGTTCTATTTATTATTAATAATACAAACAAAGAAAGGAATCACTTTTTATTCAGTGATTTTTTTTTCAACTGCTTGTAACATGTGGTAGATTTACAGAACTGGAAACAAAATTCTGTTTATCTGCAGAACAAATATAACATTTGCAATGACGCTGCCCCCACCCCGGTGTGCCTCCAAATGCTAATCTTGGGAGACTACTCATGGGAAAGAGAGAGAGGCCCATGCTCATGCAGTTTTTGACTCTTATGTTGAGACTGCACAAAATAGGGCTATATGTAAAGTCTACCAGGCTCTGAATAGATGTAATCGGCACATCTCACGCCCATCTTATGAATATCACTCCTTCCTATGCTGTTAATCTTCTGGACAGTGCTAGCCAACTAAGGGTTTGACTGCCAAGGGAAGTTTGTAGCTGCTTTGTGATGCTGAAACCTCCACCACATGGCTGACTTTCTGCCTCAGAGGCCCTCTATGCCAGCAGATGCCAACATAGGATCAGGATTGAGTCTGGACCATTGAAGCTAGAGAGACAAATTTAGATCAGAGAAGTCCATCTCACCTGGAGTTCAACAAAAGGGAATTGCTCCGTGGGATCCATTACTGCAGGTTATTGAAGTTAAATGAAGTTCCAGCTGTAAATTGCAGTTTGGAACCTTGAGTTGCCTGAATATCTTGCTGCAAAGCATCTTCTTGTCATGCATTGTAATAGTAATCACAGTTACTAGTGTGCAATACACTGCCCAGTGTCAGATCATGCTGACAAATGTCTCTTCTGAAGGGGTAAAAAGTCAAAGCAGATCTTAACATTTCTAGGGGTTATTTAATTGAGATTTTAGAGTTTATGTCTACAAAAGCTTGAATTTCTCTTTCCAAAATCATATACTGGGAATGCAAAGAAGAAGATGAATGACTCATCTGAAGAATAGTGTTGTGGCTTATAATGCCAGTTCATATATGTTTCTTGCATACTGGGACATTTTGATGACTATTAAGCATATTGATAAGGACACTAACTGGATGGGATGGAAGATACCTTCTCCATAGAATTGGGAAAGAGTCATGAATGGAAGATACCAACCTTTCGATATAATGGAATTTATTTTATTTTATTTGTTCAGAAAAACCTAGGGAATTCTTTATGAAAAACTGAAGCTAAGAATATTAAGATTGTTGGATTATAATGCATATCAGGAAATAGAAGAGTTGAGTGTGCAATTTTTACTCTAACTCTTGTGTTTATGTATTACTATATAATTTTCCATTGTATCCTTATACACTATTTCTCAATTAATTGAATATGAGTGGGATTTTCAAAAGTGCTCTGTGTTGGACTAAATTCTCCTGTTGAAGTTGATAATTAAACAGTCATCGATTTCTCCAGAAGTTGAGTTAGGTCCAATGCCTAGTTCAGTGAAAATCCAGAGTGCATAACATATCTGTGAAAACATATATACTTACACAAAGCAAATACAGTATATACTTAAAATTTGAATATATTTACAAGAGGACACAGGCATGACTGTACATATGGCTTTAACTATATCATTTCCTTCCAATCCTTTCAAATTATATTTTGGCCAAATGAAAATATCTTAGATCTTGTAAGTGGAACCTAACTGCTGACTTTTCATGGTTCAGTATCACATGAAGATAATTCTGGTATTCCAAGATATAAATGTCTTGTAGTTTGCTATAGCTATTCAGCAGGGCCGGCTCCAGGGTTTTGGCCACCCCAAGCAGCCAAAAAAAAAAAAAAAAAAAAAAGCCGCGATCGCGATCAGAGGGTCCTTCGGAGTGAGAGATCATCCGCCGAATTGGCGCTGAATAGCTGGACCTGCCGCCCCTCTCCGGAGTGGCCTCCCCAAGCACCTGCTTGCCAAGTTGGTGCCTGGAGCCGGCCCTGCTATTCAGTAAATAAAATCTCACTGTTGCTCCATTGCAGTGAAAGACTTCAGGATAATGAAGGGTGGTTGGAGTGAGCCTTAGGAGAATTTGCCCTGTAAAATCTTGTATTAGACTTTACCTATAAATATATTAGAGATATCTGCAAGATCTCATCTTACATGAATATTTGTTATACAACTTTATCTCATCAGTATATTTCCATTAAGACAGAAATTCCTTTTTCAAGGACACATAGTGGTTAAACAAGTCCACATATAGTATGTTTCACCTGTCCTTGCATTCACACAAAATGCAAGAATATATTAAAAATGACATAGTGACTTATATACTGATTTTTTTTCAGATATCAAATCATTTAAGAGCCATGAACCATAGTGTGTTTTTAAAGAAACAATGGTGCTATCTTAGTTATTTCAAAGACAGGGTTTTTAAGCACTGAATTCCTATAAGAATTCCTTCCACCTTGTGCTGTCACCTTGTACAAAGTGAGTGCAATATGGTTTTAATTGGTTTCTATTAAGATTTGGGAGGGTATTACACCCCTTTGCACAGATATAAATGGCTACACAAGGAGCAAGGTAGTGGAGAAACAGGTCTCTTATGCCACTTGGAAGGGGACTCCAAATAGAGGAATGTTTATAGGAAAATATTTCCCCCATATTCCCTGATCACTCTTGATATGTCATACAATTAAATCTGAGGCTATGGCTACACTGGCGCTTTACAGCGCTGCAACTTTCTCACTCAGGGGTGTGAAAAAACACCCCCCTGAGCGCAGCAAGTTACAGCTCTGTAAAGCGCTAGTGTAAACAGTGCCCCAGTGCTGGGAGCCGCACTCCCAATGCTGTAAACTAATCCCCTCGTGGAGGTGGAGTACCTGCAGTGCTGGTAGAGCTCTCTCCCAGCACTGGCGTGCGACCACACTCGCACTTCAAAGCGCTCCCGCAGCAGCGCTTTGGAGTTTCGAGTGTAGCCATGGACTAAGGTTACATAAGCCAAAAGACTTCAAGATAATTCAGTGAAATCATATAGGTATTTCTAAAAACAGGTGATACACCCAAGCCAGCTTTCCTGCAGTCTGTAATTACTGCCTCCCCTGTCTATTAAATGTCATAATCCTGAGTCATCTTATTATCATTAGTTACAGAATGACTAAGTTTGTTAAATATGTCAGCTAATCTACTAAAGTTTGATTTAATGGCAGTTAGTATATTATGCATCACATTAATCCATTAATGAAAGCAACACCTGCATGATTACTAGATCCCTCTTTTCTAGCTGTATTCAAACAATACATAGATTTAAAATGAATGTCCAGTGTAATGGGAACATTTGTCAAAGCATTCATGCTCTATTCAGAATTTAAGGAAGCACCCATTAATATTTCCCCATTGTGTATCTTAACGGAGCATTGAGTGTGGGAGTGGCATACCTATATAAAGTGATTAAACAATGCCTTTTCAACCATATCACTGCAGAGATTGATAACATTCCTTTCATAATGGATATGGGCACAGTTTAAAATTTCCTGTTGTGGCTTCTTGCTGCAGTTGGAGGGCTTTTAGTTAGGTAAATAAGACCAAATCTTTTTTTTTTTTAATCTTATGTGGTTTTAGTCTAAATAAAATGAATGGAACTACTCACTTGAGTAAGGTATCAGGAGGTAGCCGTGTTAGTCTGTATCCACAAAAACAACAAGGAGTCTGGTGGCACCTTAAAGACTAACAGATTTATTTGGGCATAAACTTTCGTGGGTAAAAAACCTCACTTCTTCAGATGCCAGAATCTGAAGAAGTGAGGTTTTTTACCCATGAAAGCTTATGCCCAAATAAATCTGTTAGTCTTTAAGGTGCCACCGCACTCCTTGTTGTTTTCACTTGAGTAAGGTAAGCAGTAGCCAACCCATGACCTGAATTGGATGGCAAAAGTTGTAGAGTATACCACTGCAATACATTCTGTTCATGTATGGCAGATAAAAAAAAGTTGGATTAGAAGAAAATATAGATCATTTCAACAAAGTCTCATTAGTGCAAAGTGTTAGGGATGTTTTTAGAGTGTTGCATAGAATAGCTGCTAGGCATCACTGGACAACACCATGATTTGAGGTCAGAGGACAGTTGATGTCAACGTGGTATCTGGCTCTTCCATTTACATATGATTTCATTTTGAAAATCTGGATCTTCTTGCTCTCAGACGGTGGATGTTGGTCATAACAAGTGTTAATTTTTTGTAGTTTGTTGGGCCTTTGGGCTGCGATCTGTGTCTCTTCCTCATCCTAACTCAGTCAGAACTTCTATTCTCATGAACTCAACTCATTCTTCAGAACCCCCTTAATCTTCTAAGTTTCCTTTCCTTAGCCCTCAGGATGCTTGCTGTTCATTGCCTTCCCCCCATGCTTCCTCCTTTATCCCCCAAAGTGCCCTTACCAAGGGGTTTCCAATAGTGCTGAGAGCCTTAGCTCTAGTCATGATAGCAGGACAACAATCACTCTCAGTATACCAGCAGGCATAGTTTCCATGGCCAAGGGGTACAGTCAGTGCCATCTTTGTCTCCAGGGTCTACATCCATAGTAGACAGAGACTTTAGCTTTTTATTTCAGGTATGTTTCACAGATGTTTGCTAGCCAACGTCTAAATTATCATCCTTCTTTCCTATCTTCTCCATCTTCCCACTTGTATCTTGTATCTTCCCTCTTCACTCTCTCACATAAATGTGCCTGCCAGGATTCTCTGCTGAAATTTCTTGTAAGGTTACCACAAATTCCAACAATATATTTAACTAGTAATTAAGAAAACACACACACAGACACAGATTGTACTTATTACTAACCCTCCAAACAGAAGAAAATATTATGGTGATTCCACCAGTGATTTCTGCTTCAGCACTCCCATGCCCAACCATTGTAAACACAAACAAAAATAATCAGTCCCCACAAGGAATTTACAAAGCAAAAGGCAATTTCCTTGATAAACTATGCTCCTGAAATTCTCTCTCAAGAGTAATTTCCCCCTCTTCTCTTTCCTCCTTTCCCCTACTCTGTCATGATCTGTTAATTCATTCTTGCATTGAATAGTTTAATTTAGAACCTGATCCTGCATTTCTTAAGTGCCTAAAATTTTGGAGGTACAAGGAATGCAGGATAAGCCCCTTAGACTATAAGCTATTTGGGGAAAAGATTTTGGGCCACGTCTTCAGCTGATGGAAATCAGCATAGTCAATTGTTGAAATAAATGGAGTTATGCCAATTCACACCATGTGAGGATCTGGCCTTTGGATTTTCTGCTTGAAAATCACTATGCATACTTACAGTTATTGAATAAACAGAAAGGGACCAATTGTGCAACCTTTCACATTGGCTCTCATGTGGGTAAGTGGCCACCAATGGGAGTGCTTGTCTGATCTAAGAACTCATGATTGTGAGTACTAGTCATACAATTGGCTCCTAATACAGCAAGACTCAAGCTCGTTTATAATATTACGTCAAACCATGATTAATGTTTCCCCTTCTTATTCTTCGTGGTTGGGAAAAGGGCTAAAGAAAAATTTAAATAAACCTATAGGCAGGGCTGTCCCTGGGGGAGCGCGGGGCCCAGGACAGGGGTGCTCCCCCTGGATCTGCCCAGGCTCCACCTCGCTTCTTCCCACCCTGCCCACCTCTTCCCGCCCCATCTCTTCCCCGCCCAATTCTGTCCCCTCCCCAGAGTGCGCTGCGCCCTCACTCCTCTCCCATCCCCCCAGAACCTCCTGACACCACAAAACATCTGATCTGTGGCAGGCAGTAGGCGCTAAGAGGGAGGTGCTGATCAGCAGAGCCTGCCAGTGGGCAGGAGGCGCTGTGGGGTGGGGGAGGTTCTGGTAGAGGTGGTCTTTCTCACCCCCCCGCCCGCCTGCCGGCCTGCCACTCACCTCTCCATTTGCCTCCTCACCCCGCTCACTCGCCCGCCTCCTGCTTCACCTCCCCGCCCACCTCCTAATGATTTTAGAAGCATGGGGCCCTCCAAAGCACGGGGCCCAGGGTGGTCACCCCAATTTGCCATACCCAAGGGACGACTCTGCCTATAGGTCCCGATTCTCCTCTCACAGTGGCGTACATCAGAAATCACTCAAATGAAGTCAAGGAAGCTACATCAGTATAAAACTGGTATTAGTGAGAGACGCATCAGGCCCATATATATTAAAATGACCTAATTGCTTCATGGAGATTTATAGGTCAGAGAAAGAGGGAAAAGGAGACCACAGGTAAGTTGGTCAGAAATTTTATGAAGGAACATTTTTCTGTTGGAAGATGCCGATTCATCAAAATCAAAACATGACATGAGACCATACTGATTTTGCCAAATCTGCCGTTGGAACGCAGACAGGGGTCTGATGGAACTCAGGCTAGTCACCTGAGCTCAGACCTAGGGGATCAGGCAGGCTTGAGAGCCCCAGCTGCCGCCTGACCTGTGACGTCCACACTGCTATCTTTAGCATGCTAGCTTGCGCCCAGCTAGTGTATGTTGGTCTACCCAGGTTGGGAGACTCTCTCCTAGCCGCAGTGTAGACACACATTGTATCCAGCTCCTGACAGGAAGCAGGGAACTTGGAAATTTTCAGGCTCCCAGCAGCGGTATGGAGAATCTGAAAACCCTGGGAGTTCAGGGCTTTGGAATTAGAACCCCCAGGTGAAACAAAATGTTTCAATTATTTCAAAATTGTATTTGTTTTCAGAATTTGCCTTTGCAGGAGTTCCAAAATTTCTGTTTTTCTTTCCAAATCAGAACAAAGTGTTTTTCAAAATTTTGGAGTTTCTCACAGAAGGGAGTTTCTGATTTTGATCATGTCTATCTACAAGAGTTCCCATTTATAGTGCAACTCAAATTTCCCTCAGTGGAAGTTACTGAAGTTCAGTTCTTTTATTTAGGAGTGGACTAGCAGACAAAGATTTGTACTCTGCTCACATAGCATATTAGTTAAGATATTGTATTTCAGTAAACTGGACAAGACTCATTTTCTTTCAGCTGAAGAAGAGAAGCCTAGAGAGTGATGCACATCAATATGAGATGGAATATTTAATAGGAAACTAAAGATTACTAAAAAAATCTTCTGTCATTAAAAAAGCAATATAGAAGACTGCATTACAGTATATAAGTCATTAAAATCAGATAGAGACATCTATGATGATCAGATAAATCAGGGCTCAGAAATGTTAAGAGAGGATTGTTTTCTTTTAAAAAAAGATAATAAATTGGTAATAGAAGAGATAAAATATATTGTATACTTGAGATACATTTTAATTGCATGAAAAGGGGAGGTGTTGGAGCGGGTTTTTTTTTTCATTGAGGAAATTGCCTGAATTAAAAACTAGAGATAGCATCTCTTTGACCACATTAGTGGAATGCTAAAGCTGAGAGTGAAAATATACAAAAGTCTGGAAATTCAGCCAAAATAAAAATCTATCAAGATCTGTATGTAGAAATGTCGTAATTTCCACAGCAAATCAGCTAAATGTTCTACCTAGTCCAGAATCCTGTACTGGACAGTGGCTAGTATCATACGCTTCAGAGGAAGGTGCAAAAAATTCTGAAATGGACAATTATGGAATAACCTACTCATAAAAATGTTTCCTTATGGTTGGATAATGCCCTGAAACATGATATCTTATATACATATTACATAAACATATGTTGAAAACATTTAGATTGCAAAGTCAAAAATTAGAAAATGTCAGGATTTAGGCTGCCGGGACAGCCTCAATTTGCCTTCCTCGTGCCTATACCTTAGGACACAATTATATGTTCAGGTCACATACTATTTTTTTCATAAGATCTCTGCCTCGTTCAGTTCACAGGATGGAAGATGATCAGGAAATGGTGCAATACTTCAAGATTGCTTTTCATCCTCATCATATAGTATGTGGTCCCCGGTTTGTTTATTATACAGCATGCAAACCCTACATCAGGCGTTGACAACCTCTGGCACGCGGCTTGCCAGGGTAAGTACCCTGGCGGGCCGGGCCAGTTTGTTTACCTGCCGCATCCACAGGTTCGGCTGATTACGGCTCCCACTGGCCGTGGTTCGCCGCTCCAGGCTAATGGGGGCAGCGGGAAGCCGCGGCCAGCACATCCCTCGGCCTGCGCCGCTTCCCGCCCCCCCCCCATTGGCCTGGAGTGGCAAACCATGGCCAGTGAGAGCCGCAATTTGCCGAACCTGCGGACACGGCAGGAAAGCAAACTGGCCCGTCCCGCCAGGGTGCTTACCCTGGCGAGCCGCGTGCCAGAGGTTGCCGACCCCTGCCCTATACTGAATTGATCCTTTCCTCGGAGTCTTTTCTAGGACACACAGCACTGCAGTAGCTAAGTGCTTCACAAATACTAATGATTTTATCTCCACATTTTCCCTGGGAGAAGAGATGGAGAAACTGAGGAAAAGTCTTACATGAAGATACTCAGTGAATTTGTGGCAGAGTCGGGATTACAAGTTAGAGCTGTCTGAGTTCTAACCCTATGTTTATTCCTCCAGACCACACTGCTGGAGGAGTTTAGTATCCACCGCTCTCATTGACTTCAGCTGCAGTTGTGAGTGCTCAGCACCTCTACAGATCAGATCTCAGGTGTCTAAACTGGGCTCAGAGAATGAAGGACACAAAATTAGTAGCACTAACCACCTGCCAAAATGTTGGTGTGATTTGCTCTGAATCATACAGGAAGTCTGTGGTAAAGGAAGAAATAGAACTGAGATCTTTTGTGTGGGATTCATTTGCCTTAACACAAGAGCATATTCCCCCCCCCCCCCCGTCTTCTTCTTGACACTCCTTCCAATTTCTAGAGCAAATGAGGCAGGGGCCCTCCATAGAACCCTTTTCATTGCACAACCCTGATTCATTCTCTAAGCACAATTCAGTCTGTGCACTGAATAAGGCAAAGATCCTTTGGAAAAAAATAGTATGTGTCCGTGTAATTAAAGACTGCATTATAATTCATGCATATAAGGGGGCAGAATAAAGACTGTCCAGGCAACCTAAATTTAACATTTCCTAACTTTCATGTGCTTGACTTTGCAACCTAAGCAATGGTCTTTTAACTTGGAGAGAGAGGGGTTAATGCAATTTCCTAGGGTATTTTAATAGAAAAAAGGTAAAAAAGATATTAAATACAACTGTGACACACACCCAATGCATCAGTAGCAACAGGGTCAGAACTCTGAACCGACTCTTACCATTTCAGCAACAGAACTAACTACAGGAAGAAGAGAAAGCTGTTATTCCAAGGGGGAATGGATCACTGGTGCCTTGTGCTGGGCATGAGATGTGGTAGCAGGGAGCACAACTTCCTACTCTTTCTATCCCCCAAGAGATGGGGCATCCTCTAGCCTTGTGGGGAAAAGGAGAGTGTAAAACTTTCATGTATATGCATATGTTTCAAAAATGGCCAGGGAGAATTCTATCAAACTTTCATCTCTGAACTGAAAGTAACCATGGGAAATCTTAGTCCAGAGGGTACTTTTTTTCCCTCTTGAAAGTTAGAAGTGCCTGAAATTAGGGACTTATAATGAAGGTGCCTCCTCAACCACAATTACCACATCACCACTGTGAAACTATAATCAAAATAAGAACAATAACTGTATAAATTCTATCACAAAGGAGCTCATTGGAGCCAATTAACTGGAGACAACTGCTGTATTGTGGGGGCAGAGCTTCTATTATGAAGAAGAAACTAATCAAATGTTCAGTATTTTTCTGTTAATTTGCAGCTTGTATACTGGTTTGAAGTATCAGGGGGTAGCCATGCTAGTCTGTATCCACAAAAACAACAAGGAGTCCGGTGGCACCTTAAAGACTAACAGATTTATTTGGGCATAAGCTTTCGTGGATAAAAAACCTCACTTCTTCAGATGCATGGAGTGAAAGTTACAGATGCAGGCATTATATATGGACACATGAAGAGAAGGGAGTTACCTCACAACTGGAGAACCAGTGTTGACAGGGCCAATTCAATCAGGGTGGATGTAGTCCACTCCCAATAATAGATAAGGAGGTGTCAATTCCAAGAGAGGCAAAGCTGCTTTTGTAATGAGCCAGCCACTCCCAGTCCCTATTCATCCCAAATTAATGGTGTTAAATTTGCAAATGAATTTTAGTTCTGCGGTTTCTCTTTGAAGTCTGCTTCTGAAGTTTTTTTGTTCAAGAATAGTTACTTTTAAATCAGTTATAAAATGTCCAGAAGTGTTCACCTACTGGCTTTTGTATGTTACCATTCCTGATGTCCAATTTGTGTCCATTTATTCTTTTATGTAGGGACTGTCCAGTTTGGCCAATGTACATGGCAGAGGGGCATTGCTGGCACATAATGTCATATATCACATTAGTAGACGTGCAGGTGAATGAGCCCTTGATGGTGTGGCTGATGTGGTTGGGTCCTCTGATGGTGTTGCTAGAGTAGATATGAGGACAGAGTACGCAACGAGGTTTGCTACAGGGATTGGTTCCTGTGTTGGTGTTTCTGTGGTGTGGTGTATAATTGTTGGTGAGTATTTGCTTCGGGTTGGGGGTTGTCTGTAAGCGAGGACTGGCATGTCTCCCAAGGTCTGTGAGAGTGAGGGATCGTTTTCCAGGATAGGTTGTAGATCATTGACAATGCGCTGGAGAGGTTTTAGCTGGGGGCTGTACGTGATGGCCAGTGGTGTTCTGTTATTTTCTTTGTTGGGCCCGTCCTGTAGTAGGTGATTTCTGGGTACCTGTCTCATTCTGTCAATCTGTTTCCTCACTTCCCCAGGTGGGTATTGTAGTTTTACGAATGCTTGATAAAGATCTTGTAGGTGTGTGTCTCTGTCTGAGGGATTGGAGCAAATGTGGTTGTATCTTACGGCTTGGCTGTAGACGATGGATCATGTGATGTGTCTTGGATGGAAGCTGGAGGCATGTAGATAAGAATAGTGGTCAGTAGGTTTCCGGTATAGGGTGGTGTTTATGTGACCATCACTTATTTGCACTGTAGTGTCCAAGAAGTGGATCTCTTGTGAGGACTGGTCCAGGCTGAGGTTGATGGTGGGGAGGAAATTGTTGAAATCCAGGTGGAATTCTTCAAGGGCCTCCTTTCTGTGGGTCCATATGATGAAGATGTCATCAATGTAGCGCACGTAGAGGAGGGGCACGAGGGGACGAGAGCTGAGGAAGCATTGTTCTAAGTCAGCCATAAAAATGTTGGCATACTGTGGGGCCATGCGGGTACCCATAGCAGTGCCACTGACTTGAAAGTATAAGTTGTCCCCAAATCTGAAATGGTTGTGGGTGAGGACAAAGTCACAAAGCTCAGCCACCAGGCTTGCTGTGGCCTCATCAGGGATACTGGTTTGGGCTCTATATAAATCTAATAAATCACATAAGCAATCAAACAACATAGAGATGGCAATGGCTCTTTGTCGCTACCAATGTGGGTCAGATTTCAACCAGTAAGATAGGGATGAAAGACTTGGCAGTCAAGGACCAGTCCATCCAGGCATCCATCCCCGATGGGCCCAGATGGTTCCGATTGGAAACCTGAGTCTGAGCACCACCAGATTCTCACACCCCAAAGAGCAGTGTCAATCAGTCATGGATCTAGCACCAATACAGTCACCATTGCTGTCGTGCATGAGAGATTTGATAGTACTAAGTTATATTGTATAGTGGGAGTTACAGAAGGGGAATAGCTGCTCATTCTTCATTGTTTCTATGCTTTACGGAGACAAATTAAGCCTTTTAGAAGCTTGAGATTCAGCTTTAATGGCATTTTGCAACTAAATTGTTAGGAGTGGAGAGGTGACACTTTATCAGTTTTTTCCCCCTCTCTCTGCTCTAGCTCTTGGCAAGATCACTATCTTCCTACAGTGATGAAAGAGAATATTAAGTACAGACATCAAAATGAAAAACATGATAAGTCTTTTTTATCTTATTGTTTATTAAGACTCTTCATTCCTGAGTCATTAAACGTTGTATTTTTAATTGAGGGCAGTGAAAATTAGAGATATGTGGTCATAGATTATATCACTATCTTTGTACGCAGGACCAGAAGCTAAAAACAATGATGTACTTTTTGAAGGTAACCTCACCTATATTTTTACATATTAAGAGTCAATTTCTTCTCTTAGCTTGTCCTTGTAAATTCAGTTACTCCTTTGAAATCTAGGGAGTTACTTCTGATTTACACGGGGGAAGCAGAGAGCAGAATTCAAACATAATAATTGGGTGAGTTGTGTTGGTATTTAGTGAAGGAGGTAAGAATGACCTGAAGATCAACAAACCTAGGCTCTTTCAGATAACAAGGAAACAAATCGCAGCATCAAAACCTCCCCTCTGAGAACACCCTGTCTGCAGCCCACGCAAAGTTTGAACCCAGGTTCTGTCAGCAAGACCATCCTTTGCACCTGAAACAAACTTGAAACCAATGCAGTCTGTGTAACACTGGGGTAATATGCTTTTCAAAAGAAGCAGAAGATTCTGCCACCATACGCATGTTGAGGAGACCTCCAGAATGACCCACAGCTCTACATTTTCTTTTCATGAAACATATAGAATGTATTCTCCTTGCCAGTGCCTAGCTTCAGTTTGGATGATAGCTGATTGACTAAGGTTCAGTCTGGATAAGAGCAACATGATTCTAGATTAAAGAAGCACCCGGAGGACATGATGGAAGTGGTATCTATTCCCTTGGTAGAGCCTTTATTTATTAACAGACTTACAATCTGAGATCTTTGTTGTGCCCTCAGCTGCTTCTGAATTTTTAGGTAGCAGCATTAGCCAAGTGTGCTTTATTTTTCATTCTTCCTTGGCAAGAAGACTGTGACCTTTCATGTTGTCTGCAGACAGCTATCTTACCTTTTTGTAACATCTGCATTAGATCACTGCTATGCACTTCATATGGGGCTACTCTTGCAGGCCAGGCAGTCTTCAGTTAGTTCAGAATGCAGCTGCCTGCTTACTTGGGGTTCAATACGGCCACCCTTACTTGTGCTGAAAAAGGCCTTACTCCACTAGTATTCCTTTGGACCCTCCCCCCATGTTGTGAACTTCACATAAAGGCCAGGAACAACCGGCAGTCCCTGCATTCAGCTTAAAGTGGTGAATGCTCCTCCACGTACCTTAGTGTGTAGCAGACTCCATTATCCTATAGGATCTTGCAGCCTGCACAGCTCCTATGTATACAGGTGAGCTCAGGAATAGTTCCACTTTGCCCTCAATGTAGGGCTATGTCTTACAGGTAGAGTCAAATTCTTTATGAGTAGCAACATTTAGCCACCATTGAAAGCATTTTTCCAACAAAACAGTGGTATCTGAGCTTACTATATATTTTCCATATACAATATTTAAAACCGATATTTTGGGGTTACAGCATGGTAACGGTTCACAGAATTGACTTTTTTGTGGATTTGTAGGAGGGCTCCAGTGGAGACTACTGCATTGGTTAAACAGGTATCCAGATCACGTTTTGATGAGTGAGTGACATCTAAGAAGAGTGGGTTGTTTTTGGAACTCTTGCGGCTTTTGTTTGAAACAAACTGATTGACATATTATTCATAATCAACCTTTTAAAAATCTGACAAAAAGAAAACACATTCTTATGAAAATTGTGCCTTGCAGGTGCTTGAAAAGAAATTCCCCTCCCCTCTCAGTAATTTTGTATGTTTTCTGTATTTAGACTTTAGATATTTTAAAGATTCTGTTACTGGTAACTGCTTAAACACAATGACATCAAGACAACTTGTTTGTCCCCATCTATCTCTTGTTTGCTCTTGTGTTTGAGTTTGCCACTGTATTTGAAGTGGAATAATATTCACTGGCATGAATTGTGTTTTCTGTTACTTGTGATTACTCACCAAATCATTCTGGAGTGTTCACCTTTTTTTTGTTATTTTTTTCCCTAACTACTGGGTTTGATCTCCTATTGGGGAATTGGACATTCTATGCTGTGCCATCCTGAAAATACTTGCATTTGCAGTGATTGTTTTGTAATAATAGTTCTGTGGTATAAATGCATGTGGGGCAAATCCTTCAGTCTTTACTCAGACAAATCTCTCAGTGAAATCAAGGGGAGCTTTTCCTGTGAAATGATTGAAGAAGGACTTTGTGACTGAGCTTATTATCTGTAAAATATTTATATAATATATGTTAACTATTATTTCTTTCCAGTTCAAAAGCAACCATCAAATCCAAGCATTGTCTATTACAGCATCATTGTACAATTTGGGCTGCATTCTGTTCTCAGTTTGGACATGCAGTTTACATTGATGTTAGTGAGAGTCGTGTGCACAGATGGGGGAAGTATGTTTTTTTTTATAGTAATATCGCTGGTGGATTATTAAGGGACAGGTTCTGATACCCGTACTGACACTGAGTAGTGCCTTACTCTACAAGCAATCCTATTCATTTCAAAGGGGCTGTTCACGGTGGAAGCTGCTATTCAATGTGAATAAGGGTAGCAGAAACTGCCACTAAATAATTATTTGCCATTTGATTATAAATGGTGATTACTTGGAAGGTTTGGGGAATTTTGCAGTGTGATGCATAGATTTAGATGTGCAACAGCTATTAATTTCCAGTGCAGTTCATAGCAATTTAACCAAACAATTTCCTTGGACATCAGTGATGATTTTCAATAGGTAAATTCCTGTATAGTACAAGGAAAATATCCCCTTCTTTCACTTACACTACCGTTAAGGATCAGATTCATCTTTCATATAATGTACTCTTCATTTTTATTCACACATTGTGGACATCTTGAATAATTTGGGACAAATACTCACCTCCAGCTAGAAGTCCCATATATTTGTATAAGCACAACAAATAGGCTTCGCCCCTTTGTAATTTATGCAAGCACCAGTATGTCTTTCTAATTGTTCTTCTATGATCTGTGGGTATATTACTTGATTTCTATATTTCAGTCACTGCAGTTGTAGCTTATTTAAGGATTTGATACTGTATAAATTTAAAGCCCAGTCCTGAAAGCTTGCTTCACTGGAATAATCTTTACTCACATAATAGGCTCATTGACTTCTGTGGGTATAGTCATGGAAGCAAAGGTTTGCAGACACAGGCCCATAATTGTCCAACAGTCTAAGATGCTATGCATCTATACAGGAAAAACACTGCAGAAATGAAGGGCCTGCTCTGGCTCTTACTGAAGTAAATGACAAAACAGCTCTTAACGTCAATGGGACGTGAAATAGGCCTAGTATTACTGGCTGACTCACTGACTGGGGGACATGGATTTCTAGAGATTTATTGTGACTTGCTACTGCATTTTAGGTGCCTTTAGCTATAAAAAAAGTCCCTCTAATGTGCAGTTTGTGGATGTGGGAAATAGAAATTTCATAGACACACATTCTATAGGCCAGATCCTCAGCTGGTGTAAATTGGAATAGTTCCATTGGCTTAATTCTAGGTCGTGTGATTATGGAGGATTGTCATTTTCCATCATTTTTAAAATTCATATTGATCACAATGAGACATATATGTGTATGAGTATATATAATTAACCAATATCCTTGCCTTTACTGTGAATTACCATGGCAGGTGCAATATAAGATTAAGGGTTCCTAGCCTGTTAGAATGCTGATGGCTTTCTCACCTTGTGGCCAAGAGCCAACCAGTGATCACAAACAGAGATCATGATAGGAAAGTATTGTCAGGTCTCAGAAAGATTTAGTCAATCCCTTCAGCCGACTCCAGCTTATCCCAGCCATTTACTAGGGAGGAAATGGAATCAGCTATTCCTATCTTAAAACCTTACAAGGCTCCTGGGCTTGACAACATCCATGGGCAGTTCCTGCATCACATGAGCTCATCCTGTTGCAACTTTCTGCTAAAACTCTACAGTACTTCTTTGGAATGCTGTACGGTTCCAAAGCTTTGGCAAAGGTCACATGTAATGACACTTCTTATGCCTGGAAGGAAGGTGGATGACCTGAAGAACTATTGCTCAATCGCTTTGATCAGTGTCACTTCTAAGCTGCTGGGTTTTAATCGACTGTTGCCTTTAATTGACCACAGTTACCTCATTACCATGCGGGCTTCCAACCGGACTGTAGTGCTGAGGATTAAGTGGTTAGGCTGATCTCTTTGATTAAGGATGCCTTTGAGGCAGGACAAAAGATTAGCACTGTTTTTGTTGACCTTTCATTGGCATACAACACAGTGTGGCAACAGGGATTAGTCCTAAAATGATACTCCGTGGTCCCAAACAAGAGTTTAGTATGCAGATGATTTCTAACAGAACGGTGGTCATCAAGTGTGGAGACGGTTAAAGCTGCCCACATTGTATGAACAACGGCCTTTCCCAGGGATCAGTACTTGTTCCAATGCTCTTTAATATAGGTATAAATGACCTGCTGCCCACCTTGGCAACTAAAGTTATGTGCACTGATGACATCTGCCTAGCAATAGCCAGAAGGAGCTGTGAGGTACTGGAGTTCTGCTTGTCTTTTTATCTTGACACCTCAGTTAAGTACTTTTTTGTAGTCGCAACTTAAGATGACATTGTCTTCAGTGTGTTTAATTTGTTTCCATCTCACCCACTGGTTAGCTCATTGATAGCTACTGGTTCTTCTGAACAATCAGCCAGTCATTTTTGAACCATACCCTACTTCTTGGAGGCTAAAGCTTGACCACTTTCAGTCCTTTCGGCAACACATTAAAACAACATGTACCGAAATCCAGATGAGAGTTGCACTCCTCCAAAGGCTTGCTGGCAATTCATAGGGTTCTAGCACTGCGGTCTTATGGACATCTAACAATGCCCTAATTATTGCACCTGCTGAATACTCAGTGGCAGCATGGTGCTCTGGCTGTCCTTGTGGCAAGTTGGACTCAATGATCAACCCTTTGTATCATCACTGGTGCGACCTGGACAACTCAAATCTCCAACCTTCTGGTCCTGGCTGGCATTGTTCCTCCAGGGAGCAGGGCCTGGCTGCTTTACTGTGCACAGCCAACTATTAAGACAGCTAACTTCACAATTTCATCTCAAAGCCACATCAAAAATACTGGTTAAAGTCAAGATACCCTTTTCTGAAATAGCTGAGCCTCTCTATCAGTACACCAGACACAACCTGTCCAAGATGGTGCAAGACTATATTTTGGATTGATGGAGCATTTCTTGGCAGATAGACAGCTCAGATGTGCATCCCTTTGTCTCTCCAGATCACCTCAGAACAACCATAAGAACCAAAAGATCCTGTTTTCTTATAACAGGATACACTGGGGTCACATGTGGTTTACCTTACATCTTTGCCATTGGGCGGGGTGGGGGAGTGGGGGGTGCGGCTTCTTAAACTCCCCATCCTGCCCTCATAGATCTCAGGAACAAAGATCATGCCATCTGATTAACAACTACCCTCTATATCATCTTGGTGGTGGATTGATGCCCTTGTCATCTCTGGATGTTGCTGCCATCAGAGTGGCTATATTACTTACCCAACATCTAATTCATTGTTTGTGCTACCAGAAGCTGTACACCAGAAGAATGACTGCTAGACATTATGGTGAGAACACACACAAACTGCCATAGATAGATCTCTGCTCTAACATTTATTCAGAGACCTGTCTCTGTGCCCAGAATTCACAGATCTCATATCAATGGAATAATGTGTCTCCAACCATATCTAATAAGGCTGTAATGGTTGGTTCAGAACACCAGAAACTCAATTTTTTTTCACTTAAGTCGCTAGGGTATTATATTTAACATTATACATGGCTTATGTCTCTTGTTCTCTTCTTCTCCCCCTTCAATATATCAGACTTCTCTGCGTTTTACCACAGCTCTTCCCTTCACCTAGCATGTGAGTTAGAGTGCATAATAAGGGCTATAGGCCCAGAACTTCAAAGGTATTTGGGTGTCTAACTTCCATTGAAATTAATGGGAGTTAGGTGCTTGAATACCTTTGAGGATCTGATAGACCTTTTGATCCATGCATGCAATTTTCCTAAATGTCAGTGGTAGTTCTGTAAAAAGATAAAGAGCCTTAGGCTAAATCCCAACATCTTTACTTAGTCGTTCCTGAGGCAAAGATTCCATTGGTGTCAATGAGAGTTTTATCTCAGAAAAGACTGAGTAAAAACTGAGGAAGGACTTTGGAACTTGACCCCTTAATTATCTATTTCTCTGGTATCACTTTCTTCTTATAGCTGCACGTACTGAACAATATCAAGAAAACAAACATGCATTTTTAAATACCTACTAGAAGTACTCAAATACATGGTTCACCAAGTGTTGCTGATTTCTGCTGAATATAGTAATTGACTCTACAAATATTTCTGGTAGTTTTTGACCAGCTCTGGAGCTGGTCAATTAATATTCATTGAATAATTTATTAAATGGTTAATGGCAAAATTAATCAAATAAATTGTGCAATGAATATTTTTCAAAGCCTGTTACAGTCTTTCCTTTATAATACATACAGTCCTCTATATAATAAATTAACAAGCACTGTGAATTACAGAGCTACAATTTTACTGAAGGCTTTTGGGGATATCAGAAACCTCCAGAGTAAGGCTCAAGTGGTTTGGACAGTCACTAGAATCCAAAAATGTAATTATAGCCCCATCAGTCAAAATGTGTTTGCATTTTAATTAACACAGGGATTCAAATGTAATGGTACATCTTTCCTCACCTCTCCTCATTTCTTCTCTTCCTAGCCCACTCCCCCTTGTGTCTCACCTCTTCTCCTCCATACACTTCCAGTCCTGACGCTGCTCCCTCCTAAACACAGCATAAGAGGCTCTCTCTGAAGATCAACCCTAGCAGCATATAGCAGGAATGAATTAGGCTCCAGTATAACAAAGCACCTACTTAATTTTAAGCAAATGAATTGTCTCACTGAAGTCAATGGGTCAATGAGACTGTTTACATGTTTAAGATCAACTGCATGCCTAAATGGTTTGCTGGCTAGGGGCCTTGAACACTAATTGAGAGATTTTAGTAATACACGGGGCATCACATCACATTAGAATTTTTATATTTTATTCACTGTTTGGTTTACATTTTACACTGCAGCACACATATTAGATACCACACAGTGTCATGTACTCATGCATTAGCTTTACGAAAAACATTGGGATAAATGTACTCCTTCACCACACAGAAATTGTTTTCACTAAAGGAGGATAATTTAACATTTAGATAATAAGTATGTGATTTTAAAAATTGTAGGTAGTGTTTGTTCCAAAAAGATGGCTTTCTCCCCTCTATGTAATTACATGTTTCAGAAAGTCTATTATTGTATCTCTAAGTAGCTAAAACCATTGGCAAACTCCGATTTTGAGGATTTACAGTCTTAGGATGCTCACAGAAATGTAAACAGAGACCAGATAGGAAAGAAAAATTCTTCTATATTACTATAATATACCAACTCAAAAATATATCACCTCAAAGACAGAAAGTACACCTCGCTCATAGAAAACAATAATAATACTTAGTTCTTATGTAGCCTTTTTCAGCCATTCATCCCAAAGTGCTTTACAAAAGAGGGTAAGTATCACTATCCCCATTTTATAGGTGGGAGACAGAGGCACAGGGACTTGCCCAAACTTTGGAAGGTGGGACTGAAACCTAAAGTCTCCCGATGCCCCTCCCTGTGCCCTGTTCACTAGACCATGCTGATTTCCTTCAGCCTCAACTTTCTGTCTGGCCAAAGTCAGTGCCATAGTTGGCTATAGAACCCAGTTTTCTTGGCTCCCACTAGTCACATTGCATCTCCTAAAAAAGTCAGTTTAGTTTCCCAACCATAATACCATAATATCTAATACTCAGTGGTCTTGATGATTCAGTTCTGTTTGTTCCTTCTGAAGCACCTGGCATTGGCCACTGTTGGAAGACAGGATATTGCGCTAGATGGACCTTTGGCCTGACCCAGTATGGCTGTTCTTATGTTCTTAGTTCTGTTTAGAAGATGCTTTCTTCATACATTAAGCTTTGGCAGTAAGCTGGAATTCTGTCGATATGATAATGTGGTTGCCTCTTTGGTTTTTTGCAAGATTTCATTTTATAAAAAGACTGTATGCAGTTGCTGCTGCTTGAGAGGTTACTTTGAGACTGCACTTCAAACCGACAAGAATGTGGTCTCAATATTTTTCCCTTTGTAACTTTCTAGTTAGAAGGATGCTTCTTCTAATCAGCAGGCTTTAGTGGTGCTCAAACTCCTATCAGACTGCAACAGACTCTTAATCCGGCTCTGATGTCACAGATTAATAAAATTACTGAAGTCTATAATGAAGTTTATCTTTTCTTTCATTTCCCAATATTTCAAATTTGCTCGCAATGTAGAATGCTTGTGTGAATGGCATGTGTTTCCAGTCTTGTAGCTCCCCGAGAGCTGTATATTTTTGCAAAAAAATAAGCAGCAGCAGCTTGTCATCTGCTGTAGCTATGTGAAGTAAAAAACAAGAAAACTTCTGGAAATATCTGAATCTGTCTGAATTTGTCTGGGAGTGACCTTCCCTTCCCTAGTGAGAAACACTTCTGACTGCTGAAGGCACTCATCTTGATGCTGGTTTGTAGGATTATATGAACCCAAATCCACTGGTTCATCATTTATGAAGCTTGCAGGTATGTCACCTCTCTGATTAAAAACAAAACAAAAAAGAGAATATGAATAAAGTTCTTTGTACCAGTGAGATAAGAGAATATGAATCAGGTTCCTTGTACTTGTGATATAAGAATAAATGAATAGAGCTTCATGCTCTGACGTAGGAGATTCAGTGAGCTGAACATCTATACTGATTGAAAGGACAGAAGATATATGTGTCTGCCATAGGACCTGGCAGCATTTTATCAGTCTCTTTATTCAGTCTTTTTTCCATCATGACAGAAAAGGCCTTAGAGAGGAAAACTATAGCAAACTGATTTACAAGGTCTAAATGACAGCAGTAGGTCTTATTACTGCAATGCACTGAAGACAGGGCCGGCTCCAGGCACCAGCTTCTCAAGCAGGTGCTTGGGGCGGCCGCTCCGGAGAGGGGTGGCAGGTCCAAGTATTCGGCGGCAATTCGGCGGACGGTCCCTCACTCCGCCTGGGAGTGAAGGACCTCCCGCCAAATTGCCGCTGCAGATCGCGATCACAGCTTTTTTTTTTTTGGTTTTGGCTGCTTGGGGCGGCCAAAACCCTGGAGCCGGCCCTGACTGAAGAATCCTTCTTTCACCTTCCTTAGCCCTAATAATTTGTTGCAGTCAAATTTTTAAAAATAGTGGGATGGAATGGTCACCAGCCATTGCAACACTAGATGCCAGCTGCAAATGTGTGTACTTTAATTCTGCTAAAGCCACTTCATCTTCTAACAGAGGTTAGTAGTACCTTTCATCTCTCTTTGCCTGGCATTTTTAAAGTTCCCTGCCTTCCATGTGAAATTCCATTTCACAAAGTGATTGACAGCAGACATAGAATCCTAAGGCTCTTCCGCCCTGAATGACAAAAATCAAACAGAACACTCACCCCACAAACCCTAACGTACCCAGGGCCAGCTCCAGGCACCAGCTTAACAAGCAGGTGCTTGGGGTGGCCAAGGGAGAGGGGTGGCATGTGCGGCAATTCGGGGGTGGCAGGTCCCTCACTCTCCAATTGCCGCCGCCGATCGCGCCTTTTTTTTTTTTGCTTGGGGCGGCAGAAATGCTGGAGCCGGCCCTGAACGTACCATAAAAAGATTGCCACTGCAGCTGCTGTTGCTGAGTCCTACTGCTGGCCTTTTGAAAGAGTGGCTAAGCAGTTGCTCTTATCTACTGTTTTAAAACAGTCAGCTAAGTTATTTTCTTAAAAGGGAAAAAGTACTTTAAAACAATTTAACCTTATTACCAAAGTCACGTGTCTTGCAATTGGAGTGCTTTTAGAGAGGCAGCATGCTCCAGTGGATAGGGCTCTGGAGTTGGAATCAGGAGACTTTGGTTCTGCCACTGACTTACTGTGTGACCTTGGGCAAGTCACCTCACCACAGTTTCCCTGTCTGTGTTGTCTAGTTAAACAGTAAGCTCTCCAGGGCAGGGACTGTTTCTTGCTATACATTTGTCAATTGCCTGGAACAATGGGGCTTTAGTCCTGACTGGGATCTTTAGGCACTGTTGTAATTAATAATATAATATAATACAATATAAAATAAAACCTGCTAATGAAGGTCATCAGTGAAAAGGAAAATAATTTTTACACATTAATTTTAAAAAGTTGAATAGCTGCTGTGCAATGGTGGCCAGAAGAAGATGTTTTCAAAGCCCTATAGTGATGCAAGTACACTATGGCCTGGTCTACACTACGGGTTTAGGTCGACTTTAGCAGCGTTAAACCGAATTAAGCCTGGACACATCCACACGACGAAGCCCTTTCTTTCGACTTAAAGGGTCCTTTAAACCGGTTTCTTTACACCACCTCTGACGAGGGGATTAGCGATAAAACCGGCCTTTGCGGGTCGGAATTGGGGTAGTGTGGACGGAATTCGACGTTATTGGCCTCCGGGAGCTATCCCACAGTGCTTCATTGTGACCGCTCTGGACAGCACTCTCAACTCAGATGCACTGACCAGGTAGACAGGAAAAGACCCGCGAATGTTTGAATTTCATTTCCTGTTTGCCCAGCGTGGAGAGCACAGGTGACCACGCAGAGCTCATCAGCACAGGTAACCGTGATGGAGTCCCAGAATCGCAAAAGAGCTCCAGCATGGACCAAACGGGAGGTACGAGATCTGCTCGCCATATGGGGAGATGAAGCAGTGATAGCTGAACTCCGTAGCAGTAAAAGAAATGGAAAAGTATTAGAAAAGATCTCCAAGGCCATGAAGGACCGAGGCCATAACAGGGACACACAGCAGTGCCGCGTGAAAATTAAGGAGCTACGGCAAGTTTACCACAAAGCCAGAGAAGCAAACAGAAGGTCCGGGGCAGAGCCGCAAACTTGCCGCTACTACGCGGAGCTGCATGCGATCCTAGGGGGTGCAGCCACCACTACCCCAACCGTGTGCTATGACTCTCTCACTGGAGAAACACACAGGGAAGACGGTTCGGGGAACGAGGAAGATGACGATGGAGGTACTGTAGGTAGCTCACAGCAGCAAGGAAGCGGAGAAACCGGTTTCCCCAACAGCCAGGATATGTTTGTGACCCTGGACCTGGAACCAGTAACCCCCGAACTCACCCAAGACCCTCAGGGCACACAGGAGACCTCTGGTGAGTGTAACTTTGTAACTATTTGTAAACATTACAAAAAAAAAGCAAACGTGTTTAATGATTAATTTGCCCTGGCAATCGCAGCCAGTACATCTACTGGAAAAGTCTGTTAACGTGTATGGGGATGGAGCGGAAATCCTCCAGGGACATCTCCAGAAAGCTCTCCTGGTTGAAATGGGGTGATTTTATTAAGGGGACATTCAGAGGCGCCCGTTCCTGCTCTTCTGACCAGAAATGTTCCCCGCTGTTAACCACGCGGTGGGGGGAGGGGTGAAGTGATCATCCCAGAGAATCGTGTGTGTGTGTGTGTGGGGGGGGGTGGTTAACTTGTGTTTGTGCCGCATGTTAACCGGGAAACCGCAGCCCCTCCTTTTACACTGAAACCCCATTTTAAATGGACAACCCAATTCATCCTTGATATGGGAAATGCGCTGCTGTTTGCAACCTTTCCCGCATGTTAAGAAGGTTAAAAAAGCCAAAACACTGTGGCCTACCATCGCTGCCTGCAAGCCGAAATATGCGACCTTGTAATGAAAGAGTGTACCCATTGTTCTCTAAAATGTGTCTTTTTTAACCACCTCTCCCTTCTCCTCCACCAGCTGCAAATGTTTCTCCTTCGCAGAGGCTCGTGAACATTAGAAAGAGAAAACGTAGGACGAGGGACGATATGTTCATGGAGCTGCAGATGTCCTCCCACGCTGATAGAGCACAGCAGAATGCGTGGAGGCAGTCAATGTCGGAGATGAGAAAAGCCCAATATGAACGAGAGGAGAGGTGGCGGGCTGAATCGCGGGATGAACAGAGCAAGTGGCGGGCTGAAGACGATAGGTGGCGTCAGCTTGCAGACAGACGGCAAGAGGCAATGCTCCGTCTGCTGGAGCATCAAACTGATATGCTCGAGCGTATGGTTGAGTTGCAGGAAAGGCAGCAGGAGCAGAGACCACCGCTACAGCCCCTGTGTAACCAACAGCCCTCCTCCCCAAGTTCCATAGCCTCCTCACCCAGACGCCCAAGAACACGGTGGGGGGGCCTCCATCCACCCAGTCACTCCACCCCAGATGATCGCCCAAGCATCAGAAGGCTGGCCTTCAATAAGAGTTAAAGTTTTAAAATGCAGTGTGTCCTTTTCCATCCCTCCTCCCACACCCATCCCAGGCTATCTTGGCAATTATCCCCCTACTTCTGTGAGGAACTAATAAAGAATGCATGAATGTGAAAAAACAATGACTTTATTGCCTCTGCAAGCGGGAGGGGAGGGTGGGGTGGGGTGCGGTGGTTGGTTTACAGGGAAGTAGAGTGAACTGGGTCGGGGGGGGGGGGTTGGAGGGTTCATCAAGGAGAAACAAACAGAAGTTTCACACAGTAGCCTGGCCAGTCACAAAACTCGTTTTCAAAGCTTCTCTGATGCGCACCGCGCCCTGCTGTGCTCCTCTAACCGCCCTGGTGTCTGGCTGCGCGTAATCAGCGGCCAGGCGAGTTGCCTCAACCTCCCACCCCGCCATAAAGGTCTCCCCCTTACTCTCACAGATATTGTGGAGCGCACAGCAAGCAGCAATAACAATGGGGATATTCTTTTTGCTGAGGTCTGAGCGAGTCAGTAAGCTGCGCCAGCGCGCTTTTAAACGTCCAAATGCACATTCCACCACCATTCGGCACTTGCTCAGCCTGTAGTTGAACAGGTCCTGACTCCTGTCCAGGCTGCCTGTGTACGGCTTCATGAGCCATGGCATTAATGGGTAGGCTGGGTCCCCAAGGATCACGATAGGCATTTCAACATCCCCAATGGTCACTTTCTGGTCCGGGAAGAAAGTCCCTTCCTCCAGCTTTCGAAACAGAGCAGAGTTCCTGAAGACGCGAGCATCATGTACCTTTCCCGGCCATCCCACGTTGATGTTGGTGAAACGTCCCTTGTGATCCACCAGGGCTTGCAGCAGCATTGAAAAGTACCCCTTGCGGTTTACGTAGTCGGTGGCTTGGTGCTCCGGTGACAAGATAGGGATATGGGTACCGTCTATGGCCCCGCCACAGTTTGGGAATCCCATTTCAGCAAAACCATCCACTATTGACTGCACGTTGCCCAGAGTCACTACCCTTGCTATCACCAGGTCTTTCATTGCCCTGGCAAATTGGATCACAGCAGCCCCCACCGTAGATTTGCCCACTCCAAATTGATTCCCGACTGACCGGTAGCTGTCTGGCGTTGCAAGCTTCCACAGGGCTATCGCCACTCGCTTCTCAACTGTGAGGGCTGCTCTCATCTTGGTATCCTGGCGTTTCAGGGCAGGGGAAAGCAAGTCACAAAGTTCCATGAAAGTGCCCTTACGCATGCGAAAGTTTCGCAGCCACTGGGAATCGTCCCATACCTGCAGCACGATGCGGTCCCACCAGTCTGTGCTTGTTTCCCGGGCCCAGAATCGGCGTTCCACGGCATGAACCTGCCCCAGTGACACCATGATTTCCACATTGCTGGGGCCTGCGCCTTGTGAGAGGACTATGTCCATGTCAATTTCCTCATCACTCTCGTCGCCACGCTGCAATCGCCTCCTCGCCTGGTGCGGGTTTCGCTTTGGCATGTCCTGGCTCTGCATATACTCCAGGACAATGCGCGTGGTATTCATAGTGCTCATAATTGCCGCGGTGATCTGAGCGGGCTCCATGATCCCAGTGCTAGCTATGGCGCCTGGTCAGAAAAAAGGCGCGAAAGTAGTATCTGATGGAACAGGAGAAGGAGGAGGGAGGGCCGAGTGACGACATGGCGTACAGGTACAGGAACAGGGAATTAAAATCAAGAAAGGTGGCTGTGCATCAGGGAGAAACACAAACAACTGTCACACAGAATGGTCCCCCCAAAGATTAAACTGAAAACCCTGGGCTTAGCAGGCCGTTGATTTCACGGAGGAAGGGGAAGCAAATGAATACAGAACAAATCTATTTTTTACATCTTAAGCTGGCAGCCGACGGTGCAGCATGAGTGATAGCCTCTCCAGTACGATGACGACGGTTACCAGTCATAATATACCATCGTCTGCCAAAAGGCAAGGGGCTGCTGCTGTGTAGCAATGCAGCCCCACGTCTGCCAGCCCCACGTCCGCCAGCACCCAGCATCGCCCTCAGCCTGTTCTGGGTGCTTAGCAGACAATACTGGGCAATTGGCAGAAAATAGTATATTACGACTGGTAGCCATCGTCATCGAAACGGTAGCATGTCTGCCCAGGTGGCCATGATTGACAGCCACTCCAATACGACGATGACGGATACCAGTCATAATATACCATCTCCTAGCAAGGGGCTGGTGCAATGCAGCCCTACGGCCGCCAGCCCCATGGCTATCACTCATGCTACACCGTCTACCGCCAAAAGGCAGTTAGCAGCTGCTGCTGTGTAGCAATGCAGTCCCACGTCTGCCGGCACCCAGAGGACATATGGTGACGGTGAGCTCAGCTGAGCTGAGCGGGCTCCATGCTTGCCGTGGTATGTTGTCTGCACAGGTAACCCAGGTAAAAAGGCGCGAATCTATTGTCTGCCGTTGCTGTGACGAGGGGGGAGGGGCCTGACGACATGTACCCAGAACCGCCCGCGATACTGTTTTGCATCATCCGGGCATTCGGATCTCAACCCAGAATTCAAAGAAAAGGCGCGAAAGGCGCTTCTCGGCTCTCTTAGCTGTGGCGCAAACGTAGTATCTGACGGACTAGGGGAAGGAGGGAGGGCGGGCCGAGTGACGACATGGCGTACAGGTACAGGTACAGGGAATTAAAATCAAGAAAGGTGGCTGTGCATCAGGGAGAAACACAAACAACTGTCACACAGAATGGTCCCCCCAAAGATTAAACTGAAAACCCTGGGCTTAGCAGGCCGTTGATTTGACGGAGGGAGGGGGAAGCAAATGAATACAGAGCAAATCTATTTTTTACATCTTAAGACGACGGTGCAGCGTGACTGATAGCCCTCGGCATCTTTCTGGGTGCTTGGCAGCAAATACGGGGCGGTGTATGACGATGGTCTTCAGGCCTATTGCACAATCGGCTGCTCAGGGAAGACTCTGCTAACGTACGATGACCCGACTTGTAATAGGACGGCTAACAGTCGTAATACACCATTTACTGCCAAAAGGCAAGCCCCACGGCTGCCAGCACCCAGATCACCGATGAAGGCTACCAGTCTACTGCACCGTCTACCGCCAAAAGGCAGTTAGCAGCTGCTGCTGTGTAGCAATGCAGTCCCACGTCTGCCGGCACCCAGAGGACATATGGTGACGGTGAGCTCAGCTGAGCTGAGCGGGCTCCATGTTGTCTGCACAGGTAACCCAGGTAAAAAGGCGCGAATCTATTGTCTGCCGTTGCTGTGATGGGGGAGGGAGGGGCCTGACGACATGTACCCAGAACCACCCGCAACACTGTTTTGCATCATCCGGGCATTGGGATCTCAACCCAGAATTCCAAGGGGCGGCGGAGACTGCGGGAACTGTGGGATAGCTGTGGGATAGCTACCCATAGTGCAATGCTCCGGAAGTCGACGCTAGCCTTGTACTGTGGACGCGGTCCGCCGACTAGAGCACCTAGATCGGCTGTATACAACCGATTTCAATAAAACCGGCTTCTATAAATTCGAACTAATTTCGTAGTGTAGACATACCCTATGAAAGACTCACTGTAAATGAAATGTAGGAAATAATTGTCGCACAGAGTGGCAAAATAGCACACTATACCTTTAAAGAAAGGGAGAGCAGACTGGAATCTGAGAGAGGCAGGAAATGGAGAGAAAGAGCAGGGGTGACTAGACCAGGAACTGCATATGTTAGAGGGAAGATTGTGTCACTGAGAAGTCTTTGTTTGGAAGTAGTGTCACAAAGTATAGCATGGGCCAACAGAATTCAACTCTTGCTACAACTAATTCCTCGAATCAGTTTAATTTGATCAGACAGCAGTAAAGTTATATAGTGCCTGTGACACCCTGTGAACCCGGGACCAAAGGAGGACATTTGTACAGACACTAAATTGGAAGAAATGGTAAATATTTGCTTTGTACCAATGGAGCTTAATAAAATGGTCATTGCAGAGATTTGTGGTTCAGTTAGGAAGTCGGCAAATTAGACTATTAATGTTAAATTGGAGTGAAAACAGGCCTCATACATAGTAATGAAGTTGAAGTTCAGCCAGCAGAGCTAAACAGGCAGGCCCGTCATTTTGTGTTAGTGCAGGCGGAAATCAGGAGGGACGTTGGAAGGAAACACAAGATGATAGCACAGGCAGACAAAGGCTGCAGCAAGCTGTTCACCAGAAATCTAATCTCTAGTGAACAAACCCTTCGTAGGCTGGCTTTGAAAAGCTCGCAAATTCACAGTCTTTCACCTTTGGGCTTGGGATGAAAGACAAGCTGGCCAGCTGCCAATATTTAATTCAACTGTTTTATCTAAAAGTGAGATAGTGAGTCAGTCAGGGAGAGACAAGGACTTTCTGGATTCAGAAGAGGAGGTTTTTCTTGGCGATTTCTCAATTGACCTTAACTAATCTCTTCTTACTAGACTTGCAGCCTTGGAAATCTTTTTTTTTTTAAGAAAGATTCCTCACTGGAATTTGTTCAGACCTTCACAACTCCAATTTAGAATTGAAAAACACACTCAATAAAATAAAGTACTTACTGACTGCCTGAGGATCACAGAAGCTTCTCTAAAGCTTCCAATAACAAGCTGGCATTGCTTAGTGAACCACAAGACACACAGGGACAAAGCCAAAAACCTTTACTCAGGATTCCTTAAGGAACTTGTGGAGTTTGGTATACGTTTCCTTCTTCCTTCCCCTCCTGTCCCTCCCCTGCACCCAGATCTCGTACCCTGCCGGTGTCCCAGAAAGGGGGATGTGGTGCCATAGAAGCAGTTGCTTTACTCCTTCCATTCAAAATGGGCCAGATCTTGTGAAGAATCTACTCCACATTGACCACAAAGGAATGATCAGGCCTTGAGTAAAACCTTCAGGATTTGGCCCCTGGCAATTCTTTTATGACTATATGAAGTTAGGAAATACTGGTTACATTTTATCCTATATTTTTTTATTCCTGTGGGGTCATATTCTTTGAGTTTTGCTTTTGCTTTTAGTCTTGAACCTTAGGCTGCATGGTAAGTGCTGAAGTTCAGCTGATTTCGCTTGAAAACTAAGCAAAACCCTGAGTTTCACTTACTTTCAACACAAAGCCATAAACCAGATTGGAGCTGCATAAAGTTGGGGCTCAGATCTCGCACAATTTTTACAAGTCAACGCAAGTTAGTCAGTAAGCCCGGACTGAACTTTGAATTTGGAACAAACCCCCAAATCTGGTGAGTATTGCGTTTCAAAGTGAGCATTTTTCCACAGCTCCAGTGTTTAGCTAAACAGCATTTGAATTGACTGAGTCTGTGGAATTTTGCTGGCACTCTTATAAGAACAGGGTTACTCACAAAATTTCTAGTAATTCTTGTTTCTTAAATGGCCAGAAATGCCTTGGACTCAGTTCATTACTGCTTTGCACCTTGTGCAGATAGACATGTAGGCCTGTGCAAAGAGGGTGTAAAACACCACCATTCTGGGCTGGTGGCACTATACACCCAGTGTGCATGGTTGTACATCACTATACAAGTGCAAGGCAGTAGAGAATCAGGCCTCATAAAAGCTACCTTCTCCCGTCATACCTGAAGTGTAAAGGTACATGAAATGGAAGAAAAATAATAATTAAAAAAGAAGTTATCCAAATACCGTTAAACTGCCAAAAAAGTCAGATTTAAGTTTTGAAGAATCATGTCAGGTCTTATTTTATCTAACTTAGTTTGCCTATCTTATGCTGTCAACATGAGCTGGCTATCTAATTGGTTAGATAGGGTATTAAACATTTCTTCCTTCCTAACTTTATACTTTATTGTGACACTGGTATTGTCATACTGTATTCTCCCCTGACCTTGTATTTAGAAGAGATAGACTATGAATACTAAATTTGCATGACCGTTACTGTTCCAAAATACAAATTAAGCTTGTGTTCTTTGCAAAAGCATTTGAAAGGAATTATTTGGTCTGTAATGCCAGCTGTGTAGAGGACAGATAAGCAACAGCACAGATTTATGTAAAAATAAGCATAATAATCTTCCTAAATACCTCTTCAGAGAGAAGTTGACAGTGACTCAGTCTACTTGAAATGATGATATAAAACCCTAGTTCTCCCTGAGGTGGTGTCAGAGGTGGTCAGACCTAGTCGTCAGAGCAGGAGTCAAGCCTAATGGTCAGAGTTTGAATGCCAGAGCCCAAGGTCAAAGCAGAGTCAGAACTAGGGATTGGAAATGAAGGTCAGAACTGAAGTCGGTGCCCAAATGCCAGAGCAAAGGGTCAAGGCAGAGTCAGAGCCTGGACTCAGAATTGAGGGTCAGAACCAGATTCTCCGGAGTCAGGGAAAGCAGGAGCAGAGCTGGTTCCAAGGCAGGAGCAAGGCTGGGATAGGACTGGAACAAAGCTGGGTGCAGGGCAGGGTCAAGGCTGGAGCAGTGCAGGAGCAAGGGGTGGAGTGAGGCAAGCATAGGTAGGCAGAGAATCCACGGCATGTGCACCGAGCTGCTGCTGATCCTCTGCAGCTGCTGGGCTCCAGAGAAAGCCTCCTGAGTGTCTTAGAAATCAGGTGGTTCTGCTGTGACCCAGCTGATGACTGGGTAGACGCAGCTGCAGACCCTCATTCCTGACAAATGATCTCTGTGAGAACCAGTGGAAGTTATCTTTTCCATTCCAAGTGGAACAATAAGATACAGAGAGCGGTCAGCAAAAAATGAGTTATCAGCTCATCAGATAGAAGTCTCTAAACACACATGTGTGCACATACACGCACACACACCCCTACAGGTATGCAGGAATACAAACAGAGCAAGTCACATATGCTTCCTAGCCTTCAATGTGGGATTTTTTAACTATTCTGTTCAGTAAACCAGGTTAAATTTACTATAATTATATGACAAATGCACTTCACATATTTTCATAGGTCAGACTAGGGGATCACAATGGATCCTTCTGGTCTTGGAATCTATGAATCTATGACTTTTGCCTCTTTTAACTTTCCTCCTGTTATCTGTTAGATACCTATGGTGGATGCTCACTCACTTCAATATCTCTTCAGCTACTAGTTTGAAAATGCTTCAGTGTTTATACCTGATGAATCTTGGATTAAATCTGATACAAAGCCATCATCACAATCATATCTTCTTCATATATCATTTGATCATGTGGTAATTGTATCAGAGCCAGTCACTAGGAAATTATTTGGCTGTAGTATGGATGACTCTTAGGTTCAAGCTAAACTCTTGAATCTTGATCCCTTTTTTCTTTTTTATTCCCACTCAACCACTATTTGCTTGGAGATACATGTGATGAAGGATGGGCTATCCTACATTTTGGGCAGTTAATTTAGTAGTTGCCCAGCCAATATCTCTGAATTATCTTTTTCTAATTCCTACAGCAGTGTTTCTCAAACTGGGGTCACCGCTTGTGTAGGGAAAGCCCGTGGTGGGCCGGGCTGGTTTGTTTATCTGCCCCGTTCACAGGTCTGGCCTATTGCGGCTCCCACTGGCCACGGTTCGCCACTGCAGGCCAATGGGAGCTGCTGGAAGCGGCGTGGGCCTAGGGACTTACTGGCCGCCGCTTCCAGCAGCTCCCATTGGCCTGGAGCAGCAAACCGTGGCCAGTGGGAGCTGCGACTGGCTGGACCTGTGGACGGGGCAGGTAAACAAACCGGTCTGGCCCGCCAGGGGCTTTCCCTACACAAGCGGCGACCCCAGTTTGAGAAACACTACTACAGGCAGGAAGGAACCCAGCTATTTTTTTAAAATCTGAGGCACAGTGGTTGCAGCATATTAGTGAGGAGCACACACTATGCTCTCCATTGGAATCTTTACCTCTGGTCTTCCTTGATTTGTTTCCCTTAGTTTAAAATAAATTATTCAACATGCTCTTTGTGACTTGGAAAACATAATAGAAATTATTTGAAATGTCCTAAAATTTCCTACAACTTTTTTATCTCCTACTATGTCTTTCTCCATAAGCGCTTCCTGAAAGGATCAACAGGATCCAACCAAAAGAATCCTGATTTCTTTGGCTAGGCCTCCTCTTTATAAAGGTAACCCGTCTAATTAAGGAATGGAAACACTAGGTGACGAGCTGACCAATCACATGGTTCAAGCAGGGAATTCTGAATAGGCAATACTTGAAGGGATACTTACTATAATAGGCTTATAAAAAGCTATTCATCAACAGAACAGTAAAGTCATGAACAGTTCATGGGTAATTCACTGACAGAAGGGTCAAATATGACAAATAAATTGTTCACTAAGAATATTCTGATGAGCTCTAATTATATGAATGAAATCCTCTCTCTTTGTCTCCTGATTGCTTGATAGTCACATAAAAGGAAGTGAATAGAATGGAGATAAAGTTCTGCCAGTAAGTAGTAGATGACATATTGATTCTAAGTTGTTGCTAGGTAAATAATTAAACCATGATTTTACCGCTGATTTTATTTGTTTGCTGTATGTGAAAGCAATTTAAATGCCTCAATGGAAAATTAATTAATATATCTCTATCACTGTTCAAATATTGGAAACTTCTAATCATTAAACGATGAAATTACTGTAGTGGCTGGGAAGCACTCATTAACGATCTATTCCAGCTACAGAAAATCTCACTCTTAAGCCTAGTGCCCTGACAGATCAAGTGTAATTGTGAAAAGGGGTCAATTTGATGAATTTGCTGAGGTGCCAGTTAGATTTTAAAGCTGAAATCTAACAAACTAGATCTGCCAATTGGATGAGGGTTATAGCCAATATTAGAATACAATCTAACTGAACATCCACTTGTTATTGAGTCCAGGGAGGATTAGCTCCCTAATTTAATGCTAGGTTCTTTTCAGGTCAACTTTAACTTGAACAGTATTTCTCTGATCAGGACATTTGGTTACTCTTAGCCAATAAACAGTTTATTAATTCACCCAGTAACACATCAATATACAATCAACAGTCCATCAATCAAGTGTACACACAACTAATGTTCTAGGTATATACTTAGTACACCAATACAGTCCTGCAAGAAATTGTCAGAGTACAGTTGAGGCTCTGCAGTTATGCCAAGGAAGAATACAAACAACTGTGATTTCTTATGACATTTATTTATGATCATCATCAATTCTTTAGTACATTTATCACACATCCTCCAAGGATGCACTTGCCTTTAAGGCCCCTTTAAGAGGTGGTGGGCCCTGCTGTTTGAATGGTTTGGCCTGAAAAGGGACAAGTTTAGAATATCAGAAACAATTGCTTAAAGTTATAGTTTAAATCTCTCTCAGGCCAATTTGTTTGGACTTCTGAAGGAGGACATGCATCTAGCATTAGTTAAAATCTAAAACAGGGATCGGCAACCTTTGGGGCATGGCTCGCCAGCGTAAGCACCCTGGTGGGCCAGGCTGGTTTGTTTACCTGCCGCGTCTACAGGTTCGGCTGCTCCAGACCAATGGCGGGAAGCGGCAGCCAGCACATCCCTCGGCCCGCGCCGCTTCCCGCAGCCCCCATTGGCCTGGAACGGTTGCCGATCCCTGATCTAAAATATGGTTACTTAAGGTCTCACTGAAGAGGCAGACTCCACAAGCTAGCCCACAGTTATTTATGTTAAAGAACAAAAGGCGAAATACAGTCTTTGAATGAAATCTCACCTCTTTGTTTTACCTTGTTAACTCTGGAATATGGGAGAGTCTTTTCCACACAGTTGGTCACACAGGAGATTCTGCAGCTGCTTCGTGGATTCAGTCCACTCTCATTAGTTCTGTGGCCCGGGATGAAGGGGATGAACACAGAAATTCAGTGAGCTCTACTTTGTCCTACGTGTGACTCTGGACAAAGGGAGCATCTTTCCTACATGGGGGTTCAGCAAAACTCTGGACTCCCACATGGTTACTTCAGTTTTATATATCCTGATTCCAGGGCACATTAGAGGGGGTCACGCTCTGACTTCTACTGACCATTTGCCAAATGGCTCTGAGCTTTCAGCTTTTTCAGCTTCTCTCCTGCTTACATTGATATCCAGTGGATAGTGTCAGTGGTTGACAAATTTATTCAATGCTTCCTTTAGTTGGAGGGTTTAATTTTTTACATGGATTGTATTTCATAATTTATCCTAGCTACTCACTGGGATCCTACTTTCAAGCAGTTTCTCTTCATGTTCCAAAGTTCTACTTGCTTACATGATAATAGCTTTCATCATTTTTTTATGCTATACAATTGTATAAGTGTAAGTTCATTCAAGAGAGTAGTGATTGGTTTCACCCACATAGTTGTTATCAGGGCAATTAGTGCACTGGATGAGATACACCACATGTGATAGGCATGTGTAGGACCCATGGATCTTGAAAGGTGTGCTGTGGGGGGTTCAGTAAAGATATGTCTGCAGCTTTTGCATCTGTTGTTCTGGAAAGGTCTGGTGCCCCTTAGAGTTAGTGTGCCTGGTCTGTGGGGAGCTTATTTCTGATGATGAGCTTGGAGAGTGCTTGAAGACCAGATACTACACTGCATACAAAAATGTACTGAATTTCACAGGGGTCATATACTTCCTTGATCCACTCACTGCACCCCATTGACATGTCTGTTGCATGTATAGATTAAAGGCAGTACATAACTTTATGTATACAAGTCACTGGAAAAGTAGTGTTTCTACCTTTACCCAGGATCAGCCAGATATTTCATACACTGGTTCTCAGTGAGATTCACTCTACTCCTTGCTTTTGAACAATAAAAACTAGATGCAATATGGCATACAACTTATAAACTGGAAGACAAATTCAAATGGCAGGAAAATAGCTGAATAACAAAGCCTCTGAGCAATTAGTGCTGTAATACCTGAGGCATATTTGTGTGCACTGCATTCATGCTAATTGCCCATCACTGGGCTAATTTAACATAAGTTATTTCTGAGTTGATTCCATCATCACTATGTTTTTCCTGTTACTAAGCTACTGTAATTTCAGTGTCAGGTGGCTCTGTTTTGACTTGCATATGCTTGCAACTCTTCAGTATCCACAGGGGGACCACAGTTTACTATAATGTTTCCAGTTCAAATATGTCATCCACTTAAAACCTGTGAATTTGCACTGCAGACACTTACATGCTCCATATCAGACCTGTGTCTGTCAAGTGTATCTGACATGCAAACCTCAGGATTACTGTCAGCTGGTCCTCTGCTGTTTTGGAGATTTTGCAGTGAGAAAATACTATCTATGTACTTTATATTATTTAATTGCTCTCAAAGTCTATTCATTCATAAAAGGTCACCTAGTCATTACTATGAATTAGTTTCTACTGTATATCCAAATGGTTGTGGCAAATAAAAAGCACAGAAATAGAAAGTATAAAATATATTGTACTAGAGGGACTAACTGTGCATTTGCAGGGAGATTAACTAATCTAATGTTTTTCCATTTTTAACTTGTATTATTCTGTGATATTTATACGTCTTAGTATTGTTCTTCACTGTCTACCAATGGTCTATAAAACCTTATAATTAATTTTTAAAAGCATGTTTTCTCTCTCAGATTTTATTGATGGTTTTAGTTTTACTTTTGTTTAAGAACATGTATAATACTCAGAAGCATTTATAGGCACATAACACAGATTTGTCAATATTGTGATGCCAAACTATTAAGCTCTAATTTCAGTTTGTGAATGAAAACTGACTATGCTAAAGATAAAAGGGCAGATAAGAGAATATTAAAGCAAAGCTTCTTAGGAAACAATAAGGAAGTTATAGAACGGTATACAAGTCTAGAGGGGACGGAGAACGGGTGGAGTCACTAGTCATCATAGAGTGTAGTGACTAGTGGGCAAAAATCAACTGTCATTAGATATTAAATAATGGAGAGTGCATGGATTTTAAATTATTAGGGGTGGAGGTTGGTTTACTAGAATCTAGAAATTTGGAGAATATGGGTAATGCTGGGGCACCAGAACCAAGAGGTCAGGGGGGCCATGACCCCCCACTTTCAAAAGTGGGAGACCTATGCCCACCCATTTTTAAATGTGGGCATAGTTTGTGGGGCAGGGGGTCACATTGCCCCACCAAACTGCAAGCCTTGGGCAGGTACAGAGCGGCACAGGTAGGGGCACAATATAAGGTGATCAGCTCTCCCGCCTTAAAGCGAAGCTCCTGGCTGTGGCACCAGCCTCCTCCCAGTCAGGGGAGTTGAGGTGGACCTTAGCCCTCACTCACCACAGGGCCCCGCCCCTTCTCCTCCTCTTCCCCTGAGGCCCTGCCCCCTGGCCAGTCCAGAAGCCAGAGCCGGGCCATGGTAAGAGCTGTCCAGGGAGCCTCGGCTACTGTGGGGAGCCTGGGACCCTCCACATCCCCTGGTTGGGGGACCGGGGGTCCCAAGAGCCATGTCCCTGCCCCCGGCCTGACCCCTCAATCCCAACTTTGCACCCCAGAAATGTGCATCTTGCACTGCTCAGGAACACCCCCCCCTCCAAACAGTGTAAGCTCATTAAAAGTCAGTCATTCCATCAAAGCGAATGATTATGCATCAGCCTTTGTTAACCTGAGTAGAGATTCTTCAGACATTTCAATCAAAACACACTGGTTTAGATAAAAGAATAAATCAAGTTTATTAACTAGAGAAAGATAGATTTTAAGTGTTTTACAAGTGGTAAGGCATAAAGGTCAGAATTGGTTACACAAGAAATAAAAGGCTAAATCTGCAAACTTATTCCCAAACTTTACCAAGCTAAGTAAGATCTGCAGCAAACAGCTTTCTCACCAGATGCTGTGGGCATCTTCTTATTTCTTATTTCACAGGATGGATTCCTGTCAGCCTGGGACCACACCTCTTCAGTGTCCTTCAGGTGTTCACTGATGTTATGAGCAGAGAGATTTAAGGTGAAGAGGAGAGGTAATTTGTGTTGTGTGTTCTCCCTTCTTATACTCCAACCCCTTGTGGTGGAACAGTCCTTGCTGGGTTATGGGGTTAGGCAGTTCCATGGCGTACATGCTTTGCAATCAGTCCTTCATAGGAATTGTAAATTCTTTTGTTTATACCTTCCCCCTTCTGTTGAATGTCTGATTAAACAGATAATGGATCCAGTGTGGTGAGCCAGTGTGCCTTTGTCTCTGAGAAATTGGCCTGTGGGTGTTCAAGTAACAATCATATAGTAAAATCTTAAAACTCCATATACAGTGTTGGTACACACATTATAACAGTACACTGATCAGCAGATTATGAGTTTTCAAATGAGACGGCATACTTCGTATAAAATATAACATAACCATATAAAAGTGGTGAATATGGGTACAGGGTGGTACATGGGGTACAGTGTGTCAAACTATGTCATGAAACTTTGCCTACTGAATTGGAAAACAGAATATTGATGTTTTTGTGTCATGACCAGGAAGTGAGCAGTCTGATCTACTGGTTGGAATGGGAGTCAGGAGCCAGGCCAGGTCATGAATCAGGAGATCAGGGTCTGAGATATGCCAGAGGGCAGACCAAGAGTCGGGTGTCAGGAGACAGGCAGGATCAGGTTACCATAAGGTCATAGTCAGTCAGTAGACACACGTAGCACAAGGGAAGCAACCCTAATCAGGAGAAATCTAGGTGCATGGACAACTTCCTATTCCTGTGCTCGGTTTAAATAAAAGCATGGAACCAGTCAGGACCCCCCAAGTTCTGTCAATCAGATCCCAGGACTGGAGTCCTCTGTCTGAGTTCAGCTTCAAATTCTGGTGACTGTTAGTAGGTTACTGAGTGGCAGGTCAGAACTGGCTCCTGAGAAGCGAGATCCATGATCCCAGTTTGATGAGCCTATGAGTGAGGCACTTGTGGTGCCATTGTCTTCAATGAAACATAGTCATGATTATCATTTAAATCCCTGTTCCAATCCTTCCATCAGCTCTTCAATATCACCTTTATTTAGGATAAATCTATGTTCATCTTTAACACCTGAACACAGAAAAGATCAATCAGTGACCATGCCATGAAAAGAACTGAAAGGCAAGACTTGAATTTGATAGGGATAAAGCGTCAACCTTCTTTTGAGTTAAGGTTACCGATAATATAGCAAAAAATGAGTAATTTAAACAAATTATTGTAGCTGCAGAGAGACACAAAAGAGACATATTTAGAGAGCCAAGAGTCTGTCTCGCTATGTTTGTGTCCGGGTACCTTAGGTATCTTGAAATGTGCACTGAGCATACAGAGGACTTTGATCAACAATATAGCTTCCTTTTTAGACAACAAGGGGCTCCATGGAGAGTCACTAAATTTACAAGGGCAACTGAAGGATGTTTCAGACACATGACAGATTACAGGCTGCTGCTACTACTGTTGCAGTCTCAGTGTAAAGCTGCTTTAGTGGTGAATTGTCACCACAGGAAGACAAAAATGAAAAACAATTCAGAGAAGATACAGAACTTTTCCATTACTTACCTAAATACAAAGGTCCCAAATACAAAAGTCATAGGTTGAAGTCAGGGCAGAAAACAGAGGGTGAAACATGGCTGATGGAAAGCAAGCCAGGGTTACACCCTTTACATTTAGCATTTAAATTAAAGCTCTAGATTTCTAACTCAAATCTGTGTTTGCAAAGTTGTCTGGGTCACACTTTGGTGGATCAGAATAGTAGACTCATGGAAAACAGGGCAGCTGAATTCAAATTTTCTTCAATTTTTAGAAGACCTGTCTTCCTGCCCTGCTAGCTGAGAACCACTCAATTACTTTCCCACGAAAGCTCATGCTCCAATACGTCTGTTAGTCTATAAGGTGCCACAGGACTCTTTGCTGCTTTTTCAGATCCAGACTAACACGGCTACCCCTCTAATACTTGACAATCAATTACTTTCAGTTGGTTCAGTTGAAATTTCAAAATAGGCTAGATCAGTGGTTCTCAACCAGGGGTTCGCCACTGCATTATCCCTTTGTCTCAACAAGAGAGCTTTGCTGGGGCTTAGTCTGTGTCTGCTCACTGCCACTCCAGTCTGTCTACCTCACTAGTTAACTCCTCGAGACTCTGCCAGTCCAAACCTTGCCTTGCAGGTAACAGTGAATCCCAGTTCCCGACTTCCCCCCCAGATGTCTTCAGCAGGGTCCAGCCCCTCTCACTGGACACTCACAAAATGATTAAGTTCATTGCCTCCAAAGAGCAGCGAGAGTCAGCAGAGGAGGAACATGTGGAGGGCAGTGAAGAGCTCTCTCTTGAAAGCCAGGATCTCTTTGGGACTCAGAAACCTGAGGGCAGCAATACAGGAAGCCAATCCTATTCCCAGGCAAAACCCAGCCTGGGACTCAGGAAGGAGATCCTATCAAGGGAACCTCAGCATGTAAGTATCTATCTTTACAATTAATTATTATACTACATTCCTGTGCTACCTTCTGATCCAGGTCCCTCACGACTGCAACCATAGGCGCCGACTCTGTGGGTGCTCCAGGGCTGGAGCACTGACAGGAAAAAAAAACAGTGGGTGCTCAGGCCCAAGAAGAAAAGGCAGGGACCAGACGTGTACTCACCTGTGAACTGAAGTCCCCCACTCATTGTTGTGTGCTGCCCTCCATTGCACTGTGTTGCTTAAAGTTTTGTTCCATTGTTATTTTAATTAAGGTTTATTGATTGTTATTTAATAATAAAGCCCAGTGAAATTAATTCATAGAGTCCGCAACGCATGGCGCACAGAAAATCCATACATTTTGCTTGTCATAGGTTTATACACAAGTACGAAGGCACCATAGCCACAATATAAAATAAGGAATGCCACAACATGCGAGTTCTACCACCCATAAACGACACCGCAATGCTCATAATACATTCCCTCTCACCACCTCCGTCCCTCCCTCCAACTCCAGAATAACATCTGGCTGTACAGCTGCACATTTTCAGGTCTGAGACTCAAAATAAAAGTAATAGGAATCTCTAGCAGTAGTTCCCTGGCTGCTTCTGTTTTCTAGTGGATATCCTGCAAGCTGCTCCAACTGCTGAGCAAGTCACTCACTTCAGTGTCCTATTCACTGTTAAGGCTTCCTCCCGTCCTCTCACAAATATTGTGCACATTACAACATGCAGATATAATCTCCAGCAAGTTTTTTTTTCTGCAGTTTCCAACCTAACCCATAAACAGTGTCACCTTCCTGTCAGGTGGCCAAATGCCCACTCCACTGTCATTTTGCAACTACTGATGCAATAGTTAAATACTTCCTTTCTTGTGGCAAAGTGGCCTTCATTAGCCAGGGAAACAGAAGTCTCCTAGGATAACTGGAGCAATCTTCGCTCCATTAATGTCCATAGTGATCCTGGGGACAAAGTCTTCTTTATTCATTAAGGTAAACAGAGCTGAGTTCTGAGATAACCTAGCAATGTGGACCTTTCCAGACCACCCTGCACGTATGTTTGTGAACCTACCACAGAGGTCAACCAAAACCTGGAGCACCATTGAGAAATACCCCTTTCTGTTTATAAACTCTGAGCCCTGGTGCAGGAGGCAAACGAGAGGCACATGGGTCCCACCAATTGCCGCAATACAGTTTGGGAACCCATGCATGCACAGCCCATCAGTATCTTCTGAGCATTACCAAATTGTATAACTTGGTGCAACAGTACCTTATTCATGGCATCACACACTTGCATGACAATGGCCCCAACACTCAATCTCCTTATGCTAAATGGGCTGGTGACAAAGCGGTAACATTTGGGGATGGCCAGCTTCCATATGGCAATGGCGACCCACTTCTCAATGAGTATGAGACACTACATGTTGGTACACTGCTGCAGCAGCTTGGGGCTAGTTCAGCACAGATCTCAAAAAGGTTACCTTCATCATCCTGAACATCACCCGCCACCGCTGGTCATCTGAGGTTTGCAGTACAATCTTTTCCCACCAATCCACACTGGTTCCCTGTGCCCAGAAATGGCACTGTACTGTGTGAAGCTGCTCTAGGAAGAGCTTGTGTAGCAGCAGTTGCTTGGTGTCATCTGTGTCTTCATCATCCTTCTCCTCCTTCCTTCACCACTGATGCTGCTGGAAGAGCCGCTGCTGTAGCCATGTCATCTGCTTGGTGGTGTGGCAAGCCAAGTCCAAAACCAAAGCCATCCAGGCCCGAGAGTGTAAGTAAAGCCCCAAACCAGACTCTGTATTTGCGGTCACCAGCATAGTGGCCTACAGCACTGTTGGGTCAGTTGCTAGACAACAGCAATTTGAAAATGGTGCTAGCCTGCCCAGAGAGAGAGGAGAGGCATGGGACAGAGTGAGCAGAGGCATGGGATTTTTTTGAATTTAACCCCAAGTCCCAGAATTCCACTGGCTTGCACATGCATTCCACAATGCTCAGTGAGAAAAATCCCAGAATGCACACAGCTCAGCAGCAAAGCAAAGGACCATGGGATATCCTCCCTAGAATGCCACATGTTTAGTATGCACCAGGCTCCTGACGTGTACACAATAAGGCAAATTGAAAGAAGGCACAGCTGTCCTGTGTGTACACTATTAGTACAGTTTACTTATTGCATACCAACTAATGTGTGTCAACTCAATGCAACCTAAATGCTCCATATAGACAAGACCTCACTCTCTGTGTTTTCAGTGTCTCACTCTCAGTATATGTGGACATGTTTGAAGAACTCATATTTCCTAAAGTATATAAACATTAAACAAAAAATCACCCCCAAACTATTGTGTTGTATCCTCTCCCTTCCTCCCCCTTTGTTTACATGCCATTTATTTAGGCTGCAGTCCTGAAAATTGTTCTGTGTGGGCAGACACCTGTGCCTATTTGGAACAATTTGTAGTACTGGGATGTTAGACTATAACCTCTATGAGCAGAGGCCTATGTTATTATATGTATGTTACATGACGCTTTATAATTCATAAATAACACAGTCAATGTTCATCTGCAATATTAGAGTAAATGTAGATTTACTCCTGGCTAATGCTGGCTTCTTTTGGATCCCTATAGCACAACAAAGACTGCCTTGAGGGGAGGTATTAGTGCTAAAAAGAATTAACAACCCCCCATCCAGAGATGACCCAGGCCTGCTGATAGTGGGAGGGCAGAGTGAGGGTAGCCAGCTTCAGCTGTGTTACTGAGCATGCTCAGTCCATGCTTCAGATATTGTGAAGAGCTCGTTATATTTAAAAAAAAGAAGAGAGATTTCCCCCTTTTTATTTTAATTCGTTTTGTTTTATTTCTTTTTACGTTCATTATTGGAAAACTGCTCTGGAGCTAATCTATAAACCTTCTAATGGGAATGATATCCTTCATAGGTCATTTGCACAACAAAAAGTCCTGTTCCTAACAGTCTCAATCCACTGCCCAGGGCATTTCTTTGATTTCTGGCATTTTACACATTGGACATGGGTAACATAGTTAAGATTAAGCTGACATTATTAGAAAGTATTAGCCCATTTTCAGGCACAGTAGCAATAAAAATGTGTGAAAAAATCATTTGTAGATGCCATTGTGCGTTTCTTTGGTGAGGCAAAATGCTTAGCACAGAGCTCAAAGCCTATTTTTTTTAACCGGCATTTCCTTAGAGTATCTTTGTGTCACGCTGTCATTACCCAGGGACTCACTTTTAGCACACGTGCATCAGACCATTTAGACCCCAGTGTAAGACTATGTAGGCTTTTTGTACAGAGGTTCGCCCCCTGCCCTTAAACTAAGTTCTTTGTACAGTTGTTGCCCCCCTCCTCCCACTCTTCCAGAGCTAACCTCTGAATGATGGAGCATTAAAGAGATGCTATGAAAGCATTAAGAAGAGAGGCTGGGAATCTCTCTTGCCAAACACTTAACAAAATTATGCAGATTTCAGTCTCCCACAGATTTGCAGGGCAATGATGTTGATATCGTTTAGCCTCACATGCAGCATTCTTCCTGTACATTTATTATGAAATGTGGGTCCAAATTAGTTCCTGCCATAAACAGTCTCAACTCCTGGGTCAATTCTATAGAGCCATAAACAATGGGTTAAGTTACACATGCCATAGTGCCCTAAGTCTGACCTTGCTTAGACCAGTGTAAACCAGGAAATTCCACTGAGGTCACCCAGACCTGCAGATAAGATTCAGGATAATCATGGTGATGGGCTGTGGCTGGTACTGAAAACCAATGGGAAAAGGAGCAAAGGAATGTGCTCTCATTTATATTGGTATAAGTCAGGAGAATTTCTATTGAAGTCCATGGACTTACACTACTGAAAAACCAGTGTGAGGTTGGAAACAGGCCAACAGCCTTTTCTTCCTCCCCCCCCCCAACACATCTGAGTGGATCCTTGCTGTGCATGGACCCATTGGCCAAATCACCACCACTACATCTTGACATGACTATTTTGCATCTCCAAGATCCAGCACGAAGTGTCGTGTTCCGTTCCGTTTCACTTCACAGGAGAATGCAGAGTCCCCTGGCACCTGGTCTCTGCAACTTGCCTGCTCAGCCACTCCCTACCCATACAATAGAGTCTAGACACACAGCAAGCCAGATTCTGAACCACAATCCTCCCACTTTGTTCTCATCTGTAGGAGAAAGTGGGATGGCCGGAAAAAGTCGACTCTCCCCAGCTATGGACTTCTGCCCATTCAGAGGAGTGGGCAGAGTAATGCTATGCACCAGTTACCTCTAGCCAAAATCAGGAATTAGGGTAACCAGATGTCCCAATATTATCGGGACCATTGCGTTATGAGGGGATTTGTCTTTCATAGGCAACTATAGCCCCCCCTGTCCTCCCCCCCAAAAAAGTGTGCCAGTTTTTCATACTTGCTATCTGGTCACCCTATCAGGAATATACAGCTGGCATTTGGCACACCTCAGCCAGCCATTCACAGCACATACAGAATCAGCAAAGCAGAATCAGGCCCAGCATTTCCACTGCATTTTGACATTTTGCATGTCCTTGGAGAGGACTCAAGATTAGCCTCCAAACACATACAGATTTGGAAAACAAGATAGCTGCAAAATGTCTGAATGTTTATGTTTATCAGATGAAGGTTTTCCTCATTAGTAGCTTTTCCTCTATTTGGGAGTCATACTCTGGATTCTGTTGGAAAGTTCTATACATTTGATCTCTTTACTGCTCAGAAACTGGTAAAAATGAACGATATCCATAAAGAGAATTTTTTAAAAAGCACGTCAGAGCCATGCTCAGAGTTCTAACAAATCTCTAGTTCAGCTGTAGTGAATGTGACCTGCAGGCTCATTAGCTGTGTGGATTCAGAGGAATGCCCCAAGGAGTTCTTTCATCTCCTCCTTTTTGTTGTGAATGCAATTCTCATGAGAGTCTCATAGGGGCTAGAGTCACACTTACTGTAAGTAGGTGTGCTACAAATTTCCACACATAGCTATGCTAATGCACCTATTTTCCTCTACTACTCCAGTTCTGACTCCCCTGAGTAGAGATTGCCAATTATGCCAAACTATATGATGGTTTTGTTATACAGACAAACGTCCACCCAAAATTAAGAGGAGACGACCTAACCTATTTATAGCTGTTACTTAAGTGAGATTTAAATCATGTGACCTCCAAAGGTTAAGGGGTAGTGCATTAACCTATTTAGGGTGACCAGACGTCCCGATTTGATCGGGACAGTCCCGATTTTAGGGGACTTGTCCCGCGTCCCGACCTTACATCGGTCGGGACGCACTTTGTCCCGATATCGGGGGTACCGCGGCAAGCCAGCACTGCTCACGTCTTCTTCCGGCCCCTGGGGCAGTGCAGTTGAGTTTCTGCTGGGCTGGCCGGCCGGCAGGCACCTCCAGAGTGCTGCAGCTCCACTCCCCAGGCACGCACAAAGGCAGGGGCGGGGCTTGTAGGCACCAGCAGCAACCTGACCCGTGCCGGAGCTACACGGACAGGAGCCAGAGGGACACTCCCTCCTCCCCCCGCTGCCAGCCCTGTGAACATGGCTGCAGCACGGCCCCGCTTCTCCCTCCTGCTCCTCGCCCTAGTTGCCCTGCTCCTGCCCGCACAGTGGCCCCTCTGCTTGGCCGCCAAGCACCTGGACCGGTGCTTCGCCGAGTGCAAGCGCTGCACCGACCCAGAGTGCAGCAGTAAGTGGGTGCGGGGTGCTGGGGTCCCCGGACGGGACCTGCCTGCTGGATCCTGAGGCTAGCACTGCAGGCGGAGGGGGGGGGCGGGGAGGGACTGTGCCAGGCAGGCTCTGGGAGGGAGGACGGGGGGTCCGATGCTGCTCTGGGTAGCCCGTGCGGGGTGGGGTGATGATGCTGCAGGGACGGGAGACCCATGGGGAGGCCGCGGTGGAGGCAGTGCTCTCGGGGCCGGCCCTCAGGCAGGGCCATGGGGCTGCACTTGTGGGCACCGCGATCCGGCCATGAACCGGACGTTTCTCCGTCCCTTTAAAGGGCCAGTAGCCCGGCGTCCTGTCGGGTGGGTTCTCCCACACGTGCCGGTCCAGCCCCAGTGTGGGGTGTGTTTGGTCATCGGCTCCCCAGCCCCATCTGCAGCGTTGGTACGTTCCAAGTAGAGCGGGAGGGGGCGAGTGGCAGTTGGCCGAGAGCGGGTGGAGGGAGGGGGCTGGGGGACGTGGCCTGAGCGCACCCTCTGGTGCTGGGGGGGCAGGGGGGGGGTCCAGGCACGCACGGGGGAGGGGCTTATTGTTGTTTTTTGCTCCGCCCTCCTCCCCCCCCCCCCCCCGCGTCCCGATTTTTCACTTCTGTCATCTGGTCACCCTAAACCTATTGATCAGTATAGACCCCGAGCTCTACGATATTTCTATAGCATGCTGATTGTTCAGATCCAATAGACCTGGCTTTGTAGTTTCCAATGAAGCATTTCTATCATCTTCAGCTTCAACCGGGATTCAACAGAAGTCCTCCATTGAAAAGAGGGGATTGTTTATTTCTATCTCCCTCTACCAATTGCAGTTCAAGTTTCATGGTTCATCTTAAGGAGGTCGGAGATCTAACACCCCTTTTTGTGTGTTCCCCTTCCAATGCTCATGCTTAGTGGCTGGCAGCCAAGCAAAAGGCTGAAAGAACCATGGTGACTACATATGTCTTCATTTGTTCCTCCGAACAGCCCTTTTTTTTTATTATAGGCAGGCCTAATTAGTGCTTCCTATTATTAAAAAGTAACAGAGAGTCCTGACTCTCTGTTACTTTTTACAGATCCAGACTAACACGGCTACGGCTACCCCTCTGATCATATTAACACATCCTGTTATAAGACTGGAAATTCCTAACTACTCCATTGATTTAATCCTAGGCAATATCTAAGATTTCCACAGCTTTCCCCCCTCCCCCCGCCCCCGATTGTGACTAGCACATACCTTTGGTACTTGTGAGGTAACGATGAATAAGACTGACCCTCCTATTAATGATTTCTGTTGTGGTTCAACCTGCATGCCATTTATCAAGCTGTGAAGTGGGGCTAAAACCTCAGCCTCTTATGTATAATGTAAGTTTTTCTTAACATGCGTTGCTTTTGTTTACCTGAAATTTCCCCCTAAACTTCCAATTTTGCTTTAAGTACCCACTGGGTCACATCCTGCTGTGGGACACCAATGTGCATCTGGAGCGACTGTACTGAAATCTATACTGTTGCCACCCTCTAGTTATGTGGTTGTATCTGAAAACATAATCTGGCTTTTTGTGTTGGCTTTCAGGACTCTTGAGAGAACCTTTTATTGATAATAACACTTTGTTTTTCCATAGTGTATAGATCTCAAAATGCTTTACAAAAAAAGTTCAACCAGCCCCATTTTCCAGATGGAGAAACTAAGGCAAAGAGCGGTAAGGTATCTTGCCCAAGGTAGAATGAAGCTGGGTTCAAAACCAAGTGTTCTGACTCCCAATCCCTTGGCCTATTCACTGGAACATGCTACCCCCTTTCAGCCTCAGTGCTCTATCTGACAATAATGCAAGTGCAGCTCCAAGTGTCAATTTTGGTTCTAATTACATAATCATTTATTGGTGCTTGTACATAACAAGTGGATAAAGCACTTTATCTGTCTTTAACACTGCATAATTCGCTCATGGATGGTAACTCTGAGGTCTTTTCCAGGGGCCAAGTCTGGAAGTCCTTATCCACTTTTCACACAGTCCTTTCACTGGCAAACTCCCACTGAAAGCTGAGGAAGGACAGAGTGAAAACCAACTAAGGGTCCCAGAATTTGACCCCTGCCCATTAGCTTCAAATGCACATTTTCTCTTAGATGTACTTTGTTCTGCTTCACCATTTCCTTTGTCAGCCTGGTATTGGGGTCTGGTATGAAGGTCATGCTCCTTAGCAAGCTCTCACAGCCTGTCTTACACATTCACAGTTTTGGTCAGCCTTGTCTTGTACAGTCACATGTATCACTCTGCTGTTTGCAAGACAGGCATGTTTTCCCTTTCACCAAATGACTTGTGCTGGATTTTTAACTGATTAGATTTTAAATTGCTTTTATTCAAATTGTTCAGCACTCAGCTCCGTCCCATCTCTAGGCTGGCTGACTAGCCTTTTATATGGATGTGCTGTTTGCAAGAAGCAGTCGTTTAGACCGGGATTTCATATTCCATACACAAATTTTAGGTAGTGCGTAAAACAACAGGCCTGATTCTCCACTGCCTTGCACCTTGTGTAGGTATTTACACCTCTGACAACAGGGTGTGAAATGCTAGCAAATTAGAGTGGTAGCATTTTACACTCAATTGGTACTCACATTACACAAGTGGAAATGGCTACACAAAGTGTAAGGCAGGGGAGAATCAGATCCATTGACTTCAGTGGGATTCAGTTGACGTAAAAGGGAGTTTTGCCTTAATGACTGGGTAAGGATGGTAGGGGCCAGATTTTTAAAGGCATTTATGTGCCTAAAGTTGCAGAGAGGTGCGTAGTGGGATTCTAAAAAGCACCTAGGTGCCCACCTTCCACTGATTTTAAGGCATCTGGATGCAGCTTTAGGCACCTAAATACCTTTAAAAATGTGGCCGTGGGTCCTTAGTATTTAATATCGAATAACTATTAAGCCTCAATCCCACTGCCATTGAAGTCAAAAGCCCTGGGTTTACAGGGAGAAGGCCCTTGTTATGCTCATAGCATACACCCAGAGAAATTAGGTCAAAAACATAAATGCTCTTGCTAGAAGATTGCAATGTAACACCACTTTATTTCTTAAAATTCAGAACGATAACACACAAGGAGCCAAAAACTGAGAGAGGAAACAGGCTGCTCCTTAAGCAGAGACACAACTCATCTCACTTTGCTTTAAGCTGGCTCTTTACAGACTGGTTGTTTGCTGACTGACTTTGATGACCCAGATCAGATGGCTTTCCCTCAAAGCCCCCTAGCCTGCAAACAGGACCAGGAAAGCTCTTGCACTTAGAGTTATAGCTTATAATTTTTAGCCAGTTTCCAATACATCACATTTCTCCCCTCTAAATCCCTTAAATAAAAAATAAAAAAACACAATAACCACCTCCCCCCACCACCCAAGTTTAGCTTTCTGGGAGGTCTGCAATTTCGCTGTGGGCTGGTGATACTTGTCAGGGAGAGAAAGTGATTCCTGATTCTCTTTTTTGTTCTTTATGGATACTGTTTAGATCACCCCCAGCAGGAGCACTCTCCCTCTCCCTCTCTTGGCTACTATTTTCTAGTACCGCCTCCTCCAGTCAACAAAATCGGCATCAAGTTGTACTAATTTCAGGGGCCACATCTGGTAACTGTCCTGATCTATCACTTCATCTGAAAGCACCTTGCAGGATTGGGCCCTAAGTACCTTTTCAGAGGTGCTGAGTTCTCTGAGAACCCAGTGGAGTCAGAGGGAGTGGAGGGTGTTGAGCACCACACAGAAGGTCCTAATCAACTTGCAACATCAACCCCTCCATGTTACTTAAGTATTTTAGGCCCGGGTCTTGAAACTTCTTGTACTTGGGTAGACAGTTGTGCTTACACAGAGCCCCATTGACTCCCTATGTGCAAGAAACTGCAGAGTCAGAGCTTTAATGCAGATTCCCCCAAATCCTGTTGTTGTACGCTCAGATACTATGTATAAAGCAGCTACAGTCTTAACAGACAGTGAATGTTTAAATGTCTATACAGGGGGGTAGTCAAGACAAAAACAATTATACTATATGTCTTCATATGTGTGTGTGTCCTTAGCTGTGTTACTAACAATATCTTACACTACTGTATCTGCAAGTTACAAGTAAAAAAAAAAAGGCTCATCTCCTTTTTGAATTCTGGTCAGTTTGGAAAATGATACTAGCTTGGTGATTTCCACTTTTGTTTATAGTCAGTTTTGCTTTCTGACTCCTATTCTAGCATAATGTTCTTTTGCTTGAATGCTGTAGAAAAATGTTGATTGTTTTTAAATGCTGTTTTTCATTAATTGCTTTTGGTTCTAAATTTAATGAAAAAATTCCAGTGCATATTGGGTTTCCTAAAACTTTTCTTTTAAAAAAGCAATTCTTAATTTTAGCCTTAAACCTACTCAGCAGTACCTCTGTCAAAATCTGGTATGAGATTCCTATCTCCCGTGCAAAAAAGTGAATAATAAATTGTGGTCCTACAAATCCAAAAAAATTTTCTGATTCCCCAAATTCAGTGAAAAGCTCAAGGCTCGTAATATCCTCAATGAAGACTAGATCTTTCTATTTTATGTTAAGACCATCTTATGAAAATTGTAAGAAGAAAAATATTTAACATAGTATTATCATTGTAAATTATATTATTGCTGTGCTATTTGACTGTGATTCATAAAGTTCTCTCAATTAATTTTCTTAAGCAATTACTAAATAGTGCAGTGTGTTTGATAGTACTGGGAAATGAGAGAATCCTTCCCCCTCTTTTTCTACATCTGTTTAAAGTCTGAAAGGTATTAAGAGCATAAAGAAAGTTATACAGATGGATTTTCAAAGACTTTAACAAAAAAGGGCTAAATTATCCATGATTGATCAAAGGGATAAATGGATTTTCCCCATTAAATCTTGAAAGAAAAAAGCTTCAAATCCAATATTTTACTGAAGCATCAACACTAAAGGAATAATTTTCCTACTCGTACCCTGATGAGATACTGTTATACTCTAAATCAATATTTATGTCTTTAATTCTTACCATAACCTATAGCAGCTACTACAGTGAATTAAAGATGACTGATATACAGTGTCTGTGTACTACAAGAATACAGTGGTCAGATTATCACAAGACCCATTATTGATTATCTGCTATCATATTCCCCATTTAATCATCATTTAGCATAGCAGTACATATTTAACTCCTGTAATCTCAATCTCTCCTCATAAAATAGTCCCTCAAACCTTCAGTTATTTTCCCCCTGCCCTTTCTGAAATCCTCCCATTTATTACTATGTCTCTAGTAATAAGATACTCAGAACTGAACAAAATATTCCAGCTGAGGTCACACCAGAACCACAAAGAGAGGGAAAACTATGTCTTTGTTCTATAAATCAATGCCTTTTAGTATGCAGCCCAAAATTGCATTTGCCCTTTTTCTTTTTTGTTACCATGTCACATTGCAAATACAGCTAATTTGCTGTCCATCTTTTTTTAAGCCTTTTTTGGTATCACATTATAGTTATGCTGAAGCACATAAGAATTTAGCTAATACTAAGAAAATTATGGCTAGATGCCAACAACCTTGTCAACTACTGCAGGGCTTCTAATCTACTTTTCTTGGGCAAAGTCATCAAGCTGATAATGGCAAACCAATCCCAGTGGTAGCTAACCTCAGCCTGTATTGGATTCTTCAACCATGGGATGTTGTTCCAGGAAGAAGGATTGCTAGGAAGAGATGGGATCCACCTAACAAAGAGAGGGAAGAGCATCTTCACAGGCAGGCTTGCTAACCTAGTGTAAGGGGACTGTTGTCCCCTTACTAAAATTCAGTGGGGGTGTTTTGATTGGCTAGCTCCCAGCACTAAAAGAAAGGGGAAGGGTCAATGGGAAATCAGGACCCTGAGACTGACAGTCCCCAGAAACAATGGGGAGAGGCCAATGCTCCAGGTCAGCTTGATTGACAGGGTGGGCAGCTAATCAGGGAGTCAGGAGGCCAGGGGGGGGCCTGTCCTCCTGTGTGAGATGGAATTGCCTGGATCAGACAGAGTGGGGCTGAGCTAAGGAGAGAGCAGAGGCCCAAGCTGAGCTGCGGAGCAGAGCCGTGCCAGCCTGAGGGGCCAGAAAAGCAGCCCAGGAAGCAGGTCAGTGCTGGGAGCAGAGTCACGGAAGCAGCCCACAGAGCAGACCTGTGCTGGGGGCAGAGCTGTAGCAACCAGAGCCACAGGGGCCAGAGAAGTGGCCCAGGGAGCTGGAGACAGAGCAGCAGCAGCGGAGCTGAGGCAGAGTGGAGCTGGAGCTGGAGCTGGAGCTGGAGCAGTCTGGAGCCGAGTGTGGTGAGCAGCTGGGAAGAGCGAGGGGGACCCTGGGCAGCGGGCCCAGCGCAGGGAGATGTCCCCAGGCCAGACTTGGAGTGGGATGCTGGGAAGAGGGGTCCTGCTACCTAGAGCCTGAGAGCATGTGGCCACTGCCAGAACAAGTGTCTGACCCGCAGCGTCTCTGCAGCACAGCCAGCGCCTGAGAAGGAGGCCTGGGACTTGTGAGGAACAGACTGAACTTCCCTTTCATGCCAGAGATGCTGTTTGTGACATCCCCGTGCCACAGAGGAGGTGATGTGTTTTCCTTTAACCTTTCCCATTTTTTCCTTATTTTTTTAATTGATTGCTGTTTAATAAATTGTATTTTCTTTGAACTTTATGCAATGATCAGTGGGTCAGGGAGGCATCCAGTGCAGAGAGAGCACCCCAGAGTGGGACACCCTACCCGCTGCCCTAAGTGACCATGACAAGGTTGGGGGTTGAGCCCCCAGGAATCCTGTGCCCAGCCTTGTTGGGGTTACGAGGACCCTGCCACATGGGAGAGTGGAAGAGGAGCCCTTGAGGGCAGGGAGGCCTCTGGGTAAAGGAAGTGGGAGCGAGGACTCAGATCCTTTTGCTAACCTGTTTCACCGGGGTAGTGCAGAAGCCAGGAAAGTTCCCCACAATAGCGGGACCATTTCCCCGCTTACACTAGAGAGGAGGGCTTTAAACTAGGTTTGCCAGGGGACAGTGACCTAAGCCCAGAGGTAAGTGGGGAAGTGGGATACCGGGAGGAAACACAAGGAGGAAGGTGCAAGAGGGGAGGCCTTCTGATTCATACTGTGAAAGTAGGGCAGTTGGCTAGTTATCTCAGGTGCTTGTAAACAAATGCAAGAAGCCTGGGAAACAAGCAGGAAGAACTGTAAGTCCTGGCATTCAAGGAACTATGATGTGATTGGAATAACAGAGACTTGGTGGGGTAACTCACATGACTGGAGCACTGTCATGAATGGGTATAAAGTGTTCAGGAAGGAAAGGAGGGGGGGAAAAAGGTGGAGGAGTTGCACTTTATGTAAGAGAGCAGTATCATTGCTCAGAACTCCAGTATGAAACTGGAGAAAAGCCTGTTGAGAGTCTTTGGGTTAAGTTTAGAGGTGAGAGCAACGAGGGTGATGTCGTGATGGGCATCTGCTATAGACCACCAGACCAGGAGGATGAGGTAGACGAGGTTTTCTTTGGACAACTAACAGAAGTTTCCAGATCACAGGCCCTGGTTCTCATGGGGGACTTCAATCACCCTGACATCTGCTGGGAGAGCAATACAGCAGTGCACAGACAATCCAGGAAGCTTTTGGAGAGTGTTGGTGACAACTTCCTGGTGCAATTGCTGGAGGAACCAACTAGGGACCGTGCTCCTCTTGACCGCTGCTCACAAACAGGGAAAAATTGGCAGGGGAAGTAGAAGTGGGTGGCAACCTGGGCAGCAGTGACCATGAGATGGTCAAGTTCAGGATTCTGACAAAAGGAAAAAAGATGAGCAGCAGAATATGGACCCTGGATTTCAGAAAAGCAGACTTTGACTCCCTCAGGGAACTGATGGGCAGGATCCCCTGGGAGGCTAATATGAAGGGGAAAGGAGCCCAGGAGACCTGGCTGTATTTTAAAGAAGCCTTATTGAGGGAACAGGAACAAACCATCCCGATGTGCAGAATATAGCAGACGACCAGCTTGGCTTTACAGAGGAATCTTCGGTGAGCTTAAACACAAAAAGGAAGCTTACACGAAGTGGAAACTTGGATAGATGACTAGGGAAGAGCAAAATATTACTTGAGCATGCAGGGTGTAATCAGGAAGGCCAAAACACAATTGGAGTTGCAACTAGCAAGAGGTGTGAAGAGTAACAAGAAAGGTTTCTACAGGTATGTTAGCAACAAAAATGTGGTTGGGAAAGTGTGGTACCCTTACTGAATGGGGGAGGCAACCTAGTGACAGATGATGTGGAAAAAGCTGAAGTATTCAATGCTTTTTTTGCCTCTGTCTTCACAGACAAGGTCAGCTTCCAGACTGCTGCACTGCGCAGCACAGTATGGAGAGGAGCTGAGCAGCCCTCAATGGTGAAAGAACAGGTTAAGGACTATTTAGAAAAGCTGGACATGCACAAGTCCATGGGGCCAGATGCAATGCATCCAAGAGTGCTGAGGGAGTTGGCTGGTGTGATTGCAGAGCCGTTAGTCATTATCTTTGAAAACTCGTGGCGACTGGGTGAAGTCCCGGACGATTGAAAAGAGGCAAATATAGAGAAGGAAAATCCAGGGAACTTCAGCCTCATCTCATCCCTGGAAAAATCATGGAGCAGGTCCTCAAGGAATCCATTTTGAAGCACTTGGAGGAGAGGAAGGTGATCAGGAACCGTCAAATGGATTCACCAAGGGCAATTCATGCCTGACCAACTTGATTGCCTTCTATGATGGGATAACTGGAGTATTGCATCTAGTTTTGGGCTACAAAAAGGATGTGAACAAATTAGAGAGAGTCCAGCAGAGGGCAACGAAAATGATTAGGGGGCTGGGGCACATAACGTATGAGGAGAGGCTGAGGGAACTGGGCTTGTTTAGTCTGCAGAAGAGAAGAGTGAGTGGAGATTTGATAGCAGCCTTCAACTACCTGAAGGGGGCTTCCAAAGAGGATGGAGCTAGGCTGTTGTCAGTGGTGGCTGATGACAGAACAAGAAGCAATGGTCTCAAATCGCAGTGTGGGAGGTCGAGGTTGGATATTAGGAAACACTATTTCACTAGGAGGATGGTGAAGCACTGGAATGGGTTACCTAGGCAGGTGGTGGAATCCCCATCCTTAAAGGTTTTTAAGGCCCGGCTTCACAAAGCCCTGGCTGGGATGATTTAGTTGGTGTTGGTCCTGCTTTGAGCTGGGGGTTGGAGTAGATGACCTCCTGACCCTAATCTTCCAACCCTAATCTTCTATGATTCTATGATTCCACGTATCCTAGGCCCTTCCCAATAAGTTTTCAGACCCAGATGTAACGCTGAGTTAGAACGATGAGGCTGGTAGATGGTACTAATGGACAATCTTCATGTACCCAAGGACAAAATACAAATGCAGCCGTCAGCAGAGTTGACTTTAAAGTTCTTATGGCCCATATTCACAACATGGTAAGGATCAATGGAGTTGCATAAAGTTGTCTTCATTCCTTCCTTTCAGATAGATCCCACAGGCTCAGATGGTCAAGAACTCCTCTTTCCCAAGAGCTCCTATGTGCAGAGTTCCACAAAGCTCAGCACTATGCCCTCTCCTGGTCAGCATCTACATTAGATCACTAGATGAAATTGTGAGACCGTATAGGCTCAAATGCCAGCAACAAAACTCCCACCTGTCTGTCAGAAGTAGGATAACACTATCACCCATCTGCTCCAAGTGCTGAAAGTGCTTGCAAGAAATGCAACTGGCTCAAGCCTACCCCTGTAAGATGTGACTTAATTATGACTGATAGGAAAGAAGAAATACTTTGAAGAAGTAACAAAAACAATGTCCACTCCCTCTGAACTAGGGTGACCAGACAGCAAGTGTGAAAAATCGGGACAGGGGGTGGGGAGGTAATAGGAGCCTATATAAGAAAAAGACCCCAAAATCAGGACTGCCCTATAAAATCTAGACATCTGGTCACCCTACTCTGAACATTGTCTGTCTTTGTTACCTTCAGGCTAGACAGCTGGTACCTTGGGCTCGCTGTAAAGACCTAGGCAGACATCTGAGCTTGTTCCAAAGGATATCAGTTAGTTGGGTCAATCAGTGAGAAGATATAACACTGGTTCTCTGGAATTTACACTGTCTCCTCATGCCCTCCCCCCCCCCGCCATTTTTTAACAAAAGAAGCATATGCTCGGTGGAAAAAAAACATGATTGTACTGCTAAAGGCCAAGATGCGTTATGAGATTGGATCAGATGCACTCCTAGATATCCACTGCAATCTTAGATAATCACGTAATCAAAATTGCATTAAGTTTACATTTTTTGCTTAATGAAAATTGTATTGCTTCTATCTGCTATAGCCTGATGATGGTATTTGTTAGGTTTTCTAAAAATATATTTTTATAAAGCATTAGAAAAAACATTTTATATGGTAGCTCTTATATGGGGACACATTTACCTCCCTTCAAAATGGTTTGTTATTATTATTATAGGTATTGTTGTATATATATATATATATACCTATATTATTGTTATAGGTATATGTGATGGGATGCACTCGTCCCATCCAGTGTGGGGCGAGTGCATCCCATCACATATACCTTAAATATTTTTTTGCAAACAGGGGCTGCTAACAGGGAGTTTCGCAAGGGAGTTCTCCAGGTGAAGGAGGAGGAATACAGCACCCTTGGGGTAAGTGACTGTCTGTAGTGTGTGTTTGTTTGTGTTTGGGGGTTACTCGCTGTGTGCTGAGCTTGTGTTTGTCAGTCTGTTTGTTTGTTTGGTTGTTTGAAGGACCGTGTGCTGTGGCTGGCAGTTGGAAGCTGTGAGCTTCAAAGGAAGGTCTGAAAGCTAGAAGCCTCTGGTAAGTGGCTGAGCCTTAAACAGTGGGCGGGGCATTCATACAGGCCAGGGCTTTATAAAGCAATGCACAAGCGACCAGGGAGCTTTTGCGACCAGGGTCTGCTAACAGGGAGTTTCGCAAGGGAGTTGGGAAGGGGGCGAGGGTCCCTTGCCGGTTCTATCTGTTTTCCCTTTATTCCCCTTAAAACCTATAAACCAACTACATTCAAAACTTCTTGCTTAAACAACCCTTTCAGCGGACAAGGGGCTGCAGACAGGGGAGTTTGAGAGGGAGTTTGACAGAGGGAGGCTTACGATGGTTAGGAAGACCCGCAACACCTGTGCCAGCACTGCTTCTGTCTCCTCCACCTGCGCCTGTAGCCAGACAGAGTGCCTGTGCATGGATGCTTCTACCCAAATCCTGGTGTGGTTTTGCAGAGACTGTAACTTGCAATTTCCACTTACTGATATCCAGGCTGGGGGGACCATCCAATGTGAAAGGTGCCTGCTGGTGGAATCTCTCAGGCAGCAGGTGGGAGAGCTACAGGAGGAGGTGGCTAGGTTGAGGAGCATCCGAATCCACGAGCAATTCCTGGACAGTGTCCATGTGGAGACAGCTGAGGTAGCTGTCCCAGTACACAGGACTGCTGATACACTACTGGTGGAGGAGGAGATGGCTCAGGATGGACACTGGCAGCTGGTTACTTCTGGCAGCAGGCAGTGCTCCACCCCTGCTCCGAACCCTCCCGCCGTGGTAATAGGTAACCGTTATGCTCTTCTTGATACAGGAGAGAAGGAATCACCCCCTACAGTAAAGGAGGAGAAGCCTCATACCCCTAAGGCTGGGAGGTCTGCTGCCACCACTGCGAATAGGAAACGTAGGGTAGTGGTGGTCGGAGACTCTCTGCTGAGGGGGATGGAGGCGCCCATCTGTCGCCCTGACATTTCATCTCGGGAGGTATGCTGCCTGCCGGGAGCCCATATCCGAAATGTTACGGAGGCATTGTCGAGTATTTTCCAGCCCTCTGACTACTACCCCATGCTACTCATCCATGTGGGCACAAATGATACTGCGAGGTGTGTCACTGAGCGGATCAAGAGTGACTACAGGGGTCTGGGAGTACAGGTGAAGGAGTTTGGAGTGCAGGTGGTATTCTCTTCGATTCTTCCTGTCAAAGGTAGGGGCCCAGGCAGAGACAGATGCGTCATGGAGGTGAATGCCTGGCTGCGAAGATTGTGTCGCCAGGAGGGCTTTGGCTTCCTCGACCACACGATGCTATTCGAGGAAGGACTGCTAGGCAGAGATGGCATTCACCTTTCGAGGAGGGGAAAGACCCTATTTGGACACAGACTGGCTAACCTAGTGAGGAGGGCTTTAAACTAGGTTCGATGGGGACAGGTGAGCAAAGCCCACAGGTAAGTGGGGAACATGGAGACCTGGGAGATGGGTCGGAAACAAGAGGGAGTGTGGGCTATATTGGCAGAGAGAAAGAAGGGTCAGGACAAAACTGGGAGGCAAGATCAAACCAGTATCTTAGATGCCTATATACAAATGCAAGAAGTATGGGTAATAAGCAGGAAGAACGGGAAGTGCTAATAAATAAATGCAACTATGACATTGTTGGCATCATTGAAACTTGGTGGGATAATACACATGATTGGAATGTTGGTGTGGATGGGTACAGCTTGCTCAGAAAGGATAGACAGGGAAAAAAGGGAGGAGGTGTTGCCTTATATATTAAAAATGTACACACTTGGACTGAGGTGGAGATGGACATAGGAGACGGAAGTGTTGAGAGTCTCTGGGTTAGACTAAAAGGGGTAAAAAACAAGGGTGGTGTCATGCTAGGAGTCTACTACAGGCCACCTAACCAGATGGAAGAGGTGGATGAGGCTTTTTTTAAACAACTAAGAAAATCATCCAAAGCCCAAGATTTGGTGGTGATGGGGGACTTCAACTATCCAAATATATGTTGGGAAAATAACACTGCGGGGCACAGACTATCCAACAAATTCTTGGACTGCATTGCAGACAACTTTTTATTTCCAAAGGTTGAAAAAGCTACTAGGGAGGAAGCTGTTCTAGACTTGATTTTAACAAATAGGGAGGAACTTGTTGAGAATTTGAAAGTAGAAGGCAGCTTGGGTGAAAGTGATCATGAAATCATAGAGTTTGCAATTCTAAGGAAGGGTAGAAGGGAGAACAGCAAAATAGAGACAATGGATTTCAGGAAGGCAGATTTTGGTAAGCTCAGAGAGCTGATAGGTAAGGTCCCATGGGAATCAAGACTGAGGGGAAAAACAACTGAGGAGAGTTGGCAATTTTTCAAAGGGACAATATTAAGGGCCCAAAAGCAAGCTCAAACTAGCTACAGGAATAAAGGGAAACAAGAAGACTTTTTATCAATACATTAGAAGCAAGAGGAAGACCAAAGTCAGGGTAGGCCCACTGCTCAGTGAAGAGTGAGAAACAGTAACAGGAAACTTGGAAATGGCAGAGATGCTTAATGACTTCTTTGTTTCGGTCTTCACCGAGAAGTCTGAAGGAATGCCTGACATAGTGAATGCTAATGGGAAGGGGGTAGGTTTAGCAGGTAAAATAAAAAAAGAACAAGTTAAAAATCACTTAGAAAAGTTAGATGCCTGCAAGTCACCAGGGCCTGATCAAATGCATCCTAGAATACTCAAGGAGCTAATAGAGGAGGTATCTGAGCCTCTAGCTATTATCTTTGGAAAATCATGGGAGACGGGAGAGATTCCAGAAGACTGGAAAGGGGCAAATATAGTGCCCATCTATAAAAAGGGAAATAAAAACAACCCAGGAAACTACAGACCAGTTAGTTTAACTTCTGTGCCAGGGAAGATAATGGAGCAAGTAATTAAGGAAATCATCTGCAAACACTTGGAAGGTGGTAAGGTGATAGGAAATAGCCAGCATGGATTTGTAAAGAACAAATCGTGTCAAACCAATCTGATAGCTTTCTTTGATAGGATAACGAGTCTTGTGGATAAGGGAGAAGCTGTGGATGTGGTATACCTAGACTTTAGTAAGGCATTTGACACGGTCTTGCATGAGATTCTTATTGATAAACTAGACAAATACAATTTAGATGGGGCTACTATAAGGTGGGTGCATAACTGGCTGGATAACCATACTCAGAGAGTTGTTATTAATGGTTCCCAATCCTGCTGGAAAGGCATAACCAGTGGGGTTTCGCAGGGGTCTGTTTTGGGACTGGCTCTGTTCAATATCTTCATTAACGACTTAGATATTGGCATAGAAAGTACGCTTATTAAGTTTGCGGATGATACCAAACTGGGAGGGATTGCAACTGCTTTGGAGGACAGGGTCATAATTCAAAATGATCTGGACAAATTGGAGAAATGTTCTGAGTTAAACAGGATTGAAGTTTAACAAAGACAAATGCAAAATGCTCTACTTAGGAAGGAACAATCAGTTTCACACATACAGAATGGGAAGAGACTGTCTAGGAAGGAGTACGGCAGAAAGGGATCTAGGGGTTATAGTGGACCACAAGCTAAATATGAGTCAACAGTGTGATGCTGTTGCAAAAAAAGCAAACATGATTCTGGGATGTATTAACAGGTGTGTTGTGAGCAAGACACGAGAAGTCATTCTTCCGCTCTACTCTGCTCTGGTTAGGCCTCAGCTGGAGTATTGTGTCCAGTTCCGGGCACCGCATTTCAAGAAAGATGTGTAGCAATTAGAGAGGGTCCAGAGAAGAGCAACAAGAATGATTAAAGGTCTTGAGAACATGACCTATGAAGGAAGGCTGAAAGAATTGGGTTTGTTTAGTTTGGAAAAGAGAAGACTGAGAGGGAACATGATAGCAGTTTTCAGGTATTTAAAAGGGTGTCATAAGGAGGAGGGAGAAAACTTGTTCACCTTAGCCTCTAAGGATAGAACAAGAAGCAATGGGCTTAAACTGTAGCAAGGGAGGTCTAGGCTGGACATTAGAAAAAAGTTCCTAACTGTCAGGGTGGTTAAACACTGGAATAAATTGCCTAGGGAGGTTGTGGAATCTCCATCTCTGGAGATATTTAAGAGTAGGTTAGATAAATGTCTATCAGGGATGGTCTAGACAGTATTTGGTCCTGCCATGCGGGCAGGGGACTGGACTCGATGACCTCTCGAGGTCCCTTCCAGTCCTAGAATCTATGAAACTATTATTAATATTGCTGACACCTTTTTCCAAGGAGATTTACAAGTTAGGGTTACAATTGTTAACATATTCATTATATATAAACAAGGATGATTCGATTGTAATGTTACAGAATTGCAAGTTACAGTTCAATAATAATAATAATAGTGCTGTGGTAATAGTGGAATATACACAGTAAAATTATAAATGCAAGTGAAGTACAGTACATGAAGTGCAAAAATAAAATGCAGTCCCAATGTTTAGAACTAAAGTTGTCTTATTTTTGTTTGTTTGTACTAAAATTATACTGTGATGGGGTGGGGGTACCCCATCTAGTGCGGGGTGAGCGCACCTCGTGAATAAATGCCAGACAGCCCTTGACCACAGGACAGTAAGGCCTAATGGTCTGAGCCAAAGGAGTTGTCCCTGCTCTCGGGGTTGTACGACCTAACTGTTAGAGTCAATAGAGTCATCCTCAGGGCTGTCAGGCTTAGCGGTCGGAGTCCATAGAATCACCCTGGCTCTCAGGGCTGTAAGCAGTCAGTCGGGGAAGTGGGCAGCTACCTAGGGGTGGGTGACAGCCAGGTAGGGGGACCTGGGCCCTCCAGGGCCCTGTCAGGGGCAGTGTTCCACTACTGAGCCAGTGGGGCTCCAACCGAAACACGCTGGCTTACTGCAGGACCATAGCTAGTCCCCGCTGGGCCACTTCCTGCCATGTCTCTTTGAGCTGCCCTCAAGGCATTGTCAAAGTCCCTGGGCTTCTCGGCACATGGAGTTCCTAGCAACTCTGATCCCTCTCAGGCATCCGCATGCACTTGGGCGTCTGTCAGGGTCTCGGTGCCTCTGACTTCCACGGTCAGGGGTTCCAGCTGCTCCCAGGCTGGAGCCAGCAAGGAGCATCCTTCCTCCTCAGTGGTCAGCCCAGACAGAGCTGGGCTGCTCCCTTTTATACCAGTGCTGCACCTGGAGCATGCCCGGTATGGACGTGGGGGCATAGCTTGCTCAGCCCACAGAGAGGAGTTAACCCTTCCCCGTCCAGTGTGGGGTGAGTGCATCCCATCACATATACCTTAAATATTATAATGTGGCTGCATTTTGTATTCTGGTTATTTATGTTATAGTTGTATTCCGTGGGATATTTAAGTAGTATTTAGTTCCCCCACCACTTTGGCCTTTGCCCCTCCCCCCACTCCTACAAAGGTTCCAGCACCTTTACTCATTCATTTCTGGATCCACCATAGGGTCCTGATCTTCATCCCTGAGCCCTCAGTGGATTACAGGGTGAGTATTTTCAGGGACCAACTTGCTTGCTACATCCCACCCAGAATATTTTGGTCAGTAAGATCATTGTATCTGTTGGACCCTGCAATGAAACTTTTGCAAGCTGGAGTCAGGTTGTTTTTAATGGAGTCACAGCAATTCTAGGAACCTATAATGCAGACAGATTTAGGAGGATCAATTCTGGGAAGGACAAAACCAGTTTTGAAAGAAGCACTTCATTTTCCCAAGAAAAGAAAAGAAACAGAATATATGTTTCTAGGCACAGAATGATATGATTGCACTTGCAAATTTGTTTCTGCAATGATTGCACCCATAAAAATGAAGGACGGGTTGGGTTTAAAAATGTAGTCGAAAGGGACAAGCTTATTTTGATACTGAAAGGTTGTTGCATGGTCTGGCCAGACACAGCCTTTAGAATTGAAACTACAATTGGAACTGTAATGCAGCCAGACTGCAGAGATAATAAAATATCATCTTCATTACAGGCTGTAACCTTGATTAGTCTCTACAGTAAAGGAAAGGGTCATGACTGACATTTACAAGTGAATAAAAAGTTAGCTGAGCATCAGGGCAGATAGAGACTGAAACACTTCTCCTCTCCTTGAGCTTAAACACACAACAAATACATTTGGGATCCAAATTTCACCATCATAATAAAGCTGTTTAGTTTTCATTAGAGAATAAATTTAACAAGAATTAGTGCAAGATGTGTGGAATAAATGGCCCATTCAAAACTTGAGTTCTGTCAGTTGCAAGAACACAACTTTATTTAGGGCCAGTTTCTGCCACCCTTACTCATATTTGAAGTTAATGAGACTACTCATAGAGTAAGGTATTACTCAGTGTGATGAAGTATGATAGAATATGGCCCTTGGTCACTATGTTTACCACATAGTATGCAAATTGAATGACTTTAGGAAATCTCTTATACTGCAGACTTTTGACAATGATTTTATGATGATTTTATTAACTTATTAATGAATTATCTTTGATAGCTTTTGTCAATGGTCTGACTCAGAGTCACTGAATAATGATGTACTATTATTGTGTAAGTCTATCTTGCTGAGAACTTTTGATGTTCCTGACGCTACACAAGATAAACATCCCGGTTCCCAAAATATTAACAGTGTTATCAAACATCCAACCATCTCACATCAAATTTTGTTTTAAAGTCTGCTAGTGTAAATCTAGAACAACTGTGTTCATGAGAGTTACTCAGATTTTACGTAGGTGAAACTAACAGTAAAATATTGCCCTTAAGCCTGCAAATTTAACCTGGAATTTGCCAATTTAACTGGAATTCCCATTGGGACAGGTTTCTTACAGGATTTCTGGGTGCTTCCATTTCTAGTCCTATCTGAAAATATTCCAAATAGAACTGGTCAAAAAATGGAAAGAAAACCTTGCTGATATTTTCCTTCTATTTTTGTCAAAAGTTGAATTTTCATTGAAATTTCCAAATTCAAAATATTTTTGACAAGATCTAATTCTAAGAATATCCTCTTGCAATATTTTAGTGCTTTTGATAGTTGGGATTTAAAGCAAAGACATGCAAAAGTTAAATTTATAAAATTTCACATACATCTTCCTCATAGAGATTCAGGTATTTCAGAACTTCAAAATGAGATTGAATTTAATTCAATTCTACCAGTGGCCAGAGGTCTGAAGGTGTGCTTCCCCCCAGCCCATCATCGAATAGGAGTCATTGAAACCCTCTGAATTTCATACATTATATTCTGAAGCAGGCATATTTCAATTGTTTGCCATAAAATTGATTGTGAAAATAGTTCCTTATTATATTCACCCATGATTCAGCATGGAAGGGCTTTCTATTAGCTATTGTATACTAAAGTTAATTTTTCTGAATGCGTCTGTCTCTGAAAGTCTCTTACCGCTTATGCTAATTCTTGCTGAAAAACAGCTGAATTAATTTCAGGCACACCAGAACTTTCTGTAATGCCATATGAAGAATTTGTCAACATGATGTTCTTGAATCTTTCAGACAGCTGAATGACACATAGCATTGCTAATTTACAAAGTAATGCTGAGTACTTTTATGCAATGTTACTTTTCATCTTCCCCACAATTGCTTGCTCACTTATTTTGCTCCATATTAAATTATCATATGCATATCTGATATAATCTCCCTGCTGCATTCACATACATCCCCAAGATTTAGTTATTATTTTGTCTGGAATGAAGTCTGAGCTGCCTACTAATAATTAAACAATTATTTTTGGATTTTATGTCTCTCTACATGAGCTGCATTTTAGTAAAAATTGCTCTAACCTATATTAAGCAGGTATTCTTAATTTCCCTTCCATTACTCTTCTGTCCTGGATGGAAGCTAGCTGTCTCAGGTTTTATCCAAATAAGACAGAAGTGATGCAGTCAGAGAATTGATCTCTGCTGAGCTAATGATCTGATCCACCCTATTAGTGTGATCTGCCAAAGTCTGGTCACTTTTATCAAATGATGTAAGATATACCTTTGTGTTCTCTACTAACTGTAGGAGTTGGAATCTCCTTGACAGTTAGGCCTGGTCTATATGTAAAACTTAGGTTGACTTTGTTACATCACTCAGGGCTGTGAAAAATTTCATGCACTGTACGATGTAATTAAGTTGACCTAGCCCCCAGTGTAGATACCACTAGGCCAACGGCACAATTCTTTCACTGACCTAGCTACCACCTCTTGGGGTGGGGGCATGGATTTACAACAGTGATGGGAAACCCCTTTCCTCACTATAGAAAGTGTCTATGATACAGTGGTGTAGCTGCAGCTGTGCCACTGTAGTATAGACATACCTCTAACCTGCTAATCCCGCAGTTGTGGCCCTCTGGGGGTGGCTGATTTGATTTGCCGCACAGATATGTGGAGGATGCGTATCTCAGTTTGGGGAAAATGTTGCACAGAAGAATGCTGGTTCTTGGAGAACATACTTGAAGCTAGAGTTGGGTGAATACTGCAAATTAATTTCTATGAATATTTGTTCATATTTTTAGATGAATTCACTTCTGTTGTATTTTCATCCCTTTTGTGTTCTCTTGCCTCAAAGACTCTAATGAACTAATTGACTGACAGGAATGTTCCCCAAAACAGTGAATTCTAAGAGACTATTGTAGTATACTAGTGGAAAAGAGGTTTTCATTTTGTCTCAGAAGTATTGTCACAACCAGCTTCCAAGAGTTGTGCTTGTCCAACCAGGGAACAGAAAAAGACTGTGTGATACGTACACAATTCACAAACTATTCAGAAATGATCTACAGAAACAAAAATGATTTCTCAAAATTACTCAACAAACTTTGGATAACTAATACATTCAAGAAAAATGATCAGGTTCAAGGAAAATTTGCTAACATATAAAGGTAAAATCTTCTGAATAAACTATTTTTTATAACTTATTTGCTCAGCTCTAACTGAATTCTTTTGTAAGAATCAGGGGTTTGGATAATCATGGCTCACCTAATTACAGTGTGGAGAGCTGACTTGTTTCCCCAAGGGCAGCCAGCTCAGCAGAGAGAGAAGGAGGGGGGCAGCAGGGAGCTTTAGGTTGGAGCTTACCTCCTGCAGAGCTCCTAAACTTCGCAAGACCTAAGCTGAGTAGGAATTCAGCTCATGCAGACCTTAGTGTCTCAGCAGCAGTAAAGAACTTACTGCTGAGAATAGAGCTAAGCTTTGGTTAACTGGGAGTTTTGGTTAATAAGAGTTTGGTGAATTGGGGCTTCACTGTAATGATCAAAATTATGGAAAGGATCCCAGATACAACAGTGATGTGTCTGTGTGGAAAAGTAATGTAGTAATAATAATCAATGGCCTGCATTAATAACTGAGTAAAATGTCCCAGTTGTATGGAGAAAACAAGGGGGGCGGGGGAATCTACATCTGGTTCTAAAGAAAAAGGTTGAATTTTCCTTAGTGAAATTTGTTGTGTTTGTGTATTAGGAATCTATGACAATCCAAACCAGTGAGGGGTTGTGTCACCCCTGCCCTGCAGCGTTGGGTGCCTTGCAATACTTTGTTGTTGTAGCTTCCAGCTTGGGTCACTCACAATCAGCCTGCCAGCATGCAGGACACACCCTGAGTGTTTGGGTATAGCCACAGCCCTGGTCCAGCAACTCTGACCCCAGTCACACTCTGGCTTCTGCCAGCTTCGGGTACCACTTGCAGGGTGACCCCAACAAACTCGCAGTTCCGGATTTTCCCCAAAAAACCACGTATTCTGCATTGTCCAGACCTCTCCTGGGGACAGTCCAGAGATATTAGGTTTATTTCCCCCTAAGGGATCAATATACAACACTTTGCTACTTTAAATGGAGTTACCCGCACAGTTCAGTTTAAAAACACTGGATTAGTTTTAATTAAAGAATAAACCAAGTTTATTTAACTACAAAGAAATTTGAACCCTCACAGGGCCAGAGCCTCTAAGCTGAGGCAGAGATCCCCAGAGTCTACCCCTGGGTGTGCCCTGAAAGACACTTTGAAATGACAAATCACTACAACACTGTCTCTCTTAGGATTTAGATGATAACTCATTTGTGTGTATATGTTTGCATGCTTTAACATGTAAACAACTCTCATTTCTTTTTTCCTAGTTAATAAACCTTTAGATCAGACATGCCAAACCTGGGGGGAAAAAACACAGAAATTGGGCTTGTTTTTGGCTTAATTGGCTTGTGAGTAGCTTGTTGCTTGTTTGGCTTGTAGCTGCTGCTGCTTCTTTTTTATTTTTTTGATTAGCTCCCAGCAAGCAGGGACAAGAGAGGAAGAGAGTCAGGGGTGCACAGTGGGCCCACCATAGTCCAAGACTACACGCGAGAGGGGGGGAGAGGAGGGATCTAGTCACATAGAGGTTAGGGGTTCTTAGGCATTGGCTTGTTTTGGCCTTGTTTTGAAATTATTGTGAAAGTCAAGGTGCTTATTTACTTCGTGAAAGTTGGCAACTGTACTTTAGATAGTTTATTATAGTATTGGCTTATAGGTGTTGTCATTGGTGTGATATCCATGGTACCAATTGATCTGGGTAAATAACTGGTCTCTTGGGACTGGAAGCAACCTGAATATTGTGTGATTTTTGGTGTAAGTGACCATTTATCACTATGCCCAGTTTGTCTGGGTGGCAAGATAGACTGAAGAGACTAAGGGGATTGTCTGTGATCCAGGAGTTCCAATTTGTTACTGGCTTTGCTGAAATCTAATTATAGAACACAGCACCAGTTTGGGGTCTCTGCCCTGTATTTGACAGTCTGCCCTGAGGCAGGCACTTAAAGTCCTGAGCCACTCCAGACAGTGTGACGCACACCCTACTCAGCTCTCTGCTCACCCAAGCAATGCCTCCCTGTCTACATGGCTATTTTTAGCCAAATAGTGTCCTATTGCCTCTCAGCTGCTGGAGAGTCCAGCAGCAGGGAAAGGCTCTGGCGGGGGGTGCGGAGAAAATGGGGAAAGGCTTTGGCAGTGGGGAAAGCTCCAGAAGCTCCCCACTTAGGGTGACCAGACGTCCCGATTTTATCGGGACTGTCCCGATATTTGCTTCTTTGTCCCGCGTCCCGACCAATGTTTGGTCAGGACACTGGACAAAGAAGAAATTTTCCCTTCCACTCCGGCGCTCGGGCCCCCTCGCCCCGGCTCCGCCCTCTTCTTCCCCCATTGGCTCCCTCCCCAAATCCCCGCCCTGGCCCCGCCTCTTCCCCAGCATTCCTCCTCCCTCCCAGGCTTGCAGCATGGCGGCGCAAGCCTGGAGGGAGGGGGGTGGCGGCGGCAGTGCCTGGATCCTGGAGCTGGTGAGTCAGCTCCAGCGCCCGGGCACCGGGCAGGCAAAGGGGGCCTGGCAAGGGAGGGAGACAGGGGGGCTCAGCTGTGAGGCCTTCTGCCCGGGCTGCTGCACCCGGGGCTGGGAGTGCAGCCTGAAGGCTGCTCCAGCCCTGCAGCCTGCGGGGCAGTGCGGTGGGTCCGGGCGGGGGCAGCGCGGAGTGGGCAGGGGCCAGGTGGGCGGCGCGGGGGCCTGGGCCGAATCCCTGCTGCTGCCGGGGAGCCCCGCGCCTCTCCCTCCCGCTCGCGGCTGCGGCTCCGTCCCGGCGGGACGCGCCCCCCGGCCTGCCCCACGCACATGCAGCACGCATCCAGCGGCTCCTTCCTGGCAGGTGGGAGACTAGGCGCGGGGGACACGCGCCGCATGTGCCCGGGGTAGCGGGGGGCGCGTCCCGCCGGGAAGGAGCCACAGCCGCGAGCGGGAGGGAGAGGCGCGGAGCTCCCTGGCAGCAGCGGGGATTCAGCCCCTGCCGCCCACCCGGCTCCTGCCCGTTCCCCTCTCCCCCTGCCCGGACCCACCGCACCCCTCATATGCCCGTGGCGGGCCAGGGGGCGGGAGGCTCCGCGGGGAGGGCAGCGCGCGGGGCCTGCTAATGCCCCAGGCCCCTTAAAACTTTTTTTTTTTTGCTCTGTCTCCCCCCCTTTTTTGCTCCGCCCCCCCATTTTGGCTCCGCCCCCATCCCGATATTTTACACTGGTAATCTGGTCACCCTATCCCCACTACTAGCACCCTTCCCTTCTGCAGGGAAAGACTGGCAATGGGGAAAGGCTCCAGCAGTGGGGAAAGGCTCTGGCAGCTCCCCATTGCTAGAGAGCTTCCTCTCCACAGGTAAAGACTCCAGCGGGGAAAGGTTCTGGCAGGAGGGAGACAGTGAAATGCTCTGGCAGTGGGGAGCTGCTGAAGTCTTTCCCCATTGCCTCCCCACTGCTAGAGCCTTTCACTGATGTATAGCTACACACCACAGTGTGGACGCAGGCTGCTTTTCATTGTGGCATGTAGCTACACATACACTGCATGCTGCCAAAAGTGGTGTGCAGTGCCAACATAGCTTTAGTGTGTTTGAATGTGGGAATCCCTTGTCCCCAACTCTGAGGTACAGACCCATATCTTAGTATTCATTGATCATTTTATTACTAATGCACTATGGAGTAATGTTCTGTGTAGGTATCTTTTACATTTCTCATATTTTAAATATGAAGGACCTGTCACATACTTAAGGTAGCATTAATTGCAATATATTTGTATGGATCCCTTTTGTTTTTCAGATGCTAATAAACACATGTCAAATTAATCTGGGTGTGCTTTTTTCCTCTTAAGAAATTGGAGTATGTGTTTGTTTTCTTTTGACATATTGATTTAAATGTAGCAGAGAATTCATAGTAACTCTCCACTATAATATATCATTATGCTTAAATGCAGTGTAGTCATTGTAGAGAATTATCTTGCCATTTATGTCTGACTGTAATGCTTGTACAACTTCCACACATCACCTTCTTTCACTAATGATTTCATTCTATCCTTTTCCACAGTATATTATTCAGCAGCAAAAATTTCCCAATACTAGTCCAGCAATTACTGTAGTCTATTGTCACAGCATATGCAGACCATTATATTCTAACATGCTTATAGACATAATTGGTCTAATTCTATGCTATCCAAGTAGTCCCTAAACAACAATGAACCCCTGTTTTCTAAAAGACTCACAATTGCAGTGAATGACTAAGACTGTAGTAGTCTATGATCACTGTAATTACATCTATTGATTTAATCACTTTGCCTGTGTATGTCTTGAAAAACCCTGATGATTTCTCTACTTTCATTTAATATGTTTGTTGTTTACACTCAGACATTTCTGTCTTGTTTAAACCTGGGTCTAATATTATTTTAAAACCTTGATTTTATCAGTGGTTTGAGAATTAAGACACCCATACAGCATAGCTGTAAGTAGCTGTAGGTAGCTAAGGTAGATTTTTCCTACTACCTTTACTCAACACAACATTCAGTAATACACAAATGTCATCTGCATTTTGTCATTTAGAGTTTTATTTTTTGGCACTTCCCCCTACCCCCATTCCTTGATCTTAGGGGCCTGCCACTTTTAATTACCCAACTCTTTTTTCAAAGGTTTTTTTAAGCTCTAAGATTGCCCACAACTTTCCCCACTAAGCACGCTCATTAAAAATGAAAATATTTCTATATTTCATACAAACACCCACTGTACGAAACTTTCCCTGGAACATGTCTACTGCTAGAATGGTGCATTACTTCAGCTGAGATGGAGCCTGGCATAATAAATTGAGGCTGGGATTTTCAAAGGGGCTGAAGAGAGGTAGGCACTCAAATCATAAGAATATAAGAACATAACGGCCATACTGGGTCAGACCAAAGGCCCATTTAGCTGAGTATCCTATCTTCCGACAATGGCCAATGCCAGGAGTCCCAGAGGGAATGAACAGAACAGGTAATCATCAAGTGATCCATCCCCTGTCGCCCATTCCCAGCTTCTGGCAAATAGAGGTTAGGGACACCATTCCTGTCTATCCTGGCTAATAGCCATTGATGGGCCTATCCTCCATGAATTTACCTGCTTCTTTTTTAAATACTGTTATAGTCTTGGCCTTCACAACATCCCCTGGCAAGGAGTTCCACAGGTTGACTATGTGTGATGTGAAGAAATACTTCCTTTTGTTTGTTTTAAACTTGCTACCTATTAATTTCATTTGGTGACCACTAGTTCTTGTGTTATGAGAAGGAGTAAATAACAGTTCTTTATTTACTTTCTCCAAACCAGTGATGATTTTATAGACCTCTATCCTATTCCCCCTTAGTCATCTCTTTTCCAAACTGAAAAGTCCCAGTCTTATTAATCTCTCCTCATATGGAAGCTGTTCCATACCCCTAATCATTTTTGTTGTCCTTTTATGAGCCTTTTCCAATATATCTTTTTTGAGATGGGGCAACCACATCTGCACGTAGTATTCGAGATGTGGGCGTACCATGGATTTATATAGAGGCAATATGATATTATTATCTATCCCTTTCTTAATGATTCCCAACATTCTGTTAGCTGTTTTGACTGCCGCTGTACATTGAGTGGATGTTTTCAGAGAACTATCCACAATGACTTCAAGCCTCTTGCCCGCTGCTGGGGCTTGAGCTGGACGGAGAACACTACAATGCTGAGGACCTGGAGGAGCTGCCAGAGCTTCATGCCGCCAGGAACTCCGAGGAGCTGCTGGGACTGCCGTTAGCAGTATATCCTGGGGAGATGGAGGATGACCCCGAGCCAAAGGTACACCTTAAGGGGAATGTAGAAATTAGCCCAGGGACACTAGACTATTGTCCGGTTGTGTCGTTGCCTGAATCCAGGTCAGCGTGTTTTGGCTGGATCCGTTGACCCAGTGGCGGAACATTCCGCCACTGTTAGGGCCCTGGGCTGAGACCTGGTGGAGTAGGGTGAGCCTGGGTGTCCCCCCCCCCACTCCCCTGCTACCAATCCCACTCCTCGCGTGTCAGAGTCCCCACTCTAGGCCCAGAGGCCTTCATTTGTCTGCCATCTTCCAAAGCCAAGACATCAGACTGTTTGCTGCTCTACCCTGCCTAAGGGCTTAAGTTCCTAGACTATTTGGGGCTCTGCCCCACCCAAGGGCCTGAGCCTATAGACTGCTATTGCTCCACCCTGCCTGATGGCCTGAGCCTATAGACTGTTTGTGCTCCACCCTGCCTGAGGGCCTGAGCTCCTAGAGTGATTTGGAGTTTGGCCCTGCCGGAGGGCCTGAGCCTATAGACTGTTTGGTGCTCTGCTGGGCCTGATGGCCTGCACCCATAGACACTTTATTGCCTTGCCCTGCCTGCAGCCAGCGCCCTGAACTACCTGCTGCCTGGTCCTGCCTAGAGGGTCAGGGCCATGGAGACTTCAAATCCCCCAATTACCCTTACTTTATTAGGGACCCAAGAGTAAGGAGGTGTGGCCTCCCTCTGAGATTGACAGGGAGGGACAGCCATGCACTTCTATACAGCACTCTTAAATTAGTTTAAGAGTGCCTTATAATGATGTAGCTGAAGACTCCCTTACCTTTCACAATTCTATGCTTGACTGATTTCTCTCCTACTGCTACTTTACCATCTCCCTTGGCAGCTCTACCAACATTCTGCACTGGTGTCCCACAGGGCTTAGTCTCTTCCCCCTCACCCTCATAATTTTTCCTGCTCTGCCCCTTACCCATGCATGACCATCTCCTCTCTCATGCTTTCTGCAAGCATACAATCTGAATGCTGAGGAGTGCCAAACCTTTTCCTCTACCCCAACCTGAACCTCTTCCCCTTTTTGAGACATGCATCTAAAATTGTCTCTTCAAAATCTTCCTGAATTCCTCCTCACAGTCAAATTAAATTCCCATTCATGCACAGCCTGCGGGAGTGCAGGGAATGGGTCCCATTTTTCATTCAGGTTTCATACAGTTTTGAGGCATTATTGTAAAAGCACTCCATAACACCTTTGGGAAGTGAAGGGGAGGGAAAACTTTTTTGGTCTCATCAGCTAAAATTCACAATCTCTTTCTGTTGACCCTGTCTGAGTCCTATAAAGTCAGTGTGAAATTTAATGCACCATTGGAAGACCACGGTAAAGGCACTAATAAGGAGGAATCAATAAAGGCCATCAACCAGTACTGGTGCAATGCATTGAGCCTTGGCACGTGCAACAAATATTAACCAATCAAGGATCACAATGGGAAAAAATATGTAGTGACACTCTTCCAAGCTCTACCCACAAACAAGTTTCACTCAGAACATAAGCTCCACCCACTTGAAACACCAAAGTGAGACACCACTCATAGCTACTTGTGCCCTTGTTCAGAAAATAACCATGCATGTTCTTATGAGCTCCTGAGGGTTGGCCACCTTGCAGTGGGACTGGGCCACACTCATTGGCAATGTTGGGTTCCTTGGACCTGGACCTCCTTTCTCTTATTGAAGCTTGGATGCCTTACACTCTGCTAGGCTCCTGGGTCTTTGTTTCTATTTGACTGGTAACAAAAAATAAATAAATAAGCAGAGATACTCATGGCACCAAGATGAGCTATTACTGGCAACAGATTTTGCAGATCTTAAGAACATGATCCTCCTTCTTCTTTCTTACATGCTTTGGTCAGCAGTGAAATAGTTTAAAATGTTGACATTTAAATCAATTCCTGCAAAAACTTATGTAGCCTACTCAAAGAGTTGAGTAGTGGGGACTGGGCTTTTTGGGGAGTTTAGATAGCCTCCATTTTCCAGGAACCACAAAATGGAGCACAGCCTGTAGGATGGCACACATCTTCACCACGGATTGCAGTTAAACCTGATGTGAAGCTGGGACAATCCAAAAGGTTTCTAGAAAGAACAGAGCTGCTCACTTAGTTTTTCTAGCAACCTGCCCCCTCCCACTGCTTGGCTTTGCTTCTGCCCTCTCTGCTTGGCTCTGGCTTGGGAAAATCTGACATGTTTCCAAACAGACCCAAGAAATTCTGAAATTCAATTCAGCATTTTCTGGTCGCCCCTCCATAGCTTTGCTATTCTTGGCTGTGAGCCAGGAAAATCCAAACTGTACCATACATTAAGCCAAACATTCAAAGAGCATAAATCAACTATTTTTATGGAACAGTTTAGTTACAGGAACAGGCAAATTACTGCACTAATATATTCAGTGTCTCAGAAGGGAGAGAAGACAAGTACTCACTTAGGCTTTGATCTTCTTCCTATCCTCTGTCATCATCAAAAGCTTCAGAGTCAAAAGAGTCAAGAAACTCTTCTATGTTGATCCTGGTATTCTGAGTGGCTGCATTCATTCATTGGTTCTTTGTCTGGCCTGACGTCTCTCTTACATCAGATATCACAGGATTCTTTCTCTCTTGTTTCTTTCTCTCTTGTTACCCCGACTGTTCTACTTATACGTAAGGCCACTGGGAAGTGTGGGCTACAGTGCATTCAGTACCCAGATTTGTCTCCATGTCATCTTGCATGAATGGTGAAGTTTCAATGATTCCCAGGCCAGAAGGGACCATTATGATCATCTATTCTGACCTCCTGTGTAACTGAAGCCATAGAACTTCCCCCAAATAATTCCTAGAGCATATCTTCTAGAAAAAACATCCACTCTCGATTTCAAAATTGTCGGTGGTGGAGAATACACCACGACACTTGATGAATTGTTCCAATGGTTAATTACTCTCATAGTTAAAAAAATACACCTTATTTCCAGTCTAAAATTGTCTAGCTTCAATTTCTAGCCATTGGATTGTGTTTCTCAGCTAGATTGAAGAGCTCTTTTAAAATATTTATTCCCCATGTAGGTACTTATAGGCTGTAATCAAGTCACCTCTTAACCTTCTCTTTGTTAAGCTAAATAGACTTAGCTTCTTCAGTCTATCACTATAAGTCATGTTTTCTAATCCTTTACTCATTCTCATGGCTGTTCTCTGAACACACTCCAATTCACCAACATCTATTTCTACTTGAGATTCCCCTGTTTATTCATCCAAAGATTGCATTAGCCCTTTTGGCCACAGCATTGTTCTGGGAGATCATGTTTAGCTAATTATCCACAGCAACTTTCAAATCTTTTTCACAGTCACTGCTTCCCAGTATAGAGTGCCCCATCATGTAAGTATGGCCGACATTCTTTGTTCCTAGATCAAATGTAGCCATATTAAAATGCATGCTGTTTGCTTGCATCCAGCGTATCAAGTGATCCAATCCTCTCTGTATCAGTGTCCAGTTCTCTTCATTATTTACCACACCCCCAATTTTTATGTCATCTGCAAACTTCATCAGTGATGATGTTGTTTTTCTTTTTTATCATTGATAGAAACATGGGTTAGCATGGGTCCTAGAACAGTCCCTGTAGAACTCCACTAGAAATACACCCAATCAATGATGATTCTCTGTTACAGTTACATTTTGAGACCTATCAGTTAGCCAGTTACTAATGCATTTAATGTGTGCTATGTTAATTTTATATTGTTCTAGTTTTTCTGAGATACCAAGACAAATACTTTAGGGAAATCTAAGTATATTATGTATCAGAGTTAGTCTGGATCTGTAAAAAGCAACAGAGAATCCTGTGGCACCTTATAGATCAGGGGTCTCAAACACACGGCCTGTGGAGCTATTTCCTGCAGCCCGCCAAGCGGCCTGCACCCCCCCACCCCCAGCCTGCCTCCAGGACAGGGGTGGGCAAACTACACCCGCAGGATTGCCCTCCTCGAGCCCCATGCTGCTCCCTGAAGTGGCTGGCATCACGTCCCTGCGGCCGGGGGGAGAGGGAGGGAGCAGAGGGCTCCACGTGTTGCCCTGGTTTCCAGGCACTCCCCCTCCCCCGCAGCTTCCATTGGCCGGGATCACGGAACCGCGACCAATGGGAGCTTCAGGGGAGGTACCTGGAGGAGCGGCAAGCAGCACGTGGAGCCCTGCATCCCCCTCCCCCAGGGGCCGCAGGGACATGGTTCCAGCTGCTTCGTGGAGCGGAGTGGCCCCGGTGTGCGCCGCTGCCACCCCGGAGCTGCTTTAGGTAAATGGTCAGAGCCCGAAGCCCTCCTGCACCCCGCCCCCCAACTCCCTGCCCTGAGTCGCCTGCCTGTACCCCAATCCCCTGCCCTGAGCCCCCTGCCACATCCAACATCGCTTCCGCACCCCAACTCCCTGACCTGAGCCCCCTGCTGCACCCTGCACCCTGACCCCCTGCCGCACCCCTCACCCCTCCTGCATCCCACACCCCAACCCCCTGCCCTGAGCCCTCTGCTGCACCCTGCACACCTCCTGCACCGAGCCCCCTGCCGCACCCTGCACCTCAACTCCCTGCCCTGGGCCCCCACCACACTCCTCCTGCTCCCTCTGGGGGGCAGGGAGGGGGCAGAGTTGGGGTGGGGACTTCGGGGAAGGGGTTGGAATGGGGGCAGGGAAGGGGTGGGAAGAGGCGGGACCTCATGGAAGGGATGGAGTGGGGGCAGGGCCAGAGGTAGCGAGGGGTGTGTGTGTTAGTGATAAGAAGAACAGGAGTACTTGTGACACCTTAGAGACTAACAAATTTATTAGAGCATAAGCTTTCGTGGACTACAGCCCACTTCTTCGGATGCATGTGTTAGTGATGCGGCCCTCGGGCCAATGAACTAGTCCTCATGTGGCCTTCCTGGTCATTTGAGTTTGAGACCTCTGTTATAGACTAACAAATGTATTGGAGCATAAGCTTTCGTGGGTAAATACCCACTTCGTCAGATGCATGTGTCTGACGAAGTGGGTATTCACCCACGAAAGCTTATACTCCAATACATTTGTTAGTCTATAAGATGCCACAGGACTCTTTGTTGCTAAGTATATTATATTAACACTATTACCTTTATCAACCAAACTTGTAATCACATCAAAAAAGATTTCAAATTAGTTTGACATGATCTATTTTCCATAAACCCATGTTGATTGCCATTAATTATATTACCCTCTTTTAATTCCTTATTATTTGAATCTGACATCAGGTGCACCATTATCTTGCTTGAGATATCTATCAGACCGACAGGTCGATAATTACCTGAGTGATCCCATTTACCCTTTTAAAATAATAGCACAACATTAGTCTTCTGGAACTTACCAACTGTTCAAAGACTTATTGAAAATCAACATTAACTGTCCAGTGAGCTCCTCAGCCAGCTCTTTAAAAACTTTTGGACACAAGTTATCCAGAACCGGTTAATTTAAAAATGTCCAACTTTAGTACCTGCTGTTTAACATGCTTCTGAGATACTAGTGGAATGAAAAGAGTGTGTGTGACATTGTGCAGTCTATATGGTTTTATAAAAACATGATAATAAGTGAATATAATGTAACTGGAATATGCTTCATGCAAAAGGTCTCTTGTAAGGTATCATTACAAAGCTTATAATCTACTGAGTGTGATCATCCTATTTGTATAAATGTACCACTCTTGTAATTAAAACTAGAAATATAAAATATAACTCTGAGGGCCTATTGTAATTATTTAAAGTGTGGGCCGTTAATGGTGGTTTGGAATCTTGATGACACCCATTAACCAGGACCATTGTCTACATATGGTTGTGTTTTACCTGTGAGTCTTCCTGTATACCTGTGTGCTGGCAAGTGGGTAATGAAGTCTTGCAGTGACATGTGATCATGTCACCTGAACTGGAATCCATCTTTAACCTGGTGCTTTTCCAGTGAGGGGGGGTGGAAACCCAGAGGGACAAAGGGTTCCTGCCTTATGCAAAAGATATATAAAGGGGTGGAACAGAACAAAGAGGGGAAGGAGCCATCATGAAGAATCCCGTAGCTACCACCTGAGCTGGAACAAGAGCTTTACCAGGGGAAAGAATTGTGCCCAGGCCTGGAAGGTGTCCAGTCTGAGAAAAAAATTACTGTAGCATCTCTGAGGGTGAGATTATCTGTATTCAGTTTGATTAGACATAGATTTGCGCATTTTATTTTATTTTGCTTGGTGATTTACTTTGTTCTGTCTGTTATTACTTGGAACCACTTAAATCCTACTTTCTGTATTTAATAAAATCACTTTTTACTTATTAACTCAGAGTATGTATTAATACCTGGGGGAGCAAACAACTGTGAATATCTCTCTATCAGTGTTATAGAGGGCGAACAATTTATGAGTTTATCCTGTATAAGCTTTATACAGGGTAAAATGGATTTATTTGGGTTTAGACCCCATTGGGAGTTGGGCATCTGAGTGTTAAAGACAAGCACACTTCTGTGAGCTGTTTTCAGGTAAACCTGCAACTTTGGGGCAAGTAATTCAGACCCTGGGTCTGTGTTGGAGCAGACGGGAGTGTCTGGCTCAGCAAGACAGTGTGCTGGAGTCCTGAGCTGGCAGGGAAAACAGGAATAGAAGTAGTCTTGGCATATCAGGTGGCAGCTGTCAGGGGTTTTTCTGTGATCCAACCCGTCACAGTGTTATCATATGATATGACGACATCATCTGTTTTTTCCTCCAAAATACAGAAAAGAAATATTTATTTAACATATCTGCCTTTCCTGCATTCTTATTGATAATGGTACCATTTTCATCTAGTAATGGACCAATACTATGGTTAGGATTATTTTTGTTCATAATATACTTTAAAAACTCCTTCTTATTGTCCTTAACTCTGTTGGATGTAGATTTCTCCTTGTGTTCCTTTGCTTCTCTTATCAATTTTTCTACAGTTTCTAGTTTCTGATTTATATTCATTACTATCAACTTCCCCTTTCTTCCATTTGTTATAAATATAAATAGTGACAAAGTTCCTCCTCTGTCTTGATGGGTCCTGCGCTTATTGGTGGATTTGTTCGCCTCAGAGATTCATGGCAGCCCTCAGTTTGGCCACTTTTGCTAGTGGCTCAAACCTGCCGTTCACTCAGCTAACCTCATCACTGGCCAGCATGGGGAAAGGGAGGAGAGCAATCCCCGCAGTCTCTGCTGACCCACCTAGTGGGTCAGGGGACAGATCAGAGACCTTCCCCTCTGGTGGGACCCACAGTCCAGATCAACTCCTCTTGTATCAAATAGGGAGTTGGGAGGAACCTGGGCCCGCCCTGTAACAGCTGTGTGACAGCTACAACTCCCTGGGCTACTTCCCCATGGCCTCCTCCCAACACCTTCTTTATCCTCACCACAGGACCTTCCTTCTGATGACGCTTGTACTCCTCAGTCCTCCAGCAGTACGCCTTCTCACTCTCAGCTCCTTACGCACCTCTTGCTCCCAGCTCCTCACACACACCTCACTAACTGAAGTGAGGTCCTTTTTAAACCAGGTGCCCTGATTAGACTGCCTGTCCTAATTGATTCTAGTAGCTTCTTAATTGGCTCCAGGTGTCCAAATTAGCCTGCCTGTCATAATTGGTTCCAGCAACTTCCTGATTGTTCTGGAACAGCCCATTATCTTACTCAGGGAAAAGGGACCTGCTTAATCGGGGGCTAATGTATCTACTGTCGATCACTCTCCTGTAGCCATCTGGCCTGACCCTATCACAATATATACATAACACAGAGAAAGAGAGAGAGACAGAGACAGAGAGAGTGGCCTTCACTTTCCCTCTAAACCAGGTTGCTTTACAGCTTTCTCCCTAAGGTGCGGGATTGTGGAGTTTTGGGCATGTAGTAAAGGGGTCTTAAACTTTTCCCAATTATCGTTCATATTTTTCTGATTAAATCCTTCTTCCCAGCTAATCTGGCTCTTGATTGTTTTCAGCTTTGTGAAATTGGCCCTTTTAAAGCCCCAAATATGTATATTATTGGTATAAAATTTATTCTGTTTTCACATTATAAAGGTGATCAAGTCATGATCACTTTTACCTAAGCTAATATTAATTTTTAGTTCTGTGATCAATTCCTCTTTATCTGTTAAGACAAGGTCTAATATACAATTTTCCCAAGTTGGATGCAAATTGTCATCCAAGGATGTTTTAGGCCTCCAGCATATGTCACTCAGATTGAAGTGCCCCATGATCACACAGCTTTTTTCTCCCTACACATTATAGATAGGTGCGTAAGGAGCTGGTCATCCTGTTCTGTAGTGTAATTTGGTGGTCTGTAGAAAACACCAACTAATACCCCATCTTGTGCTTTATCTATTAGGACATTGATCCATAAGCATTCAAGATCATTTTTTCCAAGTTATTAGTGACTCAGAAACAGGTAATGCCATTTTGACATAGAGTGCTACTCCCCTTCCCCTTCCTCACTCATTCCTTCCTAAGTATGTTATAACCATTGATTTTAACATTTCAGTTGTGCATATCATCCCACCAGGTTTCAGAAATACGAACTGTATCAAATTGATGCTCATAAATGAGCAATTCAAATTCCTTTTGTTTGTTATCCAGGCTCCTAGCAATAGTGTATGGGCAATTAAACAATTTCTTTTCTTCACGTCCTTTGGTTCCTTTAATTAATTTTGTTCTCAATATCCTGATTTTGTTCTGAGTACTCATATCTCCCCCCCCCCTTTTTGTTGTTAGTTTAAAAACCTCCTGATTACTCTAGCCAGCTTGTCTCCATGATGATTGGTGCCACTTCTACTGAAGTGGAGGCCATCCAAACTTTACAGTCTCTTCTTCCCATAGAAACTGGACCAATGTTCCACAAAATCAAAACCTTCCACCTACACCACTTTACCTAGCTAGCAGTTCACTTCCAGAATCTTCTGCCTTGTGTCTTCCTTTGCTTATGGGATAGGGAGGATCTCAGAGAAGATCACTTGGACATTCTTTTTCTTCAACATGTTTCTGAGTTCCCTGAAGTCATCTGTTATCTGCCAGATATCTCTTAATGCAGTGTCATTAATGCCAATATGATCCATCACCAATAGATCCTTTCTCAGCGACTTCAAAAGCCTATCCAATCTTAGACTGATGTCTTGTATCCTGGTTGTCGTAAGGCAGGACACCATCCTGTGTCTGCCTGTCCCATGCAGAATGTTCTTTTGATTCTTCTGAGTATTGACCCTCCAACAAGGATTGTCTCTTTTCTTTGGACAATTGGAGAACTCTTTGTGGGCAGGCTTGATTTTCTTTCAGGTTGGGTCAAGCTGCCATCCACAGGTGTGTCCCATACATCTCTCTGGTCCCTGGGACCAGCTGGATTTTGAGAGGTATCTTCTACAGTTTCCACATTGAACACCTAGTTATCAATTGGGGACTTCTAGCTGTGTGGAATTCCTGCTGGTAATCTTCTGTCTGAGGTCACAGATGCCCATCCTCATCTTTCTCTAGTCATGAAGAAAGCCACCAGAGGCAAGAGGTCACAGAGGCAATGAGCAGCCAGCCCTCTTCTCTGACTTGTTGGATGCCGCTCCTTTCTTCCTTGAAGCTGTGGTACTTACGTTGAGTGATTTACTCGCTGTCTGACTGATGGTGGGTCTTGGATGAGCACTAGATGCCTGAAGCACAACCCAGGTGAGACTGATGTAATGTTGAGAGCTTTGTGGAAGGGTCCAGAGGAAATGGTGGAGACTGATGGAGTGTGCCCACTGCTTACTACTCAGATTTGCAATTTGAGATGATATAGAGCCTCAACTGCTATCAGATGCTTAGGGAGCCATGAGAGCTTTCTTCAATCTGTTTTATGCAAAAAAATAGGGTATAATCTTTCTCTCTATGGAGGACCTCATTTCAGATCTATGCCCATGTCAACTTAAGGTTAGACTATTGCAATGCTTTTAACATTGGTGATGAGCCCTGACTACTGGGTATATCTCATCAAATCATCTCCCAGTCACTCGTGCACCTCAGTCTCTCCTATTCTCTGCCTGTACCACACAATAATTTAGTCTCTAGGCAATTGGGCTCAATTCAGGGACAAATGGGTGGGGTGTAGTGGCCTGTGGTGGGCAGATTAGATGACCTGGTGATCCCTTCTGGCCTTTAAACCCTATAATGTTACCATGAAACAAGCACGTTATTTTTTGACTATTATCTCCTCTGGTTGTGTCTTGATTACAAACTCTTTGGGGTAGAGAAGACTGTCTTGATGGCATGACTACCCCAAAAGGAACTTTTGAGTGTGAAAAAGTAACAAGAAGTAAATAGTATTTCCAAGGTCAACAATATATAGAGCAGAAAATTTCATAAATAATGAGCCTGCATTTGATTGTGTGAGATCTCCTCCCCACTAGGAACATATACATTGGGGTATAATAAAAAACTAATATTTTCCTTTATTTTTAACTTATACAATAAAACTCTGAGGCAGGACTGTACATATAAACACAAATCTTAACCTAAACTGTGTCCTCATGATGGTTTCTCCCAGTGGAGTTTTCTAACCTTCCCTTGATTCTCAGAGAAATTCTTGATTCTCAGAGAGAACCAGAGAGATTCTCAGCCTTTTATATTCTTATTATGTCTCAGGGCCTGATCCAAACCCATTGAAATCAATGGGAGTCAAAGGGATAAGATAGGTCAGGGTAGGGGATGGCCTTGTTTCGGTCATCACTCCACACCTCTCTGTGCCTCCTTTAAAGTGAGACCCCAAGATGAGGTCTGTCTGAGTGAGACAGACTCATAGACTCCAGGCACTGCACTGCCCCTTTATACCCTCTCCTGATAAGGCAATGAGCAGAATCTAGCCCTAGATAAGGGCAAGACAACTTTCAGACGCTACTTCCTCACAGGTTGAGGATCAGATTAGAAGACCAGGTTGGTGGGTGAAATGGAAATTGGAAATGGAAATTTTGCAGGTCTCATTTAAAAAGTGTACAAAGCTCAACTCTTTTTTTGATTGTTTCACCAGAACTATAATTGTAGCAGTTCTGACAGCTTTTAGAAACAAAAGAAGCTTCCAAGAGTATTTAAAAGTCTTTTTAAACACTTTTTTTCTGTCTTTGTGTTTGTGAGAGACTCTGGCAGCACTGTAAAACAGAAGTTCTCCTTTGCTCCCTCTACTCTCTGTCAATCATCTGAATCTACATTGCATTTAGAATTTGTCACATTGTGTGAAGGAGATTTTAAAAATAATCCCTTCCAATTTGTTAATTGTTGAATACAAAACCCCATTGCAAGACCTTGCAAATCTGAATTAAACTGATGACTAACTCTGAGAACTATGAAGTTGTTAATGTAAATGTATTAAATATCAGGTATTTTATCCTGCTCTTCAATACAGATTTATTGTTGTTTTACTAAAAATAATTTGATTGTTCTGGATTGCTGGAAGAAACTGCTGGCAATTTAACTGTATGTATATTTTCTGAAATGGAGTTTTGCCATAGAGTGCTTGACTTGAATCTCCCATTTGAAATCGGAAACAAAGCACCTGATTCCCCTTTCACTTATGCCAGTGGAAATCAAAAGTAATTCCATTGAACTCAGTAGGATTACATCAGTGTCACTGTGACGCTTGCAAGAGGAGAACTGGGCCCAAAGAGTCCGTACACTGAACTGCATAGAGTAATAAAACCTATGTAAGATCATACTAGTTTTCAACGTTGGGGCCTCGGGCAGCAAGCGACAGGGGGCGGCCTGCTGGTCGCTGTGGGGACGTCAGTCAGGGAGCCTTCGGCGGCATGCCTGTGGGAGGTTCGCCGGTCCCACAGCTTCGGCAGCAATTCGGCGGCGGGTACGCCGAATCCGCGTTACCAGCGGACCTTCCGCAGGCGCGCTGCTGAAAGCCGCCTGACTGCCGTGCTTGGGGCGGCAAAATACATAGAGCCGCCCCTGGATGGGGCCCTAACTTAAAGAAGTTATGACCCACTTATCTCTTTATAAGGCTTTAAGGTTTCACTTAAAAAAATTATTCTTGCAACCACAAAATAATGTTCTCCAATCAGGAATAAGAATGTGACACAGAAAGATTTTTTCACTATTCAACTAAATAGCTAATATGGGTTAACATCCCTCCTAAAGCAAATACAAATAATGAAGACAGACAAATGGTACAAAATCTTATAAAATATATTTTTCAGAACTTTAAAAGCAATTGTATGATCAAATATTTTGTAGCTTACTTGTGACTTCAGCTAGCATAACATGAGGCGAATTTGGCCTCTCATTATTATTAAGTCAGAATTTAAAATGAAATAAGGCAAACTGTAGTAAATATGAATCTACACATTAACACATGTAATATATTAATGGTCAGGTCTATTTTAATTTTCACATGTATTAATTTTTCTAAAAATAAATTTACATCTATATAACAAGCATTATTTTGTATACCAATTTATAATTTATGGAGTAAATAGGTTCTAGGCATAATATAAAACAAACTAACTGAAATATTATTAAAATAATTATATCTAGTTAGCTAAACATACAAAATAAGACCAAAAGCCTCATGTATTGGCAAATTTAGCCAATCTAATCAGTTAACTTAATTACAATGTTCCTTTTTCTATAAATTCGAGGAAGGGAATCCATAACCACACCCAGTCCAGATGCACTGTCTACATCTCTCTCTCTCTCTGATGAATAAAAGATTAAATCAATGGCAAAATTTCCATTGATTTAACTGGGGCTTGGATTTCACCCAAAATATTTAACAGCAATATGCTAACTTCTTCATGACTATTGCATATCCCAGCTGCTTAAACTGGTACATTTCATTAGACAACAAACATTCTCTCTACTTTCTCCAGAACTCAGCAGTTATGGTCAACATAGATATCAGTAGAACTGAGTCATCTCTTAAAGAACTAATGCTTGAGGGAGCTTCAAAAAATAGCATTGTGATTCCAGTGTGAGTTTGAAGCCTAATAATACTGTGCTACTTAGGCTAAAGAGTAACCAAAACAAGGAATGCAGAATTAAACTGACAGCTCTGTTTCCACAGCAGCTGAAAATAATTGGTGTACAAATCACAAAATGTGGTCCTAACTACAGCTGTGTGAATAGCTAATTTTTTTGTTTCAGTGGCAAAGCCTCCATCCCGCCCCCCCGCTCCACCCCCAAACACTGTTTCATTTCAAACTGAAATGAATTTTTTTCAGTTTTTGCTCCATGAAACAGACAAACAAACAAACAAACAAACAAACAAAAAACCAAAATGAAACAAATTTCTTCAGGTCAAACAAAACATTTTGGATGTGGAAATGAAATGTGAGCAGTTTTGAAACAAAATGTCATTTCAAGTTAACATTTTGATTTGGAAATATAGTTTCAAAACAAACCATTTCTGAAGGCTTTTTTTTCTTCATTTTTTTTCCAGCCAAAAGTCTTGGCCAAATTTGTGAATAATTTTGGAGCCCCCAAAAATATGGTTTTTGGAAAAATTTCTGTTAGCTGAAAAATATGTCACCGCCTCTAGTGCTAACATCGCCAATGACTTACAGAGCCAGATCTTGGGGTGCAGTGCAGCACTGGCATTCTGCTCACTGCAGCACAAGAGGCTCACCCCAGTGTACTGGGAACCTCTGGTATTAGGAAAAACTTACTTAAGTATCCTTATAGTGAGGACTGGGATAGGCTTCCCAGGGCAGGTTGTGGAATCCTCATCATTGAAGGTTTTTAAGAACAAGTTAGACAAACATTTATAAGGGATGGTCTAGGTTTACTTGGTCATGTCTCAGTGCAAAGGGCTGGATTTGATGATGTTGTGAGGTCCCTTCCAGCCCTCAATTTCTATGATTCTATGATTCTAGTGATTTAGAGTGAGGATAGCAGCTCCTGTGCCATTAAATCCTCTCTCCTGCCAACGCTAGGGGTTGGCCAGGTTAAAGTGACTACAGTCGGGGCTTCTGGACATCTCACCAAACCTCAGCTGCTGTTTCACTCTCTTGTGACCATCAGTAGCCAAAGCAGCTTACAGCAACCTAAAAACGGATCAAAATCACACGTGGGCACTGTCCAGGTACATAGCTGGTCCAGGGTCAGGGGGTCACAAAGACCCTTGTGCTGCACTGTGCATCACTTAGCTGTAGCTAAAGATCTGGGCCACAGATCTTTGTGCCTTCTCCATTTCTTGGTGGGTGTCTTGATATCATTGTCTTCAGTTGGGGGCTTTATTTTGCAGCCAATGTTACTGGCCTCCTTTAGCAGGATTTGTTCAGCGAGGCTTTGAGGGGGTGCCATGGCACGTCAATGGCTGGCATGTGATCTGAAAGGATGTACAGTGACTTGAGTGTGGAGCCAGAACATAAGCAACTGGATAGCCATGTTTGATTCAATATAAATGAACTATCATGGACAATATTTCTTCTTTTATTGCATTTGTCAGGAGGACTTTCATTCTTAAGTGCATTTTCATGTTATGCATAGTGATGAAACAACAGTGATGCTCTGTAGGCTTAGTCAGTGTTAATTTCCCTAGTTAATTCTTCATATATTTCCAAGAGGTAAATTAGATTCAGCAATATCCCACTGGGAAGGAGTCACTAACATAGGAGTCGGTTTCTCTAAGCAGTGCACACTCAAAGCTTGTGTATTTTCAATGAGATCTTTCAACATCTGTATAGAAGTCCATTTTGCAATTACATATGGGATTAACTGGTTGAGCAACAGGAACAGTTCTTACTGTGTACTGTGAAATTTTGAAACCACACAATGAGTATTTAATATGGGTGATGAGAATCTGCTGATAACTGTCATGTTTAACAACATGATAACAAAACAAAGCATCATTAATGCAAAGATACTTTTCTAACAGCCTGTGCTGTAAACTCTGAAGTCTCTAGCCCAGGTCCCCTGTTGGAAATCATTTTCCTAATCAATTTACTAAGTTTTACCACGACTGAGCTTCCACACATGTATTCCTTCCTTGATTCAAAGGCCACAATGTTGATTACATCCAAAATACAACTACAAGCATATTCTCATCACAGCATGCCTCCTGAGGGGTAAGTAACAGCTCTGACAAAGAAATCCCTAAATACTTTACCTTTTATGTACTATAATAAACAAGTGATGTCATTGTTGCTCATCAGACCTTAGCTAAAGCCACATGAAGCCGTTAAGGGCTGAATCGTGTTCTCTGGCCTGTTTAAGACAAGATTAATGGCTGGGCCCTTCTCTTCAAGGTTTTCCTCTTCTCTTATATGTCATATTTCTCCATAACTACTGCATTAAACATTTCTTATAAATTAAACAAACCTATATAACCAAGTATTTTCTGCACATGGTACCCAGTTAACCATGTTTTCTTATTTTTATTACCTCAAACCACACCTTAAATAAGATGATGCTGTTATTTAAAAGGTTACTACAGATTTAAAACAAACAACCCTTCTTTTTCATGATCTCATTCTTTTTGGTCACATGCTTTGGGTCTATCACTCATGCTAACCTCCAAACTCAAGTTAAAAACCATAGTCCATCCAGGCCCATAGTAAGCCTACATTCCTACATCCCCTAATGAGGTGTGTAAGACAACTTGTAAAATAAGCAAAGGAATAACAGCTTTATTCTAGCTATACATTTATACAAAAGCTGGAGCATCTGTGTGCTTTCCTGGAAAAGCCTCTCAGTGCAGAACTGCACGTCTATTATATTGCTTATGGATTCACTATGAAGTCACACTGAGGAAAGACGGTGTTAATTCTATTTGGCATGTTTATAGTGCTTTATATGTTCACAGGTCTATATGGACATTTGCTAATTAAGTCTCACAACAGATCTGTAAGGTAGCTGAGTAATGTTTATTATTTTGCAGATGGGGAAACTGAGATAGAAAGTGACGTGCCCAGGGTCACACAGTGTGTCAATAGCAGAGCTGAAATTAGAACTCAGAGTGCCCTGACTTTCAGACCTGTGCTTTTTCTAATAGATCACACGATCTTCTAGTATGGGACCATATATCTGCTGCAAAGTAGAGAGATAAGGTAGTTTATTTATTTTGATTGATAAAATACCAAAGGCTGCCCATCTGACATGCTGGGCACTGCTGACAAATATTTAGTAATAAGGTGAATCAGTATGGCTTTGAACAGCACTAATAACTGTAGACTATTTTTTTCCCCAGGGATGTCAGCAGTGCTTGATTAAGTAAGAAACTTTTGTGATGGAGTTTTAGAAAATGGTTCAAGAATATTTGGCATTTTAAGAAAAACCCTTGTGCTCAAAGTAGAATAGTGCGGTGCAAGCGTCTCATCTAGGGCTCTGTTTAGATCTTTGCACATGGTAAAAATTCCCAGACAATACTCTGTTTTTCATGCTCATTTCCTTTCAAATTCAAAGTGAAGAACTGTAGCCAAATGCTGCGTCATCCGCTGCATTTGAAAGCTGACTCTCCAATGCAGCCTCCAGTGTGTCAGGCTGGAAAATGCTACCGTGATCATTAATGATCAGATATAATGTCACATAACGAAGGAAGGCTCAGACTAGTAATCAGATGACAGTTCATTGTTTGTTCTTTTCCCACAGATCACTGCTAAATACAAATACAGTAGATTACACTTAAGTGATATCACCCTATGGACAGCCTTGAGGCAAGTCTACAGTGATGCAGCTGCCCTGCTGTCACAGTTTAATGAAGATACTCTAAACTGATGGGAGAGAGCTCTCCCATTGGCATAGTTAATTCACCTCCCTGAGAGGCGGTAGCTACGTCAGCAGGAGAAGCTCTCCCACTGACATAGCGCTGTCTACACGTGGGGATTAGGTCAGTATAACTACATTGCTCTGGGGTGTGGATTTTTCACACCACTGAGCGATGTAGTTATACCAATATAGGTCTGTAGTGTAGACCAGACCTTGGAATGCCATTAAGAGGAACCCCCCCACTAAAAGAAAATAGCATTTGAATAGTGCAAATGCTTTCCAGACAGTTACAGCAAACACATTATGTAATTTGGTGAATCCATGGAGTTAAGAGTAGGTATTATCAGTGCTAGAAGAGAAGCTAGCCTTCGTATTTGCCCAGTACCAGTGGTAAGGAGAAATGTAAAACACCCAGCATTACAGCCCAGATATTGTAGTCAATGTAGAAGGCGCAAACCACTAGACAGGAGCAGGCGGTGGTGAACCAATTAATGTTCTTTCTGCATGTACCATAGTTAAAGAGAGAAGGAAAACTGTTCTTGAGAACCAAACAGAAAAAATCATTGTTAGACAAGGACACAAAAGACATCAGTACAACTAGATCATTTCAGAGCATCCCAGTAAGCCGAATTACCGTCACCATCCATCAGCACATGTTACTATTCATTGTCAGTGGGCCTAAAATAGATTCCTGAGCAATGTCCCAATTCTGATTAAACACATTCCAGTTAATTGGAGTGTACTGTACAGTACTTGAAAAATCGCACCAGTCCTGTAATGATCGAAAACAAATAGAATATTTATCACATCCCTATCTAGGAGCCACTTGCTGAGACCAAAATATACTCTTTATTGGCACTTTCTTCTGAATAGGGAACAGAAATGAATGACTTGGTTGGTGTAATAAAGATGTGATGCACGGGAGTGCTAGCAAGAGACTAGTTTTTACACCCTGGTCCCAGTCACCTGACAGGAGTCAGGGTTACTTGGCAGGACTAAATATCCAATGACTGCAAGGCAGCTGTTTTAGTTGATATAATAATAATAATGAAATCAATGGGGAGAGGGATAAGCTTGAAATTCAAGACACTGAGTTTTACTATCAGTTACTTGATTTTACCCATACACACAGTTTGTGACACTTTATCAGAACCTTGCAATTGAGTTGAAAGTGTTTCCTGAAATCTTAGTTATTTTAAATAGGTGTAGCAGCCTGCATTTCTACAGCATATTAATAATGGATGCAATATGGGGCAATGGATTTCTTTTGCTAGAGAGCAGGAATTGATACATAGTATGCTATTCAAGTTATAGAAAACTATGAATGCTTTGTATCTGAAAAAGATGTCTTATGATATCATCCAGATGTTACAATAGACTCAGATTGGGTACATGAAGCTTAAACTTCTTAAGCTCCAGCAATGATTGTGGAATTTATCTGCCCTTTTAAATACAGGTCACAGTTGGGTAGTTTAGCACATCCTGTATTTTTAAAAAGGTATTGACTAGTGGCTAATTCTTGCAATGAAGAAATGATTAAAGTGCGACCTGAAACCATTGCTTAACTAATTAGACCCTGGATGTGTCTGGCACAGGTCACTTTTTACAGTACCATTTCATTCTTTAAAACTTTGTATTCCTGGGTGGCCTCTAATGTTCCACACATGTCCTATTGTGTTTTTTCTTTTCCTGAGGGAAACGACATCACAGACATGTCTTTACATTATTTTGGCTGTGGTCCAGTTTTCCAAAAGAAAACATTGCACTGCTCTGTGCAATTGGAGTGCACTGAGACTTTAATTCAATCATCGAAAAGATTTCAATCAGGAGGCATTAAAAAACAGAACATAATTTCTGAACATCATATGAAGACTAAAAAACATGGATTATCTTTTGGAAGGAATTATTTGAGAGATATTTTGGTGAAATATAACACTGCATTATCTTGACAATAGAGACCTGAAGGTCTGATGGATGAGAAACATATTGACAGTATTTGATCCGTTGCTGCCATTATCAGAAAGGGATGATACCTGCCAATACATGAAACCTAGAGCTCCAGGAAGTCATTTGCAAGAGGTGCAAATGCTGGAGAATATTCCTTTCAATGAACACCTGGGGAGGGATTGGGCGTGTGCACTGACTCTCAAAATGGCATTTCTAAGTAGGGTGAACCAGTTCAGAAAAACAAGAACCTCCTCACTTTGAGCTGGATTCTACTCTGACTCTTGTGCGAAACAGGAATAATGCCACTGACATCTTTCTATATAGCCATTTATCTGGCTAGGTTTCCCCATCACACTCACCACTGTGGTATGTGAACACCAGTAGAAATACACTGTGAGAAGAGAATCAAGCCTTCCTTGCCAGTTTCTAGTACTAAACCCAAACCAAACCTTTTACAAGGTTATGACATTTTAAAATAAAATTTGGCTTAACTTCCAGTTTCAGACCAGCACCTATGGCTCAAATTCACCTATCCCTCAGGTATGCCTCAGCAACCCCGTTGGCTTCAGTAGGATTACCTGGCTGAAAGTAAATCAGAGCAGGATTTGTAAGTAGAAGTAAAAATGGTGGAAAACTCATGAACAAAACTGTCCTTGGGAGATTTTTCCAGCCCACTTTTGCAAACCTGAGAGCTTAGGGTGGTTGGGTTAAAAATCCAGATGTTTGGATTTTTGTCTGAACCCAACTGGGACTTCAAACCTTTTGAGGTTTGCCCATCACTACTTGTAAGTATTTCCTCCCCATACACATTATCAGAATGTAGATAGATAAGGCCTGATACTGCTCTCAAAGCAGTGTAAAAATAATAATAAAGTCAATGGAGTTACCATGTCATAAAACTGTGAGAGATCATAATCAGGTCTAAAGAAGAGAAGGAAATATAATGCTCCCCAAAAACAACAACAACCCCAAAACCATAAATTAAGTATTTCCTCCTTTGCCTTACAGTTACCATGGCGATGTTCATTATATGCTTGTCTGGAGTAAAACAGCTTGAGATACTGAAAACTATCATACAACATGTTGTACCAGCGGGTAGAAATGCTAAGGTGGGTTTTTTTAAACTGGAAACAATTACAGAAAATGGCAAGTAATAGTAATATCAATTTACAAAATTTATTTACAGTATTTTTGCCTCATCATGTCTCAATGCTCATTGATATTGCTCTAATCTAGGAGGGTATACTGAATAACTTTACTGCAGAGGACTTGTATAGCAGAATAATAACTAAAAAACTAGTAATTATATGATCCAAACCTTAGCCTATTCCTTGAATTTTACCAAACAACTGGGTTTTGGGATATTATTCAAATCCATCCTACAAAACTTTTGAGACTCACTCAAGACAAGTAACAATGAAACTTGGCCAGTGTGAAATAGAACAAATAGCCAAGATCTAAGTTTGGCCTCAAGGAAGTAATCGGCTAAATGTGCAGCAAACTTTCTAACTGAAAGGATAGTTAAACCCTGGAATAGACTTCCAAGCAAGGTTGTGGAATCTTCATCATTGGAGGTTTTTAAGAACAGGTTGGACAAACACTGGTGAGGGATAGCCTAGGTTTACTTGGTCCTGCCTCAGCATTGAGAGATGGATTAGATGTCCTTTCAAGTTCCCTTCCAGCCCTACATTTCATAGAATCATAGAATATCAGGGTTGGAAGGGACCTCAGGAGGTCATCTAGTCCAACTCCCTGCTCAAAGCAGGACCAATCACCAACTAAATTTCTATAGTCTATGTTTGAAATTTGCTACAGATTCTAAAAGGAGCAATTTAACAACAGCTAAAATACACCAGGAGAGTTCCATAATGGATGGAAATTAGTTTGACAGAACAATGATCTCAGCCTTAAACTAACAGACTATATACCATTTATATAACCCTCCATGCTCTGAATCTGATTTTTTTCCCCAGCAGCTGTCACTATTTATCAAATATCTTTGTGCACCAGATTTTTGGATTCCTTTTCCTTTTGTTTAGAATTAGACTTATAAACAGGAAAAAGATTTTCATTGTTGTTAGGTATCACGCTATCAAAAGTAGAGCTACAGATGATCCACATTCCAGAGCTTTAGCTGTAAACATTTACTGTTAAGACTGCTAGTTTTTTATCAGACACTGGAGTTATTTAATCAATTTTTTTCTTTGTTAGCTCCAGAGTAAAATCCATAGAGAGTTCAGAAAAATATAAAATGCAAGACTCTCATACATTGCCACAATTATATGTTCTAAATCCAAACTAATTATATTGCAGAATCAATATGCAACATAGAGCTCTCTTTCACTCTCTCTCTCCATCCCTCCCACCCCCCTTGTTTTTAGGTAGTAACATTAGTTCTACAGTGAGTAATTGTTCTATATATTGTGCCTAAAAGGACAATATATATTGGTAGCTACTGATGGAGATGGAGAATTATAGCAATTTGAAAAACTGGAGCGATCCAAATAAACAGAAATACCTCTGAGGTTATTCATAAATAAAAGAGTCTGGCAAAAGTGATGCTCTGATTTACGGTACGTCTACATGGCAGCTAGAAGTGTAATTTCCAGCTCAGGTAAATATACACGCACTAGCTTTGCTGGAGCTAGCATGCTACAACTAGCAGTGTGGCCACGGCAGCATGGGCTAGCCTCCTGACTCTAATCCTGTCTGAGAAGCTAGGTACATACATCAGTGGCTAGGCTGAACCACCACCCACCCCAGCAGGGCTACTCCACTGTTTCTCACACATGAGCTTGATCAATGCTAGTGTGCGTATGTCTGCCTGAGCTGGAAATTACACCACCCAGCTGCAATGTAGACGTACCTTTAGACATGCTGACCAATCTAGATTTTTATAAGATCGCCCATTACCTCAGGCTTGATCCAATGTCCACTGAATTCAGTGGAAAGACCCCTACTGACTTCAATGGGCATGGGCTGGAACCTGATAGTATGGCTCTCAGAGAGTAGTGATGAAAGCCATGTAAGTCCTTAGACAGCTAGCTGAATAATTAATTAAGAAAAAGGAGAATTCCTTCTTTCATTCTTATTTACTGTGCATGGAGAATTAAAAACACTAATAACATCCTGGAAGTAACCATTTGCCCTTTTTTGGGATGACACTAGAACTCATAAGAGGATGTAAAACCTGCTGAGAAGCACCACTGAATAATAAGGTCCCGCTCTCCAATGCCTCTCTGTAGCAGTAATTACAGACATTTCAGGAGCCACCCCATCCTAGGATAGAAGCCTGAGCAATGAGGTCTCTTTCTCTGAATTCACTCCAAGAGAGAGTGAGTTCCTCTTTAGTCAGCCCCCGTTCTCAGAGAGCATGGCTCTCAAAGTATCTGTAGTAAGTGCTGGGCTCAGACAACACAAACTGAAAGGCATCTAATAAACCATTCAACCAGCAGCAATCCATATGAATAGGGTTATCAAGGCAAGGCAGGGGACAGTGTCAAAAGAAACTTGGAAATCCTACCTACTCACCACAGTTTGAAGTGTAAGAGCAAGAGATGGGGCCAAAAATTATTTTAAAAAATTGATTCTAGAGTGTCTCCCGAGGCCTCTGAGGGGTAAAAGTAGCCTGAGCTGTAAGTCCTGGCAGAGAGGAAAGTTTGGGAAGGCTGAACAGGGAGGTGGGGCAGCTGGAGAAGAAAATAAGGAACCCCGAACCTCTTCCCAAAAATTTCAGCAAGGCTCTAAGGAGGCTTTCATTGCCTTGGCCTAATTTTCTACTCACACCCCCTGGAAGCAGAAGTAACTCTACCAAAGTTAAAGGAGTTATACTGGTATAAAACTAACACAAGTAAGAGACTCGGACCTTCCTGACTCTAACCTTACTCTTTAGATTATTCAGGATGTACCACAATAGTACATTGTTATCTATGGGTATGTCTACACTACGAGAGTAGTTCGATTTTACTTAAATCGAATTTTTGGAATCGATATTGCAAAGTCGAACGTTTGTGTCCACACTAAGGACAGTAATTCGACTTTGTGAGTCCACACTAACGGGGAAAGCGTTGACATTGGAAGCGGTGCACTGTGGGCAGCTATCCCACAGTTCCCGCAGTCCGCGCTGCCCATTGGAATTCTGGGTGGAGCCGCCAATGCCTTCTGGGTAAAAAAAATGTGTCGAGGGTGCTTTTGGGTAACTGTCATCATCCGTCCATCACTCCCGCCCTCCCTCCCTGAAAGAGCAAGAAATCAGTTCGCGCACTTTTCTAGTCAGTGACAGCGCAGACGCCACAGCACTGCGAGCATGGAGCCCGCTGCGACCATCGCTGCAGTTGTGGCCGTTCTCAACGCCTCGCAGCTTATCATCCACCTTTCCCAGAGGCAGATGCAGATAAGTCAGGCGAGGAGGCTACGGCACCGCGGTGAGGGCCTGAAGTCTGAGAGTAGCACAGACCTCTCAGAAAGCACGGGACCCAGTGCCGAGGACATCACGGTGGCAACGGGTCATGTGGATGTTGTGGAACGGCGATTCTGGGCCCGGGAAACAAGCACTGAGTGGTGGGACCGCATAGTGCTGCAGGTCTGGGATGAATCCCAGTGGCTGCGAAACTTTCGCATGCGGAAGGGAACTTTCCTTGAACTTTGTGAGTTGCTGTCCCCTGCCCTGAAGCGCAATGACACCCGGATGCGAGCAGCCCTGACTGTCCAGAAGCGAGTGGCCATAGCCCTCTGGAAGCTTGCAACGCCAGACAGCTACTGGTCAGTCGCGAACCACTTTGGCGTGGGCAAATCTACCGTGGGGGTTGTTGTGATGCAAGTAGCCAAGGCAATCGTTGATGTACTGCTGTCAAAGGTAGTGACCCTGGGAAACGTGGAGGCGATCATAGATGGCTTCGCAGCGATGGGATTCCCAAACTGCGGTGGGGCCATAGATGGAACTCACATCCCTATCCTGGCACCGGACCACCAGGCCAGCCAGTACATTAACAGAAAGGGCTACTTTTCCATGGTGCTGCAAGCACTGGTGGACCACAGGGGACGTTTTACGAACATCTATGTCGGATGGCCGGGCAAGGTTCATGACACTCGTGTTTTCAGGAACTCTGGTCTGTTTAGACGGCTGCAGCAAGGTATTTACTTCCCGGACCACAAAATAACTGTTGGGGATGTGGAGATGCCTATAGTCATCCTCGGGGACCCAGCCTACCCGCTAATGCCCTGGCTCATGAAGCCCTATACTGGTGCCCTGGACAGTGAAAAAGAACTCTTCAACTACCGGCTGAGCAAGTGCAGAATGGTGGTGGAGTGTGCTTTTGGCTGTCTCAAGGGGAGATGGAGAAGCTTACTGACTCGCTGTGATCTCAGCGAAACCAATATCCCCATTGTTATAGCAGCTTGCTGTGTGCTCCACAATCTCTGTGAGAGCAAGGGGGAGACCTTTATGGCGGGGTGGGAGGTTGAGGCAAATTGCCTGGCTTCTGATTACGCCCAGCCAGACAGCCGGGCGATTAGAAGAGACCAGCGGGACGCGCTGTGCATCCGGGAGGCTTTGAAAGCTAGGTTCCTGACTGAGCAGGGTAACCTGTGACTTTTAAGTTAGTGTACAGAGAAGCTGAACCTGCCCATGTTTCTTTACCCAGTTAATGTTGACTATCCTCTCCAGTTACATACCCTCTTCACTCCCTTCCAACACACGTTTAGAAATAAAATCACTTCTACTTTGTTAATGAACACCGTTTTCTTTATTACTGTTTTCGCGGGAATGTTTTAAACCTGGGACGCAGACTGTGGTGGGGAGCGGGTGTAGTGTAGTGACGCAAATGACGCTTCTAAACTCCAGGAATGTCAGGCTCCACAGTGGTGGACTGGTTGTTTCAACGGAGCCTGTCACCCCTCCTGACTGGGACTGTGTGTATGTGGGGGCTATGTGACTTTGTGGCAGGGGGAGGACGGTTACAGATCCCCTGCTGCGTGGCTCTGTGATCCAGGATAAGGACCGCCGCATAAGATCTGTAACTGCCCTCCCCCGCCACAAAGTCACAGAGCAACCCACCCCCCACCACAGAACATGAAAACCACCTCCCAGACTGACCAGGGTAACTAGTGACTGCACTGTGTATGTGCCCTGCTGCTGGACCTGCCCCCGCCTATGTACCCTGCCAAAGGTGACTGTCCTGTCCAATTACCAACCCCCTTCCCCCCCCCCTCCTCCAAAAGAACATGATGGAAACAGTAATTAACAGAAACATATTTTTTATTAGCAACTACACATGGAACTGGGAGGTGAAACTTGGACGGGGGCTTCTGTGAGGCGGGAAGGAAAGAACTTGTCAAATTTTGGGGAATGAGAGCCTTCTACTACTAGAGCTGTCTGCAGGGGTGGAGTGAGAGTTTGCACGGACTCTGCCGCCCCTCCTTCTTTGCACTTTGGGTGAGGGGGGTATGGGACTTGGTGGCGGGGGAGGGCGGTTACAGATAGACTGCAGTGGGGCTCTGTCCTCCTGCCTCCGTTCCTGCAGAACATCCACAAGGCGCCGGAGCGTGTCCGTTTGCTCCCTCATTAGTTCAAGCAGCGTTTGAGTCGCCTGCTGGTCTTCCTGCCGCCACCTCTCCTCCCGTTCCATGTGTGCTTTGTGCATTTGGGACAAGTTCTCCCGCCACTGGGTCTGCTGTGCTGCCTGGGCTCGGGAGCAGCCCATAAGTTCCGAGAACATGTCCTCCCATGTCCTCTTCTTCCTACGCCTAATCTGCGCTAGCCTCTGGGAGTGTGATGCCAGGCTAGGTTGTGAGACAGTCGCAGATGTGGCTGTGGGAATGGGAAAAAGGGAGTGAATTCCTCAGAAAGATAAATGTAGTTGTGAACAAAGAACATAGTCTTTCTCTGTGAACAAGACCATGCACAGCACCTATCACATGCGCACTCAGGACAAGGTCGAATTCTCGGCCTTCGCATTCAGTGCCTGGGGTCTTGCACTGCAGATCTGAGAAGCGGGGCAGGACACCGGAATTTGTGTAGCAGGCAGACATGGTAAGCTGTAGACTTGTGGCAGCTTAAAACTTTAATATTAGCACTGGCCTCCTTTCACATTGAAAGCAATGTCAGTCCCTGCTGCCAGCAATCCGGCAAGCAGGAACTCTGCCCCTGTCCCACCCCCTCACGGCTGTCCCCGGGAACGATCCCTGTATGCTGCCCCTCTCCCGCCTCCACCGCGTGGCTGCAAACCAGCGGTTACAGTTCTGTAAAGGAACGGGCAAGCAGTCCCAACACTAACATTCCCCTACCTAATTCAAAGCAGGTCACCATGAGCGACATCACCCTGATGAGGATCTCAGACAGCGAGAAAGAAAGAATGCTTCGGGAAAGCCTCCAAAGATCAGGGCCGTATGCCGCCCTGCTGTGCAGGGCAATGATCCCTGAGTACTTGATTGTCTCGTGGCGCGGAAACGTGTCATACTACGGAGGACCCAATAAGGCCGCTCTCCCCAGGAACCTGATGCAACGGCTTTCCAATTACCTCCAGGAGAGCTTCCTCGAGATGTCCCAGGAGGATTTCTGCTCTATCCCCGGACATATAGACCGCATTTTACTGTAGCTGCACTGGCAGGGACTAAACAGTAGAGCGGCTTGGGCAGAACAATCATGCTAAACCGGACATTGTTAGATTTTTTTTCAATAGTTGCACTGCCCAGGACTGAAACGTTAAGCGCCTAGGGCAAACTAATCATGAGAAACCCATTTTTGTTATTCTTAATATTCCTGTTCTGTTAAAAATAAATGTTTAGATGTTTAAAACACTTACTGGCTGATCCTTCCCCAGATTCTGTGTCCGGGTTAACGGCTGGGGACGGTTGGTAGGGGATCTCTGTAAGGGTGATGAAGAGATCCTGGCTGTCGGTAAGTGCCAAAACAGAGGGCCTGAACCAGAGAGGCACTGAGCACCTCCAACTCCAAATGACTTCCATGGGAGTTGTGTGAGTACTAAGCATTTAACTCGGAAACAGCATTTCACCCTTTTCTGTGACTTTACTTTCTGGGCTTCTTGGATTTGGGGCTTTTAAATAACAAATGCTGGGATCTCTCATCACTAGTGTAACGTCAGACAAACAAGTGGAAAGATCATGTGAGATCTGATCAACAACAAGAAAAGGACAATGTAGCTTTGTGGCACTGCTCTTCGTGGGATGTTTTACCTGTTGTATCAGGCAAGAGCTAAGTTTACACTGGGATTTCCTGCCTGATTTACAAAGCAGAAGTGCAACCACTCACATCCATTCTGATAGATCTCCCCCTTCATCCATCAGGTGCTGACAGCACTAATCTGTGAATAGTTAGTGACCCAGAAACTCAAGTCAGCTATTCCCTTTCTCTGGACATAGGGCTATTCACGGAAACTGCATATTTACTGTTACTGCGAAGTATCAATAAACATCAGTCTGAAAAAAGAAGAAAAATGACTGGTTGACCATTTTAACATGAGAAACTTGCTTAGAACAAAAGGCCTGATTATCAAATCAGTGACATAAAAACCTGAATGCAGATGATGAAGTCTCCTGCTAAGAATTTGCCTTCAGCTAACTAAATTGTTACTTCTCTCCTTTCAAACATCACAGTTTGATCCAAGTTAGTTGGCAGCACTGACATTGCACTTGAGACTCTGTGTCCATTTACAAATTAGCCATGTAGTTAGATGTGATTGCTGGACTGAAGAGAGGCAGACGTCCTTGGAAGTAGAGAGGATCACCTATCTCCAACTGATAAACGAATTTCCTCAACAGCACAGCATAGAGCTGGGAAGCCACACTGACTTTGGAGTGCTTCTGATTGGCTCCTTTTTGATTGAATTCAGGAATCATCTGTTGCCGCCAGCTGACCATTTCAAAGGATTCTAACTCATGTTGCTTATTGAAGCCAGGAGCTGGAATTAACGTGCACAGCACAAAGACAAGACGTATAAATCGTCATTCCTTTAATGAAGAACAGCAGCATATTTTCTCTGCAGGCAAATATCCGAGGTACTGTTACTGTACTCCTCCAGTGAGATCAGAAATACAGCTTTTACTTTTCTTCCCCTGCCCCCCATGGCTGCACAACATTCACAATGAAGAAAAGAACTAGCTCAAGCAACAAGAAGGCCAATAGTTCTTTACATTATTTTGTCCTTTCATAGTCTTGAGTTATAACAAAACAATGAGATTCTTTGCTGACTAGCCCTCAAAGTCATTCAGCTTTATTCCAAGAAATTGGTCAGCGAATAAAATGGAGGTAGACTAGAGTTAAAATACCGGAAGTTTGCAATAGCAAGGGAATCTAGCACACCAGTTCCCCTTTTCTTCTCCCCTGGAGTGTCCTTTCAGATGTCTGATGACATTCATCACTATATGCTTGAGTGGGTCTTTGGGGCTTTTGAAAAGGGTGTCATGCCAGGCTGGATTTTCAAAGGGGCTCAGTACAGACCAACAGACATAGGGGTTAGATCCACAAAAGGGTTTGGCCACCTAAACTCCCACTTGAGGTGCTCAAGTGCAACATGTCGGCACCACTGACATCCCTGAAACCATGCTCATCTACTGCCTAACCCCACAAGTGACTAAATTTCCACCATTAAAGTCACCTAGGTGTCCATGTTTCTGACAGTCAGCATGCACAATACCTCAGTCTTGGTGCCTGGGAACCTATCTCACACTTAAGCCCCGGCAGGATCCTTAAACTAGGCTTTCTACTGCCTATGCTGCCTACGGGGCCCAATAAAGTAGGCATTCACAGAACATGCCTAAGCCCACACAAAATTGCCATAAGAAGCAGTGGTGAGAGCACTCAGCAGGGATGTGGAAGACCCAGGTTCAATTTCCCCCCTTTGCCTGATGTGGAGAAGAGATTTGAAATTGAGTGGCTCTCTCAAGAACGTGCCTGAACCACTGAACTATGGGATAGGCTGCGGCAGGATGCACTCATCTCTCCTGTTGAAGCTGTTCCACTTTGTGTTAAATATGCACTGGGCCAGAGGGAAAGCAAGTGAGAGAGAGACCTACTCTATAGCCCAGTGATTAGGACGCTTAGCTGGGTGATAGGAGACACAGGTTTTAGTCTCCCTGCTCCAATAACTACAGGTTATTGTTTGGGTCCATCAGGTATTTGTTGAAAACAGGCGAGTCATTCTGCTGTGGATTTGATCATTGAGAGTGGGGACAGGACGATACCAGTTAAGGGGAGCTGTTGCCTCCTCCTTTCTCACTGCTGTCTGGGATGGGTTGTCTTTGGGACTACCTTTCTTTGATCTGTTATATTATCATAAATCTGTGACTACTTGGGCCAATCTAATTCTGTGTCCATCTTCGCTGGCTCCTGCTAATTGTAAAAAGTTATTTCATAGTGGAGTTGGAAGGCAAAAAAGGGGGGAAGGTGAGGGTGAGGGTTAATTATTAGAGTAGATGTAAGGATGAATTTAAGAGTAGCAGATAAATTCTATGTGGAGAGGAGTTTTGGGTTGGAGGGTTCTTGAGAACCAGGAGGCAAATGTTGTACAGTATTTCTATACCCTTGGCATCAATCCCTTCTGGTAAGAAATACATCACAAGTCCCAGAAAATATCTCAAGAGGCAGTTGAGTAGCCTTTCCATTCCTGATGAATCCCAACTCAAGGCAAGATAGAAGATGGGAAATCATTAATTTCGGAAGTTAAGAGGAAAACGTTTTGACCAGCGTATCCTAAGGCTGTGCTTGTGTATTGAAAAAAGAGAGAAGTCTTCAATACGTCCATACTCTGACAGCTGCAGTAATGAGAGGCTCAGAGTAGATTATGTCAGAGACAGGAATTTTTCTACATTGCCTCTCAAGCCTGCAATTTGTTGGTTTAGATTGAGGAGGGTAATGACAAAGAAATGCAGGAGAGGAGAGGCCTCTGACTTTATCACATATGGCTTCATTTATTCAGTAACCTACTCTAGTAACCACTTGGAAAACTATTTTTAAATATATAGTTGGAATTTGCATAATATAGCCCCAGGAGAATGTAACAAAATACACTGTATCTTTTAATGTTGAACTGTTAGGCAAGTAAGATTGACTGGGGCTGGCTTTCTCTGGGCTACCTAGGAAAATTATTTATGAACCTGTTGATTCCAAATTGAATAATAAATACAACTGTGTGTGCATGCACAAGTACATTCATATGTACAATGCTATCCATAACACAGTTCCTGTTCTTACAGCCAGCTTGCATTATCTGCAATAGTTTTATTTACCACTGCTCTAAAACTGGGGTTTGAATAAGAATGAAATTTACATTTTCTTAATTAGGTCCCATAAGAACAGCAGCTAGTCAGGCATTCTTTCAAGTATGAGTCTTTTTAGCGCGAATCAGTAGGCAGTGGGTTATTTTATTTGCTTTTAAAGCAACTTCAAACATTTTCTGCAGAAAAGGTGGTAAAGCTAAAGCAGGGATCGGCAACCTTTGGCATGCAGCCCGTCAGGGAAATCCACTGGCGGGCCAGGATGGTTTGTTTACCTGCAGGGTCCGCAGGTTTGGCCGATCGCAGCTCCCACTGGCTACAGTTTGCTGTTCCAGGCCAATGGGGGCTGCAGGAAGCAGCACAGGCCAAGGGATGTGCTGGCCGCCACTTCCCGCAGCCCTCCTTGGTCTGGAACGGCGAACCACGGCCAGTCAGAGCTGTGATCGGCCAAACCTGTGGATGCTGCAGGTTTAAACAAATGGTCCTGGCCCGCCAGCGGATTTCCCTGATGGGCCACGTACCAAAGGTTGCCGATCCCTGAGCTAAAGCATCAAGACAAATCCAGACAGGAAGCATGGCATGTCATACCTTCTGAAGGGATGTTCAACTAGACCAGCAGAGGTAGGAGAAAATGGACTGCAGATACACCCTCTCCCAAATTTAAATTTTCGGGGTGGGGGGAATGGGATTATTGAAAACATTTGCCCTGGAAAATGAAACTAAATAAAGTGATGAATTGTGGAAATAAATTATATAACTTCCCCCACTCCCTGTGAGTCAAATCCTGACCCTCGAACACAGCCAGAATCAATGGGCTATGGGCATGCAGGACGGCAATACTCTTCCAGCCCGCTGATACTTTGTGGAGCACCCATGCAACTTTTCTGTAACCACTGCTGCAGCTTCTGTGTTCCAATATCTGTGACCTCCTGGGGTTAGACCAGTGGACCTGCAAAACCGTGGATTTGGTAGCAATTTCTATGACCCTTTGTGCCCCAAAATATGTATGAATAATGAGTATGTTCAAGGCAGCTATTACAAACAAACAAAAGAGGCAAATTTCAAAGAAATTATTAACAAGCAAATTAGTCTGTCAACTCTAATAAAGCCATAATAAATTATAACATTTGTGAATGTTAACTGAAGACATGTAGTGATATTTAACTAATTACAAAAATGTGGCTATCATTTAACCCTCTGTGAATGGCAATTTTGAGGGAGAAACTGGCTACTTTCAACAAAGTAACAAATCAGTTATATTGACAAAGGGAGACACTTTCACTGGGTCACTAACCTTAACTGGTGAAAAGGAGGGAGTCTGGAAACAATCTGTCAAGAGAACTGTAAAAATCGGAGCCAATTTAATTAGGCCCAGCTATTGTAGTGTGTGGATAATTTTCTGGTCTTTTAATGTGTCAGCAAGGAAGCTTTGCTTTCTTGAAGTTCTCTAGTATTTCCACTTCCAGGACCAAATAGGTGATACTTAAAGGTGGGGAGGAAAAGTTCCCCTGAGAATCATAAAAAATGTAAGTTGTGCCATGAATTCCAGAGGCCTGTCTGTAATATATATATGCTGCTGTATCATATAATAATACTAAAAAGTTAGAGGGATGCTCTAATTTGGTAAATGTAGAGGCTATCATGACCTATTGACTAGCGATGTTCCATTAGATAGTGAAGCAACAGAAGAATTTTTTTCCTCAAGCAGCTGAATCCTGAAGAGCTACATGGTGGAGAGGTCCAATTCCTTTGAATCCCCTGAAAAACAATGTACTGTCCACAAACTGACTTAGAATAACGTTCCCAAGAATCAGGATTGGGCTATTTGAAAAGCAGTAGGAACCACAGCACTAGTTTAATTTTTCATTGTACCCTCCCGAGGGTAATGGTGGGCTGAACAATGGACTGGGTTGGAACTGGAGTGCACTAAAGATTTCCTGGGAGGATACTGACTTGATCTGGTCAAAAGTTGTCTTCTAAAAAGAATCTGATGCCCTCATGGCCAATGGACCAGTTCAATTGTAGCTTGGGATCTGACCCTGCACCTCTGGAAATCAGTGAGAGTTTTGTCATTGACATCAGGCAGAGCAGGATAAGACCTTTCTAGTTCGTTACTTTAAAAAGCCTATTTGGAGGGTTTGGAGAGTAGGAGCTTTCCTGATTACTTTACGTCGCTCAAAATTAGTGATATCAACACGTTAAAAACACTCATGCAGTAGTGTAGCTAGAAGTGGAAATCCCGGTGGGTCCCAAGTTATGGTGGGCACAGGGCAATCACATTAGCTGGAGTCATTGTCTGAGATACCACAGGCACACAGGGAGCACCTGCAGACACCTGCTGGCTCTCTTGTCCACAGAGGTAGGATCACACTAGCCCTGCCCCTCATGGAGGATTTATGCAATGATCAATGCACCTATCCAGGCAAGCTGCATGCTCTTTGCAGGCACTGAGGGTCTGCAGAGGAAGGTACAGAAATTCAGGACCTCTCATGTCAAGGACTGTGAGATGTGGGCCCCATGGTGCCTGCTCCAGGGTGCTTCTGGTTTCTCAGCCCAAGCCAAAACAGCTTCCTGGGTATCCCCACCCTGCCCTCAGCATGGATCCATGCAGCACCCCGATTACCTGCACCCCAGGGCTGCCTGGCGACAGCCTCGCCCCAGGTAGTGGACGCCACTCTGCTGCTGGCATTGCAGAGGCTTGGAGGTGATAGCGTTGCTCATATTCTGGCTCAGGTTCCCACAACAGCAGCTGGACTCAAGCGGCAGCATGTGGCTTGGCTTCACAGGCCACAGACTGACCAGACTCAGCATAGCTGGCGCAGGAACTTCCCAGGAAGAAGGCTGCGGTGCTCCACACATAGCAGCCCAACATATAGCAGAGGTGAGGCTGCTCCAGGGCACGTGCCTTGTGCCAGCCCCTGTCCTCAAGCCCCCTCCTGTCTTAAATGCTGTGGGCCAGCAGGAATGAGTGGGAGCCAGGTTTTATTCCAGTCACAGCGGTTTCTCCTGGGAGGAATCAACAGCTGTGACAGCAGCCTTGGTGCAGGTTCAAACAGGCTCTGATTTGAGTAGGCCTCAGTGCTAGATGGGGGGTCCATGGCCCACATAGGCCCACGCGTGGCTACACCCCTGCCACTCAGTCCTCTTATTTTCCGGATAAAAATGCTTGAAGAGAGGAACTTACAATATCTGGAGAACACTGCTCTTCGCGCTGCGGGAAATAGATTGTTCAGTCAGTGAAGCGTGGGTCTTCCTCTGTGGTAGGTCTGCTAAGCTGTTCAACAAGTCATTATTTAGCCTTTTTTTTAATATCTACTAGGTACAACATATTTCTCATGTAGATTAAAAGGAAGTTGGAGAAAGACTAAACATCAGGTTTTCTTGACAGCTGAAACATTGTGCCATTAGCAGCATCTAAATAAATAATAGAAATTGGAGATGCAATATTGCTACTGACTCCTGGAAATGTCCTAAATTGGGGCAAGTGGGAAAAAAACAACATGAAAACACAGCAAAAGTAAAGATGACGAAACAACTCAAGGTAGATGTGAAATTCACTAAAAATAAACATCCAGTTGCTGTGGCACCAAAGGCAGATCTTTATTTGCTGACAGCATCTCTCCTTTAGGGAGAGTGTTCTGCTGCATATTTATTTTCACTAGGCCTGTGTTGTACTACTGGGACACGGAAGCTTCCGTTTTCAGAGCTTTCACCTCACAGAGATGTGTCGCTATAAAGTACCAAAATAGCCCTAATGCAAAACATTTTTTTAACTGAAATCCATTTTCTAAGACGTGTATTATGAATAATTAATTGTGCATGCTGGTCTCGCTCTCTCCCTCTCTCTTGCTTCCACACGCTCCTGATAAGCTTATGTCAGAGCACTGACCACCCATACGGCAACCACCCTGTTCATTGCAACAGGGCTAGCAGTTAACTGTTACAATTGGAATCTGAGGTTTAGGGAAGGACAAGTCAGAGGAGTTTCAAATCTAGGCCCACACTGAGTTTGATCTGAGAGGAACATTACAGATGTTTGCTGTTTCAGTCCAGGCTGCAGTAGAAAATAATACAACAATCCCCCTCAGACAGTACCTTCAATAGCCTGATGAAAAGCCTGAAGCTCTCAGCTGGCAGAGAAACTAAATTACATCTCAGACATAGAAATCAGGGTTGAGGTCATCAGTGGAGCTGTGTAAGGAAACTTGGATTACAATGGCTACAACTACAATACCTCAGAATAAATCAATATGTTTCGTGGCAAGCTCTTAATCTTTATATGTACAAACAAACAGATACACAATTAAGAAGGGGGGCAAGGGGGAAGAAGGAATATTGTTAGCAGGCAATTGTATTCATAAATGTTTCACAGATAACATCTAATTAAGTGATTCAGTGCAATTGTAATCAAACTAAATTCAACCAGGAAATGTCCTACTTAGTTATGAATCTGTAGTCAACGGTCACACTGGGTTTCTCCTGTCATGCATTGCATTAAAATGCACACTTCTGTTTAAGTGGGACAAGACACATTACATCTCAGGGCATCATCCCTAAGGTAGTGTTTAGTTATCAATTAAAACAAAAGTATTATAAGTTTATCTATCATTGAGATATATTAAGTCAGCAAGGAAAAGAGGGGAAAGTATGCTAATTATGCATGGGCTAATATATTAAAAGCATCTGTTTGCTTGTTAAAGTCAATGGTATTTTCAAATCCAGAAAAGGAAATTAACAGATTGTAGAAAGAAATCAATTGGAAAAGAACTTAACACAATATTTTTTATGATCATGGCAAATTGATGGTCACAGTTTAAATAGCCCAATTATTGACATATTTTCTCTATACACGAACATGCTTCTGTGAAGAAGACACCACTGGAAGAAAGATGGTAAATGCAAATGGATCTATCAAAACTTTTTGTTTGAGAAATAAAATTAATTGTCCATTATTACCACTAAAGCACCAACACAGGACTTCTCAAGCTGTTCTTCCCCAGAGTGCCTCTGTGAAGCAGCCTGCATGCTGTGTGGGAAGGACATATGTCACATCATGGCCAGCATTTTAGTATGCAGTTGGCAAGACAAAACCCGAAGAAAGAGAAGTTGAGAGGCTAACAAAAGGAAAGTGATTGGGGAAGAGAGACTGGGAACAAAGAGACAGAAAGACTCTGGGGAAAAAAGAGATGGGGATTTGGGAAGCGCAATGGAACAGAAAAGGGGACAGAGGGAAAGAAACAATAAATAAGAAAGCTGAAAGAAATCCAAAAGGAGGGAGAGAGAGAGAGAGAGAGAAATTGTATAGCAATGGAAGAGAAGAAAGAGTAATGAAACCATTGAATGAGAGTACAAGAAAGCAAATGACTGATATGGAAGGAATGATAGAAAGAGAAAGCAAATATATCTGTAAGGTTAAAAAAAACTGTAGGGACCAAGGTGTGGGCAGTCATGCACAATGTAGATAAATCTCTGATAATTTTCATATGACTTTACATTGTGCCTCTTCATATAACCTTGTGGTGGGTCTACCCACGTGTGACCTCTGTTTTCACGGGACTTTGTATCAAAGCCTTATTTAGAAACTTTGCATTGCCCTTGGTATAATATTATAGCCCCTAAGGATAGAATAAGATAGAAGAAAAATGTCTTTTTGCTAGCAGTAGAACAAGAGCTCTCCGCCCCCCACTCTTAATCAATTGCCCTGTTGAATAAATGAGGTGTGAATGAGGAAGGCATGGAAGGCAGCACCTCCAGACAGCCTCAACTGTTGGAGAGGGGCTGGGAGCCAGACCCAAAAACAATAAAACGTGTCAAGTGGGCTCCTTAAAGACAAGCAGACATACTGACGGCCTCGGGGGTTAGAAGCAAGCACCTTCTTTTGAAAACACCCTCTTTGCAGCATTGGGACAACACTCAAAAGAAAGCAGCACAAAGGACCAATGGACACAGACACAGAGTTTGAATCTGGTATAGATTTGCATAAGAGGAAAGCTGCTATAAAAGTGAGGTGTCTTGCAGAGGACCCCGGGTCTCGTCTTGTCAACATGGGAGCATCGATCCGGATCGGCAGAAGCCCGGCTCCACCCCCTCCCCCATCTAACTCACCTGGCCAGTGAAGTTAAGGGGAGCAACTAATTGGTAACAACAAGACGGAGTGGATTTGTGTGTGTGTGTGAGTGTAAGTGTAATATATATTATATGCATATAATACAGTGTTAATGAATACATGTATTACTAATAAATGTGGCGTTTTGTCTTATTCCCCCTGAAAAGATCCTGTGCAGTACTTTAAGTACAACATTTTGGTGGAGAATGCGAAAGGGGGAGCAAGCATAGAATCCACAGTTATTATAAAACTGGTGTGCACACCGCCAGCTTTAGCAAGCCTGGCACTATAGGAAAAAGAGCGTAAACTTTCAGTTAATTAACCAAACTCTGAAGGATATAGGAGTTTAGGTTTAAATTGTGTTTCTCACTGTGATCCGGGGAAGGATCTAACCAAACTCTGAAGGATATAGGAGTTTAGGTTTCAATTGTGTTGTAGAGGTACATACACCCTCAGCCATAGGAAGGCTGAGCTAAAGAGGAGAACTTAGTGTTTCTCACTCTGATCCGGGGAAGGATCTAATCCGGGGAAGGATTTGTATAATTGGTGTATGAACCCTCGGTGGTAGCAGACCAAGTAATACAGAGGGAAGCTTAGCGTCTCTCCCTCTGGCCCAGAGTGGGTTAAAAACATAAGATGCAAATCTTGTTCTGTTAAACCAAACTCTGAAGGATATAGGAGTTTGGGCAGTGTAGTGTGGTTTATGTTTGTTTGTTTTTTTGTAAGTAATATTCTGGTAATTTCACAATTTTGAAGAAAATGTTTAAGGAATGGGACCAGGAAGGGTGGGGGCTAGTTGGAAAGCCCACCCTCCTTGCTAAATTGGTAGTGAAACAAGGCTTGTGCCCATGGAAAGAAACTGTTTATTGAAAAAAGCAGGATCGGGCCCAGGCAAGCAATAGATAAAGAAACTGAAAAACAGGTTGGGTACAGAGAGTTAAAACAGCACTCTCAAATCTTACAGCAGCAGTAACATCAGGAGAAGAAACATTTGAGACCCCAGAAGGGGGCAGACCTTTGGGACCCCTATGGAGATTGGGAAGGGGGATATTTGGGATATTTGGGTAAATTCCTCCTCCCAGAGCCAAAATGCCATTAAAACAGTTAACAACAGTGCCTGCTTCTGCCTCAGATCTCCAGGCTATGGCAAAATGGCTGAAGATTTTAAAACAGAATTTTTTTTCTAGATAAAGTGTTAACGCCCTTTTACTGAGAGAAAGGGAGGATTTACACTCACAAGAAATGCACCACTTAATTAGCATTTGTGCAGCCCCAAGTACCAAACACACTGTGGCAGAGACCAAGCAGGTTCTGCCATGGTAAAAGCACTGTGCTAATTTGTTTCCAAGCTTCTATCTTTCAGGCTCTGAACCAGAACATCAAAAGAGCTGGTACCAGCTGAAGAGTTATAAAATACAATGGTTATAGTGTCATGACGAAGTCTGTGTTCAGTGTTGTGTGTTGCATGTTCTGTGTCTGTCTCTAGTGGTGTCCTGTGCTAGCACTGGGTCCAGAAAAAGAGGAAATACTACACTAGACAGGGCAAATGTCTTTTCCTCTCTCTACTTCCCCCATCTCCATCCAACTTATCAATCACCACTTGTCTCCAAGAGACTTTGGTCCCCAGTGCATCAGGGTTGTTTTGTTTTGTCAGGTTCTCTAATAATCATTTTGTTGTTAATTTTTGTTCTTGATACATTTGTATTGTTAGTTACATTTGCTTGTATTATTATTCATTCCACACTTTCCTCTATGCACTCTGGTTCTATTTCCCCAAGCTCTGAAGGGTAGTTCTTGGGCCCCCATAACCTGTAAGACCTTGGCCCATAATTGTATGGCCCCATCTTTCAGGTCCCCAGAAACCTCTGAAAACAACTGTTAAAAATAGGAAATTCTACAACATTTTAGCAACTGAATGTTAGTTTAAGTCCAAATCAGCTTAACCTTGCATAACAACTGTGGTACTCCTACAAAATCTTATCTGTTGTGTGTGCTTAAGAAGGTCCTGACCTCAGTGACTTTTATTGTTTGATGGCTATTGCAGCATCAAACTTGGGCCTCATTTTGTTTGTTAATGTACCCAATTATTGTAATGGTAATGGTTTTGTTGTATTTCCAATTATTATAATTATAATTGTTAGCATTTGTGTTTATGTTATATCTGGTGTTTAGTCAATTGTAATGGTTTTAGTTATATTCACCTGGTTATAATTGTTTGGTTTGTTTGCAACAAATACAAAAGATTTATATGGTGACCACTCAAGAATTGTTCTTGAGAGGTCAAAAGGGGGACAATGTAGATAAATCTCTGATAATTTTCATATGACTTTACATTGTGCCTCTTCATATAACCTTGTGGTGGGTCTACCCACGTGTGACCTCTGTTTTCACGGGACTTTGTATCAAAGCCTTATTTAGAAACTTTGCATTGCCCTTGGTATAATATTATAGCCCCTAAGGATAGAATAAGATAGAAGAAAAATGTCTTTTTGCTAGCAGTAGAACAAGAGCTCTCCGCCCCCCACTCTTAATCAATTGCCCTGTTGAATAAATGAGGTGTGAATGAGGAAGGCATGGAAGGCAGCACCTCCAGACAGCCTCAACTGTTGGAGAGGGGCTGGGAGCCAGACCCAAAAACAATAAAACGTGTCAAGTGGGCTCCTTAAAGACAAGCAGACATACTGACGGCCTCGGGGGTTAGAAGCAAGCACCTTCTTTTGAAAACACCCTCTTTGCAGCATTGGGACAACACTCAAAAGAAAGCAGCACAAAGGACCAATGGACACAGACACAGAGTTTGAATCTGGTATAGATTTGCATAAGAGGAAAGCTGCTATAAAAGTGAGGTGTCTTGCAGAGGACCCCGGGTCTCGTCTTGTCAACATGGGAGCATCGATCCGGATCGGCAGAAGCCCGGCTCCACCCCCTCCCCCATCTAACTCACCTGGCCAGTGAAGTTAAGGGGAGCAACTAATTGGTAACAACAAGACGGAGTGGATTTGTGTGTGTGTGTGAGTGTAAGTGTAATATATATTATATGCATATAATACAGTGTTAATGAATACATGTATTACTAATAAATGTGGCGTTTTGTCTTATTCCCCCTGAAAAGATCCTGTGCAGTACTTTAAGTACAACAATAATGGTCAGAGTCAGGGACCTGGAACCAGAGCCAGGGTCAGTCAGGTGCCAAGCCAAAGGTCACAGCCAGAAACTGGAGTCAAGCCAGAAGCAGGGACTTGGAGCAAGACAGGAAAGCAGGAACCAGGAACAGATGGGGGTTTGGGAGAAAGAGGGAAGAAATAGGCTGGAAGGTAGACAAGGTCCATAGCAGCAGCCATCCAGAGATTCACCTACCTGATCGGACAACTTCCTGTGCCTCTTTCTGGTGTAAGTAGTGCATCTCAGTCAATTGGTGGGGCTGGCCATCTCCCCCAATCAGGAGTTCATGGGTGGGGTCCTTTCTGAGCTAGAACTTTGCTAGCCCCATACTCTGGGCCAAGCGAGCTTCTTCGGGAATGGCCATGGTCTGAGGACTGGGGGGATTGGTTTTGAGGTTTGTGATCCCTCACAGAGCCTGTTCGGGTTTTTAATTCATCTGGACTTTTCCTGGATTCATCAGGCATCAAATTTTAGGTCTTTAATTGTATCAGATAATAAATATAAATCTGGATAATGTGTCATGAAAATAGATGGTCCGCAATGAGAAGAAGGAATAATTACCTCCCACTGCAATGTTACAGTCAGTCCTGGGGAGGAGAAAAGAGAAAGAAATGGGAAAGCCTCCTGGACAGGACCTTTTTATGTAAACAAGCAAGAGACATTCCCACTGGAAGAAAGGGCCACTTGAACTTGGAACAGTAGCTATCCTAGCTAGGTACAATATTTCATTACTTCATAGAACTACAGGCCAAGAACAAATTTTTCACTTCCACCTGAAGTGCAGTGTTCTTCAAATTAATGTGGCTCCTTTGGACGCCAACTTTTTAGCTTTGTAATTGATTTCCCAGATTTTATCCATTATGGCTTAAATAGCAAAGTAAGCCGACATACCCATTTTGACACTGGCAAGGTGGGTGAGAGATGACGCCTGTAGGCATCTCAAGACTTGCCATTGTTATGCAGTCTATCATCTGATAAGAATTACTTCAGCGATGTTGACATCCCCTGGACATATCCCCTAACCCTAATATTGCTTTAATTTGAACCCTCTAAGTATTTTTGCATGGCTGAGTCTTAAAACCCCATCCCCAGTATTTAGAGATATTCACATCACATCAACAACTTGGAAAAGGAATCCAAAAGCCATTTGCCTGTTGTGTATGTAAATACGATCAGGACTAAATCTTCCCCCTGCCCCCGCTTTTGTGTTTGATGCTCTTACCATTCCAGGAAATGCCATTTTGTTATAACTGATATCAGTCCATGTTCCCTTTGCACTTGTGTCATCACTCACGTACCCTGCTAGATGTCTGACATCTGCTGATGAGTTTGGCAAAATAATATACTGGTCCAGCAATTTTAAATTGAGGACAGGTGTTATGCAGAAGAAAACAGTTTACTTTTACCAGGGATAATCAATTATGCGACAGCTATCTTATTATTACATTAGTGTTATTCTTTACTTCCCTCCCCTGCCCAATTGCATTATAACCAGTCGAAGGAAATAGTGAGCCTCAATCTATTTTTACTTTGTTCACAATAAATTGTCATTGCTTTACGTATTTTTGCTTTGAGAACTTTAATAAAAATTTGTTAAGACTGGAGATGGATCTGAACACCACTGAAAATACTCTGAACACATACTTCAGGGTAGGGAATCTCTGAATCTGGTTCTGAGCTTTATTGCAGAAAACCTTCTATACTCAAGAGCTGAGTTCAGGTTTCTGTGTTCCCCTTGCAATAGTTGCTGACATAATTAATACCTTAAAAACATGTCTGTTTTTAAGGTATTAATTATGTCCTTACATTTTGCTAGCTGTTCATGATATTATGTTTTGGCAGAAAAAGTAGCCGAAGTCTGGAGGAATTGTGTGTTTGTAATATTCGTCTATGCTCTGAAGACTGGCTCCTACTCTCATTTACATCTGTAAGAGTGTGATGGGATGCCTACCCCACACAGGCATAGAAGGAGCAATGGAGGTGAGTTCTCTGAGCAACCCAGAGCAGCTGTGGGAAGCACAGCGGATCAGGGAGGAATTGCAGGGAGCAACCAATCCTGGCCCAGCAAGCTCAGATAAAAGGGAGCTGCAGGGCAGAGTAGGAGCAATTGCTGCTGAGAGCTCAAGGACAGAGGTCTGTGTCCCTGGAAGGCTGAGAGAACTGTAAGCACCTTGAACAGAGCAGCTGCTGGTAGGGACCGGGGGAGCAAGAGGGCACTCCTGGTTGGCTGTGGGGCTGAATGCCCTGAGGTGAGGGCAAAGAGGGTACTGGGGCTGTGGAGAAGGAGCCCAGGGAAATATAGCAGAATTGACAGAAGTTAAAGAGATTCAGCAGGAGGCTGCTATTTATAGGGTCCCTGGGTTGGGACCCAGAGTAGTGGGCAGGCCTGGGTCCTCCCACTTACCACTGGGGAAGTGTCTGGACAATAGGACCATGATACACCCTCCCAGAAGGCGGAAACATGGATGGTGACCTAGGTGGAGGGCTGAGTTGTGAATAGGATGCTGCAGTTCCGGAAGCTGAGAGAGGGACGTAGGCGGAAGTGGGGATGGAGTGACAGTGTGCAAATGGGGGCGTCGGCCTTGAGCAAACTGTGGATGGGGGTGTCACCCTCGAGCTAATCCCCAGAGTGACCAGGATGTGGCGCAGGTCTGGCGGTGAAGGCTGTACCCTGTGACAAAGTTTTGCCATTAGTGTGGATCAGAACAGGAATGGATCCTTATTCTGTTTCAGCCCAGTCCTATGAGGCACTGAATACCCTCAACTCCATCTGACTTCAGTGTGTGTTGAGAACACTCAGCATCTCTGCTCGCATTTCTGTCCTGCCTCTCTTGAGTCAATCCCACCCACATCCCTGCCCCAACCCCCCGCTGCCCAAATAGTTCAAATCCTTGTGTGCCTGGGTTCTGGGCAGGAACATGTGCCTGTGGTTTGATTTGAAGACTGCTAATGTTTCTTACATTAACCTGAATGAAGGGTGGTGTAGTAGTTCCGGGGTGGGGCTCGTCCCTTCCTGGGGCGCCTGGGAGCCAGGCCGCCCCGCTACAAAGCTAATAACAGTTCAGGGCTCAGACCCTTAGGCAGGGGCTGAGCACGCAATTAACAGTTCAGAGCTCAGGCCCTTAGGCAGGGGCTGAGCACACAATTAACAGTTCAGGGCTCAGGCCCTTAGGCAGGGAGTGAGCACCCAAGTAACAGTCCCGGCCCTGGGTCAGGGCGGGGCAGCAAACCAATAGTCAATCAGAGGCCCAGGCCCCTTGGACAAGGAGGAGGAGAGACTGCCACCCGGTGCGGGGTGGCAGGAGGGAACACAGGCCCACCCACTCCACTGTGTTCCAGCCCAGGGCCCTATCCGCAGCAGTCCGTCTGCCGCGCAGTTAGTGGGGATCCTGACCGCAACACACTGACATGGGTTTGGGGTCTGCTATCCCCGGGCCACTTCCCATCTCCTCCTCCATGGGTACCTGTTCCTCCTGAGTTTCGTCTGCCGTGTCCCAGATCATGGGCTCCTCCAGGTTCCGAGCACCAGGTAGGTTTGTTGCTCCCTCTGGGCCCTCGGCGGGGGGAAGCTCAGACCGCTCCTCAGGATACCGGGCCCTCGGCAGGCTCGGCCAGTCCTCCTCAGGATACCAGGCTCTCGGCAGGCAGCAGTGGCTCCGCCCACTCTGGCGGCTGTTCTGGCTCGTCCCTTCCTGGGGCGCCTGGGAGCCAGGCCGCCCCGCTACAGGTGGCTACTATACTTACCGGTTTCAATGAGGTTTAACCAAACCTTTAACAGTACAATAAAGTCTTCATTCACTGCAGTCTGGTTCCTTTCTCTTTCCCCAGAGAAGCCCACAAGATAGTCAGAGGATAGTAGTGGCAGAGCAATTTATCTTTAAAGGGCAAAATATAAGGACATTTTTCCAAAATGGGTGATGCTGAAGTTAGCCAGCTACTATATTTGATTTGTTTATGTATAATCAGGGCCGGCTCCAGGCACCAGCTTAACAAGCAGGTGCTTGGGGTGGCCAAGGGAGAGGGGCGGCACCTGCAGCAGTTCAGGGGCGGCAGGCCCCTCACTCCCTCTAAGAGCGAAGGACCTGCTGCCGAACTGCCGCCGCTGATTGCGGCTTTTTTTTTTTTATTATTCCAATTGCCGCCGCCGATCGCAGCTTTTCTTTTTTTTTTGCTTGGGGCGGCAGAAATGCTGGAGCCGGCCCTGTGTATAATTCAACCTTCCTATTTTCTGTTACTCACCAAAATAAGCACATTCCAAAGCATATGCTGTATTGTAAGTTTGCAGTGTTGTTATAGTCACGCTGGGCCCAGGGTATTAAAGAGACAAGGTGGGTGAGGTCATATCTTTTATTGGGCCAACTTTTGTTGGTGAGAGACAAGCTTTCAAGCTACTCAGTGCCCAGACCTGAAGAAGAGCTCTGTGTAGCTTGAGAGCTAGTCTCTTTCACCAACAGAAGTTGGGCCAATAAAAGATATTACGTTACCCACCTTGCCAGCATTTTAAATGTATCACATGGCCACTGAAAAATAACCAAGACCCTGATCCTTAACACTGCTCCACTTGGTTGGACCATATGCAAACCAGTGAAGTCAAGAAAGCTCCATACAAGCACAGGCATCTGGGGTTTCATTTCCTGATCCTGCAAGTCATTCCTCAAACTAAGTGGTCCATAGTCATGTCCCTCTGACCTCCATGGACCACTAACATGAGTAAGAATTCCCCAAGTGAGTCAGGGCTTGCAGGACCGGACCTTATGGAAAACTCAATCATCATGAACTTTGAATACTTTTAAACAATATTTCTCTGTGGGGGAATAAAAAGTTTCACAATCAGCAGAAATATTCCCACACTTGGCCCAGTCTTTGGTCTCTCATTTTTCTTTATAAGGCATAACGTTCACTTCTCCCAAGACTGCTCTCTTTAGAAATATAACACATTTTTGGAAAGGGAAAAAGGAAATAAGGTAGCTAAAGGAATGGTAATCTGTCTGTGGTGTTACAGTAAATGTCGCAGTTCTCTCCTGTTGGCACCATTTTATTTGAGCTGTGGGAATACAACCAACCAATAGCTTCTGAAACATCAACCAATATGAGCCCATAAAAAAATCCATCTGTGAACATGGACTCAATCAGTGCTACTGTAGTCAAAAAGATGGATTTTCTCATGCTTAGAAAGAGAGTGTCAGACTGACAAACCCAAAAATTAGGTTTGCCAAAGAGAAAACCTCAAATCAATTAAAATGTTTCTATTGGAATTTCAAACAAATCTCAAGAAAACAGCTTCCTGCTTAGATGGAAACACTCCTAGGCAGTGTTTGTGGTGCAAACATGGCACCATCCTAGCACTGAGGAAGAAGGAACCTTTGTTTGCAGCAGGCATTTTGTATACGTAAGGCCCAGTTGCTAATAATGGTATCCTCATCCAGGACTGATTCATGAAAAATGTCATGAGACTTGGATGGATGGTTCCTGTGGTCCCTTATTACTCCTAGACAAAGAATTGGCGCAACATGAGCTTAAATAGTGTAAGGTTAGGGATGCTTAGTTGCTCTGTTGTTTGTGTCTGACTTCAAATGTAAGGGTGGTGGTGTTGCGCAGGCCACTAGTGCTGTGCATAAACCCCAGCCTGGCAGTGACAGAGTTAAGGGGAGATGGAAAGTCCCAGTCAGTGCATTATGGCTCCTGGAGGGGAGACAGGTACGTAAGGTTATGATTACACTGCAGCGGAGAGCATGCCTCCCTGCCTGGGTAGACAGACTCGTGCTAGCCCATTAAAAATATCAGTGTGGACATTGCACAGGCAGCAGCATAGGCTAGCCGCCCCAGTACAAGCCCAGAGTCCATACTCAGGTGGCTAGACCTTGCCATGGCCTATGCTGCAATGTCCCCAGTGTTATTTTAAGCTTGAACTGAGCTTGCATGTGTCTGTCTACCAGGACTGGGCGTGGGAGGCACACTTCCAGCTGCAGTGTTGACATTCCGCAAGGGATAGACTCGGCTGAGGGGAACTGGACTGGGTGACTCGTATAAAGTAAGGACTGCAGGGCCAATAGGGGAGGACTGAGAGGGAAGAGCTGGAGTAGGGAGCTTATACCCGGGGAGTGGGGCTGAGGGGAAAGGGCAACAGGGAAGAGGTTCCCGACAACTGCCAGAGAGGCCAGGAACTGCCAGGAAGAGGCTCCGCAGCAACAGATCAGCCAGAAGCTGCACAAAGAGTCAGACTTACAAAGAGCGAGACAACAGGAAGATGGAGTCCTGGGAAAAGCACCTGTGGACAGGCAGCGGTAAGAACTGGAAGCAGACCAGGGAAGCAGCAAGGGCTTAAAAAGAACAGGTCTTAGCTGCTTAAACACAGGATCCCTAGGCTGGGACCCAGAGGAGAGGGTGAGGCTGGATTTCCCTGCTATCCCCAGAAATGAGGATAGGAAATCCTCTCCAGTTCCCCTCAGCCGAGTCTATCCCTTGCGGAAGGACAACACAGCTGAGGCTGGGGCTGATGACCCAATACAGGGTCACAGGACTTTTGGCCTCTGAGACTCTTTACTACCCCAGAAGGGGTGAGATTACGAATGACCTGGGCTAGAGTTATGAGAAGAGACTGACTGCCACAGTGCCAAACAGCTATCTGGTGCGGGAAACTGAGGTAGAGACACTGTAACTCCATGCCCATTTGCAAGGACACGTGCTGGCCAGTGCATTCACTCTGTTACAACACCCCATTCCACCACAGAATTCCTATGCGAGTTGTCAGAGCTTTTGACTAGCCTGCCATGGGAAACATGTTCTTTAGTATCTCAGTTCCCTCTCAGAGAGAATTTTGGGGGACATTTTCTTTCTGGTAGGTTAGTCCAATGTGTAGCCCAGCGCATGTGCTTGTGCATCCCAGAATTCAGTGTGTGTTGGTCTAAATGAGGTTCATAGTTATGATGCACAATTATAAACATTTCTTAAAAGTTGGACAGTCCAGAGTCAACTAACATAATGGGGGAAATCAATATATTCAACTATTACTTTATTGAAGTAAGCCAAGCAAAATGCAACTTAATCACAGAGTCCAATCTATTTCCTGCTCACCCTGCTGTGGGTTTTATTTTATTTATTTTTTTCATTTTAGCATAGCACAATCAGTGAACAACCAGTGTAAAAGTAAGAATCATCTTGCAGCTACTAGCTTTTGGTTGCAGCCTTTCCCCCATCTACATATTGTCTAGTTAGACTGTAAGCTAAGTGTCCACCGCATTGTGGGCACAATATAAACAACAATTGTTAGTAACAATTGCATGCAGACTTCTCTGTAATATAGCAGCCTACCAGATATATAGTCACTGTGCCTGGGGTTTGCAACAGCTTCCCCAGGAGTGTTTTTTTTCCCACCACTGTGAGGCAAGTTTCCCAGACCTAAGACTTCACATATATTATGTATATTTAGCCACATCCTGGTTCCCTAAGCAGGTGTTACATCTGCACCTCCTGGCTTCTGCAGTGAGTCTTAGGAACCAAGCACTGATCCTTTAATGTGTTGTGCCTGAAGAGATGCTTGTGTTTGCCCCGGGCCCCATTGAAATCAATTGGGGTCTGCAATCAGAACATCTTCCTGCTTGCATCTCATTGCAGGATTGGAATTGCAATATTAAATAGTGACTGTCACACAATAATCGCTTGCTTTTTAGACAACTAGTTCTTAACAATGTGGTGGAATTACTCTTATGCTATTTTACTCAATGGAGCTCAATTATATTTCAAGTTCAACCCATCAGAGATTGAAAAGCAAAACCACAATTCAGTCAAAATGTGTTGCATATACTTTGCTGGCAGTAATGTTGTATCATGGGCCAGATTCCCTGTTGCCTCGCATGTTGTGTAGTCACTCATGCCAGTGCAAGTTGGGTAAAAATTGTTAAACTCAACAAAGGCACTGGTGTCAATGACTACACAAGGTGCCAGGCAACAGAGAACCTGGCTGTATCCATTTTATGCATTGATGAACATAACACTAAAACTGAAATTGATTTTTTTATGTCTTAAGAGAACATTTTGGGTTTTATAGAATCCACACTATGCCAAGACACCTTTATAACCAGTCACAAGGGCTGACTCTGTACAACCTCACTCATGTGAGTAATTCTTATGCAAATCCATGGTCCATCGAAATCAGTACGACAACTCATTTGAGTAAGAGTTTGCAGGATCAAGCCTTTGGTGGTCATTGTCAGTTTCCTTTGGAAGTAAAATAAGTATTCATTCATTCAGTGTTACTCTGTACTGCTAATGAGATTGATATCGGTTTGGAGTGCTGCTTGAAGCTTGAATAACAACAGTTAAGTGCATCTAAAACTATTGTGTTATATACCTAAAGAAGCAATAATTAGTAGTATTTACATTTTACCTTCTGTGCTCCCTTGCTTAAGCACTCTTTCTCTCTGCTTTCTTATGAGTCATGTCTGACTATTCTACCAGGCAATAAATAATGAGGGGAAATACAGCGAATATCAAGAAATCTGTATTGTGAAAATTCCTCTTGTAATTGCAGTCAGATTTACTGGATGCAAGATGAGGCCATCCTGTCGCTCTGGATTTTGATCTCTTTGAACATTGGCGATTAGAAGCAGACATGTCAGATCATCTGATAAATCCCACTTGATCTCTTCTGAGTTAGTGTTTTGACCCACTGAGATCTGCGTCACAAACTAGGAACTCTTCAACTCTGTGACATCCCCTCTCCCCCTCCCCCACTCCAGGGATAAAGATGATGAATTATAAGAGGATTTTAGAATCACTGTTGATACCTGACCATGTGCTGCACAGGGCTTGTCCCTATTCCCTATGAGCCAAATGCAGGCTGCATGTGAAAACTCAGTGCAGTAAGGATAGTGGCCCATCTCTTGTGGAAACTCACATCCAGCTAGGAGATATCCTGCCATGGCAAGGCAAGTTGTCTCTGTGTCCCAGGGACTAACTGGCAGAGGACACAGGGGGTGCACAGGGTTGTACTGGGATCCCCTGGGTCAGATATCTACCTAATAGTTCATCGAAGGGTGGCATGTGAAGTCTCTACTGAGAGCCAGTAGCCCACGGGCCGTAGGTGCTGGAACTCTAGGTGCTGGGGGGTGCTGCCACACTCTCTGGCTTGAAGTGGTTTCCATTATATACAGGGTTTACAGTTTTGTTCAATGGCTCTCAGCACCCCTACTATAAAAATTGTTCCAGTACCCCTGCCACTGGCCATCATAATCATTTTGAAATGTATGTGCAGATGATATGTAAGGAGTTATGTATCTGTACTGAAAGTTATGCTCTTTAGTCTTGGAGTTCAGGCAGTGGCATACCTTGGAAATGAAAGTATGCTTTCACACAGGAGGTAACTGACAGCTATGTCCCTGTCTGGCCATTTGTGTACTGTATGCTGCAAACTGTATGCCTATTTGATACAGAGCCAGGTGTGAATTGAGAGACCATGAAATCTACAAGAGAGGAAATCTACAGGATGAAACAAACAGCAGGGGATGTCCTGTTTTTGAACAAAGACAAAGGATTGTTCTTGTATATCTTGGAGTGGAAATAGATACACTAAATCCTTCACTGTGGAAGCAAACTGACAGCATCTGTGTCTTATGAGAGACAGATCACAGCCTGACTGGCTGTACAGTGCTGCAGGGATTTGGGATGAGCAATATTTTATTAGACATGAGAGCATCTTGTTAATTAAGTCTAGGCTATAGAATGCGTGTTATAATTTTATATGTATCCATTTGTTTCCAATACTTCTATTTGCTACTGTTTGGAACCTCTATGCTTTGTTAAATAAACTCATATTTGATTTCACTATAAACAAATATAAGCACTTTGTGGTAAGTGGAGCAGTGATCTGAGGTGAAACAGATAAGCTGGGGTTGTCTGTTTCTTTGGAAGCAGTTGGACAGTGAATACTGAGAGGGTCCAGGGGAATGGAGGCTGGACACTCCAGGGACAAGTTTGGAGGGGTTGGGCGTTGGAGTGTGCCTATCACTAACCTGCAGAGTGACAGTGGGGCTTGCAAGATGTAGAGGTGAGTGTCACATTCCAGGATGCGATCTAGAGCAGTGAGGGGTTGTGCCACCACCTGCCCTGCAACCCTGGGTGCCTCACAATGATTTGCTGCTGTAGCTCCCAACCTGGGCTGCTCCCAAACAGCATACAGGTCACACACTGAGGGTATGTTTACACTAGGAAATTAGGTCGAATTTATAGAAGTCGATCTTTAGAAAGCGATTTTATACAGTTGATCGTGTATGTCCCCACTAAGCGTAGTAGGTCGGCAGAGTGCATCCTCAATACCGTGGCTAGCATAAACTTTCGGAGCATTGCACTGTGGGTAGCTATCCCACAGTTCCTGCAGTCTCCACCACCCATTGGAATTCTAGGTTAAGTTCCCAATGCCTGATGGGGCAAAAACATTGTCGCGGGTGGTTTTGGGTACATGTCGTCAGTCGCCCCTCCCTCCGTGAAAGCAATGGCAGACAATCGTTTCGCGCCTTTTTTCCGTGCAGATGCCATACCACGGCAAGCATAGAGCCCGCTCAGCTCAGCTCACCGTCACCCCTGCTGTTGTGTCCTGGGTGCTGCTGGCAGCAGACGGTGCAGTAGGTCTGCAAACAATCATCATCCACCACTTCCGCTGCTACTCTGCTCTCCTGCTGTTGTAAACGAGCTCAGTCTCAATAGAGTAAATGAGCTCAGTCATCCACTGCTTCTGCTGCAACTCAGCTCTCCTGGTGCCATGAATCCACTCACAAGTCCTCTCATCGCTCAGTATAAATATCTATTCTCGTGGCATCCGTCATCATCCACCGCTTCTGCTGCAACTCTGCTCTCCTGCATATGCCATACCACAGCAAGCATGGAGCCCGCTCAGCTCACCGCTGCTGTTGTGAGCATTATAAACACCTCGCGCATTATCCTGCAGTATGTGCAGAACCAGAACCTGCAAAAGCAGGCGAGGAGGTGACGACAGCGCGATCACGATAGTGATGAGGACATGGACACAGACTTCTCTCAAAGCACGGGCCCTGGCAATTTGGACATCATGGTGGTAAGGGGCAGGTTCATGCTGTGGAACGCCGATTCTGGGCCCAGGAAACAAGGTCTGGGATAGCAGCAAAGAGTCCTGTGGCACCTTATAGACTAACAGACATATTGGAGCATGAGTTTTCGTGGGTGAATACCCACTTCATCGGATGCATCCAATACGTCTGCTAGTCTATAAGGTGCCACAGGACTCTTTGCTGCTTTTACAGATCCAGACTAACACGGCTACCCCTCTGATACTTAAGGTCTGGGATGGTTCCCAGTGGCTGCGAAACTTTCACATGCATAAGGGCACTTTCATGGAACTTTGTGACATGCTTTCCCCTGCCCTGAAGCACAAGAATACCAAGATGAGAGCAGCCCTCACAGTTGAGAAGTGAGTGGTGATAGCCCTCTGGAAGCTTGCAATGCCAGACAGCTACCGGTCAGTCTGGAATCAATTTGGAGTCGGTAAATCTACTGTGGGGGCTGCTGTGATGCAAGTAGCCAATGCAATCACTGAGCTGCTGCTATCAAGGGTAGTGACTTTGGGAAATGTGCAGGTCATAGTGGATGGTTTTACTGCAATGGGATTCCCTAACTGTGGTGGGGCGATAAACGGAACGCATATCCCTATCTTGGGACTGGACCACCTTGGCAGCCAGTATATAAACCGTAGGGGGTACTTTTCAATGGTGCTGCAAGCACTGGTGGATCACAAAGGACGTTTCACCAACATCAACATGGGATGGTTGGGAAAGGTACATGATGCTCGCATCTTCAGGAACTCTGGTCTGTTTGAACAGCTGCAGGAAGGGACTTACTTTGCAGACCAGAAAATAACTGTTGGGGATGTTGAGATGCCTATAGTTATCCTTGGGGACCCAGCCTACCCCTTAATGCCATGGCTCATGAGGCCATACACAGGCACCCTGGACAGTAGTAAGGAGCTGTTCAACTATAGACTGAGCAAGTGTAGAATGGTTGTAGAATGTGCATTTGGACGTTTAAAAGCACACTGGCGCAGTTTACTGACTCAGTTAGACCTCAGCGAAACCAATATTCCAATGTTATTGCTGATTGCTGTGTGCTCCACAATATCTGTGAGAGTAAGGGGGAGACGTTTATGGTGGGGTGGGAGGTTGAGGCAAATCGCCTGGCCGCTGATTACACGCAGCCAGACACCAGGGTGATTAGAAGAGGAGGGAAGGACAAGGCCACACTGCACTTCCAAACTTATTTAATGCCAGCCTTCTATTGCTTGGGCAGTCCTCTGGGGTGGAGTGGTTGGGTGCCCGGAGCCTCCCTCCCCACACGTTCTTGGGCGTCTGGGTGAGGAGGCTATGGAACTTGGGGAGGAGGGCGAGCAGTTACACAGAGCAGCAGCGGTGATCTGTGCTCCTGCTGCCTTTCCTGCAGCTCCACCAGACTCCGGAGCATATCGGTTTGATCCCCCAGTAGCCTCAGCATTGCATCCTGCCTCTGCTCATCGCGCTGCTGCCATCTCTCATCTTGCTCCCGCCACCTCTCATCTCGTTTATCCCTCATGTCCTCGCGTTCATTTTCTGCTTTCCTGGACTCTGACATTGTTTGCCTCCATGCATTCTGCTGAGCTCTTTCAGTGCAGGAAGACTGCATGAGCTCAGAGAACATTTCATCGTGAGTGCTTTTTTTTTCACCTTCTTATCCGTGCTAGCTTCTAGGATGGAGACGATAGGGGGAGCGTTGAAACATTTGCAGCTGCGGGAGGAAATAAAGGGAGAGTAGTATTTAAAAAGACACATTTTAGAGAACAATGGGTAGACTCTTTCACGGTGAACCAAGCTGTTAACATTACATAACACATGTGCTTTCGGTACAAGGTCACATTTTGCCTCTTATATTGAGGGCCTGCCGGTTTGGTGTGAGAGATCACTCACGCTGGGCCAGGCAACAGAATTCGGCTTGCAGGCAGCCATGGTAAGCCACGGTCTTTCAGCTTCTTCAACCTTCATAACATGTGGGAATGGTTTCAAACAGCAGCACCCTCCTTTCCCATACCAAGCACCTGTTGAGTTGGCCATTTAAAAGGAGGGGCTGTATTGGCCACGAATGCATCCCAAGTCTTCTGGGCAAACTAATCATTAAACACGCTTGCTTTTAAACCATGCATTATATTTACAAAGGTTACACTCACCAGAGGTGCCTTCTCTGGCTCCATGGTGCATGAGCCCACCTTGCGAGGGTTGGGAGGGTATTGGCTCCAGGGTGATAAACAGTTCCTGGCTGTTGGGGAGAATGGTTTCTCCGCTTGCGTGCTGTGTGGTATCCTCATCCTCTTCCACCTCCTCATCTTCTTCGTCCCCAAGATCCTCATCCCTATTGCATGCGACTCCCCCCTTGCACGTGTCCACGGACAGGCGTGGGGTAATGGTAGCCCCCCCCCCCAGAATTGCATGCAGCTCATCATAGAAGCGGCATGTCTGGGCTCTGACTCAGAGTGGCCGTTTGCCTCTTTGGTCTTTTGGTAGGTTTGCCTGAGCTCCTTAATTTTCACGCGGCACTGCTACGGGTCCCTGTTGTGGCCTCTGTCCATCATGCCCTTGCAGATTTTTTCAAATATTTTGGCATTTTGTCTTTTGGAACGGAGTTCTGTTAGCATGGATTCGTCTCCCCAAACAGCGATCAGATCCAGTACCTCCTGTTCGGTCCATGCTGGAGCTCTTTTGAGATTCTGGGACTGCATGGTCACCTCTGCTGATGAGCTCTGCATGGTCACCTGTGCTGATCAGCTCGCCATGCTAGTCAAACAGGAAATGAAATTCAAAAGTTCCCGGAGCTTTTCCTGTCTACCTGGCCAGTGCATCTGAGTTGAGAGTGCTGTCCAGAGCGGTCACAATGAGCACTCTGGGATAGCTCCCGGAAGCCAATACCATTGAATTGGGTCCACACTACCCCAAATTCGACCCGGCGATGTCAATTTCAGCGCTAATCCCCTCGTCGGGGAGGAGTACAGAAATCGATTTTAAGAGCCCTTTAAGTCGACAAAAATGGCTTCGTCGTGTGGACGGGTGCAGGGTTAAATCGATCTAACGCTGCTAAATTTGACCTAAACTGATAGTGTAGACCAGGGCTGAGTGTCCGTGTATAGCTGCAGCCCTGGTCCAGCAGTTCTGACCCAGCAGCCTGTCAGCAACACACCAGTCACACTTTGGCTTCCACCAGACTTGGTCACTACTTGCAGGGTGTCCCCATCCCTCTCCCCATCCCTAATTTCCCCCAAAACATGTGTTCTGCACTGTCCACCACTCTCCTGGGCAGTACAAATATTAAGATCCGTTGCCCCTCTAAGGGGTCAATATTCAACAGTTTGCTACTTTAACTGGAGCTACCAAACAGTTCCATTTAAACACACATTGGATTGGTTTAGATTAAAATATAAAACCAGTTTATTAACACAAGAAGACAGGATTTTAAGTGAATTCAAGTGTAAGAAATAAAGTTAGAAATGGTTACAAGCAAATAAAAAGCGAAAACACATTTAAGAGTCTAAAACTTAATCTAGCAATGTTTGGTTCAAGGCTTTCTTTAAGATGGCTTTTCTCACCCAGTCTTCCAGCAAGATGGTAGCTGATCCTTCCCTTAGTCAGGATCTCTCCCAGAGGCCCAAAGATTCTGGTGCCTTTGTCTTCTTAGGTGAAAGAGAGATACTTGGCATTGTCTCTCTCTTTTATAGTCCAGTGAACCTATGAAGTGGATTCTTCTGAGGGTTACCATTCAAAGTAAACCTTATTCAAGCACTGAAGAAGGCAACATGGAGTCTGGTGGTGAAGGAGGCACCCGTGCTCCTTCTCCTCCCCTGTGTTTGCTGAGATGCAAATTTGCTTTGTCTCCTATTATCTCCTCCCCCTGCTGTCTAGAGAACCCTGTTTACCTCTTACATGTGGATTGAAGTAAATACACATTGCTTTGCTTAGGATAGACCTGTTTAACAACTTCTGCCTGGGCAAGGCAACCCATAATGTTGCTACATACATTTCACCATGATATCATTAACCTGTGAGTTATTAGTTTTCAAATGATACCTCACACGGCATGTTTTCTACAAAGACTATTCAAAGTGTGTAGGGTGTGAATACAGGGGTGCTTTTGGTCACATGGAGGGCTTATGTTGCCCATGGCTGGTGGAATTGGGGGGCTGACCTCCAGCAAGCAGAGACCAGGCTTCCTCATACTAAGGGCAGTTGGCAGCTATACGCCTCACAACCATGGGTAACCCCAGGAAGCATCAGAGTCTCACACTGAGCCAGCACAACACATGGTAGGGAGCTCTTTACTGCTCCTCTCAACAGGAGCTCCATGAATGTTGGCCAGAGTTTGCTGCTGATAGTCTAGCTGGATTGTGTGCCACCCAAATGTTAGCTAACACACGCACGCCCACAGTCCGTGTCCCTTTTGGCTGCTGTCCATGTGGGAGATGCCTGTGGATGCCAGCCCTTTTGTTCATGCCTCCTTCGACAGGCTGGTGGTAACCACGAGATGGTGGTAACTGCCAGTGCACTGTTGTGTGTCATTATGGAATGGCAGATGCATATGCACACTGCATCAACTGATGCTCACAAACTCCTTTTCCCTTCAGGTGCCCCTGCTCACCCAAAGGCAAAACTTGGCTCTGTCTTTCCTCAATGGGCTGACTGTTTGTGAAAAATGTTCAGGAAAGGGTTTATTCCTGACACTTAAACCTGGCTCGGTTGCATGCTAGTTTATGGTTTGCATTAGTTTTACTACAGTACTGAAAGTGTTGGAAATCCTAGAGATTTAATCATATTCATGTTATAAACACCATTTTAACAGCACATGGCATTACAAATTCTTCACTGCTGTGTGCTTTTATGGGGAGGGAAGAAGGAAAGAATCAGCTGTAAATTATTTATATATCTATCAAGTTTACCATATTTTCAGTTATGTTGCCGGCATTTACCATTGTTTTCTAAATGTTCTTATTACCTGACCTTTCTATGCTTTTTATTCCTCAGTGGACTCAGCGTCTGATAAAAACAACAACAATTCTTTGAATGGATATAAGTACCCATAGTTAAGTGCATAGCAACACAGTAAATTTAAACCCAATCTCTTACAAAAATGCCTTGAGCATGCACAGGCAGTGTAGGGGGAATTAATTGAAAACAAACGGAACAAACTGATTTACCAGTGTTCTTTTTCTATGTTATATTTTGTTCATCTATACAGATCCTCTGCTGGTATAAACTGGATTAGCTCATGCAGTTAGGCTCATTTTCACCAGCTGAGGATGTGGCCCAAATATTCTGACTGATCTTTTTCTATTTACTCTCTGTAGGTGTGTGATGGGGTGTTCACTCCACACCTCACCTGAAAGGGTTAATCTGCATCTGCCCATGGTTGCTGCACTGAGGGTCCCTATGCTGGAACCCAGAGTAGTGGGGGTGGGGGTCCCCTACCCACCATTGAAGAATGTGGCATAAACTTGAATTAGAGGACAGCCTGGAAAGCCAACTGGACAGTTGATCATTCTAGAGGGGATACCCTCAGAAGGGGAAACACATATAGTGATCTGACTAGGGTGTCAAACCACATGGCACAGCAAGCCCTGCAGAGTGAGCGTTCTGAGTCCCAGAGAGTGAGAGAGGCCATAGTAATAACAAATGATGGAAGGGGGTGTCAGACCTGGACAGAGCTAAATCTTCTGAGCCGGGGCTGGCCTTAGACTGAATGGCGCCCCAGGCGAGGAGCATTTTCAGTAACCCCCACCCTCCGTTTGGTAAACTTTCGAATACCTTATTTTTATTGCATTTGTAGCCCATTTCATAACTTTGATGCATGATTTGCATGCATGATTTATCCCTGTCAGATAAGACAGTAAATTTGCATGCTAGGATCAGTAAATCTGTATTTATTCATGCCATATTTAAGCAAATAAAAATAATTTGTTTCCTTGAAGCATATAGAAACTTTTTAATTTTAAAGAATAACTTAAATATACTAACATAAAGAAACTGAACTGTGCACCAACATTGGATGGACCAGTATTAAATAGTGTTACAGTAGGTGACAGCCTTAGGGTATGTCTTCACTACCCGCCGTATCGGCGGGTAGCGATCGATTTATTGGGGATCGATACATCGTGTCTCATATCGATCCCCAAACGCGCTCCCCGTCGACTCTGGAACTCCACCGGAGCAAGCGGTGGTAGCGGAGTCGACAGGGGAGCCGCAGCCATCGATCCCGCGCCGTGTGGACCCCAGGTAAGTCGATCTAATATACTTCGACTTCAGCTACGTTATTCATGTAGCTGAAGTTGCGTATCTTAGATCGATCCCCCCACCAGTGTAGACCAGCCCTTAGAATATTACATTTTACTTCAAAGAGTCTATTTTCCCTGTTGTTGCTAACAACAAAAACTGCACCCCCAAGCCAGGCACTCCAGGCAGTCGCCTGGGTCATCTGCCCCTAAAGCTGGCCCTATTCTGAGCAGCCAGGGGGGAGGTGCCCTAGTGGTAAGTGAATCATGTGAGAAGGTGTTTGAAATGTTACTAAATAATAAATAAAACATTACATTTCCTAGGATGTCCTAGGAGCTAGGAAAAGCTCGAGGTTTTAGAGTTTTATGACAGCTTTAGAACTTTAGTGAAAATGTTTTACATATTAAGTAAAATATGAGCTTTATTTAATAGCTTCAGAGCTTTATTTAATCAGAAAACATTTTTAAAACCTTTAAATAAATAGCTTAGTTTACATTTGGTAGCATAAAAAATATTACAGGGCAGGATTTTCAAAACTTTGAAAGTTAGCGGGATTTGTGTGTAACAGACTGTGCCCCTTACACACTATTGTAATAATCTTTGTACAATGTATGCCTTGTGAGGTATCATTTGAAAACTCATAATATGCAGGTCAATATTGTCCTGATAAAATTTGTGTGGCAACATTGTATGTAAAGTTATAAGATTCCACTGTGTGGTGTTATTAATACATGTTTCAAACCACAGCCCTGCCCAAACAGAAGTTGGCAAACAGGTCTGTTTCAAATCAAAGAATGTGTGCTCTGCTTAATTTGCATTTAAGCAATAAACAAAATCATCAAGCAGGAAGGGTAGACAAAGAAACCACAAACAGGTGAGGAAAAACAGCAGGCATAGTCTTCTCCTGTGGACTCTCCATCTCTTGAATCTCAGCTAGAAATGTTTTCCAAGGGAGGGACTGACACTATAAAAATGAGAGACAAACACCCCATAGGACCCCTCCTCCTCCTCTCTCACACTCTGTCCATCGATTGACGGCACCAGACGGAACAAAGGAAGCAGCCGTTACACAGAAGAAGGGATCCTGGCCTAGACGTTTGGCCAGTAAGGCTACTGAGAGCTTGTGGTAAGAGAAACTTTGCCTTGAATTTAACAGTTTGTTAAGTTAGACATTAGCTGCATTTTATCTTTATTTCTCTTGTAATCATTTCTTATTTTTATGCCTCATTACTTGTATTTACTTAACATCTCTTAGTAGTTAATAAACTTGTTTTATTTAAACCAATGTATTTGGAGTGAAGTGTTTGGGAAACTTCATTTGGGATAAAAGGATTTGTGCATAGCATTTTCTATTAATAAAATGATGGACTTTATCTGAGAGGTCTGGGCAATACAAGATGTATATTTCTGGGGAAAAATCTGGGACTGGGAATGTGTTGGGATCACCCTGCAGTATAGTTCAGGTTGATAAAAGCCTAGGTATTACTGGCAGGTTGCAAGTGCACACATACATAGCTGGGAGTGACTTCCATGCCAGAGGCTGAGTGTGAGCAGTCCAGGAGTGGAGGCAACAACAGCAAAGGAGTGTAAAGGGTCCTCTGGGTTAGAGGGGAGGAGTGACACAGTTAGTCACCAGTCACTCAACTAGATTGGGTCTATCAATTGTGCTATGAAGTTATGTTCATGCTCTGAAAAATACCATCCAAGGTAAATATACTTTCGTTTCGAGTTCCTGAATTAGTAAATTCATTATGATAAATCACGCGTCGGCAACGTACGGCACGCGTGCCAAACACAGCACGTGATCCGATTCTGAGTGGCACACGGCTGCCCACTGAGGGGAGGAGGAGGAGGAGCGGCGGAGGGGCCAGAATGCACCACGCTGTGCGAAGAAGCGGGGGAGGGGGAAGCTTGGCTGCCGCAGGACCAAGCTTCTGCCTCTTGCCCCACTCAGCCCCCCCCACCGCTCTCCCCTGCGGGGGCAGGAGGCAGAAGCTTGGTCCTGCGGCAGCCAAGCTTCCCCCTCCCCTGCTTCTTCGCACAACCTGGTGCATTCCGGCCCCGCCTCCTCCCAGAGGAGCAGAGCCGAGCGCAGCGTGCTGGCTGCTCCGTAGAGGAGGCAGAGAGAGGTAGGGACGGGCCTGGGGGAAGGGGGTGGAACAGGTCATATCCCTCCCGGCCCCCGCCATGAGCACCCCCACTAGCCGAGCACCCCAGCCTTCTGCCCTGCACCTCCCCACCCCAACACACCCATCCCTCTGCCCTGCACCCCGCACCCCCCATGACCTCGAGTTGCCCCCAACACCCAGCTTTCTGCCCTGCATCTCCACACACACCCCAGCCCTCTGCCCTGACCTCGAGTCCCCCCCCACACCCAGGCCTCTGCCCTGAACCCCCCCCCCAGCCTTGTGCCATGCACTTCCACACACACCCCAGCCCTTTACCCTGACCTTGAGTCCCCCCCACACCCAGCCCTCTGCCCTGAACCCCCCCACACACCCAGTCTTGTGCCCTGAATCCCCCCAGCCCTCTGCTCTGACCTCGAGTCCCCCCCCACACCCAGCCCTCTGCCCTGAACCCCCCCACACACCCAGTCTTGTGCCCTGAATCCCCCCAGCCCTCTGCTCTGACCTCGAGTCCCCCCCACACCCAGCCCTCTGCCCTGAACCCCCCCCACACCCAGTCTTGTGCCCTGAATCCCCCCAGCCCTCTGCTCTGACCTCGAGTCCCCCCCCACACCCAGCCCTCTGCCCTGAACCCCCCCCACACCCAGTCTTGTGCCCTGAATCCCCCCAGCCCTCTGCTCTGACCTCGAGTCCCCCCCCCACACCCAGCCCTCTGCCCTGAACCCCCCCCACACCCAGTCTTGTGCCCTGAATCCCCCCAGCCCTTTGCCCTGACCTCGAGCCCCCCCCCCCCCCCCAACACCCAGCTCTCTGCCCTGAACCCCCCACCCAGCGGGCTGAGCAGGCTGGCGGCGTAAGATCAGCATTTTAATTTAATTTTAAATGAAGCTTCTTAAACATTTTGAAAACCTTGTTTACTTTACATACAACAATAGTTTAATTATATAATATACACTTAGAGAGAGACCCTTCTAAAAAACGTTAAAATGTATTACCGGCACGCGAAACCTTAAATTAAATTGAATAAATGAAGACTCGGCACACAACTTCTGAAAGGTTGCCTACCCCTGTGATAAATCATTTGCAAATATGGAAATAGGCAGAGGCTGAGGTATTTTGTTTTTTTTGAAAGAAACAGGAAGGTCTATAGAAAAATATAGTAAGAGGTAAAAATATGCAAAAATTACAAATAGGCAGAGATTAAAATCAAGTTATGCACTAGCTAGTTTATGCTACTGCCTCATTTTATCACTTTACCTTCATATTTCCACTCCCTCTTCCCCCCCCCCCCCAATTTTTTGCTACACCCTAGGCCTGGAATAAATATGAGTTCCACACATTCAGTATTCCTATGTTGTACTCAAGAGGATGAATGACCTTGTTTTTAAAGCACTCCCTGAATGACCTTGAACTTAGGGCCATATTTTCAAAAGGGGTCTCCAATTGGGGGTTGAGTAGAGTAGATATCCAAAATTAGTTGACAGTGTTGAAAATGTAGGCCTTAACTTCTATGCCTCAGTTTTCCTCCCAACTACAAAATGGAGATGATAATACCTAGAATACTTACATCTGATGGAGTCCTCTATACACTATTTGCTGTATGGAAACCTGCTCTTGTGAATCATACACTACATTTCTTCAGCTCAGTCTCATAGGCCAACCAAAGGCTGATGGCTTGAAGGGTCAGCAGGACTGCCCCTAAGATCAGAAGGGAGTAGTTCTGCCACACCACACCATGTGAAAGACCCTCAGGGAAAGTTCCCAGCTCCTCATAGGCTTCTGTGGCCCCACCCAGGCTGTATGGCCATGGGGGATGCCCCTCACAATGCTAGCACAGCATGGCTGGACTCTGAACACATTACCACACTGGAGGGACCTGGTGGGCCACAGCTAGGTGAAGAGCAGCGAATGGCTGTCTCAGTAAGATCCACCCCTCATGGAACTTGTCAAGCAATATCATGAAAACAAAAAAACCAAAACAAAAAAGCCAATGCCAGATACTCTCAGATCACTTGTTTCTAAAATTAAATCTGACCAGCTTGAATGGCTGATACTTGACATCTTTTCCTGTTTGAAAATAAACTTTCTATTCCTCTAGCTACTTCTACATCCTGAGGTACACATGCAGTGCTTCATGGAAGGAAAAGAAAACAAACAGGAAGAAGAAACTTTCATTGTCTTTAGAAAGAGCACAGGCCAGGGGCTTAGTTCTTTTGGGAATATATGAACTCACTCTCTTCAGTGGGATAGCATGTGAAAAAATGCAGCTTACTCTAAAATGACTGTGTGTGGTATAAGTGCAAGGGCTGTGGAGAGCTCTCCCATAAATTCCTACACAACTTTGAAAGAACTAACAAGTCACCTGTGAGCTGTGAATCTAATTTTACTATGCAAAAATCTCTGCCCACAGGACCATTTTTGACATGTGTATTCAATTGGTCATACTTCATTGATATAAACAAATTTCTTTGGCTTTCCTGTTAATACCTAAATTTAAAAAATTAATATACATTATTAAAACTATTGATCTCCTGTATATGTAGGCTCTTGAAGAATGATTCCCACTTTGTCTGAGATGTGCAAAAAAGTGTTAGAGGATGTCACTGGTCTGGTATATCATCCTTTTTGTGTTTCGAGTGAAGATGCAGAGAGATTGCATGTAGTGCATTATTCAGTTACCTTGAGAAGGTAAGTAAATAAAAATGCCTCACAATTATGAACTGTGAATTTCATATCATATGATGTTGCCAAATGAAATTTCCCTACCTGAAAATGCAAAAATGTAGCAAATCTTAAAGCTTCTAGAATTGGTATGAAGGGCATGTGGAGATATCTATAGTATTGTGGATCTCCAAACAAGAAAGCACCTGGTTACCTGTGAAGAAAGCAGATGACTGGCTATCAGCCCAACTGGAACATGTGTCTTGTAATTATCATACCGGTTAGTACTAGCACTCACTAGTTCTCTTTATCTCTGTCCCTTAATACCTTTTCCCTCAAACCAAACCACTATGCAGGGATTAATTAGCAGAAGTTATCCTGAGAAGCAGATTCTTTGTTTCGCCTGATATTATTCCTGGACCAAAAAACACTCTGTTAACATGGAGTTAATATTGAGAGTACGTTTTGATAATGTAACACCTTAGAGGGATGTTGTAATTATCTCATCACCAAAAATTCAAAGTTGAGGTTACAATTAAAAATATCAAAATATGTTAATGTATGGAAATGCACAACTAAGGTACCCAAAGAACCTCAATTCTGCCCTGAAGTGATACTGTGCAGTAGCCATACAATTACAGCATGTGGTCCCACATTAGACTAAGTTGATTTTTAAAGACATAATGTTAGACCCTATAGCCCTAGAAGCCAGGCCTGTAGAGCTGCCAGCATCTCCATACTGCCATCAAGCAGCAGCTGTAACCAGCTTGCGGTCCATGGCCCCACAACCTGCTGTGAACACACACCATGGGAAGTCCCACCTCAAGGAGTCTGACAGGCAGCAGCTTCATGGCTCCTGATTGGCTCCCCACCCTATACAAACCCCAGGGGCATTCCAGGAAGCATCCAAGCAACAGTGTGGATCTTCTGTACCTGCCATAATCCTTTCTGCTCCCAAACTCCTGGCTTTGACCTTGACTTGGACTTTGCCTCCTGACCCAGACCCTGAAACTTGGCTGGGACTCAACTTTTGGCATCGACCCAGGCCTGGAGCCTCACTATGAACTCCTCCACTACTCTTTGCCCCTGCTCTGACCCCTGGTCCCAACTGCCCCTGTTGTGATCCTGACACATTCCCCCTCCCCCCGCCCCATCACAAGACTCTCTCCAGTCTTGCACAGCTATGCAGGAGACCGAACACAGTCTGGCCTTTTATAATTTTTCATTGCCGCACATGTCAGACTATATATTAAAAAAAAGCTTGTGGCTTTCAATGTACAACACAGATTTTATATAACTGATTTATGGCAGGGTGCTTTTCTTTGTACTACATTTAAAAAGACCATGGGCAGAGTGTGTTCTCATTTACACATATATAAACCTGACAGTGGAGTTACTCCAGTTTTACACCTATGCAAATAAGAACAGAATCTGGCTCACAGTGCAAAACTAATAAAGCTAGTGCTGTCAAATGTAGAGTAGTGTATTAAAGGATAGATCTCTGATACACAGAGCCCTCTATCTATAAATATTGACTTGTGGCTTTTGTAACTTCAAGACTGAGTATCCCATCATGATGAACTCAAGGTTTTCAGGGTCATATTTTGGTGCATTGGCATTTTGCAACTGGTGCCCAAACAGGCTTTATTTCCAGAGCACGAGAGGAGCCTCTGGTAAACGACAGTTTTTGAATCATAAGTCAGCACTAATGCACTGCTAATGGCAAAACCGCATTCTCAGCAAAGGTTATTAAGCTAAATAAAGTTAGTGTTTTTCTTTTCAAATGTCTATTAAGACTATTTCTCCACAGAGTGAAGGACCCTTCTAATAACAACGTGGAGATGGTAAGAATGCATTTGAAGACTATCTGACATTGTGGGTTTTCCCTTTCCTATTGCCAGTTCTATTTAACGCTTTGGAGATTAGATGTAACATACAGAGCAAGGACAGAGCCTGTAGAGCTTCCACAGAAAGTTGGAGAAGGGAAGGGGAGGATCCTCTGAAGGGCGCACTGAAGGAACAATTAGAGAGGCAGGAAGTGAACCAGAAGAGGACAGACTCACGTGAGCCAAGGGAAGACTTCAAGAAAAGAACATGCATGACTGTCAAAGTCAACTGACAGGTGAAGGAGGAGGATTGTCATGGGATAATCTACTCACCACTGGAGCACTTCCTCGTGGCTGCATCTGGGGATTAGCTCTGCCAGTCTGACACCCCTTCCTGCAGGTGCTCATTCCATCTCTCTCTTGGGACTCAACTGCTCCCTCTTCATGGCTTGGCCATCCAACCAGATCACTGTAGTTTCCCGCTTCTGGGGTGATTTGCATACCAAAGTCTCTGTACCAACTGTCTTAGAATCATAGAAGATTAGGATTGGAAGAGACCTCAGGAGCTCAAAGCAAGACCAACCCCAACTAAATCATCCCAGCCAGGGCTTTGTCAAGCTGGGCCTTAAAAACCTCTAAGGATGAAGATTCCACCACCTCCCTAAGTAACCCATTCCAGTGCTTCACCACCCCCCTAGTGAAATAGTTTTTCCTAATATCCAACCTAGACTTCCCCCACTGTAACTTGAGACCATTGCTTCTTGTTCTGTCATCTGCCACCACTGAGAACAGCCTAGCTCCATCCTCTTTGCACCCCCTCTTCAGGTAGGGGAAGGCTGCAATCAGATCCCCCCTCACTCTTCTCTTCTGCAGACTAAACAAGCCCAGTTCCCTCAGCCTCTCCTCATAAGTCATGTGCTCCAGCCCCTAATCATTTTCGTTGCCCTCTGCTGGACTTTCTCCAATTTGTCCACATCCTTTCTGTAGTGGAGACCCCAAAACTGGACGCAAAACTCCAGATGTGGCCTCACCAATGCCAAATAGAGGGGAATAATCACTTCCCTTGATCTGCTGGCAATGCTCCTACTTATGCAGCCCAATATGCCGTTAGCCTTCTGGGCAACAAGGGCACTCTGTTGACTCATATCCAGCTTCTCGTCCACTGTAATCCCTAGGTCTTTTTCTGCAGAACTTCCGCTTAGTAGTCAGTCCCCAGCCTGTAGCAGTGCATGGGTTTCTTCCGTCCTAAGTGCAAGACTCTGCTCTTGTCCTTCTTGAACCTCATCAGATTTCTTTTGGCCCAATCCTCCAATTTGTCTAGGTCACTCTGGACTCTATCCCTACCCTCCAGTGTATCTACCTTAGTGTCATCTGTGATCTTGCTGAGGGTGCAATCCATCATATAATCCAGATCATTAATGAAGATGTTGAACAAAACAGGACAGACCCCTGGGGCACTCCACTTGATACCGGCTACCAACTAGACATTGAACCGTTGATCACTACCTGTTGAGCCCGACGAGCTAGCTAGCTTTCTATCCACCTTATAGTCCATTCACCCAATCCATACTTTTTAAATTTGCTGGTAAGAATACTGTGGGACACCGTATCAAAAGCTTTGCTAAAGTCAAGATATATCATATCGACTGCTTTCCCCATATCCACAGAGCCAGTTATCTCATCATAGAAGGCAATCAGGTTGGTCTGGTATGACTTGCCCTTGGTGAATCCATGTTGACTGATCCTGATCATCTTCCTCTCTTCCAAGTGCTTCAAAATGGATTCCTTGATGACCTGCTCCATGATTTTTCCAGTGACGGAGGTGAGGCTGACCGGTCTGTAGTTCCCCGGATTCTCCTTCTTCCTTTTTTAATGATGGGCACTATATTTGCTTTTTTCCAGTCGTCTGGGACTTCCCTCCAATCGCCACAAGTTTTCAAAGATAATGGCTAATGGCTCTGCAATCACACCAGCCAACTCCCTCAGCACCCTCGGATGCATGTACTTCAATGCTATCCATACAACAACAACATGACAACCACCGACGACACCGTCGATCTCTCCTTGCAGCCAAACCCCTCTCCCATGCCCATCCCCTCCCAGAGAAACAGTCAACAAATGCCCCATTCTAATACAACAATTGATCACTTCACTGGAAAAAAAAATCAAATTTGGGATCCGCCTGCCACCGTCTTTGCCCAAATGCTGGTTGGATACGACGGATCAACCATGTTTCCTTCAGGTGATGCAATGATAAGCTCCCAATGGTATGCTCCATAAGAGCCACAGAACTCCCACATCCAGTGCCAGCCCTTCCTGCCCCCAAAACTGGGCAACATCTTTTTAAACTCCCCCTGCCAAACACACGCACACAAAAAATACTGACCCTCAATGCTGCCATTTCCCCAGTGGCTGCTAGGGGAACCTGGGCCTGCCCTCATCTCTGGGTTCCGGGCCAGGGACCCTACAACCAGCAGCTAAGGTCTGCACTGTCCAACACTCTTCTGTTCTTTCCTATGTTGTATGTATCAGGCTCCTTTTCTACCCTCCTCCAGGCATAGCCCTTCCCTGTGGCTCCATGCTTCCTCCTCTCCCTAACCTTAGAGATTGACTGCAGACCTCCTCTCGGCAGCCTCCTTCTGCCTTCAGCTAGCTGGCTTTATACAAGCCCTGCCTGTTCCTGTCCAGGTGAGCTTCATCCTTTAATCAGTCCTCATTGCTCCCTGGCTCCTCCTCTAGGTGCAGCCTAGGCAGGTTAATTGACCCACCTAACACCTTAACCCCTTCAGGGGCTGGTGTGGGACGAAAACCCCATCACAAGGATGGCGCACTGTTTCTGAGATCGATCTAGAGAGAGGTCATTAGAGACTTTGGTGAGAATAGTTTCAGTGGATTGCAAGGGGTGGAAGCCAGATTGAAGAGGGGCTAGGATGGAATTTGAGGAGAAGAACTCCAGACACTGAGTGTAAACAGTGTGTTCAATGATATTAGAGATGAAAGTGAGAAGGGAGGTGGGGTGGAAGTTGGAGAGGCAAGTGTGGTGTCGGGTGGAGGTTTTTTTAAGATGGGAGAGACTAACACATGCTTGTATTGTGAGGGAAAAGAGCTGGAGGAGAGTGAGAGACTAAGGAGAAGAGTAAGAGAAGGTTTTTCTCTTGCCTCATCATGTATGGACTTTGCAGTTGTTCATAAATACATGATTTTGTTGCTGTTTTGGACGAAGCTACGTAAACATGGAAGGGAAGACTGAAGGAATGAGTTTTACAGTTTGTTCTGAAGGTGCTTAAGTTCATGGTCATTCTGGTTTCTTCCAGACATGAGCTGCATACTTGTGTGCATCTTGCCTAGAAGACTTGCATGGGCCTTAGACAAAGCAGTGTAGCACAATGCATTGCAGATGTCAGCATTCATTGGTGCTTTACCCTTTAGGAAGTGTTTTACTTAAAACATCTGTCTAATAAAGTTTAACAAACAGTGAACAATATGCTAGCCCACCAGAAAATTGGACACCTATGGAACAGACAAGCCACAGTAGATCCAAGGGGCTGTTATTTTAGATTATTGGAAAAGATTTTTTCCAGCACTATTTTCATGGGCTAGGTCTTGGTTTTTCTTTGTTGCAGAGAGGGGAAATAACAAACAAGATTTCACCATTTTTCTTTTTTGTAAAATTTCATTGAGTATCCCCAAGTTCTTATAATGTATGGCAGGATCTAGCAAGAGGGGCAGGGGGATCAGGGTCATACTACATCTGATCCTCTCTTGGCTCTAAATCTGAGCTTGTGTGAATAGTTGCACAAGGAAATTGGTTAGACTGCCGCACAAACCTGGAAGCAAGCTCTGTAGGCCCTCCATGTGTTATAGCCATGTGAGGATCTAACACTCAGTGGGTTCGTGTAGGAAGGAGACACACATGCTCAGATCACAAAATGAACAAGAATCTTTACTCCCAGCCTGGAAGAGATGAAGTCAGACATGCGTTAGAGCAGGGCTTAAATTCAGCCAGAGCCATATAGAACAGAGCTCCAGTACATTTTTTCAAACCCGTGGGAGCCCTGGTGTGCCTAAGTGGGCTGAAGCCCAGAGCTCTGAGCTCCAGGAAATTTAAGACCTGGGTCAGAGGGAATACAAGGTAGTTCAGTTAAAGGGATTACACTGAACAATAGATAACACTGTTAGGGTACAACATGAGTTAGAATCCCAAACACTCTCCCCCTGCAGACTGGAATTCTGAGTAGGTGCCTTCTGTTAAGGGCTTTCCCTTCACCCTCCCCTGGTTCTTGTCATGAAGACAGAAAGCAGAAGACCAGAAGTCCGAAGTGCAGGCAATGCTGTGCTTATTGGGGTTAATCATGCAAGCATATCCATAGCTCTGCATGCTGATAGAGCTTTTTTCCCAGAGTCCCCCTTCCCTTCCTTAGCAGGGATAATTATATCTGTAGTGCACACCCTTGGTCACACCCCTTACATTTATGGTCATGTTCTGTTTTGGAAGGTCTTGGGTCTAGGGGCTTTGGTACCACCTCTTTTGTATTCCATGGGAAGGGTAAGGAGTGAGGTTGTTCTTCAGTCAGGGACAGGCATTTCTTTGGCGTTTAGTGTTTCTTATACCTTCCCCCCCCCATCCTCCCCACTAGACCTAGTCTTGGGAGAGGAGTTCAGGCAGGACTGTCCTTCAAGTGTGCGCTCGTATATTACACTCCCACTCTATCCAGCTCTATCTCTTATCTCTTCTCCACCCATCTGCTTGTGGGCAGATGTAACACACAGTGTCTTTGTTCTTTCTTCACACATATTAGTAAAAATAGAAAAATATCAAAAGTCAAATGGGCAAACAAGACCCAAAATTCTATCTCGGGCAAATATATAGGCCTGATTACTACATGATCATCACTAATACTCCTAACACTTATTACAGACCTGTGTCTGAGTAGTCCCTTCTGAGTCCCACTGTGTCTTGCTGAGCCCTAGCTTAGTCACCTGGCTACCTTCGGGCCATTAACTGGGTTTCCAGAGACTTTCTCACAATAGTCCCTTTTCAGACTGCTTTTCCTGGCTCCTCCCTTTCTGGGTCTTTATACCATCCTGGCTCAGGCCTCCTTTTCTCCCAACTGGATCCCTGGAGCCTCCTCCTCTCTCTTTAAGCCAGAAGCTGGCTCTCTCTCATATGAAAAGTTTCTTTCTCAGACCAAACCGTGGAGCTTCCCCTGCTCCCCTCAGCATCACAGATGCTGCCTCAACATCTTCCAAGCTGTCTCCCATCTCTAGTTCCAACTCTATCATGATCTGATTGGCTGTGGGGAAAGGACTCAGCTGTGCATCAAAACATCAGTCTCTGACAAGTCCCAAAGTTGTAGCAGCTCTGCCTACTGATGGAGAGGACAGTTGTGCTCCTTTCAAAGTCCATTACAATATCCTTCCTTCCACATGTGCAATACGGAATAGAGCTGAAAAGTCCATATCTTGCAAAGCAGCTATGTTGCGTATTCTCCTTCCTCCATAACTTTAATAACTGCCTTTCTTCCCTCTTCAGCATCTATGGTGAATCTATAGGTGAGAGATGAGGTCAAAGAAAAGGGGAAGAAGTTAGAGGCTATATGATGCATGTTCCTCTTCCTGTCCATCAGAAACTACACTTTCAAGTGTCATGACACTGAAAAGTGACTCTGTAAAAGCAGTTTCATGAGATTCCATGTTTATCTCCTGTTGATTTTCTCCTATTACTGCCAATTCCAACTCTTCCCCATCCCACTCTATCTTCTTTTGAACAGCACAGCATCTGACTCATCTCTCTTTTCCCTCTCCGTGGTGCTGTCTTCTACCATCCACCTAATCCCTCCCCAACAGCCTTCTGTTTTGACCCTGGCGCACAGTCTCTCTCTCTCTCTGCCTCCCTTTCCTTGCAGTCTCCCACACATATCTTCAGTGACTTCAACTTTGAAAGCTTATCCAACCTCTTAGCTACACATTCCTTGCCTTCCTTTCTCTTCAGTTGACCTGTAGGTTGGGTACAACTCTCCCATTCAAGAAAAGGGCCATTCACTTGACTTGGTCTTCACCAAGCAGTGCTCTCTCTCACTGAGTTCCTCCTCTAACCATCACCTGGTCTCTTTTGACATTGCCCATTGCACGCTGATGACTTCTTATCTGCTCTCAGCTCTCTCCTCCTTGACCTCTTGCCTTTCTTCCATCAATATGGTTGTTTATTCTTTCTATTCCTTACTCCTCCACCCGTGACTTTTCTCCCTCTCTCTCCTGCCAGCCCCAAGCTGTGGTTCATCCCCAACACCTGCTTCCTCCATTCCTGCTCTTGTGCTGTGGACTGTCTCTGGTGAAAGTCCCATGAACAGGCTGACTTCCTTCACTACAAATTTGTTCTCTCCTCCTTCAGTTCTGCCATCATCCTAGCTAAGCAGCTCTACTTCTCAAATTAATGGAATCCCATGTCCTTTATCCTAGCTGCCTTTCCCCACCTTTGTCTCACTCTTCAAACCCTTCCATTCTCCTGCTTCCACTTCTCTCTTTGAACAGGATCTTGCCAATTTCTTCCAAGAAAAAAAATGATAAAATGACATGACTTTCCCCCTCCCTTCAGCTCAGCTTCCCTTCCCCTACCACAAGGGTCTCCTCCTTCTCCCCTGCCACAGATGCAGAAGTGTCTTGTCTGCTCTCTTCCTCTGATCCCACCATTTGCCCCAGTGACCCCATTCCATTCCATCTCCTGAAATCTCCTGTGCCCAATCCCTCACTTTCCTTTGGCTCTTCCCCTCACAATACAAGCATGCTTTAGTCGAGTGGTTCACAAAGCTGGTCCACTGCTGATTCAGGGAAAGCCCCCGGTGGGCTGGACTGGTTTGTTTACCTGCTGTGTCCACAGGTTCGGCTGATCACGGCTCCCACTGGCTGCGGTTCGCCGCTCCAGGCCAATGGGGGCTGCGGGAAGCCGCGGCCAGCACGTCCCTAGGCCCGCGCCACTTCCTGCAGCCCCCATTAGCCTGGAGCGGAGAACCGCGGCCAGTGGGAGCCTTGATCGGCCGAACCTGTGGACGCAGCAGGTAAACAAACCGGCCCAGCCCACCAGGGGCTTTCCCTGAACAAGCGGCAGTCCGGCTTTGAAAACCACTGCTTTAGTCTCTTCCATCTTAAAAAACACCACCCTTAAGCCCTCTTGCTTCTCCAAAAGCCACCCCAACTCCCTTTCATCTCTAAACTCACTGAACACGCTGTTAAAAATCACTGTCTGGAGTTCCTGTCCTTTAATTCCATCCAACACCCTCTCCAATCCAGCTTCCACCCATTGCACTCAACTGAAACCATTCTCACCAAAGTCTTTTCCTAGCTAAACCTCAAAACCAGTACTCCATCCTCATCTTCCTTCACCAGGCAGACATCTTTGACACAGTAGGTCAAGCTCTTTTCCTCCATTGGCTTCCATGATTTTGTCCTCTCGGTTCTCCTCCCACCTCTCTAATTGCCCCCTCAAAGTATCCTTCTGAGGAGCCTCTTCATCACTCTACCAACTGTCTGCGATGGTGCCACAAGGCTTTATCCTTGATACCTTTCTCTACACCTTATTTCTGGGTAACCTCATTCGTAAACAAAAATTCAGCAACCCTCTCTATGCTGATGACTCACAGATCTACCTCTCTATGACAGACCTGTCTCCTTCTGTTCAAACTAAAATCTCAGCCTGTCTCTCTGACATCTCATGGATGTCTAGCTGTCAGCTGAAGCTCAGTATAGCTAAACCAGAGCTCTGATCTTCCACCCACCTGTCTACCCATCACCATTACTTCCTTTCTCGGTCGCTATGGAAGGCACCGCAATCTTGCCTGCCACTCAGAGCCATAACCTAAGAATCCTCACATACAGTCTCTGTCTAGACCTTGCAGATTCTTTCTGCATAATCTCTAAAATACAACTTTGCTTATCCAGCCACACAGCTAAAACTTTTGTCCATGCTCTCATCTCAATTACTGCACATCCTTCCCTCTGGCCTTGACAAATGCAATCTCATCCTCGGTTGTATCCATTCAGAATGCTGCTGCAAAGATCATTTTCTTAGCCCATTGTTTTGACTACATCATCCCTCTCTTTGTATCCCTTCATTTGCTCCCCATCTCTATCACACCAAACATAAGCCACTTAGCTTCTCTTTCAAGGCCCTTCAGTGTCTATCCTCAGCCCAGCTATTATCTCTCACTCACTCTCAAGATGTCAACTTCTCCTTCCTATTGGCCCATGATGTCATCTTTCATCGCCCACTTATTAGATATTCAAAAAAGCACCTTCATGCTTTCCCCTGTGCTGCCCCTCATGCTTGGGAGGAGCTCCCTGTAAATATATGCAAAGCTACCTCATTAGCCTGCTTCAAATCCCTCCTTAAAACTCTCCTCTGCCAGGAAAGTTACAAAACATCTTGACAACGATTAGAACACTAGTGTGGTGAGACCACTGCCTATTAAGCTGACCAACATTTTCTCATTGTTTCCTTGTAATCCCTTTTGCTGTTACATGGATAAAGACAGGCCAAGACAAAGACACAGAGGGGATATGATTGCTGTCTAGGAATACACCAGGGAGGGAGAAGAGCTATTTAAGCTAAAGGACAATGTTTGCTCAAGAACAAGTGGGTATAAACTGGCCATGAATAAACTTATTCTGGAGATTAGAAGAAGATTGTTGGAACAGCCTCCCATTAGGAGGAGTGGGGCCAAACACCTAACTAATTTTAAGATGTAGCTTGACAAGTTTATGAGATTATATGATAGCGTTCCCTGCGGTAGCAGGGGATTAGACTCAATGTCTCAGGAGGGCCCATCCAGTCCTATGTCCCTATGTTTCTTTGTTGTCTCTTGTTCTTACAAGCATCTGTGCTAAGTGCTGTACAAACAACAGGGTCATGGTCCATGACTGGAGCTCCTAGGTACTAATACAACTCATTTTAGGACATGAAAGTGCTGTGCTCTCTGACTCACACATCCCCACCTGGGGGTACACATTCTGCAAGAGAAACAATTCTGTTGATGCACAGTAAGAAATAGCACCTCATTCCTTTTCCTTTAGCTGAATGCGCTCAGCGGTGCTATCTTGAGTAGAAATATTAGAAATCTGACATTATTTGCTAAAATCACCAGCTGTGACCCCCAAATAGACACAGGGAGACCATCTCTTCAGTAAGAAAATCCTATTTATATATAGCCACTTTTCTGACAATAAAGCAGTCTAAATTACTGCTCACACGTAGCAGTAACTCCCTTCTGTAGGCTGTCACCACTGCAGAGTGGACCTGTATATATGGGGTTGGGAGGAGTGTGACACATAGCAATTCAATATAGCTAGAATCAGGGCCACAAGAAGCATGCTACACAAAAGGTTTGGCCTTCATAGACATCTGTCTTATAAACATCTACCTCAGCAGTCAGCACCACCTTTTTGGCTATTCCGCCTCCTGGACCTTTCCAGTTGTGGAGGGCAGGATAGTGCAGAAAAAGAGAAGACACAATTCCTTGGAAACAGAAAGAGAGGAAGTCCTGGTGAGCAGAGAAGGAGTACCACCTAGAAAGCAGATGGAGCCTTGAATAAACAAGCTAAGGATAAGAAATAGAGCTAAGGGATCAACTCTCAGAAATCCATTTATTATTAATTATTATTATTTATTATTTATTAAATAGCATCCAAAAGCCCCAATCGGGACTGAGGTCCCATTGTGCTAGGTAGTGTGCAAATGCACAGTAAGATATGATCTTTGCTTGAAGAGCTTACAGTTCAGGGCTCCAACTCATGCTTAAAGTTTAGCAGATATGTAAATGTTTGCAGGATCGGGGTCTAAAGCCTCAAAACAGCAACTGAGTCTTCCAGGACACAAGGGTCCACCTGGGTCAAAACACTGATCTAGCCTCCTGCTGCCCGGTTTACCTTTAATGACCTCCCAATAAAGCCAGTGAAGCTGCTGAAGTATTTGTCTTTTGTGAAAAGTAATTAAATACCAAATTAATGCTTTGGAGATTAACATGAGCTGTACGGCTGTGTGGGGAAAATATTCCATTCTCAAACGATTAGCTAGCTGAATAAAAGTGTCAGGGAGATTCTTAGAAATAGGGCTTTAAACTGTTTTAGATAGAACTATCAATATAGGAGTCTCTCTGTAGTGACTTATTTCAATAGGCTTTTGTTAATTATTTTCTCTCTCCTTTTCTTCCCATTTCCATCTTTATTACAAAGTTACTTCTATCATTAGCATCATCCACTTGTACCAAGCAGCAGTCCTTGAAAGCATCCTCATACGAGGGTCCTGCAATGTAATGCTGGCTGTTTTGAAAGCTCAATGGGGGAAAGTTGCATTAATATGTCCCACTTGATTTTTTTTCATCCCCAGGTGGCATCTGTCCCAACAATGACCCTATATTATAGTGTGTCAAGGTCCCAAAAGCTGTTATTCACTAAAGAACAGATATTACTAAATTAAAGGAAATCAATGACTTTTTGTGTATGTGTGTGTGAATGTGTGTGACACAGACACATGCGTTCTTATTTTACTTATAGTCAGGACACTTTATCTGCTTTCTATCTAAGGTGACACCACAAATAACAAAGACTATTTTTTAAAGCTACAGAGAAAGTGAATTTTTTAATAAAGAAAGGATCTGTATAGGAGATTTAACTTTCTTTAATTCCTCAAATCTCCTTGCCAAATACGATAACATTATGAGATTTCTTGACACTTTTTACTTACCATGTATTAGGGACAAGTAGCCAACACCTATATCAGGCACATTAAGCATGTATTACATAGCTAACCTACCTATCTGGGCATTATTTATTTTCCTTCTTCAAAATTCTTTCAAGTGCAGCAGGTCTATTACAAATCTTCATGTTAATTTACACGTCGTATTGTTTTTTTCCCCAGGGTGCATATGTTGAAAAAGGCATTGATATATATTTACTAAACCATTACCTCCCTAATTGGTGAATTTATTAGAGCAGATGCTTTCTTTCATAAATACTGTCATTAAATGCATGAGACTGTTGATCTAAGCTCCTTTGCTGAGAGGCTGCTTCGATTATAAAGAGCAGAGATGGTTCTCATTCGCCTGCAAACTAGACTGAATTTCACAATGAAACTTTCATCATAAAAAAAGAAAAATAACCTCACTGTAACACATCAATGACTTTGTTTCCAAGAAAGATTTTTTTTTTCAAATAAAAAAAAAAAGTAAAAAAAGTGCAGGGTTTCTGGGAAGAGACTGCTTTTTAAAGAAACCACCCTGCTACAGGGAACACTTGCTTCTGTAATTTGTAGAAAGGAGCTCTCTTAATTATGCTCAGTTTATTGCCTCTCTCTCTCGCTCTCTCTTTCTCTCTCTCACTCTCTGCGCCTGTCTGTGTATATGCAGAGGGCTAGAGAAAGCCGGCTGCACTACCTGAATAGCTATTGAAAGAGTGAGACTTCTCAGCTCCTGCTTCATTACTGGGTAGCAGCTATTCCAGTGTGTAAGAGAGCCGAACTGCATTCTCCCCTCGAAAACCCTTTGGTAAGTCTCCTATGCTGACAGAGCTGCAGATTAACTCAGCAAAGGAAGAGGGTGGGGGAAGAGCTTATGTGCTGCGTGAGATCAATTAGAGTTGAAAGATTATTTTTTTTAATGTGTTAAATCTTTTCTGTATCATTGCAATGCAAAAAATTGTGTGGAGTGTTCTATGTGCTCAACAGCAACGTTAAGTAAATTAAGGCAAGCTTAAATCAGAGCTGAAAAAACTACTAGAGATGAGATTGGTAATGCTGTGGAGAACTGCAAGATGATTCTTTTATCCTTCACTTTTTTTCTGTTTATTGTACTGGATGTGTTAAAAGGCTCGGAATAACAAAACTTGTTTTCTTGCTGGTGGATGGCTTTGGAAATGTAAAACTTTTAACAGAACAGGGATGACAGCTAATGATATAGAGGAGAAATGTGTGGGTTTTTTTATTTGCATGCACATTATTTTACCTGCTTCTGTTGCTTACCATTCAGATTTACTATGCTCAAGAAAAGTCTAAAGAACTAAGGAATGCATATCTACTGCTCAAGTCGCTGATGTGTATGCTTGTTAAGTATGCTTGTCACATGTTTTATTAGTCATCTGGCTGATAAGTGATGCTGTCCAAGTCATTCATTTCAATATATATATACACACACACACACTCACAGACATGCATTTTTATTTACCTAGACACCATGGATCAAGTGCATTAGACTCAAGAGAAAATGATAGCACCCCTCAGAGAGGTCAGGTCATGGCTCTCCTGCCCTAGCAGAACAAGGATAATGTGAATGATATTTTTGAATTGTGCAGTTATTACAGCTTTCCAGTAAGCTCAAGACTTGAACATTTTGATTCCAAAGGTGTTAACAAGCTCCACTGGCGATGGACTAGACGCTGTTGCTTAAATACAGGAAATAACAGAATGATTGGCTCCTAACTGAATCCAAGTCTATTTCTCTTACAAATAAATCCAATCTAGCTGCATCAGTATCAGGACATGATACTGTGGACTCATCAGTTTCTGTCAGTCCAGTCCAGATCTCTGTTGGATACAGCTGTGCATTGGATCATATAGATGACACAGCTGTATTTATAACTGTCAGGAGGGCTGTTCCCTATAGCTAGAAAATATACAGTGATAATTTTAGACTCCTGCTTCATGTCCTGCTCATCACTTTCTCTGTCCCTGAACAAACACGATAGATCTAAGGATTAGGTTTTAGATCTGCAATAGTTACTTTCAAGTCACTGTGAGTATATTTACTTTCCCTGTCCAGGGAAAAAGGGACCACATTGATTTTTTTTCCAGTTGACTTTATCTGTAGTGTTTAAGAAGCAACTTTTATAAGCTAGTATAAGAACACAGCTCAGCTCACTGGCAAAGTACAAAATAAGTGCTGCTTCCTCAAGCTCAGTAATTTCACATTAGATTGATAGAGGAATCATTCTGAAGGGTACAGGCTGACAGACTGAGCTGGGGAATTGATAAGTGAGCTTGTATAACTAGTCGCTATAGAATTTATAAATAGGACTACTTATGTGCCATGTGTTCCAGGTTTTGAGATCCAGTATTACTCTGTCAATAGCAAACTAAATTGTTGCTAAAATTGCATCATTGCCTAGGACACTTAGTGCATTAAACGTATTACAGGGGAGCAATAGATAGGGTAAAAAAAATTGGAAGCAAAGTACATTTTTTTCTTGCATTTATGTATAACTTCCATCATTGCTGAATACAATTACGCAGTGCGTTTTCTAAGGGTTGTTGGTTTTTTTTTTGCTTTTGTGGGCCAGCTTTATCTACATGTATGAGAGTAAAATTATGGTAATGACAAAGAATTTCAGCACAAAGGGAATTAGGGACAGTAGAGGACCAGGGAGCCCTAGCTATTGGTAAATCTGGTCCTGAGTATTGAATTCATACTTGAGCTTGTTCCTGTTAACTAGATGATTTTGCTATTGTCCCTTTTGCCATGTAACAATGAGCACGAATCTCAAACCAACCTAATAGAAACAGGCTTGTGGAAAAAACTCTCATTTGCTGGGGCCAGATTTGAATACCTTTATGCCTGTTGAGCAGCCTCAGACTTTGTGAGCAGTTCCTAATGATTTCAATGTTATTCCTTGTAGAGTAAGGTGCTGTTGAGCACTGGTAAGGGTAGCAGAATTGGGCCTTGGTTGATACAGAAGTTCTGTATTAACCATGGGATGTTTCTTTACAAGCCAGATTGTGGCTCGTCCTTGCATGAGTGCTAGGGCAAAATGCTCAAGGAGTCTTACCCCACCTCCATCCCTGCACAAGTGATGCTCCCTCCATGTGACTTGGTATTTCACATTGCCCCAAAGTGAGTGGGAAGAGGCAGGCAAAAAGTGGTGTTATGGTATCATGCCTTCTCACACACTGGGCTAGGGAAACCAGTGTAGCCATCCTAAAGGCTGGTACATTCTCTGCACCCACATAGCTGTGTATTAGGTAGTCTAGAGAAGGGATGGACAGTGCACACTGCCTCCAATGCAGAGATGAGCCTAATTCTCACATTTTGCTCCCATGTTATAAGAGATGGTCAAAAAACCTGTAAAGCATGTGTGGGTTCAGTCAAAAATCACATTTTTGGCAGGGCAGGGGGACAATTATGAATACATGTAAACTTGGAAAATTTTGACCTGCTCTCAATGTAACACAAAGTAAACATGAATTCCATCCTAGGTAAAGGTTTAACCCATCCACCAACCATAGAACAGGGATATTCCCTAGCAACGTTCAAGATTGGACATTTTTCTAAAAGATAAACTCTAGGAATTATTTTGGGGAAGTTCTATGGCCTGTGCTATACAGGAGATCAGAGTAGACAATCACAATGGTCCCTTCTGTGATCTCTGAATGCCATGCACCTCCCAGGTTACTAATATGAGTCTTTGTCCTATAAAGTTTAATGCTATACAAAATCTTCAGACACAGTCAGCATCAGACACAACCACAGAGATCTCAACAACCTTCAAGCCAACCCGGGTTTTTATCAAAAATTTCCTCTGTTGCTCCTTCAGCTTGAAATGCCCCTCCTCCCTCTCATCCTCATAAAAGATTACAATTCATGAAGCAGAGAATGCCAGATGTTCAAGCACTGGCAAAGAGCTCTTCTAAATTGTTTCTAGTTTTTCACACATCTATATGACAGATTTTCATTACTCCCCTCTGTTTTTATATATTGAATCTATCAAAGCATTTCGGTACCCATCATTTAGCTATCATAAGGGTGCTCATCACAACTACTAGTGGACAACTTAATTAGTTTTAAGATAGGGCTTGACAAATTTATGAGTGGGACTGTATGATGGGGTTGCTTGTGGGGAGGGAGCATCACTCAGCAGTCCTGGATAGTCCCTTCCAGTTCATGGCTAAAATCTCATGCTGCAGGGCTTCAGCCAGTCACCTGCAGGGATCAGGATGGGAATGTTTTCCCCATTGTCTTCTGGGTTTGTGGAGGCTGTTTGGTTGTTGGTTTTCTTTTTTCTTCTTCCTTTTTCTGAAGCATCAGAGATAGCCATAGTTGAAGATGGGCAACTGAATGGGGTGGGCCAATGTTTTGGGGTAGCACTGAGCATTCTCTCATAGACTTCAAAGTCAAAAGGACCATCATGATCATCTAGTCTGACCTCCTGCACATCACAGGCCACAGAATCTCACCTACTCACTCCTGTAATAGGCCCATAACCTCTGGTTGAGTTACAGAAGTCCTCTAATCTTGATTTAAAGACTTCAGGTTAGAGACCGCACCCTTTACTCTAGTTCACACCAGAAAGTGACCCATGCCTATAGCACTCTGTACCTCAAAGCAGCACCCTGGAAAAGAATATTCATCCTGTCATATAATTATGATATATTTCATACACAGCATGCCATGTAAGATATCATATGAAAGGTCATGCTCTGCTGAAACCCATTGTTTTGTCCAAATATGTATATCACTACTGTGTATGAAGTTATGAGATTTTGCTGTATGGTTGTTACTGAAATATGTTGTAAGTTAGAGAGTCTCTACTGCTAGGTGGTGATCTACTCCCAGGAGGGTGTTAAGTGACCATGAACTGACAGGGGAGTTATAAACAACGGAATTACAATGCTGTAAGAAGGCTATACAAGCATCATACAATGGGGGATTGCTCAACTCTATGATTTAGCAAAGCCCACCAGGATATGTCTGGGTTAGTGTTTTGCAGGCACATGGACTGGGGATATAAAATAGGGGACAGTGGCATCGTTCTTTTACCTTTCTCCTCCCCGACCTATGCTAGAAGCAACAAGAATGCTGGGAAGACAAAGACTTGAACTGAGGAGACTGGTCCCAGACTTAAAGAGAAAGCCCATGTTATTAAGAACTATAACCTACCTGCAACATCCAGTGGGGTGAGAAATTGCTTGAGCCACATACTGCCTAGTCTAATAAAGTTTAAGATTTAGACTTACCTTTTATATTCTTTGGTAACTATCTCTGACCTTTTGTGCCTACCACTTATAATCACTTATAATCTATCTTTCTATAGCTAATAAATCTGTTTTATATTTTACCTAAAACAATGTGTTTTGCTTGAAGTGCTTGGGAAATCTCAGCTCAGTTTACAAAGGCTTGTGTGTACTCTCTACATCGAGGGAGGGGCAGACGGGGTAATGAACTTACACGGGCCAGGCTGCTGACCAATGCAAGACAGTATATTCTGGGGGTACAAGGCTGAAGGCTGGGGAGACTTGCTGGTGCCTTTCTCTGTATTATTCATGAGTGGCTCAGGGAGCATTTGCGTAATTTAGCTAGGGCTCCATATGCTGTTGTACTAAGTGAGCTTGGAGGGGTTTGATGCTTGTCACTAGCAAACCATTGTGAGAGGTGACCCAGGCTGGAGAGTTAAGGGGACACAGCAGTACCCCAGTTCCAGGTTGTACCCCAGAGATCCTGTCACAATGCCCCATGCTGCAGAGGAAGGTGGGAGTCTCTGCCAATCTGACTTGGGGGAAAATTCCTTCCCAACCCCAAATATGAGGATAAGTTAGACCTAAGCATGTGGGTGAGACCCACCAGGCAGACAGCTGGGTAAGAGTTCTCTGTAGTAACTCAGATCCCTTCCTGCTCGTGTCCCGTCTTCAGCTGTTGGAGATATTTGCTATTAGCAGTTTCAGGAGGGCCATATGCCATTGTGGAGAACCTCATTGTACCATAACCTTATGAAGCTCAGTTGTTCCCTCAGGTACTTGGCTTGCTTGTTCTTGCTTGCATGCTCAGGGTCTAACTGATTGCCATATGTGAGATAAGGAAGAAATTCCCGGACCTTGAGGTTTTTGCCTTCCTCTGCAACATGAGGTGTAGACCACTTGCCAGAATTATCTGGCACTTAATCAACTCCCTCCCATTGCAGGAGCCTTGGGCATTGGTGCACCCCAGTCCCTCCAGTTCTCTGCCTGTGACACATAAGAGTTTAGTCCCCAGAGGGCTGTAATACTGTGATCTAATTCTAGTTGTTGGGTTTAGTTGGTGGTGGCTGGGGGTGTTAGTGGCCTGTGATTTACAGGAAGCCAGACTAGATGATCTAGTGGTCCCTTCTGGTCTTAAACTCTATGAGTCTATGAGTATGACAAGCACTTGTTTTCAAAAAGGTATTCATAGTGTGGGGTGACTTCTGTGTGTTGCGACTATACTCCCAAAAATCCTGATGAATGCATCATAAATGCATAAGATATGTTGGATTAGAAACAGTTTTCTAGGTTTTATTGCCAACATATTTTCACTTTACATATTCTGCGAAGAGAGAAGCTCAGTGCGTTATTCGTGCCAGGGTTTGCCAGGGCTGAGCCCAGGCGCCTCTGGGCTTCGCAGTTCATAGACCCATCGCCTCTGGGCTTGCTGCGTCAGTTATGAATGTAGAAAAAATTGCTTTGAGCCCCAGCAGCTCTTTCATTACAAATTAAGCACTGGAGAAGCTGTATGGGGAACATTTTAGAACATAGCTACAGCACAGGGCATATATGCACTCATTATCCCAGAGAACAAGACATCCCTGCTCCAAAATCTAGAAACAAAAAATGAGACCTGCACCAGGAAACAACAATATAGTGGCTCTGCACATTCCCTTAACCACAGCTTTGTAATCCCAGTTTTAAGCAGGTGACGCTCACTTACTTCAAAATAGATTAAGATAGGAATAAGATGCATTATTAGGTTTCAAAGAGCACAACCAGCTCTAAAAGACTAAAAGTCAGAGCCTGTTGGCCTTTTTTATCCAGAAAAATCCCAGTGACTTCAGTTGGAGTTTTCAGTGAGAAACTATGGCAAGATACATCCCCAGGACTAGAACAGATGCTTGTAAAGCAGCTTCTTTCAATTATGAAAAGAAAGTTAAAGCATTGTAGCATATGCTGTGTTGATTCATGTCTTACCAAATATCATTCCATGTAGATATAACTGGTAAGTGCAATAAGAAAGCTGGTGTTACCTTGGAAAAATACATTTGACTGCAGCATTAGCCACTTTCATATCATACTTGACAAACATGCAGTATGGTTTAATACAATGCCATAGAACTTAGGGAGTTGATACAGAGGAATGCCATTCCCATCTTTTTTCTGAATGTATTAAAATGCTCTTTGCAAATGTAAAACACTAGTAAAAAATTCCGTTTATGGGAGTCTGACCCTCCATGTGCAGTTCCTAGTGTTCACAACATAAAAAAGCAGTGCTATCCCCCATCTGCAAAACAGAGATAATACTTCTCTTGTCCCTCTCTTTATCTGTGTTGTTTACTTATACTGTAAACTCTTTGGGGCAGAGACTGTTTCCTATATGAATGCACAGCACCTAACATAGTCAGTCCCTGATCTTGGTTGAGGCCAGCGGGTGCTATGGTATAGAAATAATAAGTTCCACACATGGCAGTAATGGACATCGTTGGCAGTCTCAGCCAATGCCTTAATTGTGCCAATGACCTTTAGAAGTGGTCCTTCCAGAACACTGAGCCGAGGAATAAATCTGTGATAGGGGTTATTGCCCATGCTGTACCAGTTCAGTGGTCAAAGAGGGCTTTAGTCTCCACACCTATTCATTTGACACCTTTTACAAGTAAGAAAACACACACACATACACACGTACACACATAAAGAATAATAATAGCAATTCTGGAATCCAAGAGTTTGGAAATGTACGCGACGATGATATTGACAATGCCTGAGGAATACAGATTTCTTTGACAGTTATATTGGCTCTGCAGAAGTGACAATATTAAAAACTTGTTTTTGACAGTTAACTAAGCAGATGTGAGTCAGAATTCACAGGTGGAGCAGATATGTCTACCCACCCCGTCCTGGAGCTCAAATGCTTTTCTTGCTCCTCTTCAATCTCTCTACAGATTATACACTTGCAGACAGTGCCTTGCATCTATGGTTATCTGCAAACCCTCTGAGAGATCTCCAGGGAAATAGTTATACTGGTTGCTTCTCTACTGCTCATGGCTTTCAGATTCAAATGTCCCACCTCCCCAAAATGACAGACTACAGTTAGCCACCTTTAGCGAATTAAACAGTCATTTGGTAGTGACATCTCTCAGCAATGAAGAGAGAACTTATTTATTGATTGAATTCCTTATAGCCATTACCTCCAGTTTCTGAAGTAAAGTTTACAGAATCAGCTGTTCATGTCAGCAAACAGCAGTGCTTACCTTAGAATTTGCAAAGAGGTCCAATGTTATATTTAAAAATAAAAAATGGAAAACTGATTTCTGTATGAGAACAGCATGCAATGCAGACAAGCATTCATGCTCTGCTTTGTTTATTGGAAAGCCTCATTGTATCGCACCTTTAAAGCAACTCCAGACAGTGATACAGATTTGAATTACTGCCTCACTCTCATTACCGAACTCCCTGGAATCCTTTTGGGCACATTTTTCAAGTTGAATATCCTGCTGTTGTACATTTCTAATGCAGGAGCACCCAGTGCTCCTCTCCTTCGGCTGACTGCCACCTTTTTAGTTTGACAGCCCTTGAGGTGATTTGTAATAAAAGCAAACTAAAAGACAAAAATAAGGACAATCATATGTTTTCCTGAGATTTGATTCCATTGTGTATGGTTTGGGACTCTATCAGAGATCTGCTCCAGGGAACAGCGAGGGGACTTATTCCATTCATTTAAATTGTTGCCCGTAGCACCTCAGTTCTATAATGTGTTCAATTTTTGGAAATTGCAGATAAGGACAATGGCTATAACGATTGTCTGTTTAAGTTAGAAAATCTGTGAACCACAAGCATAAATCAGATAAACTACACTTGTGATTTCCTCATGCACCCAATAGTTCAGTTTATGGCTTATGCTGCAAAGACCTGAGCTACTGGGGGCATGAAGCTTACTTTTTCCTAGCAAGTGACAATCCTACCCAGATATATATATTCTTCTGAGTAAAGGCCCTTACATCTCAACTGTGAGTAATGTGTGTTGTTGTATGTTAACTATTAGAGATGAGGCAGAATTGCAAAGTTCTAATCTGGATCTGATCTTACACAAAGTTTGGGGATGTTCAGTGCTAGTATGTTGGGGTTAAGAGTTTCTCATATAAGCGCATATAGAGCGATATCTGTACATACCCATTGTCAGTAGTGCCCCACAGCAATTCTCACACAAACTCAGGACATCTGCATCTGACTCCAACACTGTCATTTTTAATTTTTTTTAAAGTATGAATTGAAAGTATATCAGAGTAAATGGCTCCAGATCATAGAACTATAAGAACCACAGCCTTGTGAAGTCTGTTCAAATCAGTGACACTCAAAGGACAATCACATCTTCAGTTATTTTGTCCTAAGTTTTGATTCCACTAAGTAAGGATCAGACTAAATCAAAACACTGTTTACAACAGGATCCTTTCTTTTCAGCTCTACTGTTATTAAAGGCATTTGGCCTGTCTTAATAAGAGAGAAACTGCTCACACGACTTACTTAAGGAGATACATGTGGCACACAATTTGGATTTTTGAATACAGTAATTTAAACAAGTAAGCTGCATTCCTTGTCTCTCTCATTTAAGATCTGTGGAATCAGTAATCTCCCATCTGGATTATGAACCCAAACTGGGTCACTTTACAGTTATGTGGTGAGGGGGGAGATTCATCATAGACTGAGTGTAGCAGGGAGAAAATTGTCATTTGCTCATTTTTTCCAGTTGAACAAAAAAATGACACTGGCCAACAGCAACTTATAGGGTCCTCGGTTTCTCTCTGGTGACAGTGAGTTTTTTGTTTTCTCACTAAGAGCTAGCAATCCCTTTGGTTTTAACATAACAGTCACCTAGAATAAAGATCACACATCCGCATACACAATGCACAGTCACCCCCACTCCTCTGTGTAAAATATTAGCATACAAATATTTTAAGTATAGTAATAGCATAAGAGGTGCCATATGAGCTCAATCAATGGTCCATCAAATCCAGCATGTTGCACAGTTAGAAGCAGCTGTGATTTTTAGCAATGATTTCACAATAAAAAATATTCCTGTGATATTAACTCCAATCATTCAGATTTACAGCACAATGACTTGATATTTATATAACAACTTTATGCTTATCTTTTTCAATTCAGCAAATAGTACTACAGAAATACAGCACACTCTGAGACCTGAAAAGGGACGGGGGCAGGGAGGACTAAAGCTAGCTGAAATTTGGGATTTCTGGTTTTGCAAGAATTTTTGACACTTTGAAATTTTTCACAAACTAGAAAGCCTCAAAAAACTTCATTTTGGAAACACCAACACATGGTCTTTGATTTAAGGAGTGAGAGACATAGAAAGCTGTTCAGTATGAGCGTGATCCTGTCCCACTGAAACCAATGGAAGTTTTGCTATTGACTTCAAAGGAGGAAGGATCAGGGCCTAGTTTTTCAACTTTTTTCTTAAACAAAAACACTCCCTAGAGGAGCAGGTGCTGCCTGAAATTGACATGCTTGTCCGTTTCACAGCTGCTATGACCTTTCAGTATAATGACACTGACAAGAATGTGAATTTCAGTGTGTGCTGTCCAGGGCTGCCTGCTGGGAGCCAGCTGGCCTGAGAGCTTGAAAGCTCTGGGTCTCTAGCCGGGTGGCAGTCTGCGTGGCGGGGCTGCCCCAGAGCCACAGATCCTGCAAGCCCAAGTCCCTGGCACGGGGCGAGACTCTTGGTGAGGCTCCCCAGCAGCCCATCAGGCGAACTGGCAGGGAACCAGGCAGGCTTCCATTGGAACTCTGGCAGGGTTGCCACAGGGTCCCTTCCTGTGATGCATTGGCAGTTTATCAAATTCAACTCACTTCTGCAAGAAATTTCAGGTTTGACCAACTGGCATTTTCTGACGAAACTCTGTTTCATTGGAAAATTTCCTAGTCAGGCCCATTTGCACAAGCGGGTTCTTTGGACCAAGCAGGCCCCAAGACAACCCAGCAAAATGACTGCAGGAGCTTCCTGGGATAAGCCTTTTCTGCTGGAACTCGGCAGAGAAGCCACAGCTGCCTGACTCTGACTGACAGAGCACAGATTTACTGCCAGTGTTTTAACAAGGAGCTCCTACAAACATTCTCTTCCCTCATCTGTGAGAAACTCCTTGGGCCGGGCATCATGTGATGCAAAGAGGCGTGAGAGACATAGAAAACTGGTCACTAGGAGCCTGATCCTGTCCCACTGAAATCAATGGAAGTTTTGCTGTTGACTTCAAAGGAGGAAGGATCAGGGCCTAGTTTTTCAACTTTTTTCTTAAACAAAAACACTTTCTTACTATCATAGCCAAGATAGGAGGCAGAACTGCTTGGCAAATAAACCGCCTTTCAGATACCTTTCTGGTGCCTTACAGACAAGGATAAAGACAAAGCCCCTGGCCTGAACTGCTCACACGCTGGATGATATTAATCCTTGGGGCTGGGTATATTGCCTATTATTAGGTTGCCCAACACTTCCCTTTGTAAGACCCTGAATTCAGGAGGTGATGGGGGGTGGGTGAGTGGAACAGACCTGATGAGGAGTGGTGTGCAGGAGATAAACCTGGAACTGGCTGGGTAAAGAGACTAGGACAAGAAGCTGGGATTAGGTTGTGGGGAAACGCTGAGATTGGATGAGGAATCCAGGCAGGGAGACTGTGACTGGTAGCCAGTGGGGAAAGGGAACACGGGCAGAAGGAGAGACTAGGATTTTGGGGTGGTGGGAGAGAAATGGATCAGATGAGGAGCTGGGAGGGAGGCAAATGGGACTGGCTGGGCAAGGACACTGGGGACAAATTGCTGGGAAGAATTGGGAATGGCTGAACAAGTTGAGCGGGAGAGGGAATGACTAGGACTGGCTGGGCAAGGAGAAGAGTTGCACAGGCAACCTTAATTCTGTCATTTCCTAACTTTTGAGTGCTTGACTCTGCAACCTTAATAATGTTCTTTTAGTGTGTGTGCATGTGTGTGTGTGAGAGAGAGATTCTTAGATATATTGGTATTAAAAAAAACTGTTTTCTTTTTGTGTAATTGAAACAAGGGGAAGGTGTAGAACAGTGGTTCCCAAACTTGTTCTGCCGCTTGTGCAGGGAAAGCCCCTGGCGGTCCGGGCCAGTTTGTTTACCTGTCGCGTCTGCAGGTTCGGCCGATCGCGGCTCCCACTGGCTGCGGTTCGCTGCTCCAGGCTAATGGGAGCTTCTAGAAGCAGCGACCAGTACGTCCCTCGGCCCACCCCACTTCCAGCAGCCCCCATTGGCCTGTGAACCGCGGCCACTGAGAGCTGCAATTGGCCGAACCTGTGGACGCGGCAGGTACACAAACCAGCCCGGCCCGCCAGGGGCTTTCCCTGCACAAGCGGTGGAACAAGTTTGGGGACCACTGTTCTACACCTTCCCCTTGTTTCAATTACACAAAAAGAAAACTGTTTTTAATACCAATATGTCTAAGAATCTCTCTCTCTCTCTCTCTCTCTCTCTCTCACACACACACACACAGAAGTATCTTCCCTTTGGAAATAGTACTGAAAATGCCTGACGCTAAGTGTAATCCATTATAAAAGTAAAGGGAGGGGGGAATGCTCTTTAGAAGGTCTTTCTGAGTCCCGGAGTTAAGTCATCTCTAGAAGGGATGCTTTAGCAGTACCAAGAGAAGGGTGCAGAGGCAGAGGAAGAAAAACATATTGTTTCTCAGGCACTTGAAGATACTCAGCTCAAAACCAGGTAAGAGAATCTGTTGAAACAAATGTTTCACAGTGATAAGGAGGGATACAGAATCATACACAGATTTCCCATCGCCCTCCCCCCATCTTATAGGAAATGATGAGTGGGGGCAGCTGTTTCTTCCAGCCCTATGCTCCGCTAAATTCCTCTCTGTTCTCCCTTGTTATGGAAGCCTAATTGTGCCAACTGAAACAGCTTAGTAGATCTTATAGGAGGCTTTGAGTAAACCTGCATCCCATCCCTATGCACCCTCTTGTCACTTGGGAGCAGGTTCTTCTGCTGGTAGCTGTCATGTGCGCTCCCCACATAGCCTACATGTGAGGCTGCACCATTGACTGAGCATTCACGCTTTCTTGAGGGACCTTCTTAGTAACAGTGACTGAGTAGCGCTGGATGCCTTTACTGTTTGTTTTTAATTCGGTTAGGTAAAATGTTGGGGCATGTAAAGTGACCAGTGCTTCAGCAAAGCTATGTGAGATGGTGATGGAATTATTTGTTCCTTGAGCATATTTGCACATGGCAAGGTCAGATCTGATTTGTACAGCTTCAGTTGAACTTAACAGGATGCCAAGTACACAGGGCATCTGCCATAGTATTTTAAACATACTGAGCTGAATTGTAGCATTTAAAGCCAGAACTGGTTAAGGAAAGGTGTGAGAAGGCACCACGCCACTAGCTGCTCCAGGAGACATCCTGCTTGCAGATGAGATGCTGCAGGCAGTTTGTCTTTTGAGCACTTGTGGCCTGATCCAAATACAGGCAAAATTAACATGAGTCTTCCCATTGACCATAATGGGTGTTGACTCAGGCCCTTGGTAAGCACAGTGAGGATATGTTCTTACACCTTCCTTTTGGAGATACAGAATATGCTAACTCCAGTGCTAAGCCAACACCACCATATAGAAGGGGGCGGCATACACATCTCCTCCATCCCTTTTGAGCTGTCTAGTCGTACTGGTGATGCCATGCAGCAGCATAAGAGTTTACACAAAGTGTAAGGTGATTGATATTCAAGCCCACAATGGCTGTAGTTCGATGTAACACAAATGCTACAGGAACATTCTTTATGCCAGGTAAACAGTAAATCCCTAATGAATGACCTGTGCAAAAAAGATTTTTCTTCTGTTCAGCCTGAGCAAATTATCAGTTTTCTGTACCAACTATAAAAGAAAGCAGATGTACAGGGATGGATTTAATTAATTAGAGCCTATTACAGTTAACTAAGAAAGAGCAACCAAAATTTAAACTGCTATTTTCATTATGTCTCTAAGGCCTGGTCTACACTAACCCCCCAGTTCGAACTAAGGTATGCAACTTCAGCTACGTGAATAACGTAGCTGAAGTCGACGTACCTTAGTTCGAACTTACCGCAGTCCAGACGCGGCAGGGAGGCTCCCCCGTCGACTCCGTGTACTCCTTGCACCGAGCAGGATTACCGGAGTCAACGGGGAGCACTTCTGGGTTCGATTTATCGCATCCAGACAATACGCAATAAATCAAACCCAGAAGTTCGGTTGCCTGCCGCCGAACCAGCGCGTAAGTATAGACAAGCCCTAAGTAGGGGACACTTGGTACTGGCCAATGTTTGAAAGATAAGACAGTAATGAGACCGCATCAGAATCAAAAGCAGGGTTTTTTTAAACAACGTTATACATAGTAAAGCCAAATGGATTTGAACTATACAACCCCAATGTACTCCAAGTGCTAAAGTATCCGGATGAATCTGAAGATGTTATCCCACAGGGATCAGGAGCCAAAAAAGCCCATAAGGTGCTATCAATTTGAGCCTGGGGAATTTTTATCCCCATAGTAGGAAAGCAAGGAAAAGCACCATGTGAGATTTGCACCTACCAATATCATCTGTGAGTTTTTCTTTAGAAGATTCATGCAGCCTTGAAAGTGAGGGTTTGGCAGATAGTGACAGCAAGTTTGTCAAAGGCTCTGTCATTCTTGTTTATACTTTGTGGGAAATTGTGTGGCTGTCCCATTCGTCGCAAAGTAGGTTCCGAAAATATTAGCATTAGCACTGCTTTTGCAGAACTTGCAGTTTCAGGATAGAGGTTTTTAATGCTGGGAAGATGTATGCTCCAGTTCACCATATAAGAATAACAGAGACCTATATGTAAACTTGTGGAGTTAATACAGATAAAGGAATTTAGATTCAAATATTTTAACTCTCTAATTTATTACAATGCTCTCATGTTTCTAACCCAGGATTGCCCCTTTTGCATGGGATATGAATTGTTTGAAGGAGTTATATAGTATGATTTACTGTATATTTATAGTAGTACCATTTTTGGTTTTACACTATAAAAAAAGGACAGTAAGGCTGTTTTAGCTGTACAGTGCAAAACAACAATTGTGGCCAAGATTTTCAAAAATAGGCTACTAACTGCATATTTTGGCACCTAAATAAGCAATCTGCTTTTCAAAAGTGCTGAGCACTAAATGTGGATTTAGGAGCCTAACATTAGACTCCTATTTTTGAAAAACTTAGCCTCTGAGTTTACACCGAACTTTCACTTTTACAATGTACATTTTAGGGCTCTAATGTTACAATCCACCTGTACAAAGGAAATGTCTGAGGAGCGAGGATCTAGCCATTCAACCCTTGAATATTTGTTACTCATGTGAGTAGTCCTATTCAAGTCAATGAAACTGGCAGCATGAGCAAGGACTAGCATGAATAATATTTAACTGCATCAGGCCCTGTTTTTTGTTTTGTTTTCCTAGTCTGTGCTATTTACAACCAACTGCTACTGTTTATTGTCACTATTAGGTAAGAAAAAGATGCCAGGGTTCTTTCTTTGTTTTCTTTTGGAGGGAAGGCGTAAATCAATTCTGACATTTGTAACTGTACTTCAAGCAGAGGCCAATATCTGGCTTTGGAGGAAGCCAAAACATAAACCAACCAAACATAGGGGAAGTGGCAAGGGGAATGTCTTCCTGATAATAAATTACTTTTTCAGTGAAAAAGTATGAAATTTAATATTAAAACATTTTGCTCTGCTTTCACATCTAAAAAAAGTAATTAGATGTGGTTATGTTAGTGGCAGAATGCATTATACACACTATGTGGGATTGTCCCTGTCTGCCTTGTCTCACCCTATGAAGAAATGAAGCACCAGCTGTTACTGTTGCATTAGTGGATAGGTTTCTGCCAGTGGTCACATTTCACAAATCAATTCGTACAATGTGTAAGGTTGTGTAATTTATGAGGAATTAATTGGAAAGAGATTTCCTAACAGAAATCAACATGAGCAAAAGCAAAATATCCAGCCTGAAATTTCTCCCATACGATGTGTGAGAGATAACTATGCATAAACATTATCATTTTCTACATATTCTTACCCTCCTGAACTATAATATTCCTAGGAAGACATTACAGGTTTTTTATACTGGCAGACTCCTCCAGGGAGGAGTGGGGGCTGAAAAGAAACAAGATTGGGAATGTATAAATAAATATATATTGAAGGTAACAAGCCAACCCAGTAGAATTTTGGGGGTAAGAACCATTAGAGTTTCAGGAGTAAAAGGTGAGAGAGATTTCTGTGTATAAGGCTGTTTCTTACTGGAAATGGAGGCAGATTTTTAAAAATAACAGGGAGGTTGTCTCCATTCTGGGCAGTCTTTCATGAAAAAGGGAGGAGGGAGAGAGAAGAGAGACAGCAAAAATCTGCAGCTATGGAATATGTGAGATTCTCACTACCAACATTTCACTTTTGTAATGAAGACATGTACATACCTGGCAACATCCACAAAACAGAAGTCAGTGGAGTGCAGATGTGCACACATCAGCATACCTTGACATAGATTGAAATGAGTTTGCAGAGATGTAGCTGGACATACAGGAAGAGAAAGGGGGACAGAGAGAGACCGTGGTACTTCAATTCTCTTCCCCTGACCAAAGTGTTTCATTTTTCTTCCCCCTGCCCAGCATCAGCACTGCCTTCCAAAACTGATGGCAATTTCCCCATAGCTTTTCCTTGCAGAGGAGTAGAAGAAAACCTGCAGTCTATGGGAAGCCCCACTGCGTTGGCAAGTTTCCTAGCCTGTTCTAGTGGGCTGTGTACAGTCCTTGCCTAGAAGAGAAGAGACTTGATGCTTTCCATGATTTCTTAGTTGCATCTGATTCCAGTCTCTTTCTTAAATAAAGAGCATTTGATTTAATTATAGCTAAGCAGCAGCTCTCCCAACAGTCCTGGGTACATGGGACTGTCCTGTTTTGACCCCGAAACACCCTGTCCCAGTTGAAATAGAAGATTTCCCACATGCCGTGGTGCCTGCAGCCATAAGCGTGTTACGCACGGTGAAGAGCTACGGAAGGGACCAGCTTCAGCTGCTCGTGGGCATGCTCAGCCCCCTTGGGCATGCTCAGTGGCTGTGGGGGAACTTTGGGGTGGAGTGTGATACTTCCCCAGACTGGAAGGTGGGGGCTGAGTATGGCACAGACTTGGCAGGAGAAACACTGGGGCCAGCATGGTTTCACAAGGGTTGGCAGTGACACCTGGCATCTCCCCTGTTCCCTCGGCGCTGGGCATGGCAGCCGCCACACTTGGGAACTGCTCTGCTCTCAGTGGGTGACTCCGTTGCATCCTGCTTTGGCCACATGAAATGTTGGGAGGTACGATGCAGTGTTGTCAAGATCACCAAAAGGGGCTTGGGCAGGACTGTGGTCACTGGCCTTTCAGATGTCCACATGCTTCTTGACCCCCCTCAAAGAATTATAATAGATGGTGAGGCATGATTTTCCTTTACAGAAGCCATGTTAATTCTTCCCCAACCTATTGTATAGATCTATTTGTCTGATAATTCTGTCCTTTACTATAGTTTCAATCCATTTGTCTAATACTGGAGTTAGGCTTACCAGCCTGTAATTGAAGGATTGCATCTGGAGTCTTTTTAAAAAAAATGGTGTTACATCTGGTACAAAGTCTGATTTAAGTGATAGGTTACATACCACAGTTAGTAGAGCTGTAATTTCATGTTTTAGTTCATTCATAACTCTTGGGTGAATACCATCTGGTCCTACTGACATATTACTCTTTAATTTATCTATCTGTTCCAAAACCACCTCTATTGACCTCTCAATCTGGGACAGTTCCTCAGATTTGTCACCTAAAAAGAATGGGTCAGGTGTGGGAATCTCCCTCACATTCTGTGCAGTGAAGACCAATGCAAAGAATTCATTTAGCTTCTCTGCAATGGCCTTGTCATCCGTGAGTGCCCCTTTAGCACCTCGATCACCGAGTGGCCCCACTGATTGCTTGGCAGGCTTCTTGCTTCTGATGTACTTTAAAACAATTTTGCTGTTAGCTCTTGTGTCTTTTGCTAGTTGCTTGTCAAATTCTTTTTTTTGGTCTGTCTCATTATACTTTTTCCCTTGATTTACCAGAGTTTATGCTCCTTTCTATTTTCCTCATTAGGATTTGACTTCCAAATTTTAAAGAATGTCTTTTTGTCTCTAACTACCTTTTATGCTGTTTAGCTATGGTGGCATTTTTGGTCCTCTTCTTTTTTTTTTTTATTTTTTTTATTTGGGGGTATACACTTAGTTTGAGCCTCTGTTGTGGTGTTTGTAAACAGTTTCCATGCAGCTTGCCAGCATTTCTCTCTTCTAACTGTTCCTTTTAATTTCTTTTAAATGAGCCTCTTCATTTTGTGTAGTTCCCCTTTTTGAAGTTAAATGCTCCTGTGGTGGGCTTCTTTGCTATTTCCCCCCATAAGGATGTTAAACTTAAGTACATGAGGGTTGCTATTACTGAGCATTCAGCTTGGACCAGATGCTGTGCACCACTTAGGACTAGATCAAGAATTACCTCTCCCTTGTGGGTTCCAGGACTAGCTGCTCAAAGAAGCAGTCTTTAATGGTGTCTAGAAATTTTAACTCTGCATCCCATCCTGAGGAGACGTGTATCCAGTCAATATGGGGATAGTTGAAATCCCTCATTATTGAGTTTTCTGTTTTTGTTGCCTCTCTAATCAACTGAGCATTTCACAGTCGCTGTCACCATCCTGGTCTGGTGGTTGGTAAAATATATCCCTCCCTGCTATGCCCTGGTTACTGAAGTATGGAAGTTCTATTCATAGAGATTCAATGGCACAGTTATATTCATTAAAGATTTTTACTTTATTTGACTTTATGCTTTCTTTTACATATAGTGTTACTACCCCACCAGCACAAGCTACTCTGTCATTCCTATATATTTTGTACCCTGGTATTATCATGTCCCATTGATTATCATCATTACACCAAGTTTCAGTGATGCCTATTATACCAATATGCTCATTTAATATGAAGTACTCAAGTTCACCCATCTTAGTATTTAGACTTCTTGCATTTGTATACAAGCACTTATAAATTTTGTCAGTATTTAGTTATCTGCCTTCAAGTGGTGTAATTGAATGAGACTCTTTTTTTCATTTGACTGTTTCTCTTCAGTTCCTTCCTGTACTTCTGTCCTCTCCTCTTTACTAGGATATAGAATACCCCCTTTAATAAATCCTCCCCTAAGGGATGTCTCTGTCCCAACTGCGTGCTCCTCCATACCTGTCGGTTTTCCCCCAGCCCTGAGTTCAAAAACTCCTACAGGACCTTTTTAATTGTACATGCCAGCAATCTGGTTCCATTTTGGTTTAGATGGAGCCCATCCTTCCTGTATAGGCTCCTCCTTTCCCAAAAGTTCCCAAATTCCTAATAAACCTAAATCTCTCCTCCGAACACCATTGTCTCATTCACGCATTGAGATCCTGCAGTTCTGCCTGTCTAATTGGTCCTATGCATGGAATTGGAAGCATTTCAGAGAATGCTGCCATGGAGGTCCTGAACTTTGATCTCTTACATAGCTGCCTAAATTTGGCCTCCAGAACCTCTCTCCTACCTTTCCTCTGTGTCATTGGTACCTACATGTACCATGACCACCAGCTCTTCCTCAGCACTGCACATAAGCCTGTCTAGATGTCTTGAGAGGTCCATAATCTTCGCAGCCAGTAGGCAATTCACCATGAGATTCTCCCAGTCAGGGCCGCCCAGAGGATTCAGGGGGCACTGGGACAAAGTGGGGGAGCGGACATAAAAAAAGGCGCCACCCGCTGCGGCGCTTGTACTCACTCACTCACGCTCTGAGTCTGCGGTGGCGGCAGGTCCTTTACTCGCTCCGTGTCTTTGGCAGCACTGAAGGGCCCCCTGCTGCCAAAATGCTGCCAAAGACCCGGAGTGACTGAAGGTCTCCCCGCCGCCAAAGTGCCGCCGAAGACCCTGACTGCTGCCGGGTGAGTAAAAATTAAAAAGGTGCCTCTAGCCAGGAAAGGGATTCTTGGCCAGGGCTTGCGGGACCCTGCGGGGCCTGGAGCAAATTGCCCCACTTGCTCCCCACGCCCCTCTCTGGGCGGCCCTGCTCCCAGTCAGCACAAACCCAACTATCTATTTCTAATAATTGAATCCCCGATTACTATTATCTATCTCCTCCTAATAACTGAGGTCCTCTTGCCCAGAAAGGACATTATCTGGAAGGAGGGTCCCAACTAAAGGATCATTTTCTTCTGCTTTAGCTTGATGTTCTCCTTTCCCTAGACTTTCATCCTCCTCAACAGCACAGAAGCTGTCAGACTGGGGGTGGTACTGCTCTATTGTGTCCTGGAAAGTCTCATCTATATTCCTCTCTGTCTCCCTTAGCTCCTCCAAATCAGCCACTCTGGTCTCAAGAGCCCATACTTAGTCTCTGAGAGCCATGAGTTGCTTGCATTGAATGCACACATACACCATCTTCCCACAAGGCATACATGCTGCATTCAGTGCAATAAACTGGATAGCCCCCACTCAGTTGCTGAACTTTCTGCCTAAATTCTCATTACTCCTGTAGAGTTTTTTGTTTGTTTGTTCTTTGGGGTTTTTTTGGGGGTGGGGGTGGGAAGGAAGAGGGGTTGTTATTGGCCTAAATTTAGCCAATGTTTGTTAAGCATATCTTGCTCACACATTCCCTCTCTAAGCTCCCCTGTTTGCTGCTCCTGTTCACTAGCTCTTTTGGTTGCTTAGGAGCTGGCTTTTTAAACCCCTGTTCTCCCTGAGGTAGCCCCGCCCCCTTATCAAAGGATTCTAAAGTGATTAGGAATCAGAGGATGGTAGGCCAGAGCCTCATTAGGAAGTGCACAGCCTTGCCTAGCAGGCCTCTAGGCTGAGCCCTCAGCGCCTCCCAAACACGCCAGACTATAAACTTAAATCAAGCAGGCACATGGTTGCGCACAACAACAAACATGCAAACAAACTTCATCCCAAGAGTCATGTAGTCCCTCCTCCTTCACCTGGAGAACTCCTTGCCTTTGCATCAAACCAAAGGCTTGGAAAGGGCTGTGATGGAAAGCTGGAGACGGGGGAAGGGGAGGGCCCACTGAAGTAGTGCTTATATGGAAATAGTGGCCCCAAGATTGCATTATTGCAAAACTCCCTTACAGAGTGAGGAGGTGATTTGACATTATTTCTATCAACCCCTGTGGTGTTCCTCATGCAAAATCCATTTAACTTTGGCTTAATGCAGATTTTGTGTCTATGTGAACTTCAACCTCAGATGAAACAAAAGTACGGGACTCGCCCCCATTAAACTATATAAATATGCCCAGGGCTTAGAATTATACAGTTGTAAATACCAACTACAAGAAAAGAGTTCAAAGAATAATTTTTTAGAATATCTTTCCTGCTGGAACTCTGCTCTAATGGAGGAGGCAGACTCAGATTTCCAGACTGTAGCTCACAAATTATACCAGTGTATCTTACAAGAGTGTCAGGGAGGGTGATAACATATAGAATTATTGATCAGAATGAATAGAATTAAGTCTTGAAGAGAAAAATACAAAAAATAACTGGTAGAGCAATGTGGATTAGGACAGGTATTACAGGATATTGCTTTATCTTCTGAGAAGATATGCGAAAAACACAAGAGGAAAAGCATGAAAGAAAAATGATCACCTTGTTCCCACTATAAATAAGTTGTAGCAGACCTCCTGTCAGGAAACGTTTCCCAAACTAGTTTTATTTAAAGATTCCTCCCAAAGTGCAAATAGTCTCGTAATCAAGTCATTTCATGACTTAATTTACCCTGATTAGCATAGCAATTTGCAATACCTTTTCAAAAAGCGCTCATCAATTTTAGCTCCTACTAGACTGAAAACACCACACAAATTGCTGCCATAGTCTTAAACTTCTAATCAATTTTGAAAATCTAAATCAATCTGCATTTTTCCACTATCGTTTTTCGGTCACTGGTTGTAATGCCCTTCATGACCTTGAAGTGTGAGAAATGAGTTTTCATGAGGAATAATTAGCTAAAATTATGCCTCATTTAGGCATTGTAATTTTTACCCCCTACCTGGTTAAAATACTAAATGCATAGTAAATACTGAGAATTTATTTTTAGTAACCAAGGACACTGCAAGGTAGCTCCACTTCAGTTATTTTTAAGTCTGTTGGGGGAAATTGCTACACTTTAAGAGTTTACATTTTTTAAAAATGATAGATGTATGTTGTGTAAACTAAGCTACTGAATAGGATGAGTGGACAGGCCTTTTGAAAAACTACGTACTCAAAAATACTTATGTTAGTTTAACCTTGTATTTAAAAAACATAGAATCATCCCCACAGTTGAATATGTAGCCACATACCAGCTTCTGTATCAGCTACACCCTAGAAATGTTTCACATGCTACACGCAACTGAACTTCCTTGTGTCCACTCCCCACCTTCCCTCTCCTGGCTGGCTCCCCATGTGGGCACTCACCTCAGCTCCCTGTACTTGCTGTTGCTGAGCAAGTCCTGCGGGCAGAGCAGAAGGGCCATGGGCTGCTGGTAGCAGGGCAAGGATGGGCAGGCCTCTGGGGGGAGCCCTGGTGCCCCACAGCAGCAGAAATGGGGAACAGTGATGGCCACCCCAATGCCCACTCAAGTTTGGCTTTGCGGCCCCCTCCATCATACCAGGGGATAGCAGGGCCAAAATTCAGTGAGTGGCATTGCAACCTGGCAAACAGGGGTTGCAGTGCCACTCAGGTCTGGCCCTACAACACCTCTGTCATAACAGGAGGAGTAGCAGGATGAAAATTGAGTGAGTGGTGTTACAACTGGGTGCATAGGGGACGCAGCGTTGCTCAGGGAGAGGCCATGGGGCCAACCTTGAGTAGAGCTGCAACCCCTGTGTGCCAGGTCACAATGCCCCTTGCTCACATTTGCCCTCCCCGCAATGATGGAGGGGTCCTGGTACCAAATCAGAGAGAGCTGATGGGCAGCCAGTACTGCTTCTCCTCACCGCTGCCATTGGGTCAGCTCCTGCACCAGGGCTCGCCCTGCTTCCAGCAGCTCGAGCCTTGGGCGTCCTTGCCAATATTACGCACTGTGGGTAGGTAACCTGTGTACAGCTGTGGGCTCCACTGTTCTGTATTATTATGGTTTCCCTTCCACGTTGCCACAGATAAAAGCTATCACAGGTCTTTATGCAGGGTGACTGCACCTCAGAATAATGAATGTTCAGATATCAGAAGTCTAGACTTTTTTTTAGCAACCAAATCTAATCATCTACCATCTGAAGCTTCTTTCACTCACTTATTTATTAGAAGGACATGGGGACAACTCTTCTCTGGCGAAGGAAGTTCCCATCCAGATTCGCTGTTTAGAGCCCACTGTACTAAAAACAATTTTTGTGCATGTTCTCAGTTAAGCTAAGTAGAAGAGCGGACTCACCCCTGCGGCGCCTCCTGCTGGTTACTTCTGGGAATTAGCTCTTCCAGCATCCGGAGTGCCCCCTGCAGGCTGGTGATCCACCTTACCTGTGGCCCCGTGTCCCTCCCAGGACCCCGGTGCCCTTGTACCTGGGGTGCTGCCCCCGGCAGTAACCCCTCAGTCTTACTGCGTCACGCTCCAGTTTTAGCCAACAAATAAAGTGAAATGTTTGATATTTTTGATATCTTACTACCTTCATTTTCTCTTCTAACACCATGAACCAGCACAAGTTCAGTACTCTACCATATTTTAGAAAAAATCATCTTGCATTCACCACTCTTAAGACTAGTCCATTGGTCACCATTGGACAGAGGAAGCTGCATCTAGACAGGCTGATTGAGCCAAATGAATGACCAGTAGGCTCGTGGTCACAGTATGAACAAACATATAAGCACTGTGCTTACATTAAAGATGGGGCAGATGAGAAAGAAAATGAAAGAGCAACAAAATTGAGAAGAGTGACAAAAGAGAATAAGAATTGGAGGGGAATGGATGAGAATAGATGAGATAGGGCCAGAGTATAATAGAGGAGAGAAGAACATGGTAACAGGAATTGCCATACCAGATCAGATCTTTGATCCAGTTTTTCCAGTATCCTGTTTCTAACAGCAACCAGTACTAAATGTTTCAGAGGAAGGTGCAAGAAAACCCTGTAGTGGACAGCTGTGAGGTAACCTCCCTATAGTGTGTATAACCACTGTCAGTTAGAGGTTGGTTTATGCCCTGAAGTGTGAGGGGAAGATGACAACTGAGATGAAAAGAGAAGAGCCAAAAGGATTAGTTTTCCCTCTGTGTCCTTTTGGGTTGTGGATATAATTCAAAGCCTTCAGGGTGTACCTGTGTAAATCATATGGGCAAACAAGTCATCCATGAACATCATGTGTTCTCTGTTTTTATGGGACACTTACTCCAGCCTTAGGAATTCTGAGTTTCTGATATTGTTACCCAATGTTGCGCTTAATAACAATTTCTATATGTATACATACACCAAAAGAACTTTTCTAAAAACTGTTGAACTGACAATTTTCCACACAACCCATGCTTGCTACAGAACCTCAGCCCAACTATATTGTTCTAAGGGGTAAGAACATTATCTTACAATGGGTGTAATGCAATTTAATTTTACTAACAATGGCAAGTGAAGGTTTCCACACAGCAGTTGCCCAGAACACATCTTTTCTCAGCAAAATACTTAGCCTGCAAAGCTCTCAGATTAAGTCTATATATTTTTATGATTAAAATTAAAAATATTCTCTAGTGTGTGCTCTCATGCCAGGGAGCATTTCTAATGTTGTAGCTTAAATATAAATATCTATCAAGGAATGTTGTCATTCCTCTTTTAGGGCTTTCTTGTGTCATTTAGAGATAGCCTCACATTAGAAGCAATGCAGAGCTTCAACTGCCCTGGGGGGAGCTCCTGGAAGAATTCTGACCCAGGCAAGCAGAATATTCTTCCTAGCACTCTCCGGTGTGCAAAAAATTTTAAAAAAAGACAAAACTCAGTGCTGCACCTCTTCAGGGGGTGCAGGGCACTCCCCATCTAGCTCTGCTGCTGGCACATGGAGGCAGGTGCAAAGAGCATGGCCTTGCTTCATCTCTGACCCCTTTGGACATGTTCATCACCCATCTTTAGATCCCTTCCATTTCTCCTGGTTCCTTTGTGATGAGGGGTGACCAGGACTGAACATAGAGTTCCAGGGAAAGCCATTAATTATACAAATATTTATAATATTGTTGTTATTTTCTATCCCATTTGCTATACAACTTAATATTTTGTTTGCTTTTCTGACTGCCACTGTCCACGGAGCAGAGGGTTTTCACTGAGGTTGTCTATGATAATAGCCAGGTCTTTAACCTCAGTAATTCCAATGGATGCCGAACCCAGAAATGTGGATGAGTAGATCCAATGATTCCTTCAAATGCGTTACTTTCACAATTTCCCTTAATGGTTGCCCAAGGATGTTAAATAAGAGCAATTGCTGGACAGGGCATTGAGTAACTCTGCTTGTCAGTGTTCTTGAAAAAGAGAAGCTGCTGCCTATCATGACTAATTGGAATGGATAGGAAGGAATGAACTTAGCTGTTTTAGCACAATTATGTCAACTCCTACCAGACATGTAGACAGAGCAGTAGCACCTTGTGATCAGCGTATCAGCACTGACTGATATATCAAGCAGTGTCAGCATGCTGTTGAGAATACTTTTCATCATCTATGGGTGTCTTTTCATTCACAGTTTAAGTGTCAGAACTACTTAGCCTAATTCTGCAGATGTCTTGCCCCTGACAAAATGTATAAACTTATAAGAAAATAATTTCTATCCAAGGTGCCCAACCACATCTGCGCATCTTGAACTTGCTTATGCTGTTGTAGAAACATTCCTCGAACAAGTGTTTCAGGAGAATAACTGAAATTATATTTTATCCCTCTCTTCCCCCTAACCAAACAGGTATGTAATTTCCTAATCTTGTGAGAAATAAAACCCTATAAAACATGCAATGGTTTAATGTGAGTAGCTTGGCATAAATCCCATGCACCAATCACAGATGAGACCCTTTACAATCTGAACTTAAATAGCAATCATCTCTCCAAGTTTGCATTAGCAGTGAATCTTCTTTCTCCAATTAAGTTTTGCTCCTGGTATTTTGGAATTTTTATTCCAGTGTTTACTTTTCATTTTTTGGTCTTATGTTGACTACACTGTCCTAACCTGTAAAACTAGATGACTGTCTTGCTCTGACAAATTTGCACAGGGTCAGCAGGGCAAAAAAGGCTGACAGAGGAATGATAAGAAATGCACAAGACTTGCCCAAAGCAGTGGTCTCCAAAGTGGGGTGCGCGCACCCCCAGGGGTGCACAAAGGGATTCTTGGGGGTGCGTGGCAGGAGGAGCGCTTTTCATTTATTTATTTTTTGCTTCATCGGGCGGAAGTCTGAGCGGCGCTTTTTTTTTTTTTTTGCTTCGGCGTAGCAGGGGGTGTGTGCTCAAAATTTTTTTACTGATAGGGGTGCACGATCAAAAAAGTTTGGAGACCACTGCCCTAAAGGACAGATAAGTCAGCGCCAGACTTTTTTTTTTGGGGGGGGGGGTTATGGTACAGTATAGCCACCATGCTTCGTGTTCAGGGTAAGGAAGGTAAAATAAAAGGGTACGTCTATACTTACTTCCTGGTCCGGATGTAAGCGATCGATCTTCTGGGATCGATTTATTGCGTCTTGTCTAGATGTGATAAATCGATCCCGGAAGAGCTCGCCGTCGACGCCGGTACTCCAGCTCAGCGAGAGGAGTACACGGCATCGACGGAGGAGCCTGCCTGCCGCGTCTGGACCCGCGGTAAGTTCGGACTAAGGTACTTCGAATTCAGCTACATTATTAACGTAGCTGAATTTGTGTACCTTAGTCCGAAGTGGGGGGTTAGTGTGGACCAGGCCAAAGATGTACTGGAGGAATGTGAATATAAAATAGAGAAAACACACTTGTTTGTCATGGGACCTGTTAGTTCCTCTCATCACGCAGAAGTCTGAGCGTAACAGATTGCTTTTTCTGTGAATTTCAGATTGGAAATGCTTGGCAGACAAAATAAAAGAATGAATGCAATCTAAAAATAGTTGATCTGTTTTCTGTGATAAACCAAGGTTAATATGGACACAAATTAGTAAGAATATGCATTTCACATTCCAAGTTCTGACTGTCATATGTAGCTCCTCACACTATACCTGTTTTTTTCTCAAGAAAATATTAAGTGCAAGAGTAGCATTTTTCACACTTTCAGAGGTGATTGTTTTTCATTTAGAAAACAATGCTGTTCTTTGTGCAGATGGAAATGGTAGGGAGTGGGGAGAAAGATACTGGGGACCAACTCTCCACCCTGTGAAAGGACACAGCAAAATTAATGTTTGATTTAAAGCAAAAAATGGCACCATATTCATTAACCTCTGTTGTTGAACTGTAGAGGAAGGTGGCTTGTGAGGGTTAGGCAGCCTGGGAGGGCTGAGTTCAGTTCTGAGCTCTGCCACAGACTTCCTGGGTGGTAGTCAGCAAGTCACTTCATCTTTCTGTGCCTCAGTTCTCCATCCATAAAATGGGGGGAGGGATAGCTCAGTGGTTTGAGCATTGGCCTGCTAAACCCAGGGTTGTGAGTTCAATCCTTGAGGGGGCCACTTGGGGATCTGGGGCAAAATCAGTACTTGGTCCTGCTAGTGAAGGCAGGGGGCTGGACTCAATGACCTTTCAAGGTCCCTTCCAGTTCTAGGAGATGGGATATCTCCATTAATTTATTTATTTACTCCTTCCACCCTTTGCCTGACTTATCTATATAGATTTTAAACCCTTCACAACAAGCTCTTTGGTTTGTGTGTTTATTCAGTGCCTAGTCCAAAGGGGTTCTGACATCCTTTACAGCCTCTGGGTGATACTGAACCACAACTAAATAAAAATGACTAGTTGCTTCAAGCTTGGCAAATTTCAAGTTTCACAACTGATTCAGCTGAGTGACCTGGCTTGAAAAAATCTTAAACAGGGAATCATCTATGGCTTTGTGTTTGACGTGTATAATACAGAAATCCAACAACAATCAACTAGGAAAACCTGCTTCCTAGGAAATAGACTTTGCCCCCTGTTCTTGTCTATTGTTAGCTGTAGGAAGCACTGTGTCATGATCAGGCATCATAATGTTTTCATAACGTCTGTTGGACTCATTCCACTATTGATCCTGATGGTGGCTTAGGCTACGTCTTCACTATGGGGGGTGTGTGTCGATTTAAGATACGTGAATAGCGTAGCTGAATTCGACGTATCCGAGCCGACTTAACCCGCTGTGAGAACGGCGGCAAATCGACGGTGCTTACTCCTACCTGCGCTGGTGGAGTACAAGCGTCAATTCGGGGATCGATTGTCGCGTCCCGACGAGACACGATAATTTGATCCCCGAGAGATCGATTTCTACCCGCCAATTCAGGTGGGTAGTGAAGATGTAGCCTCAGAAACTACACTAGGAGGGTCTTTTGGATACCTCAAAGGGGTTACTGTGAGCTGCTTTAAAAAAAAAAAAGCCTCCCATGGGAATAGTTTAATTCAGCAGAAATTGATATTTGTGTTGGAAAATTGCTTCTGCTCCAAATTCTTGTACAAGTGAGTTTAACCTAAGGGAAGAAGGATGCCTTGAGGTGAAGGCTGGAACCCATGGTTCAACTCCTGACTTTTCCACAGACTTCCTGTGTGTCCTTAGACAAGTTGCTCAATATCTCTGTGCCCAATTTCACCATTTGTAAAACAGGAATAAAAACACTATTTCTTGCCCCCACTCTTGGTCTGTTTTGCCTATTCAAATCGTAGGCTCTTTGGGGCAGGGACGGTGTATCCGGCATGTAGCAGAACAGGGCTCAGATCTAGGCATTACTATAATCGATATAATAAAATAATACCCTTCATTCTTTTTTAATTCAACTGTTCACCAGTTCATAGTGTTAGAGTCACGACAATCCCATACCTGAAAGTTGCCACATATAATTTAGACTGATTTGGAAAACTGGACTATCAAGTAAAATATGACTGCTCGTGGAGGATGGTCAACATTTGGAGGTCGCTTTTCAAATTTGATAGAGGTGACAAGTGAAGTAATTTTGGTAATCCCCATCTAATCCCTCCTAGACATGTTTCCCCAACTCAGAAAGGCCATGGCAGAACACAATTTGGCATTACAGTAGAACATCAGAGTTACGAACTGACCAGTCAACCACACACCTCATTTGGAACAGGAAGTACACAATCAGGCAGCAGTAGAGACAAAAAAAACCCCAACCAAACAAAAATAAATACAGTGCAGTACTGTGTTAAACGTAAATTACTAACGAAATAAAGGGGAAACAGCATTTTTCTTCTGCATAGTAAAGTTTCAAAGCTGTATTAAGTCAATGTTCAGTTGTAAACTTTTGAAGAATCACCGTAACATTTTGTTCAGAGTTACAAATGTTTCAGAGTTATAAACAATCTCCATTCCCAAGGTGTTTGTAATTCTGAGGTTCTACTGTAATTGTATTAATGACCCTTTGTGCTTAGAAAATTCATAGCATGACAATAGATTTTCAATCAGGTTACCCTGTCAGAACTGTGAGGGGAAATATGCCATCCTTACCGGCCCTGCACTATGTCTCATTCTAGTTAGTACCCTGAGCCCTTCAGAAACACAACTGAGAAATAAATAGGGCAGAACAAAAGAAGTGTTTGCATCCCTTAGTTAAAGATTCAAACCCTATTCTTATTACACCACTTGGGCTTGAATTCCAATTCCTTCTCAGTCAAATTGACATTTACCCCATTTTTTTCTGCATCCTTTATTTGAGAAATTAAATTTTACAGAAATAAAAGAAGCACATTGAGAATGGATGCACGTTTCATTTACTCTAATTATGCACAGTGAAAAGTTTCCATTTCAACAAGCCTCATTGATATTCTGCTGCAAACTTGACTAGAAAAAAAACAACACAAGAGGAGATTTTACCAGTCAATTGACTTTAACTAAAAAAAGCTTTTGTGTGTTTAAGAATATTACATTTTTAATTGTCTTTTGTTTTCTCTCCCATAACAGCTACTGTAATGACAAAACATCTGGAAAGGTTGAAGTGCCCTAATATTCTGGTTCTGCTATTTTATAGATTAATTCCAAACAGCAGGAAATAATGTGTCAACACAAACCAGGAGTTTGAGCTGTATATGAACATGCCAGCTTTGGGGTCTTTGGGAGAAATACTTATTTATCTCACAGATGTGGTTAAACCTTTCAATATTTCATGACCCCTGTCACTGAAGCAGTTAGATTCAACATGATCTTTACAGTGTTCATAAAACATATATATACAGGGATTTAATAGAGCTAGGAGCAAACTTGAGAGTCACCTTGTGAAACATGGAATAATTTAGTTGAAAATATAGAAAACCTGAGAGACATTAGTCTTCTTTACAGATGAACCCTGAACATTATCAACTATTGGGTGGAGTGAGCTAAATTCTGCATATCCTGAAAGATTCTCTGCATAACAAATAATAAGAAATGCATTCAAAATAATGTGAGAATATTGTTATGTATCCGTATCCTCTTTTCCTCCTGAAGCAAAGAAATTCTGAGTTAAAGCTGCTTCATAAACGTACTTAATTGTGGCAAACATGGTCCTCTCATGAAAAATATCATAATAAATAACCTTACATATGTTCTCAAACAAAATAGATTACGAAGCCAAAGTTAAAGTTGTAACTAGATATCAGCAACATGGGGGGGGGGGGGGAGTTATTAAAACCTTACAGCTAAAAAGTCTAAAATCCAGGAAACACAAAATTAAGGTTATACTTTAACATATCACAAACAGTGGAAAGTGTAGAAATGCAGAGTTAATGTATCTCAAATAACCTTAACTTCCCTCTGGCTCCACACCCCCCACCTCCATGAATACTAACATTTTCTACCTGTACATACAATTTTCCGCACCCAAAAGTTTGTTTGAGCAGTTTTCACAGCAAAAACGTGTGTCCTGGAGCTTTGTAGGTGCAAATATTTTAGGCCATCTTTGAAAAGTTATCCCATGACATCAAAAGTTTTTGGAGGTGTGGTTTGAGATATTATAACATTTGATTGTTCTGGGCTATGATAAGCAAAAAGCCTTCTCTTATTGTACAATTAAGTCATTGGACTCAGTTAACATAGGATAATATTCTGACCTCAGATAAGATGACACAACTCCCATTGACTTCTGTGCTGAGGTTCACATTGCAGAATTTACTTAATACGCTTCTGTTTGGCAGGAGAGGGTGCAGGCCTGTCCTCTTCTTAGGATACATTCCATTGTCTTTTGTACCGCTACACTTCTATGTTTAGCATGCTACCTTGACCAAAGAAAGTGTGAGCATGTCTACCTGAGCTGGAAATTACAGCTCCAGCGTAGGTATACCCTTAGAAAGCTTTGGGACTCTATCCCTGTTCTCACCACTTCCTTTTTTTTTTTTTTTTTTTGCTAAAAGGTAGTGTGTGTGGCCTGCAAACCCCATTAATAGAAGAGATCTGGGGGTAAATCAGACAACACGCCCACTGACAGCCAGCTTTGATGGAAAGATGGCTGGTCCCCTACCCTTTCACATCTCAGCACAGCTCCACAAGAATTAAATATAGTATTGGCTGCTCCCCTGTACGATCCTGTCCCCCAAGGAGGTTCAGGGGAGAATATCCACTGGGCTCTCAAGGGAGTGACCTGCACGGCATAGCTGCTTCTGACGACTCCTTCTCATCACCCTCAAAGCCCCACCTTCACAAACTTGCTGAAGAAGTGCTTCTGCAGACTTCAGGGAGCCGTCCACTCCTACTCCCTTCTATGTCCCCGACCTGGTGTCACAGGCTTCTGTTTCCTGCTGAGTGCATTAGTAAAGTGGTGGAGACAATAGTCTTGATGCACCTTTGAAGCTTAGGCTGAGATTCAGAAATGGGGTTTAATTTTTTTTTAATTGGCTTTTCTGTTTCCTGTGCTAGAATGTAACTGTACATGGCACCAACATAAAACGGCCGAGCTGGGAGCACCTCAGACATCTCAAAGACTGTAATATAGCCCTTGAATAAAGCCCAGTAGGAGTCCCCTAAAAGTGCTGCAAAAGGCTGAAGAAACTGTGTATCTGCATTTGACGTATCTGAGGGATAGAAAGTGCTTTTACTCGACTATTTCCAAATGCCTCCATCCAGCAAGCTGATCCATAGCGAATATTTTTATGAGACCATACAGGTGGGTTTTTTTAACGTCCGCTGCCTAAAAAGAAATAATGTTTTGACATTTCAAACATGAAACAGTCTATAGGGTGGAGGGATAGCTCAGTGGTTTGAGCATTGGCCTGCTAAACCCAGGCTGGTGAGTTCAATCCTTGAGGGGGCCACTTAGGGATCTGGGGCAAAATCAGTACTTGCTCCTGCTAATGAAGGCAGGGGGCTGGACTCAATGACCTTTCAAGGTCCCTTCCAGTTCTAGGAGATGGGATAATTATAAGAAAAGATCTATAACGGAGAGTTAGGGCCTGATCCAAAGCCCATTGAAATCAATCCGAGTCCTTCCATCCACATAGAACCGTAGGGTTAGACGGGATCACAAGGGTCATCTAGTCTAACTCCCTGCCAAGCTGCAGGATTTGTTGTATCTAAACCTGGGGCAGTCAACCATTTTTTGTCAAGGTCCAAATTTCTTAGTCAGGTTACAGTCAAGGTCCAGACTCCAGAGAAGATTAAAAAATAACAATAATGACAATAAGTAATATATTTCGGGGTCCATTCAGAAGTGTCTGGTGGTCCGGATTTGGCCTGTGGTCCATCTATGGATTACCCCTGGTCTAAAGCATTCAAGACAGATGGCTACCCAGTCTCGTTTTGAAAACCCCCTGTGAAGGAGCTTCCATGACTTCCCTAGGAAGCCCCTTACTTCAATGGGCTTTGGGCCAGGCCCCAACTGTCCCTGATTTTACAGGTCCTCGGAGAGGGGGAAAGGATGGACGAGAGAGTGAGGCAGGGATATTGAAACAGGCCTGGTGTATCAGAGACAATGTTAGGAACAGTCAGGGGAGGAAAATTAAAGAGGTTCAAGACATGCTATAGAGAGCCATCGATGAAAAGTTTAAGGTAGAACAGGTGATAGTTACTACAGCGTAGTATGAGCAAGAGGCTAGATGGCAGGACTAAAGATAGCAAGAGGGACAGGGTAGTTTAAAGTCAATGGACCCTCTCCTCTCAGCTAGCAAATAATGATTTACAAAGTGTGTGTATGGGGGGGGGGGGCTCAGACTGCATAGGAACAGAGGTATGTAAGGCAGCATGGAGAGTGATCATCTGGTGTACAGCACAAGCGTGCTGCTGTTTACCAATGTGCTGCAAAATGCTGTTGGGATCGCCATGTTATGAGAGCGGTATATGAGTACTAGACAGGTGTGAGCAGAAGCCTTTTCAATGACATTACCCCCAAAATAACTGGGACTCCCCAAGGCAGGTATGTATTGAATTGTTTGGATCACAAGCAACCCAAAGACTGGCAGGCAACATGGGTCTGAGCATGACAACACCCATGCTGGCTTGTTCAGATGAACAGCAACACAAACCATTTCTAGGTCCAGCCCCATGTTACACCTGTGTTTGCATATATTCAAAGCAGGGCCACCCAGAGGATTCAGGGGGCCTCGGGCAAAGCAATTTCGGGGGCCCCTTCCATAAAAAAAAGTTGCAATACTCTAGTAACATGTATTTGGAAATGTCAAAAATAACCAGTGAAATACATTCAAAAAATAATTTTTAATAATTTGAAAATACACAAAATACATTATTTAAAAACATTAAATGCTTTAATGGTATGTATACATTTGCAATTACATAATGGGCTACCGCTGGGTGATGGTGATGATTGGTGCCAATGGGTTGTCGCTGCCTGGGGGTGGCGCTACTGTTGCCCAGGGCTGGGTGGGGAGCTGGGCTCTGAGTCGGGAGGTGCCTGGCTCAGAGGGGCTGGGCTCGGAGCTGGGGGTCAGGGATGAGGGGGGATGGGGTTGGGGGGATGTCCGGTTCAGAGGGGCTGGGCTCGGAGCTGGGGGTCGGGGGTGCCCGGCTCAGAGGGGCTGGGCTCAGAGCTGGGGGTCAGGGCTGGCAGGGTGCCCGGCTCAGAGGGGCTGGGCTCGGAGCTGGGGGTCAGGGCTGGAGGGGGATGGGGTCGGGGGTGCCTCACTCAGAAGGGCTGGGCTCGGAGCTGGGGGTTAGGGCGGTGGGGGATGGGGTTGGGGGGGGCCTGGCTCAGAGGGGCTGGGCTCAGAGCTGGGGGTCAGGGGGTGTGCAGCTCAGAGTGGCTTACCATGCCTCCTCTCCCCTCTCCCAGAGCCTCAGCGAGCTGCGTCCAGGAGCTCCTGCCGCTCGGCCCGCTGGAGCTCGCAGCCCCGCACCCTTACCACGCAGCTCCAAGCGGGAGGACCTCAGGCCCCGCCCGAGCCACACAGCTGCAGCGCTGTCCAGGGACACTCCTGGACGTGGCACGCTGAGGCGCCGGGGGGTGGGGGAAGGTGGAGGCGCGGGGGAGCCTCCGACATTCTTGTGGGGGCCCCTGTGGGGCCCGTGGCCTGGGGCAAATTGCCCCACTTGCCCCCCCTGGGCGGCCCTGCTTCAAAGGGGCAAAAACGAGCCCTTGCACTGCGTTTATTTTCCTTTCCCAACTGAGAAGTACAGTTTTACCACTGTGGCCATGAAGACAATTCTACCTCACTGTGATCAAAGGAGAAAGCTTGCCAGGTCTGAGACGTGAGATCAGTTATCCAACTGATACTTTAAGTGCTGAAGATGAGAAAAGAATAATTACAGCAGCACAATGTGCATTGCTCTAGTTAAGGGCATGTCAGCAATCCCATTGAAAAGCTCTGGAACAAATCTTGACGTCCTTACTCAGTAACTCAGTCCTTCCTTTCTCAGACAAAACTAACACGAGAGTTCGACTTGAAGGATTGAGCAGAAATGGAGAAAGGATTCGGCCTTTTATATTTAGTAGTTCAGGACCTAGCTTTACAAATGTTGCTCTGGAATGTTATTAGGTAAGAGTAATTAGCTTTGGCGCATCTTGAAATAGGAAGACTCCTATTTTAAAGCACATATCACAAATATTTTCCTCACTGTACCACCACCACAACTGGCCTCTGCACTGGGGATTTCCTTGTTGGGGGAAGGAATCTTTCAAAATCCCACCCAGCCACATAGTGCTACCTGAATGACTCCTCCTGGCTGCAGGGGACTATGTGCCCCCTGAATTTCCCTCTATTGGGAAATGGCTGGAGGATCCACACAGTGGCAAATGCACCAGGCCTACCCCTAACACCTTTAGCAGTGGGACAAAGAGGGTGTCTGTGACATTATGGGGTTGCTCCATACCAATATCCTGTCCCTCTCCACTCACAACGTGACAGTCCCACTTTCGATGCAGACACAACTTTTCACACATGTAGGTCAGGTGGGTTCAGGAAAGAAACGACGACAGGATTGGTCCCATAATTCTTCCTGAATAGAAAAATAGTGGCTCAAAAGTGAACATGAAAAACTGTAATTTATCTGCAAAGTATACCTGTAGCTCTAGGGTGCTTTTGGAGAAAAAAGTAGCCGAGATACTGAGATTTATAATGTAATTTCTTTTCATATGCAGTAGTTATTTTTCAAAATGATTTTTAATAAACATTTGCTTGTGTAATACCGTGAGGTTTACAGCATCCTTCATACAAAGCATCATGCCATGCTTTACAGAGGCAGTATAATAGATAGCACGGCACAGATTCAAGTGCAGTGACTCTCGGGCAGACAGAGGGATAACTCTACAGTGGAGTAAAGTAACAGAAAAGAAATACTTGGGGGAGGGGGTGTCAGAGCTTTAGCTAGACTAAATCAGCCCAGTTCCATTGCAGTCAAAAAAAGCTATGCAGTTTCTACGAGCTGAGGATCTGCCCATTGAAGTGGAAATGCTGCAAATTTTATATATATAATTTTTTTCATTTTTTTCAAAGTAGGTACAGTGGGTAGAAGGCAGGAGAGTACATGTAGCTAATTCAACAGTTGCTGAGCACCCCCGCAGCGCTTCTAAACATTCCCGTGGCTTGATCTGGACTTTTGTGAACATTGCAGGAATTCACGGCAGACACATATGTTCTGAATAAATGATGAGCAATGATACAAAAAATCCAGCCAAATCTTAATAGGACCATTGACATTTAGATTGAAGAAACAGTAGACTCCCACAATGGTATCAATGGTGCCATATCAAGATGACTTATTTTTGTTCTATTTTAATACTATCAAAAAAAGAAGAAATAAAAGGAAACTAGCAAAAAATCTGTTAAAACAATGAAGGATTTACTTAAAGCCACAAATGGCAGAACATTCTGTTAAACCTAGATGTCCTTTCCTAATTCATCCCATTTTGCCTTGGAATTTCAGTGGGCCTCTGAAAAATTATGACTGATCTTGCATTTGCTGCCTGTTCTTCAATCAACACAGCACATTAGGGATAAAGGTTTAGTCCAGCTGTGGATTTCATGGCTCTTCAGAGTTGAAGTCAGGCCCTTAGCACTACTTTAACATAGTTTTCCAGAGGTTTTCTGACATACAAGTAATTACCTTTGTTAGACATACTATGTACAGTAGTATTAGCTTGCACCCCTTCCGGGCTCACAGGGTCAAAATGAAAAGGGTTATTTTTTCCTCAGTGTAATTACACCATATGCTTTGTAAGCAGTGTCGCCTTCCACATTTAAAACTAGAAAACCTGGAGGCTGGTGAATCTGAAAATCTGTGGGTTTAAATTTGGAGTCTGCTCCCTACCACCTCCATTTCAACTGATCCTACCTGAATCTAGACTTGAACAAAACCCCAGCTACTAGTTAAGCATTAAAGCAGAAATCACAGATAAAGGAATCCTACTGTATGCTAATGTTTCATTTGCCCCCAAACTACTTTCCATCGCTCTCTACAGGGATCTGACCTGCTTTTCAAAACAGTAAGTTGTTCATAAAACGGGAGAGTGTATAATTACCAGGGCAATGACTTGCTAGGAAACGCTTCTGACTACATGGGTACCTAAAATAACAGCTAGGTTAATTCTCACCAGGCCAACATTTAAATATTTTCCAGAGGATTTTTTAAAATGTCAGTGTTTTATATTTCTGCAGTATGTATTATTTGCTCTTTACAGCAGAGAGCAGAGGCAGGTAATAACACTGTAAACTGAAGTCCTTCATCTAAAAGTTATAGGCTTCCTACCAGTCATCTGCATTCTGATTTGCACAACAAGCTGAATTGAGATGATTTAGTCTCCACGTTAGCTTTGATTTACACTTCCCTTGAATAGAAGTGGAAGAGTTCTCTACCAAGTGGTAGTTATATTTTGAAAGTTTTTGTTTAAGCTAAACACATCCTGGAAGAATCTCCTGCTGGCAACAAACTAAAACAAAAGGACTATGATATGGTTTAAAGACTAAGGGATTGTCTACAGTGGGGAGGTAAACCAGATTAGGTCGAGTTAGACCTGTCTGAAAACACTTGCCTGCACATTACATATTCATTATAGTGCACAAACTCCATATTTTTCAGGCACTCTGGACTCCTTTTTCAACAGGAACTGAGTTTGCTGCGAATTGAGTCAGTTTTGTCATTTGTGTGCACATAATGCTTCTATGCGCTACTTTGGCAGTCCTCCAACTGCTGTCCCACACTGGTTTGCAGGCAACCATTAGTTGACTTTTCTGTTTACCTGTGTACCCATCACTGCTCTAGTGTCAAGTTGGCTGGATGTCCCTTTTCCTATTAAATAACTGGTGTGGGGCCAGCATTTGTCCGTTTGCTCCTGGATTTGAGGATATCAGCACTGCGGCCATATTACTCCAGCAGCCTCACAACATGCCTTGAGCAGCTACTTGAAGCCTGGCTGAGCCCCTAGATCTCACCACCGTGAGAAGCATTGGTGCAAAAAGCCCTTGTGGCCAGCTACCAGAATAAAGATCCTTTTGTAGACATTGCTAAACAGATGGCCACAACGGGCCACAACCGGGATGCCAACCAGTGCCGGATAAAGCGCAAACAGCACAGGAGGACTTACATTCAAACCAGGTATGCCAGGAAAAAGCGCAGCAATGGAAACACGACCTGCCCATTTTTTGAGGAGCTGGAAAGGATTCTGTACAATTACATTATGGCCCAACCCAGTGTCTGGAAGCAGGGCCTGCAGCAAAGCCAGTCTCCAGGCAACCTAACGAGTGCACCTGGCCTGTATTAGGCTGCAGGATTGTGTACACTGCCTAACTGAGGGGGAAGGGTCAGCAGACCAGCTCTTAAAGCCAGCAGCAGCAGTTACTTAAAGTGTGTGATAGCTCGTGCACCTGCTTGTTCCTGGCCCAGCCCAGCCATGCTCTGCTCTTGCCTTCCTTCACTCCAGGTAACCTGGCTCTGACCCCTGGCTCTGGCATCTGGCCTTGGACTCTGGCTCTGACCCAGGGCTTCTATACCTGGCTTCCATCCCATCAAGGATAACTAGCAAGACTCCTTGGAAGATGAGCACAAGGAGGACAGTGAAGGACTGTCACCCCAAAAGCCAGGATCTCTTCAGGGCTATGACGCTGGCCAGGCAGGAGGCAAGCCCGATTGTTGCCATGCAGCAACCATACAAGTAATTTTTTTTAAAGTGCTTAAGTGATTTAGAAGCCTACATCCCATTTTCACAGGTAACTTAATAACATGCTAATAATCCCATTAAGATTTTGCTGCAGGGGTTAAAGCAGATGATTAGCGTACATTCAGGATATATAGAAAGTGTATGTGCTATGAAGGGGCTAAAGGTTGTCAAGTCATAGAGGATGGGTAGAAAGATAGCTAGTTGGAGTGGGGAAGAAGAACACAAAGAGCCAAAAATACAATTATGGGGGCCTGAGGAAAGATGGGGGATGGGACCTCAAAGAAACAGAGGCTGGAGGTGAAGTGAGAAGAAGAAAAGCTCTGAGAGCCAGAATGAGAGCGAAGATGTCTAGATAAAACCACAAGTTTGTGGGCAAGTGGGGTGGTGGGAAGAATGGTAGGCAAAAGAAGATCCATCATGGCATGATGGGTGATTGAAGATGCTAGTGGGAGTTGATCTGTTAGGTAACTGTGGATGAGTAGAGCCAATGGACAGCAGAAAGGACAGGAGCTTGACGTGGTCCACTTACTGAAGCTCACCAGGAAGGCAAAGCATTTGTACCTTTTTTTCTAAATAAAGCGTTGTTTGGAGATAACAGCTAGTTATTTTATTCCCAAATGGAAATATTGGAATATTATCCTACAAGCCACCAACTCCCCTACAGACAGAACTATATATAAGCACAGAGCTATGATCGCTGCTATAGCTAATAAGCTACAGCTGATGAGGAAATTCCCCTTAAATATATATTTATATAACTAATCATCTTAAGCCCCTGGCATTCGCTGACAAATGTTGCTTCTCACATAGCGAAAGGTGCTCATCTGTTCTTTCAGCCTTCACTGTGGCAAAGTAATGTAATCTTTAGACATCTGGAAGTTTAACTACAATGGCTGGTGAAACAACAAACTCCCTTTCATTAACTACGGCTTTATCCAGGCCTTTTAGCTAATGAACCAGCCAAGCCAGTGAAAAAGCAAGTACCAGTATGTTAGTGACTATTGACCAATTAAAGGAAGATAAAATATGCTCCCTAATAGCTCACCCATGTGCTTAATGCTGAATCAATGGAGATGAGGGCAGTCAGCAGGAACAAGCCTGAATGAGCACAGCTCTATCCTCTGGTTCGGATACATTCAATTCCATTCTTCCTTAAAAGTTATATTTTAGGACCTGCTTTCATCAGCCCAGCTTCCCACCCCCGCGCTCAGTCTCTGTGGCAGGTTTAATGACTATAAGACCTACAAAGGGCTGGTACAGTAGTCTGTTCCTGCCTCAAGTACCGGATATTAGAATGAACTAATAGTGTTTTCTTGTTTACCCACAGGAATATGGATTACTTTTGCACTTGATTTTATAATTTGATAATTAGAAACCATTAACCACCTCTCTCCCTTTTTCCTCTTCCCAGAGGGAACGGTGGTAAAACAGCATAGCTTTTAACATGCAATAGCAAACAGTTGTTCAGAGGCTGAAGCAGCTTTATTAGTACTGGAATATAAATAGTAATCCCTTCCTAATTAGAAGTGATTTATGGAATGCGCAGTAGAAACTCTGACATTGGTGCAAAGGAGCCGTTGCAAGGCACAATTAAAAGAGTGGGAAGGTAGAAAATGAAATATGGAAAAGCATTTCCTGAAACCCCTGCCTGTAGGATGCTGTGAGCAGAAATGGGCAGGATAGTTGTTCCTTTACATCTACTACATGATCTGATACTACTCAGACTTGTTAACCAACCCACATTTATACAGGGCAAGGGTGCCAAATTCATTTTGTAGCTGAGTCCAGTTTTAACTATGGCCTGAGTATCAGGGTATACATTTAGGACTCCGTGCTACCCTCAAACAATTGTGGCTATCTCACTGATGTCAATAGGAAGTTTGCACAAAGAGCAAGGGGAGAATCAGGCCCTTAAGCAGTATCTAAACCTTTAGCTATTAGTGTTTTTTTATTAGTAGTTCAACGTCTCACAATTGCTGTGGGAAAATATTCTCCCATTTAGGACCACTGCTATTTCTGCCTCTCATTCACCCCATTCTCCTTTCTTTGTTTCCCACCTTCTTCCCTGACTTTGCAAGGAGTCTTTTGTCCTTTCTTCTCTGCATTACCTTCCCTGCAGCAACTCCCCATTTGCAATCCCCTGAGCTTCAGTCCTGTCCCATTCCACCTGCTAAAATGATCAGCAATGAAAATAGGCAGTGCTGTCATTTGAAGTGTCTTCATCAGGCTTTAGAGTCAACAGCCCACTGAGATGAATGGGGGGAGGGAGATTCACGCTTCTCGGAGCCATTGTTTCAGACCAACAGTACTGTTTTCTGTTTTAATTTGGAACGTTATGTTTGCAACCAGGAGGACTAAACGTTCTTTAACAGCTACCTGGGAGCCTGAGAATCTGCATATGTCATATAGGCTGCATATATCCATCAAGTGGGTTGGATGCAGGGCCAGATTAATGCACTGGGAATCTAGGGCCCAAATTCATGGGTGGAGCCATAACCTGAATAGTGCTGTGACCCCATAGGCCAGGTTGCAAAGCCATTCACTCCAGTTTGGGGTAGCTGCCTCTCCATCATGCCTAGAGCCCAATGATGGGTTAATCTGGAGCTGGCTGGGTGTTTATCAGGGTGAAACCCCCAATACACAGCCATTAGTTTATGGAACCCTAAACACAAGTTTTTTACTATCTGGTTGTCCGCACTTACAGATATAGGAATCACTTTGCCCACAACTATTAACACAGCCACTTACAGGATGTAAGTTAGCAACTGTTTAACAGTGCACCAGATTAGAACAGGAAGTGAAAAATACCATATCCAACTAAAAGGGGATAGGGGAAGTGCAGTTATCCTGAGAGTGCATTGTCAAAATCTGGTGGCTGATTCATTTCTGCAGATGTTAAGCTTGTATACTCACATTTGTGCATGCAAAATGGGTAGTATTACTTGTAAATAGGTCCCCTTGGGTGCCAATTCTAATTTGCACATGCATCTACCAAATCAGCCGGTGGGATTTTGCACGCACAAATGCAACACACGTTGTTTAATGGTGCAAATCAGATGCCAGGGTTTGAAAATTTGTCTCCAAATGTTCCATAGCACTATGACAAGTAATGATCCTTATCAGACAGCTGGATGTACAATGCAATTTAGTGGATCTTGGCAATAGAAAGTAAAAATAAATTAAGCTCTGTTGGTATTAAATTAAACATATTAACCCTTATTTAGGTGTTCATTCTACCAGTATTAAGGACCATCTCTCTGGATCCATTTTCTGAGATTTAGTGGAGTGCTTTGGAGGTGGTCACTGTAGACTCAGTTACCCAATTTAGCATGTAACTTCTGTTTTTTTTAAAGAAAATCAGCCTTCATATAGTAGGAGAAACTATCAGGAATATAATATTTATTTACAGATTTAAAAATATTGTGTCTTGTTCTTCTCCCATTTTAACCTGTGTAAATCAGGAGTAACTCCACTGAACTCAACAGAGTTTTATCAGGGTAAAAACAGCATCCAAGAAAGGATCAGGCCTTTGAAGGTTAATAATGGATGATATATAAATGTACAATAATAGAAAAGGAAAATTAAACCAGGGTTGAAAGGATAACAATAATAAAACGATTAAAGAGACAACACTTTAAGTATACACAAGAACAACAAACTAAACATAACGATAACTTGTGAATGGTGATTACCACGGGAGAGATTCTGTGTTGTGCCCTCAAGAGGTGCAGCACAGAACTTATAGCCCAGGAGGATAGGGGCTAAGGAGGCTTTAAGCTACTTATGCATTCTCCCAATCCTGGGCTGCCCTGAGGACCAAAGCGGCCTGTAGCATAACACTGACAGCCCTGGGGGCTTGTGGAAATTATGGCAGCTTCCTCAGGTTGTCTGACAAGTTGCGACACTTCCCAGAGTCTCTGTAGTTTTGCAGCCATACCTTTCACTCCCAAGCCCCAGTATGAACCTTTTGCCAGGGTCTGAGGGAGTCCCCAGAAAGACGGCCTATGACAGTCATCTGCGGAGCCTGCACCTGGGGAGTTCCACCAGGCCAGATCCAGGACTTAGAGCCCCTTTACACCATTCCAATCCTTTTACCCAGAATAAAGGGACAAGAGCGGAAGAGTATGTCACTCCGTGACTCTGTCTATAAGCAGAAAATAGGTTCCTTTTACTCTTAATCTCTGTCTGGGGAATTGATGATTTCTCCTCCTTGTAGTTTCAGCAAACTCGCACCCTGATCTGCTAAGCACCCCCTGTGTGGGACAACTGGGTCTGTTAGCAAAGTATTCAGTTTTCTAGTTCATTCACCAAACACGCCTGGGACTTCATTCCCACTGCAAGTATAGGATGCCCCTGGAGTGGCCATCTGATTTTTTTCTTCCTTTTAGCAAAACTTCTAGAAGATTTACCCTGTGAGTTTCCTTGGCAACTGGCCCACTGGCAACATTATTCTCTGGAGCATGCCCATCAAACTAAATAACTACCTTTTATGTATTTCAAATGTTTATAGGAATAGTGTTTATGTTTAAAACAAACTAATTTACACTTAGCCAATAAATCTTACAGCAGCCTAGTTTTTCCTAGGTACTTTGTGCAACTTTTTGTGCCCCCTCAGCAGGGCCAGCTCCAGGCACCAGCTTACCAAGCAGGTGCTTGGGGCAGCCACTTCGGAGAGGGGTGGCACGTCCAGCTGTTCGGCGGCAATTAGGCGGACAGTCCCTCACTCTTGCTCGGAGCGAAGGACTTCCCCCCGAATTGCTGCCGCAGATCACGATCGCGGCTTCTTTTTTTTTTTTGGTTGCTTGGGGCGGCCAAAACCCTGGAGCCGGCCCCGCTCCTCAGATGAAAAGATTTAAAATGTTCTAAAATTCTCTAATCCTGCTTAATAGCTACCAATCCCTGAGACATTTAAAGCCCTAATGCAGCAGGTCTCGAAATTTAGCATCCCGAGGACCCCCATTTTGATATAAAAATTTTCACAGACCTCCAAGCCTACCGATGTTCATGAAAAGATCTATTATTAATAAAATCACCACAAACACTATGGTTTATTTCGTTATTATTAGGATTAGACGGAGATACATAAATATGGCGGCCAGCCCTGCTGATCAACTGCACGCCGCGGAAGAGCTATGCAGGGGGGTGGGTCCTGGGGCTGAGCGTGGAGTTTATCAGCGGCCCCGGCCATAGCACAACAGCAGAGGAAAGCACGGGAGGAGCCTGAAAGCAGGGGGTGAATTCTGCATGCAGCCCAGCTGGCTCGGGCAGGCCGGTCCTGCTCCTCTTCACTTCTTTTGCCTTTAGTGTCATTAGAAAATGTCAGAAATATCAGGTGAATATTTTCTGTAAAGTTACAACAAGAACATGACACAGTGTAATGGAACAATATGTACACACATACATACCAGGCATAACAAGATCCAATGGCTAGAAGTTGAAGTGTGCAACCTTCAAGATGGAAATTAGGCAAGTAATAGTGAGAGTAGTTAACCATTCCAAAAGATTTCCAAGGGAGTAAATTCTGCATCACAGGGGATATTTGACTCAAGACTGAATGCCATTCGAAATGGGCACATTAATGGGCTAAACAAATGAATCAATGGGTGAAATTGTATGGCCTGTATTAGAATCAGACTAAGTGGTCATAATGGTCATTCCTAATCTTAAAAATCAATGAATTTGAGTATGTGCTCTCCATTTCTCTCAAATTCAAAAGAAAACCAATTGAAATATTCCTAACATCAGCCTAATTTGAGTTTTCTTTCATCTTCCTTCACTTCACCTTTCTTTCTGCGTATGCTTTTTTCTCTATCATACAGTGCATTGCCTCGGATTAATGTTTGTTAGCATTTTAAAAATGTAGTTTATATTTCTCCAAGACAATCAGTTGTACATTTCTATGCTTAATGTTTGCCTGGCCTGGAGGAGGGCAACATGGGTGCCAGGGGAGGGAGGGAGGAGGGGTGATTATATGGCCATAGATAAGAGTTTAGCTGTAAGGATAGAGAAGAGAGGCTGAATTTTGGAAATGTTTTGGAGGTAGACAGAACAATCTGTAAATATGGCCTCGTTTTGTGGGGCCAGGATTGGGAGAACATCAAAAAGGACATCCTCTCTTCCCCTCCCTCCCCCCCTTTTGATCCTGAGTGATAAGGAGAATGGTGATGGTGACAGGAGTGACACAATGGCAGGGTGGAGAACACAGGTAAGGAGTTCAGTTTTGCTGTGGAAAGCTGGAGCTGACGAGGAGACCCATAAAAAGAGATGTGAGAGAGACAGGCTGGAATTGAATGGACAGACAGATGAGGAAGGGACAGGTAGATTTGTGAATCCTCAACAGTAACTGAAGACATGAAAGTAGATGAGGAAAGGGTGTAAAGTAAGAAGAGGAGGGAGCCACATCAGAGTCCTGTGGGATGCCCACGACAGTGGGAAAGGAGAGGAGGAATTAAAGGGATGGCCAGAGAGATTGGAGGAAAACTAGATGAATTTATATTTTAAGACTAGAAGGGACCATTATGATCATCTAGTCTGACCTGAGAAGACACGACTGTAAAAGCTCATCAGAACAAGGCTCTTAGTCCTCAGCTCAAAGAGGAAGGATTTAATTAAATTGATGTATTCCAGTGCTTGTGCAATATGTTGCACTGCATGTTCTGTGACCTCATCTGCTACTACGAGTGTCCATATATTAGTGGAGCCTGGTAACATGTCATTGAGAGCTGCATTAAAGCATTATGCAGAATCAATTTGCTGATTGATAAAAGGTTTATCAATGTAATTATAACTAGGACCTAAAAGTGATGTGAGCACTATAGTTCGGGAGCAAACCCATTTGCAGATGAGCTTTTGGTGAAGTATCAAGGTGACATCTATTATCAAATAATGTGGAATATTGCCAAGCTATACTGACTCACCATTGTTCTAAGGGGGAGGGAGGGAAGCTTTGCTTTGCAGCTCAGATATTTGCAGGACCAGAGAATGAAAATACAGAAAGGGTCTATAAGAGTATTATTATAATTCTACAGGCACATATTGAGATTTCTTCTAAGCAGCTAAATATGTTGCCAGGATTAATTTATAGCCATAAATTCTCTCCATGACAAATGTGTGTGTGTGTGTGTGTTTTTTAAACAGCAGTGTGATTGGTCTGGACTCTGCATGGTTAATTGCAGTCTTCAGGTTGAATACTTTGTCAAGGTTCTTTAACCCTAACCTTCGTGGAATGGCTTGTAAAATATAATTGGATCTAATCCGCAGATTTATAACGTGCATGATACAAGCCTGGATGCCACACATCAGATTGCAGAATTAGGTTCTGTTCATTTTTAACACGTCGTTCACGTCAAGGAGAAGGTCATTTGTTATATACCAAGGAAATTCAACAAACTCACTGGCCCATTTTGAGGCATATTTTCTGTGGAAAAGTAAATAATTGCACAATATTTGTTTTATGATTTTTAAGTTACAGTTGTATCCTCAAGCCCCTATCAATAAAACCTGGGTCTGATGTGTCCCATTCGTCGCACCAAAGGTGATCTCATTTTCCCTGACTTAGACATTCTCGTAGAACAGGCAATGGATGTGCTGTTCTGCTGGATGCTACAATATTCTGATCATTTAATTGTACTGTTATGACAAGCACATCTCTGCAGGCTTTGAATAACCTTACCCCAAATGAGGTTCATGAGCTTGCTCTGGGAAGAAAAATACCAACCTCCCAATAACTACACTTCTAAATCTTTGCTGTGTGCAAGGTTTTATATGGATGACAGCCATAAACCTACAAAACTGGAATAAATTACTCATTTACTAGAGAAAATGGTACCCTTCTGTATTACATCAGCTCAGGTGAAAATAGCATCACACTCTAAAATCATATGCTCAGTCCCATTACCTATAAAGAAGGAATTGACTTAACTTTGTTCACTTTTTAGCAGCATGACACAGAAGTGATGGGTCTCCATTTTGTTTGTATTAATTGTATACATGCACTGGGAGCGGATAGTATAAGATTGATTGTAATTGAACCATAAATTTAGCACATAGAAACACCATCCATTTAGCTGGACAGCTCTGTGATGAAATACATTTCTAGAGCCTGGATAGCAGGCACAGTGTCTAAGATAACAAATGACAAATGGCTCATACCACAGCTGCAGGGAGACAATCCTCAATAAAAAATAAAATAAAATGGTGAATTCTGAAAGAGCTACCATAAGTTATTTTCCAGCGATTGTGCTTTGCAGTGAATTTGTAATGTTAAAATACTATTTATCACCCCAATTCCTTTTAGGGGATGAAGATATTAACATTTCTGAAAACTAAAATGTTGTGTAATCTCCCATTGTGTTATATGTCACTAACCTCCTGCCCCACAACAAAGTGCTTTCAACAATAAATCAGACGGCTGGTATTTGAATAAATATAACTAGGGGAGCTTAGCTGGGCTCAAAGGGGCAGCGCCTCAGCTGGTATACATTGTCTTAGCACCGTTGAACTCAATGGAGCTATGCCAATTTTCATCGGCTGAGACTCTGCGCCAAAATCTATACACTGCCATTTGAAAACAATTCCCACCGCTGGTGATACATCGTATTTTTAACAATGGGAACAGAGAGCATCATTTTCCCCTCAAACTTTTAAGTCTTTTCCACATAATGAGGAAGGTGAATTTCACAGGCGACGGCTGCTGTTTCCATTCTCAAATCTCTCTGCATTGCCATAAGAATGATTCTGCTGCTAAAAATTGCAGAAAATTGTCCTGCAGAAAAGGTGTGAATTTTTAGTCTCATCTCAGACTAAATTGTCATTCTTGTGAAATTTTATAAAAGCTTTCTATCTATCGAGGTAGTTGTAATGGTCCCCATCACCATAGCATTTGAGCACCTTCCATTACTTAAAAGATGACAATGCTCTTTTTATTCCTTCCATAACACCAAGAATCTGGCCTCAGGTTTAGGTTTTAAATTAACAGATCTGTGAGAATGAGGGTGTCATTGTGAGAAAGCCTGGGTGTAAGGTCAGGATTACCTATGGCTCTGAATGCGACAAAGTTAAAGCTGTTTTGACTTCTTCTGACAGTGAGTTCCTTGTCTTGATCAAGCTCCCATGAAGATTTTCTCTCAAGCGGTCATAAGCTGCCTCCTTGTTGGCTGACAGTGTCATTGTTCCAGCAGAATGAAGCTGTCAGGGTAGCCATAATGAGGGAGAGGGAGAGTCTCTCAGATAGCCATAACCTCTTCCATATAGGGCTTTGAACCCTCAGTTTTGCCATGCAGAATTATTCACTGAACAAAAATAGTTTAATGTATCTCTGGAAATATAGAGAGGTATTTCAGAAGGCTCTGTGCCTACTTCTTTTGCAGACCTTAAAGACTTCCAGCTCACCACGTGTATCACAACCTAAGCACCTGGTGCGCTACCTAGTCAGCTATTTCAAATTGTTCCTGATCTCCCTAACAACAAAACAGTAAACATTTTGACACAAAAAATGTTTACAAGGAATATAAACAACAGTTTATCTTAGATACGGCAACACAGGGCTGCTCTACACTGGGGAGGGGGGAGGCGGGATCGATCTAAGATACGCAACTTCAGCTACATGAATAACGTAGCTGAAGTCGAAGTATCTTAGCTCAACTTACCTGGGGTCCACACGGCGCAGGATCGACGGCCGTGGATCCCCCGTCGACTCTGCTACCGCCGTTCGCTCCGGTAGAGTTCCGGAGTCGACGGGGAGCGCATTCGGGGATCGATATATCACGTCTTAACGAGACATGATATATCGATCCCGGATAAATCGATTGCTACCCGCCAATACGGTGGGTAGTGAAGCCGTACCCACAGTGTCCACCATGTTTGAAAGGGGAAAAAATTTAGTTTGAATAAAAAACAAGATTATGATTCAATTGACATTTTGGGCTAACTCCCTTCAGTAATACAACATTTACCCTTATTTCAAGTCTATGGTATTAATTGACTTTATTGTCTTGTGTCATCTGACAGCTGTCTACATGATAATTAGTTGACTGGAAAGGAAACATGCTCCTTCCTATGTAAAAGATGCAAAAGATGAAGTATGCTTTGTGGAGTGTTAGTAAAAAGCCATAATTTCACTGAAGAGTTCCATTGCTGAAACGCAATCAGTTTGATTAACTGAATCACATGTGCTGTGTCTGTCCTATTCTGTTCAGGCCCTTATACTGTGCTCACCACCATTGTATCTGAGAGTGGTATCTATGTCATGTGATTGGTGCTGTACTCTGTCAGTTATTTTCTTTTGGGAAATTTTTGATTCATTGATCTGACTTTTTCATGAAAGACTAGCCAGTTTTGTCATAAACATCTCAGGTTTACATTTTAAAAAAAGGTTCTAAATTGGAGGGGGGGAATCAGTTTTTCAGCAAACAAAACAAAAACCAAAGGAATTTTGACAAATGAAAAATTGTAGTTTTCTTCAAACTTTTTCATGTGAAAAAAGGATGATTTCCTGACTAGCTCTAAAAGTGCTCTCTGCCAAGTTAGGGTGTGACAGGTTCTCTGTTCCTGGACCTTGAAATTGTAGAGACTGTTATACAGTTGGTTTCATTTTGTAGTGAGCCAAGCTCTAATGGTCTCTAATTCTAGATTTGCAAACAAAATACTTGCTTAAAAGAGTTCAGGGTAAAAGTGTGTCCATCTAACTCCCATTACATTTCCTTTTACAAATGTCTGGAAATGAACTGGTAGGAGACTCAGCCTGCTCCCCATTGCCATAAAACTCTACACCACTCCCAGTCACCCCATCCGACTTACTGTTGCCTGCCTGTTTTGTTCTGTAATGCTAATGAGAATAATCTATTGGGTGAATACTGCTGAATTTATGTATTGTTTAACTGTGGGATTTCAAAAGTAGCAGAGTCCTTAGGAATTTACCAAATGCTACAAATTCTTTCATAGTATAATATGTTGGTGGAGTGACCAATATTCTATCCTTTTTTCTTTGCAAATGAAAATAAAGCACATAACCCCAAAACAACCACACATGGATACAAATAATTAATAGAATGTATAGAGAGATCTAGGGATGGAGATCAGGGGCGATGACGTGAAATTGATAACGTGAAACATTCTGATTCTTATTTGATACTGGTCAATAACTGTCTGAACTTCAATGGTTATCTGATCACTTTTGTTCTCAAAACAGTCCTTTCAGCAGTGGCCTGCTGAGGTGGATTCACCACCTGGAGCTTGTTTGCTGCCCCTGGTGATTTTGATTGGCAATCACTGGGTGGGCAAGTGTTACTTCTCTCAATACAAGAGCACTGTCTGCACATCAGGAAGCAAAGAGCTAGTGTCCTCCTAGGTTTTGTTTAATGTCTTCTGTTTCTCCTGTGGGACTGACACTCAGAGGTAGTTATGACACATGACCTTGGTGCAGAAGAAATAGCTCTTATCTTGGTAGGTTCCCAGCCACTTTCAGTTTAAATCTAACACTCTCTCTCACATGCAATTGGGTAACTCTTTGACATTCTTGTCCTAGTATTTCTTCTGTTCCAATCTCAGAGCTGGTTACCCTATAAATAGGATTGGCAGAATTTGATTTTTTTTTTTTTGTAATTTCAAGAGATTATATTCACGCTTATTTTAAGCATGTTTAGATTTTTATTGATTTAAATTTTCAGTTGTGCAAAATGAGAGATTTTAAGCTTTTAAAATGTTTATCAATTTAATTTTTCACAGTTGTGGGAAATGATGAGGGGCTCAGAAAACAGAGTGGGTCAGACAATTATTTAATCACAGATGTTGATTTCAAAAACTTAAAACTTTATAACTGTTAGAACACAAACTGCCAACATCATATGTCAAAATATACAAAGTAAATTTCCTTAAACTCCAAGTTCTCGAGCAGCATGTTTCTTACTTTGCCTATCTGTAAATTTCAATTATTATAGATGGAAATATTTTTTCCATCAGTTTGTGTGTATGGTGAAATTGATGTTTACTGACATTTTACTGATAAAAATCTAGCCCTTCCAAGCATACCTCTAAAGCATTGCAAGCATGCAATATTCTAATAATGCTAAGCAGGTTTCAACCATGATCTTCCATATTTATCTGGTTTTCTGGCTCAAAAATGAAGGAAGAAAGGGTTCTGCTTCATGCAACAGCTCACACTCTTTCACATGCTGTAAAAGAGGTTGCTGCTTTTGCTGAAGGGAAATGCAAAGGCAGCTTCACAGGTGTGCCTTAGTGGCAGTCCTATGGACACAGGCTTCAGAGACCTTTAACCCCAGGGCATCTCACCTGCAGAAGTAGAGGACCCAAGAGATGCAGACATGACCAAGAAGACAAAGCCTGCCATACACTGACCTGATTTAAGGGAGTTCAGAGGAATCTAGCCCCTCTTTCCATTTAGCCTGGCCTAGAATGAGAAATCCTACCTGGCTTCCTTGAGGAAATATGACCCGCAGAGATCCCAGGAAATCTGTTCTTCAGTCCAATATTCAAAGTGCCCCTGCCTTTCAGCCTGCTCATCTTTTTCTGGTGTCAGGGTCCCAAGACTCCCAACTAAAGCTCAGGCCTTTTCAGCCCTTCCCTCTTCTCTTAGCTTAGGTCCCAAGAGAGATGTGTGTCAAATCTGACCCTGCTATGTGCATACATATCTAGGGCATGTCTATGCTCTGATGCCCAGCTCGAGGAGATATAACCACACTAGATCTCAGCATAATATAGTATAATATGTTGGTGGAGTGACCAATATTCTATCCTTTTTTCTTTGCAAATGAAAATAAAGCACATAACCCCAAAACAACCACACATGAATACAAATAATTAATAGAATGTATAGAGAGACTAAGCACACTAAACAAAGTATCACCATAGTGGTGCACGCGGTGGGAAGAGCTAGCTGCCCTGAGTGAGTACTTGTCCGAGGCACTAGGCACACATTAGGGGTGACTAGCCTATCCCACTGCTCACATCTGCACGCCCATGCTCTATTTTTAGCGCGCGAGCTCAATCAGAGCTAGCAAGGGTATGTCTCCTCAAGCCGGGAATCACACCCCCATCAATACATGCAGGGCATGACCCAAAGCTCATGGAAGGCGACAGAAAGATACCCAGTGACTTTCATGGGCTTTGGATCAAGCCCATACAGTGATATGCACACATGCACATTTGAAAATTTCAGGGCCTGATTCTCATTTATCCTCCTCCTTTACATCACTCCTTTCCAGAGTGGTATAAAGGGATGGGCCTTAAAGAGGATGAGAATCAGGCCTCATTCTCTCTCTCTTGCAAGTTTGGTATATGAGTGGATCTGCTAACAGAAGCCTATTTGGCATCACAAAGCTGACAGCTGCATGGTAATGAGCCCATTCCAATAGAATAAAGCTCATTACTATTAATATTAACCAGACTCAGAGTGATTCATTAAGTGCTTTTCAAAATTTGGGAAGTACTTAATCAAAAGGTGGGGGCAGAGGAGGGAAAGAGTGTGGGAGAACAAATAAATAAAACTAGTGTCAGAAATTGTTTATTTCTGGCTTTCTGTCTGAATCCGGACCATTGTTTTGACAGGAAATGGAATGAAAAAGGTAGAAGTTCCTTGATATATTAGATTCTGACTATTATATATAAACATGAAAAAGATGCTAGGGTGAAATCCAGACACCCTTGCTGTCAATGACACAACTCCCATTGATTTCAATACGGCCAGAATTTTATCCTCGAGGTCTAAGGAATTCAATGAATTTCCATAATATAGGATCAAAGGGGTAGCCGTGTTAGTCTGGATCTGTAAAAGCAGCGAAGAGTCCTGTGGCACCTTATAGACTAACAGACATATAGGAGCATGAGCTTTCGTGGGTGAATACCCACTTCTTCGGATGCATGTAATATAGCGTTATCTCTTGGTCCCATAAATTGTGGCTTCAGAGTTTTTTAAGCATGGTATTTGTAATTAATCCTGTGTGTATTTCTATGTATGCACACAAAGTACGTGCTCTGTCACCCAAACTTTCAAAAACAAAATGGCTTTGGTCTCATTTTATTCTCTTGCAACTTTACCAAGCACCACAGATAAATTAAGGGGATCTTGGGCAGGAGTCAGGGAGCAGATGAGTTTTGGTGACTGGTGAGGGAAAGGTCAAGATATATGTAGCTAGCAGTATGGGAAGATTTTGTCAGCTGTGAGGATTGGGTGTGAGCATTTGTCAGTGTGAGTGGGGCTTGCCTACCTCTTCTAATCATCGTTTTGTCTCCTCCAACTTCTGAATCCCCTTGTCTCCTTCTCTGATAACAACTGCTCTTCCTTTTGCAGCCCTGCAGCCCTAAGAAAAAGGGATGCCACAGGTGTCCCGCTGTCTCTGTTCTGCAGCACAGTATGACATTTCTCAGCTGAATGTTATACATCGCGGTATGCAAAGAAACTTGGGTCAATTAATCCCAGTCTTGGGCATCCCAGGATTTGGAGCACATCAGGGTAGATGTTGCTTAGGGACCCAGCTCTAAGACAGCTGTGTCCCATGCTAGTCTTTATGGTAATGAAAGGAATATTACAGGAAGGAGGCAACAAGGTACTCAGCCTGAACTTGCCCAGCGTCTGCCAGTTTGTCATCACTATTTGGAAGGAAAGAAGAGATAGGGAAAGTCCTCTGAGTTTTCTGACCTTCATGGATAGTTCTCTTAAATTTTATCTGTAGCCCTCCAAACTTCTGCCCCATCCCAAGGTGCCTTCTCTGAAGCGTGGATAGAAAGAGTATTATTTGCAGAGGTGAAGGTAAGCTGGTATGGGCCAGTATGGCGTACCGGTAAGAAAGTGGCCACCGGTACAGGCTGGTACACAGCCAACGCCCCGGGTGGCACAGGCCAGGCAGTGCTGAAGGACTGGCTGGGGGAGTCTGGCCCCAGTCCCGCCCCTTCACCTGAGGCCCCGCCCCTTCTGGGGGCACAGAGCCGCCCTCCCCCACCTTGCCCAGGAGCCCGGCCACCCTGCGTACCAGTAAGTCCTTTAATTTACTTTCACCCCGATGATTTGTTCTGTTTTTTCTAGCCCCAACCCCAAGAGCAACCTGATTTTGAATAATTTTTCCCCTCTAAAGTTTGGTCTTGTCTTTGACACGGTCAATGACTTGTAGCGCTGAAAATGATCTCATTTGAAATGAGCACTTGACTTTGTTGAATAGTGTATGTTATACATGGAGATTTTTTGAGATAGCATTTTAAGTAGGTGACCTTTAGTTTGTTCTGACCTGTGGGAGGATTGTCTCTGATTATGACATGTTGACATGTAGCTTTGAAACTTGGGGACATATGCCCATAGTTTTGTTTGTGAATGATAATTCTGCAGTAAATATTATTCAGTCTATGCTGCTTACAGAGTACTGTTTCCGTTTATTGTCCTCTTGCGATTTTTTCCCCTTCAGCTAGAAACAGGAGCTGAGATTGGATAATTAGTCTGCAGCCTGTTTTTTTGTTTTGTTTTTACACCAGAAAACTGAAGTTTCATCTATACTTCTTGACTGCTCTGTAGCTTTGCACATCCTTTCAATCAGTAGGGTCTGGACTGGGGGCAATTTCCAGATGGAATCTGTGCAAGCGAAGGAAGCACCTATGATCCTTTATTCCAGCTATTATCCCAAACTCCATAAGGAATAGCAAATCTTTGTAGCAAAAGGTATCTATCAAAGACTGACTTCTTGCAGCAGGATCTTCTCGGCAGCATAAAGGTTATAATTTTTTACAAAGAATTCTTGAGACATTTTCTTTTCTTCCAAAAGTCTGGATTTTTCTTTCACCTTGTGTCATTGTCCAAATGTGATACATAACACTACTGCTCAGAAGAAATTACTGACTGGAATGTGTGTTTCTGCTGCCTCATCAAATAAGGAATATTATCCAAGCAAAACACCTACCGGTCACTCGAGTGCAGTTCACGTTGTGGCAAGTTCAGCGAAGCAGAGGAGCCAATAAGCTAGCTGTGTTTTAGATGCGGTCAGGAACCAGAATTGCATTCCATGGAAAGTTTTGACATAAAAAACAAATTCTTCTGAATTGGAATGAAAAAACAAAAACAAAACACTTCTATCTGAGAACATCGAAAAGGTTTCATTTCAGATTTTATTTTTAATATTTATACATATTACATAAGTATTGAATATAAATAAGATTTATATTAAAATTAATTTAAAGTCAAAATGAAGTTAAACATTTCAATATTATTGAAATGAAACAGTTTTCCCAACAAAAATTGTTGAAACCAACATGTTCCCATGAAACACTGGATTTCATCTTAACTGCATTTTTCTATGGAAAACCTTTCCAACTAAACATTTCCCACCTGCTCAATCTGTATTATCCTCAGCCCGTTATTTTCTAGAGTTGCAGAAGCTATCCTTATGCTTACCTCATTTTCTGAGACACTTCCCTATAAAGGCTCCAGTTCTGCCAACCCATGTTATGTTGAGACTAGTCCCATAAGCAATACTCCACACAAATAAGAGTGGGAGAATTAGGACCAAAATCAGGAGACGATCATAAAGAGCAAACAAAAAAAAGTAGCATTAGAATGAAGAGACGTCTTCTGAAATAGCAAAACTGGAAAAGCTATCTGTAACGGATGAGTGAGATTATTTATTTCTTGGGTCCTGATTCTAATCTCACCAATGTAAATCAGGATTAATTCTTAGGAAGTCAATGGCATTATTGAGATGTTTAAAAAAAAAGGGATATCAGAATCAGACCACTTGTGTCTAGATATATATCATTAGATTTCACTACAAACTGTACAGAAACTTCCAAGCTATTTGCGTATTGTTGCTTCTTCCAGACTTTGAGTCAAGTCTTGCAAACCTGACTCACACAAACAATTCTTCCTCACAGGAGTGGTCCTGTTCACTTCCTTGGATAAGGGAAAGAATAAAAGTTATGGAATCAGCCCCTCAGCCCCTTTGCAATAATCCTTTGCAATAATCCGTTTAGCAACTTTGTGACACATCCATTATCACATATGCACAACATTCCAGTAATGATGATTTACACTTTCCACAGCTGCTGTCAAACCAGTAGTGACAAATGTCCTTGTGTAAGTCTTCAGGAATCTATCATTGTGGCTTTGTTAAATGTCCTCCTGCTTGATTCGCAGCAGTATGGACAAGATGACAAGAACTGCCCATCGGATAGAATTATTTATAGCTGGACTGATGCACCACTATGTAAACCCCTGTAATTTTTGAAAGGTATATTAAAGTCAATAGTCTTTTTAACCAGAACTGGATTCATCCAAGTCTGAAGACTGTCCTGCTGTCAAATATATGCAAAGATGCCATTAGTGTACACTTTGTGCAAATATTGTAAGAGCCCCAAAACCCCAAAAATCATTCTTTCAGGACTGGCTTGTCCATCACGGAGCATAGGGAATTACACTGTGGGTTTCGATGGCGTTAATGGACCAGCTTCATCTCTGTTGTAATTCCACTGACATTCAGCCTTATGATTAATGAGTATTAAATGCAAAAATCTGTTAATGCAACATTATGGCTGAAATGGTATTTGTGGAAATGTCATTCATGGCTTCTGCGTTGCCCTTTACTTGTCCCTGGGTGCATATCTAGGGCTGGATTCTCCTCTCATTTACATTAGCATAACTTCAGAATAACTCCAGTGATGTTCAAGAAGTTACACTGGATTGCACCAGTGTCAATTATTGCTATATCTTACCATTTATATTAGGGTAGTGCCCAGTGCCACAATTGGGGCAGGGGGCAGGAGCTGACTGAGACTTGTAAATATGTAAATAGTATTACAGGGAATTTCTTGACTTGTTGTGATATCATAGCTGTAATGTTGCATTAATACAATTTCCTTGCATTAATTTTCCTGACAAAAGAAAAAAGGTGCTAACACCTTGATTTGAGTTTCTACAGAGCAACATTGCACCATGACCCAGCAAAAAGCTGCTTCCCTTGAGGCAGAGAATTCAAGGTGACTTACAGGGGTGGGATGACTTGCTAGGGTTTGAAGAGGTTCAAGGTCCCTGACTGACTGTGCATAGATATAAGCACTCAAGTACATATATATAACTCACTAACTGAACTCAAGCAGAAAATCCTTAGCTCACAGTCTGAGTAAATGGGCTTTGCCGTTGGGAGGGGAGGAGTATGGGGTTGAGAAGGAAAGAAATCTCTCCCAGCTGGCAACATATCAGAACATTTCTGTAAACTCTACTGAAGCTTCATGGCTGCTTTAGTCTTAGTTCATGCAATATTGCCAATTCCTAGCACTGAAGAAGCATAAGTCGGGCCCCTAAAACATCATGAGTTTGATTTAAAAATTATAAGGTGGGGGGGGGTTAAATAGACTTTTGGTTTGTTTGTTTTTTAAATTGCCTTCAGGTTTTTGAGCCTTTAGGTTCACGTTTTTAGTCTTTTCTCTGGCAGCATGAGGGACACAGACCTAATTTTAAAAAAAGAAAGCTGAGATTCTCATGTGATAACTTGCCTCCAGGAGCTGGGGCTTTAAGAAAAACACCAAATATCATGAGAGTTGGCAACATGCTTTTGATTTCATACAGTCACCCAGCCCCCATTTCTCCCATGAGGTGTGAACACTCTGTTCCAAAATTCCCCTTTTACTGCTGGATGCTGGAGTAACTGCACAGCTGTTCTCAAAAGCACCTAGGCGCTGGAGACCCTGTGGAATTAAGTTAAACTCAGTTCATCACCCTCCAGTTCTTAGGAAGAAAAAAAACACACTACGAAATAGGACATTTTTCAATAGCATTGGAAACAATCAAAGAGTGAGTCGTATCATCAGAGGAAGATTTCATACTTCTAGGGGTGTATTCTGAAGAGAACAGACAGAGACATCTTGTTCTTCAATGGAGTACTGGAGAATGATCTTGGTTTATTAAGTTCTCCCTACAACACATTCTGATCCTCTCAAGGAACTGAAAGACCCAGAACTCCACAGACCATGTTTGATCCCTGAAGACAGGCTCTATAAATCCTACCACTCCCGTGGTACTAAATCAAGGTTCCTCTCTGTCATTTTGGGGGGGTGGGGGGAGGGAGCGAAGGATTTTAGGGGGCACATTTAAATCAATATGGAAAAATAATATCCTGAACACATGATGTATCATGCTATTTGCACTCCTTTATAAGTTATTTTTTCCCCAAAAAAGCAAAGCACCCATTCTTCACTGAGGCAAACACAGGGCTAGTTCCTCCCCAGAGTAAATCAGCATAGGTCCATTGATGGCAGGCAATCCAGCTATAATCATTGACCCCAAACTGAAGATCTGGCCCGTAATGTAGTATGTAAATATTTAGATCTAATCCATTTTCACTGAATGAGGAGCAGGGAGAAACATCTGCAAACTTTTTGAACTAGTGAAAAAATCTGTTCTTTTATGCTTAGATAACTGAAATGGCTGAATGGATTTTCTTCAAACTTATCCCTCAAAATTACTTATGGGAGAAAAACAATAATGAGAAACATCAATACAAAGGTAATTGGAAGAGCACTAATGAGAAACATCAATACAAAGGTAATTGCAAATAAGGGCTTAAAATGAAAGTGTGTTTTCAATCATATGAGGGAAGCCCAGGGCACTTGGCTTAAGTGTTTGGCACTGCATTTCCCAGGGGGACATGGCCTTCAGAAATGACTCGGAAATTTTTTTAACATGTTACATTTTCATAATTATGGAAGTGCAGATAATAAATAACAGGAAGAATAAAAACCCGGAAGAATGTCAATCATTTGGATTTTAATCATTTTTAAAATAGAAAAAAAGCAGCAGCTGAAAAGAGTGTGAACTAGAGGACGTGTTTGGGAAGATGGTCTTGCCTCATGGGTCATATTGAATCAATTAGAATTATGCTTATGTAGATATTTGTTAGTCCAGAGACAAATGTAGTTCATGGCTGGTTGGAGGCCAGGCTGTGAATAACTTAACTGTTTTTATTGTATGTCACAAATTGTACGTTATCACAAGCCTCATGAAAGTTGGTGTTTTTCTTAAAGCCCCAGCTCCTGTACGTATTTACTGTAATTTTATTATATGTTCAGTCTATTTAAACACTTTAATACCTACATGAATGCTTTTAAGCTATTCTGCTATTTGTCTTTTCTATATTAAAAAAATTCAAAAATAATCTGTGAACAGAAAATATTAATTGGCTTGAATAAGAGTATATTTTATTTTATTTTATTTTTGTTTATGGCACTCCTGCTGTTATTAAAAAGCACTTTTTAATGATTTTGTGAGCTATTTATTATGGGAATGAAGCACTCTTTGTATTTTGGTTTTGAATTATTTAGCAACCATTTTCAATGGTTAACTTATCTCTCTCTCTAAACCGATCGGTGCTCAGATGCTGTAAAAGAGCTCAGAGCATTTAGAACATCTAGTTGTTACCGCCTTTTAAAGTACAGGATGCATATAAATCTTAATCTAAAGCCCATTAAAATCAATGTGAGCCTTTCCATTGACTTCAATGGGCTTTAGCTCCGGGCCCCAACCCAGTGCTCAGTGCAATGCCCAAGGAAATGGGATTTGTACAGGGTATCTGAGAAGGTTTATGGGGTGGGACGTATTCTTCTGTGAGTTGGCACAGAGTGTCTCTGTGCTGTTACTTTAGTCCATGGCTTCATAATTAACTGCTGCCCCTGTGCACAGGGTTTACACCTGTGGAGCAGATTGACCTGTGGGTATCCATTGGCCACAACTTAGTGTGTCTCTGTCACATCCTCATACCTTCCCTCCTCTCCCCCAAACTGATGATGAGAAAGACACTGTGGAGTAGAGCTCCTTGGTGTCTATAGGACGCACACACGGTCTTCCTGTATGGTCTGCCCAGGGCCTGCTCCCCTGCATAGTGGAATGTTTTTATTTTTTAAAATTCCATATATACTCCTGTCTGCATAACTTTCATATAATGCAGTCCCCTTGGAAAATAGAACAAAAGAACTCGTGTCAAACACTAAATGGAGAACATAGACTCTCTCTAAACCCAACAGCCTGCATTCTCTATCCAGTCTTCCACAATGAGCTGTCTGTATGGAGCTAATAGTATTCAGATGCACATCATTGATCTTCAGCAGTAGAGTGCATTATCCTCAGTGAAGTATCTTTTGTGTTTACTGGCAATGCATGTGCTACCATTCAACCCAAAAGCTTCTCCTTTCTCTTTGCAGATAACTTCCATTTTAACCTTTTCATTAATTATAAAGATAGTGACCTTGTTGGGTCAACAAAATGGAAATCTGAAGATGAGCAGCAGCAATAGGCCAGCGTCCTTGAATTGTGATTATAGTCTAGAGGTGCATTTGTGAATTTCTATAATTAATTAATTTTCCAGCAGTCTCTGGAAGTCCCAGTGGGATCTGGGTTATGCTGTGCTAGGTACTGTACACAGATAGAGACAGCAGTGTCTCTGTTCAGGAGAGCTGAGGCTGAGTGTAAAACCGCTGGTTGCCTCACTTGATAGGAGCTGGGTAAATTACTAAAGTGAATAAATGTAACAAATTATTCTCTGATTTGTGAAATAACTATGTTATTTCCAAATGCTTCTTTCCTGTAAACTAAGCTCTTGGGATGCCAAGTTTCACCCAAGAAAGATTTTTGTTTCCATCTGTGCACTGGCCTTTTCCACCATTCTGTCACCTGCTACCCCCATTGTCTTCCTGAGTTGAGGCTCTATTAGACTCACTTGCACTTGGAATGCCTTTCTCAGGGTGGTTCCATGGCAACGCAGGAGACCACAAAAGGTAACACAAGGTTCCTCATGGTTGCTGGGGGAAGATGAGTGTGCAACACCCATTCCCTTGGTGCCAGCCCTGGCATGCTCCCTTCCCATATGTGGATCGCACATTCCTGTGAGGGCCCTTAGCAAGCTCTGGGAATGTGGAAATGTTGCTACAAAATCCACAGACTCTAGTGTTGCCAACTTTTTAATCGCAGAAAACTGAACACCTCCGCCCCGCCTCCAGCCCCGCTTCTGCCCTGCCCCTTCTCTGAGGCCCCCACTTGCTCCATCTCCCCTCCCTCCATCACTCGCTCTCCCCCACACTCACTCACTTTCACTGGGCTGTGGCAGGGGATTGGGGTGAGGGCTCTGGGGTGGGGCCCCTGGGGTGGAGCCAAGGATGAGGGGTTTGGGGTGTGGGAGAGGGCTCCAGGCTGGGTAGGGGGTCGGGGTGCAGGGGGCAAGGGTTCTGGGGGGGGGGACAGGAATGAGGGGTTCAGGGTGTGGGAGAGGGAGAGGGCTCCAGCTGGGAGTGTGGGCTCTGGGGTTGGGCTGGAAATGAGGGTTTGGGGTGCAGGAGGGGGCTCAAGGCTAGGGCAGGGGGTTGGAGTGTGTGTGTGGGGGGTGCAGGGTGGCCAGGGAGGCACCGCTCCCTGCACTCGTGCCTGCAGGTGCCACCCCCACAGCTCCCATTGGTTGCGATTCCCGGCCAATGGGAGCTGCAGAGCTGGCCCTCGGGGCATGGGCAGCACACGGAGCCTACCTGGCTGCTCATGTGTCTAGGTGCTGCAGGGACCTGGCAGCCGCTTCCGGGAGCTGCGCGGAGCTAGGGCAGGCAGGGAGCCTGCTTTAGCCTCACACTCCCACTGCGCCACCGACTGGACTTTTAACTGCCTGGTCAGCAGTGCTGACCGGAGCCGCCAAGGTCCCTTTTTCAACCAGGAGTTCCAGTCAAAAACCGGACACCTGGCAACCCTAACAGACTCCCCTTTGTGTATGTAAGATCCACCCTGCACCCAGGTTGTGGGGGAACAAGTTCTTCCTCTCCTCCTGCCCCCAAGTTATGGTCTCTTTTTGATTATCTCAGTACACACTGCTGTTCATGCTCTGCAGGCTTTTCAAAATATGGCTATGATCGGGCTCTTTGTCAAGGCGAAGCAGCAGCCAAATAAAGATTAAAGGACCCCTGCCTGTCACATGGCTGGGTGGGATATACAAAGAGAAAGCTGGGCCTAAGGGGGAGAGAGAGGGGAAGGGAATGTCTTTTTTTCCTCTGGCTTGTGATGGCAAGGGAAACACCTTAGGGAACTGTATCTAGCATTTGCTAGTTGAGTTGCTTTCTTTTGTGTACAAACAATAAATTATGTCCTGAGGCAAGGACCTTTGAAGGACTAGGGCTGGCATTTAAACAGCCCAGTGGCTTACAGGCCCACTGAATGTAGCTACTATCCATATTTCTGTCTGTAACACAAGCCTCTGTTAGCCATATAAATCACTGACGACTCAGACTTCACCTTCATTTACCTCTTGTTTGGGGGGATTTTATTTTCATTATTAACCAATAAACTAACAAAGCAATAGGTCCCGGCTTCAGTTACCTCCTCACCGGAATCTTAGGCTAGGTCTACACTGGGGGGGGGGGGGGGAATCGATTTAAGATATGCCAATTCAGCTACGCGAATAGCATAGCTGAATTCGATGTATCCGAGCTGACTTACCCCGCTGTGAGGATGGCGGCAAATCGACCGCCGCAGCTCCTCTGTCGACGGTACTTACTCCTACCTGCGCTGGTGGAGTACGCGCGTCGATTCGGGGATCGATTGTCACGTCCCGACGAGACTCAAAAATTCGATCCCCAAGAGATCGATTTCTACCCGCCGATCCAGGCGGGTAGTGAAGACGAGCCCTTATTCTTCTTCTCATCTCTTCTTGTCAGTAGATCTCCAGCAGTTCCTCTCAGACTTGGTTACTTTGCCCCCATCCACACTGGGGTTCACTCGCTTGTTCTGCTACTCCTCCTTGGAGAGCTAACCTCTTAATTACTTGGTGTGACGTTGTGCAGTCTATATGGTTTTATAAAAATATAAGTGAATATAATGTAACTGGGATATGCTTCATGCAGAAGGTCTCTTGTAAGGTATAATTACAAAGTTCATAATCTACTGAGTGTGATCATCCTATTTGTAGAAATGTACCACTCTTGTATCTAAAACTAGAAATATAAAACATAACTCTGAGGGCCTATTGTAATTATGTAAAGTGTGGGCCATGAAGGATGGTTTGGAATCTTGATGACTCCCATTGTCTGCAGATGGCTGTATTTACCTGTGAGTCTTCCTGTATATGTGTGTGCTGGCAAGTGAGTAATGAAGTCTTGCAGTGACATGTGATCATGTCACCTGAACTGGAATCCATCTTTAACCTGGTGCTTTTCCAGTGGCGGGGGGGGGAGGGTGTGGAAACCCAGAGGGACAAAGGGTTCCCACCTTATGCAAAAGATATATAAAGGGGTGGAAGAGAACAAGGGGAGAGAGGAGCCATCATGAAGAATCCCCTAGCTATCACCTGAGCTGCAACAAGAGCTGTACCAGGGGAAAGAATTGTGCCCAGGCCTGGAAGGTGTCCAGTCTGAGAAAAAACTTACTGAAGCATCTCTGTATTCAGTTTGATTAGGCATAGATATGTGCATTTTATTTTATTTTGCTTGGTGACTTCTGTCTGTTACTACTTTGAACCACTTAAATCCTACTGTCTGCATTTAATAAAATCACTTTTTATTTAGTAATTTACTCAGAGAATGTATTAATACCTGAGGGAGCAAACAACTGTGCATATCTCTCTATCAGTGTTATAGAGGGCGAACAATTTATGAGTTTGCCCTGCATAAGCTTTATGCAGGGTAAAACAGATTTATCTGGGTTTAGACCCCATTGGGAGTTGGGCATCTGAGTGCTAATGACAAGCACACTACTGTGAGCTGTTTTCAGGTAAACTTGCAGCTTTGGGACAAGTGAGTCAGACCCTGGGTCTGTGTTGGAGCCAGACAGGAGTGTCTGGCTCAGCAAGACAGGGTACTGGAGTCCTGAGCTGGCAGGGAAAACAGGAGCAGGGGTAGTCTTTGCACATTGGGTGGCAGCTCCCAAGGGGATTTCTGTGATCCAACCCGTCACACTTGGTGTCTCCATGCTTGTTCTCTCTCTCTCTCTGTCAGCACACTCTTCCTACCTGGAATTTACTGACAGGATCTCCCCGCTGTCTCCCTTTCCCAGGACTCTGATAGTTTTCTTGGGACTTTGACTGTCAAACTCTAAGTCCCCATTTGGAGATTGTCCCCACAGAGGCCTATTTCATCTCCTGTGGGTTCCTCCAAGCTGCAACAGCTACAGAGCTTCTCTAATAAGAACTTCCTCCTTTCCCTGGGCAAGTTCCTCTTTATACTGCTCTAGCAGTCTCCTACCTAAATAAAAAACCTCAGCTGCTCCATTTCTAATTAGCTAAAGGAGTGCCACCTGCAGCATCTTTTTGCTCCCAGGTATTCCCCACATGGTTGTCTTGAGCCGGTTAGGCCCTGATCCTTCCTGAAAGGCCACTGGCTCCATGACACTATTATAATTTGAAGGGTATTAGGAGCATACCACACATGTGTTGGACCAATTGTGAGCTTAGTTACTCTGACTTAAGTCTGGAGTTACACCATTGAATTCAGTGGAATACTTTGCCTTCAAATCAGTTTAACATAGAGCAGAATATAGCTGATTCCTTGCCAGGATATCTGCCGACGTATACTCCTAGAAACACCTTTAGGTGGGTAAGTAGGAGGAAAAAAACCTTTAAAAGATGGATTCTCTAGACTGTCAACAGACAATCCTGAAAAAATAAAATAGCTCTTTCTAGTGTGTCAGGTTTCCTGGCAGAGAGATGACATTCTCTTTTCATAGGAGTCTGTGCTCTAGGAGGCTAATTGCACCATTTAGGCTCATTTGTTAATGTGAGTCAATTTCTCCATAAGATGAGAAGCCCCCTTTTCCTGTGCTAGAACTTGTTAGCATTTTATGGGAAAGGGAAAAGTGCCAACAAGGCACTAATAGCCTTCGTTAGCTGTTAATTATAACTAACAGTTATGAATCTGAATCAGCATCAGAAACTAATGAATTCATCCTTATCATGAATGAAACTGACTAATGAATATGGTCTGCACATAAATAATAGTGACCCTGCCTTGTTAAGTTATCAAATGAAAGAGCTGATAATGCAAGATGTAGGGTCCAAGCCTGCTCCCACTGAAATCAATTGAAAGGCTGCTGTGTCCTTCAATAGGAACAGGTGCAATAGTGTCTAGAGCCTTGTGAAATTCTTTTTATTTTTTATAAGTTTTGGTTTTATTTTGGGGGAATTGTGTTTTATTTCATTTTATCCATGCGGGATGTCCAGGCCCTGCCCCCAGGAGGCCTGAGGTGGGGGGCAGATTACAGAATAAGCCTGCTCTGCATTCACCCCACAGCAGTAGCTCCTGTCCTGTGGGGGCATTAGAACCTGGTCTGGGAGGTCTTAGCGCCACTCACTCAAAATTCGGCCCAGCTGGCCCCCTGTTCAGACTGCGGGGGTGACCAGGCCAAATGTGAGTGGCATTGTGACCCCAGCACCAGGTCACACTGCCAGGGGTGGGGAGCTAGGACCAGGCCTGTGGAACAGGAGCTGCTGGCTGAGGTTTAAGTGTTCCATTTTATTTCTTTTCGTACACTGGTTTTCATTTTAGTTCGTGTTATTTCACATTTGTGAAAAACCGGGGTCTCTACTTGAATCAGTGGCTACTGACTCCTATACTGTGACAGGGCGGTTAACTTGGCATAACCTTGACCCATGTCACATGACCGGTGCCAGGAAATAGGGATGAGAGTTGAGGTTTTCAAAGCTATCCCAGGGGATGTGTAGACTTATTTTCATTTTGGCCTACACTACAATTTACTTCTGACATCATATAGTAAAATATATGACATACAGGAACGCTGGTAAAGAACTATATTGAGATTTTTCAAAAGTGCCTAGGGGATGTAAACACCTGTTCCAGGCTTCTTCTGGCTGACATATTTCTGTGGCTGAACAGACCTCAACAGAAGGAACTGTTTTCACAGCAAGAACTTGGTCATGTGATCAAAAAACTTTCAAGGTGCAGCAGTAATGATTAATGACAGATGTCCAATAAGAGTCATTCTCATTTGTCAGGTCTACCCCAGCCTGCAACCTCTCAATTTGTGTGCTTTAGAAATTGGTCGTATTTTTGGTATTTATTTCTAACTTACATTGTATGTGATTTTTTTTTTAATGGGGAACATGTAACAATATCCACTGGAGTCAGGGATATTAATCTTTTCTAACCATAACCCATAGAAGATGACTAGAGTCCAGAACTAAAGACCCTCTTACCAGCATTTCAACAGAGTTAGCAAAATAGACTTCTTGGTATCTCCTTCTTTTGTAAAGGAGCTGGAAGGCTGCAGAAAAAAGCTCTTTGTTGCTTAGAAGGGCGGCGGGGGAGGGGGTCTTCTGAAGATAAAAGTAACTCCCTTCTTTGAAGGACTTAAGGATTTCTTTTCTTTTCTCTGTTGCTCTTTCATTTGCAAATTTCCATTGTGTGCTCTGCAGTTTATAGGGATTTGAGACCAGGGGCAATTCTCAGCTGTGAGTTTACATCTCTGGCTAGGCTATTGTGAAGATACTGTACGAAGATTATGGCCTTTCTCTTGAATCAATATGTAGCTACCCTCTGTGCTCCTTATTATCTGTTTAACTGCTGTGTTACATTTCCACTGCATTAATCTCAGACTCCATCTTAAAGTTTTATCGGGTAATTGAAAGATAACAAAGGCAGAAGTAAAGTTAATAGGATTTTAAAGTTAGAATATTTGAATCGCAACCTATTTCTGCTAGTGGTGGAATTGAGCATATGGGCACATACATATAGGGCCAGATCTTTATCTTGGGTAAATCAGCACAACAGGGCTATGCTAGTTTGCACCAGATGAGGATCAGGCCCAAATTGTACCTTTTGTTAATTAAAAGCAAATATCTACACAAGGAATTCAGCACAATACATTTGGACTTTGTTGTAAAATACTTGGAAGTAAGAACAGTTAAGCAGTTGCTGCTGCGGTTTGACTTTAGAATATTTGTAATCCTTTTCCTTTTGAATACCCCAGCTTTTTGTTCCGGTATAATCATCTTCCTGGGTTGACATGTATACATTTTCAACTCTCATTTGAGTTTTTTACAAAAGGACCAATTCTTAATTCCATGAATCCAAATCAGGATTCAATACAACCCCTTTTGAGTCAGTTCCCAGCTTCCTACAAGTATCCTCAGTCCCCTTTACAGCAGTCTCTCTGTTTAGACACAAACTTTGGATGCTTTATTTCCTCTGAAAGCAAATGAAGGGATGCTCTGCTAGCGATTCTGACTTGCTGTTTATCAGTCCCCTCAAGTTCTTTTCCCAGTCCTCTTCCTGCATTTTCAATGTTTGTTCTATACTCAAATGGCACAGAAAATGCCCTGATATTATTGCTGTTTATTATAGCACCCCCCACAGCATGCTCAATGCTTTCCAGCCCCTCAAGAATGGATGGACTCTTCCCTGAGGAGATCACATTCCAAGAGCAGATAGACAGACAGACAGATTAAGGGAAGGGGAACAAGAAATAGGGATTTTTATTTTAATAAAAGTCAGTTAGATTCACGGTAGGCAGCATGGCAGAAGTAGGTCTATGGTTGTGTCTACACTGGGGCTGGAGGTGTAAGTTCTAGCTCGCGTAGACATACCCACACTAACTCGATGTGAGCTAACATGCTGAATGTAGCAGCGTAGCCATGGTGATAGGAACGGCAGGACTAACTTGCCATCTAAGTACGTACCTAGGGTTTCAGACAGGATCATACGTAAGACAGCTAGCCCCCCAGCCGTTTGCGCCACTGCAGCTACACTGCTATTTTTAGTGCAAGAGCTCCATCAGAACTAGCACAGGTATGTCTAATGAAGTTGGAAATTACACCTTCAGTGTAGACAAAACCTGTAATGCAAATTTAAATGTGGACTGGGTAGAAGCTTTGCAGGTTAGCTCAGAAAGCTTATAATAAATACAAGGACCATGTGAAAGAAAGCATAGAGGTGACTGTGTACCCTCTCATTCAGTTATACAAACATTTTATGTACTCAGACTCAAAACCATATACAACTGTTCTATCACACATATAACAACTCATGAGTTTCCAGATCATCTGTCCATCCGAGGTGGGATTTTAGCCTCCTGATTTAGCATATGTCCTGATATCCATAGTGTTGGTAAGTGGCCTTGATAAGGTTAGTTGGATTACCCAGAGTATTATGAGATGGAGCTATGCATCACTCCTCCCTCACTTCCTGTTTAGTTAATGGCAGTTCTCCCTCCCCTTCACCCTGCACAGTAATGTGTTGTGCTGCAGCAAAACAAAGCAGAAAATTCCCAGCCTGCAGTCCTCTGAATAGGCTTATTTTTATTGTACTGAGTGATCCTTTTCCAAAACATAGAATCTTAGTACCTGTGTATGGCTGTCCTGTTGTTCTCCCCACCAATTACCTTCTTTCTCTGGCAGCATGATACTTCAAGAACCTTGTCACTATTGGCTGACTATACCTCAAATTTACCAGTACAATTGCAAAAGGATTTTAATGGCTGTTAATGTTACATATCCCTCCTCTAGCCTCTCCTCCTGCCCCTCATAATCTGTGGAGACCCTCCCACCCCCAGCTCTGGAGGAGGAGTTTCTGTAGGGCACCAGGGCAGAAGCATGAAATGCAGCTGGTACATCTCCCTTTTCAATTCCCCAATTTCTGATGGCTTTGGCTTTTCTCTCCTTGTGGAAGGACAGGGGAGACTATTGCCCATGGACTTTTTACAATGTCTGTATTTCATTCCAATGATTGGTTCAGATGACATTTTAATACTCTCTGATTTGTCCTCAGTCAGTTCCAGTGCTGGATTTATTGTGAAATGCGATAGTGAGAACAATTAAACATTTTAAAATGAGAACGTACATCATTTTCTACATATTTTAAATCAGGTAATGCCTGCTATTTCCCCTGCAAAATGCATTTTATGCATCAAAGACACTAATCCAGCACCTTGAAGGCTAGAAAATTTATCAAGGACATGAGAATCTGAAATAATCAACTGCTTTTGGAGGAAAATCAGCCAAGTGCAGCCTAATGTGTATTTTATATCTCAGGTTAATCCATCTACCATTGTGAACCTTTAATCCTCAATCCCACTCTACATTAGGGACTGTTTGTAAAAATCCTTCAAAATAAGGATTATAAGGCCCAGCGTCAAATGCAGTCTCTGCTCTCAAATCCTTATGTTATTTGCAACATGAATGGATTAGAGTCCGTTAAATGTACCATAAATGAGGTTCTTGATGGACTAGGTCACATTTTATTGGCCATTTAAATAGAAGTGGTTGGATTGCATTTCCCTGGGGTCATCAATATTTTAAACATGTTGTTGTACTTGATAGCATTCTGAAGAAATGTTTGTAACCTATTATAACATCATAGTCCAGCATGCTGCACATTGTGCCCTTTCCTGAAGAGACAAGGTTATTTCCATCCAGGATGGGTGTATTAGGGACAGAAGGTTTGTTTTTTACCATCACATACTCTACGCCTTGTTGTTTTGTATAAAATAGGAAAACTAATTTCACAGAATTAACCTGAAAATCCTTTTTTGAATAATTCATTCTGGAACATCTGGCTGACTCATAGAGGCTTTGTTGCTGTGAGTAACTTTCAAGCCTAAATTGCTCTGAACATATCTGAATTTCCTTTGATTATTAATATGATGGACAGGTTTCACACTGGTCTATGCCAACATGAAGTAGCTGTGTCAAATTACATTTACTCTGAATATGCCTAATGTTGCGTGAGCTACAAGTTGTCTTCTACTGAAAGCTTTATTTCCCTTTTCATTGAACTTGGGAATATAAACAATTTGGTACTCATGACTAGCAGCTGGGTTGATTTACCAAAATCTGCATTAAGCCATTTCCTGGTTTCTTGTTTAGGTTCCTTGGATGTAGATGTTTGTTTCTAGTATAGAGTATATATTTTTTATTATTATTGTGCAGCAGCAGAATAAATCTGTGGTTTGCGTCAATTAGGCAGAGAAAAATAATAGAGGTTAAATGTACCAGTTTGGATATAATTTCATAAGCAAATCAATTTACAATACAAAGAATCATCTTCCCAAATCTGGAATAGAAGTCTGCCTTCTAAAACTGTGGTACGGAATGCTTTAAAATATCCTGCTACAAAATGGTCACACTAGTGTGATACCTGATATTTAAAATCTCACAATCATCATAGTACCTGTCTTTCCAGTACCTGTCTACAGGGTCGGTGCAAGGAAGATTTGCGCCCTAGGCGAAACTTCCACCTTGCACCCCTCCCCCCCCCCCCGCCAGCCCTGCAGCAGCTCCCTGCCTCCCCCCCACCTTGAGGCGCCCCCCCCCCCATGGCAGCTTCCCCTCCCCCCCTGGGGAGCCATGCGGCAGCTCCCCACCCCAGCTCACCTCTGCTCTGCCTCCTCCCCGAGCATGCCGCCCCCGCTCTAATTCTCCTCCCCTCCCAGGCTTGCGGCGCCAAACAGCTGATTGGCACTGCAAGCCTGCGAGGCGGGAGAAGTGGAGCGGCGACCGCGCACTCAGGGAGGGGGCATAGGAACGCTGTAAAAAAAAAATTGGGGGCACCGCTTTTTGGCGCCCCCAAATCTTGGCACCCTAGGCAACCGCCTAGTTTGCCTAAATGGTAGCACCAGCTCTGCCTGTCTATTGTGTCTGTCCAAGTACATTTTACCACTAGAACTTCCTACCCATTTGTTATTGTATATTGAATTAAATTAAAAAATAAATTAAAAAATTAAAAATGAATGCACTTTTCAAAAATATACAACATTCAAGTGGTACACAGCTCTGCGGGAATTACAGCTAAAGTTAATTAAAGCCCTGTCAAGTGAATGTGAGGCATGAATGTGAAAGTTAATATATATTAACAGGAGCTTTTGAAGATTTCTTATGAATTAAGTTGCAATCTCAGCTTCTTATTATGGCATATGTATTATATAGTCCGTACGGGCTACATTGTGGCATAGTCTGAAGGTTGCTTTAGAAACCGATTTAAACTGGTGCAGTAGTTGTGTGTAGACCAGGCCTAAAGAATCCATGTAGCAGTAGGGGTTGGGGAGGGTGGAGGAATTAAAGAGCCCCCTGCACCTTTGCACAAGGCTGCCTGGACTATCACAGAAGCGTAGGGACTGCTACTGAGTAACTCCCCTGCAGGAGCAGCTTGTCAGAAAGGCAGTGCTCCAGGTCAGACATCATTAGTACCTTTGAGAATTCTGCCACATTCCCCTCATCCCATTCCCTCACCCACAACCCATATAGCCCTGGAGAGCTGACTCTGAGGCAGAATGCCTTCCATGTTCCCCTCGGGGTGGTAGGTCCACACATCCTCCCTTACAATGGCACAGTCTAGCTCTCTGTACTTGTGACTTTTGTGACAATCACAGCCGCAATAAAAGGTTATAAATGTTATTAATTTAGGCTCTGACCCCGCAAAGATTGACACACATATTTAATTTAAAGTTAATGGGGCTACTCACATGCTTGAAATTAGGTAGATGCATAAATCTTTCCTGGAGCATGGCCTATATGGTGCTCTGAGGGTACCCTGTACTTGTATTAGAGAGAATCACATGAACAGACCAGACTATAGGACTAAAGGGAGACTGAGTGGCTTTACTGGGAAAGGATAGTGAATGAGACGGCCTATAAATACAGTTACCGAGGGCAGCGAATAAACAAAATTATGTTACTAAAGTTAAGAAAGTTTCTCCTTCAAACACACCAGGGTACTATATAGACTAATGAGTAGCTGTGTCACCTCCACCTTGTAATCTGGGGTGCCCTTTACAATGCCCTGCTGCTGTCGCCTTCAGTCTGGACTGCTCACAAACAACCTCCAGCATTAAGTCATTCCCAGCTATGTCTGTGTGTGCTGCAGCCAGCCAGCCAGCCAGCCACACCTTGGCTCTTGCCAGCTTCAGGGTGACCCCAACACACTCCCAGTCCCAGATTTCCCCCCAGAAACCTATGTCCTGTACTACCCAACCCTCTCCTGGACAATACAAATTTATATAGGTCCGTTATTCCTTTTAGGGGGAAAATATACACACAACTTGTTACCCCAAATAGTCACCCAGACACTTCAACTTGAACACACTGGATTAGACAAAAACAGTAAACCAAGTTTATTAAGAGAGATTTTAAGTGACTACAAGTAATGAGGCATAAAACTCAGAAATGGTTATATGAAAAATAAAGATAAAATGCTTACTGGTGCCTAACTTAACAAACTATATTAGATTCAAAGCCAAGTTTTCTCAGCACATGCTTTCAGCAGTCTTACTGACCAAACTCTTTAGGACAGAACCACTCTCACACAGTCCAATAGATGTTTCCTTTGGCTCTTCAGATGCAGTGAATGTTATGGGCAGGGGGAGAGGGGTCTGTTTGTCCCTCCTTCCTTATAGTTTCATTCCTCCTTTTGAAAAATCTCTCCAGCTGAGACCTAGGAGACAGAGTCTATGTCGGGGTGGCCAACCATGGCTCATGAACCACATGTGGCTCTTTTACAGTTAAAATGCGGCTCGCAAAGCTCCCCATGCCCTCCCCTGCCATTCTCTACCTACCAGACTGAGGGGGGGGGACTCAGGGCTTCAGCCCGCAGGAGGTACCTGCCAGGGCTCGGGGCTTCAGCAGGAGCAGGGCTGAAGCCCTGAAAACCCCCTCCCCACAGGTCAGAAGCCCCTAGCCCCACCACCTCACAGCAGGGCTGAAGCTCCGAGTCCCGGAAGTTGCGTCCTGGCTCTCAAGCTTCTGAAGATTGTGAGTAAGTTTGGCCACCCCTGGTCTATGTGGAAGGAGATTCCCCCTTTTTTTTTTTTTTACACCTGTTTGAACTTCCTTTGTCTTCCCTTCCTGCTCAATGACTATTTACTGTTTAAATGCAAATTAAGGCAAGTACACATTCCTTTGTTTAGGACAGAACTGTTTAACAAATTGTGTGGGCAGGGCTCTGGGGTTTGGGATATGTGTTGCTAACACCATTCAGGAGCATGGGCGTCAGGTTTGTATCATTTTCTGATGCCCAGAACAGGTCCAAGTAGAGCCATCCCGTCCATAGGTTGGACTGGGGCAACCGCCCCAGGCCCCGTACTTTGGGGGGGCCCCCCAAGCTTCAGGGGGACGCGGGGTCCAGGGTGCTGGCAGCAGCAAGCGACCCGGCCCCAGTCCACCCTGCTCCGCTCCACCCCGCCGGCTCCCGGCATCACTTGGGGGAGGGGGCAGAAGCCGGAAAGAGGTGGGCACTTTGGGGAAGCATTGGAATGGGGGCAGGAAGGGGGCGGAGCAGGGGCGGGGGTTTGGGTGAAGGGGTGGAGTGGGAGTGGGGGTGGGGGCAGAAGAGGGGCGGGAAGAGGCAGAGTGGGGCAGACTGTGGCTGGGTTGCTCGCTGCTGCTGGCACCAGGTCTCCCGCTAATCCCCCAGGCTGCCCTGGACCCCACATCCCCCTGAAACGCAGGGGCAGGGCCCTATGCGTGGGACGGCTCTGAAAATATAAGCCCAAACATTGGTGGAGCCAGGCCCACCTTCCTGCATATTGGTGGTGCATGGGCACCACGGTCCCATATAACTCGCCACCTATGTTCAGGGGAATCTGACAACTTAACATACAATGTTGCCACACAGATTTTACGAGGCCAGTACTGACCAGAAAATAATGAGTTTTTAAATGATAACTCGCAAGGCATATTTTGTACAAACATTATTACAATTGTGTGTAAGGTGTGAATACAGGGTATATTCTGTCCCATCCCATCAGTTTAATTTTAAAATGCAACAGTTCAGTCATTGTAATGGATTAAATTAAGAGCAGGGCCGGCTCCAGGCACCAGCCGAGGAAGCTAGTGCTCGGGACAGCAGATTTTAAGGGGCGGCATTCCCTCCAATCTTATTGGCTGCCCAATTTTAAAAAAAATATATTTATTTATTTATTTTGCTTTGCCGCTCCGGCTGCCCTGCACCTAGTGTTTTTTTTTGGTTTTTGTTTTTTTTGCTTTGCCTCCGGGTCCGGCTGCCCTGCGCCCTGGGAGGTTTGGCGGTTGTTGTTGGGGTTTTTTTTTTTTTTTTGCTTGAGGCAGCAAAAAAGTCAGAGCCGGCCCTGATTAAGAGGTAGCTTACCAACTTGAAAAATGTAAACATTTTAAAATATGTCTTAATAAAGTGTACAGTCTCGGGTGGGAGATTGGAGGAGCATTGGCCAACTGGCTAGAACATGCAACAGTACTCACCACAGTTGTGGATAATGACCAATGCCATGTGACTGGAGAAAACTTATGTCATGTGACTGGCGCCAAAAAACAAAGATCCATCCTTTACTAACAAATGCTGTCCTTCTGCATGTTTGCCTAGTGGCACATGCTTCTAAAAGACTGACTGTAATGCAAAAGAACTATGCTGAGACTGGGAAAGTGATGCTAGCAATTGTTCTTATTTGTGAGTGGTTTTATAAATGTGTTTATGGAGAGAAATAGGTCAGAGTAGATACAGACCATAAACCTTCAGAAGCCATATTACAGAACCTTTCTGCAAAGTACCACCTAGACTTCAGAAAATTGCAAAACTACTCATTAAATGTGAAATACTGGCCCAATAAAGAGCTTCTTATACCAGGCATGCTTTCAAGAGTACCTATAAACAGTGAAAGCAAGAAGCTGCAGGAAGGGGAATTTGAACTAAATGTAATTCAAGTACTACCCATTTCCAAAACAAAATTTGATAAGAAATGCAAAATGTCCCAACTTTGCAAGAGGTTGAAAGACTCATTCTAGATGCAAGCTAACAAAAAAAGTCCAGGTACCACTACATTATTGCAACTATTGAGATGAAGTTGCTGCATATATAAAAATATTGTGTCACAATAGTACAGTGGTTCCCAAACTTGTTCCGCCGCTTGTGCAGGGAAAGCCTCTGGTGGGCCGGGCCGGTTTGTTTACCTGCCCCGTCCACAGGTCCAGCCGATCGGGGCTCCCAATGGCTGCGGTTTGCTGCTCCAGGCCAATGGGAGCTGCTGGAAGCGGCGTGGTCCGAGGGACGTACTGGCCACCGCTTCCAGCAGCTCCCATTGGCCTGGAGCAGCAACCTGCGGCCAGTGGGAGCTGCGATCGGATGAACCTGCAGACGCGGCAGGTAAACAAACCGTCCTGGACTGCCAGGGGCTTTCCCTGCACAAGCGGCGGAACAAGTTTGGGAACTACTGCAATAGTACATAGTTTGAGGTCAGAAATGTTAAATATAATCTACATTGCATCATAAGAAGCACAAGAATAGAACTCAAGGTATCCAGTATTGGTCAAAAATATAAGAACTCGAATAGGATTCTAGCCAGGCATGAAGGCTGTCATTAAAGATAAATATCCAAATGTGAAATCTGCAATATATCCAGGGAACAGAATGTGAAAGAATCTTGGAAAACATATAAGATTCCTGATCACCCTTAAGCTGTGGGAGGCGTAGTGTGAATTAAAGACTTAACAACTTGAATACTTATATCCACACTTAGCATTGTTAGAATATGGCAGCACACTTCACAATGCTTTGTTAGGATAATCAGTTCAGAGAATCATAGGCAGAAGGACAAAATCTATAGTAGAAGCTTCTAACAAGTTTCTTCAACCAAAGACAATTAACCCTGAACATTTACAAAAGAGCTGTATGCCAGAAAAAACTAGAACAATGAAATATGACAAGAATGCCAAATCATTACTCTATAACAAGTGGAAGAGAATGTTAGATTTCAAACAGGAAGTATTGATGCCATCTGTACCAAGTTATATACGTTGTCATGACCACCTCTTAGGACCATCTCTAGAGGAGAACGTAAAGATGCTTAAACAAAATCAAGAACTATAGGTGTCTTTCTGAGGGCACCCAGAATGCTTAGCAGCACTCTTGTGTTTCCCACATTTTAGAATAAATGTATGCTAACAGTGGGAAAATACAGAGCTGAACAGGGGCTAGAAACAGTGAGGAAGTGATGCACTCAGTCCTAAAGCAGATGGTTAACTGTGTCCCTCACACTGACACCTGCATTATCAGAGTAGTAACAGTATTCTGAGTCTCTTGGTTGGAGAATATCTTGACCTGTGTACACAACTTGCAAAACCAAAGGAAATAAATAAGGGATAACAGGTTAGCGCAGAGAATTGGTAATAGGAAATGGTTCTGGTCTCCTTTACTCTCTCTGTTGAATTCAGTGGAGTTACACCAGTCCAGTCTGTTACCAGGTGTAACAGAGATCAGACTCAGGCCCAGAGAATTTCACCACTAAGTTTCTGGTTCATAAAAGCATAGGTTGTTAGTAGACAGACATAGGCAGGAAGGCTTGTGCTGCCCATACTGCCTCTCTTTTGTGGGAACACAGAGAACTTTGACTAGCAGCTTTCATGAGCACTAAACTCACATGCAAACAAATTAAAGGAGAAACGAGACCTTCATGAATAGCCAAGTTCAACTCAGGACACTTTCTGCTGATGACCAGGATTTTAGGATGGAGGCAGGTTCCTTTTGCACTGAATTGCTCCAGCTGAGGGAAGATGGAGCAGTGCAGTGTGGCAGCTGCGTAGAACTGGATAAACCTACTGTTGTAGGTGGTTACCTACAAGCAAAACACAGAAAGGAAAATAAAACTGGTATCTCACCAAGATGCTATAGAAGAGTATAAGCTTTGTGAACCCCAACAAGTCTAATGTAACTATGGCTTGGTCTGCAAACAGCTTTTATACAGTATAACTATGTCAGTTAAGAGTGTGATTTTTTTTTTAACTGATATATTTATACTGGTAGAAAGCCTAGTATGGATGCAGTTATACCTGTATAAAGATGCCTTATACCAGCATAGCTTATTCCCCTTCCCATCTGAGGATACCTACAGTGGTATAAAACACTTTTACACTGGTATAACTGTGTCCACACTAGGAGGGTTGTACCACTTCACCATGCCGGTATAGTTAAAGTGGTACAACGTTCTAGTCTAGACAAGTCACCATTGCAAATATTTCAAATTGGAGAAATTCTTAATTCATTGCTGGCAGTTTGATTTGAAAATATATTGTGGCCTCCAATTCACTTTGCACCTAAAAGTTGGATACATTCAAAAAGAATGCTTTATTAACGAATTTTCAAGTCACTGTAGTGGTTGTGAATCTAGTTAAAGAGCGGTACCAGTGCTGTGACAGTCCCAACATCAGTTTAATGAGGTGCCAACTTAAAAAACAGTAGTGGTAACGATGTAACTGCGGCAGTATTAAACGATTGTTTGAAGTGTTGTTGTAATAGTGTTGGTCCCAGGATATGAGAGAGAGACAAAGTAGGTGAGGTAATAGCTCTGTGTAGCTCAAAAGCTTGTACCTTCCACTAACAGAAGTTAGTCCAATAAAAAGATATTACCTCACCCACCTTGTCTCTAGCACTATTAAACGGGTAGCCACAACGACAGACAACATCCAGCTCCAGTCACCACGTGTTGAATCATAAAAGGCAGCTGTGTCTGGTCTGGCTTTTGACTCTGAGGATACAGTTGCAGAACAAAAACAATCCCAACAAACCAAATCTTGAGCTGTCGCAAAAAACCACCATGAACTGTTGGAAACCCTTCCCTATAATAATAAATAAATAAACAAACCTGAATCCGCTAAAAGAAAAGAGTTTTCAAGGGTTGCAGGCGAGATCCTCAGGTAGTAAAATTAACATAGGTCCATTGAAATCAATGGATATAGTCTGATTTACACCAGACGAGGACCAATCCCCACAAGATTAACCAGAGCTTAATCATAGTTACCTGATACTTAAAATATATGCATCCTCCTACTCTTCTCTCCAGTCTACGCAAAATAGCGCTCAGACCTTCTTCTACCACCATGCTACTGCATTATTTCCTTCCTTGAATCTCTGCATTGGCTTTTCCTCTCCTCACACATTAAGTTCTACTTGCTCGTTCTCACCTTTAAGGCCCTGACATTTGAGTGCTAGACTTTGCAACCTTAATAATCATAACATAGTTTCTCGTGTGTAGTATAGATATATTTTGTTGACTGTTTTTGGTATTGTAGTTGGATAAAACTAAAAAAATAACTAATTTTCTACTTTGGGTAGAAGAAGAGACAGACAACCAAATTGCCAGAAAGCAATTCTATTTTTTCCCTGTACAAATATGTGTGGAGATTTAGGAAATCACAAGTTATTGCTGAAAGTAACTTTCTTCAACAGCACCAAAAGTGCTCTTGAACTGACTAATACTATCCATAATATGAATTGGCTTTGGAGTAATGAGACCGACAGGCCATATCCATCTTCTTCATCATGTAAAATGATTTTAAAGTATTATTTGGCAATACTTTTACAACTCAGTTATTTTTGGCAAGCCTTTCAGCAAAGTTTTCCATTCTCAGCCAAGGTTAATGTAATCAAGTCCTCTCTTTCATCCCTTCTGAAAATACATGGAATTAGAAAAAAATTGGAGGGCTTTAGAGCATCATAATGGTTTTTCTGACTCATTTTCCTACATATTCAGAATTGACTCCTTTACTTTATTCTGTGGTGAGGGCCTACCTCAGTCTATTGGCATCAGTTTAAGTTGAGTTAATTTCCCAATAGGACAAATCAAAGGTTTTCATTAGCGCTGTTGTGACAAGATCCCTCCCGGGGTGCAGCCTGGGACCGGGATGCAGCCTGGGACTGTGCCCTCTGAACTCTCCCCAGCCTGGGCTGTCTCTCACAATGCCTTGCTAGCCCTCCAGGAGCTGTGATCACTCAGCACAACTGCATGTGGAGCCCCACACCCAGCTAGATTGCGTGAATGCTCCCAGAGCCACTCATGAATCACACAGAGAGAGGCACCAGCCAAATCCTCTTCAGTTCCCAGCGCTGTACATCAGGAATATACCATCTTGCACTGCTCAAGATGGGCAGAGCAAATTTATTAATTGGTTCACCACTTCAACAATGAAAAGTGGACATACACCAGCCTTTGCCAACCTGAGCAGATTTGCCCCACACTTCATACAAACTCACTGGTAAAGATAAACAAATGTATTGTCTATAAAAGGTAGATTTTAAGTGATATTAAGTGATAGGCAAAAAGTCAGAGTGGTTACCAAAAGAAAAGTAAATATAAGCACGCAGTCTAAACTCTCAACCCTATTAGACTGGGCAACATCTAGATTAAGCAGTTTTTCTCACCCCACGGGATATTGTAGTCCTTAATATACAGGTTTGTTCCTTAAACATGGGCCAGTCTCCTCTGTTTGAGTCTTGTCTTCTTCTCAGTGTCTTAATTGCTTGCAGCGAAGGTGGAGAGAGGAGAAGGGCCCAGTATGTGTCCACTCTGTCTGTTTTATACCGTCAGTCCATGTGCTTGGGGAGCACAAGTCCAGGCATGTGGGGGGGCATTTCCAAGAAGGGTTGAGCAATTCCCCTGGTGTGGCCTCATGCAGGTGAGTCTCACTGGACAGCCTGTTTGAGTATCATTCCCAGCAGTCCTTTAATTCAAAGCGATGTCACTTAACCCTGTGGCTGGTAGGGGCACTCAGGCCATCCTGCTACTCTGGGTTCCAGCCCGGAACCTTTCAATCAATGGCCGAGGTTTGCACAGTCCTAAACCTTGCTGCCATTTCCCTGGGCTGCTTCCTAGTCTACCTCTATAGGGTTCTTTCTCCACCACTCCTCTGGGGAAACTTTCCTTCCTGGCCTGGATCCCAGGGCTTCTACTCTTCCCCTGGGTTTCCTTCTTTCCCTGTCTAAGTCCAGAGAGTGACTGCAGTCTTCTACACTGAAGCCCTCTTCTGCCCTCACTTCCTGAACTTATACCAGCCCTGCCTGCTCTTGACTAGCTGGGCTCCATCTTCAATAAGTGCTTGCCTATCTAGCCAAACTCTCCTATCAGGTTACTTAACCCATTCTAAGCCACATTATCTCTTTCTGGGCTAATGTGGGTTGAACACCCCATCACAAAATCATTCAAATTTCACATGACCCCCATCAGTACTCATTACCCTGCATTTGTCAACATTGAATTTCATCTGTTATCACACTGCCGATCCACTTTCCTTTGTTAAGTCCCTCTGAAATTCTTCATATTCTTCTCTAGTCTTGTCTAAGTCAAATGGTTTTGTGTCATCTGCAAATTTTGCCACCTCAAAAGTCTGTATGTGGGTAGGTGAAGGCACCCATTATTACTGGTTTTTTTAAGCTGTTTTTCAATTTCTCCATGTAAACCAGATGGAATTAAATTTTACTTGGAGATTATGAGTTCATTTGAGCCTGAATTGCAAAGCAAAACTCATAAGATGCAATCTCATGTGAATAAAAACAGAAAATAACCACATGTACCCATGCAGAGAAAATGGCTGACTTTCACTCAGAAACTTGGGGATAGATACTTACCAATCTGCTGGAAGTATGTTCTATCTGTATTTATTTAGTATGTGCCGGGGAAAGTTTTAAGGACAACAAAGGGAAATGTCCCCAAAGTCCATATAACAACTTGATTTTGGGTGGAGGGAGTTGTGCTTGGACGCAGCTACCATCTTGCCCTGCATGCACACACATTCTATCCCCTCTTTTCTTAGGCTTGAGGATATAGCCAGATGATTATTACATATTTCTAGTTAAGCAAAGCATTAAATTCTGTATTCTAAGTTTACTGAAACTAACTATTCTTCACCCATCCAACAGCATAGGTGTCTTCTCTCCAAAAGAGGGAATTAGTTTCTTGTGAAGCCATTACAACTAATCTGACCATGCTATTAGAGACTATAAAAATGATTAAAACTGTACAAAGAACTCTTGTCCAGCTGTTAGCTGATTTATCCACTAAACCATGAGCAATTCTTAGCATAAAAGTGTAATTGGCCTGTTGAGGTTTCAGACTTGAATTACCCACAGGTTTACCGTAAGATGATTGGAATGCAGTATTCCATATGGTGAAGCACTTGGCTGCTAGGATAGTCTGGGAATATATAACAATAATAAGAACCTTGGCTCATAAGAATCAGGTTGGAGATTAGGAAGAAAACTTTGGTAAAGATAAAGAACTTAAATAGCCGTTTGTTATTTTTTTCGTCTGAAATACTATGAAAGTGACAATCTTGGTGGTTCATAAACACATGTCCTGCTATGTGTCATTAGGCAACTGAACATTTTGATTGCTTTGTTATCAGACCTGATAATATGATTATGTCAAAGTTTCTGCATTTGCTTTTGTGCATTTTCACATATATGATACATTGTTCTAGCTTAACTGTAATAAATGAAAAGAACATTCAGTAACATAAAGGACATCTCTATCTTGCAAAGGAAAGCTAGTATCTGTGAATCAAATCTTAGCAAACCTCATATTTTTAATTTTTTAAATCTCATGTACATATTTACTATAAAGTCATCATTCAAATCCTGCTAGCATTTCCTCTGAATCCTGTGAAGTGTTTGATTTGTCCTAGAGTTCTCAGCTAGCGTACTGTTTCTGTACATACAATATTATATTTGTGTAGAAGCTCTCCATAGCAACTAATGAGCTCCTGAGGGTAAGAAAAGAAATAAAGCTCAAGTTTGATTTACAAAAATGAAGCAGTCATTTTCCATTTTTAGTACTGAGTTTGAAATGATTCACAATTCAGCTGCATTGTCATTAGATTCCTGTACAACTGACATGGAAAACTTAAGCTAACCCTTAAACAACCCTACTGTGCTCTTAGAGAACTACATTAGCAGCCTCCTTACATGCTATATGTGGAGCAGTATTTGTGCTGTGTGTCTTCATTTTTCTATGAATAGGGGATACACCTTGCAAGCTACATGAGCAGTACTGAGGAGTGGAGTGTCTAAGCTGAGCTGTAGTAAGGAGTTCACTGTCAGCGATGTTAGGGCTATTTCATTACTACTACTCCTCCAGGATATCATAGCAGCCATTTAATTTTATGTTTGCTCTGCATCTGCCTTGTCTTTGTTCCATCATACATTTTTTTTCATCTGTTTGTTATTTGAATTCTGAAACTACAAAATGGAATCAGAGTCAAAGTAGACCAGGAAAGTAGACTGGAGGTATTCCACAGAATGTCCTGTTTGTGATACCTAATGGCACATCCTATCTGGTAGCTGCAAAGGATGTCTTTCTGTAAAGCACTTTGTTTTTGCAGAATGGGGTAGGAGCTAAGGTAGTTGCTTTCGCTCTTTTTAGGAAAGGGAAAAAAATAAAAGTGTATTAAATTGATTGTAGTCAGGGGCGGCAGTCAGGCTGCCTTCGGCGGCATGCATGCAGGAGGTCCGCCGGTCCCATGGTTTCAGCAGCAATTTGGAGGCAGGTATGCCGAAGGTGCAGAACCAGTGGATCTCCCGCAGGCATGCCGCCGAAGGCGGCTTGACTGCCGTGCTTGGGGCGGCAAAATACGTAGAGCCGCCCCTGGTTGTAGTCCCTGAGTTTTACTAGTGATCATCTTATTATCTTGATTGTTGTAATCTCTTCAGAACTCTCTCCCCCTCTCCAGGCAATGAGCCCGTATTGCCCTCTTTTGCCTTTTCCAGAGTCTCATCTTTCTCTATATCCCTTCTGCATCAGAATCTAGAACTATCCACTCTTTGTTGCTCTCCATGACTTTGGTGTATCCAAAAGATTTCCTATGTAAGGTAAAATTTAGGATTCCTTCTGAGAGACAAACAGAAATTGTGAATGGAAAAAAACAAAGATCTAGCCAGTTCTCCTTCTCTTTTTGGCAAGTGTGTCTTGCTACTCAACAAACATACATACACTTAGGATTCCAAGCATATATCCATCCTTGCTGTAAATGCATCACAAACTGTACTACTTTCCAGTCACCATTCTCATGAGAAAAAACTCTTAGCTTTAATTTTCTCTTCTACTGCTCTCATTTGTGACTATGTATTATCCTCCGGCACTGCAAATAGAACTCTTATTTTCCTACTATAGATTTCTCTTCAAGTATCTGAAAACTACAGTAAAATCTTCCCTTTTCCAGTCTCCATTTGTATGTGATAAACTTGTTGAAATACTACAGGGAAGGGTGCTAGTAATACCTAAGCTTTATTTCTTGAGCCTTTCCTCCTATGGCAAAACAGCCCTTTCATATCACAAACCAATCTCCTTTCCTTCTGAAACTTCTCTAAACCCTGGATAACCTTTTCTATAGGGTGTGATCTAAACTGTATGCAATATTCCACTTGTGACCCTACATATACTCTCTTTGAATTTGAAACATGGTCTGTTATTTATCCAATTTATGATCCTGTTGGATTCCTTTACCAACATTATGCATCATGATTCTGCCTTCATTGTATTACTCAGAACCAAAATCCATTTATTTTCTCTCATCCGTTTCATGAATATTTAACTTCCCCACACACCCATACCAGCCTATATATAACACATCAACCATTTCCAAACAATGAAAATGATTTCCCAGTTACCCATTCTAAGAAAATTTCACCTTTTACCTCACTAAAAACGTTGTGCTGTTCTCCTTTTTGTTTTTGAATGTATGTATACATTCGTCCAATGATAATTTTCATCATTTTAGACTACAAATACAGTTTTATTGGGATTTCCCCCTGAAAAACTGCATGAGGTCTTGACCAAGTAGGCCCAAAGAAAGTTTAAAAAAGGACAAAAAAACCCCAAAATAAACCAAGACACTGGAGTAGGACACAGGCGGTCTGGACTCAGTTCCTGACTCTGTCACAGCCTTCATGTGTGATGTTGAGTAAATCATGTGGTCTCTCTGTGCCTCAATTCCCCATTTGTAAAATGGAAATAATACTTCCTTTCTCCCACCATTTGGTGTTGTTTATTTAGATTGTAAGCTCTTCAGGGCAGGGACTCTTACTGGTTTATATAGCCCCTTGCACAGTGTAGCTCTGATCTCTGTTGGGGTCTCTGGGCACTAATATAATACAACAAAATAATAATACATACACTTCTGGTGGCCCTCATCATCTGCAATAGCCTGTCTTTCTGTGGGGAAAGGCTAGCACCCTGAGAAAGAAGAACATCAGGGTTCAGGGCTGAGTCCACTTTTGGCACTAGTGACAGCTTTGTTTTTATTAAACAGATTTTCTTCAGGCCCAGGCCTGCAGGAATGCCATCAGAATGAACAAAGTCTTTCAGCCATGCAGAAAGCCAGTTTTAATACAGGTAATTAAAAATGGATGTTAGCTTGTGTTAAAATTCCATTTGAACACCATTGTGGGTTTTATGAAAACACTACAATGCAGGTTTCTAATTTTGCTTGTTTTGTTGGCACTGGCAATTCTATTGTTCAATTCAATTTATATTGTGCCCATCAAAGCATTCAAAAGATAGAATACTTGGATGAATAAAGTTTATGTAATTTCCTGAAATTCAAATTAAAAATATCTTTCTATCCCTACAGTTTTAGCAACATGGTAATACCCTTTGATTAATGATTTTTTTCCTGTTTCTTCAAGAAACTTTCTCCAATTTCCTTGTCAAATGCTGCTGATCATCTTAGAATATCAGAAAAGGCAAAGTTAATAAATTGCACATAGTAAATTCAACTGTGCTGAAACCATTATCACCAGAAATGCCTTACCTCCCTCCCCCACACTCCCCGCACACACACACACACACACACACACACACACACACACACACACACACACACACTCTCTTTTGCTATTAGTCACTTCAGCCTGTCCTTGCCGCAAGCTAAGTAAGAAAATGTCAAAGATTTTTCATCTCCGAGATCTGATGAAGTTATACCCAGTTTATTCCTTCTGAAGCCTAGGCCTTGTGTGTATTTGTGTTTAGTGTTCCTGTGAATTGATGAGGAAGGCTTTCTAGTTTAGCTGCTTCACTTTACGTAGAACCAGGAATTAAGACATGCTGTGTTTGCCAATATCTCCTGGTATTCTTCCAGAAGCATATGAAACCAAGCATTTCCTGAACTGAATCTGTAGCATGTTAATATCTAGTTATCTGTGTAATTATAGAACTGATAACCAAACCCCAAAGAGTTTGGAGGTTTGGTTTGGTCCTGAGGAGAATAAAGAAGATAAAGGATTATCTGAAATGTTGTCATACTTAGAGTAGTGGTGTCGATTTAGCGGGTCTGGTGAAGACATGCTAAATTGATGGCAGAGCGCTCTCCCAGCGACTTCAGTACTCCACCTCAACGAGAGGCAGAAGCTATATTGTAACTTAAGTAACTTAACTAGTGTAACTTAGATTGACTTACAAAGTTAGTGTAGACAAGGCCTAAGTCTAAAAAACACTGGCTGGCACAAATAAGATAATTGTGCATACAACTCCACCCTTTGTTTTCCTTGGCTATTCAGACTGTAAGCTCTTCAGGGGCAGGAGACTGTATGTGTGTGTATAGCAGTTAGCACAATGGGAACCTGATCTTTGTTGGATGCTATTGTAATGCAAATTATTAACTATTATACTGTTGCCAAATGTAGACTTGTAAATGGCGATGACAACTGTGAGCTATAGACAGCCGCAACTGAAGGGGACTGGAAAAACTGAAGCATGAAGTCAAGACACTGTTAAAAAAGAACAGGAGAAAATAGGTGGAAAATGAAAAGGAGGTTACTCGAGAGGGAAAGATAACTAATAAATGATTCAAGCACACAAGGATCAAGAGGTCAGTGCAGGATATGGTAGGGCCTCTTCTAGGAAAGAAAGGTAATTTACTGATGTAAGAGATACACTAGAAGTGCAAAAACACCAAAATGAATCCTTTATCTCCGTGACCGTTTTTTGGGAAGGATGGGGAAAGATGCTAGGAACAGAGATAAATTTCCCATGGGAGGAAAGGGGGAGGGGAAGAGGGAGAGAATAAAAATTCAGGCCATAACGGGAGATCAAAATAGATTCTAAGATATTTCACTGTGAACATGTCACATGATTTTTTTTAGCTATGATGGAAAAATTAAGCAATGTAATAGTAATTATATATAATATGCAGATATATTATCTTGAGTATGAGATAGCAAATAATTCTTAAAATGCAGTTCTAGTGTAAAGAGCAACTGTGTGATAAACAGCACCTTCTTACTCCAGAGATCTGTGCACAAAGATAAGAGTGTAGTGTTTATTATTTCTGTACCCCCTCTGCACTCCATCCCATGAATGCATAAAAATTGGCACTTGGGTCCCCTGCAATTTCTCCAAAATGATTTTTGACTGATCTATTTCTCTTTAATTTTTTTTGCATTGCTCTTCATTCTCACTTTAAAAATCTCCCCTCTTTCAGTAGTCCAAGGTGTGAGCATCTGTTTATTTCTTGAAAGAGAAAATCAGGTTTGATCATGAGGCACGTTTTCTCTCACGCACTAAATAACAAAATCTCTGCAGTAGGCCCGAAGGGGGAAAGTTTTAAAAAAGATCACTTTCAAAAGAATGAAATACGGCCTTTTCAAGGCTTTGGTTCAAGTACTTATCAGTAAAGAGCACTCCAGAAACCTTTTATCCCATCAAAGCACATGTCCTTCTCCTTTACTGATGGAGCTATAGAGAAAAGGCCATGCATAAGTTGTGTTGCTGTGGCATAAATAATAAAGATGAAGACAACTGATTATTTTAAAAGTCTGCCACAAATACAATTAGCTGAGTCCACTGCTGGGTTTCTACTTATGTTTCGACTAGAGAAATGTTTCACTGCAGTGTCTACTAGTGAAGTGCTTATAAGTTTCAGAAAGGACAGCAGGCTGCTGTTGCCAGCACAAAAAATAAAGATGACCGGCTTTTCCATATCAAGACACTTTCCTGTCATGTTTTTACAATCAGTGTTTGACTTAAAAAAGAAAAATCTTTTCCCACTTAGTATGGCTGAGACAGCAGGTGCTCTTATGAAAAAAAAAATCATTTTTGGTGCCTAATATCAACCATATGCTGGCCCCTGAAATGAGAAAAACTGAAGAGTGCAGTAAATTAAAATATGCTTATCCCACTCAGGCTCATGAACCTTTGAAGTCAAGCGATGAGTCGGTTGTAGCAATGGAGTCTTACAAACACCAGAGTGCAAAACTGTGGTGGAGCAATGGTGTGGTTTGAATGGGGAACCAGTGAAGCACTGAAGCAGCAGTGCCTGGGGGCTGGTATGCTGGGAAGCAGCTCTTGATGCTCCCTGCGGTGCTGTTCTACTGAGAGATGTATAGAAGGGAGGGGCCATGGCTGGGCCATGGCGCCACACAGATCTGACCTTCCCACACACCCTGAGCTCCTCAATATATCCAACAAAAGGAGAATAGGGCAGTTTGTGTCTTCTATACCTTGTAATGGACTACGGTGCTATCCAGTGAAGTCAATGGAAAGATCCCCACTGATTTCAATGGGCTTTGGATCAAGCGCCACACAGGCGGAGACATAATTACGTAAGAACAACCATATTAGGTCAGACCAATGATCCATCTAGCCCATTATCCTGTCTTCCAACAGTGGTCAATGCCAGGAGCTTCAGAGGGAATGAACAGAACAGGTAATCATCGAGTGATCCATCCCGTATTGTCCACTCCCACTTCTGGCAAATAGTCCAGAGACACCCAGAGCATGGGGTTGCATCCTTGACCACCTTGGCTAATAGCCATTGATAGACCTATCCTCCATGAACTTTTCTAGTTCTTTTTTTGAACCCTGTTATAGTTTTGGCCTTCACAACATCCTCTGGTAACAAGTTCCACAGGTTGACTGGGCATTGTGTGAAGAAATACTTCCTTTTGTTGGTTTTAAACCTGCGGCCTATTAATTTCATTTGGTGACCTCTAGTTCTTGTGTTATGAGAAGGAGTAAACAACACTTCAATATTCACTTTCTCCACACCAGTCACAATTTTATAGACCTGTATCATATGCCCCCTAGTCATCTAATTTCCAAACTGAAAAGTGTCAGTCTTTTTAATCTCTCCTTATATGGAAGCTGGTCCATTCCCGTAAACATTTTTGTTGCCCTTCTCTGTATCTTTTCCAATTCTAAGATATCTTTTTTGAGCTGCGGTGACCAGAACTTGAAGTATTTGAGGTGTGGAGATACTATGGATTTATATAGTAGCATTGTGATATTTTCTGTCTTATTATCTATCACTTTCCTAATGATTCCTAACATTCTTTTTTTTACTACTTTTTTGAATATTAGGCCCACAGTATTTTGAAACAAACATTATTACTGTTAGGAACCTATGGTTATGGAGTTTGGTGTTTCCCAAATGGCAGGTCCTGATCCACCGGGTGAGTCACAGGAAGGTTCTGGATGTGCCGTGGGGCCCTAGGCAAATATACGCTTCTCCTGGGCGAGTACAGAGGGGAGGCCCTGGGATGAAATGTGTTGGAAAGCAAATCCACCCTGTACTCACCCTGCGGCGGCAGCTGCTGTCCCGCGGGTCTGCTCCCAGTTCCCTCCTCCAAACATTGCAACCTGGCACACACTCACAGCCCCACTCACTCGAATTTGCCTTGGCTACTCCTCTGTCACCTCTCTTGATATTCACCCCTTCTTGTCAACTGTTGAGAATAGGCCACTTCCACCTTAATTGATTTGGCCTCGTTAGCATTGACCCCCGACTTGGTAAGGCAACTCCCATCTTTTGATGTGCTGTAATATTTATACTGCTTACTGTATTTTTCACTCCATGCATCTGATGAAGTGGGTTTTCACCCACGAAAGCTTAGGCCCAAATAAATTTGTTAGTCTCTAAGGTGCCACAAGGACTCCTCGTTGTTTTCACTCTCATAGTGTTGCTTTGGGTGACATGTCTAATGTTGGCATCTCCCATGCTTTATACATGCCTCTTCCCTATTTCACTGTTGGACATAAGTGAAAAAGAAATTGAAATGTTGCCATCAATGGCTGGTCTTTCTGTCCCAGTCCCTCTAGCTTCCATAGTCTAAGTTATGTGACAATAATAAAGTGAAGTGTCTAGACACTTGTTTTTATCTTTCCCAATGGGTACTATGATCCTTTCTTATAAGCTATCTTTAGTGATCCATTTTGCTAAGAACCATTACAGTTCATATTAAATATCCTTAAACTTTATACATATTCATAGATTAAATTAAAAGTCAATGTAGTGCTGTGGAAAATTACAGATTAACATTCCCGAATTTCTCTATTTATCCACAGATCAGGGACAACGTAAACCCTGGCAGTTCAAGCTCCCCTCATATCCTTCCACCTGCTTGCCACGAGACTGATCCAAAGGACTACTTCTAGGGTGAACAGGTAGGTCACTGTCCGTGCATTTTCTTTAGCACCTGTGCTAAGGCATTCAAAAAGAATTCCAGAGAATGCTAATCCTGGGGATGGAGAAGCACTTCTCATCATGCGTCTACTTATCGGAAACAATCGTTATCATTTCTGAGCCTTGTTGGCCTTTTTGATGAAAAATGATACCAGTTGTGACACTGGCATTATCAAAGTCCAATAAAGGGCTTCTTTAAGTTATTGTGTTTTAAAAGGTAACATATAGAGGAAAGTATTAAAATACACAATTAAGCATAAAAAATAATGTTAATTTAATGAACGTGTGAAACCAAACAAATGGCATAACAAAAACAGCTCATTCAGTGGCAGAAAAACAAACAAAACTCTCAGTAAGGTTTGGTCTACACGAGCAACGTATGTTGGTATGTTGGAAAATGTTGGAAAATCCACCTCCCTGAGTGACGTAGTTATACCGACTTGACACCCCCCCTGCACTCCCCCCAGTGTTGACAGTGCTATGCCTACAGGAGGGCTTCTCCCATCGACATAGCTTTTGGGGTGGTGGATTAACTATGCCAATGGGAGAAGCTCTCCCATCAGCATAGGTAGTGTCTTCACTAAGCACTGCAAGGGTGCGGGCAGCTGTAAGTGCTGTAAGTGTAGCCAAGCCCTAAATGTTAAAGGACAGTAGTTTGTGACCACTTTCCCTCCAAAGCTAATACTGACTAACCATCAAAGACCTTTGGCATTTAATAGTTGAATGGCACTGTTCACATTCGAAAAGGTTCTCGGCTGGGTGGCTTGAGTGGTCAAAAAGCCCATTAGGTTATTGTGGTAGAATAAGGTTAAAATCAGCAATGGACAAACTGCAAAAGATTTAGAATTTGGGTTCTGTCCAGATAAACACCTAATAGTCTGGAGGATTATCCAAAGCTTATCAAAAACCCCTTGAGTTTGCAAAATTTAGCTGGCAATCTCACAGGAACACGTTTTTCTCATGCTATTTCCAGCTAAATATTACAGACTTGATTTGGATAAGCTTCAGATGATCCAAACTTATGGGTGCTAATCCAAATTGAACTGAACCTCTAACCTTTGGAGGGTTTCCTGACACTATCAACACTTCCGAATGACAAAATAAAGAGAGAACCAAAAATGAAACAGCCAAGGAATTAAGAGATAAAGAAAGAAAGCCACATAGTAAATAGAAAAGTTTTGCCATAAAAGCAAAAAGGAAAACATATTGCCTCCTTGAGCAGAATGTACCAGTAGCATCATGTAAAGAAACAACTTAATCAGTTTTTGATTTATAGAGCTGTAGCAAGAGGGGGGAAATTCTCAAGGCTTTGGAATACTTTTATTTTACCTTGCTAGACCAAAAACAGATTAGTTTCCACACATAAAATGTTTACAGTGAGTTAGTCTATAATGCGGACAGGACAAAATCTCAGATTCTGAAATGAGGAAGGCCACATTGTGAGTTACAAATAAATTGTATTAAGGCCTCTAAGGATGAGTATAAAAAAGTGTAAAACTAATTTGAAAGCACATGTATAAAAATTACTGTGACTGCAGCCTTTAAATTGGATGCTGCAAAAAGAAAGTTACTAATGATCGTTCTGATGCTGCTACCCTCAGAGTCTTGAGATTTTTTATTTTTGACTTCAAAGGGAAGAAGGATCAGACCCAATATTTGCAATATAAAGCTTTCTTCATAATCAGTCTGCAGAGCAACAGGTATTGCAGCTCTTTCATGTGGACTGAAAAATATGCAAAGAGAAGTTTCCAGCTGACACGAGTTTAGCTCCGATTCTCTGACTGGCCAGCAGGAGGTTCTCTTTTGGATCATGATCTGCTGCCTACAGACCACAGAGGTCCTGGTCCAATTTTCAGCTGCCATAACATTGATACATACTCAACAGGCTAAATATTCTGCTACTGTAAATGGACTTATCTCCAATGACACCACTGGATTTTCGCCCATTTGTACCAGCAGACTATTTGGCCTAACAAATTCAATCCCGAAAAAGGGGATTTGCTCTAGGGTCTTGCCACCAGTTAGCCAGCACAATAGAACTAGCTTGTAATGTTTTGAAAACTGATATCTCAGGATGCTGTGGATACTGCATCATAAATAGCTGAGTGGAATATTTGCAAAACATTTGTCACTGAATTTTGCCTGTTTTCACAATAGCAACACTTCTGTAACATTGTGGTATTTTTGCAAAATGTTTCACATTTTTAAAAAGTGAAGTTTTGTGACATATTTTCACTGAAAAATTTGCAGCTAATATTTGCTTAACTTTTTTTAGTTGGGTTGATTGGTGAGAGGTCGCATGGTATAAATTTTGGTTCCTTGATTGGTTGATCCAATCCTTTGTATTTAGAAGGGAGGCAGAAACCATTCTGATTGCGCTTTTTGGAAGGATAGGCTATAATTAGGAGTCTTCCTTTCAAATAATAAAGCAAAAATTAGTTCATCTTTTTTTACATCAAAGCAAAACTGATCCATTTGATTCACAATTTACCATGTATTTCCCTTTCATTACCAATACATACTATGCCAGATGAGTGTTTGATGTGTCACATTTACATAGTGTATACCTATTCATAGTTTTAACTGTCTGTATTTTCCTGAAAGGTTTGCTATATACTTTGATATTTTCCTCATCCCACATCAACTTTGATCTGACAAGAGTGTATTGCATCAACAATGGCTTTGTTATAGTCTATCTGCTTGCATCACATTTGTTATGTTGTGTTCTAATGGCAACTGCTCACGGAGGTCTATGCAGTGTAGGTGTAGCCGTGTCAGTCCCAGGATATTAGAGAGATAAGGAAGGTGAGGTAATATCTTTTATTGGACCAACTCCTGTTGGAGAGAGAAACAAGCTTTCGAGCTGCACCGAGCTCTTCTTCAGACCTGAAAGCTTGTCCCTTTCACCAGCAGAAGTTGGTCCAATAAAAGATATTACCTTGTGATGTTGCACTCTATATGCTTTATAAAATATGTTTGTAAGTGTGAATATGATGTAACTGGAAAATGCTTTATGCAAAAAGTCTCTTGTAAGGTATCATTACAAAGCTTATCATTTACTGAGTGTGGTTATCCTATTTGTATGAATGTATCATTCTTGTATCTGAAACTAGGAATATGAAATATAACTCTGAGGTGCTATTGTAATTATGCAAAGTGTAGGCTACTAATGGTGGTTTGGAATCTTGATGGCTCCCATTGACTGGACAATTGACTGTAGATGGCTCTGTTTACCTGCAAGCCTCCACTGCATACGTGTGGGCCAGTCCTGAAAGAATGGAGGAGGGCTCACAGGACATGTGAACATGTCACATGACACTGGAATCAATCTTTAACCTGGTGCTTTTCCATTTAGAAGGAGGAGTGGGAACCCAAAGAGAGACAAGGGATTCCCGCCTTGAGCCAAAGCTATAAAAGGGGGTGGAAAAGAACAAAGGGGGCTGCCAGTCATAAGAATTCCCCTAGTTACCACCTGAGCTGGAACTAACAAGAACTGTACTGGGGAAAGGATTGGGCCCAGACTAGGAAGAAGTCTAGACTGTGAAAGACACTTATTGGAACATCTGAGGGTGAGATTTACCTGTATTCATTTTCTTAATGTCAGTGTTTCTCAAACTGGGGTCGCTGCTTGTGTAAGAAAAGCCCCTGGTGGAAAAGTCCGGTTTGTTTACCTGCACCGTCCATAGGTCCAGCCGATCGCGGCTCCCACTGGCCGTGGTTTGCCGCTGCAGGCCAATGGGGGCTGCTGGAAGCGGCAGCCAGTAAGTCCCTCGGCCCACGCCACTTCCAACAGCTGCCATTGGCCTGGAGCAGCAAACCGCGGGCAGTGGGAGCCGCGATCGGCCGGACCTGCGGATGGGACAGGTAAACAAACCGGCCCGGCCCGCCAGGGGCTTTCCCTACACAAGCGGCGACCCCAGTTTGAGAAACACTGCTTAATGTAATAGGCTTAGACTTGTGTGTTTTGTTTTATTTTGCTTGTAACTTACTTTGTTCTGTCTATTACTTGAAACCACTTAAATCCTATTTTTATACTTAATAAAATCACTTTTGTTTATTAAGTAACACAGAGTAAGTGATTAATACCTGAGGGAGCAAATAGCTTTGCATATCTCTCTATCAGTTTTATAGAGGGTGGACAATTTATGCGTTTACCCCGTGTAAGCTTTATACAGAGTAAAACGGATTTATTTGGGGTTTGGATCCCATTGGGAGCTGGGTGCTGGAGACAGGAGTACTTGCTAAGCAGTTTTCAGTTAAGTCTGCAGCTTTGGGGTCATGGTTCAGACCCTGGGTCTGTGTTGCAGCAGATTAGTGTATCTGGCTCAACAAGACAGGGTTCTGGAGTCCCAATCTGGCAGAGAAAACGGGCTCAGAGGTAGTCTCAGCACATCAGGTGACAGTCCCAAGGGGGTCTCTGTGACCGAACCCATCACACCTCACCCACACTGAGGCCTACTCAGTTGAGTAAGGCCACCTTTCCACACAACAAAGAGGCACTTTTGAAGCAGCAACAGCACTGGCCAAAAAAAGAAGAAAAAAAAAAGGAGACATAAGCACATCTTCAAAACAGGCACAAGTATCCGGGGGGCGGGAGGAGGGGTGTCACAGCAGGGAACAGAAGGAGAGGCGTAACATCAGGCACATGGCTTCCTGATCACATGTCACATCCCATCCTAGCAGACTTAGAGAGCTGCTGCAGGCAAATGTCTGGCTAATTTTGACTAGAATTAGCAAATAATCAGGGACTCCGGATATGTTTTGAGTCCAGAATCTAGGGACACAGTTTGTTCATACAGAGGCTAATGTTGATTTGTTGTTATTGCTGTTTATTTATATTGTGGTAATGTTCCCCAATCAAATCCTTGTGCTAGGATCTCTACAGCATATAAGAAAACAAGATCCATGCCCTGAAGATCTTATAGCTTAAAAAGACATAAAACAGACAGAATGTAGGGGAAAGAGGCACACCAATCGGCAATCAGCAAGTGTCTCTAGTTTAAATGGTAAAGCCCCATCTGCATCATCAGTGTGCTCTCTCACACACACACACACCAGTCTGTCTGTCGGTACTCCTTCATGAAGAAGGAGTTACTCCTATGGGCTGGTTCTGCTCTCCTACCCTGCTACAAAATCTGGAGAGGAGGGTTCATTTCGGCAGGATTCATCATATCTGATATAGCCAAGAAAATATTTCCCCCTATTTTGCCCAGCTCATTGTGGATCTGTAGTTATTGTTGCAGCCTGCATTATTAGATGGCTAAGACACTTAAGCTGCACGAATGATTACAAAGCTGTAATTGCTGTACTTAATTAGATCTTGTGCAGGTCTAGTGAGGGGTCTAGAGTCAGTGCATGTCACTGCTATATTGAAATCTTCTTAATGCATAGCAAACACGAAAAACCAAATGGTCCAATGCAAAGTGCAAACAATTCACTGCCAGGAACATTTCTGCATTGGCAGGGGAGTGTAGAAAATGACAGTCGTCGATCTTTTCCATCTCTGATATCTATATTTCTGTACTCAAACTGCTCTGCTGCTGTTCCACTACCCCACTTGCTGTGCTAATTCTAGTGGAATATATGAAACTGAAACACTCTGGGAGCTCATTCTGCTAGAGGGGCTTGTTACTGTACTTTGGCAGCAGTTGGCAATCAGACTTAGCCGCTTTGTATTGCTCATTACAACTTACTAACCACTGCCACTTTGAAAGGCTCCTGTGGAATTTCACTTTTGAAATGGTGGGTCTGTCACTAAAAATAGAATGTAAATGCTAAACTAATGACAAAGCAACAATTAAAATTGATCATCCGTAACACCAAGAAAGCAAGGAAATGCCCAACAAAGGCTATTGTGGGATTCCTAATTCACACAACTGTGCCAGGTTTTCATTGAAAGGGCTTAAAAACTTCTTCTTATTAATATATTTGTACTACGGTAGCACCCAGGAACCTTTTCCAAGGATCAGGACCCTGCTGTGCTAGGAGCTGTGTGGATAAATGTCAGAGACAGTCCCCATCTCAGAGAGCTCACTATCTAGCTGTCAGGCGGATGCAACCGGTGAACAAAACAGTCGGTGGGTGTGAGTTGTCAGGATGGGGAAACAGTGAAACAATAGAGGTTGCCTAACCAGTGCCAGATTGGAATGATGTGTAGGCGTCCCAGCGGAAGCATATTTTGAGGAGGGATTTTAAAAAAAAGAATGGGGAGGGGTATAAGGAGTGGGGTTTATAAACCTTCCCCTGCCTGGTGAGAGGTAGTGAACTAAATGCACAGAGGTGCTTGAGAGAGAATCAGACAAGTGGGTGATTGAGGCTGCCATCACCGGCAGGGCAGAGATGGAGGTGGACATCTGGACAAGTTAGTAGATCTGATAGATAGGATGAGGCTAAATGGGGAAGGGCCTTAATGGCAAAGGCAGATGCTTGTGTTTGAGGTGATAGTGCGGGCAACCAGGGGAGGGACACAAACAAGGGGGTGACATGGTCAGAGCAGTGAGCAAAGAAGATGATCCAACCCAGAAGCGTTTTGGGTAGACTTAGCAAAGGACAATGTGGCTGGCATCAAACCCAGAGAGGACGCGATTACGGTAACTGAGATGTGAGATAATGAGAACCTGAACAACAGTCTTGGCAGACTGGTCAGAGAGAAAAGGTTGAGAGCGAAAGGTTAGGTAATACAATACCTAATAGAAAAAAGTTAGGGCCTGTCTACACATGGACTCATTCCTGATTAACTCAACATGTGGATCCTCTTATTCCAGAATAAGAGTGCCATGTTTCTGCTAAGCTTAGCACACATTCAACGTGCATCAAGCTAAACAGGAACAAGGCACTCTTATCAGTAATAGTTAAACAGGAAAAACTCCATTTGTAGACAAGCCCTTAGTTTAGGATGCTCTGTCAGCCTAGCAGGAAAATTCCATTGATTTGCTACTAAATACCACAATACATGGGTTACTTTATATATAAACTTATCTATATCTAGCAGCAAAATTATTATTATTAAAGTAATACCGGTGGACATTTCAATATTTCTGTGGCAGTATATAGTGCTGAGTTTATTCCCTGGACATTGGCATCTATGCTGCCAAATGTATGTTTCATTAAGGCTATAATCTGGGTGTCTCCATTTGTCACGCCTAACTTAAAACGCCTTAAAAGAGGCCTGGTTTTCAGAAAGAGCTGAGCGTCTACTCTCTCAAAATCAAGACCCTTTGAGGAGTCTCATGTTGGCCACCCAAAATCACTAGTCCCTTTTTGAAATCTTAGTCCTAAATGTGGTGGAGGGAATCCCATTGATTTGAGTGGGAAAATGCTCAACTTTAAATACTGTAGATAGGGTATTGCTGCAGTAAATGAGAATGGATAATGTGCTCTCTTCCCTACCCCAAAGAACCAGGGTTCCTATGGAGTGTTTTCCTGTACCTGAATATTTTCTTTATATCTCCTCAATAACTAGTCACCTTATTTTCCATTAATCTTAGTCAAAAATCCTGTGATTTCCTTAATACTTGCGTAATACCATGTAGATTTGGAGTCCTACCGAAATATAAATAGTTTAATATCCGAAAATAAGGACGGATCTAACAAAACCACTGTATGGCAAAATCTCATAGCTGGCTACCATTGAAAGTATTGTATAGTCTTGAAGTTGTTTTTCAGTTATGGTGACTCATCTGAGTAACAACAAATCCTTTCCAAATATACATTCCAGGGCACATTTAACAAACAAAACACAACAACATTTTGTTTACAAAGATTTCCATTTGAATAGTATTCTGCGCACTTAAATAACCATCCATATGCAAATTAATAAACATATTGTTTGGTTCCTCTTTTTCCCCGCTCCTGGCACCAATTTTTTTTTCTGTTTGATTATTATTATTTATTATTGTGGTAGTATCTAGAGAGCCCAATGAAGGATTGCGCCCCTTTGCTAGACTCTGTACAAACGTAACAGCCTGACCCCATTGAAGTCAATAGTAGTTTGCCACTGACTTCAATGGGGCCAGGATTTCACCCACAGGGCCTTCAGTAAGGGATTCTATACTTCTTCCACTGATGATTTCCTTACTTTTGCAGCTTTATGTCTGACTTCAGCTTCACTTCAATTTGTGTGTCAATTAGTTTCATTAGTATTTTAGTTTGGTTGTCTTTTGCCATCTTACGCAAAAACCACTGTATACCTGATGTCGTGGGCGATATTCTAATAACACATCTTTCTTTACTATATTGTAGGATGTAGGTAGAAATATAGATACATAAAAGAACGCAAATTTGTCACTGCATCTTTCTGTTTGTTCGCTTAAAGAAGGTAGATTTCCAGGGGGGCGCTAAGTAATTTTTTTTCTGAAAAGGGGGGCGCTGAATAATTTTTTTTCTGGAAAGGAGGCGGTAGGCCAAATAAGTTTGGGAACCTCTGCTATAGAGGAATACTTATTACAGAATATCTATGCTGGACAGATTACTCCACGTAGATAAGGCCTATGATTCACCATTACATTTCTATACCGACTAAACTGGAGCTGGTCCATCCTCATCAATGACCTAGGTAGCTGGGTAAGTGTTACTCTGAGCACATTTAAACCCCTTTGGCCTCTTGCATCACAACCATCAATAAGGCGACAAGGTCACCAAATTTCAATTTGCTCACAGTGAATGGACCATATAGAAAATCTCACTTCTTTAGTCTCTTTTAGATGACCTGGTTTCATGCACTGCAAATGAAGACCCTGGAGGATAACAAGAGCTTAATATATAAGACACAGGGAGAGGGGGGGAATGCTGCTGGAAGATGGTTTTAGTTGTCTTTAATGACTCCTCACTGCAAGCCAATGATCTTTCAGTAGTATTTGTTAATTATCAGAACAGTACCGTAGCCAATTTTTGCTCCCCGGTCCACAATGTAACCAATATAAAGGAGGCTATGTCCCTGTATGTGCTGTCTCTCCCCCACTTAGTGGGCAAGGGCTTCCAAAATGCACACTAGAGCACAGAATATTTAACTGAGACAAAGAGTCTAAATGCATTGCCTTATGTCGATACTGTATGTAGGGTTAAAATCCAAAAACACACAGATTTCATTTGGTAAGGCTGTTTCACAAAATAAATGAGTAGGCTAAATTAGGCAAAGCCATCATTGTCTGAACTGGCAGTGGTCTGGAAGCAGGACCCTTTGCAGTGGCTGAATCTTATGGCTGAACAGATTTACTTGCTGCTTAGGAGAAAATTTAGGAGGAAAAAAAGAGGGCTTCATCCAACTCAAATCAATATTAGTCTGCATTGACAGAGCTAAAAGACAATTAGAGTGCACTCACCTCTTACTCTAATTCTGTAGTGTCAAAGATCAAATCAAATTGCAACTAATGAGCAGCTTTCTACCACTGGAATAATGGATGCCTACACTGGGCAACAATTAGCAACTTCAGCCAACTGAATTGCAATCAAGGAACTAAAACCAACTACTGTATTATTTCAACAACCGCTGACAGTATCTAGTTGCTTGCAGGATGATGTACTGGCTTCTGCTAAATGCCCTCTGAGATATAGGGCAGCTACGTATTATATGGGGAATTGCATTCCAATTTTATGGCAACAAATCTCTTTTGTTTCTGCAAATTCAGCAGAGCTCTCCACTAGTTTAATCTCCTATTCATCCAATTTGTGTAAGGTGCTGAAAAGGATATGAAGACAAGAATGTCAGATGACACTGTCATTCAGATTGTTTGGTTATGCAGCATACACTGTAGAACAGAAATGTATTTTTTGTTTGATTGTTATTTCACTGAGATGGATAGATAGAACCTGCCTGAACACTCTGCATTATAGTTGCATACCCCATTGTGTCTATTTAGTTTTTGGCATTTCTGTGGTGGTGTTGCCATTGGCATAGTATTTGGAGACCCAAACATTCAACCTTCCAAGAAGCAGATTCTTTGGGGATTTTTTAGGAAAGGGTTTGCTTTGAAGATGTAAGAAAGCAACATCACAGAACATAAAAGTCCATCTATTTTAATTTTATTTTTGTGTTCCATGAATTTCTGCTACTTTGCTCTGTCCATAAGAATATATCATACCATTCATTCTCCCCTGCTCAATGTTCACATGACATTTTTAATATATTTATCTGATATTGAACAAAGGCTTAACCTGTTTTAAACTGAACCCAAGTTCATTCAAGACCACACTGATTTCTGTACTTCAGTTTTACCTCAATCTTCCTCACTCTCCCACATTTCTCTTTTCTTCCCTTGCTAACCTTTCCCCTTCCCCCCTCCTCCGCCGCCACCACCACAATTAAAATTAATAGATGCAAATCCCTCTTTACATTTACAAAGTAAAGCATTTAGGATTATGTAGCTTGGATTGTATTGTGCCCTACCTGTGTATTCTTCAGATTATTATTTAGCACAGAAGGTCACATCAACATCTGGTCAACTCTTCATGTTCATGTTACCCCACCAATACCAGCATCCTCTGGTATAACTGTCAAATGATCTCATTAAGTTTTGGCCTTCATGGAGAAATCTATGAGGAACCCCATAGGGAATACTGATATGTTTGAGGTCTTCCTTTGAAGACACATTGCCTCTGATCTCAAAAAAAGACTGTGAACCTTCTGATGATTCTTCTTTCCAATCATATCAATATCCAGCAGTGCTGGCACAATCCTCACCATTGCAGCATGAGAGCTCTGCTATAATTAATCTTTATTCTGCTGACTTCCTTTCCTGAGTGATTTCCTTTCTAGCTATATATTCAATAGAGAGGAAGAAAAACGAGCACTGAGGTGCAGCTCGGTTTCTGGGTTTATGAAAATACATAGTGCATGCTGGCCAAACAGATTCTCAAAATATTAAACACCTTTCTAGAAACTGCTTTTTCACACCTATCAAGCAGACTCTGTTAAAAATAAACTTATGAATTATAGAGGAGTTTTTGCCTCTTTAGTCCATAGGAATTAATTATTTGATTTTAAAATACATTAGCCAATATGCTTCCCACTTGCTACTAAGGATTTAGGGGACCAAAATCAAGGAGAAAGCCAGAGTGATACCAAGCAGAGTGTGTGCTGGATGCTTCCCCTTCAGTCTAACCTCCCATTATTACCACTTGTTATTGTACAGTATATACTGCAGTATCTCTCAGTGTCCCCAGTCCCTAGCAGGGTCCCATTGAGTTAGGTGCTATATAAAAACACAGGAAGATGCAGTCCCTGCCCCAAAGAGCTTACAATCTAAGAGGAGCTTAAGATCTAAGCAGCATCTGTTTGGTCCCCGAACTATGTGTAAGAAGTAAACAGGCCACAATTGAGGGGAAGAGCCAGATGGCCAACAACCCACAGGAAAAAATGTGGAAAGTTAATGGAACCAGTGGCAGTAAGTGCATTTGGCAGAATTACAGATCCAGAGACAAGCCTGGCCTTGCCGTGATACCTTGGCTGACAAGGGTTTGCAGGGGAGCATAAAAGGAGAATCCCTCCACCCAAATGCACAAGAACTCCAGGGTAGTGAACCTTGATCCTATGGATCCAAAACTCCTGGTCTTCTACTGCCAGTAGGGGTGCTAATCCCATGTACCAAGACCTGGTCTATACTACAAATTTAGGTTGATATAAGTTGCCTTGAGTCAACCTAGTTGTGCGTGTGCCTACACTTATTTGTCTCTCACTGATGAAAGCTCTCCATTACAACAACATAGTAACACCACCTCCCTGAGTGGCACTGAGCCAGGGTCAATGTGCTGATGCCAACACAGCATAAATATAGACACTGTGTTGCCTATGTTGACTTAACAGACGTCCAGCAACTGTCCGAGAATGCCTAACACTGACCGCTCCGGTCACAGTTGTGAACTCCACTGCCCAAGGGTCACAGACCCCCCCGCTCCCCGCACACCTTTAAAACCTCATGCATTTTTAAATGCTTTTCCTGATTGCCCATCTTGGCAAGCCCACCTTGTAGCTCTCCATTGTTGTGTGCTAGTGCCCAGCTGATAATGCTGGCTACACACTCCAGATGTGCTCTGGTCTAGCTATTGGATCTCCTGAGCCTGTGGGGAGAAGAGACTGTGCAAACACAACTATGGACCAGCCATAGAGGCATTGACACCGACAAGCAGAGCGCATGAGGGATGGAGGAGAAGGAGTATGACAGGGACCAGCAGCAATGTTGCGTGAAAGCGAAGGAACTGTGACAAGCATATCAGAGAGCTAGGAGGCCAGCAGTCAATCCCATGTCAAGCTGCAGACCTGCTGCTTTTACAACAAGCTGCATGCCATACTTGATGGAGGCCTAACCACCTTCTGCATGCCACCATGGATACCTTCCAGGAGCCGGAGCCACAGACCCCTGGCATGGACTGGAAGCAGGAGGTGGAGGAGAAAAAGGAGGAGGATTGGGGACATGTGATTGGGGGGGTCCAGCTATGCCATGAGCCAGGACCTGTTTGAAATTCCACTGTGGTTCAGTCAGTCCCTGCAGTCAAGCACAGGAGAGCCCTAGGCAGGGAAAGGAACCTCAGGTAAGTGTGTAAATTTATTTCCCATTACAGTGATGGCATCCCCAACTTAGCAGGACACAGGTATAAACTTAATTAATTTACTCATACAACAAGCGGTAGTGGCACAATCGAGAGGTAGCCTTGTGATCTGCTTTTCATTCCTGTCAAGGCTGATTCCCCACTCTGGCACTTGGAGTGCAGAAGGACTCTAAAAATTAATACTTGCCTTTCCAGGCTTGTATTAAACTCCCAAGGTTACAGCTTCTCTCTGACCTTGGATGAGTAGATGCTACCACCACCCAAGTGCAGAACCCTTTTGAGAGACCAGGAAGGCTCACTTGGGAATTCCTTCCTGTGGGGTACCCTCCCCCACTCTGGGGAAGAGCTGAGAAAGAAAAAAAAAGAAATCAGCTGTTGCCACCAGCTAATTAAGAAAAAACATGTGCACAGACCTCTTAAGACACAGAACTCCAATCCTGTTCTTAAAAAAGGTAGATTTTATTTTAAAAGAAAGTAAGAAAATATATCTGAAAAACTCAAGCTGTTGCTAGATTTTAAAAGAGCAAGTACAAGGATTAAGCATCAAGAATAGCTTTCTTGAGGTCCAGTTTAAGGGTTACAAGCAAAACAAAAGCACCTGGGGTTAGCACAGAGGAATCCATAAGCCGTAAAGAAAAAAAAGAGCTAAACCTAATCGCATCTTCCTAGACTTTTCCTGATCTACTTACATATCTGGGGTTTTAAATGTTAGTAGTTTCTAGTTATACCTGGCCCAAGCTTTTTACAGCATAGTTGCTCTGTCCCCCTCTTCCCGTGAGAACAACCACAGACAGACAAAGGGGAAGTTTTTTCACAATTTTTAAAAGTTCTAGCCTTCCCGTTGGATCTTTTGGTAAGGTGCCCACTCCCTTCCTTTTACCTATGCATAGCCGGGAGACTTTTTAACCCTTTACAGGTAAAGCAAGTAGAGAACAGTTACTAACAGGGATTTTATAGCTAACTGGCTGGCTGGGTGCTCATAAAAGGAAGCTACCCGCCCTCTCTTCATTTATCACAATTCTCCTGTACAGTTAGGCAGAGGATGGTGGGGGGGGGGGCGCATGTGGAGCAGTTTGATAACCTACATAGGGATGTCCCTTGAATCCTCCTGAGAGATCTAGATAAAACTTCCATGGAGGTGCTCTGCAGTCCTCTCCTGAAGGTCTCTAGGGCTGGCAGCCTATTTCTTCCTCCATGATAGGACACTTTCCCATGCCAGTCGATGAGAACTTCAGCACCATTGCCATACACAGGCTAGCCACATATGGGCCAGAGCAGCTTCTGGATGCCAGTGGCAGCTGTGCTTTCTGTGCATCTGTTGCTCTCAGGAGGGAGATATCAGGTAAAATCATCAACACCCGTAGAAAATGGTGCCAGCATTTGGTGCTGTTGTCCTATATTCATAGATTCATGCAACCAAAAAATTCCCTCCTAATTTCCCTCACCCCTGGTGGGTCATACTCACCATGGTTGGTGCTGTGAGTGGCACCATGCACAAGCACTCCCAAACAGAAGTGGCAATAAGCGTGTCTCATTTAAAACTTTAGGGGAGGAATGGAAGGGAGTTTGGAATCTTAAGTTGTGCTGTCTGCTGTGACTATCTGCAGCTGCTGCCACTGTGGTGTTGAGGATCTCCCCTCCACACCCACAGAAAACCTGAGCTAGATAAGGAGGAGAAAGAAGAGGACTCGGGAATACATGTTCAGTGCTGCATCAGACCATGGAGCACAGGTTCTGGAGGGTGAACGTTGCAGACAGATTGAAGAAAGAAAGAGCAGAAAGGAGACAGGCCCAGAAGTCCCAGTAGGAGAGGGAGAAGCACAAGGACATAATGGGGCTTCTCCAACAAATGCTGCACACTCTTGTGGACCTATAGGTTCAACAATCCCAGGCTTGCCCCCCTTTGCAATCTATGGAAAACTCTAGTATAGCAGCTCCTTATACACCCCCTCAACATTCCATCTGGCATCGGGGCCACATCTCTACCCTACCCCTCCATCCTGGGGGACATTAAGGACAACCACAGTTTCACATACACTGTGAGGGCCACAGTTGATGTATGTCTAGCTAAAATAGATATGAATGTTCCTTCCCCTTCTTTAAGCTCTGGTCCATACATTTATTAAGGTTTTAACTTGCACACGATTTTTGAAGTATTTTTGTTAGTCAATAAACGCTACTGTTTGGAAATCAATTCATCTTTATTAGTTCCTGACATATGCTGCAGAATGCCTTGCAGTAGTGAAAGTACCCTCTTAGTTGTTGACACAACTCGTAGGATCAGTGACAAAAACAGTGTAGTCATAAATGTCCAGCAAGCACCACAAAATTAATAGGTGCATTGTCCGTGTTATATTCCTAGATTTGCACCAAAGCAGTTGAGCTCGTCTGATACCCCTTATGGCTTGTTGTTCAAACTCAGCAGAGAACCACTCCACCCTCCACCCCAACAGAAACTTTTCCCTCTTTGCTTCACAGATATTATGCAGGACACAGCAGGCAGCTATAACCCTCAGGATATGGTTTTCACTGAGATCCGATCTTGTGAGTAAACAGCACCAGCACCTCTTCATTCTATCAAAAGCACATTCAACTGTCATTCTACACCTGCTGAGCTGGTAGTTGAATCTTTCCTTGGTGCCATTGAGGTGGTCCGTGTACGGATTCATAAGCCAGGGGAATAAGCAGCAGGCTGGGTCCCCCAGGAACACTATTGGCATTTCAACATTCCCAATGGTAATTCTTTAGTTGGGAAAGAAAATCCTTGCTTGTGGATTTCTGAAGTCCTGTGTTCTTAAAGATGGGAGCATCATGTGCCTTTCCTGACCAGCTACTACTGATGTCCATGAAGCATCCCCGGTGATCCACAAGCACTTGCATAACTATAGAAAACTAGTCCTTTCTGTTGATGTACTCTGTGGCAAGGCAGTCTGGTGCCAAAATAGGGATATGCGTGCCATCTATCACCCCACCACAGTTTGGGAACCCCATTGCTGCAAATTCATCCATTATGTCCCACACACTGCTGAGAGTACAGTCCTGCATAGCAGGACACAAGTAATGGCGCTCTATATTTGCATGACAACAGTGCCCAAAGTGGACTTTCCAACACCAAAATGATTTCCCACTGACCAGTAGCAATCCAGCATTGCAAGTTCCACAGTGCAGTTGCCACACACTTCTCCACTGTCAGTGCAGGTCTCAGTCTGGTGTCCCTGCACTAAAGGGCTGTGGTGAGCTCAGCACACAGATCCAGGAATGTGGCCTTGAGCATCCAAAAGTTCAGAAGTCACTGCTCATCATCCCAAGCCTGCATTATGAGTAAGACTGCGAGTCCTTCATGGAGGTCAGGGATTCCGTGACTTTCCGGGACCTCCATGACTTCTGCAGTGTCCAGTGTGGCTGACTCCAGTGCTGCCTGAGCAGCTGAGGCAGCCCTGGGGCCAGCCACACCAGCCATTGCTTGGGGAGCCCAAGGCAGCTGGTCCCAGGTGCTGCCCCGGAGCCACAGTCTGAGAGCAGCAGCAGTGCAGCCCGGGCTGCCCTGTCCCCAGCAGCAGCAGCGGCACTCCAGGCCACCACCCTCCCCAGCAGCAGCGTCAGGGCCTCGGGCCACCCCGTACCTCCAGAAGCAGTGGTGGCACACTGGAGCCCCACCCCACCCCTCCAGCAGCAGCAAAGCAGCACCAGCAGCGTCCGCCAGAGCGCCTGCCCCACTCACTCTCCCCCCTCCCCCCGAGCACCTGCAGCACCTGGAGCACCTAAGATTTAGTCGGGGGTATTTATAGTACAAGTCATGGACAGGTCACAGGTCCATGAATTTTTGTTTATTGCCCGTGACCTGTCCATGACTTTTACTAAAAATACCCATGACTAAATCATAGCCTTAATTACGAGGTGATCTCACCAGTCAGTGCTCATTTCTCAGACCCAAAAGCAGCACTGCTCCATGACTGCCACCAACAATCTTGAATTGGTTCTTGCTAGGTCTCACAGCCATCTGCCCTCCAGAAAGTCCCATTATGTTCCCCACAGCTCTTCTTGTGGCTCTGCAAGTACCGGAGGATCATATGTCCTGTGCTTACAATGCTCATGCCAATACTGCAGAGTTGTGCAGACTCAATGCTTCTGTCAGATGGCAGTCAGTGACAAGTCCTGTGCAGGTTTGTGGGATTCTCAAAAGAAGCACAAAAATTATGGGCTAGAGGTGACATTATTGGTAGGGAAAATTTCATGATAGAAACTTGACCTCCGCAGTCCCAGTCACCCCTGCACAACTCATTTCTGCCCCACCATGCATTGCCAAAACTTCCCCAAATAGAGTGCGCTGGACAGAGGTGAGTTGCACACTGGGATACCTCGCTGTGGTGCACTACACCTAGCATCAAAACAAGCGCTGCTGATGAGTACATGCAGTGTCGATGTAAGGAGCCAAGTATGCATGTACACAAGTGATATAGTAATGGCTGTGGCAAAAATTGTTAGTGTAGACATGCCCTGAGGGAGAGGAGTGCATGCTCACAGTCTTTGGCCACAGTGAAACTCCATTGGGTTTTGATCAGTGTCTCTCTCTGCTCGGTTTTGCTTGGGAAGGGGTCATGTGAATACTGATGAGTTAGGCCTGAACACGAAAGCCAGTGTAGACCAGTCCAAAGAGTTAATCAGGAATAGCTGTTCCTGAATAACTCCATGGGTAGACAAGCCCTAAGCCTCAAATCAGTTCTTAACAGATGTGTCTGCATCGCAAATCTGCCCTGCATGATTAATGCGCTTGCTGGAAGTCCCAGAAGAGGCTAAGGACTGAATAGGCCAGAGAGAAGCCTGAGGCCATGTCTACACTAGTGAACTTACAGTGGCACAGCTGTACTGATGCAGATGCGCCACTGTAAAATCGCTTGTATAGCCGCTCTATGCCAATGGAAGAGAGTTCTCCCGTCGACATAACAAAACCGGCTCAATGGTAGCTATGTTGGCAGGAGAAGCTCTCCCAGCGACATAGCGCTGTGCACACAAGCACTTGTGCCGGCCAAACTTATCTCTCTCAGGGGGAGTGTTTTTTCACACTTATGAGTGACATAAGTTTTGCCGACATAAGTGGTAGCGTAGACATCGCCTGAACTACCCTATAATAACATGGAGAGTTAGTCCTTCCAAAGGAGAGTTGAAGCATAATAATGTCAGCACTTAGATGACCCACTGACATTGAATTTCATTCCTCTATTGCTGTGAATAGGTTCAGGGAAAGATGAGTTTAAACTTTTGCTGCTGTTATAGGGTCCAATCCTGTGAGGTGCTAAACAGCCCAAATCCTTCAATGGCAAATTCCAGGTGAAATCAACAGAAGTTGGAGCACAGCATGGACTTTGCCAGCCCCAAAGGCCAGCTCTGACTACAGTGCTGGTGTTTGCAATGCAGGGTTTCTTAGTCCTGGTCTGTACTTAACATTTAAATCAACCTGGCTACATCACTCAGGAGTGTCAAAAATTCAATCCCCCCTGAGCACCATAGCTTAGCCGACCTCACCCGATGTATAATTCTTCCTTCGATGTAGCTACCAGAGGCGTAGCGAGCGCCCTCCATGCCCTCCGACCGGAGGGGGCCCCGCAAGGAAGGGGGCCCCTAAAAGTGGCAAAATAAATATCGCATTCCAGTTTCTGCATTATAAGGGGCCCCGCCCGGACATATGTTCGGAGGGGGCCACCGTTGGGAGGGGGCCACGTTCTTTGTTGCTACGGCCCTGGTAGCTACCACCACTTGGGGAGGTGGATTACTTCCATCAATGGAAAAACCCCTCTGTCAATGCAGGAAGCATTTACACTACGTTGCAGCTGCAGCTGTGTTGCTGTAGCACCTGTAGTGTAGACATGCCCTTCCGTTAAAAGGTGCAAAGACAATAAAAATCAGATATCCTCAGAGTTCCGACAAGATTAGCAGGAGCCCCACATTAATTAACCACATACAAAGAAAATGGAACTCATGGTTAATTTGTACATTTTTTGGCTGATACTGTTTGGCCAATTCCTGCATTTAAACAGTTGCCTTTTCAACCACACCCATATGGGATAGAACCAAAGGAGTTACTTTAAACTTCAGCTGCTCTATGGTGATGAAAGAGCCCACTGAACTTGCTTTGTAACATGAATCTGAATTTACTAAGGTTGGAGCTGAGCCCTTCGCCTTTTTTTCTGATTAGATCTACCCATTCATCAACATCAGTAACCTGGGAGATCAGGACTACCTTTTGTGTTTGAACTCCAAAGGGTTGCATATTTCACTCTAAACAAAAACAACAGCGACAGCACCCCATTACACGCTGAGATTTGATGCTATCTTTGCAACCGTTTTCGTGCCAGCAGCAATGTATGAGAGACTGGCAGGTTAAAAGGCTGCAAAACCAATACAGCAGAGAGGGCAAATGCTAACCTAGTTTTTTCCATGAAGATTCTTCAGGCAGGAAACCTTCTCTCCCCATCCCATCGGGTACATTATAGTAAGTCACAGTGCCTGAGCCTGGTCACAGGTATAAATCGACTGTACACAGTGGGAGGGGGTTTTGCCTACAAATATATGTAGCCTCTTTTTGCCTCGGGAAGGGAACGTTCCTTCATGTTGTTTTCACAACATTGAAGTCCACACACTTGGTGACATTGCCACCTGGTTGTGCAGTATGCAAAATTTAGTATTGCAGGACTTGATTCCTCATGAAGGAACTCCAGTTTTATGCTGGTTCAACTCCATTGAAACCAGTGGGGTTATGCCAGTGTAGAACTGGTGTAATGCAATGATGAATCAGTCCTCAGAGTCTGAGTAACTGCACGGTTTAATTTTCCAAGGGCAAGATTTTAATTTCTTGTTTACTTATGTTGCTTATTTTCTGCACAACTCGGAAAAAATAGCAAGGGCCAGAGCCACACCGGGTGTAAATCAGCATAACTTCATTGCCTTACTTGGAGCCACACCAGCTGACACCAAATGAGGATCCGTCCCAGCAAGTGGAAAGAATTCTTCACATTTCCTCCTCGTTCTGTTGTTTTTCTTTGTGTTTCCAGCAATACTGCTCCCCTTAATCCCCTTCATTTATTTAGTATTTGTTTCTGGTAACACCCATAATGCATTCATGTGCTTTCAAAATATAAAACAAGGAAAGAGTCCCTGTCACAAAAAACTGTTAAGCTGGAGCACACATTTATAATTTTGAAAGTCCATAATTATTTTTAAATAGCTAATTAACAGTATCACGGCATATCCAAAACTATCATTTCAATATAATTGCATTTGTGTGTTGCCAAGGTTATCGGAAATTAAAATTTTAAGGATGTGGATATTTAACTACATACAATATTCTAGAACTCTGCAAACAGATGGCTTTAAATCACAAAGCTGACAAGACTGTAGTATTCCATTCACTGTAGGTCAGATTTGTGGTACAAATTCTTGACAATAGGTTTATCGTTGACTGGCGTATACAGTGTTATTTGTTTCAGTTATTGATTACTACTACAGTAACATCTCTTGGCACTTAAATCCATCCATGAAAAAACATGGCAGATGTGTACAGGCACTCTATGTTAGGAGGAAGATGTGTTGCCCAAATACAAAATAACTGTTCCTCACTGTTAACCTCAGCCCAAATTCTGCCCTCAGAAATGATATGCAAGTACTATTGACTTAGGCCTGAACTTACAGTGAGCTCTGTGCAGGAAGACCCATGTGTCTGTAAGGATATTATTGCGTGACTGAGCTGTTAAATGGGGGTGAGGATGAGGGGTGCTGGGCATGTAACCACATGCAAAGCAGAACCCTGATCAATTAACTCCATTTTGTTTTAAAGTTGCACAGAGACTCTTTTCATTTAATAGAGAGCAGTAAGGTGTTAAACATTTGCATATTTAAAAGATATGTTTTTTTCTGATTTTGGATGAGACTTTTTCTCCTGGATGCTATCACATTAGATTACATTAGAAATGTCACATTACTTCACTTCGTGCTTGATGTGACATGACTAACTAAACGTGATGAGATGCAGTTTGAAGCAATGTGACACACAGAGTCACAGTTGTTAATAAGAAAAAATAGAAAAGTTATTGCAGTGCTACGGTTGTGTATTGATAGTTTTCCATGTATCTTTGCAAGGATACTGCCAAAGCTAGCATCCATTAAAAATAAATACGTAACATTTTGTGATGGGACATACTTACCCTTCGGGGTTCAGGAAGGGATTCCTTCTAGGCTACCACCACCTCACTAAGCTGTCTCCAGAGAAGAAATTCCAGTACCCATCTTTCCATTACCAAGGCTCTTTCAGGACCAGCAGGAGTTAAAGAAGTGACAGAGATTAAAGGAATAGCATTTATTTCACTGATGGGCCTTTTGAACTTGCCAGTTGTGGCTATGTAACTTGCAGACCTTGCCAGGTGAGGCTGAAGAGGAAAGGCAGCAAATCAGTGATGTGATACTAGAGGAAAGCTCTCGAGTGGAATGTTTTGAGCTATTTGTTCAATAATTGCTGATGTTAAGACTATAATGAAACAGTGGGCCTGGGACTTAGTGCATAGAAGGCCATTGTGGGTCCTATGGTTTTTATTATTAATGTGATGGTCTGCAAAGGTCACATGAGCTCCATGAATGATGGTTACATTTTGTTAATTTTTGGGTGGGGCTTTGTTGGATGGTGATTCTCTAAAGCAGAGACAAAGGAAGGGAAAGGGACATGTAAAGGTAACTGGGAGGGGAGGGGATGGAAGGAAGACAGGTACAAAGGAAGATGTGGACAGGTGGAGTGAAGTTGATGTGAAGAGACCCTGAGGGAGGAGGTGGGAAGGAGTTGAGAGCAAAAAGCCTATTGGCACAAGGCAGAGAATATCCAGAGTAAAACCTGTAAAAACTATCCAGATGTGATGACTTCATCAGCATCCAAAGATCCCTGTGCAGGTGCTTGTCTTTGCTCTTGCTGGCTCTGTTTCTCGGTGACCTTTCACAGCAGTTTCTTTTTTTCCCCTGACCTCACATGGCTGAGGGGGGAAAGGTGGGGTTGCTTAGGCCCTGCGGCCTCCATGCCTTATAACAGTGGTTTTCAACCTTTTTTCATTCGAGGACCCCCACAAAGTTTCAAATGGAGGTGTGGACCCCCTTGGAAGCCTTAGACATAGTCTGAGGATTCCCAGGGGTCCATGGACCACAGGTTGAAAACTTCTGCCTTATTAGATTAGTTTGTAAACAGCCCAAAATAAACACAGTGCTCCAAGAACAGGAGACCTTGTTCTCTATCAAACAAAGAGTCTGGTGCACCTGTGTGCCAGGGAAGCCTGGGCATGCTTACATGTATGTGGTTATGTTAGACCGGCAGTAGAGGTCTCCCTACCGGATGGGGAGCAGGCAGATACTGGACACAGTGTTGGTATATAATACTCTAAATGCTCTTTATTGATTACAAAACAAACCTTACTCATTCCACATTCACACCCAAAACATACTATACCAGAGTCCAAAGGTCAGAATGGTCCCGATGGCCAGTCGAGATTCCTTCCAATCATAAGATCATATGATGCGGGGAGTCGGCAAAAAACACATCTATATTCACACAGGGCTCTGGATCAATAAACGACTCCAATTTGCAGAAATCATAGGCAACCATTTATAGCCCATTCCATCGTGTTTACTAGGCCTTCTACCCACACAGTTCAGAAGAGAAAATCCTGAGCGGGCTGCCTTGATCCAAGGTGTGTCATTTCCTCCAATTCGTATACAATTTTATATCAGTCCAGCTGCTGTTGTTTCCTTTTCTGCTGATTCCCTGTATTTTTCTCGGAACATAACAAGATTGTTTTTGCACAAATAGTTGTAATAGTTCTTGACCTTAAGTTCTTGCTTTGGTTGCCAACTTGCAACACATGTGTCAAGCACGTGCCATTCATACCAGGCCTCAATGATCTATAACATATTACATGGATATATGAATCACTATATATATATATATATATATATGAAGTGTTAAATCATCAAAATCTTCCTCAGGACAGAAATTCTGAACTTTTCACAAGCTCTAACTGTTGTGTATGTATAAGCTTGTGAAAAGTTCAGAATTCTGTCTTGAGGAAGAATTTGATGATTTAACACTTCGTTTTGTTTCAAAATCAGGATGAAAAGTCAAAACATCTACATTTTGATTTGAAAAATGTCAGATGAAACACTTCAACCTTTTTTATCAAAATGTTTCATTTTGGTCTCGTTCAATACTGAATTGTGTCCGCCTGAGCTGCCACGGTGTGTCTCAGGAATTATAGTTGAGGTGCCTCATGACCTCATTCTCCTCTATGGGCCAGAGAACAAACTACTTCTTACATCATGCACCACACCATGGCCTCCCAAGAGGCCCTGAAGCAGTTCAGCCAGAAGGGAGGCCACAGTGCATCCCCTGGAGATGTACTCCAGGGAAGGAGTCTGTCCCAGAGTGGGGGATTGGTATGAGGCACCTGAACTATGACTTAGATGAGGCATTATAGCAGCTCAGGCTGAGACAGATTAATGTCAAACCGACACAAAATGACATGCTCAGGTTTGGTTTGGCACAGTTTTCCATCAGAAAGTGCTTATTTGACAGAATCAACACATTCTAGGGGAATATGTCAATTCTAAGTAAATGCTTCATACAAACCAGGCAGTGAGGCTTTTTCTGACTATTCCTGTTTGGAACATTAAAATATAACAATGCAGATTTTTCTGTGAAACAGAAATTCTGGGTCCTGCACAGTTCTAGTAGGTAAGGTAGGAAAATCTACAGGAATCTTGGAATGCTTCAAAGAGTGCCTAGCTTGTGATGAAAGCCCATTCTTTTCAAGATCCAGGTCAAAGTTTCATTGCTTAGTTCCCCCCAACCCCTGGCCACTCAAAGTAGAGGTATCAATTTAAAGAGAATTTTGGTAGGTTATATTTTTGGACTGTCACATGGACACTGTCAGGTTTAACAATGTTCTTGAGTAAAGAATCACAGAGGCCAAAAGTCTTGAGTCAGACATTTGCCATTTAAAAATTTCTTCTGATTTTTTGATAGATACATCCAAATACTAGTCCTGATGGGATGCTGAATAGGCTTTGATTACAACTGTTGAAGTACCAGGCAACTTGACAAGCACAGCTAAGTCATTCATGGGTCACAGTTTAGTCATTCATGGGTCATAAAATGTCAATAGCCTTATTTAAACGAATGGTAAAAGTGGCTGGGTATCTGTGTGGGAGGATTAGAATATATTCATAATGAAACACTCTGGCCATGTTTATACGAACAGCACTGCAGTTGCGCGGCTGCAGCACATCTGATGAACACGCGCTATGCCAATGGAAGAGAGCATTCCTGTAGGCATAATAAAACCACCTCAGCGAGCAGCAGAAGCTGTGTCATCAGGAGAAGCTCTCCTGCAGAGATAGCACTGTGCACATGAGCACTTACGTTGGTGTAACTTATGTTGCTCAAGGGGGTGATTTATTCACAGCCCCCCCCCCCGAGCAACATAAATTATGCTGACATAGGCTGTAGTGTAGACAGCCTTTGGTACACCCATTGTGGGGGTGAAGAGGGGTGGGGAGGGAGATTAGAGGTGGGAGAAGGGTGGCAAATAGCAATTTCTTATTGCTCTGGAATCCTTGGCTGACAGGTACTAAATATGTGTCAAGTTTGATAAGGGTTTTGTTTAACTCCCAACTCACACATGAAACAATATGGATCCAAGATTTCAACTCAAATATAAATAGTATTTGCTATGCACTTCTCCTAGGAGACACCGTGAAAAAAAGAGCATAGACAGGGTAGCAAATAAATAAATATAATAAAACCATTGAGTTAAGAAATGGAGCAGAATAAAATGCAAATATGGAGAGACTCAGATTGATCTACACTCATAGACTCATAGACTTTAAGGTCAGAAGGGACCATTATGATCATCTAGTCTGACCTCCTGCCCAATGCAGGCCACAGAATCTCACCCACCCACTGCTGTAACAAACCCCTAACCTATGTCTGAGTTATTGAAGTCCTCAAATCGTGGTTTAAAGACACTAAAAAGTTATAACAGCATAGCAACACACTCTAAACGACATAGCTATGCCAAAAAACAAAACAAAACAGGTAGCCGTCACTATGCTCACACAAGAGTGCTTTTATCAGAATAGCTAGCATCATTCAGGGAGGGGGTGTTCCTCCACCAGCAGAAAACCTCTTTCTGTGGGTGCACATTGCACCTACATTGGGGGCTACGCCAGCCTAGCTAGTATAGGCTCTGTAGTGTAGACATTGCCTGAGACAAGGAGGAGAAATGTGAAGAGAAATGTAGTGTGTAGGCAGCACTTACGGACCAACCACTTGTGCCAGTCTGGCTTTGGGAAGATGCATCTTTCTGTAATATGTAGATAAGTTAGGGTGACCAGACAGCAAGTGTGAAAAATCGGGACAGGTGGTGTGTGTGTGTGTGGGGGTAATAGAAACCTATATAAGAAAAAGACCCAAAAATCGGGACTGTCCCTATAAAATCGGGACATCTGGTCACCCTAAGATAAGTCTTCCCTGTTGAGAGAAAAACTGCCTGTTTTTTTCTTCTTAATAATGAAAAAGAAATCTAAACATGCCTTGTCTTAAAGGACAGGCCACATGTACACCCTAGCCAACGTTATCCATGCCAGTTCTGGCATACCATTTCTATGCTGCTACTCCTGATGGCAGCTGCCTCTCTTTGGACCTCCCTGGTCCTGCCTTTTGCATTTTCCTGCCTCCCAGCACCCCACTATCCAACCTTATCTTCCCCTGCTTCTCACTCTGCCTCACTCCCTCAGCCTTCTGGTGCACTGGATGTGCCTCACCTTTTCCCATCCCTCCCCTCACCCAGTCTTCCCACTGCTTGTATACTTCACCCTTCTTCAAATCGCCATAGTTGCGCAACAGCTGATCCCTCCCCATGTCTCCACGATGTCGCTCCTTCCAAAAAGCCACTGGCATTCTACTCAGCTACTTACCCTGCATCTGCAGCTACCATGCCCCAGCTGTACTTCTATGTTCAGCAAACTAGTATGAGTTTCAACCTACTGCCTCTTAAACAAAACAAAACACCCAAATAAGCGCTTGTAGACAATTCTGTTTGCATGGTTAATGCCCCTCCGCTCCTCATTAGGCAGGTTCGGGGTTTTGGTGCAGTGCACACGTTTCTGGTTGCCATCTCTGTTCAAGACTCCTGTGTAATGAAGCCACTGATTGTGAAGTCCTTGAACTCCAGTCAAACACTATTCTGTCTCTTTGCAGCTGAAATTGCCTGCATCCTAGTATATGAAAACTTGGAGTGTAGTTTAACTCACTCCCTATGATACAGAGACAGCAGTGTTCAGGACTGGAGTGATGGCACATCTGAATGAGCAATGTAAGGTGCTACAGGTTTTGCTAGTATCTACTGTGAACTGACAGTTTGCAGCCAGAATCGGGGAACTGCGTATTCTGCGATTTTTTTTGTCTGAGGAATTGGCCAACAAAATTCCCCTCTTGGTACAGAATTGTGCTCCAGAATCTAAGCGTTCATTGATAAAAATGTAAAAAACGAAAAACAAGCAAAAACTTGGCCAGATTCGAGGCTTCTTTTGCAGTATCTTAGTCATGGAAATCGGCTATAACCTGCTCTAAAAGGGGCAGCTGAGGAATCCTCAGGTAATATAGAGCCTTTAGAAGGCTTCATAACACCTACTCTGCTTGATTTCTTGTAGGGGATGTGTTGGGGGTGGGTTGGAGCATGCCCGGGTGGGTCCAATGCAGTCATAGATTACAGCAATCCTCAGACTGGAAGAGCGGAAATGGGGCTTAGTCACCATACCCTCTACCCGCCCTGCGTGAGCTGAGCAGAGGGCGAGCACGGCGCATATGAGAATCTGGCGCTGTGTTTCTAGCCCAGGTTGCAAAGAAAAGCTTGAATACATGAACATAGCATCACCAATGCAGCAATATGTGCCTGAGTTTGCAGACAGCATGGAAACAATAGTTCTAAGAGGCATGGACTGTATCGTTTTGATATTGTCAAAAACAAAAATCAGGACCCTTTTTTATGGCTCTTTTTTTTTAAAAAGGAATGTGAAATACTCACATGTGCGGCACTCTCTCTCTCTCTCCTTTCTTTTATCTGCTCAGCCTCAGTCAAAAAATCTCCCCCTGGAGCAACAGAGCAGAACAAAGACAGGCTACGCTCTGCCTCATCTTTCTGAGCCCCTCCGTCCCTCACTTCCTCTATATTGCTGATTGTCAAGAGAAGGGGAGCAAAGGACAGAGAGGCACCATCAGGTCCCCATTCTGCCCCTCCTTTATGAGAGACCAGAGCAGGGTTTTGTACTGACTAGATGGGGTCATTTACTCATGGGTCTGCTGCTGCAAAGCTGTTTCCTGACAAGCTCTGATTTTGAATAGTGCTGGCATAAAGCACACTCCCTATGTGCTGAGAGTGAAAGAAAGGCACAAAATACTTTATATCGGGGTAGCCACACATCAGAGACAAACATTTCACAGTTAGAAAGTTATCAAAAGTTTTGTTTGATGAAATGAAAAACCAGGTCACTTCAGCCCCATCCCTCCTCCCCGAGATGTTCTTAGGAAACTGGGACAACCAAAGAAAATGGGACATCTGGGGCACTACCTCTGTAACCTAGGAATGACAAATTAAATGTGAACACTAAATGTTTCACTGCTAGTCACTTTGGCAGAAACATCTAGCTAATTTGCATATCTGAACAAATAGAGAACCCTACTTTACTGAGTAGCTAAAACTGAATAATGCAACCTTTTTTTTTTAAGTTATCTGAGGCTGTCACAGAATTTGCAACAGTGTGCTGCAGAATCCAGAAGTTTTGCCACAGAGTTTAGGTTCATCTTGTAATGAAGTACACAGGATGGACCTTTGCTGTAACATACGAAACGTAGTAATCAGAACAAGTTAGGGCTTTTACAGTCAACAAATGGTCTCACGACTGAAGCACGTGCTGAAATAAGCAATGCACTCATCAAATGAACTTGGAACATGACTGTATTTTTCTTTTGGTGATTACTGTGCAGATAATACACCTGTCTACCCATGTGTCGAAAACCTATAAAAATGAAAACATGTGCATTAATAAAATGCTGGTGATTAGTCTTGTTGACCTCATGACTTCTGTAATCCCATGCTGAAACTCCTACTGTTTACACAACACTAAATCCTACGCAATGAAGCTCGGTCAGAAAATTGCTCCCTAACCCGGGCAGATGTTCTTGTTTTTAGGAAATTGGATCTTCATTCCTGCAGGAACAAGTACTGTAACAAAAAAAGAAGGAGACTCAAATGACTGATCCTAAAGTTGGGGAGAATATTATTTGTTATTTGTATTGCACTAGTGCTTAGGATCCCAATCATGAACTAGACCCCATTGTTCTAGTCCCTGTACAAACAAAACAAACAGATGGCTCCTCTGCCGAAGCGCTTACAAGCGAAGTATAAGGTGAGGAAAAACAGCCGAATGCAGCAAATTGACAGGGGAGCACAAGGTAACAAAGGAATCATGAGCAGCATGATAAGCACTGCATTCCAGCAGACTGTTTGTAAGTGTAACTAAGCTACCTCTGGTGGGACACAATTGAGAGTATCAATTCAGGACAAATTCTTAGAGCAGGGCAGTTACAGCTCAAGGCTGGGTTTCCTTTACTATTAAGGCACACCAGACCAGCCAGAGAGGACATCGGTCTCAACCCACTGGCTAACCAGAAGTCATACAAGCAATTCCCTCAGACACTCCAGTTTTCCAGTATCACTACCAGCGCCACTCCTTATGGGGATGGATGGTTATGAAAACCAATACCCCAGTAAAAGAAAAAAGGTTCTCTTGATCCCAAAGGACCAAGCCCCAGACCCAGGTCAATATACCAGTCAGAGCTTACTCACAAATCACGCTGTTGCCAATCCTTTAGAATCTAAAATTTAAAGGTTTATTCATAAAAGAAATATAGGTGAGAGCTAAAATTGGTTAAATGGAATTAATTACATACAGTAATGGCAAAGTTCTTGGTTCAGGCTTGTAGCAGTGATGAAATAAACTGCAGGTTCAAATCCAGTTTCTGGAGTACATCCACAGCTTGGATGGGTCATTCAGTCCTTTGTTCAGAGCTTCAGTATGTAGCAAAGTTCCTTCAGAGGTAAGAAGCAGGATTAAAGACAAAATGGAGAGGTTTCTAGGGCCTTTTATATCCTCTGCCATGTGGAAGGACCCCTTTGTTCTTACTGTGAAAATCACAGCAGCCAGCTGGAGTCTGGAGTTACTTGGGCAAGTCACATGTCCATGCATGACTCAGTTCTTTACAGGTAGAGCGGCCATTGCTCACATGCTACCTTGAACATTCCCAGGGAGGCTTCTCATATGTGGATTAGAGTCTCCCAAGGTCCATTGTCAGTTAAGTGTTTCTTGATTGGGCACTTAATCTGAAAATCCCTTTCTCAAGAAGCTGACCAAATGCTTCACTAATTCTACTTAGAATCACACACATTGAGATAAAAGTACATAGCCCAGTGTTTCTCAAACTGGGGTCACCGCTTGTGTAGGGAAAGCCCCTGGCGGGCCGGGCTGGTTTGTTTACCTGCCCCGTCCGCAGGTCTGGCTGATCGCGGCTCCCACTGGCGGCGGTTCGCCGCTGCAGGCCAATGGGGGCTGCTGGAAGCAGCAGCCAGTAAGTCCCTCGGCCCGTGCCGCTTCCAGCAGCTCCCATTGGCCTGGAGCAGCAAACCGCGTCCAGTGGGAGCCGCGATCGGCTGGACCTGTGGACGGGGTCGGTAAACAAACCGGCCCAGCCCACCAGGGGCTTTCCCTACACAAGCGGCGACCCCAGTTTGAGAAACACTGACATAGCCAATATTCATAACTTCAAATACAAAAATGATACATGCCTACAGATAGCATAATCATAACCAGAAAATCGTAATCTTTTCATAGACACCTCACTTGACAACTTTTGTACAATATTTGCTACAAATATATAACAGTGGTTGCAACAATGATATATACAGTCACAGTTCATATCAATAATGTCACAGTAAGTATTGCAGTAAAGGCATTTTAAGGAAGAATTTGAAAGAGGACAATAAGGTGGCTTTGTGGATATTTAACGGGTAGTTCCTCCCATGTAAAAGGTGGGTGGCATAGGAGAAAGCACAAAGGTACTTGTTGAAAAGTTTGACAAATGGGCAATCCAGGACTGACTTTAGAGGCGGAGCAGAGGTGGGAGTTGATATCTTGCTAGTGTATAAGAAATGATGGGTAGGCTGGAAATAGGCCATGAAGGGCTTAAAAGTGAAGAGAAGCAGCTTGTGTTCAATGTGGGGTAGAAGCAGGGGCTGTTGTTGGGGGAGATGTGGTTGAAGCAGGAAAGCAATTTTCGCAGTAGTGTTTTAAATTGATATAAGTGGGGCAGCCTGGCTCCATGAAGTGGAATCTCTCTACCAAATTATTCATTTAACTTTTTCTTAGAGTCAAGTTTCTTTTTAATTGGAATGAGGAACACATTGCTCTTTGGCAAGGCTGGGAAAAAATTAATTCTCTAATCAAAAGATAAATTCAAAGAAGTAATTTGGAAGATTCAGGCATCAGATCCAAGTACAATTGAAATAATTTCTCTATTTTACTTACCATGGTTTTATTGTGCTGAAACTACCATTAACTGAAGTAATTAGAAAAGGGGGAGGAAGGAATTGCCTATTGCAATTTATTTTCCACATAGGTGCTGAACACTCAGTGTCCATATTTCAATGTACTGCCATTGGCAGACTACAGTCAGAGAGAAGCCTCTGGCTTCTCCAAGAGCAAAATGGCTCTCTGGTGGGCCCTAGTATATACACGGATGCTGTGTCTAGACTAATGACAGCCTATAGAGCACATACAGGGCATACACCCCTACCACATGTATAAATAGCAGTGTCGATGGTGAGTCACTGCTTAAACCAGAACTTCGGCCCTACAAAGCTCTCTAGATCTCTGTACACCCTCCCACCACTACTCTGCTATTTTTCATAGTGTAGCATCCCGTGGCCTCTCTTCTGACAGAGCCTTTCCCCACTGCAGGGAAAGGCTCTGGAAGTGGGAAAAGGCTCTGGCATTGGGAAGACAGTGGAGAAAGGCTCTCACAGCTCCCCATTGCTGGAGCTTTTTCCACTGGCTCCCCACTGCCAGAACCTTTCCCTGTGGCATGTAGCTGCACACTACAGTGTGGACACAGCTTGCTTTTCACTGCAGCGCATAGCTACACATACCATACATGCCATTGCCAATGTAGACAGGGCCTATGGGTATGTCTACATGGCTATGTAAGCCCAAACTCAGGTTTGAGCCCAACCGCCACATCTGTCTACACACAATTCTGTCTGACTTGGGCTGGAGCTCACAGTGTGGGTGGGTTCAAGATTGGGTCCTGCTGGGACTCAGGTCCAAACTCCCTGGTTTTGAAGTGTGGATGTAGCTCAGGCCCTGGGCCCTCCAGACCAATGCTATCCTACAATCCCATAGGCTCTGTTCTTTGTCCTTTCTGTCCCAAGTGTAACCAATCAGTTTCCAGGAAATAGAAGCATCCCCCACCCCATTGTTCACATACAGCAGCTTGGCATTTAACCCTTCCATTTTGTTCTGACTGCTGAGGTGCAAACCCAGTGAACCTTCTCCTGCCTCTGACTAGAAGTCCTTTGCCAAGCGCACCACTTCCTGGTCGTGGGAGCACAGCCAGAATTGGGTGAATCTGTGGTATGAGGCAAGCAAAAAGTTCAGTTTTAGTAAGATTACCAGGAATGACCACACTTGCCAGGAACTAGTGGAGAAGCTGGCAGAACAGGGGATTCACCAGACCAGAGCAGGGAGTAGATTAAACAGCTCAAGACTGACTACCGGAAAACCGGTAGTAAGAATTTATCAAGCCTGAGTTTAATAAGTTTATGGAGGGGATGGTATGATGAGATTGCCCACAATGGCAAGCGGGCCATCTGTGACTGCAAATATCTCCAATGGCCAGAGATGGGACACTAGATGGGGAGGGCTCTGAACTACTACAGTGAATTGTTTCGCAGCTGTGTGACCAGTGGGTCTGGCTGACCTGCTCAGGATCTAACTGATCACCATAGAGTCTCTGTAACTTGAAGTTTAAGTCATGATTTGAGGACTTCAGTAACTCAGCCAGATGTTATGGATCTATTACAGGAGTGGGTGGGTGAGGTTCTGGAGCCTGTGATGTGCAGTCAGACTAGATGATCATGATGATCCCTTATGACCTTAAAGTCTATAAGAACAGCACTTTGGGCACCTCACTTGTCATCCTGCTCCTTTTTGAGGTGTTTGACCAGCTGGTGGGTACTGTGCTGAGCACAGAGCAAACTGCTTCATGAGGGCCTAGTCAGCCAAGAAAGCAACCTTCTGATGCTCAGACTAGAACAAAACTGGAGGGGAGCCAACAGGTGCCGGATCAGGCTACCAAAGTGACACTGGTCTGGAAACTGGTCCCTGAGGAGGCTTTGCTACCAGAGCAGCTGCAGCACTTCCTGGGTCCATGCTCAGAGGCACTTTTTGATGACCCCCCCTTGAGGAGGAACCTGCTCCAGAAGGAATGGAAAAGACAGAATGCACTCCACAGCCTGGTAAGTTTCTGGCTTCATGTTTGTTTTTATTAGTACAGAATGGGAGTGATTGTCAGGCTATGCACCAATGCAAAAGTTATTACAAACTGTGGGCAGCTGTGGCTATCCACTAATGGCAAATTGCATGCCAGCACGTCGGAATCTTCCCCTCTTATGCCTCCACCCCTGGAATTCAAAATGGAGACTGGGAATCACACTGTGAAACAAGCATGTAAAAATGAAGCTTTATTGGAAACTTGCACTTTCTTGCTAAGATGGTCCAGGGTGTTAAAAATAAGAACCCAATATTGCCTTTCCTGGTAGCACACCATGCCATACTAATATAATGGTGTAATGAGCTGCCTGTAAACCATGAACTGTCTGGCGGAGGTTGAAATGTAGTCCATACAAGCTAAATGGAGTCCATGGATGTCCGAAGTGCAGCTGGAGGTTTGCCTGCAGTCCAGAAGTGTGCTGGGGTTGGGGGGGGGGGCGGCGATTTCTTTGCAAGCCTGTATTAGTGTGTGTTTGCATACAGTCATAAAAGGCTGTACCAAAGCTATAGGGAGGCAGTAATCCATGCAGATGCTACTGCAGCATTCTGTTGATTTCCTCCACACATTTTGCCCCAATCCCAGATGGTCAGAGCTGCAAAATTTTCCTGTAGTGGAAACTTCTGATGGGTAGTCACATTTTGGGAAAAGGTGTATTTTCCAGGACCACCTCAGAAGCTGACCATCCCACTGCAGAGGTATACTGTTCAGTCACCATAAGTTTGACTACTCCAGTGGCATACGTGGCTGGCTGGCCACTGGAAGTTTGGAATAAAAACCTCTTTGCCTCAGGAACCACAAGAATTGTTGCATCCTCCAAAACGTGGAGTGCCTGAGAGACAGAGAAGGTTTACGTCGTATGCCACAGCTACTCTCTTTTCCCCAAAGCCCAAGGTGGTCTGCAATTTTTAAACAATTGTGATTTTTAACCTACCCTTTTTGTGTACTCTTCTCACTACAATTAACCTGGTTGTGTCCACAGAGCTTCTAGGAGCTGAAGCATTCCTCTCACAATAGACTGAAGTTCAGTTTTATAGAGTATAATTTTTGTCCTTGAGATTCCACAAGGATTTTTTGTGAATCACTGAGACAATAACAGTCTGTTTTATGTCTGCTTGCAGACCCCTTGAGTGGCCATTGTACCTCAGCAGCTCAAACATACTCCAGCAGAAGACTAAATCTCCATACCATCACAGAGTGGGCCAAGAGGAAGCGGTTCTGTGATGAACTTATGGCTGACGTTCTGCATACAGCCAACAAGCAGGTTCAATACCCAAGAGAAGGATTCATGGCAAGTGGAGAGGCAAAGAGAAAGTCACGAGCAAGCTGCAGAGCTTGAAGACAGATCTGCAGCGCAGGAGCAGATGCTTGCATCGCAGTTCCTGGATCAGGAACGGCTCTTCAGGGAGGAAGACAGATCACAGCAGAAAGACCTAGTTGAATGGCTGCTTTTGCTAATGGCTGCAAGAATGGGGGCTCCTGCTGTGCCCGCACCACAGCCTAAGTCCCTGCCACACTGCCATGTGCTGCATACCAGGAACACTTCGGACAGTCCCATGGTTGGGTGGCCCATGCAACCAGGACTTAGCAGCTGGACAGGGCAAATCTACTCCTGGCATACTTCTGCTCCTGTGGTGACTTCCTCCTCACTGCACATATCCACCCCCCCCCACACACACACATGAACCTTTCCCTCCTGCAGGTTGCCACACCTCTGCAATGGCAACAAGTCTGTGCCATTTCACAAACAAGGGAAAGGAGAACATGGTAGAGGACATGCAAAATTAGGGGATGTGTGTGATGGCACTGTTCAGTGTTTGATTTATGCACTTTGTTTTATTACTGGTTGTGGTGTTGGTTTACTACTAGGGTCTTAGTGTTCTAGTGGCAGCTGGCCTACCTGGCCATGCACTAATATTTTTGTAATACACATGAAGGCTTTTATTTTATTAAGAAAGGTTATTACCATCTCAATACCGCATCTTATAATGTGTAGTTTGATTATAAAGACAAACACGGTGTAAGGCACAATGGGCAAGTTGTATCCAAAACAATTTCTTGATACACATCAATGTAAATGCACAGTCCTCACTCCCCCCAATTCACACTACACTGTCATGTCATCCAAAATAAATATTTATATTAATACCTTCCCCATTCACTATGTTCAGTGACAATTACCCCCTGCCCCCATTTCATTGTATGATATGGCATTACCTCCTTTACTGTACAAAAACATTCATAAATGTACCATTATCCTTCTTCCTTGGGCCCATGCATGTCCTTCGTATGGGGGCACAGAGCAGCTCTGATTTCTGTTGCCGAGGTGCATCCTGCTCCAGCTGGGATTGGTGCATTTTCTGATTGAGCGTACTGGTTCAGCAATCCGCTACTGTCATAGGTCCATTCAGGGGCAAGTGGCTCATCTTTGGCTTCATAAAGATTGTGGCTTGCTGTGCTCCTCACAATAATGCAGACGCTGGAATCCAAATGAGTCTGTGAACAGCACCAGTGGGATTTCAGTCTGCCAAATGCACATTCAGCCACCATTCTACCCCTGCTGAGAATGTAATTAAGCTTTCTTTTTCTAGGCCTTCCGAGATCAGAATGTGGTTTCAGAAGCAAAGGCAAAAGGGGGTCGGCAGGGTCCCCCGTACAACATTGGGGACAGTAATTCCATTTATGACCATGTCATTTGGTGGGAATAGTATCCCAGCCTGCCCGTGAAGGTAGACTCCTGCCTGGCAGAAAGCCCTGCCATCATAATCCTTTCCAGTGCAGCCCATGTTGGCATCCATAAATTGGCTTCTGTGATCCACAAGGACTGGCATAACAATGGAGTAGTACCCTTTGTGGGTTTTGTACTCATTTGCTCCTTGAGGAGGGAAGCTATGGGCACCTGAGTCCTATCACGATTTGGCAACCCCATTCTCTCAAAGCCAGCAATTACTTCAGGAATATTGTTTGTGTCCACCACCGTTGGGTAAATCACATATCTGATTGCCTCAGAAACCTCCACCACCGCTTTACCCACAGCTGACTTTCCAACACAAGTCAGTTTTGGTTCAAAACCAACCAAATTATTTGTGTGTGTGTGGGGGGGGGGGTTAGGTTTAGACAAAAAACAATTATTTGCTCAGCTCTACCGCAATTTTGCAAGCAGCTTCACGTGAGCAGATCATTATGCATCTCCATTGATTTCAATGGGACTCTAGTCTGTATGGGAACAAGGATTGGCCTGTGCAGCTCTTCTTACAGGATTGAGGCCTACATTTTTGGCAAATCAGGAAAGCGTCCCCGGGCTCAAGAAGTTTGAGAGTCACTGTGTGATATCATATTATGGCACTCCAGTGATCACGCTAAAATTTTTCACATTTTAGTAAGGCATGGAAGGGGTTAAGTAGTCTGCAGTAACTTGTAAATGGTCTAAATGCCTTAATAGCTATGTTATTACTTGCTTCTCATGGGTTCCAGCTGCCTTGTACAATGTTTACTAGCTGATTCTAAGTACTGCAGGAAGAGTAATATGTCTGCAACAACAATAAAATGTCAGTTATCTCCTCAAGTTTGTTGTGATAGAGACTGTCAATTGAAAATACACTGAGTGCAGCCCGATTCTGATCTCAGTGACGCTCCTCTTACACCACTGCACCATTTACTTCAGTAGAATTACTCCTGATCTCACCCAGTGGAAGTGAAATTGGACTCAGCCCTGTGTCCCATCTCCTTTCCCCCAGCGCTGAGGCAGTTTCTGGATTTCAGGATTTACCTCCAACAAAAAGGCAAAGGATTTCACAGTTTCTCTCTTCAACTCTTTAATATTACACAAATCTGTTTTGGTGGGGGCAGATTTCCCCTTTCAATAAAGGAAAGGATTAAGAAACTCAGATTTGGAAGGGTAATGGAAACTGATTCATTAATTCAAATCACTAGTATGGGTCAAGGGTGAGCTCTTGTAGCACATGAAAGCACTTTAGGAAGGAATCAAGGGAGGTCAAAACGTTACTTTCCACCATTTCCATAGTTCCTTTGCTGTTGCAGAAGAGCACCCTAGAGAACCATTCTTCTATCCCCCGCTTCAAACAATATTGTTCCTCATTACAAAGCCACCATATAGAATTTCATGGTACATTGGACCTGATTCTGATCTCTTACATCGATGTAAGATAAGTCACTGACTTCAGTGGTGTTACACCAGCAAACTGCTATAAGTTAGATGAGAATCAGGGCCTATAGGTCTGAAAGCGAGTTGATGATGTTCAAGTAGTCAAGTTTTTGTAAAGACCAAGGATGAACCGTTGCACTGCATTCAGTTAAATTGGACAGTATTTCAAATATACTGAATGCTAAATATGATTCCAGAAAACCAGTGTTATGTAAAAGTGTCTTGACAACTCTGAACGGCTTGGCATAATTTCCTTGTCCATCTACACACAGCATTGGGCCTGATACTCCTTTCACACCAGTACAACTCAATTGAGTTTTATGGAGTTGTTCCTGATACATGTCACTCTCAGTGAGCAAAGAATCAGGCCCTAGATTGTAAGCAGCGCACAAACACAAGCTTTTAATGATCCTATAAAAAACTGTATCACTCAAGAGTATTTAGTGTAGCTATCTACGGGCACCTTATCCAGTAACTATTCACATGTAGAGAAATCTCATTTATAGAGCAGTCTTATAACACAGATGAAGGGCTCCAGAGCTAGGATAGTGATCAGCTGTATGGCCGAGAGTTGAGGAGACATCAAAACTAGAATCTATAACATTTTGTACACCACCCTGATATACCGTCTTTCATTTGATTAACTCCAAGCGCTGCAAATATGAAATAAACCTTTGAAAACCAAGGGGAGGCAAATGCAGTAAGTGAAGTATTATCCTCACATTACAAATAAGAAACTTTAGGCACACAGAGACACTATTGTCAACTTTCAACTTTAGTGAAAATCTCAGGATATTTGGCAGGTGTTTTTTCTTAAAGCCCCAGCTCCTGTAGTCAAGTGACTACATGAGAATCTTGACTGTTTGTTCAAAAAGTCCATGTTGTCACATGGCTGTAATGCATAAAGGGAAATTCATCAAAGGAAAATGGGTATGAACTTAAAAATCGGATAGTAACAAACCATGAATCCCGGTGAGGATTCAACCTGGTGATGTTCTGAGCAAGAGGAGCTCTCAACCACACTTGCCACTGTTTCATCACTTCACACTGCCTCAGACATTCTAGGATTCAGTGAGACATAGAGTGGGACAACCCTGTAATCTTATTCTATTGACAAGGTATAAGTTTCTAGGTCTCCGGGTAGTTGAGAAAAAGAGCTTGAAAATGACCCAAATGAACCCTAAAGGCTCAAAAGCTAGAGACAAATAAGACATGTCACAGGGTAGCTGGTCCCTGTGAGTAGAACAGGGCCCAGTGTCAGAGCAGGTGAGCCCAATCCAGCCAATTAGAGGGGGTGGATCACACCTGGGCCAAAGGGCAGGAAATGGAAGGGGGTGAGTGGGACAGGCTGTGCTAGGAGGAGGGAAACCATGGTGGAGTAGAGCTAACTCCTGTGGTGTCTCCCTGGAGCAACTGCTCCAGGAAGGAAGCAGAGCTGACTAGAACTAGGAAGTTGCCAGGAGTCAGAGACATCTGGGATAGGTGGCCCTGAAGACAGAAAGGAGCGAGTTAGAAGACTGTTTTGTTGATTTACTTGCTTGTATTAAGAGAATAAACCTTTGAAGAGATTGGGTCTGGCAGCAAGTGTTGGAAGCTGGGGAGAAGCCAGGCCCTGTGACACAACAAAAAAACCACATACACAGTTTTGGTTTGGCCTGACTAAGGAGTTTTGAATACTCAGGTTTGGCAATACTGCAAATCTTAAGTGGCTGGGCCAAAGTGTCAAAGTCGATGGTAGAGCTGGGCATCCTGATTCCCAATCGCAGTCAGCTTCTGTACTTACTACTAGACTAGATTTTCCCCCTAATTATTCATGTTTCACTTTCATAGCTTTAACCCAAAGCAAGAGCACATCCACTATGTTTTTCTCCCTCCTCTTCACGCCCCTGCCACCACCCCGACCACTTTGGTCAATATTACCAGCAGAAGTGTAACTTATTGAGAAATCACTCTTTACAATTACTATAGTGACTATTTCTCTCCATACAGCTACAAATGCCTAGAGCTTTGAAAAGGTGCATTTTATAGACAACTAGATAAACAAAAATAATTTAAGACATCAAATATTAGTGCGACATAGTAATTAGTATTTAGGATAAATTCTTAGCCTGCGGCAGAAACTCCACCCAAGATTTATACTGCCTGCAAAACTAACCAACCATACTGAGCATAGGGCTTTATGCAAACAATTTAACAAATTGTAAATCTAGTGCTAAATAAGCACATGACTATGAGCACAGCCATTTACTCAAGACTAAACCAAGATTTACTAAGAGTTATGAAACAGTGGAACCCATTATGTAGTACAGAATCCTGTTTATGACCACAGTTAAATCTGAGTTACTGGGCTTATTCTAAACACCACTTTTCCAGGATTTATAACTCAGCTATTTTATTACACCCGCCGTTGAAACTTGCCGTTCATGGTCACAGCTCAGGAGCAATTTTCCTTCTAAAACTTTGTTCAACTAATTTCAATCATGTTTTAGAACTAGGGGAGTTAAAAGCTCTAGTAGACCTTTTGACAATCTGGATCTTTAAAGAGATGAGAATTTTGTATGCTAAGATTTTGCATGCGCTTAAGGTGATTTGGTGCTTTACCTACAGTATCGTTGTTTAAATGCAAATGGCTGGGAAATGTGCTGCTGAGAAGCAGCTACTGCACGTTCATAACGCAAGTAGTAACATTTCTAACATGATGATTTTGCCCGGGTAAGTCTCATTGAAATAAAAGTGTTTTCAAGTTATTCCACTGAGACCATAGTATGTAACTCAATGAAGAATTTGAGTCTGAATCACAGGCGTTACTGTGTATTTAGAGCAAGTGACCTTATTTGGCTCAAGGTCTGTCCCAAAGTTGTGGTGTTTTGTGTCCTCTTCTCTTGTTGGACTCTAGCAGTTTATCGAGTCCTTTATTGTGGAACTGAGCCTAACACTCTCTGCCATATAGTTTTCTTTATAGCCATGACATGCTCTTCATTTTATCATCGCGGCAGCAGCCTTTGTGAGAATGGAAATCTGGGGTCAGATCCTCAGCTAGTGTAAGTCAGTACAGATGCACTGAAGTCAATAGAACTACAGATGGGTGCAATTTTTCAGACAAAACTTTTAACTGACAAGTGCCAATATGGAATGACCAAAACACTGAGAATGTGTCAGTTTCAGCAAATTGTTCCAGTTGAAGGGGATGGGGGGTAGAAAGGTCAAAACGGATCATTTCAACATATCCAGCTTCTGGAGAAGAAAGCAGAGGGGTGGGGAGAGGTTCTACAGTCACAAGGCAACTTAGGCATCATTCAAAAAAGTCTCTGGTGGTACTGCTATTCTGATACTGAATAGACTAGTGGTTAAGACACTCAGATTGGATGTGGGAGACCCACATTCACAGCCCCACCCTAGAACAGGGACTGGAACCTCAGTATCCCTCACTCATAGGTGGGTGCCCTACCACCATGCTACAGAGTCACTCACTCTTACCCCCTGAATATTTAATACAACATGGATCAGCTCCAGCAGGTGACAGAGAAATCTGCTATAAAACAGCCACTAGCCTGGTGGTTGGGGCATTCATGAGACCTAGCTTCAAGTTCCTGCAACACCACTCCTGTCTTGTGAATGGCTCCTAAAATCAAAATGATGGGATTCATTTTGGGTTGAAGAAAACAAACACTTTGTGTGACCTGAAACACAAATATTTCTGGTTTTTTGATTTGCCAGAAATTCAGGATTTTGATTTTGGGTCGATCTGAAATGTGTGTGGGGTTTTATCCAGAACTGCCAGCAAACCAAAAAAAAAATGATTAGCCCACTTCTAAGAGGAGCTGCACTAATTTACACACATGGAAGATCTTACCTTAGGGTATTTTTATGACATTTTTATTTCCTGCCAGGACTCTAGGCCATAATACTAGCAAAATGTGGCTCTAAAAATGGCTTAACTAGACCAGAGAGGATCACCTGAATAATAAGGGTGATCTTTTCATGGCTTAAAGGCTGAGTCCCCCTTGCCTCTCCTTAACTCTGTTTCCCAAGCAGGGAAAAGAAAATATAGTTGAAGGAAAGGGGGCATGGCTAGAAAACAGATGACTCCTGCCTGCCAATAGTGAGTGTGAGTGTGTGTGTGTGGGGGCGGGGAGGCAGAGTGAGGACATACTTAGTACAAGCGAAGCAGCAAATCTGGGGGGGCACATGACCTTGCATGTCCCCCCTCCCCCAGGCATCGCCTCTGCTAGGACAGCAAATGTATTGACCAGTCTTCCTGTGTATTTTTGGCCCTGTAAAGCTGTTGTATCCCTTTGTAAGTTAGAACAGCTCTTAGCCTGCTTTAACATGGCATGAGCTGCAGCAGTATCAGGTGACTGAAGTGTGCACTTTAACCTGTAATGCAAATGTTCAGTTCCTCACATTCCTACTGAAGTGAGTGACTTGAATTCCTCCCTTCTACTTTTTTGAGTACAACACCACATGCCTGTAGGGCTTACAACAATCTGCCTGAGGTTGGAGCGGAGGCTGTGAGACTTGTAAGGAATGGGGATGTGTGGTGTGGGAGGCTGGAACTGGAAGGGAGTTTGTAGAGCTGAGGATACTGTGTCTGAGTGTTATGGATGGATAGAGTGCCAAGGCATGCAAAGTGAGGTTGGTATGGATGTTAATGTTCCCTCACTGGTAACTTTGTTTAGCAATTGCAACCTTCTAATTTTAAGGAAGTAACTTGTCTGGGTCTAATCTGATTTTCTGACACATGGTCAAACTGAGTGGAGTTTCCATATAATGGGATTTTCAATGTCCGGCACTTCCTATATTAACCGTTTGAACAGCTCAACCAACATTCCTTAAAAAAAACAAACAAACAAAAAAAAACAAACACTAAGAAAACACCTAGCAACTATGAGCCAGACTTCAGCTACAATAAGTTGGCACAGTATCCCCTCAATTCTCTCAACAGAAGGAAAACAGACCATCATGGTTAATGGTCTTATCGTACTTAGGCATGAACCAGAAAGACATGGGTCAAGGAAATCTGGTTCCAGTCATGTTAGTTGTAGAGGTGAGGTCAACTCTGGCATTACTGGTGCGGTATATGGCTGCATGCCGACTGAATGACACTTCTCACAGGAACATTACATCTGTGCTCTATAGGCTGAATGCAAGCCAGTGCCAAATATTTGTTTTGATCTGTAAAGCCCTTCCTGGCTTGGGCCCTGTCTAACTTAAAGCATGAAGAAGTGCAGTGTTTAAGTAGGCAGTTAAGTAAGATCAGCAGGGACGTTAAGCTGATACACCTTAAATATGGCATGACATTCTTCTTGGAGAGGCCCGGACTCTGGAACCCACTGCTGTATTTCTGAATCTCAGTTACAGTTAACTTTTGAGTCACTAAATTATTAGCACTGTAACTATGTAGACAAATACATGTAGCTTTGCACCACAATGTATCACTGTGGAAAATCTAGGTCTGAGCACTTTTATTGCAGATTCGCTTGCGATAGTATAACTGACTTTCCCCTAGAAAGAAATTATGTCTAAATGAAAGTGAAGTTATTTGCAAATTGCAGTAATTGCTGTACTTTCTACATAAAAGCAGCACTTGCTTAGCTGCTTTCACAAGGCATAACATGGAGTTTGGCACTTTTTAGGAAACTCATTACTTAACAATACATTATTGTATTTGATTAAGTTAGCAGGGACCTTCTTGGCAAAGTTGCAAGAAAAATCAGTGTTGTCAGACCAAATGTTTGTGTAATGAGGTCCCCACTCACCACTAGCATGCCCCATTGCATCTGTCAGGGAATGCTTTTGCTGTATCCGGTTCCCTTTGCAATAGCCTTTCTTCTGGTAACTCGGCCCTCCAGCCAGGTCATCATTTTGTCCACTGCTTCCGGGCTTGTAAATGCCATTGCCAGATGGCATTCAGCCCTTGCTCTGGCTTTATGCCACTGTACCAGTGGTTGGTATACAGAATCCAGGTCCACCCACTACATCAGGTTCCAGCCCAGGGACTCCATTACCCGCAGTCCAGGTCCTCAGTCTCCATCCCGGTTGCTGTTTCCCTGAGCTCCTTTTATCAAGCCTTCCTGTCTTCTCTTTTCTGATTCACCACAGGAGCCTACTCTACTCCCCTTTGCTACTTCACCCCTCCTTGCCTCTTGCCAGATTCGGATTCCAGGACCTACTCTCCCCCAGCCTTCCTCTCAGGAAGCAATTGCAGCCTCCTTCCTCTGCAGTCTCCTTCTGTGCTCAGCTTCCTGGTTTTATACCTGGCTGCATACCCAGCCCTTCCCCAGCTGGCTTCTCTCAATTTACCCGAGCCCTCCTTCTCTCAAGTGATTCCAGATAACCTAATTGGCCTCTCAGTTTTATGTTAACCCCAGGGGTGGTGTGGGCTGCACACCCATCAAAGTGTTCAAAGTTCTGGGAAGGTAATCCACAACACATGTTACTCATTCAAGGGTTACATTTTTGAACTGTCCATACATATTTCAGGGAGATTTCATTAGCTCCTGAAACATCGGCTAGGTCTACACTACCGGGGGGGGGGGGGGGAGGTGGCGGGGGGGAAGGGTTCGACCTAATATACGCAACTTCAGCTACATGAATAGCGTAGCTGAAGTTGTGTATTTTAGGTCAACTTACCTGGCTGTGAGGACGGCAGCGAGTCGACCGCTGCCGCTCCACTGTCGACTCCGCTTCCGCCTCTTGCCACAGTGGATTTCCGGAGTCGACGGCAGAGCGATCAGGGATTGATTTTATCACGTCTTCACTAGACGCGATAAGTCGATCCCCAATAGATCGATTGCTACCCGCCGATCTGGCGGGTAGTGAAGACGTGCCCATCCTCCTTGGTAACGTACTATTGGAAGAGCAACTGAAGAAGGCACTCCAAACTATAAATATACAAAATATCTTTTTATCCGTTTACCACACAATGACCACACAAGTTTAATGTCTTTAGTGTCTGGCTTTAAATTAGTCATACTTATTTTCAGAACTATATGATATATAGTGCCAGTTTCAGGTAACAGCACCTGTAATCCACCCCTCCCCCCCCCTTCAATGGTCTGCTCCAGGAATGCCCCTCAGGGCTGTTCACCTCTCTCTGGGCAGGGACCCATATCCCACTCCCTTCTGACTGGGGTTTTAGGTTGGAGTCCCCTTGCACTTTACTGTGACTATCCCAAGCCGGTCTGACAAACATTCAGTCCCTGCTCCTTAGTTTCCTTCCAAGCGGACAACGATTTACCAGTGACCCTAACAGCTTTTCCAAAGCAGAACACATTTAAGGACAAAAGCATGCAGAGCAAACCTATGACTCGATAAAAAGATCTCGATACATACTACATGTACCAGAAGTTGCCCATCAGTCCTCTGGTGACCCTAGTGGGTTCAAGTCCTTCCAACCCCTCAGTGCAGTTACGTCCTCCCTTGGAAATAAAGGTCAGGTGCATTTGTTGAATCCAAATGGAAGGCCCTGACTCAGTTCAAGCTGACCCTTTTATACCAACAGCCCTTTGTCTGTGTCTTTGGCCTCTAGTACCTGTTTTAGCTAGTATATGCAAATCACCCCAGGGGATGGTACTTCTCTGGAGCTGTTTACAATCCCAGGGTCTGGACTAATTACCCCCCCACTGTTTACACTTCCTGGATGAGCTATACCAACTGTCTCCCATCAAGGTGAATACAATCCCTAACCTACTGCGAAACACAGAACAGTCATAAATGTAATACAATATGGTCCCCAAAGATACTGCATGTGGTTGCATGTATGTCACATATAGTATTATCATCTTCAGCTTTTATAAGAGGGCAGTGGTGGAACAGGGCCTGCTTATTAGGGTTTTTTTGTCTGACCTAACTTTCCCCACTCCCTTTATATGTCAGTAGCTAATTGCAGGTTTTCTGATGTCCTCAAAGGGAATGTAATTCTGAGCAGGCTGAGAAGAGAACACAGATGAGCAGAACACTGTTATGTCTCTCCACCCGTAATGAGATTTTTAGAATGGGTTTAACTAATTCGCATCCTCTCTTAGTGCTGCATGACTAAGTGTTATGGGAATGGGATAATGACTTGAAAATTGGGACTGCCTCAGGAGAAATCCCAGTAAAAGATCTTAACGCTGTATTTTGTACCTGTTTATGTTGTTTAGGTATGTGGTTTTTTTCTTACCCAAATAGTTAAATCAGTACAACCCCCTAATGAGGACACAGTTATACTAGTATAAAGGTGCCTTTTTAAGTGTGTAGCACTTAATAGGTGCTACACACTTAAATAATAAGCAACACCAATACAAGGCCCCTCTACACTGCTAGAACTGCATCCACGCTAGGGATTTGTACTGCTTTAACTAGACCAGTACTGTTACAGTCACACAACTCTGGCATATAGACAAGCCCTTGGAGCCCTTATGGTTTTTCCAGGCTTTCTCTGTCTGGTGCTCTAATACGGTTTGTGCTGCATCATTGAAGTCAGAGCCCATCCCTCTCACTGGAATGGGATTTTTAAAAGTCATCCTTGGTTGGATTAAACAAGCTCATTATTTGCTTTTGCCTGGCTAGGGATGAATTTTTTTTCTTTATTTAATGCCCCAGTTTCTGATATCTCTTCCCCATTCATTTTAAGACCTTCCTGCTCCCATCCTATCTTTATAGCTAATCTCTCCCTGATGCCTTTCCTGCCCCTGTTTTCTGGTATTGGCTCCCCACTCCAGCTCCCTAGATTACTGCCCTAGTTAATAACTCCTTTTTCCTCTACTAGTAGTTTCTGCAAATCTGGACTTGCTCACCACCTTCTTAAATATCTTCCCTTGCCAATGGCACATTTTCCCTACTGCCCCATTTCTAGCTTTCTCTTTCTCAGCGAAGTGTCTTTCTGCTGAGTCTGGAAGATAATGCAGTCTCAGTTCCTACCTGGAAGGCTTTCTTCACAAGCACAAAGACTAGAAATGTAACTTTAAAAAAAAGAGATTAAACCCTGCAGAAACTGACTGATAAGGAAATAGCTGGGTGCAATAATGAGGAGCTTCTCTTGTTGGAACAAATCTTTCTGCTGCAAGTTTGGCACAGTGCTGACTCAATAAAGCACTCAATGAAAAAGTTTAAAAAGCCTGATATTCAAACTGAGGTCCACAATTGATTATTAGCTATTCTAGCAGGCCACAATGGCCGAACCACTTCTGAATAGTGTATTCTCTAGATGGACAGGTTGCTGCACTGATCTTTAGCCATTATAAGTAAGCATCAGTGACCACAAAGGATGCATCTTCAGATGTTCACTCATAACTTCTTTTCTCCCCCCAGTTATTTGAATCTTATGAGAATCTTATGAATCTGTATTTTTGCCAATCCATTTGAAATATTGTTCATAGCCTGCTGGAACAAGGCTAGTGACAGTGTTTAACCCAAAAGGAAAATGGTGATATATTGGTACCACCCCTTGTGCATTTCTATAATGTAGTCATTTCTGGTTTTGCTCTACTTACATTTGCAAGCAAACTCTCATAGATAAGTTTTGCAAAACTTTTGAGTCCCAGCTAAGGAAACAATGTTCAGTGTGATGAAGTGAATATTCTGCATCTAATTTTGGATTTAGTAGATCTGGACAGAAAATTATAACAGTGTTTGGGGTTGGATGGGGGTGGGGGCTGGGAAAATTGTGAAAATATATGGAAAATTATAACTTTCCCAAACTCCAAATCATATTTATTTGGGAATGTTCACACCTCCTCATGGTGCCATCTATCTTCAGCACTGGCACAATAGCCAGCATCGGGCACAAGAGGTAACAAAACTCCTGCCTTGACTAAATGTAGTAGATCCACTTTGGTTGTGGTCTGATGGTGCATGGCACAACTTTTACCTTGCAACATTTGGGTTGGTTGACCAGCCTCATGGTCTCTTCTATGCTGCCTTGAAAACAAAACCACAACAAAGTTTCTGAAACTCTGCAAGTAAGCCTGTTTCACCATTGAGTGAATATCAGGTTAGTTCAGCTGTAACTTTTCAAGCTACAATTGGACCTGCAAAGACAACTCCCTTCCTTCTTTTCCAACTAATCTGTTTGAGCATGGAGACAATGGTCCCTACAAGCAGGGCCGGCTCCAGGGTTTTGGCCGCCCCAAGCAGCCAAAAAAAAAAAAAAAAAGCCGCGATCGCTATCGCGATCTGCGGCGGCAATTTGGCGGGCGGTCCGAAGTGAGGGACCGTCCACCGAATTGCCGCCGAATACCTGGATGTGCCGCCCCTCTCCGGAGCAGTCGCCCCAAGCACCTACTTGACAAGCTGGTGTCTGGAGCCAGCCCTGCCTACAAGTGACATTGCAGCTCCTGGAACAGCCTCCATCGGCTGGTTAGATTTTATGTAGTCCTGCACAGATACAGGACAGAGGGTGCAAGGAGCTTTCCCATCCTTCTGTCCCCTTGCAAGTTCTGGCACAGGGGTGGTCTGGGCACTCACGATGCACAAGGAGTAACAATGGCGCTCCATTCCCCACTGCTATAACAGGGTGTAGCAGCAGCAGCAGCAGCTGCTGCGTTTTGTTCTCCCCCAGGCATTCTGTGTGTCGCAGTCAGTATGTCTTCAGGAGCTACCGCCTCTGCCCTGTCCCTCGCTGGCGGTGTTGGCTTACAGCCACGATCTAGCCCTTAGTTTGTAAATTGCTTGGAGCAGGGATTATGATTCCTTTCATGTTAGACAGTGCAACCCACACTGAGGGTGCTCATTAAAAAATCATGTTCAGAAGTGATCCCGGGGGCTCTAGTTAGTGCTCTGTGCTATAGCATGAAAGAGTAGAGTTGGACCCTCAGGACCAGCCTCACTCCCTGGTTTGGCAGGGACTGGGCATGCTGCAGAGGCACGTGCCCCTCTCCTAGCAGTAAGACCCCTCTGGGTGATCTGTTGTGAGAGTGGTATCAACGGACACTGCTTGGGTGGGAAGGGTAAAATAAGGAAGATCTGTGGAAGACTTCCTTAAGAACTGTGACCAATTAAGCCAGTTTAGGAGGGTTTCTGATGGACTTCACAGTGAGACCAGTGCTCCTCAGTTGGATGGATGGTGAGTAGATCATGGAACCCTGAGGGAGGTTGAATAGGGTGGCCATTCACGCAGCCCCAGAATACTGGACTTTGCGGTACTTCCAGGAACAGCATGGGCCCACCCACACTGGCGTGACCTCACACTCACTATGTGTGCAAGATCATGCTGCTTGTGCGAGGTCACGCCAGGAGGTGTGTGGGGGGGTCATGATTTTCAAAATGCCATCCCCCGTCTGACACCAGAAAAAAACACATCCAGTTCTCTCTCAGTATCAGCTGGGGGACAAACCTCAGAAAAGGAGCACTGTCTGGCTTAAAACCTGATGAATGGCCTGCCTGTTGAAGAACAGGGAAATGAAGAGATCCTCAGGCCTCTAACAGCTTATTGACCTATTTCCATATCAAATAGCAGGGTGACTGGTGTAGTACAAGAACCTGAATAGAATAGTTCAAAGCACTATTCATGTCTGACATTTTGCAGGTACCTAGGAATATAGTTCCCTGCCCAGAAGCTCTAGCAATCTAAAAAGACATAATGCAAAGGAAGCAGGTAAAGGACTTGACTTAGAAGCAAGTAATTAAGCAGTTAAATCTAGCATGCATCACATTAGCTTCAATAAACTTTTTCCTAATGATTATACTCTGAGTTAATTACATGAGGCAAGGAAGCGGAGATAGATGATGGAGAGCTTAGTGATGCAAACGATCCCTAGAATAGAATACAATACATGTTCTGTTTGTCAATTAAAGTAAATACCGGTCACACCAGCTTGGCGTCTATTTCATAGTTACATTGTTGCCATACTACTCAGAACCCCAAACAGAACTGGGACCCTATTGTGCAGCCTGTTGTACAGAGACAGTTGCTACCCCAGAGCTTGCAGTCTAAAGCTTCTGTCTTGCAAACTGCTCCCGTTGACTTGACTAGGCCTCCACACAGGCAGTGGGATCCTCTCAGGCACAGCAACTTGCAGGATCAGAACCTACAAATGAAAATGACGTAGGGAGGGTGGAAAGTTGCGAAACGACTTCCATTATAAGCTCTGTGTTGACAGCCTCATGACTTTCAGAAATGTTCACCTTTTGGGTTGAAATTTTTCTATGCATGCTCTCTGCCTAAAGATTTTTGTTAAAGTTTAAGCCAAAGCCCTCTAGCCAGTGCTGAGTTTTGGGGAAATGGAAGAAAAAAACCTTTTTCTTGTTGTTAGAAAATTGTAAGCACACTTTTTGAACAAAGCTACAGGCATGGCTGAAATTTGAAACATGCATGTTGGCAGAAACCATCACCAGTGAGCAATAACATCTTCTGCTTAGTTTGGGGAACATACTTAAAAAGAGATAAGTACAGAAAATGCTCTAAATTCTGTAGCGGGGTGGACACCCGCTCCTGGCCTGAGGGGTTTGAAACAGCCCTGGCAGAAGGCTGTTCCCGGGAGAAGCAGCTACTGGGCTGATTGGGGCAGTAGCTGCAGCTGGGGCCACGCCCCAATCAGGCCTCAGCTGGCCTGTATAAAGAGGCTGGGAGCCAGGAGCTCAGAGTCTCTCTCTGCACTTAAAGAGAGAAGGGCCTGGCTGCAGGGAGCTAGACACAGGGTACCTGAGTGGAGCAGGGCTGGGGAAAGGCTGAGGGGCTGGGGAGCTCCAGCCTGGAAAGCCCCAGGCTGTGGCCTAGGAGAAGGTTAAGGGGTACTGGGGGTTGCAGAGGGCAGCCCAGGGGTAGGCCAAGGCAGCAGGTCCAAACCCAACCTTGCTGATGGTGAGTGGCCTATACTGCAGTGTGCAAACAGGATGTTAGGGATCATTAAAAAGAGGTTAGAGAATAAGACTGAGAATATATTATTGCCCTTATATAAATTGATGGTACGCCCACATCTCGAATACTGCGTACAGATGTGGTCTCCTCATCTAAAAAAAGATATACTGGCACTAGAAAAGGTTCAGAGAAAGGCAACTAAAATGATTAGGGGTTTGGAATGGGTCCCATATGAGAAGAGATTAAAGAGGCTAGGACTCTTCAGCTTGGAAAAGAGGAGACTAAGGGGGGGAATATGATAGAGGTATATAAAATCATGAGTGATGTGGAGAAAGTGGATAAGGAAAAGTTATTTACTTATTCCCATAATATAAGAACTAGGGGCCACCAAATGAAATTAATAGGCAGCAGGTTTAAAACAAATACAAGGAAGTTCTTCTTCACGCAGCGCACCGTCAACTTGTGGAACTCCTTACCTGAGGAGGTTGTGAAGGCTAGGACTATAACAGCATTTAAAAGAGAACTGGATAAATTCTTGGTGGTGAAGTCCATTAATGGCTATTAGCCAGGATGGGTAAGGAATGGTGTCCCTAGCCTCTGTCTGTCAGAGGATGGAGATGGATGGCAGGAGAGAGATCACTTGATCATTGCCTGTTGGTCTACTCCCTCTGGGGCACCTGGCATTGGCCACAGTCGGCAGACAGGATACTGGGCTAGATGGACCTTTGGTCTGACCCGGTATGGCTGTTCTTATGTTCTTATGCCCCAGAGAGTGGGGGCTAGTTGGTGACTGGCAGTGGCCTTATCCTGAGGCGAGGTGGGGTTAGTGGGTGGGGGTTCCCCTGGGAGGGGAGACCCAGCGTGTGTGGGTACTGCCAGGGGTCAGCACCCAGAGCAAGGGACACTGGGGTCCTGGGAGGAACATGGGAGCCAGCAGAGGACAAGGTGGATCACTGGCCTGCAGAGGGTGCTCCGGAGGCTGAATTGAGCTGATTCCCCAGACAACTAGCAGGAGGCGCCGCAGGGGTGAGTCCGACCTCTTACATTCCCAATCCTGCAAACACTCAAGGATCTGATTAGCTTTACTCATGTGTCCCCACTTTCCTCAATATGACTACTAGCATGAAGTTAATCACATGCTAAGCATTTTCATGATTAGGTCTGCATCTGTACTTTTAACAACCCACTCTCTTTATGATGTATACTTTTTTCTGTATACGGTAAAACAGGAACAAATTACTGCTGCTTTCTGCTAGCAGCAGCTGCATGAAAGCACTAGCAACGATCTTACTGGGAGGTGTGACCGGGTGCCTGGGGTGCCTCCTGGACTGTGAGATCACTGAGCCCTCTGTCCCACCAACCTGGGATATTCCTATTATACTGTGATGCTGTTTAAAGCCACCAAGCCCTGGCAGGTACTGCACTTACACACAGACATCCACAGGCAGGGACACACCCAACTGAGATACATGAATGCTTTTGCAGCCACTCATGAACCAACAATGGAGAAGCTCCAGCCAATTCCTCCTAGCTCCCGAGACTTGCACCCCAGAACTGTACCATCTTGCCCTCATCAGAAGCCTGGCCTGTTTAAGTTCATTACTCAGTCCACCCTCCCCTCAATGTGGAGAGGACACACCCAAGCCTTTGTAAACTGAGCTGAGATTTCCCAAACACTTCAACCAAAACACACTGTTTTAGGTAAAATATAAAACAGATTTATTAACTACAGAAAGATAGATTTTAAGTGATTATAAGTAGCAGGCTTAGAGATCAAAATTAGTTATTTAAGAAATAAAAATAAATTTGTAATCTGAGTTCTACAAACTAAACAGGATTGGAATCAAATAGTGTCTCGCCCTGACAAATGGTACAAACCAGTCACAGATCTTCAATACACAGGCTGGGACTCTTTCCCGACCTGGGACCACCCTCCCCAGTTCAAAGTCTTTGTCCTCCAGTTGTGTTTCCAGGTGCTGAGTTGGGGGGCAGGAGGCATGCGTGAGGCCCGGTGATGATGTCACTTCCCCTCTTTATAGTTTCTTCTAGCTTGCTGGAAATATCTTTTGACGTGGGGATCAGGCAGTCCCCATTGGTCAAACAGTCTCCATTGTCTACGTATTCTCTCTGAAAAGTCTTCTGGGATGGCCACTGGGAGAGTGGATCGCCCTTAATGGGCCATCAGCGCATCTGGCTACTCCTCTGTTGTACCTGAAAGGCTGCTTGTGGGTGTTCCCAACCTCCGAACATTTCAGTAACACACACACTGCAAAACTTCATAACTGCCCATACAAGGGTAGCACATACAATCCAACAGTATATTAATGTTCAACTGATCAAGACTTTTAAAATGATACCTCATAAGGCATACTTTGTACAAAACATATCGTAATTATATGACAGTGGTGAATATAGGGGTTCCAGGGTGCTGCTTTGAAGTATAGAATGTCACAGGCGAGGAACAGGAAGACCCTCAAAATACTCCACATTTAACACTGTGGGCAAATAGAAAATTTTGAGGAAGGAAAGGAAGGGGGCATACTTAGAACTTGCTGTTTTAGGCTGCCTAGAATTTTTGCTGATCCTACCTCATTCTGAAAATGGTAGAAGCATTTCTATTAAATTAAAGCTTCCCTTTTTCTGCTGTAAAGGTACTCCACTTGCAACATAAACAGATGTGCTGCTGACCTGCTAAACCAGCCTTGAAGGAAACTATCTCCAGTGAAACATAAGCATTGGCCCTTTCCATCCTATTAACATAAACAAAGTGTAGCTTTGTCAAACAAATTGGGATTTAATTGCTAACATTATTTAGAAGCATTCTTTCTTTGGGAAAAAAAAACTGCAAAATGGGCTGAATTGTTCCTCTGTGGTATCTACTATTCCTGTTTTTATTTGTTGTAAAATGTATGCTGAAAAACATATGCAGTGCAGCAGAGCCAATGTTTTTTGTGGAACCTTAAAATGTTTCTGCTCTGAAAAGCGACTGAGTAAAAAATGGCATCATCTTACTCAGCAAATCTGCCCTTCTCCCACTCTGTTGTATATCCTTAATTATTGACCCAAAAAAAGTCTGCTTGTTGGCTGTGTGAGCTCTGCAGTGCTAGGAGAGAGTACACTGGATTATATTCCTTGCTGGGCATCAGCAAAAGAATTATTTCTACACTGCAATATGTTGCAGCTGAACAACTCCATTAAAGGCAATGGGGATTGTCCTGGAGTCTCTGATAGAACCTGAAAATGCTGTAGTTGCAGAAGTATCACTGAGCATAATTTGTCCTGCAGAAACTTTACTGAACAAAGATGATGGGCACACCATTTCAATCACTATCTTTCTCGTGGCACTGGAAACTTGGCACTCTACCAGTGTATTGTCATGATGCCTGGATAGTTTTGACAGCTGGGGTATGTAGACCATCTTTTCCTAAAGAAACAAACAGACTGTACAGCCTGAGTGCTCTCATTCTGTGTCACTGACACCGTCCGTGATCTGACTTTCGACCGAGGGTGCTAGAGAACCTTCCTCTGACCGAGAGTGCACATGGAGCAAGAGGAAATGGACCCCCCTTCGGAAAACCTCAGACATCTTAGAAAGTCTTGCTCATTTGTGACTAAGAAGATAAGCATTTGGCTCTAAAAAATATCATCAATTTGGCCTGTCATGGTACCATCTGGAGATCATTTGTAATTACTATAGTTCCATGGGGCTGCACACTCCTTCCAACAAGCTTGGGGAGAACTGATAAGTACCATGAAGTGGCATCTTTATTTATAGCAATGCTAAAAAAGTGCTTAATTGGTTCAAATGCTGTAAAATTGCTTTTCTTAATATAGACTCTAGTTCAGCAACAAAAGCATTGGAAATAATTAGGAGTAATCCATTAAAAGAGATACCATTTTATGTAGCTGGAAATATGCCAATGAGATGCTTTGAAATGAAAGTGGGTGTTCTGGTATCCTTTTAACAGCTTTCCACTTTTCAGGTGTTATTTTGCACCTCCGTTTATAAATGGCCGTTTACTCCTGTACAACCGGAGAAAGCAAGTTCATAGTTCAGGGTGTGCAAGCACAAGTAAACCAGTTCCTTCCAGCTGGAACTAGGCTATTGCTATAGTAACATCCAAATGATAGACAGATTTTTGAATGTGCAGTGGTCTACTGTGATATAACAGAGCTTCTGGGATTTCTACCAAATGGCTTCAACCCTGAGTGCAATGATACCAAATTGCCAGATTTTTAAAAAATCAATTTCCAAATATACTTTAAAATAAACCCCACTTAAAACATGGTATTTGTATTCAAATACAATATTCTTATGCCGACAACTGTGTAGTGCACTAACATTCCAACTAACAGGCCATACCCAGGGTTTTCAGAAACCTCCAACAGGGGCAACTTAACTATTTCACTCCAGGTGGCGTAAGGAATAAATCAACTTGCATGAATCTTATCAGATGGAAGTGCTGTGTTCCTGCTGATTTATTCCTTATACGACCTGGAGTGAAATAGTTAAGGTGCCCCTGTTTATTAGATTTAAGCACACACAAACATAAGCAATAGGTTTAGAGCATCCCAGATATTTACCGAACATCTGGAATGGTATAGAGTAATTAACAGCAGGTTCGCAGTGGCCAGTTGCTCACCCCCCAGGGAGAAAGGGTGTCAGGAAAAATGTCTCTCAAGGTGGCTTTAGAGGACTGCTCCAAAGTACACTCTATTAGCTAATCTTTTATAACTAACTTCTACAAAACACACAGGTCATAATGACCCCTATTGGATCATCACTTTTCTAACTTTCAATAAACTTTTAATATCAGAGGCGTCTAGAATAGATTCAAGGTTTTCCAACCACCAAGGTTTTCAGACTCAGTTGTTTATTTGTCTGTCCCCTCCTCCCATTCTGATTAGCAGAAACTGCCAGCTAGATTTGACCTTGTCTCTAAAAACCTCTCTCCAAATTAACCCTTATATGTGGTGTTCTATTTCATTAATTCATGGTGGCTGAATGCACATAATATGGTTGCAATTAGCTTGATCACATTCCAGGATATACACACCCTTCAAATCCAGGGCAACACTCTAAGCTTAACCCTGTCTACATACAGTCCCAATCTTGTAATATGCAAAGGGTCTCCTATAAGATGTTTTGCCCTCAACTCTTGGTCTTGAATGAATGGAGCTCCACATGGGCACAGAAGTCTGCTTGTGTGCTATCAATTGCAGCATTGGGGTCTTAGTAACCATGAGATTTAGGGCTCTGCAGGCTGTGTCCTATAATCATGAAACATCCCATGAAACTTACTGGAGAGGCCAATACAACACAACTGGCATAGGGAACTGTAAAATACATCTGCATCAGCCAATCCCATTGCACCCTCAGCTCAGCAGGCAATATTTCTGCCTCTGTTCTCCAGAGAGATTCTGCTGAGAAGGGAGGGCAGTTTTAATTTACCCGGCACCCAGTAGAAATGCTGTAGATGGGAGCTCTTTCAGACAACAGCGGCTACTTTAGCAAATTTCAGGGATGCTCTGTCCAGCCCCTTTTTCAGCCAGCACTGCTGAGTTTGGGTGTAACAATGACCCCTGCAGTTTCATTCTAAAGGGAGTTTCAGTGACATTTGGCCACTACAACCAGTCCCTCGGGCAGAGTTCCAGTTCCAGGGAACTCTGCTACCAATGACACTGGTAAAAGCAACCAGTGACCTTAGCCTTATGTGGGTGGAAACTTCTAGAAATCCTCCCTCTTTTTTTGTTTTAAACATCTTAAATGTAGTGTGTACTGATGGGCCACCTCACCCTAGGATCTAAGCACTTCACTCTCCAACTGGTCAGGGAAGAAGCAGCCAAAGCAGGAACTGCTGTGCTGGTGGGGAGGGACTAAAGGGAGGCCCAGCTGGGGTCACCTCTCTCCTCAGCACTCCCCTGGACCTAGAACTATGTAGAAGATACACCCCCTTCACTTGTGGGGCATGAGGACCCAGGTGATACCTGGAGGACCCAGGAGAATAGAACTGAAGTTTGTGAATGAATGTAAAACTCAGTTCTTGATTAGTTGTCATGGTAGTTTCATTCATGGTAGCTTTTTTTATTGTATTCTTAAAGCACCCTAAAACTCAAAATTGCCTTTTGACCTATTTTTGCTTCTTGCTTTGTAAGTTCGTGCAAGTTTGACAACATCCTGTAGCTGGAATAAAATAAACTAAAGGGGGGCAGGGATAGCTCAGTAGTTTGAGCATTGGCCTGCTAAACCCAGGGTTGTGAGTTCAATCCTTGAGGGGGCCATTTAGGGATCTGGGGCAAAAATCTGTCTGGGGATTGGTCCCCTGTTTGAGCAGGGGGTTGGACTAGATGACCTCTTGAGGTCCCTTCCAGTCCTCATAATCTATGATAGAGAGCCTTTATAATTCACAAGACAATCTGGATAATGTATTTCTCAGCATTCATGGTTAGGCATGGGATCATCAATTTTTCAAAATATTCATGTTTTGCAAACATACCTTCTGCAGCCAGTCATCTTATGTCAGGAATCAAAATGGATAGTGGAGATATGAGAGAGCTATAAACATTTTTTCCTTGAAATTTTAGTGGTTGCACGCTGGTTTATTTCTCATGTTGAAAATTCTGTAACAGATGTGACAGAACAAGTGCTAAGAAGGAAAAGGAACTGTCAAAGTATCTTTGATATATTTAAAATTGACTTTCTTCTCTATTGTTAATATACTTTGGAATCTTTAAGCTTGTTTTTACTGGGACTGAGAGTCAGTGGGGGGAGGGGGGAAAGATGGTGAGAGGGAGGGGAAACAGATGAAGAGCTGGGGTGCAGGGTGGGGGGTGGAACTGTGAATAGCTGGGCAAGGAGACTGCAACAAGGTGACAGAGTGGGGGGAACACTGAAATTGGGGTTGGGCAGTGTGGCTGGGCAAAGGTGAGGGGCAACTGGAGTTCAGGCTGAGGGAGAGAGACATTGGCTGAGGAGCTGGGATTGGCTGGGCAAGGAGACTAAGAAGCCTGGGTAGTGTAGATTAGGATTGGGTAAGCAAGGAGAATGAGACTGAGACAAGGAGCCGAGAAGGGCAAGAGACAGGACTGGCACAGGGACAGGCCGGAGGGCAGGGAGGCCGAAATGGTCACATGGGTCGGAGAAGTTATTGCAGAAGAGTGTGTTCCCACTAGAGCACACTCCTTTCCAGAGCAAGGAATGGAGTCCAAGATCCCTTTGTCCCACAACTCCTGCTAGTAGGTTTCACGAATACTGTATTTACTAAGGACATGTGTCATCCTCTGTGTGGGCCAACACTAGAAGAGGAGGACAACCTACTAATGCTATCAGTGACTCCATTAGCTCAAGTGACAGAGGTCTGTGGTGGTTCTCAAGGTTCCAACCCTGCTGATGACCCATGCAGTATATTTACACCCATATGATGGAATTTATTTTTTCAGTTTTTTTTTTTAAACAACAGGAAATTACACACACACACATCTGTTTAAGTATACTACTAAGGTTGAAAAGTCAAAAGTTGGGAAATGCCAGAATTAAGGTTGCCTGAGCAACTCTAATTCAGACTTCTTGTTCATATGCATTATGATACCATTTTAATTATGTGATCACACACTATTTTTTTCCACAAGATCCCTGCCTCATTAAGTACTAGCCAGTTGCCCTGAAAGTCAAGCAGCCCATCAGGACATGATGGGCTGCCCCAGAGCCTCAGACTGTGGAAGCCCTGGCTGCCACCGAGTGAAATGACATGATCTTGTCAGTTTCATGGCTGCTATGTGGTACACAATAATAAAATGGACAAAAATCATGTCAGTTTCACTCAGCAGCTGCCAGGTTCCAGGAACACTTTTTCTTTTGGGAACACCATAAGCTGATGTTCCAGGGGGGGAAATCAGAATCTGTAGTTCACAGGAAATTTCAAAACGTTGAAAGCTCTTGTAAACTAAAAATTCTGAGTTTTGGCCAGCTGTAGTCAAAAGCTCCATTGAACATTATTAAGGGGTTGTGGCTCTCAGGCATCATGTGATGGAGGACACAGGTATCCAGTTTACATTTAGCAGAAGGTACCTGCTTGTGAGCTAGTGGGGCAAGATTTGGGTATCCAGGAGGCAGAATCAGGGGGAAATCAATTTATGCAGGATTTTGTAGCGAGTAAAGCATTCCAAAAGGTTCAACAAAGTCACCTAGATTAATGCAGAAAAGTTTCAGCAATAAATGAGGCCAAAACCAACTTTGCACTGGATTGCACAAAATAGGGGATGATTTTTTAGCATTGCTAGGCATGCATGCACAGTAACATATGAAAGAAACCTGGTAAAGATACCCTTGTAAACATGCCAACTACATGATCAGTCTCTCCGCTAAGACTAGCACGATACTGCAGAGCCTGGTGCTTCTGTTTGAATGTAGGCACTCTTCTTGGCCATGCTCTCTGATGAGTTAGGCCTGGTCTACATTAGAAAAGTTTTTATATTTTTTATACCGGTATAAGAATGTTGGGTAGCGGTGTGGTTTGTTTGTACGGGATTTATAAACCCTAGTTTGGATGCAATTATACCAGTATAAAGATGCTTTATACCAGTATAGCTTATATCACTTCCTGAATTGGAATAAGCTATGCCAGTATAAGCTCTTTTAACCAGTGTAACTCCATCCACACTTGGGGGTTGTGGAAGGTTTCTCTTCAACTATAGTGATATAGTTAAAGCATCAAATTTTTCTAGTGTAGACAAGTCCTTGGATGAATTTGTTTTCGATACATATGTTCCCCAACCAAACAATCTACCTTCCCAACTTGTTTGGGGCCCAATTCTGAGTTTAGTGGGAGAGCCTGGACCCTGACATGAACTCCATGCAATCTCACTGAAATCAAAACTACCACAACTAAATTGCATGGGATGTAAGTCAGGGTTCAATTTGATCCAAAGCATATCAGACAACTTCAGAGGTAGTTGCAAGTCTCCTTTCATGTGATTGCCCTTTGGATACCAAATTCATTGAATGGCTAGGCTTTAACAGCGGCCCTGTGTCTGCCAGCTTGCTTACAGTGAGTAGTTCCCCTGAAATGACAGGACTGTTCATGCTCATCATGAACAAGGTCATCAGGATCTGGCCTTCAATAAATTAAGGTAACCTGTTATTTAAAAAAAAATACAGAGAGGACTAAATCCTCCTTGCTTTACTCCAGCTAGTACATGCACTGGAGTCATTGAGGCCACTACATAAATCTTTTATCCCATTCTGTTATAACTGGGGAAACAATTTGTCCTTGGCTCCGAAAGAAACTATTTAAATTTGGATCTCGCTAACACAGGCTACCTCAGCAGAAGAATAGACAAGATAGAATTTACTTTAAATAAAGTAAATTTAATTACACAAAGCAAGAGAACTTTGTCGAGACAGAAGGATGCCTTTCTTTTGGTGTTTGTTTGGAAAGAATTTTTTTATATATCTATAAACTTAGAGTAAAGGAACCAGATCTGAAAAAATCACCATTTTCCTCAGGTTTTATCCAAGTAAAATATTCACGTTTTTTCTTTGTGGTTACAATTGTTTCACAAACTAACAACTGATCCGTAAATATTGTGGTGCTTAAATGAATAGTAACATTTTTGTAAAAGTGCATGGAGAAAATTAGGTTTAATGTTTTGACACAAGCTGACTAAATTAAAAATTAAGGTTCACTCCATCCTATGCTCCTCCTGTTGTCCTGAAGTCCTGCAGCATAAAAATTCACACCCGAGAATCTTAAACCTGGATGACTGAAAAATGTAGTACCAGCCTTTAGCCCAGATCATCTCTTCTCTATGGGGAAACAGTTTGGTGAGGTAAGTGCCCATGTAATGACACTCCCCTCCCCACTCTGCACATCCCCTATACACATGCTCCTGTAGAAAACTCTACCAATCCCCTAGGATCCACCCAGGTGCTGGGGGAAATGGAGAGGTCAGTGCTATATGTGGGGTGTCCCAACCACTTCCCCACAGACTGCATCCTCTGGAAGCCTTTCTCCCGGGCAGCACATAAATGTGGGTCTGCTGGCAGGGCTTCCCCCTGGCTGCAACTGTCCCAGGAACCTGGGGAAGGATCAAATGTGGGGGTTGTAATGTCTTAACATATGGGTCTAGAGCAGAGAGATGTGTTTTCCCTCCCTGCCCATTCTCCAGTCCCTCCCCTGGCATGGACCCCGGACTGAGTGGAGGTGTATCTGCAGGGCTAGAAGGCTTCAGCATGGAACAGGGGTGATCCATACATGCAGAATCCCCTTTGTGCACCAGTGTAGGGGAGACTATCTGAGCCTCTGTACTTGCTTTGCTTTTTTAGTGTATATCGCACCCCTTTGTTTCATTAAGTTCCCATTAAGTCCCTATGAAATGCTTATGAGTTGCTGTTGAATCCTAGCTATTGCACACATTCAGTAGCCTGTCTTCTAAATGGAAACACATTCTCTCCCACCCCGCAACCCCCATTTCCCCCAACTATATGTAGCTCACATTAGGAATTAATGCCCCCACGACTTCGCTTCAACCCATCTCCAGTCATCAATCCCTATGTGGAACACGCCATCGATTTTTATACAATAGAAGAAAACCACCAAAGCAATTACTTAATTACAGTGAATCAAAAGTGCCTGAAGCCAAGCACTTTTTTTGGTGCGCCTATAAATTAAAAAATGGCAAATTTGATTCCCTCTCCCCACACGCTGGTCCAAAAAATTTTAATAATAGCTAAGACCTAGTGTGTCAAAACTGAGTCTGGAGGAAATGTTAAGATAAATTGTACACCATGACCTAATTTAAATAAAGGTCCTCCAATAGTATTGCTGCAGTGTTTAGGGTTACCGTGTTTCAGGTTCCCAAAAAGAGGACACTGTCGGAGGCGGAGGGAGCTGGAGGGAGGATACAGTTGGGGGGGTGATGGAGGGATGTGTGTGTACTGGGAGGCGTATTTGTGGAGGTTGCGGGAGGGGTGTGTGTGTACTGGGAGGGGTACCTGAGGTGCTAGAGGGGATACCCGTGGCCTCATTCTCAAAGTGGGGAGCAGTGTTGCTCCCTGTATAGTGGCAGAGTGGCTGGTGCAGACCCAGGCCGCAACGACAGTCATCAGTTAGCACCTCCCTGCGGCGCTCTCCCCCGCCCCAAGGCTGGGAGCTGAGGCCTGGGTGGGCAGTATCCGGCAGCTGCAAGGGACCAATCAGCTGCAGATGCAGGGGAGGGACCAATCAGGAAGCGGACCAATCAGGGCTCTTTCTGAGCTGCAACATCTGCTCTGCAAAACCCCCGGACATTTCCTCTTATTTGAAAAATCCACCTGGACAGAGGGTAAAGGATCAAAAAAAGGCAATGTGTGGGAAAACCCAGACGTATGGTAACCCTAGAAATGCTGCTTTATTCTTTCCACCTCTGGCTGATGCTGCAATAAGCAGCATGTGATAATTTTAAAAGGTGGCAAGTATGTGCATCAGCTTCTGCAGAAAAAGGAGTCCATCTGCTTGTTTGAGGGATGTATGCAAATAGAGTCCAAAAGAACACACACGGAACAAAGTGAGAGCAGAAGTATAACTTGGTAGCTCTTTGTGTGATATCCTGTGACAATGCACTGAATAGACTTGTCTTTAAATTCAAAGAATAGTACACCTCTACCCCTATATAACTCAACCCGATATAACACGAATTCGAATATAACGCAGTAAAGCAGTGCTCTGGGGGAGGCGGAGCTGCGCACTCCGGCAGATCAAAGCAAGTTCGATATAACGCGGTTTCACCTATAATGCGGTAAGATTTTTTGGCTCCCAAGGACAGCGTTATATCAGGGTAGAGGTGTATCTCTTTTGAAAATAAAATGCTGTATTTTAATTTGGGTGTGTGGGTTTTATAGAATCTCATTTTAATTGTGTGTTGCAGGGGGATTACACTAGAACTTGGATTCTTTCCTACAAACAACTTTTCTGTGCTGTTACTAGAGTATCCAATTACCTCCCCACATCCGGGTAGAATAATCTTAATATCCATATCAGAAGGGTAGCCGTGTTAGTCTGGATCTGTAAAAAGCAACAAAGAGTCCTGTGGCACCTTAAAGACTAACAAATGTATTGGAGCATAAGCTTTTGTGGGTGAATACCCACTTCGTCAGACGAAGTCAGCATGCGTCTGACAAAGTGAGTATTCACCCACGAAAGCTTATGCTCCAATACATCTGTTAGTCTTTAAGGTGCCACAGGACTCTGTTGCTTTAATATCCGTGTGTCATCACTAGGGGGTGTGGCCAGGCACACCTGCTCTCCATCAATCTCTGGCTACTGCAATGGCTCCCTAAGGCCAAAGGAAGCTGTATGTAAGTCTGCCCTATATTATGCCATGCCCAGAATTTGTACCTGGTCAGCCTCAGGATTGGAGAGTTTACAAATGGCCTAAATCAATCTCTCTCTCCCACCCTGCAAAGTCCAATCTCATCAGAGAATCTGGACCCAGATGTCGTACCCTACACCACAAGCTTTGATTCTTTCCACACAATGCCACCTCTGGGCATGTCATAAGCATCCTCTGTTGCCTCTTCCCAATGCACATTGCTTTCATTAGTGAGTATCATCACTGCAATCTCTGATTTCCATATAAAAGTCTCTCATGAACATGCTTTATGTGGTGATTTCCCTAGAATTAGGGTGGAATTTCCAGCCATGGTACAGCCTCTTTTGGTTGAAGGTACACATCCCCAATTGGTGAATGCGAGCCATAGTCTGAGTACTTTTGGATTCCTCACTGATGCTAAACTGTCACATAGCAGCATCCAGGAGTAATGGCTGGTACCATTTCCACTTGGCTAGGAGATTCCATCCTATCCTAGCAGACGATGACCTGGCCTCGTGCAGTCATCCATTTGTCACCCCTTAGCTGGACTACAGCAATGAGAAATAACTAGGCGTGAAGCCTTCAGCACTTGGGAACTTCCAGCTAGTACAGAACATTGAAGCACATCTCCTCAGCAATCATCAGTGGCAAGGATGATCTCTTTCACAGGTTTTATTTTTCATGGGTCCTTTGGTGACTGAGGAGTCCGATCCTTGAGCCACAGGCTCATTGGCAGATGTTGCAGGTAGTGTTGGAAGACAGGGTTGGGCCACAATTGCTGCATGACAGTTGTCTTTCCTTTCTTTTCTGGTATTTTTCTGTGACCAGGGCAAGGCGATTTTCCGCAAAAGTGGACGTTCCCTCTCTGACAAGTCTTCGCCAGTTATCCCTATCCCTGGGCTGCTGTCTCCCAATGTGTGGTGTTGATGCCACATCTCTTAATGTTTATCTTGAGGGCGTGTTTAAGGCATTTCTTTTGGCCGTGTTTAAGGCGTTTCTTTTGGCCTCCCCGTTTCCTTTCTCCTTTGGTGAGTTGGGCATTCAGCAGTTGTTTTGGTAAGTGTATATCAGGCATGCACACACAGTGCCCGCACCACCTCAGCTGGTGCTGGATAATCAGGGCCTCAACACTGAAGATTTTGGCCTCTATGAGGACACTGACGTTAGTGTGACGATCCTCCCACTTTATGTTGAGGATCTTCTGAAGAAAGTGCTGGTGCTTGCATTCCAGGTTTTTCAGGAGTTTTCTATAGGTCACCCAAGTCTCACAGCAGTAGAGGAGAGTTGGGATTATCGCTGCTTTATAAACTAAAAGTCTAGTGTGTGTTCCGGTGTTGTGATTGTTGAACACATGGTGTGACAGTCTGCCAAAGGCAAAGCTAGTGCAGCGGATTCCGTGCTAAATCTCGACGTTTATGTCTACCCTTTGTGAGAGATGGCTGTCAAGATAGGCAAAGTAGTCTACATTTTCCAGTTCTTCTTCATCGATATAGATCTTCCTTGTTGGGTCTGACGATTGACTGGCGACTGGCTGGTGGAGAACTTTTGTTTTGCCAATGTTCAGAGTTAGCCCTAGGCTTTTGTAAGCTTCCGAGAAGCAATTAAGGGCTGTTTGAAGATCCTCCTTTGAGTGTGCTACTCCAGCACAATCATTTGCATACTGGAGTTCAATTATTGTTGCCGATATTACTTTAGTCTGGCACAGAGATGAGAAAGGTTGAAGAGGTTGCTGTCAGTCCAATATTTGATACCAATGCTCTGTGGTAGATGGTCTTGGGTTAATGTTTTCCTAGCTGCCAAGAAAATGAAGAAAAGGGTGAGTGCCAGTACACAGCCTTGTTTTATGCCAGTTTGGATGACAAAGGGTGCAGAGGTAGAGCCACTGCACAGGACAGGGGCAGTCATCTGGTCATGGAGGAGTCTTACAGTAATGATAAATTTGCTTGGGCGGTCAAACTTTGTTAACTGTGAGGAGCTGTAGAAAATCATGTCAGAGTTGAAGGTTTTGGTCAGATCGATAAAGGCCACATACAGCTTCTGGTGGTGTTCTTGACATTCTTCCTGGATCTGCCTGGCTGCGAAAATCATGTCAGTGGTGCCTCATGATGGCCTGAAGCCACACTGGGACTCTGGAAGTAGGAAGCAGGCGATACAGTAAGATTCTAGCAAGAAGATTCCCAGTGATGGAGAGTAGGGCAATGCCTCAATAGTTGTCACAGTTGGCTCTGTCTCCCTTTGTGAAAATGGTGACAATGTTAGCATTATGTAAGTCAGCAGGGATTTCTTCTGAGTGCCAGATTTTGAGGAGCAGCAAATGAAGCTTGTTAATCAGTGTTTCTCCCCCAACTTTCAGTAGTTCAGGTGGTATGGCATCATACCTGGCGCTTTATTGTTCTTCATTTGTTTAATTGCTTTGCAGATCTCCTCAGGTGTTGGTGGGTTGGCAAGAGTTTCCCTGATTGGGTGCTGAGAGATGGAATTGATGATGTCATCAGTCACTGTTGATTTTCGATTTAGAAGCTTTTGGTGGTGTTCCTTCCAGCTCTTTTTGATGGATTTGTTATCTTTAAGAAGGGTACTACCATCTTCGGATCTCAGAGGTGTGAGGCCACATGACCTTGATCCGTATAGGGTCTTTGTCTCACAGAAAGAGTTCTGCATATCATATCTGTCAGCAAATGTTTGGATTTCTTTTGCTTTGTCCTCCCACCATTTGTTTTTGATTTCTCGGATCGTCCTTTGAACTTCAGTTTTGAACTGATGGAAAGAGCTCTGCTTCTGAATGTATACTGGTTGGTTTTGCCAGTCACAGAAAGCTTTTCTCTTCTGGTCCAAAAGGGCTGTAATCTCAATGTTGTTACTGTCAAACCAGTCCTGATGGCGGGGGGTAGCAAGGCCAATGGATTCCTGCAAACCTCATGGATGGTCTGATTTAGGGCTACCCACTCTTCTTCAACACTTGTGTTGTCATTTCCAGGTGTGTGTATGGCCAGTTTTCACTGGGGAGTTTTTGGAAGTCCTCTTGGTGCACTGAGGATTGAAGTCTTTGGATCTTGTATCGCCGTCTGTGTGATTTGGATTGCTTTCTATGTTTTGATGCAATCCTGATGGACATGACTGACCTCATCAGGCGGTGGTCAGTCCAGCAATCATACAGGGTACTGTGAGCACATCAGACTTGTCATCTGCGTTCTACACTGGCTTCCCATAGAATCTCAAAGTCTCAGTCCTCATTTTCAGGGTGCTGTGTGGTCTAGGACAACAGCGCCAGAATCTTGGTAGAAGTGGGGGGGCCATGAGGCCCTGCCCCTCTCCATGGCCCCACCCTCTGCTTCTTCTCTTCCCCCTGAGATGCCCCCACAAACCAGGATGGAAGTCCAAGCCAAGCTGTGGTAAGAGCTGCCCAGGTATTCCGGGCTGCTGTAGGGAGCCCCAGACCCTACACCTGTCCTGGAGAGGGGGCCGGGGTGCCTGAGAGCAACCCCTGGCCTGTGTTCCCACCCAGAGCAGGTGGAGGATCCAGGGCTTCCCAGTGCATTAAGCACAGATACTACTGTGACGAACACAATATAAGAAGCTATATACAACAGAACACTCTGTTGGGTTTGGCAATACAAGCTATTTTGTAGTTCCTCATTTAAGTCAAACAAAATGCTTAGGACTCAATTCTAACAGCATGATTACAATTGATTACAGGGCTCCGCCCCAAACAGCACTCCATGTTCCAAAGACTGCAGATTTTCACTTCTGCCAGTTACCGGTATTTGTGATGTGAGATCCCAAAGATGGCCATGGTTTAGTGAATAGTGAAACTACTCCAAACTGGGAACAGTAGTCTAAACACAACTGCATCAGAAAGAGTCCAATAAACTGTAGGAAATTCAAAAAAAGGGGGGGGGCAACAAATGATTAAAGGACTTGAGGGATTAATTTATAAAGAAGATTAAAAGAACTAAATATGCTTAGCTCTGTTTCTCTAGAGGGGCTAGGATAACTCCGTAGAAGCATGTGAAAGGTGTAAATTCTAGGAAATGAGAGGAATTGTTTAGGGTGATGTGAGGAGATAAGTGGTAGTAAAGGAATTAAATTGATCAAAGGAAAATTTAGACTGAACCAGAGGAAAATGTTCCTAACATTGATTCAGAATAGGGCATTTAATTCTCTACTAAAGGACTTGGTGGAAGTCCCATTTCTTGAGTCATTTTCATCTAGACTAGTCAAATCCTCTATCCATAAAAGGAGATGGACAAGATGTCTAAGTGACTGAATCACAGGATAAAACTGTGCCTCTTAAGAGACATTGCCACACTGCTAGGAGAGGATGGAGATGCACAGCTCAGGTCTCAGGAGGCATTATTCTTTTGAGTCATAATGTCTCTGCAGTGATGTGCTGCCAAAACTTGACAAGGGCTCTCTCAAAAATGTACTCTCTCTGTCACTGATACATGTGACATTCCTTGGGAAAATTGCAAATTCCTTTTTCACCCCCTCAACCTGTAGTCTGGTACCTCCTGGTCCACCATGCTTCCTCTTCTCAGTACCTCACAGAGGCTCTTCTTGGTGGCTTTCCTATATGGGATCTGTTCCTCACAGTAGCAATGGTGGCAGGTAATTCATTCCATGGCCTCTAGCTAGGAAGTGGCTTGTCCAGGTGGGACCTGGGAAACTTGTGATGGTGGGATGGGTTATCTTCTTTGGTTCCTGTGGTGGGCAGATATCCCCTAGTTCAGGCCACCTTTGGCACGTGGCCTGCCAGGGAGAACTGAGCTGAGCCCACTGTGACAAGTTGGATCCCCCATCCGGGATGCCACCTGATGCGCTGGGGTTCCACTGAGCCTGCCCGTTCCACCAACTTGGGTTTCCTCACCCTGTCCTTGCTGTGCCAGGCCCTCAAGCCTTCTCTAGCACACACACAGGTAAGGCCACACCCTGCTGCAGACAGACTGAAATCAGCTCTGTCTGAGAGGATTCAGCTCGGAACTTTACCCAGCACTCACATGCACACCTCCTTTGGGGTGTAAACCTTAAATTATATTGTCTTGCGCTGTATAGAGAGATCTGTACAATGTAAGCTCATAAAAGTTGCCCCCTCCCTCAATGTGGAGGGAGATATGCACAGCTTCCCTCCCCAAGCCCCCAGATATGACTTTCACAAACTGGGTTTTGAAATAAACAAGAAATAAGTTTATTAACTACAAAAGGTAAATTTTAAGTGATTATAAGGGATAGCAAACAGAACAAAGCAATTTACTGCCCAAATAAAACAAAACACGCAACCTAAACTTAATTCATGAAAGAAACAGGTCACAACTAGTAATTTCTCACCCTCAATGTTGTTTTAGGCAGGTTGCAGAGTTTCTGCCACTTAGAGTTCCAGTTATTTCTCTTTACAGGCTAGACCCCTGTCTCAGCCTGGACTCAGCCCTTGTCTTTCCCCAGCTTAGTTTCTTTGTTTCTTCATGTGCTCTCAGCAGTCTTCCTTCTTGGGTAGGGAGGCAGTGGAGAAGAGCCTTGATTGACTGACTTCCCAGCCTTAAGTAGGATTTACATAAGGCGGGAATCCTTTGTTTCCAGTAGAAAAACATCAGCAGTGTCCAAGGTGGTACTCTATACCAGGTGACATCATCAGATGACCCTGCAGTGTCAAAGCAACATCCCAGGAAGCTCCTCAGGAAGGTGAGAGATTAATATCTTCAAAGTTCTATTGTCCTTCTTAAATGGCTCATTCAAGCTGATTGTCTACTGTCTGGTGGGCATTCCCCCAAGTATACACACAGTTGTAATTGTTACATAGTTAATATTCCTAACTTCAGATACAGAAATGAAACATGTATACAGATTCGATAATCCCATTCAGCAAATCATAACCTTTCCAATGATACCTTACATGACCTATCTTACATAAAATACATCTTAATTATGCCATATTCATATTATAACAATATTTCTATGAAGAATATGGGGTGTAGTGTCACACACACATCAAATCGGCAAGCAGGGGACTTACAACACTCAGCAACTGGGATGAGGGCTGGAAGCTCAGAAGGTGACATCCCCCAAAGACAGGCGGCAGCCAGATGAGTACAGACGGAGGTAGGGAGAGACCCAGGGAACCTAACTGAGGGCTGATGCCATACGATACTGATGCCAGTCTCACAGGGCTTTGGGTCAGAACCCGGTGGAATGGCAGGGCCTGTGGTCCCCTACCCCGCCTGAATGGTAGCCATTGGGTGGGAGCCCTCTATACCATGCCCCAATCACAGCATCCCAGCCTAACGTGTATCATAGAATCATAGAAGATTAGGATTGGAAGACACCTCAGGAGGTCATCTAGTCCAACCCCATGCTCAAAGCAGGACCAACACCAACTCCATCATCCCAGCCAAGGCTTTGTCAAGCCGGGCCTTAAAAACCTCTAAGGATGGAGATTCCACCACCTCCCTAGGTAACCCATTCCAATGCTTCACCACTCTCCTAGTGAAATAGTGTTTCCTAATATCCAACCTTGACCTCCCCCACTGCAACTAGTTTTACTAGTGTAACAACACTAGTAGAGAGAGATGGGCTGCAGTGTCTTTCAGACTACCACGCAGTTCAGCAATAACTTGGCCCCGTCTCCCCTTGTCACTTTCTGCATAAGGTGCTGGAGTGGCTGGCACTGTTAGGATTACATAGTGCAGGCTGCAGCCCATTGAGATGCAAGAATGGAGTTCCCCTCACAGCAGTTGTCACTGTCTTGGCAATAGTGTGTGAAATCAGAGGGCTCAAAACTGTAACAGGCAGAGCTGGCCTTTCCATTTTCAGGTATGTGAGAAAACAACTTTTTGTGATCTTTCATCTCCAGCCTTCCTTGTGATCTTTTGTCCATGATCATCGCACCATTCTGCACAGAGCTGGTCTCAGCATTGTAGGGAGAGTTAGTGAGACAGCTCCTTAGACACATGCCACGTGTAACTGACTACTTTTTACACACACATGGCTCCCACCCCATCTACCTGCTGCAGAAGTGAAGCCTGCCTACATATTGCTCTCTGTCTTAGCAACTGGTTAATATGTCTTTGTTTTCAAAGCTGCCTCTTTGAGGGATAGTGCTTGAGACTTTCCTTTATGTAAGTATTTTTGAATGGCAGCTGAGGTTCTCTATCCTGGTCCCAAAGGCCAGATCTTTAACATGAGACTCATGCAAACACCTTCAGGTCCCCTCTGGCTCACGTGTTTGCTTCCTGGATGCTAGCAAGGGCTTTTAAAAGGAGGGAAAACATAGAGCCATTGCTCCTCTAAATGTTCTTCTGTCAAATGCCTCCTCTCTCTCCGCCCTCTATCGCTGTCAGCACTGCACCCCCATGTTGTGCTTGCCACTGTGCCAACACCTGCCATTTCCCCTAGATGAATATGTACTTTCATGGCAAAGAATAAACAGTGTAGGCTGTGTGATGCTGCAGTCTGAACATTATGGGTTAAACACATAACTAATAATAAAAAAGCCTACTTCACTCTGCTCCTCTTGGACTGATTAAGATTTCATCTTACTCTGCCAAGCTGGAGTTTCTATGGGCTTTGAAACTCCACCTTTAATGGTGATATGCACACTTGTAAAAGTGCTCTTTTCCCTTCTAAGTCAAGCACATTTATCAATCCTGTGACTTGCATGTTAAGTTAAAGACTTGAATATATTAAGAGAACCAATATTAGGATATTAGGAATTTCTGGATAGACCAGGGGGCAGATCCTGCCCTATTAACTTGAGTGGGATTGCATATTTATAAGTAAGGGCAGGATTTAGTCTATACTGCATAATAATTTGTTACTTAGATATGCTGTTCCTAAAATTCTATCCAGACAGAGCAAGTGAATGCTAGTACAAAAGATTTATATTCCCAAATTATGCATGGCTAAAGATTTTCAGAGTCCTAGCCATTGTCACCTAAGTTGTTCACCTTGTATATAAAATTGACTCCAAACACAGCATTTTTTAAAAAAAAAAACTTTTAATGAAAATCCAAAGGAATGAACTCTTTCATTTAGAAAAAATGAAAGTCATTAATTGAACCTGATTTCCATAGGTTTACAAGCATGTGTGTATCACGGGGATTAGTGAGAAATTTAATTGTCAAAAATGCATTACCTTTGAGTCTACTGTCACATCCCATATCTTTGATTGTTCTGATTTTGTTCTGCCTCTTCAAGCTGATGTCTCTGCCTGCATTTATCATGCAACTAATTCCTATGTTAAGTCATAAGAAGAGAGCGTAAGCTTGTAGGGCATTAATATTTAAAGTGACTTTCACACTGGAACAAACTCAAAATTATTCTAATACAAAAAGCAATGTACTTTGTCAGTAATTTTTCATATGGTTTTGGTATTATTTCAGCTGTGATTTTAAATGAGTTCTCTGCACTCAGCTTCACTTTCCTCTCAGTTCTTCAATGAAATCTGAACTCTGCATTAGTGACATCACGTTTTGCCTTGCTGAGGATATAATTTGGGGTCAGATTCTGCTCTCAGTTTAACCACTATAAGGCCTTGATTATACCAGGAGTTTATTTCAGATCAGAGCCCTTGGGGCTGCCCACCATCAAACCCGGGTTCAGTGGTGGCGACCTGGGAAAGAATCCTGTTCCACTTCTCATAGTAGAGACAGGTAGCAGGAGAACTACCGGAGGTCCAGTGTTCACCTTGGATCTCTTGTAAGTGCTTTGAGCTCCTAGATTTTGTTGCAGCACTAAATAGGGTCCTGGCAGTGACCCCCGGGGTTGGGGCCATTGCCTTAGCAATGGCTTTGTACACAGGGCCGGCTTTAGGCACCAGTGCTCCAAGCATGTGCTTGGGGCAGCACTTTCCAAGGGGCGGCACTCCGGCTCCTTTTTTTTTTTTGCTTGGGGCGCAAAAAGCCAGGAGCCAGCCCTGAGCAGAGGTGAGCTGCAGCGGTGGGGGGCGTGGGGAGGGCCGCAGGAAGTAACCCTGGGGGGGGGGCAGAGGAACCGCTCCCCCCCCACCAACTCACCTCCGCCTCCTCTCCCAAGTGCTCCGCTTCTCCCCCCTCCCTCCCAGGCTTGCCTGGGAGGGAGGGGTAGGAGGGGAAATGCGGTGCACCTGGGGGAGGAGGCGGGGCCGGGGATTTGGGGAAGGGTTTGGAATGGGGTGAGGAAGGGGCAGAGTTGGGGTGGAGCCAGGGGGGCGCAGGAAAAATTTTTTGCTGGGGCGGCAAAAAACTTGGAGCCGGCCCTGTTTGTACACCTCTGTAATGTGGTGATTGTTGGAAAGGACTGTCCACCCCTTCGTCTTTCTGCAGAGGGCAAGGATATCTGGGACCTCAGCATGGCTCCATGTGGCTGCAGTGCTGAGGTATGTGACTGTAGGAGCATGCATCCACAAATAGATTGATCCTGTCTTTGTACCAGCATTTAAATGAAGAAGTGACATCTGGTCAAGATGACCACATGTCTGGAGAGCAGAGTCAGGCCAGTCCTAGTATCATGCAAAGCAGTGTGGAATGGCAGTTGGAGGACTGGTAAGCCATTGCAAAGTAGAGACGCATCCCAAGAATGTTAGTCCTCAGTAACTCAATCTGCAATTAACTTAATCCAATTTCAAAGTGGATTATGGTATTTGTATTAACTGGCCACTTAATATGCACTAAGAGTTGTATTGTGTGGACGTGGGCCATATTAATAGGAACAAATGAAAGATAGTGCAAAATAACTACCCTGGCCCCATATAGACAAGGCCTAAGTTTGGAAGAAGGATTGAATATGATGAAGAAGCTTTTGTTCAACCACTCTGCTACTGAAAAACATATCAGTATGCTCAGTAAACTAGAATCTCCTCTATGGCTACACACAACTGGAATCTTCTGAAATATCTATTGATTTTAATGTAACATCTATTTAGTGTAGCACAAAAATGTGCATCTGGGCCTAGCAGCAAAGGAGTTTATTGTGCTTTTAATCAAATGGTTTTATTCTAGTAATAAACATAGATCCAGTTTTATTTTTTCTATGGCAGTAAGGAGCCCAAACAGGGATTAGCGCTCATCCTCTCTCTGACAAGGTGTACCAGGCATTCACTGTCCCCTCCTGGAGATCCCACCACCTTGGCACACTCCACCCTACGAAGGTCTCCTGCTGGAAGGAAAGAGCAGTGAATTCAGACCCCCAGGGTTGCCTAGAGAGGCCTCTCATGATCAGCTGCATGCAGAATGAATGAGAGTTGGTCCTCTGGAACACAGAAGAGCCAGGAGCAGACAGAGGCCAATCAGAGGCCAGCAGGCCAGATTAAAAGGGCTGGCTGCTGTTTCTTCTGCCTAAAGCCAGGACAGGGAAAGAAGACTGTCCCTGTCCTAACCCAAGTAACCTGGCCCAGTCAAGGGCCTAACCTTGACAACACTGGTCTGGGATCTCTAGGAAGGAGACGTGTTTATATTATAGACTTAAATTCATCTCCAAATAGCCAAATGGGCATTAGTTTTCTGTTAACTCCAGAAGGGGACTAGACTGAGAGCAGACCTGGCTGGAGGGCTGGACTGTTGAGGGAGCGGGCCACTGTGGAAGAGGATGCGGATGGGCACTAAAGAGGGAGAGTCCTTGCAATGCTGCATCCTGACATAAGGGGGTGATTGCACACTGTAACACTCCTCCACTACATGGCATCAGTGTTGTAGTACACAAGACCCTTCCAGATATTTGCTAGTGGTGTTCTTTGTACCATGAGCTCCAAGGTGTTCCAAGCACTAGGCTCCACAGACTCTAGTCTTTAGTGGATTCTTGATAAATGTGTTCTCACACTCACTTCTGGCAAAGAATGGGATTCTTTAGGAGGGCTTGCAGGGAGGAAAGGGTGCAAATACTCCAGCAACAAGTCTTATACAGTTGCTGTAAAAGATAACAAGTGCTTCCTATTCAGGCCCTGGGCATAGTCCAATAGAAGGGTATATGCATTATTACCAACCTCAAGAATTAAAAGTCATGAGTCACGTCTCCACAAATCATGGCTTAAAAATCAGAGAATTTTTTTTTCAAATAATCTTGGGGTTCTTTTTATTGGCCTTCCGGTTTCTGAGCCTTTAGGGCTCCATGCTTACAAGCTTTTCTCCAGCAGTAGGAGGACTAGAAAGACTACTTAAAAAAAATAAAAAGAGAGAAAGAATTAGAGCTGAAATTCCCTTGGTTCTAACCGATGTGGCTTGAAGAAAAACCCAAAATATCATGAAACTCACAATCGTGGGAGTTGGCCACACTGTCTATGGGTAAATATGCCCCATAGGTACATACTGTGCCTAGTATCTGGACTGCCCTTTTACTCCAACCTCTGCAACCAATTAGGTGTTGGTCTGTAGGTCTTACTGTCCAGAGCTGAGTCCTGTTGCTCTCTGTGGCTGCTTTGGGGGTCCTTTGCATTGTCATCTTCCATCCAGCCACAGCGGCAGAGTCTTTCCTGCCTGCAGGCTGCCAGCTCCCTGTTTGCAATGACTGGCTTCCCTGCCCTGCTCTCAGTTTCTCACCCAGTCCATTTGTTCCAGCTCTCAGCCTACTTCCTCCACCCTGCTGCTCACCACCCACTGCCCCCGGCTCTCTCCCTGAGCCTGATCCCCTCTGCCTTCTAGTTATTATTACTGCTCCCAGTTTATTAACCCTCTCAAATCTGTCTACTGACTAGAGGCTGAATGGGGTCCCTACCTTTCCTAGTTCAGTCCCTTTCCTACAGCTCATCTTGGGGGAGGGGCACTACCCAGTAACACATCAGCAGATTCATTACAGTAATTGTGTAAGTAGCACAATGAGGATATCTTCTTCCTTTACTGGCGGAGCAGCTTTCCAAAAAGAGGCTGAATAAGCAACATTGCCATCTAATGGTGCCATTGTAACCTAATATTTTAACAGGCTTAACTCCCTGGTGCATTATGAAAGGTTAAATATACATATTTGATAACATTTGCACATACCCGTTAAGAATTGTTGAAGGGCAAGCTGAGGAGAAGCCTACCAGATGCTGATTTGGGCCAAAAATATAGGATCTGTTAAAATAAATAAATATTGTAGTGCTATGACAGGGATCAGCAACCTTTGGCATACGGCTCGCCAGGGTAAGCACCCTGGCGGGCCGGGCCGGTTTGTTTACCTCGGTCCGTGCTGCTTCCCGCCGCCCCCATTGGCCTGGAGTGGTGAACCGCAGCCAGTGGGAGCCGCAATCGGCCAAACCTGTGGACGCGGCAGGTAAACAAACCATCCCGGCCCACCAGGGGGCTTACCCTGGTGGGCCGCGTGCCAAAGATTGCCAATCCCTGTGCTAGGAGCTTCTGTTTGGGACAGTTCGTGGTAACAGTGTGAAATTATAAGGACCATGGGGTTACGTTTTCAAAAGCTCTTAAGTGACTTTCAGTGAGACTTAGGCATCTAAGTAGGCAAGTCACTTTTGAAAATGGGACTTAGGCTCCTAAATCATGCCCTTCTGAAAATTGTATCCACAGGTAATTATTGAAGTTTTTAAAAACAAACACCAAAACCTATTTTTTCTGTTTGTGTTTTTAATTGCAATTTCAATACTTACAATTAAGGTGAGCAATTACTGTAATATACCATATTACAGTATATTACAGTTGGGAGCTACCAGATAGACTATTTACAGTAGTACCAACAAGTTCTATTTAGCTCTAGGTGAAAAGCTTATTGTTAGCTGCTGTGGCATATTGACTGCCATTGTTTCTTTCACTGACTCCTTTCTTGAGGGCACAATTGCTGCCTACGGGATATACAAACACAATTTATTAGTGGTATAAAAACATTACACTATTGGAGGACTTGTAAAGTTAGAATGAGTCTGTGGAAAGAACACTGTACAGGACTAAGGAGTCTAGCTGCTGGGAGAGACTGAGAAGGCATAAATCTTCTTGAGGAGTGGAAGAACTTCAGACAACGTACAGAGTTCACTTTGAGCGTCCTCTGAAATCCACAGATGAGGAAGAAAAATATCTGCTAATCTGCTCAGGAGAAAGAAGTAGATCTATATATATACTGCTTGCTAGATGTCAGCTGAAAATCTGAGTGTATTACAGTAGGTTTTGATAAATCTATCACCTCAAAAGCTAATCCAGTGTTGGCATGCTATAAATTTCATGAGTCAGTACAAGGTCCAAGTGAACCCATAGAATGGTTTATGACAGATTTGTTGGCTCAGGACTCTGCATTTGCTGACATGGAAGAAATGATTCAAGACAAGCTACTGTTTTTGACAAATTTAACAAAATCTAATACAGTGGGGAGCAAAGGCTGATTTAAATAAAGCAGGAGACAGTGCTGGAGCACATGAAATGACACAAGTCCAGCTAAAATCCATGTCTAACAAGGAAGCACTGTATGGAGTAGCAAAACTCTGTATGCAGGCAGGCTATAAATCTATAAGCAAAGGGACAGCCAGTGGCAAATGTGGGAGAACACAATGCCAGCCGGATGTCCATCAAAAGGACACATGCATTACAATGGTAAGAGGAAATCACTTTGCAAAAGTCTGTAAATCCTAATAAATCCATAGCATGGATGAGAAACCACAGTGCAACACCAATGATGTTTTAGTGAAAGTTATCAGCATACACTAAGGACAGAAGTAGCACCAGGTTCAACTGTTGTGTCCCAACTGGGCTAAATATTGTCAGAAGTTACTCCGAGGGAGAAAAGTTGCCACTAAGTTCAAATTGAATACTGGTGCACAAATCAGTGTAATGCTTACATATGTATATGAGCCGCTCTCAAAAAACTCTTCCCTCCTCCCCGCAACAGAGACTGGCTATGCAGGTGACTGCTGCTTGTACAAGGTGTGTCTGTAAGCAAAATGCATATGAAAAAATCTATGGGATATATCTTCAACTAGTGTAAACCAGAATAACTCTGCTGGAGATATGAGTAGTGCTTAGTGCTACCATGGAAGAACATGATGCAGATCTGTGTTATGCTCCAAACAGCTAGGGAAAAAGACAAGTGAACCACACAGAATAAAAGCATTGTGGTTACATTCACTCAGCTTAGGATATCCAACCCTACCCTAAAAAATTGTCAGAAAATTGTGTGATTACTATTGGATTTTAAACTAGAAAAGATTAATAGATTCTAAGGCCAGAAGGGACCATTGTGATCATCTAGTCCAGGGATTGGCAACCTTTGGCACCCTGGTGGGCCGGGCCAGTTTGTTTACCTGCTGCATCTGCAGGTTTGGCCGATCGCAGCTCCCACTGGCCACGGTTCGCCGCTCCAGGCCAATGGGGGCTGCGGGAAGTGGAGCGGGCTGAGGGATGTGCTGGCTGTAGCTTCCCGCCGCCCCCATTGGCTTGGAGCGGCGATTGGAAGCTGCAATCGGTCGAACCTGCAGACACGGCAGGTAAACAAAACGGCCAAAGGTTGCCGATCTCTGATCTAGTCTGACCTCCTGTATAACACAGGCCACAGAACTTCCCCAAAATAATGACTAAAGTGTATCCTTCAGAAAAACATCCAATCTGGATTTAAAAATTGTCAAGTGATGGAGAATCCACCATGACCCTGGGTAAATTGTTCCAATGGTTAATTATTCTTACTATTTAAACAAATACACCTTATTTCCAGTCTGATATTGGAGATGGTGATTTCTTACCAGGTTTATACCTTATCTTGCAGATGCATTGATAACAATAAGATCTTTTGAAGAGTGAGCTTCAGTGGGATACTGGCAAGAATCCACCTTCATTAAAATGAAGCAACTAATTGTTAGCACACGCACAGTGGCATGGCATGATATAAATAAATATAAAATTCAGATGGATGCATCCAAGCAATAACTTGTGACTCTATTAGTGCACGTAGAGCAGTGAGTGGTTTATGTATTCAGGTCTCCCACCACTACAGTAATAACTTATTAACAGATGGGAAAAAAGTGAGGTATGTAATTAGCTTCAGCTAGGAAGGCTTCCATCAATATGTGCGTGGGCGAAAAGAGACTCTGGAATCTGATCATATGTTACCCATCCTAGTTGTGTTTTTAGCACCATCTGAGAGTGAATCCATAAATATTTGTTATGAAGTTCATATTTGAATAGTGTGGCTTGACGTTAAATACCAGTGCTCTGAAATATCTTCAGCAAATCTGAAGCCCATATTAAAGTAAAACCTCGGGGTTTTTTTTGGTTTGGTTGTTTTTTTTGTTTGGTTTAATTTATTATTATTATAAACACCAGTCTTGGAAACGACCCATTATATGAACCATTTTTCCCAACAGGGAAAAAATTGCATAATGAAGGTGATATTGATGAAGAACAACTCAATGTCCTTTCATATTCTGATGCTTTTAGTGCATTGGAAATTGCTTTGCCGTAGTTTGCACAAAGGATAAAGTGATGCAGTGCACCAGACCGCAACTTATGCACCATAGCTCCTGTAATTTTATGAACTTTTTGATTGTGTTAACTCCTCAGTTGCCGAATTGTTCATAAAATAGGGGTTCTACTGTAATTGATTTGATACATTTTTTATTTTTTCCTTTTATAAAAGGGGCAGCTGTAACAGGCCATCTCATGGCTCCTAATAATGTTACAGATTTCTGAGGCCTGATTCACCTATGCCTGGTATACAGTTGAAATTACTGGTGTCAAAACACCCAATACTCCTGTGTATAAGGCAACTTTGTAACTTCTAAAGAGGGCTAGATGTTCAATAGCAAAGACATTACCAAAATGACCTAGCATTTGACTGTATTTTTGTCTTATCAGCCTTCTGTTGCGAAAGGATGAAGGGCAAACCACAAGAGTACATGTACAGGAGAGGAGATGGTGCCTAGCATTAATTAATGATAATGTTAATCCTTCATAAAAAGCTCAGTGAATGAGACTATATCACTCTTCTCGCTACAGCTCAGTTCTCTGGGATGCTATTAGACAGGTATACATTATGCAATCTTTCACAAGTTCCTTTGTGACAATTATATTCTCGATGGCGTAATAGACATTCTCTTATACTGTGAATAGATCATCCAACTGTGTATCTAGCATACGGACAACCCTAAAACTAGATTCTCTGGAACAGAGGTAACAGCCATAAAGCTGGCATTATTTTCCACAATAAGGGCCAAACTTTTCCCTCAGTTACTCCAGGGTATATTTGCAGATAACTCTATTGAGGCCAAATGAGCTACTCTGAATGTGTCCTGAAGTGTAACTGAAGGCAGAATTCAGCCCTCAATGTTCAAACCGAGCACTGCATATACTAGATGCTCAGGTACACCATAGCTCTGTTAGATGTATTTGAAGAAAGTGGACCAAGGTGACTGACATTCCCTGAGGTACAATCTGGACTGTTGAACAGCTGTGTCCCCTCAATTCTCCAATCTGGGGTGCCTTTTACATGGCTTTGCTGTGAGAACTACAACTCCTGGCCTGTTCACACACTGCCTCTAGCATGCAAAATCACTCCCAACTGAATGATATTGGGTGCTCTACCTAGCCACTTCTGAATTATATTGCAAAGTGACACCAGTAAATTCTCAATCCCAGACTTGTCCCCAGAAATTTGCATCTTGCACTGCCCAGCTCTTTGCTTCTGTGCTGTACAAGCTCATAGAAAGTCCATCATTTCATTAATAGAAAATGATATTGACAAACCTGTTATCTCAGATTGAGTTTCCCAAACACTTCAATCCAAACACACACTGGTTTAAATAAAAAAAAAAAAAAAAACAAGTTTATTCACTACAGAAAGATAGATTTTCAGTGATTACAAGTAAGAAGTTATAAAAGTCAGAATTGATTACAAAGAAAGAAAAGGTAAAACACAAAGTAATACCTCACTTAACAAGCTAAGTGAACTTGGAAAAAAAGTTTTTTCTCACCATATGCTCACAGCAGTCTGGGTGGATATTTCCCTCAGTTTGATGATGCTCCTTTTCTTTTTCAAACATTGTTGTTGCTGTGAGTAGAGATGAGGAGAGAGAGGTGATTTTTGTCCTCTGTTCTCCCTTCTTATAGCATTTCTCTTCTTTGAGAATCATCTCCAGCTGGGGTTCAGGTGGCAGCAAATCTGTTTGCCATGATGTAAATTTCTCTCACACCCTTCTTCCTGCCAAAGAATGGTCGCTTAACCCAGTAATAGTCCACTTGATTATATTGGCATCTGACTGAGGTGCTGGCTAGCCTTTTGTCCCTGAGGAACTGGTTTGGGCTGCTTTTCTAAACTTGAAGCATGTCTCAGCAATGTCATAGAGCAAAATCTTATAACTTTACATACAATGTTGCTATACACATTTTATTGGGACAATAATGTTCAGTAGATTGAGTTTTCAAGTGATACCTCACAAGGCAAGCTTTGTACAAAATTTATCATAGTCTTGTAAAAGTGATGAACATAAGGGTACAGTCCGTCACAGTGACTTAAAACCTCCTTTGTACTCTCCCAATTCTGGGGGTGGCTATGGGGGTTGGTTTAGCCCCTGGCCCAAGTCAGTAATGTTTTGACTCACAGCTATTCAAACTTACACTCCCTTATTGCTCTTGTGGAAGCAGAGAGTTTTTCTCTGACACTCTGAAAGGGCAATACATCAGCAGGACTCACCAAGAGAGCAGCACCCTCCAACCCTGCCCCCTCCTACTGCAACAAACCCATATATGGGTAAAATGTAGCTATGCCATCCGGTGCCTGCCAGGGATTTCCTCTGTGGAAGAGGAATTCTTAGCTCTTAAGGAAACTTTGGCTCCCATGGCACAAAGAGGCCAATGATTTGGCCCCTCTGCTGAGCCTTAAAGTAAAAAGTCATCAGCTGAGGCAGAGTGGAGGATGTGCAAATAACCAAGTCCCAAGAAAACAAATTTATGTCAATTTACAGATAAAGGGGCTTCACCCCCAAACTTGGTGGAGCTACGCATACTTTATTTGCAAAATACCCTAACTATCTAATGTTTAAAAAGGGGTGCCTAAATTTGTTTATTACATGGGTCTGATTTCCCACTCCTTGCCTAGTCATTGATCTGACTGAGAGCGTTTTACATCTCACTTGCAGAAAGGGAAGTGCCTATGCAAGGTAGCAGAAAATCTGGCCCATTTTCGTCGTGCCGCCTTCATATCTCAGTTGTCTCATTTTCCCCTTTCCCAAGCTCACTACCATAGGCCAATAGTCTAAAAAACTTCAAACAGAAGATAAAATTACACAGCAAAAAATCTAACTACAGCCATTCAGAAAGTCCCCTATCAAAGCTAGCTATGGTTCATCTACAGTACTAAATCAGAGTTAGATGGACACATTAGCACCTCTGTTGCTGTGATACTACAACCTTTGCATGTGAAAAATGCCTTTATTTTCATAGGCATGTACATGCTCTGCAAAACATGCTGTATAACAGGCAATATTACCTGCCCCTGCTTTAAAAAAAATGTTGCCTTAAATGTGACTCTTCTCAGCTAAATTATACACCAACAGCATGGAGGAGAGTTCAGGACCATTCACTCCAAAACACAGTCCTCTGCCACTTTGTGTTGCTCCATGAATGAAGTATGAGTGGGGTATGATGTGATCAGAACCTTGTAATGGGTGCTTAGTCTTATTTACATTTCTCATATGGTGTGTTTTTTAAATATTTAAGGGCTATCAGACCAAAAATGTGGAGGTGTTAAAGTCAGGTACAATCTGTTCCTCCTCCCTTCTACGTGTTTATTTTTATAAGATTGTTTGTCAGAGAAACATGAGACAAACAGGAGAAACACATTTTAGACGGTAAGGCTAAATTCAGGCCTGATGCAGATGGCAGTGAAATGGTATTGTACCAACCTATGCTGGTCTGAATTTGGCCTAGAGTCTGATCCACAGAAATCAATAGCAAAACTCCCATTGACTTCGATAGGAACAGGATTAGATTGTTTGTTTGATTTTAAGACAATTTTAAGACAATGGCTCGTTGCTGGGTGGTAGAATTGTCATCTGTGAGTCTCCTCACGGTCATCAAAATGAGATGCTGCAATAGGGTCGAATGCTTGTGTACACTTAAGTTTATTGCACAACTGTGATGCCACAGCTGAGGAATTTAGCACACAGATGATAGTAATAAGAAATGACTTTTTGTTATGGTGTCTACAGTATGTCTACATAGTATGTAATCAGTGGAGAAATATGCTTCTTGATACATGCTATCACATTAAATATGTATTAGGCCTCAAATTCCGAAAGGGCCCTCTCTTCCCCCCACCTTATGAGAGCAGGGATACCCCAATCTAATGCTGTATGTTGAGAATGTCTTGCGAAATTCTCAGTTATTGTGATAAAAATATGTTCATGTTACTTGTATGTTCCACAAATAGCAAGAAACTATATTTTCCCCAGCAGTCAGTGAGAACCCATGGATTTCCGCTTTGTGGTCACACATTTCATCTTATTAGCACAACATTTAATTTGTGCTAATCAGACTGAGGTGGGTAGAGCGTGAAATTAACTTGACTTTCATTTTGTGTTGTACAGTAAACTGACTTTGTAGAATCATGGTAGAAATCTGAGTTGTGGATGATGGATGAGAAGAAATGGAGATTAAACAGAGTACTGTGCCGTTGCAACTGCGCTAAAAGGGACACAATATTCAACTCAGACTTTGCCAGAAAAGCCCAAGTTCTCTGACAAATCAAAGGGCAAACTCTGCTCTCAGTGGCTTGGGGGTCACTGTGTTATAACGGAGAGCAGTTTGGACACAAACATTTTTCTTCAGCATCTCCTTTGTTTTTCGAGTTCTATATTCATCCCTTTCCCCATTTCTCTGGCATCTTACCCTGCTTCACTAAATGAAGCTTTTCAGAGATGGGAGACTCCTGCATAGACAGAAACCACAACTGCCTCCACCTGAAATAACACAATTTCCTTTTAAGCGCAGGAAAAATAAAAGTAATACTTCTCAAATAATGGTCTCTAATGTCTTATTAAGATTTGAGCATATTTTTTCCATTGGTGGACACAAAGATGTCTCCTCATCAGGAGCAAACTGTAATGTGGGCTGGCAATGCCAGAAAGCTTCAGAAAGCTCTTGGCACAGAAAGGGCAGCTTCTGGGAGAAGAGAGAATAACTACAACCATTTCCCTCAAGACAGCAATATCAAATGGACAGAGGGTGGAATTCACCCATGTGCAGAAGGCCTGTGCACCTCTCAAGCTGAGTGGTAAAAGCAGCCGTCAGACTGTCTGGGGAGGAGTTCTCTATACTACTTGCATGCCTCAGAGAGATCTGTGTGCCAGCTCTCAGTAAGCCAAGGGCTACTTTGGGGCTGGTAGGGCTAGGGGTCATGGCAACTGTACTTCTGTTAATCCAGTGGTTTAAAATCCCTACTAGTGGGCAACAGCAGGGATAATGCCCTTCGATGCTGCTGCGATATTATAGGGCATGCTGTACCTCTGACTCTTCCACAATCTTTCTGGGACTGTACCCTGCTTAATGAAAGGCCCTGGGCTACCACTTTGATGAAGAGCAAACCCTGCAACTCCACAGCTCTGAGTCCTTGACATCAGCACCTCTGGTCTCACCATAGCTTCTTCAACATGTCCAAAGGACCTTGGACCCCTGTTTGGGACCTATGCACCACAGAACAGCCTTTTCAGAACAAGACATTATTTAATAGTCAGCAGCAGTACAGTGTTCAGGGGCATTGGGTTAAAATGGTAAAGAAAAGCTGAAACGCGTACTCTCCTGTACCGGCCAGCTTTCTCTTGCTTGGTTAAGAGGGCCCCACTGTGTACTACCTGGAAGACAGATTACATACACCTTATCACCTGTGTCTTTTGTTTCAAATCCCACTCATGCTATTTTAATGTGGACTTCCTCTCCCCTCATCTAAGTTCAGGTAAGGGTGGGCTTCAGTGATGTAGTGCTTAATTTTATAGTGCAGTAACCCTACAGAAATTATCTCAAATTGGTAATTCTATCACATGAGTCTCCAAAATCCATCTTGTGTGTGCTGTCATCATAAGGTATCACCAGTATTCCAAAACCTAACTAACGTTTTACCAGTAAATTTTATATAATTGAAAATCTGTGCAATAACAATTATGAGACTTCACACATTAGTAATAAATATATATTGTATCAATGGCACTATGATAAAATTTTCCTGTTGTGTATATGTCAATTTAAAGATCTGTTCTCATCAAGTTCTCAATTTTATTTCATCTCAGTGGGGTAATTTAGTTATTAAAACCTCTTTTAAACTCAATCCATATTGGAAAGAAGCTGGCTTCCCTATTCTTAGAGTGAGAAATGATCACATCCTTTCAACTAAACTGTTTAACTATAGGTTGTTATCCATTATTTACAATGCTATAGTGGTCTCCATTAAAGAATAAATATTTGCCAACAGAAATCAGACATATAGTATCTGAAATAGATATCATATAAAATTATAAAAGCACCTTAGAAATACCATACATAGCTTAGTCTGCTTGACAGCTATTTCTACAGGAAAGGTGTGATGCACCTAAGAGATCCTTCTGTGGTAAATATTAGCAAATATTGATTTTTTTTAATGGCAACCACTGTGCATGTGTTATATCCTGATGTCAATAATATCAATGAAAATATTAGGCACTGAGTTACAGTAGACTCAATTCAATTTAGCTGCAGAAAATAGGACTTTGACTTTCAGAACATAGCTTTATAAGTTGCTTTATTGTTGGGAATTAGTTTAATAGCCCAGACAGTGAGGTTTCATTTTGATTAAATGGAAAGTTCCAGAAACTTCAGATACAATTTAAAAAACTTTGTGTTACGAAATATTAAAACCTATGTCTGAAGCAATTTTTAAAAAAAACCTTTGGTAGTGTGGATTACGGAACAAATGTGATCGGTCCAAGGAAGCTGATGGCCATATAACGGAATGAATTCCTGTGAGCTTAACTGGGGGTGGCTGTTGCTTAATTGAGACTTAAGGGAAACAATATAATTGAAAACTAATGGAAGGTATTTTATTTCACTGCTATTATAGACAAGTCTCATGTAACACAAGGGGACTGTGCTCCTTTGACCTCTCTCATCCTAGTCTGAACACTAACTGCTTAGTCCCATTTCCTCTTCCTTCGTAGGTTGGTTTAAATAGAACTCTTGGCTGCTGGCAGTCTCAGGCCCATTCATCGAGGAATGGATTCACTGTATATGCAGCAAATTTGACAAGCAGACACTGACCCTACATCTCACAACTCTTAAGTCCACTGTGCTATTTAAAGGGTACTGGGCTGTATTTTAGAAATGGATATGAAACACTATCTTATCATTGCTCATCTTTTTTTATCTGGTATTTGTTTCTTTTGCTTGGGGCTGTCTGACGTTTTTGTTTTCAGTGATAAAAGCAGTTACGGCTTATTTTAAAAAAAATAAAAACCACTTGCAAAATATAGTACATGCAGATGCACATCAACTTCAGTCAACTGGATAACTGCTGTTTCAAATATTTTTGTAAGTGTAATTAATCAAACTACACAAACACATGGGTGTCAAAAGGTTTTCTGCATCTCTGCTGTTTTTCCAAATAGAGCCGTTACCCCTTTATCCAAAACAGGATGGGCTGATTTCAACCTTTGGGGTGCATCTCAGCGAGCCTCCAGACAAATTCAGACTGCAACTAAGGCTGCAACTTATAAAGATGAGAATACTTAACCATTGGAACAACTCACCCTGGGTCACTGACCATTTTTAAATCAAGATTGGATGTTTTTCTAAAAGCTCTAGGGATTACTGTGGGCAGGGGCGGCTCCAGGCACCAGCGCACCAAGCGCGTGCCTGGGGCGGCAAGCCGTGGGGGGCGGCCTGCCGGTCTCCGTGAGGGCAGCAGTTAGGCTGCCTTCAGCGGCATGCCTGTGGGAGGTCCACCGGTCCCGCGGTTTTGGCGGCAATTTGGCGGCGGGTACCTCCCGCAGGCATGCCGCCGAATCCTCGTTACCAGCGGACCAATATAAAAGTGAGTGGGTAAACCGAGTCACGCCTAATTTTCATAAAAATAATAGACATTTCCTGCATTCTCCACAGATGCTCTGTGTGTGAATTCCATCTCTCTCCTGATATAAGGCCAAATTTTGCCCTCGCTTGTACTGTACTGCAAGGGTTTGCTAGGGTATAACTAAGAGCAGAATTTGCTTCTTTGTTCCCTGAACAAAACCAACTAATTTAAGCTTTGTTCAGGAGAGAGGTGAATTTTGCCACCCAGTGAGAAATGCTGTTTACTATGTACTAACTTTGCACTGTGAAATGTAGTGAAAAATAAAGACTTCGATTAAAATTGTCTCTTCTCTTCCTATGCCTGGGAGCAGCCCTCTTACAGCATTTCAAAACATATCTTTCCTCCCTAGTCTATACTTATTTTCCCCCTTCTGATTATAATGTACTATTTAACTAACAATTATTTATATATGTAACTTATTTAACTCTAAGTGTTACAGAATAAAGTTTTGTGGTAGCTTTTTGTGACTCCAGCAATATGAGGACCCAATATAAAAGAGACTGTAGAAAAATTTCTTTCCTGGTTTAGCCTCAGAAGAAGGTTCACCCCAGAATCAGACGGAAGCGCTGGACATATTTGGAGCAAGTACGCCAAAACACAGACACCCACATGAAGCTGTCAAGGGGAAACCAACTGGTGTGAGGAAATGAGGGCACCCAAGAGAAACCTGAAGAAGAACACTTAGCAGGGAGGGTAGAACAGTCAATCTCAACACCATAGAGCAGATGGAAGCAGCAGCAAATGCCAGAAAAGAATGGAAGGGACAAGTTTCTGCCCTGTGCACCAACATTGGCACAGGGAGGATTAATGTAATGTATGTACAATAATATTCATATTTCATTATTTGTCTTAACATTTTGCAGTGCATGCATGTTGAGAAATGTTTGGTTACAATGTGACTGTCCATGCTGCTGTGCTAATGAAAACTAATAGTTTTCTTTTAGGCTAAATCCTGATGGGGTTATTTTGGACAGTAAATCTAACCTTCCCACTCCAGCTACAATGAAGTGTATGTGAGTAACTAAATGACAGTTCTACTCATGGGAAAAGTGCTTGTGGGGGTCTGAACCTCAAATAATAAGTAAATGAATCAACTGATTGTATACAATATTACTGTATTATAAAAGTGTATCAGGTAAGGTCGTTTATGAAAGCTAATGACAGACTGGTGATTAATATTGCCATAAATATGTGTATTAACACTATATGAGGAATTATGGATACTCATTAATATAGTTTTAAAGTCTGTGACCAAACACAGGGAGGAAAAGGTTTTATCCCAGACAGGAGGGAAGGTAGCTATCTACGGCCTGGTCTACACTAGGGCGGGAGGATCGATCTAAGATATGCAACTTCAGCTACGAGACTAGCGTAGCTGAAGTTGACGTATCTTAGATCGACTTAGAATTACTTACTTTGTGTCCTTGTGGTGCGCTGTTGCTCCCCCGTCGACTTTGCTTCCGCCTCTCGCCGAGCTGGAGTTCAGCAGTCGACGGGAGAGCAATCGGGGATCGATTTATCACATCTGCACTACACGCAATAAATCGATCCCCGATAGATTGATGGCTACCCACCGATCCGGCGGGTAATGTAGACATACCCTACCTTTCTCCAATGAAATTAAGCAAGGTGTGACCAAAAACAATGGAAGCTCCAATTACATATGAATCAGCAGGGGAATGGGAAGTCCACAGGAAGTGAAGAACAGCAGGAGTGTGAAGACAAAACAGTGAGTTTGGGAAAATATAAGAGACAGAAGCAGCCATTTTGGCATCCATTGTTGGGCAGACACACAGGGCCAGAGCTCTTGCAAGCTGAGAAAGATGTGTCCTTCAATTAAGAGGGCTGAAATCTCTGGGAACTGAGTATAAATGAGAAACCTGCTTAGGCAAAGATTTTTCACCTAGGAAGACAAGGGAAACCAATACCTTTAGTTCTGTGGAAGGGCTTGACTGAGAGAGAGGCAGCCATGACTGCAAAGAAGAAAGTTTAGTAAGAAATCTACCTTAAACCAAGACTGTAGCGTGTTAAGTCTTAGCTGCTAGAAAGTGCATTTTTTATTTTTATTTGCTTGTAATCATTTTGTCTTTAACCCTTGTACTTTAACAAAAAGAGAGGTTTTAAGTGAGTTCGTCTTGTTTTACTTTTAATCTAAAGCAACAGTGCTGTGTTTGAATCAAAGTGGTTGTTAACTCAAAGCTATAAGCTGCGCTTTTCTCTATTTAGAGGCACAACAAGCCGTCTTATTTCTCTGAGTTGTCCAGGAGATGTCTGAGCTTTTCAAGGCAGATGGTTATGGGGAAATTTGGGACTTGGTTGTGTGTTAGGGTCACCCTACAAATAGTAACCAAGGCTGATGGAGACCAGGGTGGGGCTTTTGTATTGCAGGCAGGCTGCTGGGGTCAGATCACAGAACCAGGGCTGTACAGCACAAACACACTCAGAGAACTGCATGCTTGTCTGCTGGCTGTTGGTGTCCAGGTTGTGAGCCACAGAAGTGCATTTAAAGCAGCCAGGGTAACAGGGCAGGCAGTGATACAATCACTCACTGGTCTGGATTGAACCCCAAAATGTGAGAGGCTCTAAAAGATTAGCAAGTTGTCATCCTAAAAGTGAATGTATGAAAATGCATACATTTCTGTGTTAGTGCGCCCCATCAGCACAGATGCATTTCCCATTCTGAATTATGCACGCTGCTTTATTTTGTGAAAACTGTCATTCCAAGTCCAATCATCTTTTCATTCTCATTTCTTGATGAGTCAGCAGACATGGCATTCTTTTTTCTTCAGAAACCTGTTACATGAAACATGATTTTCAGTTAACCTTTTCAACAGCAGAAATGACCCATTGCAGCTCATCAATAATGCCTCCATACGTCACAAAGAAGCATATAAATGCTGCATTATGTGTAGCACCTCAACGTCTATTGAAGTCAATGGGAATTGCAGATGCAGAGTGCCTATCAAGTGGTACAGCTACTAATAAATGTTTAAAATGTAGCAGCTTCTAGGATCAGGCCTCTACAGGTTCAGTGGAAAATGCTAAGAGGCCTTTGGTTGAGTTCCTCAAAGTTAGCAATTTACAAAAGTTTTTACTGCACATTTCTTTCGGATGCTAATCGTCTCTTTCTTGAAAAGAAATTGCAATTTCATTAGCATGAAGTCTATTCTTATCCACCTGATGACTATCTGTGTGATAGTTCTAGAATTTAGGCACAATCTCCAAGTGCTATTGTGGAAAACTGATCAGACAGTGATCAGCTGAGGTTGGAGACTGAGCCTTGGAGCAGACTAATACAGTCTCCTACTGTGCTCATGCTGAAATCTTCTCCGCTTTGTTGATTCCTTCTTTTACCTTGTATAAAGTCTGTTTGTTGCAGGCGCACGATGGCTTACTGGCCATCTGAAGATATGACAATTAGTACAAAGTTTTAAATAGGGTGTTTTTCAATTTTTTTTAAATTTCTTCTTAGACCAGTTCTCCTACTGGAAGAAGTCACAGGACAAGATTGTGACTTGTGCTATATGTCAATGCAAGAGAGCAAGAAACCCCTTATACTCTTATGCAGACAAGTTGGGTCTGCACACACAGCAGTAGGTGAGGCTAAATACCTACTTCCTCCTTGGAGCAGGTATTGGAAGGGGTGGGGAGCAGGGCCGACGAGAGGGGGGGAAAGCAGGTACAAATTACTGGGGCCTGGCAGTCTGGAAGGGGGCCTGGGCCCCGGCTTCCCCCCCCCTCGTCAGCCCTGTTTAGCTGGTCTGCCCTTGCTGGGGGGCCCCAAAAATGTTTTTCACCGGGGCCCAAACCCGCTCTCGGCAGCCCTGGTGGGGAGTAGGGCCTTGACTCTACTTGCTGGCAGATACAGCTAAGCCAGAGGGTTAGGAATTTATTACTGGGATAGGCCAGCAGTAAAATATGGCCCTTCAAGAGCAAGGAAGAAGCAAAAAAGAAATTATGACTCAGAAGTGTGTCTCTGAGTCACAGTGTATCCTGGGCCCACATCTAGCGGTGAAGCTTACATTTTATGCCAGATTTATTATAAGACTGACTGATAGTGAATAGCACTTACTCTGCATCTAACTCTTGTTCATGCTGAATGAGTTTCAGTGTGTATATGAATCTGGCCCATGATTCAATTGTTTTTCAGATACATATATTTGAAAGGGATTTTTAACAAAATACCAGGTTTATTTTAGCAACAACCTGCTAATTTGGTAAGCACTGCATATTTCCTGCCTCACCCCCCAATTCCTTTGAGTCCGGATGCTGTAGTCACTGGGTCCCAACTTGAGTTACCTACATTCTTGAATTCTACCCTATCATTCTGCTACTGAGTATTTCATCATGGTGCTTTTGAAGGGCAGAGAAATAGCTTCCCTTAGAGATAAAGCTATTCCACTGATCATCTTCTAGAAGATATGAAAAAAGAAAATTGGGCCACAACCTCTCCTGAAGGCAGGATATTAATTCCTTGTTGGCTCAGTTCCTAAATCCATGTACAAACGCAAACAACTGCAAACCCAATACACTTTTGAAGCACCAGGAAGTCAACTACAGTAACTTTATTAAAAATCCACTTCACTTTATGTTCAAAGCTAGACTAATTCTAATATGTTCTTTTGGGTGAAATCCTGGCCCTACTAAAGTCAATGGCAAAACCTCTTTGACTTCAATGTGGCCAGGATTTCACCCATTACATTTGTTATGGACATGTCCTGGGAGTGATTAATTGATTTGTAAAGGGCTTTGAAGGCTTTGGTTATAAACTATATCTTGTAGGTTTAGATGATCACTACACTGATCTGTTATAACTTTAAGGGCCTGTGTCTCAAGATCAGGCTAAATTAGGTTATTTATTCCCTTTATATATGTGCCTCTAATTCAGCAACAAAATAATAGATGCACTTACACCAGTATTTAAACTCAGTTACAGAAAAGCAGAAACCATATCTCTGTGTATATAGTATCTGAAACTTTATCCTCATGCTAACGATATATAAAAGAAACGCTCACGCATACTTGATTACTTGCATGTAGATTCTTGCCCCTTTAGAAAAGCTGGACTTTCCAGCAATTACTGTCCTCTGAACTTCAAACCTTTTCTCCAGGTGTTTTGAAATCACAGGGGGGCTGATAATAATAATTTCACAGAGTCTTTACTCCAATGTAACTCCATTGAGTTGTTCTTTATTTACAGTAATGTAAGTGAAATCAGAATCAGGACAGTGGTAGAAACTTCGGGCTATACAGATCTTTGTTCTTCAGAGTTCACTGGGTGAGCCGAAAGCAAAATGCACCCAAAGCCAGAGGCAAAAGCAAACCTTATCTCTCTGCAGACAACCTCCAACTGCCTTCCAAGAGATAAATTTTACATTTAGATGGACTTTAATATCAATAGAATCTACCTATGAGACTTGTGCTCAAACAGTTTAACTACCTACTGCTGAATTCTCCTGATAGGGAGAAAAATGTCCAGGTGAGGTGCTGTCCTTATATCACTTCTCGGCTCTCTGAGCTGTGGTGCAAACGTAGTATCTTTGTGCTACCAGCTTTTTCATAATATTACCTAACTCATACTATTTATATGTTCTGCTTCTAAATTGAAATTAATTTTCACTTGGAATGGTAAAAGTGGAATGACTATAAAGAATAGCACATTTTAGAACTTTGATATACATATCAGAAACTGTATTTCTATATAATCAAATTCCTACTTTAAAAAAAGAAAATTGGGTTAGGAATATATATCTTGTACTGTATTTTTGTATGACAAATGCTTATGATTAATTGTACCAGCCAGCAGGTATCTTTGTAGCGTGATGCAACAAATCTGAAAAAAAAAAAAAAAAGAAAGTTACTTGGTAGGCAAAGCATATATAAATAAAATTGGCATTAAGTTAAAATTTTAGATTTTTGAATGACTACGGGAATAACTTTTAGGCAGCAACAAATCCTTAGAATGATTACCCAGCAGTTGCCAAACCCTTAAGTACATCCAGGGCTGGCTCTAACTTTTTTGCCGCCCCAAGCAAAAAACAAACAAACAAACAACACCCCGCCATAACAACCTACCCCCTCAGTGCCACCCCGCCAAACCAAAAACAAAACAAAGAAAAAACCCAGCGCCGCCCCGCAGAACCAAAAACAACCCCCCCACGCCGCTGAACCAAAAACAAACAAAAAAACCCAGTGCTGCCCCGCCGAACCAAAACCAACCCCCCCTGAGCACCGCCGCGCCGAACCAAAAACAACATCTCCCAGCGCTGCTCCCCCAAACCAAAAACAACCCCCCCCGAGCGCCACCCCGCTGAACCAAAAATAACAAAAAACCCGAGTGCTGCCCCACTGAACCAAAAAAAATAAAACCAAACCCTGAGCGCCGCCCCGCCGAAACAAAACAAACAAACAAAAACCCAAGCACTGCCCCGCCACCCCAAGATTGGCCACCGCTTACAAGGTGCCGACCCAAGCACATGCTTGGTCGGCTGGTGCCTGGAGCCGGCCCTGAGTACATCTCTGGTGAGAACACTTTTATTAAGGCTGCTTTTGCTGTTACAGTCTTCTGTGATGCATAAGGAGTGTCAAACTATTTACATCACGTTTCATGTCTATATCTACAACTTACTACTTTAGTTCAGATAAAGTAACTTCTTTTCCAAAGCCTGACTTCATAGTGTCCTAACTTGAAGAAAAAGGTTATTTTGTTTGCTTAATCAGATGTATCCTTCACAAACTTCCTCTTTCTTCAGTCAAATACAGTAAATAGGCTAAGTGGATAAAGTTCTTAAAGATTTATGATCATTAGCAGGGCCGTTGAGAGCGGGTTTGGGCCCCGGTGAAAAATTTTTTTGGGGCCCTCCAGCAAGGGTGGACTGGCTAACCAGGGCCGACGAGAGGGGAAGCCGGGCCCCCTTCCGGACCGCCGGGCCTGGTAATTTGTACCAGCTTCCCCCCCCCCCCGCCTCGTCGGCCCTGATCATTAGTATTTGCTTTGCGTATGGAGGGTTGTTTCAACAGTTGGGCTTCTTTATTTTTAACCCACTGCTTCTTGATCCTGTTTTGTCTTTAACACCTTTGTTTTATTTGTATGGTTTTAACATGCTATATTTTAATTTGTTTTAGCATGTTGTCTCCTACTTAACTTTAATGCCCATTGTTTTGATTAATTTTTCTTGAACAGTTAAGAAAAATTTTCTTTCATAAACTTTGTTTTGAATATTTTAGATACAACAGATACAGACACAATAAAACCCTAGTTTTGCAAAGGCTTATGTAGATGTTTAACTTTAAGCAGGTGAATAGTTCAATTCAAATAAAGTGTGATCAAAGCACCCACCCGTCTGTGGTAAACTACTATTAAATCTGAATAAGGATAGCAGAATCTAGCCCTAAAATAATAAAATCAATGGCTTTCCAAATACTTGCCTAGCAAGGATTAGGTTGCAAATAACTTTCATTCTAATAAATCTGCTCTGGGAGCTAACTGAGAATCCAGCAGGAAGCAACCAGTCTGGGTTGGTTACTTAAAAATGCAGGGGTACAAAGACATATTTAGAGTAGTTCCTTTTTAACTTTTATTTTTAATTTCCTTTGCTGGGGTTGTTCTTACAGGTTTCATTGTATTGTTTTTGAGGCCTTTATACACAATTTGTAGACATGTAGATAATAACTTCAACTAAGCCTTTACAAGCTTAAAATGTCTCCCTCATGAATGGAGTGTTATCTTAAAAGCCCAACCTTTTTCAATACCTCCTGCCTGTCTTGCTTTCTACGTGGGTGGTGGAACTGTCACATCAGCCGCCTTTCTGGGGTTTGCGCCCGCCACATCAAACTAAATTTTACCTAAAACTTTCTTGTATGGGAAAAATACGTCCCCTCTTTCCCTCACCCGCTGCTTTTACTTTGCAAGATGCTTTATCATCCACATGTAGCCTCCAAAACTGCTCGTGAGGCAGCTAGAGGGCACTACTGAGGGCATGGACTGCAGGACGAGCCACAGGGCAGGAACTAAAAGGCAGCGTAGCGCGCTGGACCCGCTGCGGATGCCCGAAGGTCACCTCCCGCAAGGCAACCTGCGCTGTCTGTAGGCAGCGGTCTTGCAGACATAGGTTGCCATTGGCTGTGACCCTCCAGCAAGCTCGCGGTTGTTAGAAACTGCATGCTCGAGCCGGGGTTTCAATGCACCCGGTCCCGGCTTCACCCCCAAACTCTCTCCAGGCACACGTGCTTTGGTGGAGTCGCCCAGCGATGATCTACAGCGGTTCTCCGCGGCCGGGCCGGAGAGCCCCGCTAAACGCCCAGCTCCAAGTCGGCCCTGTCTCTAGGGGAGGCGGCGTGGCTGAGCGCCCGGAGGCGCCTCCCGTGTGTCGGCGGCCCCCCGGGCCGGGGGTGGGGCGGGAGACGGCTGCGGCTCAGGGCTCCCAGCCCGGCAGCGCCCCGAGCCGCACCCACTGGGGGGCACGGCCAATGTAGTGGGCGGGCGCGCGTCCCCCAGGCACCCAGCGGCGGGGCTCTGCAGCGGCACATGCGGGGCTCCCCGCGGCTCCGCCTGAGCCCGAGGCGGGGCACCGCGCCCCCAGGCAGGCAGCAGTGACCCCGCCCCTGCCCTTCCCCGAACAATGAGCCGGGCAGCGCCGAGCCGGCTGCTGCCCGCCCCTCCCGCGCTCCCTCCCTCCCTTAGTCCGGGACGCGGAGCCGGCAGCGGCGGCAGCGCCCAACCCGGCGGCGGCACAGGAGCAGCAGCCTCAGCATGTCCGCCCCGCAGCAGCGAGCTGCGCTTCCAGCCAGCCGGGCAGCCGCCCTGCAGCCCCCGCCGCGCCCCAGCTCCCCGCGGCTCTCGCAGCCCTGCTCCTGCTAGGTAATGGGGGCGACCCGGGAGGGGGCGAAGCAGCCCCGCTCCCAGGGGCAGCGATGGGCGAGGCGGGGAGAGACAATAGCAGCATCCCCCGCCGGGGGGGAGGGGACGCACGCGTGACTGGCCCCCGGGGAGGAGACTGGCGGTGGGTGAGCCCGGGGGGCTGCGCAAGGTGGCAAGGAGGGGACGCGCTGGCAGCGCCCAGCGGAGCGATGCTGAGGCGGTCCTAGGACGGGCTGAGCCGCCTGGGCGAGGCGCGAAGGTCGGGGGGACGCCGCCTTCCCGCAGCGCCCCGCTGGCTTGGTTTAGCCGCGGCGGCGCTCAGGCCAGCAGCGGGATGCCCCCGGCGCGCACGCGGACTGGTGTGGCCGGGCGCTGAAGGGGATCGGAAGTATGTTACCCTTCAGAGAAGCGCCGCGGTTTCTGTTCCCCTTGCCGTTCTTGTTTGCCGATAGAGTAATCCGAATGAAAGCAAAGAGCTCCGGGTTTGGAGGCTCCGGGATTGATTCCCCCCCCCCGGTAGCGATCGCGAATATAAAGATCTGAGAAAAAGCCCACGATTGGGCTGCAAACACACACACTCGCAAAATGTACTTTTTGTGGGGCGGTTTTCTCCTTTCCACCATTTACTGGGTGGGAAATATATACGTGGAGCCGTATGGATTCTTGGTGGCATAGCTCAGTCTCAGGGTTACTTGCCTGTTCAGAGAGCTGAATAGATATATTTAGAGAAGCGGCGCTTTCCAGGAATTTAAATGAGACCTTTTTGTGATATTGCTTTCCAAGGCTTTTTTACTAGCTCCCTCTTTGTTTTCTCAGGTTGAACTTGGAATAGTTATGCAACTGTTTTATATTGTAAGAATCAATATTTTCAGGGGGAAAAGATACTTATCAATGTACCTTTAATATGCAACTTTGGTCCTTTCTGTCGAATGATTATATTTTTATCTGGTATTTTATCTACTATTTTTATAGTTATTTTAATTAAAATTGGTGTCAATGAATATTAGAAAAATACTTTGAATTGATTACTGATATGAATGATTTATTTAATCACTTATGGATAGGGCCCTACCAAATTCACAGCAGTAAAAAATGCATCTGGTCTTTTGTGTGTTTTTACCCTATGCTATACAGATTTCACGGAGGAAACCAACATTTCACAAACTGGGGGTCCTGACCCAAAATTCGGTTGCGGGGCGTGGGTTGCAAGGTTATCGTAGGGGAGTCATGGTATTGCCACCCTTCCTTTTGCGCTGCTTCAGAGCTGGGTGGCTGAAGAGCAGCGTCCGCTGGCCAGGCACCCAGAGGCAGTGTCCTGACAGCAGCAGTGCAGAAGTAAGGGAGGCAATACCATATCATACCATGCCATCCTTGCTTCTCTGCTGCTGCCTTCAGAGCTGGGTGGCCAGAGAGTGGCAGCTGCTGGCCAAGGGCTCAGCTCTGAAGGTAGCAGTGCAGAAGTAAGGTAGCAATACTATACTGTGCCATCCTTACATTTTTGCTGCTTCTGGAAGTGGTGCTGCCTTCAGAGCTGTGCTCCTGGCCTCCAGCCGCCCAGCTCAGAAGGCAGTGCCACTGCCAGCAGGAATGCACAAGTAAGGGTGGCAATACCACAACCCCCCCTACAATAACCTTGCAACCCCCTCACAATCCCCCTTTGCATCAGGACCCCTACAGTTACAACACCATGAAATAGCAGATTTAAATGTCTGAAATAATTAAATTTATGATTTTTAAAATCCTGTGACCGTGAAATTGACCAAAATGGATTTTGAGTTTGGTAGGGCCCTACTTATGGAATATTAAGATTAATTTGTTTTCGCATGTAAAAATGTTAAATAATAAGTGATATTATAGTAGAGCCAGCAGCAATCATTATAGTCAAGGTTTCATAATAGTTTTTATTCTAACCTTCTGTTTTTAGTGTCTCAGAACTTTCTGAGTTTTCATTTTTTGGGATGAAATTTTCCAGGTTTGGTCTTTTCCTGAAGATTATTTATTTTTGAAAGCTTGAGCAGAAATAACTCAGTTGGTTTTGATAATGTGGGGAGGGAGCATTTTCCCACTTAAAAATAAAGTTCGTGCAATTTTTGTTTAAAATAACCCTTTACTCTGAATGGCTGTGATTTGGAATTTGACTTGGAAATAGACCAAGAAAGAGAAGTGTGTTTGAGTTTTTTGGTGAATTTTATTTGATTTGACTGAAAAATCATAGGCTAAACATGTGCAGTACATTTTGCATCTTTTTTTTTTTAACCAAGATCGTAAATTGTACAGCTAAAGAAGTCTATGTTGTGCATGTATGACTGGCTAACTTGACTATGTACTGAGAAGCATACTAACGTTGTGCATGGGGTAAGTCCTGTTCACCTTTTAATGAGCAAGGAATTAAGCCCTGATTCTGCAATTTGAGTGGGTTGACTACAGTATCCACGCAGAAGCCATTCAAATCAGAGAGGCTCTACATAGGCACAGCAGTTGCCTGTGGCTTGTACGGTATAAGATAGGGACTTCAGTGAGAGCTGCTCTGCACTTCGCACAGTTTGTAGGAGGAAGCCTACTGTGATTTACTTTAGGACCTGTGCAGCTCCTGATGTTGGTAATAAAAATGTTTTGTCAAGTGGCCCCACCTGTGCACAGGCATGGGTTATCCAGGAATGCCTGGGCAGATAATTCCAGATTTGGAGTTTACATAAACTACTGGAAGACAGCAGGACACCTGACTTGTGAAGTGCCATCTCCTTATGTTTTTGCTTTCCCCTGTGTTAAAGAAAAACTACAAAACCACACAATTAGGATATTCCATTATAAAACGATCCTAAGAGAATGTTAGGGTTGTCCATTTAAGTGATCAAGTAAGGAAATGCCAAAGTGAAAGTTACACACCGACCATAAATCTGTCCCTTAGGCATGTGTGTCACAGGAGGGTTTACATGATTTCTTATATTATACAATACAATATCACTGTATTTGGGGGCAGAGTTAAGGTTGTGCATTAACAAAATCTGCATATCCATTTCCTGATGATGACTGCTCTCTCATGCAAAACTTACATTGTCTTAATTTTTTTTTTCATGGAATCTGATACTTTAATTCAGTTTGGCAAGAGCTGTGGTACATAAAACAAAAGACCAGACTGATCATGCTAAATTAGGTCCTGGTGGAGTTATTGAAGATTTACAGTACTGGAGTACTCTGGATTTTCACCAGGGTATATTAGCACAAGGTGCTGGAATATCTGCTTGTCCAGTCCAGAATTGTATGTAAAGCTCTCAGTAGGAACACACTCCTCTGCTGCAGCAGCAATTTTCAAACTCTGATTTGGGGACCACTGAGGGTTTACAGAGCACGTGCTGATGGTTTATGTAGAGCTAGCTGGCATGTGTGGCTGGCTTCTTTTCCTTGGGTTAGTGGTTAATGGCATTAAGAGAAGCTAAACATGTACTACTTTTTTAATATTAGTTGTCAGTGTAAGCAATTGATGTTGTTTCTGCTGGGTTTTTACAAATGGTAGGGGAGAGTGTTCACCAGAATACAAATGGACTGGAGACGATCAGTGAGACAATTTCTGGGATACAGGCCACCCTATGAAAAAGTTTGATTTCTCCTGTGCTGCAGTAACTTTGGAACTAAGGAGTTGGGACCTTGATACAGAAGACACAATACTTGAGTTTGCTCCCACTTTTTAAGTGCAGAACCAAACACTGTTTTGTTTAATCAGGCTTTTGGGGGACTTCAGTGGGGCTTCTCTTCAGTAAGGGTTTGCAAGATTAAGCCATTAAATAGCATTTTCTAATACTACAGTCCCTTTTTGTGTGCCTAAAGTATATTAGAAAAGATGGGTTGGTAATGCTGGTGGTATTGATTTACAATGAAAGAACTTAAAACAGGAGATTTTCCTCTAATTATTACACAGTTGTTAGTTATTATAAAGTACTAGACTGCCACAGCTCAGTTATAATTACTGTTATAAATGGTTTATTAGGTACCATCTGACCTTTTGTCTTGTTTAATTATGTAAGCTTAGTGCAGTGATCTATGTACACTGTATCCAGCAAAAATAATTACTTTCAGAATTTCTTTATCTGAGCATGCTTACTTTTAGAGCAGCTGCATGCATTGTTCTACCATGAACTTTCTATCCTTAGGGCTCTATTTTGTAAATATGCTGCTTGTTTTTCACTTTCATATTAGATGGCTCTTTTTTTAGTTATGTATTTTCTTGGTTGTACTGACTCAGATCAATATTCTGTATTTCATCATATATTGTATATCTTGGGGTACGTTAAAATTGGGTGCACATATCTATTAAAATGTGGGCACAGATTTACACAAATTAGCACGTTACATGTATTTACCCCTGAAAGTTTAGAAACTTAAAATATTTCAGGTGCATAAATCAAAGTTTCCCTTAGTGATTATTTCATTCACAGATGTTGACTATTTTGAAAATAGCTTTCAAAGATACAAGAAGTTATGTTAGCTGCTGTACAGACACATAGGAAGATACATCTGAGCCGTGAAGAGCTTACAGTCAAAGGCCCCAATCTTGCAAACACTTATGCATGTGCTTAAAGTTAAACACATGCATTTATTCCACAATGGATTTTGTTTCTCCACAATTGAACTATTTGTGTGCTTCAAGGTAAACATATGAGTGGTTGAAGAATTGGGGCATAATAGTGTTATGGACAATTATTATGACATCACATTAAAAACATACGCAACAATTTTTTTGTAAAGCTTGTGGGCAATCTTAGATTACATTCTTGATCTGGTCCTGAAACTTTTACTCATGCGAAACTCTAGTGAGTTGTTGTTATCTATATTAGTGATAGTGTTTTTAACAAACTGCTTTTTTTAATTCAGAAAAATCAGTTTTTTAGCTTAATTGAATTTTTTAAAAAATGGGCTTGTTTAAAATACATGAATGTACAGCCATCAGCCTTGAGGATTAAGATTTCCATAATTATGATGATCATTTGTATAAATTTAAACTGAGGTTTAATGTATGCAGACAGATATATCTTGTGAGTTGCTTGAGCTAACAGTTCTTGGATATAAATGCCGGAAAGCTGATAACCGGGTGGTCTTGATGAGGAGCTCTTTAGTCCAGAAGCCACTCTGGTCAACCTGGCTTTAGGGTTCACACAAGGTTTTTTTGTGGATTCTGTATTTCAAGACCATACCTTTTAAGAATCTGCCTGATGACATTTTATCATTGTTGACTATTTTGAAATATCAACATAAGAACTGGCCACTGTCGGAAGACAGGATACTGGGCTAGATGGACCTTTGGTCTGACCCAGTATGGCCGTTCTTATGAAAAATAGGCATGAGGAGGGGGGTTGATGTATTGCACAGATCTCAATTTTCATTTGATACAGTGACCACTCTTTCTAATATGAAAAATATTCAACAAACTAATAATAAATAATACTTTTAACCATATACTTCATTTTAGAAGCATTACAAATGATTGCTAGTGTTTTTGCTTATTCACATTACAGCTGTGTATCCTAATATGAGTAATACAGGTCACTACTTGTTGTTCCTGTTTTCATCTGCAAGTGCTAAGGGTGATTTTGTCAGATCATAGCAATGCACCACATCTCCCTGGCATGCAAAGGATATGATACGTGGCAGTTTGGCCCTCTTACATCCACATCTCATAGACTTACAAGGTGCATCACTCTAATGAGCACTTGATTAACTTCAGAATATTTGGAGGAGAAAGCACCACACTGTCTGGTACAGTTTTGGGGAGCAGAAACTTGCATATCCATCCATACTGGTCCAGTAGATCAAGTGGTGGTGATCTGGACCCAAAACACTTTTTTGTACACATGCCTGATAATGTGCTCATTTTACATTTTTATAAATGCTTCACTTGTTGGTGATAAGGAGCTGAAATTTGGTGTTGATGTGGTACCTTTTCCAATGTTTGCTGTCTATGATGTCTGCTGTGCTTCCAACATGGTGGCACAATTTCACAGCCTGAGAGTGCATGGGCAGCTGACAGTCTTGGTACAATGTTCTGGTGTCGCTCTGCAATAGTACGGATGTCAATTTTAGCTCTCTCTTGGAATGGGGGGTTCCATAATCACTAAAGATCTTTGGCCCTGTTTAAGGTAATTGTACAAGACTAAGACAAATACATCAGCATCCTGTGATAATACTGATATTCCCACTGGTTTCTCTTTTGCAACTCTCACCATTTCTTATACAGCAGAGGTTCCTAAACTTGGTTCGTGGCTTGTTCAGGATAAGCCCCTGGGAGGCCATGAGACGCTTTATTTACCTGAGCGTCTGCAGGTACGGCCATTCGCAGCTCCCAGTGGCCACAGTTCGCCGTTCCCGGCCAATGGAAGCTGAGGAAGCGGTGGCCCGACCCACGCTGCTTCCCATAGCTCCCATTGGCCGGGAACGGCGAACCGTGGCCACTGGGCGCTGCGAGCAGCCGTGCCTGCAGATGCTCAGTTAAACAAAGTGTCTCGCAGTCCGCCAGGGGCTTACCCTGAACAAGCCACGAACCAAGTTTGGGAACCCCTGTTATACAGGGACATTGCCAGCTTCCTCAGACAAGGTAGCCATGTCTTTTATGTTGATTACTGTACCTCCCTGGTTTATTTCCACTGGGGTGTTTTCTCTCCCCTTGATGTGTAGCTGGTGCACTAGTGTGTATCATTTGGTGAAACTTCTTGTCTTGAATGAGTTCTGAACCAATGATGTTAAATGAAGTGTTTCTTATTTTCAGTAACCATCAAGACAACTTTCTGTGGAGTTAATTGTGTATTTTGCACTCAACTGATGCACTTTACTTGCTTCTGTAGCTCTGCTAGAACTTAAGCCATTCTTTGAGGTAGAATCATTGTACCTGTCAAAGAGAAGGTATGCATCTGTAGTGCGGCGGCCTGGCTCCCAGCCGCCCCAGAGAGGGACGAGCCCCTCCAGATGCCAAAGTGGGTGGAGCCACTGTAGCCTGTGCCCGCCCCCCAAAGGTCAGAGCGCAGGACAGGAAGTATAAAAGCCCCACCCCGGGGCTCAGAAGCTGGCTGGCCGCCGGAGAAGCCAGATGCTGGGGGCCTAGCTCCCGCTGGGGATACTCCTGCAGCCTGTGACCGACCCGAGGACTGGCCATACGGTCAAGGCCTGGTGCCGACCAGACCCTGGAGAAGCTGTTAAGCCTACCAGGGAGAAGCGATCCAGAGGAGCTGCCAAGCCTACTGCTCGCCCAGTACCCTGAGGAGCCCATGGTGCTTGATTCTGTGGAGGACACCGACCAGATGCAGGTACTGCTAGAGGAGGAGGTAGGAAGTAGCCTGGGAGAAGCTGACCCAAGTCTGGCTGCGGCACACCCAGAGCCGATGTCAATGTGTTGCGGCCAGGCTCCCCGCCTGCCTCTGTTAGGGCCCTGGGCTGGGACGCAATGGAGTGGGCGGGCCTGCGTCCCCCCGCCACCCTACTTATGGGTGGCAGTCTCCCCCTCGCCCCAGACGCTCAGAACCAGGAGTCTGGGGTTTTTGTTCCTGAACTATTTGCTCAGCCCCCGCCTGAGCGCCTGCTGGTTTGCTGTCCCGCTGTGACCCAGAGCCGTGGCTTGTTCCTGAACTATTTGCTCAGCCCCTGCCTGAGGGCCTGAGCCCTTGACTGTTTCCTGCCCCACCAGGCTAATTCCCCGACTCACTGGACCTAAGTAGTGAGGCGGCCTGGTTCCCAAGATTATGGTGCCAGTGGTTGTCGAGGGTTACCCAACCGTGGTCCTAATTGTTTCAGGCTGCGGCCAGACGCTGATCCGTCAAAGCCTAGGCCTCCAGGCCAACGCCCGCCTGGGGACGATCCGGCTACAGTGTATTCATGGGGATGTACGACCCTACCCCAGTACTTGAGCCCAGCTAACTGTGGATGGGGTCACCCGACTGATGGTGGTTGGTCTGGCCCCACGCCTAGCATACCTGGTGATCCTGGAGCGGGACTGGCCGAAGTTCCCAGAAGTCCTCTGCTGCAACATCGGAGAAAGCCCGAGGGTCACCCCAGTCTTGGAAGGAGACCCCCTCCCCCCCCGAGGCCTGGGCAGAAGAGGGGGAGGTACCCGACCATAACGAACCGAGAGAAGAACCTGAGGACTCCCCCCCCGAAAGCTATTGGTGAGCCCTCGCTTCACACCGACTTTTGCCGTGATCATAGGGCTGATCCCACACTCAAGCGGGCGTACGAACAGGTGGCCGCTGTCGATGGCGCAGTCATTGATCCACACCGGGCGACACAGTGGCCACACTTTGAACTGCGGCAGGATCACCTCTAGCGGGTCGAGCGGGACCCCCGCACAGGGGATTCCCAGACTCAACTACTCGTGCCCTGATGCCACTGGCGAGTCATCATGAAACTAGCCCACGACGTCCCGGCGGCCGGACACTTGGGCCAGGAGAAGACTCTGTCCCAAATATTGATGCACTTCTTCTGGCCTGGTGTACACCAGGACGTGAAGAACTACTGTAAGTCCTGTCCGGACTGCCAGTTGGCTGCTGACCCCCAAGTCCCCCCTGGTCCCCATGCCCTTGGTCGAAACCCCCTTTGAGCGTGTGGCCATGGACCTGGTGGGACCTCTCCCAAAAAGCATCGCCGGGTTTCAGTATATATTGGTCATGGTGGATTATGCTACTCGTTTCCCAGAGGCAATACCCCTCTGAAGCATCACGGCCTGCACCATCGCGGGTGAGCTCGTGAAGGTCTTCGCTCGCGTAGGCCTGCCCCAGGAGATTTTCACAGACCAGGGCACCAACTTTACTTCCCAGCTGTTGCGACAGGTGTGTGAGCTTCTGGGGATCAAGCAACTATGCACGTCGGTCTACCATCCATAGACCGACGGGTTGGTCGAACGGTTTAACTGGACCCTCAAGGACATGTTACGCAAGTTCCCCCAAGAAGATCTCCGCTGATGGGACCAGCTACTCCCACCTCTGCTCCTGGAGGTTCCCCAGTCCTCTACAAAGTTTTCCCTTTGAACTGTTATATGGTCGCCGCCTGCGTGGACTGTTGGACCTAATGAGGGAGACATGGGAGCAAGCCCCGTCGCGTACCCAAGGCCTCTTAAAATACATACTCCAGCTCCAGGAGCGCCTTACTCAGGCTGGGGCCTTGGCTCGGGAGAATTTGAAGGCCGCCCAAGATACTCAGGCCCAGACCTACAACCGGGACGCACAGACCTGCGACTTCCAACCCGGTGATCGAGTTTTACTCCTCCTCCCTCGAGTGAGTCCAAGATTCTGGCCCATTGACAAGGGCCTTATGAGGTGGTCCAAAAGGTCGGGCCTGTCACGTATGAGATCAACCAGCCCGACCGGCGCAAGAAAACTCAACGGTACCATATCAACCTCCTCAAACCCTGGCGGGAGCGAGAGGGACTCTTAATTAACACTTACCCACCGGAACCTGAGCTGGGTCCCCATGTAACATGTCCGGAGGACCCCGCAGGACCCCAGCTCAGGGAGACACTGACTGAGGAGCAACTTAAGCAGACCCAGTGTCTCCTACAAGCATTCCCACGCACTTTCACAGCCCAACCAGGATACACAACCCTCGTCCATAATATTATTCAGACAGAACCTGGGGTGATGATCTGGGGCGTGACCAGGCCCTTGCCATATCACATGCTGCAGGTTGTTGAAGAAGTAGTACAGGCCATGCTGGACCTGGGAATCATCGAACCATCGCAGAGCGAATGGCGCAGCCCGGTAGCACTGGTACCTAAGCCCGATGGCACACAACGGTTCTGCATCGATTTCCTACGCATCAATGCATATCAAAGTTCGATGCGTACCTGATGCCCCGGATAGATGAACTGCTGGGCCGGTTAGGAGAGGCCCGCTTCATCACCACCCTTGATCTGAGCAAGGGATACTGGCAGATCCCCCTTGACCCGGCCTCCAGGGAGAAGACCTCCTTTGCCACCCCCATGGGTCTATCAGTTTACTCGGATGCCCTTTGGCCTCCATGGGGCCCCGGCCATGTTTCAACAGCTGATGGACCACGTCCACCAACCCCATCGGGACTATGCTGCCGCCTACCTTGATGATGTGGTTGTCTATAGCCGCCATTGGGAGAACCATCTAGAGCGGGTAGCGTTGGTCCTGAGATCCCTGCGGGCAGCGGGGTTAACAGCCAACCTGAAGAAATGCCGCATTGGCTGGCAAGAAACTACCTATCTGGGGTATACCATAGGGAACGGACAGGTGAAGCCCCTCGTGGGAAAAGTTCAGGCCATTGCAACCTGCCCACCGCCTGCCACAAAACGCAAGGTACACTAGTTCCTGGGACTGGCTGGCTACTATCGGCGGTTTATTCTCCAATTCGAGGCGATTGCAGCCCCTTTGACCTTGGCAAGTAGTTTGGACCCAAGAGTGCGACAAGGCCTTCCAGACTCCTCAAGGCAAGTCTCTGCCGTGAACCGGTCCTATATAGTCCCGATTTTGGCCAGCCATTCATCCTCCAGACAGACGCTTCAGACGTAGGACTTGGGGTCGTCCTATCCCAAGAAGTGGGCGGGGAAGAACATCGGGTCATCTACGTTAGCCAGAAGTTGTTTCCCCAGGAAAATAACTATGTTTTGGTGGAGAAGGAGGCCCTTGCAGTAAAGTGGGCTTGTGACGCCTTGCGTTACTATGTCCTCGGAGTCCCGTTCACGTTGATCACTGATCACTCTGCACTCCAGTGGCTGGCCCGGATGAAGGATAATAATAATACTACAGCGTTGGTACCTGGCGCTACAGCCCTGTGCCTTTACAGTTCACCATAGGGCTGGGAAGGACCACGCAAATGCAGACTTTCTGTCCTGCTTGGGAGGCATGGAAGGGTCTGACCCCGATGAATAGGAGCCAGCCTTGAGTGGGGGTGTGTGTAGTGAGGCGGTCTGGCTCCCAGCCGCACCAGAGAGGGACGAGCCCCTCCGGATGCCAAAGTGGGCGGAGCCACTGGAGCCTGCGCCCGCCCTCCAAAGGTCAAAGCACAGGACAGGAAGTATAAAAGCCCTACCCCAGGGCTCAGAAGCTGGCTGGCTGCCAGAGAAGCCAGATGCTGGGGGCCTAGCTCTCGCAGAGGAGATTCCTGCAGCCTGTGACCGACCCAAGGACTGGCCATACCAGTCAAGGTCTGGTTCTGGCACCAACCAGACCCCAGAGAAGCTGTTAAGCCTACCAGGGAGAAGCGACCCAGAGGAGCTGCCAAGCCTACCCTGAGGAGCCCATGGTGCTTTATTCTGTGGAGGACACCGACCAAACGCAGGTACTGCTAGAGGGGGTGGTAGGAAGTAGCCTGGGGGCAGCCGACCCTAGTCTGGCTGCGGCACACCCAGAGCCGATGTCAGTGTGTTGCGGCCAGGCTCCCTGCCTGCCGCTGTTAGGGCCTCGGGCTGGGACGCAGTGGAGTGGGTGGGCCTGCGTCCCCCCGCCACCCCACTTACGCGTGGCAGTCTCCCCCTCGCCCCAGATGCTCAGAACCAGGAGTCTGGGTTTTTGTTTCTGAACTATTTGCTCAGCCCCTGCCTGAGGGCCTGAGCTCCAGACTGTGTGTTGCTCTGCCCTGGGCCTGGGCCTGTTATTGAACTATTTGCTTAGCCCCTGCCTGAGGGCCTGAGCCCTTGACTGTTTCCTGCCCCACCAGGCTAATTCCCCAACTCACCGGACCTAAGTAATGAGGCGGCCTAGTTCCCAGCCGCCCCAGAGAGGGGCAACCCCCAACCGAACCCCTCTACAGCGTCCTTTGCTACTAGCTCATGGTTAGTGTAGACTCTGACATTGACCACAAAGTCCTTGATGATACCAGTGTACTACCCAAGGAACTGTGGCACCATCAATGACTGTGCAGGTGACTGGAGTTTTGAACACCTCTCTTGTTTCTTTGTTAGCCTTAGCAATCTTCATGTCACCAGAGTCAGTGAACATCGATTATGGTACTGGAGCTAACTAATGTGACAAAATATTCTTGATGTCAACCCCTTGTGAACTTGCTTATAGGCCTATGACTCTTGAATAGATATGGTTAATGTCCAATACTTTTGTTGGGCCAACCTGTACATCCTTTGTCTGTCAATGCCAGTGTCTCTATTCAGTATTCTAGCATAGAATGCTATGGGCCAGCTACATTGAAATTCTTGCATTTGACAAATTTTCAGTTGTATGGTGGTGCCACTCTACCACTGACAATGTTTACTATTGCTCTAGGTGTTTAGTGGGATTTAAGGGATTGGTGAATGAAGATAATAACTGTCTGGTTTATGATGTCTATAATTGTCCAGTTTTGGAAAATTAATTCTTATGAGTGCATGTAAGAATTTACGTGAGTATGCTCTGAGGGAGCAAGAAGAATATGCCTTTTGTCTCGGTTCAGGCATGGAGGGACGACAAGGAGATTTACTAACAAGGTCTACTAACACGGATACAAACACAGACATAACATACGTAACGCCTAGTGAATTATGTTCCATAACAAAATATTAGTGTGAAGTCATCATTTAAAAAATTACTGAGATTCAGAGAGTGTTTTCTCTGTCACTTGCAGGGCCGTCCTTAGGCATACGCAGCATATGTGTGGGGGCTGCATAGGGCACCCAAATGGCTAGCAACGGCCCTGGCCACTTGACTTGTGAATCAGGAGGGGGATGGTAAAAAGTTAAGTGTTCATATTTCAAAATGTTCAGTAGTGACAAGGTGTCATCAGATAATTTCTTTGAATTTAGGGTCTGGAAATTCAGAATCCACATCTAGACATTGTACTGACACCAAAACAAGGTACTGCCAAAAATGTGCATTTGGCTACCAGACTACTTTACCTTGGGACTTGCTCCTAGCAGCTGCTCTGACAGAGACTTTGTTTACTGCCCTTCAAAGCACATTGACTTTCCAGAGGCCCAGTCTTGCGTGGTGCTTCAGACTTCTTGGGAGGTGAGGATGTGCAGCCGTGCACCTTACAAGATCAGGCTGTAATAGATGATGGCCTTCTTTACTTTCCAACTTCCTGAAAGAGATGTGCTCATATTTAGTTACATGTGTTTTATTACATTGGGTATATTTGCCCTGTGCCTTATGGAAGAATGTTTTTTTTATAAATCTAAATGTAAATGAGAAATAAATGTTATTCATTGCATATCTATGTAATTGTCTCCCTAGTAGGATTCACAACACATCTTGATAAAGATGTTTTATAGCTAGGGCTACAAAATGACTGCTGGTAATTCAAAGCCCATTGACGCAAACAGAAAGACTTCAGAAGACTTTGGATCAGGCCTTAAAATCCCAGAGGTCAAACATTGTTGGTCCCCTCTGACTTTGTGAAGGGTTCAAGGAGACCCTGCAGGGTGTTCATATCTCCCTTATGTCATGGAGTTGTCATTGTGGGGTGGAAACATGCCCCACATCGTGCAGGAGATTTTTAGTAGCGGGGCAGGTAGATCTTCCACTTTGCGAATCCAACAGCCAACCACCCCAGGGAGCTCGGAGTTCAGACCGTAGAGCAGGGGTAGGCAACCTTTCAGAGGTGGTGTGCTGAGTGTTCATTTATTCACTTTAATTTAAGGTTTCGCGTGCCGGTAATACAGGTTAACGTTTTTTAGAAGGTCTCTCTCTATAAGTCTATATTATATAACTAAACTATTGTTGTATGTAAAGTAAACAAGGTTTTCAAAATGTTTTAAGAAGCTTCATTGGAGGTGCAGGGCAGAAGGCTGGGTGTTGGGGGCGACTCGAGGTCAGGGCAGAGGGCTGGGGAGGAGTGGGGGGTGCAGGGCAGATGGCTGGGGTACTCGGCTCATGAGGGTGCTTCCAGCCCCCTGCCCTAAGCGACTCAGGGCAGGGGGCTGGGAGGGATATGCCCTGTTCCACCCCCTTCCCCAAGGCCCGTTCCTACCTCTCTCTGCCTGCTCTATGGAGCAGGGAGCACGCTGCTGCTCGGCTCGGCTCCCCCTCTCCCTCGCAAGGGCCATCGCCGGCAGGGAGAGGGAGGGGGAGGAGGAGGGGCCAGAATGCACCAAGCTGTGGGAAGAAACAGGGGAGGGGGGAAGCTTGGCTGCCGCAGGACCAAGCTTCTGCCTCTTCCGCAGGGGAGAGCGGTGGGGGGGGGGGGCTGAGGCCCCCCCCCCACCGCTCTCCCCTGCAGAAGAGGCAGGAGGCAGAAGCTTGGTTCTGCGGCAGCCAAGCTTCCCTCCTCCCCCGCTTCTTCCCACAGCATGGCGCTTTCCGGCCCCTCCTCCTCCTCCTCCTCTCACCGGGCAGGCAGCGTGCCACTCAAAATCAGCTCGCGTGCCATGTTTGGCATGTTTGGCATGCGTGCTGTAGGTTGCCGACCCCTGCCGTAGAGGGTGTGGGGTTCCTGAAGTTGAAGTAGCAGCTGCAGTGCTGAATGTTGAAAGATGATTTTGGTTCCCTTGCTTCCCTGTGCTAAGTCTGTGTATCTGAGCTTAGCAGAGGATTTATCCCTTAGTGCATCTTTTGAAGAACAACTTTTGGGTTGTTTACAGTAATATCTGGCTGTAAACAAAGGCTCTGATCTTGTATGGAGGATCATGTGCAGAAAAACTCCTCTGCCGACAAGGTTTTCCTTGCAGGATTGGGGCCAAAGTATGTAAATGGGAAATCTATGCTTATGATATGTACTGTTATATTCTACAGCAATGGTCCAAAGTGCTACAGCCTATGATAGTATATTTACAGGGTTTGGCCCATCACATATATCATTCCACAATGTATATTTTTATAAGGTAGATCCCATTTTACTTCAGGAAAATAATAAAAACACTTTAAATCCATCGTTTAATCAAGCTGCTTTCAGTTTATTTTAATTATCATTTAAATCCGATGGTTTAAAAAAAAAAGCCCTGATTTTAAATCAATCCACGCCTGTTTCTCTTGGAAGCTTTGCCTGAGCATGGATTGCAGGATTTGAATCTCTCCATGTTTTTAAAACATGCACACAAAAAACTGGATGTAAATGTAATAAGTACTCACTTTATAAAGGTTCTGAAAGAGATCAGTTCTTATTTAAGGGTGTGCTAGTTTAAAAACTGTCTGAATTCAGTGGAGGAGTGTGATATGATCCCCAGGGTACAACCTGGAACAGTGGGACTGCTGTGCCCCTTAACGCTCCAGCCTGGGCACTGTCTCACAATGCTTTGCTAGTGACAAGCAGCAGACCCCTCCAGGTGCTGCTATCACTCCGCTACCAGCATACAGAGACACACCCAGCTAAATTGCATGAATGCTCTCTAAGCCACTCATGAACTATATAAAGAAGGAGACACCAGCAAATCCCTCCAGCCCCCAGCCTTGTACCCCAGAAATGTAAATCTTACACTGCTCAAGACATTCTGTTGAACAATGCAAGCTCATTAATTAGTTTGCCATTTCGTCAAAGGATAGTGAACGTGCACTAGCAGATTCCCCAAGCACTTTAGACAAACTCACTGGTAAATGAAATATTAAAATAAGTTTAAGTACAGAACGATTTTAAGTGATTATAACAAAGGGATAAAGGTAGGCATAAAGGTCAGAGATCATTACCTAAGAAAATAAAAAGTAAACATGCATTTTAAATCCTAAACTTTCAGACTAAGCAGGATTTGGATCAAGCAGTTTCTCATCCTAGTATTTATATGTTATAGGGAGCTCGCAGTTCTTAATACACACACTGAATTTCCTTCTCAGCCTGGGACCAGTCTCCTCCGTTCAAAGTCTTTGTCTCCCCAGCGTTCTTGTCTTCAGCATAGGTGAGGGAGGAGAGAGGTGGTCTCATGATGCCACTGTCCCTTATTTTATACTCTCAATTCATGTCCCAGGGAAGATAATGGCCCAGGCATGTCCTGGTGGGCCTTGCTGAGTCACAAAGTTGAGCAGTCCCCATTGTGTGGTGCTTGCGCAACTGTCTCTTATAGATTTGTAAATCTCTTGTTTACAGTTCCCTGCTGGTCAATAGCTCGTAATGGTCACTTAACGCCCATTTGGGTGTGGGTCACCACCTTTGCTGTCACTGGAGAGCTACCTGTGGGCATCTCCCAAACTCACAACATATTTCAATAACAACCATATAGCAAAATCTCATAACTTTGTACGTGGTAATGATACACACATTTTGACAGAACAATCAGTTTCAGTAGATCATGACCTTTCATATGATACCCTGTTTCCCCGAAAATAAGACATCCTCCGAAAATAAGGCCTACTTACAGTTTTGCCTCTCGTTGTAATATAAGGCATCCCCCCGATAATAAGACCTCCCCGATAATAAGGCATCCACCGATGATAAGGCATTTTTCATTTCTGAAAAATAAGACATCCCCTGAAAATAAGACCTAGCGCATCTTTGGGAGCAAAAATTAATATAAGACACTGTCTTATTTTCGGGGAAACAGGGTAGCTTACATGGTGTGCTTTGTAAGAAATATCACAACCATATGCAAATGATGAATATGGGGGTTACAGGGTGCTACTTTGAGGTACAGTGCATCACAATGGGCTAATAGGTATCAGAGATATTTTAGATTTCATGACACAAAGTGGATCTTCTATGGCTCAGGTGACTGATAATGGGATATATGGAGCCTTTCATCTTTACCCTGCCACTTTGAATCCAGTCATAGAATCATAGAATATCAGGGTTGGAAGGGACCTCAGGAGGTCATCTAGTCCAATCCCCTGCTCAAAGCAGGACCAATCCCCAACTAAATCATCCCAGCCAGGGCTTTGTCAAGCCTGACCTTAAAAACCTCTAAGGAAGGAGATTCCACCACCTCCCTAGGTAACCCATTCCAGTGCTTCACCACCCTCCTAATGAAAAAGTTTTTCCTAATATCCAACCTAAACCTCCCCCACTGCAACTTGAGACCATTACTCCTTGTTCTGTCATCTGGTACCACTGAGAACAGTCTAGATCCATTCTCTTTGGAATGGATCTAGACCCTTTCAGGTAGTTGAAAGCAGCTATCAAATCCTCCCTCATTCGTCTCTTCTGCAGACTAAACAATCCTAGTTCCCTCAGCCTTTCCTCATAAGTCATGTGCTCCAGCCCCCTAATCATTTTTGTTGCCCACCGCTGGACTCTTTCCAATTTTTCCACATCCTTCTTGTAGTCTGGGGCCCAAAACTGGACACAGTACTCCAGATGAGGCCTCACCAATGTCGAATAGAGGGGAATGATCATGTCCCTCGATTTGCTGGCAATGCCCCTACTTATACAGCCCAAAATGCCGTTAGCCTTCTTGGCAACAAGGGCACACTGTTGACTTACATCCAGCTTCTAGTCCACTGTAACCCCTAGGTCCTTTTCTGCAGAACTGCTTCCTAGCCATTCGGTCCCTAGTCTGTAACAGTGCATGGGATTCTTCCGTCCTAAGTGCAGGACTCTGCACTTGTCCTTGTTGAACCTCATCAGGTTTCTTTTGGCCCAATCCTCTAATTTGTCTAGGTCCTTCTGTATCCTATCCCTACCCTCCAGCGTCTCTACCACTCCTCCCAGTTTAGTGTCATCTGCAAACTTGCTGAGAGTGCAGTCCATGCCATCCTCCAGATCATTAATGAAGATATTGAACAAAACCGGCCCCAGGACCGACCCTTGAGGCACTCCACTTGAAACCAGCTGCCAACTAGACATGGAGCCGTTGATCACTACCCGTTGAGCCCGATGATCTAGCCAGCTTTCTATCCACCTTATAGTCCATTCATCCAGCCCATACTTTAACTTGCCGGCAAGAATACTGTGGAAGACTGTATCAAAAGCTTTGCTAAAGTCAAGGAATACCATATCCACTGCTTTCCCCTCATCCACAGATCCAGTTATCTCCTCAAAGAAGGCAGTTAGGTTAGTCAGGCATGACTTGCCCTTGGTGAATCCATGCTGACTGTTCCTGATCACTTTCCTCTCCTCTAAGTGCTTCAGAATTGATTCCTTGAGGACCTGCTCCATGATTTTTCCAGGGACTGAGGTGAGGCTGACTGGCCTGTAGTTCCCCGGATCCTCCTCCTTCCCTTTTTTAAAGATGGGCACTACATTAGCCTTTTTCCAGTCATCCGGGACCTCCCCCGATTGCCATGAGTTTTCAAAGATAATGGCCAATGTCTCTGCAATCACATCCACCAACTCCTTTAGCACCCTCGGATGCAGTGCATCCAGCCCCGTGGACTTATGCTCGTCCAGTTTTTCTAAATAGTCCCGAACCACTTCTTTCTCCACAGAGGGCTGGTCACCTCCTCCCCATACTGGGCTGCCCAGTGCAGCAATCTGGGAGCTGACCTTGTTTGTGAAGACAGAGGCAAAAAAGGCATAGAGTACTTTAGCTTTTTCCACATCCTCTGTCACTAGATTGCCTCCCTCATTCAGTAAGGGGCCCACACTTTCCTTGACCTTCTTCTTGTTGCTAATGTACTTGAAGAAACCCTTCTTGTTACTCTTAACATCTCTTGCTAGCTGTAACTCCAAGTGTGATTTGGCCTTCCTGATTTCACTCCTGCATGCCTGAGCAATCTTTTTATACTCCTCCCTGGTCATGTATCCAATCTTCCACTTCTTGTAAACTTCTTTTTTGAGTTTAAACTCAGCAAGGATTTCATTGTTAAGCCAAGCTGGTCGCCTGCCATATTTACTATTCTTTCTACACACTGGGATGTTTTTTTCCTGCAACCTCAATAAGGATTCTTTAAAATACAGCCAGCTCTCCTGGACTCCTTTCCCCCTCATGTTATTCTCCCAGGGGATCCTGCCCATCAGTTCCCTGAGGGAGTCAAAGTCTGCTTTTCTGAAGTCCAGGGTCCGTATTCTGCTACTCTCCTTCCTTCCTTGTGTCAGGATGCTGAACTCGACCATCTCATGGTCACTGCTTCCCAGGTTCCCATCCACTTTTGTTTCCCCTACTAATTCTTCCCGGTTTGTAAGCAGCAGGTCTAGAAGAGCTCTGCCCCTAGTTGGTTCCTCCAGCACTTGCACCAGGAAATTGTCCCCTACACTTTCCAAAAACTTCCTAGATTGTCTGTGCACCGCTGTATTGCTCTCCCAGCAGATATCAGTCAATAGCAAATGAAAGCCTGTTACGATGTGATGGCGACTGTGTGAAATGTGGACTCAGGTTCCTAATAGAAAAGTTTCCAGATCACAGAAACTGCCACCACAATTAGACTAAGCAGTAACCTTGCGGTAAGACTCAGGAGAATGGCCAACAACTGAATGGCTAGTTCAGCACTTCCTGTACTTTATGACACAGGCAATCTATCACTCACCACAAAAGCAGCAAAATGTAGAATCCACGCAAACATGGGAAAAAGCATGGCTCTATTTGAAGGCCATAGGAAAATTCCCATTGAGTTCAGTGGGTCAAGGATTTCACCACATATAATTATTGAGGGCCCAATCCAGTCCCATTGAAGGTAATGGAAGCAGGATCACTCCAGGAATGTACGTCGGATACCAATAAATTGACATAGAGGTCAGTGTCCAATTATTAACAAACAAATTTGCTTTGAATGTAAGTCCTCTTATACCCATTGTAATTTTATTGAAGGTTTATTGCATCCCTCAGATATTAATTCAGACATCTTGAAAACCATGTGTCTTTGCAAAGTATATGTTTACAAAAAACAAATGCACAGGATGGTTGCAAAGAAAAACCATTTTTAAACAGTGCAGGAATATTTATCAAACTATAAAGTTTGTAATCCTTACAGTGCATTATGAGCCTAATCCAAAACTCATCTGTCTGAAATAAGAATAACAGAGTTCTCACTTTTTGTTTGGGTACAGCAAATCAAATACTTTATTTTCTCTCTATCAATTGCATAGAGGGAGAGAGCTAAACAGGTCTCTCAACAGGTAAACAATTACAGCAAGCATTTATACCTTTTGTTACAGACAATAATGAGCAACAGCTGCGTTTTGTTTATACAAAGGTCATTCTGATATCTTGTTTTGCTCACTAATGTAGACTCTTAGTCTACATTCCATATTATCTACACAAGGTCGCAACAACTTCTCACACAGTTCTTTCCCACTCGCCTCACACATTCCTCGCTTCTACAAATCTCGCGTTATTAGGGTTACAGTTAGCATAACTCTTGCTAACGAACTGTCATGTATTGCATCCCCTTCCTGTCAGTTCTTTCTCTGCTTCCACAGAATTTTAGACCAGTTAGTATTCTCATTAGAAGCTGTTGTCAACAGCAAATGATAAACTTAAAAGGCAGGAAACAAACACCGTAGGAAATATCCCTGAGCTAGGGTGACATATTTTGATGCATCAAAGAAACTCACTGATTATAAGAGAATAAACTGCCAGGGGTGACTATATCATAAAGCATTATAGTAGGGTTGCCAACTTTCTAATTGCACAAAACGGCACACCCCTGACCTGCCCTTTGCCCCACTGCTTCTACAAGGCCTTGTTCTTCCCCCTCCACCGCCCACTCCATCCCCTTTCCCTTTGTTGCTCGCTCTCCCCCACCCTCACTCACTCGCTCATTTTCACCGGGCTGGGGCAGGGGATTGGGGTGCGGGAGAGGATATGGGTTCTGGGCTGGGGGTGCAGGCTCTGGGGTGGGGCTGGGGGTGACAGGTTTGGGGTGAAGGAGGAGGCTCTGGGCTGGGGCAAAGGGGTTTGGCGTGTGGGAGGGGGGTCTGGGCTGAGGCAGGGGATATGGACTCTAGGCTGAGGGCGTGGGGGTCCGGGGTGGGGCCAGAAATGAGGGGTTTAGGGTGTGGAAGGGGGATCCAGTCTGGGGCAGGGGTTTGGGGTGTGGGGGGCAGGTACGGGAAGGGGTGCGGGCTCCGGGAGGGAATTTGGGTGCGGGCTGTGGGTTGGGGCGTGGTGAGGGGTGTGGGCTCCGGGTGTTGCTCACCTCGAGCAGCTCCCTGCAAGTGGTGACATGTCCCTCAGCTCCTAGGCGGAGGCATGGCCAGGTGTCGGAGTTCCCAGACAATGGGAGCTGCAGAGCCGGCACACAGGGCAGGGGCAGCACATGGAGCCCCTGTGGCCATCCCTCTACTTCGGAGCCGAGGGACATGTCGCTGCTTCCTGGGAGCTGTGTGGAGCCAGGTAGGGAACCTGCCAGCCCCGTGCCAACCAGACTTTTAATGGCCCAGTCAGTGGTGCTGACTGGAGCCACCAGGGTCTCTTTTTGACCGGGCGTTCCAGTTGAAAACTGGACACCTGGCAACCCTACGCATAGAATAAGTGTTTGGAATAAGAACAATGGGGTTATAATAAGAGTTCTGGAAAAGTCTTGAAATAAGTAATGTATACTATATAACTTTCTAAAAATCATGGCGTCAGCAATCATTCTTTCTGTTTTACAAGTTACATTCACATAACTGAAGTAGTTTACAATAATATAAATACAAGTGTGGTTTGTACTAAAAATAGGTAGTGACAAATGTTAAGAAAATTTAACTCAGATATCATACAGTACATAAGATACAAGTACAAGGCCAACCTAACCTAGTTCCATGCACAGACTTGCCACAAACATTAATGTGAGTTTAGTACAAAAATAAAGAATATGCCCAAAGACTGTTCTTATGCTGATGGGTTTGCATGACCATAACTGAGGTTGTATCAGCACTTCCTTAATAATCTACTTTCAGTGGTTTATAATTCAAGATACACATACGCAAATGACAGACAACCTCCTTTGTTAAAGCTGCATTACATAAACATTGTCAAGCAATTAAGTTTTATGTTTATTAAAACCTTTCCTTCTCAGAGGGAGACCTTTAAAAAACAAGCCTCAGCCCAGAATAGATTTTATGCGTTTTGGATGCCTTAGACTTAAAACTGACAGATAGAAAGCTGCAAGTCCACTAGAACAGTCAGTTTCTTTCATTATTTTGACAAACCTTTGAAAAGTGCTTTCTGTGTAAGCACAGCGCTTACATCTGAGAAACAGTTCTTAAGAATGTTATTACGTGCTGAAAAGTATTTACACCAAACACCATAATCTGTTTTAAAAAAAAAGTCATATGCTGCCTAGGGTGACCAGATGACACAACTAAAACATCGGGATGTAGAGGAGGAGGAGGGGGGAGTTAAGGGAGGAAAAAAATGGCGGCGGAGGGAAAAAAAAAAAGCTGGAGCGCACGCCCTCCCCCCCCGCACACCTCGTCTCCACCTCCCCCCATGCAATCCCATCAGATTAGTGGCCCCGGAGTTGGGGGAGCAGGGGCTTTCACAGTCAGGGTCCGAGGCAAGGCTTTCGCAGCCCCGCTCACACCTGACCTGTCCCTCCGCGCGGGTTCAAGCTCCAGCCATGCACTGGGGAATGGAGCGCAGCAGCAGCGGAGGCTTTGCGCGATTTTACAGCTCACGCTGCACGGGGCCCGAGAGCCTGCGTGCACCGAGCTGGCTTATGCCTGCTCGGATCCCGGCCGCTTCCACCCCAGGGCCGGGGCGCAAGTGGCGGAGGTGAAGCCCCGAGGAACCCCACGCGGGCAGCTGCTGCACCCCCACCCATGGGCACGTAGGGAGCCGGTTCCCCATGCCAGACCTGGGGCTGCCCCCCTGCAGGTACCGCCCCACCCTCCTGCCTGAGCTTGGGCCAGGGCCAGGCCGGATTCACCCCGCCGTCCCCGGGCCTCCTCCCTCCAGCACTTGCCTGGGAGGGAGGAGGAATGCGGCGTGCTTGGGGAAGAGGTGGGGATTTGGGGAGGGATCCAATGGGGCAGTGAGGGAGCTGGGCCAGGGATTTGGGGAGCTATCCAATGGGGGAAGGAAGGGGCGGAGTCGGGGCGCGAGCCGAAGCGGAGGGCAAAAATTGCTTGTTTGTCCTGTGTCCCGACCAAACATTGGTCGGGACGCAGGACAAACAAGCAAATATTGGGACAGTCCCGATAAAATCGGGACGTCTGGTCACCCTAGTGATAGTGCTGCCATCCATCCATTGGGAGAAATACATCCTTATTCAAGTGTTAACCAGGGGTCAGACTGTGTCCTGCCTTATGTGGGTCTGTAGGGGGTGAAAAATGCATAAGGAGCCTCCCCAGTCCTTGCATTCCGTACTCATTGGCTTGTCACAGTGCTGTCCCTGAGTGCATCCTGGGTGCTTTAAAGAGGGTGCTTCTTTCACACTGGCCCATTGAATGGGCCCAATACAGCACGGAAAGTATGTTGTGCCTTCTTAAGAGATCTAGTAGCAGTCGTGCTTCTCTTGTGCACTGGTGAGGCTCTGGAGTTAGGGGGAGAGAAGCCTATCATCCGTAGCTTCCCCTCGGGGCAGTATGGATTTGCATTGCTCCAACATGAGACAATGCCTGTGCTGCTTGACTGAGCCCTGGGTATTCTCCTGAGACAAGCGTCTCTCTCAGGAAAATTATCTGTGTTGTGTTCTAAATGCAGACAGTTTACCTGAGAAAAGTGTGTGTCTAAAAAAACAACTATACAATACAATGTTCTCTACGTCATAATAAATAAAACAGCCCCGATCAAGAGCTGACCAAGAGATGTGAAAAGTCTTTGTGCTACTCTTATCTCCTAGACAAATAACTTGAATTTTGTGGCTTTAGAGGTGTTGTGCCATAGCTTTAATGGTATTTCAATTTGAGGGGTTTTTTCATGGCACTGAGTCTAGTCAGCTACTGCAGTCTATTGTTTCTGAAGAGCTGAGAGGAAAAAGCAGTAGGGGAAAGAATGTGTCCGTCTTAAAAAGTGCTTCTAGGATGGATCAATGTTTGGTAAATGTAGACACTTTGAAGCCTATTCTCCTATCGATGCACTCTCATAACTCCTGTCAATCGGAGTCATGCATCTGTGTATCTCAAAAAGAATAGGTCCCTTTGTAGCTGCGGCATGTTGTGTGCAGAAATGTACTTCATGGAAAAGCATTTTTAAAGCAAGAATACATTCCCAAGATTTTCCACCATTGATCACATGTACACTTTTAAATTTTCCAGACAACTTAGCTGGTGATTGTTGTTGTCAGAGAGTGACAAACATAGAGGGGAATTGCTGAAGAAGATAGTTGCCTATATTGATGACCATGTCAATAAATGCATGAGGCTGTCCAACTATCCTTTATCAAAAACAAAATGTTTGGGAAGCTTTACTTACAGGGCAGTCCCCACTGGAAGCCAATTCCAGACTCCCGTGCTTTCCTGGGTTCATCCAGGCTCCAGTTTTGTGGTGAGGAAATTGAATCTTGAGGGCTGAAACTCCCTCAAATGGTTTCACTGTATTTGAAGTTTAATGAAGTTTTTTGTCTAGGAATTTTAGAATGTTTAACAAGTTTAAGGACTGATCAACGACAGGAGTAATTGTGGAGCTTAATAGCTGGATAGGGACTCATAAGGTATGTTTAGGCAGTCTGCAGAAGCAAGCCTCCCAGCTTGGGTTGACTGGCTTGGGCTAGCAGGGCTTCACTCTAGTGCTCTAAAAATAGCTGTGTGGACGGTGCTTTGAAGTTGTGTCTTGGGCTGGACTCAGGCTCTGAAGCCCACCCTCATTCCCAAGGCTTCAGAACCCAGGCTGCAACTTCAAAGCACCATCCACACAGCTATTTTTCAAGAATTCGCACAAGCCCGGATAGCCTGTGTCTGTTGACCCTGGTAGTCTTACTCCTGTGGGCCGTATAGACGTACCCATATGAACATTACGGGGGCATAGGTTAGCAGCCAGTGGGTATGTGGAAGAGGCATCCAGAACTGGAAGAGGGGAGTGGAGGCTGAAGGAGCAGAGAGAAAGAAAGTGCCAGGGAAGGGGAACAAGGATTGCAACAATGAAGTGGCATCCATCCAGGAAGCAAGGAGCCCTTTGCCCTGGTGATGCTCAGAAACCAAAGAAGAGCATCAGGCCAATAGGATACTTGTGAACTTCATAGGGTGTGAAGTTCCTTTCTTGTGGAGCTTACAGGTGCTTCAGCAGCTAAGATAGTGGATTGATGGAGTAGAGTGGATAGTGAGGTGGGGACAGATTTGCCATCCCTGAAGTGCTGGTATGATTTGCAGGAAAGGAAATTCAGTCATTGCAAAGCTTGTAGGCACCACAGAAACGTTTCTGTCTGGCTTGGGGAAAAGTAGGTTGACTGTGGGCCTTGTAAATTCCAGAGGAGTTCCTAAACCTCCCTGGGCTTGAGAGCACCCAGCGTTTTGCTCTTATGTTTTCTAAACAGCACATGGAAGTGGTGAGTTTAATTAGGTAGCTTGTAGTGGGACAGTATAACTTTCCTACAGTGCATGAACCAGCATGTGGTGGTAACAACACTGTGGTGCTTGTAGTGTGCATGGAATCCACGTTTAATAACAAAATAGCCTGAAACTAGTCAAAGGCACCAGTCCCTCACCAAGCTATATTAAAGCAAATTTGGATATTTAAGCCAAATCTTTAAGTTATGATGAGGGGGGGAAATAGGAAACTGTCCAAGAAATGAAAACAGCTTGCTTTTTTGGCACACTCATATCCTCGATGACTTATTTGATTTGCCTCAAACTTTCCAGAAAATCTTTACCCTGTCATAAGATCGTGCCTGTGAAACTTCATGTGAATGTGTTTCACTTTGACGAAGTTACGAAGCTCAAAATTGGAGGCTGTAATGGGAAAGCTTCAGTACGGAAGGGATTAACATCTTTCCATGTTAAATAGTTCTACCCGCTTGTATTCAGTCACTTTCTCACTTTAACAGATAACTTTTATATTTTTACAATGACTAATTGTTCACTGTTGTTTCTTGTTTAGGTTGACTGTGTTTTCTCTAATAATCTTAATCTAGTTTAGAGAGAGAATAGAGTAGCATAGGCTTGGAGTCTGTTCTCTTCGGGTTCACTTTTGGGTTGTTCTTTATAAGGTCTCCACAACATTAGCCTGAGATGTTTACCTGCCCAAACCACACATTTAAGAGAAAACTAAATATAGACAGAGAGACCACTCATAGGACAGGTACTGTAGATAAATTCACTATTTTAAAATAATGTTTAACTTGACAGTGTCCCTTTAAAAATGGAGAGGGGAGGTACTGGTGTGGATGTCATGGCAGAATTAGTGGCACACCCTAGGGGACACCAGCTAGGATGTGATGATGGTTGACTCCCTGGAAGACAGGTGTTTGCATGAAATACCTGTCAGCAACTTTCATACATAGCCAGGTCTATATAATTAGGGGCTTTAAAAAGATCAGCAAGGCCATCTAAAAATCAGTCTGCCACTTTATAGGCAGCCAATGTAAAGAATGCAGGATGGGTGTAATGTGATCACAGTTACTTAAACCAGTGAGCAGACATCCTACTGCATCTGCAAACGCTGCAAGAGGCAAAGAGATACCCTGCTGGAAGCTCTGGTACCAAGGAATTACAATAATTAAGCCTTGCCGTCGCTTGGATATATGTTGCTCTTGCAAGGTTTTCATGAGCTAAATAAAGGCACAGCCAGAGCAAATTGTGTAATTGGGCAGCGGGGGGGGGGGAAGCAAACACTTTTGTACCATGTCTGACACATGGACTTTATAAAAGTTGTGGTCAAAAGGGACAGCAGGATTTTTCACTTGGTTCAGTATCTCTCCCTCAGTAAGCAGGGCCACAATGGAAGAGGGAATCCCCACATATTAATGAATTGTCTTCTCAGAACTGAGGCCCAGAGAGTCACATTCAGGTAGCATTCATGCATTCCTTCAGGGCTGAAACCGGTCTAGCAGGGTCCCTGGTGCAAAAAACTAGGTAGCTGTAAATTATTGACTAGTATTATTAGGGTGACCAGACAGCAAGTGTGAAAAATCGGGACAGGGGTGGGGGGCAATAGGCTTCTATATAAGAAAAAGCCTCAAATATTGGGACTGTCCCTATAAAATCGGAACATCTGGTCACCCTAAGTACTATGCAGTTGATGCTCTATCCCGTGTTTAGAGATGAAGTTGGCAAAAAGTCTCATAGATGCTTTGAACAACATGGGAGAGAGATTAAATTATTGCGGGACACCGCAAATCTGATAGTACCGACAGAGTTAATAATGACGTTAGTGTCCACTGCCAGCAATTGACTGCTATCTGCTACGTATGCTTGGGACTGAAGGGAAGCCCCAGACGTACCAGTAGCATTTTTTAATAATAGGTGAAAAAGCCAATAGTAAATCACATCCAGAGCTGCTGAGACAGTGAGTGAGCATGGCTAAAATGGCTGTCTGGCCCAGATTTAAAACCAGCAAGACAGAACTCAGGAAAGATAATATTATTTTTGTGATATTTTGTATCTATCCATTGACAGTGCTGTTGTTTCCTCTACTACATTTCTAGAACTGCTTGCTTATTTATTGCAGAATCATTAAGTGATCTGAACCTTAAAAAAACAACAAAAATAAACCCTGTTAACTTTGAGAGATTTTTGTAATTTTATCTAATATCTCTCAAGTAAATGATTAACAGCCAGAGTGTGATTCAGCTACAAAACAAACACTAGTACATGTAATGGACCCTGAGAATTCTTTATACCACAGGGCGAGATTGTGCCTCTCCCTGGTAGAGCTGCCTAATTTGTTTGGTTTGTGTGTGTGTGTGTGTGTGTGTGTCTGAGAGAGTGTGATGTATGAGAAAGTGTGAGATTTCCTAGCATACCCCACATGCTAAAGTCAGGCACAGTAGTTCAGTAACCCCTTGCGTGAGTCTTCTACTGAGGCCTTGGCTATACTTGGGGATTAACAGCGCTGCCGTGGCAGCGCTGTGAAGCGCGAGTGTAGTCGCACCGCCAGCGCTGCGAGAGCTCTCTTGCAGCGCTGCAAGTACTCCACCTCTCTGAGGGGAATAGCTTGCAGCGCTGCAGGCGCTGATTACACTGGCGCTTTACAGCGCTGCGCTCGGGGGGGGTGCGTTTTCACACCCCTGAGCGCAGCAAGTTGCAGTGCTGTACAGCGCCAGTGTAGCCAAGGCCCTAGATTGCATGACCCACCATAAAGTGGAGGCACTGTGGGTTTTCTCCCCTCTGAACAGAGCAGCAGAGCTTGCCCTGCACAGAGGGAACCCTGCACCACTCCAACATCCCAACCTCCCTTTGTGTGATTCCTCATCATCCCCAATGTGAGCTGGTGCCTTCAAGGCATAATCTGACATTGAATTTCTAATTCATGTCTGCCAAACAGAATTGAGGTCTGTTTCCTCTTTGAAATATAATACTTTCTCTAATCAAAACACTCAGTCACTTTTCATTTATCTGTGGCTGAGACAGCAGCGGAAGAATATCACAGTAGTCATGGACACTTCAAATGGTTTGGAAACGAACAAACTGAATGAAAATTTCATAACAGCAAAGACAGGTTGGGTCAAGGCTTACTATTGTAGTAACTGGTTCACAGGTCTTCTTCCTGTGGCTGCTATTCAGAGGGGTTTTGCAATTTAGAGTAGCCACATTGGAAAGAAGGCATTTGAGATAAGATGCAGTTTTAAGCTTTCAGCCTCTGTGGTTTTTTCATGATCAAAACACTAACGTGGGAGTAGAAATGGAGCACAAAGGAAGAAAACAAATTTAAGTATGAATGGTATTGGCAATGTTACAGCCACCCAAAACAACACTTTACAAGTAAGTATGCTAAAAGAGTCTTCTCGAAAGGCTCTGATCTCCTACCAAGCCAAGCAGAATTAACTTTAAACTAAAGACACCAACATGCCCATTTCTTATAACAATGTGCTTGGCAGCAAACGGATATATTAGAATTCACATAAACTTGGATTCTTTGATTCCTGGAAAGGAAACTGCATCTGTTACCTGCTGCTGAAAATGCTGGCTCCTCTACAGCATGCCCTTGGGCATGTTCTATTTAAGTGGTTTGAAAATATGTGATTATGCTTCATGTGCTTGTCCAGATTCTATATCCTTATGGAGACAGTGACATTTATAGTACCTGCAGGCTGGCGTATTTCTTTTGCTCTAGCTTTTAATGGGTATCCCTGTTTTGTTGCTGAAAACTTTAAGGAGAAATCTGGGACTGACAGTGGCAGGAAAGGTTTGACACACACAAGCTGTTACCTGTGTGTGGTGGTAATGTTAGAAATTCTACCCCCTTTTCATTTGCTTGGCCTAGTCCACAGAAACGCTTCTTTAGTTTCTCTTTAAATGTCTTATGAACGTGTCTAAGTCTGCTCATTCCTTCACCAAAAATGATTCAGACCTGAGGGATACTTGTACTTGGTAAGTAATTAGTAAATAAGTCAGATAAACACTGTTCATTGAGAAATGTAGAAGCACATTGGACAGGATTCATAAAAAGCTTTATCGAATCCTGATAATTAAAGCTTCAAACATTATCAGCAGTTGGTGTGATAAGTCCATTTCAGTGTAAATTTGTTCACTGTTACTAATATCTGCCTCTTTCTGAGCAATCTTTGAATTGATTTTCAAATCTGGAAAAGAAGTACATGTGTTGGGGAGGAGGGGCAAGTCTTTAAAATTAGATCTTATATAGTGAACAATTTGATCTTACAAATCTAGTCGCTGGTCCTGGAGAGTTTAATTCCACACCAGTCATTTTTTGCATGCAACTCTGCCTGAAGCTAATGGGAGTTGTGTGAAGAAAAAACTGCAGAAGCAGGATCCAGATGGAAGAGTGTGATAGAATTAATTCTCTTCCTTTAAATCATGTTCCTTTAGGTTCTGATACAATAGGACTTAAGCATGCCCTTATTAAATAGCTTGCATGTTTTAATAGAAGCAGAGCTGTTTTGTAACTGCCTTACTCTGAAGTTAATGGAACGACTTATACACATGAGTGAAGTGTAGATTAATGTGAAGTTTGCAGAATTGGACCCTTTATGATTTGCCTGAGTTAAATATGTTAAGCTGAAACAAAATATGAGCTGTTTGAATATGTACAGTATAAAACAATCAGTCTGATGTACAGTTCTTGTCTTGGTTTCTGCTCAAATCTTTCTTTTCCCCACATACTAGTCATGGTAAGAATATACAGTGGGATTCCACCCATTATTCAATAAAAATACTGATAAATAATTAGTGAAGTCTTACTGTATTCCTATATATTATATTGCTTACTGTATTGCTGTATTACTGTGTTGACCTGAAGAAGAGCTTTGTGTAAGCTCAAATGCTTGTCTCTCTCATGTCACCAACAGAAGATGGTCCAGTAAAAGATATTATCTCACCCACCTTGTCTCTGTACTACTATATGGCAGTAAAATCCAAAATGTGCTGAGAGACATATGAACACATAGGAAGAAGCAATCCCTCGCCTGGAAAACTGCACATGTTGATATCTGAAGTCTCTCCCTATCCTTCAGCAAAGATTTATTAGCTTTAATAGCAGGTGCTGGATTGAGGTTTCCTATTGCGAAGACATCATTATTTTTAGTAAATATATTTCATTACATTGACTAGGATACTATGAAGTATTATCATGAATAATTAAAATTAAGCATTGGTTGAAAAATAAATGAACTAGGTACACGTTTGTGATGCATAAATTCTGCTATTTTACTTCATTTGTTCATTTATTCACTAGGTCACAAGTTCAGTGATTCTTAACAGGTTTGCCAGTCACTAGTGCGAACTAGCAAGATTCTGCTGTACTTCCTTATGTGCAGGTGTGGAACCACAAACAGAATGCTCCTTTACCCGCACTGCTCCTACACTACATACTGTACTGTTACACAGCAGAGCTGTATATTGAAAAAGCTGAATACGGAATGTATTACTGAAAGCTGAGTGCGGAATGTAAAACTGAGGATTAGAATAATCCTCTATGGCAGTGGTCACCAACCGGTTGATCGCAATCAACTGGTCGATTCTGGAGACTCTCCCAGTCGATTGCGATCTCCAGCCGCTAAAAGTCTGGCCGTGTGGTGTAGTGGGGCTGCTGTTAAGGCAGGCTCTCTGCCTGCCCCGACCCCACGCCGCTCCCAGAAGTGTCCAGTACAGCCTGCCCCCGCAGGGGTGGGTGGGGAGGGGGCACGGGTCTCTGCACGCTGCTCCTGCCTGCAATCGCTGCCCCCGCAGCTCCCATTGGGCGGGAACGGGGAATTGCGGCCAATGGGAGCTGCGGGGGCGGTGCCTGCAGAGAGGGGCAGCACACGGAGCCACGTGTCTCTCCCCCCTCCTCCCCCAGGGGTCAGGGGTGCATTGGCCCCTTCCGGGAGTGGTGTGGGGCTGGGGCAGGCAGACAGCCTGCCTTGCTTAGTCCTGCTGCACTGCCGCCCAGGAGCTGCTCGAGGTAAGTGCTGCCCAGCGGGAGCCCGCACCAACCCCCAGCCCTGAGAACCTCTCTTGGAGCCAGCACCCCATAGTTCCTCCTGCACCCCAACCCCCTGACCCAGCCCTGGCCCTCCTCCCGGAGCCAGCACCCCCTCCTGCACCCCAACACTCTGCCCCAGCCTGGAGCCTCCTCCTGCACCCTAACTCCCTCCCAGAGCTTGCATCCCTCACCCCCTCCATAACCCCAACCCCCTACCCCAGGCTCAGTCTAGAGTCCCCTCCCACACTCCGAACCCCTCGGCCCCAGCCCAGAGTCCACACCCCCTCCCAAACCCCAACCCCCTGCCCCAGCCTGGTGAAAGTGAGTGAGGTTGTAGGGAGCAAGCAATGGGGGGAGGGGGGAGGAGTGAGCAGGGAAGGGGCGGGGCCTCAGGGAAGGGGCAGGATAGATCCTGGGTTGCACTTAAATTCAAAAAGTGATCTTGTGCATAAAAAGGTTGGAGACCATTGCTTTACACTATCTTACACCCACCACCCCACTCTGCGTAGGGGATGTGACAGGGTCAGGCTAGAATGCCGTATTATTCTAGATTGGGAGAACCCCTCCTGGGGCCACTACCAGATGGCACAATTTGAGCTGTTCTGAGGCTGCTGTAAACTTGCACCAGGGGCTTAATTGGATCCTGGCTAACCTCAGGTCCAAGAGAGATGGGAAGGTGGTGTAATGATATTTCTGTCTCCTCTCCCCACTTGAATCTTCTACCAAGTGCACTTTAGGTAAACATGAGAATCTGGCCCAGAATTTGACTACAATGCTCGTAATTGCAAAATATTTTGTGTACATAATTACTGAAGAATTCCAGGAGAAACTAAGAGCAGGTTACCCTGAGGGATAAATAATACCAGAGATTCTTTGTGAAAGATCTGCGTTAGCCAATGCAAATTATTGGGCTCAATAAATAGGTAACTAGGTGAAATTTAATGGCCTGAGATATAAAGGAAGTCAGGCTTGGTGATCTAATGGCTCCTTCTGGTCTTAAACTCTATGAATATATTCATTCCACATATTCATAAAAATAAGTGTACGTTATTTTCTGTAAACTTGGTCTAATAAATTGCACTGCTCAGAACATTCTTGAGCTCCTGCTGTTGTATGAATAAATTTCACAGGTCTTAATCAGTGAGCTTTACATTAAATGTTAATGGCCAAATTTTACCCATGCACAACTCGTATTGAATTGAGTGGGAGCCAGATTTCCCCCACATGAGGGGAAAGTTTAGTTCATAGGCACAGCATGAGTCCTTTGCTGAAGTCACAGGGACTCCGTGCCTTGCAATATAAGGGCCTAAACTAGGTGAAAATCTGAGAGGACAAGGCAGATGAGGAAATACCTTTTATTGGACCCACTTCTGATGGTGAGAGAGACAAGCTCTGTGCGAGCTTGAACTCTTCTCTCTCTCACCAATAGAAGTGGGTCCAATAAAAAATATTTCCTCACCCGCCTTGTCTCTCTAATATCCTGGGATCAGCACAGCTACAACAACACTGCGTACAACAGTGAAAATCTAAAACAGATGGGAGTTAGTGCTGATTCATAGTATTGACCTAGTATACCTATAAATTCTCTCAAGCTTTCCACAGCAGTTTGGAAAAGAAGAGTAAAATCCCCCAATCAGAAAGATGAGCCAAATAGGGGATATGGACCAGTTTGGATCTCTCTCTTTACTTGTCAGACAGACTTTACAGTGGTGGGGCATTCCAGACTTATGTGGACTTACACTGCTCAGATATCTGGTCATTGTTCATCCAAAATCTGTGGCTAAATATAAGCTGTAGTTTGTATGTCAAATGCCAAACATAGGCTTCATAGTGTATCCTCCTTGCCTGGGCCTAATGTTGCCTGATGGACATTTATTCTGAAAAATCAGGGCCCCAAAAACTAAACGTGATATATTGAAAAGTAAATTATTCAAGATAATGTTTTTCAAAATCACCGTGTATCATACATAGATTAGAGATCCTGGAGCTCTTCTTCTGGACCCTCTGTCTAGTCATTTTGATTGTACTTATAAGAAGCTAGAGTTCATAGAAGCATGAAAGAGAGGGTTTTTTGGTGGCATGTGCACCTGTGTTGGAGGAACTCTGTGTCACTGCATGTATATCCTTAAATTCTACTAAAATACATCATTGTAGTGCCATGCACATTGTTGGCACTAAAACAATTTCAAATCCATGCAATGGATAGTATTTTTTTGAAGGTAGTTTGGTACTTGAGAAGCATGAAGGACATATAGTCTTCTTACCAGAACAGGTACAGTATGGTCAATGGCAGGAATGAGCAAGCCTCCCAACACTTGGCTCTGCTGATGTGTCTGCTGATGATGTCCTTCAGCTGTGACCATGAAGGACCTTTAGAGGCCAGAGGATAGTTGAGTCTTCATGCTTTTTCTTCCGGCTAAGAGCTTGTCTACACATGGAGCCATTCAGGAATAAAAAGGCATATTTATTCCAGAATAAGAGTGTCTGCGCATGGAGTATTCCACTTTAAATTCACAGCCTATCTTATTCTGGAATAACTTTCATGTGTAGATAAGCCCTTCGATTGCCAAATAATGCTAATCTTCGTGGGTTTGAGGCTTTTTTTTTTTTTAATGTGCATTAAGAAATTAACTAAAAACTGACAACATGTTTAGATATTAGATGATTCTTCACTTCAGAAGCGGAAAAGAAGTAAACAAAATACCCTTGGTAAATGTATTTGCCTGCTTGCCCCTTGGAAGTATGCTTGAGGGTAGGGGATAACCAAGCAATCAATTTCTGTAAAATCAGTTTTCTTTTAAAGCATTCTTTTCTAGTCTTAATGGTTGAAAAGAGAACCTTCCAAGTGTGACTGACCATAAAGCAATGAATTGCTGTCTTTTTATTATTTATTTGTATTACTCTAGCATCTTGGAGCCCCGCTAATGGACCAGGGACCCTATTGTGTTAGATGCTATACAAGCATAACAAAAAGAGCTTTCTTCCTGACTCAGCAGACAGCTAGCTCCAAGACCTCTGCTGCTGCTCATAGCTTCACTTGCAGAAGATATAATGGGCTGGACTGTTCAGTTTCACTCTCCTGTTCTTTAAGAAAGCTATGAGCATTAACTATCTTTGAAGATACACCGCTACCCTGATATAACGCGCCCCGATATAACATGAATTCGGATATAACGTGGTAAAGCAGTACTCTGAGGGGGCGGGGCTGCACACTCTGGTGGATCAAAGCAAGTTCAATATAATGCGGTTTCACCTATAACGCGGTAAGATTTTTTTGGCTCCCGAGGACAGCGTTATATTGAGGTAGAGGTGTAGTAGTATAAAGTGGAATGATTTTAAAACAAATGATGTTAGGAGAGTAGATGGGATTGGCTGCATTTGAAAAGATGGTGGTGGACATGCTGTAGAAGACAAATAGATGATAGGATGCCAAAGAAAATAATGCAAACATAACCAAGGTTAGTCCAAACTAGAGGCCAACCACCAACTAGATGGTGGGATGCATAGGCTGGGACATGACCACGCTGAACTTAATGGAGGAATATGTCATGGACAAGAATGAATGGTGGTGTGGTACTTGTCTCCGTTTCTGTAAAGATGCTTTGTGAGAAGGAGGAGAAGAATAATTAACAAAAGTAGGCACTGGGGGGGTAGATTCACGAAGGGACTTGTGTTGAGACATTCAGCATCCCAATGCCTAATTTTCAGGTGCCTAGAAACTCACTGAGATTCACAAATCTAGAGTTAGGCACTCAGGCTTCTAATGAAGGGAGGGTGATAGGGATTCACAAAAGCCAGTATGCTAGGCAGTTCCCCACCTTAGCTAGCCAATGGGAGATGCCAAGGAGATGGGTGTGTGCTAAGCTCTGCCCCTCTCAGGAAGTTGGGTGCCTAAATCAGGGCTGGAGGGAGGCAACTATCTCTGCTTGGGATTCTCAGGTGTGACCTTTTTTGGAGGAAGAGGACAACCTCACTTACCTGAGAGGTGGCAGATTCCTGTTCAAACCCCTTCTTTCCCTTATCCCAAGTGAGTACCCTAACCACTGGGGTAAAAGTTCTGAGGGAGGTCATCCTCCTTCTTTCCTCCTATGCCCTCAGCCATTTCGTATGGAGTTAGGCATGGTCTGAGCACATTTACCAGACCAGGCCCTGGAGGCAAGTTAGGCGGAGGAATGTCTGTCTTCTCCAAGTTTGTGCATTGCATTGGGGCTTAGGCAGGAGATAGGTGTCTGGATGCTGAGAGTGAGGCAGCAGTACATGTACACAGAGACAGAAATATAGGTGCCTAGGAAACTTTTACAGCGGGGGTAGTCAATAGGCAGACCGTGGGCCATATTTGGACCACCAGCCGCTTTTGAACGGACCCTGAAATCTTTTTATTTACTTATTATTACCATTATTATTATTTTATTATTGTTTTCTCTGGAATCTGGACCTTGACTATACCTTGACCAAGAAATTTGGAACTTGACAAAAAATAATTGACTACCCCCGTTTTACAGAATAAAATTTAGGAACCTACAGGATTCAACAGCAACTGAGCAGGGGGTTTGTGAATACCAGTGGAGCTTAAATCTGTGACTTAAGCATCTAAAGTGGCAGTTAGACATCTAAGTTCCTTTGTGAATCTAGCCCTAAGAACTATTCAAGAGAGGAGGACCCAGAAAAGAAGGTGGAGGAAAGGCAGGCTGGGGCAAGGGTAGAGCAGTGGAAACCTACCACTTTTAGCATCCAGGAGATCCCTCTGTGTGTAAATATGGTAAAGGGACCCCATCCTATATGGGGATATATGATTTACGGTGTGTTCCGGGTGAATACATAATCTGTTTTCTCTCCCCTGAGATGAAGAGGAAGTGCAAGTTGGAGGAGAAGAGGGGAACGTTTGAGGGACAAAGGCAGGCCAGTGTGGAGCCTGAGGGAGAGAGTCTGTGAGTAAACTGAGAGAAACTGGGAGTGACTGAGAGAAACTGAGAGTAAGTGGAGAGACTGAGTTTTGAGCAGGACAGACAGAAGATGAGGATCTTTTTAGTGTAAGGCTGGCTGGTGAAGTCAGTCCATGTGTGATGGCGTGTTCCTGAGCATCCATTCCTGTTTGTTCCTGAGCATTGGTTCCAGTCATCTCCTATCATTGATTCATGTTGTCCTGGACATCCAGAACAGGAGAACCAAAGGTCCTTCAGATCCAGTGGGTCTGGTCTAATGTGCACCTCCTCCCCCCACCTGCAAGCAAGCATCCCTGGAGTTGAATCCATCTCTTCAGGAAGTCACAAGAGGTGCTTGAAGCTCAAAGACAGACTTGGGCATTAGCATCCAGTGAGAAATTTGGGGAAAGAGGAACCTTGAACAAAATTATGATGACCTATAAGATATTAGCTTATAGCATATAGATATAGATAGATTTATTTATTTAGAGAGTTATATTTAGTTAAGTACATAGTGTGTGTATGTGTATTTGAATCATTTTTTTTTATTATATATATTCTTCAGTTATTTAATGTTACTGTAGGTAGGTGGAATCCAGTTCCATTTGTTCTGGTTTAAATAAAATTCCTGTTGTTGTTTTTTTGGACAACCAGTTGTATTACTGTGGCTACTTTTTATCACAGTGCAACACTCCCCCTTCCCCAGCTCTCTCCTGCCAAGTAATTATTATATCACCACTGTGACGGATCATTACTAAATAAATCTTGGCTGGTGGTTTTGGGATGGGGTGACCCTCAAATTTATTTCAAATTATACCACAATAAGCCTACTCTGAGAGGTCTGTTTACAGGATCCTAAGGGATTGGGTGTGGGGGAGAGAGGAGAAGAGAGCTTCAAATGTATCTAACATCTGTTAGCTAATATGAAGGACAGAATCCCAAGCAGGGCCCAGGGGCAGCATCTGGGAATTGGGGTTGTCTCTGGGTTTGAAGCAAACTGCCCACCAGCTGGGTGTCTTCGCTTCGCCTTCCCCTCATGAGGAAAATGTCTTAAGCAGAATTTGCTTATCCTTGTTACTTAAAGGTAATTAGAGAGGAGTGTTCCAGTGAAGTGAATGGTATTTCATAGATCTGCTTATTGGCTGAAAACCAAAAAGACACAGCATTTGAAACACATGCTAACAAATGTTATGTGAATCTGGAGAATTTAACCTGTTGGATAACAGGAGAAGGGGAATATATTCTATGTAAACTGACTGGCTTCCGACCTCAGTCATTATTTAAATTGAGCCTTTCCTCTAGAGCAGGGATCAGCACGCAGCCCGTCAGGGACGGTTTGTTTACCTGCTGCGTCCACAGGTTCGGCCAATCGCAGCTCCCACTGGCCGCGGTTCGCCGCTCCCGGCCAATGGGGACTGCGGGAAGCAGCGGCCAGCACATCCCTCGGCTCACGCCGCTTCCTGCAGCCCCCATTGGCCTGGAACGGGGAACTCGTGGCCAGTGGGAGCTGTGATTGGCTGAACCTGTGTACACTGCAGGTAAACAAACGGTCCTGGCTCGCCAGTGGATTTCCTTGATTGGCCGCGTGCCAAAGTTTGCCGATCCCTGCTCTACTGGTAAAGGCACACAAACCGCTTCTATCAAAAATTGTTGTTGTTTGTATTAACATAGCTCCTGAGAGCCCTAAATCACAGAACCCCACTGTGTTAGGTGCTGTACAAAAACAGAATGAAAAGATGGTCAAAGAGCTTACAATTTAAGGCTTCGGAAGAACTCTATTTACTGTTTAACAGATCTTCTGCACTGGCTTATGGATCTAAAAATACACCCGGGGCCTGATTCTGGTCTCAGTTACACTGGTGTAAATCAGGAGTAAATTATAGAATTACTGAGGTGCAAAACTAGTGTGAGAACAGTCAGGGCCCTTCTTTTAAATTTCATAGCAAAAATGACCAATCAGGCTAATTTTGCAGCCCAGACAGACTTGCTTACACCAGTTTTTCACCGATATAATGCCATTGTTTTCAAAGGGGCTGATTCTCTACTGCCTTGCATATTGCATATTCACATGTATGCAAAGTGAATATAAAGTACTAAAAGTTCAGAATGGCAATGTTTATATCCATGGCATGTACGTGTAAATGACTAGACAATGTGCAAGGCAGTGAAGAATCAGACTCATAATCTTCATTTAATTTACCAGGTTCCTCACACTGTTTGAATGATGGTAATTCTTAGACCTCCTGCATAGCTGCAAAGTTTCCAAACAGGTAGAATTCATGGCCACATCCAGTGGTTAGCATCAAATTACATACAGCAGAAAAGATCTGTTGATCTAAAGTTGGTCTAAAGTAGTAAATCACTGAGCCATGCACACAACAGTGCCAGAATGGAGAAAATGCATTAATACCACATTATTTTGTTTTATAAAGCCAAACAAAACATCTAGCTAGTGTTGGTTGGCTTGTCATCAGCAATGTTGGCATGTTAAAGTCTGTAGTGTTTTTTAAATATGCAAAAGAAAAATGAATATATGTCATTCTAGAAAACTTCAATTTTTGATTATACGTCTCTAAAACGGGCCAAATGGATTTTATTCTTTAGTTTGGCAATCTTTCTCCCAGGATGAAATCTTTCATTCCAACTTTCAGCCCAGACAAAGTAAGTTTTGTAGGGAAGATTGTATATGCATATATACATATGTGCATGTGTGTATATAAATAAAACATTAATTATAATGGTGAAGACTCAAATGCTCTATTATAATTCAATAAATTACATTATACAGTTAAAGAAGGATCAATTGAATGTACTTCTTGTATGAATAGTCCTTATGCTGCTAAAGATATGCTTGTGTAAGGCAAGTATTATTTAGCCTAAAGATAGAACTAAGAAATAAGAATCATTTTTACCACACTTCATATTTTAAAAGTTAATTTTATAAGAAGGTCTTTTTGTCCTTTCTAGTACCAATGGAAAATGGCAGGTTTAAATGTGAATATAATTGAAATCCAAGTTAAAAAAAAAAAAAAAAAGTGCTACAGTTCATACATTACCCGAGTATACAATAGAGATTTATTCTGTAGGTGTAGAATTTACCATTCTATTCTGACAGTGTAAAGGAAGGAAAAATGTCAAGAGCATTACAGACTTCAAATGGAAAATCAAATTCTTCAAACCATTCCTGCTTAGATATCAGATGTGATTTTGGGCTAAGTTTATGTAATAATGTTTAAATAACTTTTGGTACCATGATTACTGTGTTCGTATGATTGTGAGCATAAACATTTCTCTCTTCCAGGAAGCAATTTAGAGTTCTATTTTGTGCTGCGATAACTGCTGTGTTAAGTTAGAGTAATACAGCAACTGCAACCCTTTATAGAGCAAAGAAAAGAAGCCTTTTATTTTAACCTTGCTGAAAGCGGAAATAAAATGAGCTGTTGCATACCGTGTAGAACTGCGCAAAGACTTAAAACATTTTTTCTTGTGAGTAGTCACTGTGGTTTGTATGATTTGGTGAGACTGCAAATTGTTCATCCTGTCAAGCTTAAAACAAACAGACTCAAAACACTTCCTTTCTTTTGTTAAAATATGTGTTTCTGCAGAAACACATATCTAAAGCTATCCCGAAAAAAAATATGCTGGTTGAGTATTTTCCTTCTATTGAATGGGCCATTTATTTCCCTCCCTCCTATATTTCTAGCTGCAATGCTATAGAAGATTCCTGCAGTCATGCTTGGTTAAACCTGAGGTCAGAATACAGGAGCATGCTGCTTTGAACTGCGGTTTTGCAGGAGAAAAGAAATTCATTCACTTTTCTAAATTGAAAGGAGTGGGCAGGGGGAATCAGTTCCACAGAAAATCAGAGAGGATTGAAAATGGGTACAGTTTCCTGCTTGTGCTCTAAATGATTGGTCACACTGTGCCAGTGCACTTGTGTTTTAGAATTTCCTCTCTCATCAACAGTTACTACTGTGTGTCAAATAACACCCCTATGGAGGCTTATGATAAAAATATGCATTCTGTTTCAAATACAAACCAACAAGTCCATCAGAGAACTCAGAGCAAGGAAGAAATCTGATTTAATACTTTACCCACCAGGCCCAATGATTTCTCCCTTCCTCATACACCTGGGCTGTGGGGACCAGTGAAGCACCTCCTTGGGATTGAGCCAGCCCTTTGGGAGTGGCAGGGAGACACACAGCTAGGGTCCTGCAATTCACCCAGATTGTAATGTGGGGATTCCTTTTCCATGGGCCTAAGGCATCAGTGGCCTCCTTCTGCCAAATGACATAAGCTAAAGAAAAGCAGAGTAGGACACACATGGGTGAAGTCAGCCCTGCTCCAGAGCAGCAGGAACTCCCCCAGTGCAACTGGTGCTGGCACCAATAGGACAGGAAGAAGCCCAGCCGAGATGCATCGTGTCCCTCTCCCATCCCCAGTTGTCACAGTTTCTGGATGTTGGCTGTTGCTAAAAACAAAAAAAAACAAAAAATGAAACTGGGGGCGCTTTCTGTCTCATTGGCTGCCTGTTTGCCCTGCACTGTCACAGTCTCTGCCACCAGCTTCTCTCCCCCTGCCCTCTGTGCTGTTCTCTGGCCCAAGGGTTCTCAAACTTGATTGCACCACAACTGCCTTCTGACAACAAAAATTACTATACGACCACAGGAGGGGGGACCGAGACCTGAGCCTGCTCAAGTCCGCCGCCCCGGGTGGGCGGCCCAAAGCCCAAGGACTTCAGCCCCACTACCAGCTGGTGGAACTTAAAGCCCTGTCAAACCTGCTCTAAGTTCTACCAAGTTGCACCAAGGGCTGATTGGCTTTCTGCTGCCTGGGTGGCATGTATATGTATGTAAAGGTTGCATACCATCACCTTTCTTCTTTTATCCATAGGTGAGCCATCTAGAGCTCTCGCATACTTGACATAGCTCTTCATTATGTCACCACAACTGGAATGGGACTGTAAATAGTTTTATGAAAGATGGAGAGGTCGTCTGTCCCTGGTTGAGCCCACAGTTAGGAAAGGAAATTTAGGAAAGGAAAGGAAATCCTGGCCCCATTGACTTCAATGGGAGTCTTCTCATTTATTTCAGCAGGGGCCAGGATTTCACCCTTGATGTTTAATATTAGTGAGAATCAGATGTGGCTATTATGGAGATTATGAAAGTGAGTGCTGGTGGTTGTGATAGATGGGGCTGCTTGACATTTTAGCTGGCAGATGGGGTCACTCTGCAGCACTGTTCCCTCTGTTCCTAGATCTACTGAAGAGCATTCCATATAGCTGGGGAGCCACACGTGGGGCAAAGATGGGAGTGTCACATGTATTTTCCCCCTGCCAGCCCAGGCTACGTTAGCTTCTAAGTTGAGTAGTCTCTGCCCTGTGGAGTTCATTTGATGAAGCTCCAGGAACAGTGATGGTAGAGAAGTTCCTGGCAGCTTGGCTCCAATGCCAACTACCTGTAGGGAGGTGGTAAAGGGTGAGTGGGTATCAGAAGCATAAAGCCTCCATGTGAATGGTTCTGGTCTCCACTGAAACCCCGGGGTTTATGCAGCCAAGTCCCCCTGTCCTGCAGAATAATCTAGGAAATGATCCTCAACAGAAACCTCACTGAGATTTTCTCCAGCTTGTAGTGTTGCCAACTCTAGTGACTTTACCGCAATTCCCACAATATTTGGTGATTTTCTTAAAGTCCCAGCTGCCAGAATCAGAGAATAGCTTGACATCATGAACCTTATAGATGCCCAAGCGCCAGAAGGCAACACCCCTCCCCCCAAAAAAATTATTATTTTTAAAAGTTCATTATTTTTAAGTCAGTCTAATAACTTTTGGGAGCCTGATTCATGATTATTGAAAGCTTGGAGTTGGTAATATTGCCCATCTCTCTTCCCCATTTTGGTGTTCCCTGGGAGGGGGCAATCTGATGCAAAGCACACAAAGTAACGTTATAGATATATTAGCACTGCATTATTTAGATGACCCTGCAGAAACAAAAAGGAACTGTTTTTCATTGCCACAAGAAATACTGAATACAGTTGACTTATCTGGCAAATAATGATTAAAGATACTAACAAGAAAGCTGTCCAAGAGCAATTCATTAATTAGAAGGCCTAATTATAGCCAATAGACAAGTTCCTTTGCCATAAACAAACCAATATATATTTTTGGCAGACACCATCCCCAGGGGTCTGTCAGTTTTTCTGCCTACTGTACAGGCCTGTGCAGCAACTGTGAGAATGCTAAAAATAATTTGGCACCCCCCTCACAAAAGTGTGTGTGTGTGTGTGTGTTTCTCTACCCTAGAAATGCAGCCTCCAGCTGTCTTGACTCATGCCAGAGGTTTCTTAATACCATGGAATTAGCTGACTAAAGAAGCACGTCCTGTCTACTCAGGCTACGTAAAGGTTCCATGAAATAAACTTAGTCTGATTTCCGGCACCCTGGGAATGTCTGCCTGCAACTAACATTCAGTATCCCAAATAACCCCAAGGTGACCTGCTCTTTGTAAAACTGCAGCCAAGAAAAACCCTGTTTAACATAACAGTGCAAAACTTAGAACATCAACTTGAACCATGCCGACCTCTTAGCTGCTGAGGTCTATGCAGATTAATTTAACAATAGGCAACCTTGAAAGGGAGGAATGTTCCAAAGAGATCTCCTTCACCCATCTCTTCTCCTTTAATAAATAGTCAGGAGGCTTGGCTTAGAAAAACTGAAAGTGCCCCTTGTTAGGAAACAATGGGAGTTACAGCAGAGAGGCAGCACACCGTAATTTGAATCTTAGCAGAACAAAGTTACACCTCCCATAGACTGAGGCTTTCATTGGAAAAATTTTGATTGAGAATTAGGGTCATTTTCTGGAAATTTAAAAAATAGACATGGTTTTGCCTTTTGTTGTCCATACATTGTTAGTATTTTATTAAATAAATAAATGACCCCCTGACCTGAGAGAGAGTTTCAACTGGCTTTCATGCAAGCAAACTGGCTAAAGACAAAAACTTTCCAGATGGGAGTTGGAGCTTAGACATCAGCTAATGCTTAGACATGCCCACCACTCAGGAGAGATGCAGCAAGATAAGATCTTGAGCTACAGGGGTGCCAGAGGGAGACACTTACCTTTGCTGAAGAAGAAACTATCTTACCTTCTAATTACATTCTCCACTGTAAAAAGAACAGGAGTACTTGTGGCACCTTAGAGACTAACAAATTTATTTGAGCATAAGCTTTTGTGGGCTACATCCCACTTCTTCGGATGCATAGAATGGAGGATATATATATATATACACACACACACACACATACAGAGAGCATGAACAGGTGGAAGTTGTCTTACCAACTCTGAGAGGCCAATTAAGTAAGAGAAAAAAAACTTTTGAAGTGATAATCAAGATAATCTTTTATTGGACCAATTTCCACTGGTGAGACAAATGTTTGACCTTAAACAGAGCTCCCAGACTGGAAGAAAACCTCTGTGTATGCCTGAGTCTCTTTCACCAAAGTTGGACCAATAAAAGACATTAGCTCACCAACCGTTTCTCTCTCTCATATTCTGGGACCAACACTATAAACATGAAATGTATACACAGCTAGAGGAACACCTGAGTGAGCAAAGGGTAACGTGTGCTGTCCGGAAGGCAGTCGTTGAAAAGTGGAGGGTGGATGGAAACCAGCAGGGAAAATTATAAAAAGGGATGAGAGTGGTTCAGACAGGCAAAGAATGCTGATTAACAAATGCAAATCATTTGAACACTGAGTGGGCCGGTTAGAATAACTTCAGTGCAGATCTAAGTTACACAACAATCATATTGTAAGCAGTCTCCTGACAGAAATAGCCTTGAGTCTTTTCAAACTGGAAACAGCACTCATGAGACTTGTTTTGTACTGACAGAGTGGGGGGAAGGAAATGGGTCAGTTTGCCTAATAGGTATTTTTCCAGGTGTTTTGTATAACCGAAGCTGAGTGTATGCGGAGCATGGGAATTAAGTGTTCACTGTTACACTGATGAATTTCTTCCGTGTATTAGAAGTAAGTTTGTTTGCAGTGAAACTTGGCCATTCAGCTGTGACACTGTGATATTGTGTCTCTACTTGGACATTTGTAAGGCCCCAAGTCAGCTGCTCTTCTGCTGCTCGAGGCTTTGCCTAGACTAGAAAAATAGGAAATAGCTTTACTGCACAGTTAAGTTGGGTGATTGGCACCCCCGGGTCTTAGCATCTGCAAAGCCCCACTTGCATTACTGCATCCTCCCTATGTGTGTCTGGATGTATGGGCTGATCCTCTGCTCCACCCTGCCGTAATATGCTCTCTTGTTGCTGGTCAGCTGAGTGGTAAAGAATGTCCTAATGTCTGTGACGAGCCATCAGCCCTGCAGTGTATTTTCCTTGGAGTAAAGTCCTGTGACTCAGATTTTACTTCATTTTTCCAGGATTTTGTCCCTAAAATTCCTCCACAATCCCAGCGTCGTGGATAAAGTGCAAATTTCCAAGTCTATACCTGTTTTTTTTTTTTTTTTTTTTTAAGTCTATTACTGTCCTTGAGCTGTATATTTAGTGGCTTGTCCCATCAGTTCTATCTTTTAGAAATAGGCTAACTCTTGGCATCCCATCTTGGCATCCAAAAATCCACTCTGTTCTTTCCACTAATACTACAGAATGTGTCGTACAGGGGATGTGAAAAAGACAGTTGTTTTGCATATAAAGAACCTGATATTCTGCTGGACTACACTGGTTTTAAAGCCATTGGGCCAGATCAGGTGGTGCAATGAAGCAACACCAATTTACACCAGCTGAGGAAAATTTCAGTGGAGATACATCAGTGTAAAACCGGTGCAACATTGGATAATCAGGCTATGGAAGTAGTAGTATAAGCATGAGATGACACAGCTGAAATAGACACACTACACTGTGCTCGATATTATTCTTTGACAAATAAAATTTGTCCTTCAAAATACAAATGGGCCGCCAGCATATTGCTACATGCAGCATATTTCTGTTTGTGTGGGAGTAGTGGGCCTAATTCTTCTCTCACTTGCGCTGGCTTTCCTCCAGTGTAACGCCATTGACTTCACATGAGTCATTTCTGATTTATACCCGTGTGAGAGAAGAATTGGGCTCAAAGTCTGCAGTAAGACCCATCCATATTTGAAATTCATGCTGAGGTTCAGCACAGCCTGAGGCTAATATGTTGCTGAATAGTTTGTAGAACAACTTGCAGCCGGTGTGTACATCCACTTGCATAATTCAACCATATAAAAATGGAGGTATCCCATGTAAATGAATAAGGCCCCCATTCCAGTCTGCCTATGAGCCTCCCCTCACTAGCCCCTTGCACAGCAAGGCTCTTCTGTACTATGCAGAGGCTCTGTGCACTGCCTACATAATTCCTTGACCTTTATACTGAAGAATCATAGTGGTTCGACTGCAGAGGGCCTTCCATGGCCATAGAGGAGGGAGCTAGACTTTCTCCATAATGCACATCAATTTTGTTTTTAATCATGTTGGTGTATTGGGTACAACAGAAGCCGACAGGTAAATTATCTCCTTTAGGTCAGGTTCCAATGTTGCTCTATAAACTGGCCACCAGAGACTGCTTCTGTAGCCAGCAGCTGTCACCATGCGGATGGAGCCAAAATGTGTTACCTATATGGTGTCCCTGAGCGCCTATGTTTGTTTCTTCCCCTGAGACTCTCACGCTGCTGTGTATGCACTGAGCCTACTCCTCCCAGAACTTTTAAATATACTTCTACGTTTTCTTTGTTTTCAGAACAGCTCTTGATTAATATTTGATATTCTTTTCAGGTTTCATTCCCCTTCACCAATACTTCAAGGCACAGAAGAGTTGGTACAGGCATTGCCATGAAACCTAACTTGAAGCAATGGAAACAACTAATGCTGTTTGGGCTATTTGCATGGGGTCTCCTTTTCTTGGTGATCTTCATCTATTTTACAGATAGCAACACTGCTGAACCAGTTCCAAGTTCCTTCTCTTACATTGAGACGAAGAGGCTCCTGCCCATTCAGGGCAAGCAGAGAGTTATTATGGGAGCAATACATGATCCATCATCCTCTGAAACCATAGATAGGAACGAGGTGCTTCTTAACGAAGATCTCTTAGATTCATTTAAATCGGGGACCGGAAGCATTAAAAAGTGGATTGATCTAGAGGATGGCTTTGAAAATGAAGAAGAGTTTTTTCCTTCCCAGGTAGGGAGAAAATCAAAATATGCTTTCTATCAAGGGGATGACAACTATTTATTTGCTGCTGGCCAGCCTCAGCAACACAGCAACATTCAAGAGCTAGTGAAATTCATCTCTCCCAATGAGGATGATCAGAAGGAAAATGTTTTACAGGAAAAATGGACCCATGAGAAAAGAACAAAGAAAAGAAACCCAACACGCAGGAGAAGCCAGCTGTTTGATGAGTCTGATGATTGGGATGGGTTATATTCCACAATGTCAAAATCCTTCCTTTATAGGCTTTGGAAAGGGGATATCTCCTCCAAGATGCTGACCCCTCGCCTGCAGAAAGCTATGAAAGACTATCTGAACACCAACAAGCATGGGGTGCGGTTCAAAGGGAAACGACGAAACTCCAGACTGACAGGAGACCAGCTCATCTGTGAGCTCAAGGACAGGGTGCATGTGAAAACAATAGATGGCAAGGAGGACCCCTTTTCAGCTCTTGGATGGGAAAAGCACGTTCCTCAAATTCCACTGGGCAAACTATATCCACATGGCTTCGGAAGCTGTGCCGTAGTTATGTCTGCTGGTGCAATACTGAACTCTTCTCTAGGGGATGAAATAGGTGGGTGAAAATGCATCTCACTCATAAGTGTGTGTGTGTTCATCTATCAAAGGGTCCATCCTTTTTCAGGGATAAGCCTGATGATCCTTATTCTTCTCTCTCCCCAGTTTTACATCCGTATAACTCCATAGACTTCAGTGGAGTACTCCTGTATGACACCAGTATAACTGAGAGAAAATCAGGCCCATGGTAGTCATTCATTTTAAGAGGGTGACGTCCTTTTATTTATTTTATTATGGTTTGGGGCACAAAGAATGCATTGAGTTTAATAGAACTGTGACAGTTTTACATATTGGTGTGATGCATGTTTACTTCCTTAACAGGTTAGTTTTATTCTCAGGCTTTCATTTTTAAAATCTTCATTGTATTTCTGTCTATACATTAGTACAGTGTAAGGAAAAGCTTTTGTTTTGTTTGTTGTCTTAGGATTTCTTTACTGATGTGACACAATCATAATATGTTAAAAGGATCAAGAGAAGGAAGAAATATATGCATCAAATTTCCTCCATTTGCTTCTGGAGCACCAAGAATTATCTCTCCCAACTTTCCGTAGAAATCTTTGGATGTACACTAGTAATTCCTCCCATCATCCAGGATTTCTCATCTTCATACCTGCTTCATCTTACCGCTCTGTCTCTTTGCCACGGGTTTCCCTTAAATCTCTGTGATCTATTAGAACCGCTGTCATTATCAAACTACTCTAATGGGCTTCCAGCACAGCACAAGTGCCCTGCCAGCCGGCAGCTAAAATCAAAACTGAGTAACCCCCAATTTCATGAGAAGTCCCACTGATTTAGAAACCTCTGAGGTGAAATAGCTCAACAATTCCTTCCTCCCACTGTGTGCTGTCACTGAAATGAAGCAAAATCCTTTAGTGTCAGAGTCTCAAACCAGCACAGGTATTTTCGGTGTGGTGTTGGGTGGTCACCCTGGCGTTGTGGTGCCTTCAGTGCCCATTTGACTCCATGGCACTAAGCTTTCCCTCATAACAATTCTGGTCATGGCAGCCTCATGCCACTCACTCTGTATTCTTGTGGAGCCTTTAGTTTAATTGGGAATGTTCACCTGCTGTGTCTCTCCTGAATGGAAGAGTCCCAGTAAAAGTTACAGGTTTGAAATGCCACCATTAATAAGGCCTTCGTCAAATATTTCAAACCCCTCCATCGGAAAAGCCTGTGGGAAAGGAACAGGGAAATTAAAATTAAGGTTTCTCTCAGAAGCCCCCTCCAGAACTTTCTGTCAGGCAGTCAGGGCTTAGCGGAGTGCTTGGTCACAGAACCTGTACATCTTTGGGCATCTGATGAATGCTAGAGCAAACCATGCAAGGCCCCTGTTCTGCTGCACCGGTTCTAATGCCCACTCCAGCTATTTGGAAATGCTCCATTGGAGTCAGGGTGTGGGATATAGCATGCTGCACACATAGCGTGTGGTGGAATGGTGATGCTGGCCCTGCCATCAGCCTTTCTGCCCCCAAGCTTCTCCTTCCCCAGGCACAGATTTTCAATCCTGAAGAGAGACCAACTAGAAAGGAAGAGATCTTCTGATGGAAGAACATGGGGTGCAGCTCCAGGTTGCACGCGCCTTCTCGTAGTTTGTGATACGCATATCAGGGTTGTAATTAGATATCTTTCCAGAAGCAAAAAATGGATAAAAGAGGCTCACAGGGACTTTTTATTAATAGCCCTTTAGCTCCCTCTTCTGTGTTCCTATTAGAAATGCTGTCATAGACTTTAATTTGCTCTTCGCTTTTTGGACTCTCATCATAGCTGTTTTTGAAAGAAAATAGATGTTGCAACTGTAAACACTTTAATTGTAGATCATGTTATTTAATGGCAAGCACAACTGTTTTGGCAGCATCACATTCTGTTGTGAAGTCGTGTGGAGGTTTTATTTTCCCCTTAACATGTGAATAGTAATCAGTCATTTTATAGCTTTATCCTGGATACCTCAAAATACTTCACAAGGTTTAAAATCACTCCTCTTAAAAGCAGCTAATACAAGTGTTAAACTGCACCCCAGTTTACTTTTCTTTTAAAAGAAAAGGTTTTTACACGTGATATAAAAGCCAGCACTGATAGATGTGGGAAGTTTTAAGACGCTGCTAAATGGTGTTAACAAACAGTGAACTGTATAACTCCCTGTGGTTACAAGATTGTGGTCAAAACGTTCAAACCTGGACACCTAAAGTTAGGGTCCTAAAATCCCATATTTAGGCACCTAAATGTAAGGGGTTTAATTTTCAGAGGTGCTGAGCCTGCAGCTCCCATTGACGCTTCTGGGGAAAAAAATCAGGCCACTCATGTTTGGGTGGAAGGGGCCAAAATCTTTTGAGCCAGAATATGTGAGGCCATTGCACGGTGCACAGAGATGTACACCCCTCCCTGCTTGGTACCAGAAGGAGCTGGGGAGCTCAGCACCTTGCAGATTCGGGCCCGTACGGCTCAGTCCCGAATCTCACATTCCCACAAGTCGTTCCAGTGACCTCAGAGTTGGAATGTGTTGATCTTCAGGTCGCACTGCACTGCAGTAGCTCTCCACTATTTTTCCAGGCCGACGGCCTGGGTGAAAAGGGGAGAGTTAATGTGGGTGGGACCAGCGTAGTATGCAAAGTGAACGCTGGGCTCCATGTGGAATGATTTTGTAGCTGTGCCCAGAGCTATGGATGGGTGCATTTTAAATATAGTTAAATTAATAACTGTTATAGTAACTCATTGTACTCATCAGTTAAACCATCACATGAGATGAGGTGGGTAGCATACTTTGGCCTAGATGATCCCCCCTCTCTCCATAGGCAGAAGGGAGAAAACTCATGTAGATCCTAGGGCCAGGTGTGAAAGTAAGAGAGTACTGTCTGTAGTGGGGGTGCCATTCTCACTGACCCCCTTTCTCATCATTCCTCTGCACCCCCTTCCAACCTCTTCTGAAATCTACATAAGCAGTAAGGAATGCTCACAAAGACAATACTGACGGAAGCTTCAATCCAGCAAAGTACTTAAGCTGAAATCAATAGGATTTAAGCATGTGCTTAAAGATAAGCATATGGTTGACCACTTTGCTGAATTGGGGCCAAAGTCAGTTGTCTGTTATACAGAACTCCTCTTCCTAATTGCACAACTCCAGTTTGTGGGAAAGCCCTAGCAGTGCAGCTCTATTGGAGCCCAGCTGCCGGGAAGCCAGAGAGGGCCCTAAAGTTGCTGTGGAGGAATAGGGCCCGTGTGCTGACAACTCTGCTCACCCTCAGATTCCACAAGAGCTGCACTGATTTGGGGGATGAGGTTGGATTTGCAGGTTTGGGGGACAGAATTCTGCTTTATAAAATATAAGCCTATTATAAACCTCTAAAAAAAGAAGAACAGGAGTACTTGTGGCACCTTAGAGACTAACAAATTTATTAGAGTATAAGCTTTCGTGGACTACAGCCCACTTCTTCCGAAGAAGTGGGCTGTAGTCCACGAAAGCTTATGCTCTAATAAATTTGTTAGTCTCTAAGGTGCCACAAGTACTCCTGTTCTTCTTTTTGCGGATACAGACTAACACGGCTGCTACTCTGAAACCTGTCATTATAAACCTCTGTATCTAAGCAGTGATGATCACTACATAGCTGCATACTGACCTAGTTTAATGCATCTTTGCATGAAGTATTTGTTTTAATATACTGCAGTAGAAATAATATGCAAAATTGTGTGGACTAATAAACTTTCCATTCTAATTTTATCCAATTAGGGTAAATCTGTATACATTGCAAGAGACAAGGTGGGTGAGGTATGATATGGCTGCAACTACACTGCATATGCATTGCAAGTTGAATTACTATTGGATTGTTCTGCATTTTTCCAGTGGATTTGAACAATTGTAGTAACATATGGCAGATAAAGAGGATTTGGGCTTTGCCTCATGGTAGAATATTTATCCTCTGAATACAGTACCAGGATTAGGAAAATTTACAAATCCATTTTCCTTGAAATTAGATTGTTTTACCTTACTAAGAAATATATAAATGTAGCCCTTTTGTGCCCTTAGATTCTCATGATGCAGTTCTGAGATTTAATTCTGCTCCTACACGTGGCTATGAAAAAGATGTTGGAAATAAAACGACCATGCGCATCATTAACTCCCAGGTCAGAATCTTTTGTGAACTCATATGTTTATTATTTCTCTGCAATATAACATTGCTTAATTAACATCTTAGAAATCAAACATTTTAAGGACAAAGATGGTTGGATAATCTGGTGAGCAACTAGTGATTCACACCAATGACATAACCATGATGTAGAACCGATGAAACATTCAGGGTCAGTTCTCCCCTTCAGGGTTTTCTTGCATAGAGGCAGGAAACTTGAGGAGTCTGGAATCACAGAGTTCCCCTGAGACAAAGAGATCAAGGATGGGTTTGCAAAGTTTTGGATGAAGCCTGCAGATCTCAAGGTATCTGCTTAAGGCCAGAGTCATCACTGCAGAGGATTTGTGCCTCCATACTGCTTCTGGGTTCCTGTGATCCGGTAGGAGCATGGCTACTGGAGCTCCCCTATCTTCCATTACAACCCCCCACCCCACCTTTTCCTGGGAGCTAGCTGTCTTGGAGCATGACCTTGGTAGGCCAAGTCACTCCACCTCTTTGTAAGTCCAGTTGGAAATGTATACAAGATACAGAAACCTCAGTGAAAACTAGACAATGTGTCTGAGCTGAACTTCCTCAACTAACCAGAAAAAAAGTTTTCTTCCGCAGATGTTAATGTTTGTTGAGCTGTAGTGACATCTTGTGGTTGAAGTATTTTTTTCAGTTTTCAAAAACTGCTAAAACTGATTTCCTAAGCTCTGGCCTTGGACAAACCACTTCATTTTCTCCTTTCAGTTTCCCCATCTGGGGATTGTGAGGATTTAATTAGTTAATGCCCTTACAGTGTTTTGAACGTAAAACATGCTATATAAATTCTAATTATTATTGCATTTTCAAAATTGTGTCATAGCAGACCTTGCATAACTCAGGTTAGTAGCATTATTGTTAAATTTTTCCTTTTCTTAACTATTTGTTTTTGGCAGTGCCCCCAATGTGATAGGTGCTGAGCAAAGTTAAAAGAAGACATGATCTCTGCCCTAACAAGCTTATACTCTGAAGACAAGAGCTCACATTATTTAAAAAAAACACTACCCACAGAAATGGGAGGTTAGGGATACTGTGGTGGTTTGGACTGCTTCTTCTGGTGTTGTAGAAAGCTGATGAAAAGTCACTTAAGCTCAAAGTTTGTGGTAGGGAAAATACTGCTGTGGCAACAAAATTATTTTTCTCAAGGAAATATGGCTCATTGAAATCTAAAAGGAAATGACAATTAGTTTTGAATTCATTTCTCTGGAATGCAGATTAATAAAACAGCTAGAGCCAAATTAATGCTGTTTTTAATCACTGTTGAAGTGATTCTTCCCAATCCTCCCTGGGTTTGGATGACCCAGGGATCAGCAAGATCTGGTTAAGAGCCAAAGGAATAGCAGCTCAGGGAAAGGATGGGCCAGGAGGAATGAAAGGAAAGCCACAGAAGGATTAGGGAGAAGATATATTGGAGAGAAACAGAAGGCAATTGACAGCAGTGGTTCTGAGTTGTATTTCTGCTATTGCAAAAATGGAATTATTTTGCTCCTATTGAAGCAGATGGGTCTTTTACTCTGAAGGGTTGAATTTTCCGTTTTGGAACTACTTTCATTGAGGGATCTCTTTTATTTAAGCTAAAAACAACAGAACACCAAAGTAGGATCCTGGTGTCACAGCCCTCCTGTGAAAGTTGCTGGCTCCCCAAGAAAAGGTTCCGATGTGCAGTTTGGGCTAGTAATATTTTAATTTTAAATTTCCAAAATACATAGCTGTGTCCACACACAACTGGTGGGCTTCTGGGTGGACCCATAACATGTTCCTTACTGGTGATCTACTGTGGACACAGTTGTAATTCAGTGAACTGAATCTTCACACAAGCATGAGTGCTGCTTATGGTTAAACTCTTAACATGTAAAATTGATAAAAGTTCACTGAAGGTTCAAGTAACACAAGTGGCTGAGGGAAGCTTTTACTTCAGAGAGGAACTCCTGACTATTTTCTGGACACACACCAGCTGTACAGATGCTATGTGTGTCCACAGGGCCACCAGATAACTAGGAACATCTGACGCTGTGGAGGGGGATGAGAAGCCCTTGGGGAAGTTGATTATTCTTTTTGCACTTCCATTGGGCTCAGGTCTTTTTACGTGTTTAAAAAAACCCTTGCATTGAGCCTTAACAAGAAAAGGTTGATGATAACCCCCCTTTTTCCCACTCCCCCACCATTTTTGTTGGCTTGTTGAGCATCCAACAAAAGCATGGATGTGTATCTGTGTTGCCACTGATGTGCCATGTTTCAAAATGCTTGATGTTCATAGAGTTCCTGGACTTTACTCTGGTACACATTTGCATTACTAGTGCTATTCTTTTGCATGCTCTTTTATAGAGAGAGGATTCACGTTGCTCCGGTTTCATTGAAAACATTTGTGTGTGTTTGGGTGTGTGTGTGTTTGTTTGCAGATTCTCACCAATCCAAACCATCACTTCATTGACAGCTCATTATATAAAGATGTTATTTTAGTGGCCTGGGATCCTGCTCCTTACTCTGCAAATCTGAATGTGGTAAGTCCTCAGTTTGCTCATTTCCTCCCAACCAGCTGAAAACGGTGGACAAAGTTACCTACAATAAATAGTTTGCTTCTACAGCCCATAGCTACCAGGCAGTTCAATGATCTCAAGATTTTAATGTGGTACTTGCAAGTACAGCACACCATTTCCATATGGAGATATATATTCACTGGGCAAAGTCTTTTGAATGGCCCTCACTTCTACCTGAGCAGACTACTTATTTTAAGAGATACTGAGGGCAGATGGATTGGTAGGGAGTTGGGGGGAGGTCTTATTGTTTTGTGTATTTAAAAATGAGAGTTAGATAATAAATATGGGAGAAATTGCTGTGTGGGACAGGTAGGGAAAGTGCTGGATTTTTGTGGAGGGGCATGAGCAAAGGTAGATAATCACATCCATATTTTCCATTTTCCCCTATGTCCCACCACAAAAATCCTACACTTAAATAAAAATACATAATACTCTCCCCTAGTCTCTTCCAAATCCACTGACCCTCAAGCACACCACCATATATATTTATTCACAAGTCCCCAGGCTTCCAAATTAATTTGCTGGTGCCCTCCTCCCCCAAACCCCTTTGTTTGCAGTCACCATCACCCACCCTCAAAAAAATCCATCTTGCAGTCACTTGGAGGGGCTCTGTAGAAAAGGAGGCTATTCGCAGTGGGAGCCCAGGGAAGCAATAGAGCTGAGCACTCTGCAGCTGGAGATAAGTGTGCCTGTTTCATCGGGTGACACCCCTTTAGTGCAGCTGACAGAGCGCTTTCTGCCTCCTCCAGGAGCTGCTGCAGCTGGTGGTGTTTTGGAATGAAATTCACCCCAGTGCCAATGTCCTGCACTAAGCCTATTTAACCCCTAATTAATTATAACATGGGTCTGTTAATGGTGCATAGGCCTTGTGTTGGTTCTGTGCACTGGAGTGAATTGCATATTGGGAGCACATGCATGTAGGAGGGAACAGAGCAGCCCAAGTTCGGGACTGGCTCACTAAGAAAATGTCCAGAACCCACGCTGGCTTGCTGCCTATGCTTTCGTACTTCAGTGCCAACACAGAGCTGCTGGTGTTGTATTTTCTATACTGTTTAATGTGTATTGAGCAGCACCCTAGGACTGATCCGTTTCTCACTTTTGGTTGTTTTCCCTCCACCCCCTAGTGGTATAAGAAGCCAGACTATAACCTGTTCACACCTTACGTGCAGCATCGCAGGAGGAATCCAAACCAGCCATTTTACATTCTCCATCCCAAGTTTATATGGCAGCTCTGGGACATCATTCAGGAGAACACTAAAGAGAAGATACAGCCCAACCCACCTTCATCAGGTTTCATTGGTAGGTGTATCTAGCAATGCCCTAAAAGACATGTTATCTAAATAATGGTTAAACAGATACACTCCTCATAATCAGGCCTATTTTCATGCAGTATTTATTGTGCTAGTGTAGTGACAATGACCATTTAAAATACACAGCATGGGAAACATAGTATAAAATAACAGAGTGACTTACCGTGAATGTTATGGATTCTTGACCCTTAAATCAATAGTTTACGAAATGCTCAAGTGCATGGACTTTTGCAGTGAGATATATGGGGAGTTTGTATGAAACAAAACTATTACTTTTACTTACCGCTAAAATCCACCACATGTTATAGATACAATGAAATTGCTGTTGTGCTATTACTGTCCGTTGTAAAGTTTTAAAATCTTTAACCAACCAGTCAAGCCGCATGCTGCTTCCACAACCGACAGGGGAGGAGGAGTCTTCCTGCCCAGGCAGGGCTGCATAGTACTATTCCAGCCTCAGAGCAGCTAGTACATGTCACCCTCCCTTTACAGTAGTAGGGACAGAATTCCAACTCAGTTTCTTGGCCCTTCCATAATATTTCCCTGAAGAAGGGATGACTTGGCCCGGAGGTCACATTTCCTGTTGTGTGACTGTCGATGCCTGGTAGATGCTTATCACTAACATGTAGGGATACATGTGAGCAATGCATTATGAAGTCTAATGACCTTACTGGATTCATCACTACTAGTGGATACACAGAGAGCAACAGTGCAACAAGGGCTGCCTTCCACCTCTGGTTTGAGACTTTACCCTTCCTCCCTCAGATGAGGATCTAACCATAGTGGTCCATGTGTTTATCACAGTCAGAAAATACCGAGGTAACTCACAAAGATTACTGGATACTTGAGCTAGAACAACAAGCAGGAAAAGCCGTGTCTCCCCAGTGCTCTGCATCCTCTGGAATCCAATGGGAAGCTACCAGAGCCAATTCAAGGTCTTAGTGAAAGTTTTTAGGCTTTCAGTGGGATAGGATCCAGCTGCATCAGATCACCTGTCCAGTCATGATCCACCAGAAGAGCAGTGTTCATCAGGAATGTTGAAGCTGCCAGTTCCCAGCGTTAGATTTTTGGAAGCTGGAGCCAAAGAATTCTGGGAATGATATCAGGGCATTGCTCAAAGCTCACGGTTCAGCAAAATCTTTCCTAGAATAATGAAAACGTTTTAATAAAATAAAATAAAATAAATAACAGCTGCTGAACCTGGGAATGGTGAAGAGGAAGAGTCCAGTTGTCAATCCAGAATCTGTCTTTAGGAATGCTGAAAAAACTTCCTCTCTGAAAAGACACTGTAAGAAAGACAACACTGAGACATTTTCCATGACAGGCTAAACTGTTGTGGAAAACTTCAGCCAAAACTGTTAGGCTATTTCTGAGAACAAGGCTAGCAGAAAATACTTTTAAAAAAGTTCCATCTTGTAAACTCCCCCCCCCCCCAACCTCCCTCCACAAAAAAACAAAAGCCCCAAAAAACCCAAATCAGAAATGCACTTGGAAACAAATCAGCCTTAAAAAACCCCCACACCACCATCTTTACCTCAAAAAGGGAGATGCGCCAGACTCCATGAAATTAACTAGGGACATTGCTTTTGCTGTTGCTATTACACGGAGGGCATTCTGGACAGCAGTATAAAATGCTAAGATAGATAATTGGACAAACCGACTGTGAGCCTTAATTGCCTTATTTGGCATCTAGCTACTATTGCGTTAGGTGCATTTGAAGGCTCGTCAGAATCGATATTTCACATTTAAGAGCATATTGAATATATATCTATACAGCACACATGTAATGTAGTTTAAACTGAAAGAGAGCATACTACAGCAACTGTATTGTCAGAGGTAGACGTAAATGATAGGATAATGCATAAATAATGTAATTCAATTTGGCAGAAATTTTATGGGACATGTTAGTGTTCAGATTGGATATCTATCAGCAATTCAAGTGGCAAATACCTGTTTGGAACTGAAGCTGACAGACACAAATGAGAGGGACTGTATGATAGCCATGTAATCTAAATTGCATGGTACTGCTTGTTTGTTTGCTAATCTAAAAAATTAGCATATTTAGGGATGAATATCCCTAACAAATATAATTCAGGTTGAATAGAGGGACTAGATAAATGAAAGTTGTCATAAAATATAACAGTAACTTATTTTAAAGATGATATCTAGGAAATGATTTATTAAATGCCCATACTATTTTAGCACAATCTCATTATTAGCATGAAAACATCAAATTAAGAAAGATCCTGTTGTTTATAGTAGCCTAAAATGCACGTATGAATTTCCACAGGTAGAGGGACCTATTTCCTTTTATGCTAAGTCTGCACTTATATCTTGAACCAAAATAAGCATGCATAAAATCAGTTTATTAGAATGACTTTTTTCTAAATCAAGATTTGCAGCCCTACAATTAAAACAGATGCATAGCCCTTGTCACTTATCTATTCTCCTAAAGGGACAGATTTTGTCATCCATACTCACATTGTGTAGTATGCTACTCATTGTAGTCCTATTAAAGTCCTTGGGATTACTTCTGGTGCAAAGTACTGCTTAACATGGTTATAAGAATCTGTACCCAACTAAACAAAGGAATGGGGGAATGTCACTCTCCTGTTTAACACATATGTTCTGGATATTCTCCCATTGCGGGTGATTCACCAAGTTTCCAGCTACTTACTGTATACTGAGAAAGGGGCGTACAACTGAAAATAGTTTGGGAATGCAGAGAGAGAGATTCCAGCTGACCACGCTGTACAGAAGGATAGATCCACCCACATATTGTTAAGGTCGCTAAGTGGCCCTTTTGTCAGCTGAGCTCTCCGTGCTTGAAAACCTTCCTAGCACAATAGTCAGGATAGCAAATCTTTAGTGACATTACTAGTGAGATAACAACTTGCTCTGTATTGTCCATATTTCATACGTTGCAAAGGGTGCATACTCTGAGCCCAGACCTGGGTAAAAGTACATCCATGGTATGGAGCCCTCAGGAGTTCTGCAGCCTTCCTGGTACCACCGCCTAGTATTAAGGTTGCCCAACACTTCCCATAATAAAGCTCTGTTTTCAGATGTTGATAACTTTGCTAAATTTAAACGATCTGGGCTGAAATTTTCCATGACAGGCTTAATTGTTTTGGAAAGCTTCAGCCAAAACTGTTCAGCTATTTCTAACAACAAGGCTAGGAGAAAATACTTTCCTTTTTTTTACATTAAACAAAAATTCTGGTGACCTTCCTTTGGAAATGCTCTAGCACTCCCACGTTGTGGAGCGGGGATTTGAAATTTGGCAGAGGAGTGGCCTTTGTGTGAGGGCTTTACTGTCCTCATGAAAATCTGCCCAAACTTGGCCAGGTTATAAACCTTTGAAAAAAATCACAGTTTGCACATGCTCAGCAGATACTTTCTAGAACTTAACAGTATCACCAAAGATTCTGTCCTCACTGAGCGTGTTCAAGCCTCTCACAGCTCCCAGTGCTGACCAGACTGTGCATGCCACATCCCAGGGGTACTGGGCTGAAGTCAGATTTTAACTGTAAATGGCTACTTTTAGCTTCTCTGGGCAGGGTGTGGCTGGGCACTGGAATGGAGAGCAAGAAGCTTGCATCTCTTGGGCTCTCAGTGACCCCCCCGCTGACACCCAGGCAGTGTAGAGCAGTGGTTCTCAAAGCCGGTCCACCGCTTGTTCAGGGAAAGCCCCTGGTGGGCCGGACCGGTTTGTTTACCTGCCACGTCCGCAGGTTCGGCCGATCGCAGCTCCCACTGGCTGCGGTTTGTTGCTCCAGGCCAATGAGCTGCTGGAAGTGGCGGCCAGCACATCCCTCAGCCTGCGCTGCTTCCCGCAGCCCCCATTGGCCTAGAGCGGCGAACCGCGGCCAGTGGGAGCCGCGATCAGCCGAACCTGCAGACGCGGCAGGTAAACAAACCGTCCCGGCCCGCCAGGGGCTTTCCCTGAACAAAGGGCGGTTTTGAGAACCACTGGTGTAGAGGAGGAAGCCATCTGATTCAAATGCAGGTGGGACAAAAAACAGACCTAGAGCATTGTGGGGGAGGACTTGGCGAGTAGGGAAAAGGAGCCTGGGGGTAGAGACTGGGACTGGCTGGGCAAGGACAGGGCCGCCCAGAGGATTCAGGGGGCCTGGGGCAAAGCAATTTCGGGGGCCCCTTCCATAAAAAAAACAGTTGCAATACTATAGAATACTATATTCTCGTGGGGGCCCCTGTGGGGACCGGGGTCTGGGGCAAATTGCCCCACTTGTCCCCCCTACCCCTCACACACACACACACACACACACACACACACACACATACCCCGCGACCCTGGGTAAGGAGGCTAGGTCTGGGAGCCAGGGAAGGACACAAGGAGTATTGGAGAAACTGAAATTGAATTTGGAGCGAAGGGGTCGACTAGGGCAATGGGCGACGAAGTGGCTGGGAGGAGAGGAGACAGATTTTTAAAAGAGCCTGGGTGTAGGGGGAGAACTGGGATGGTTATACTAAAACTGGGTCAAGGGGCTCAGTGAGTTGAAGGCATTGAGATTGGATGAGAAGCGTGGGGGACAAGGAATGTGGGGGCAGGGGGAAGTTAGCTGGAGGCTGAGAGAGAGCTTGGGGAGTGGGGGAGGGAAGAGGGATTTGCTGGGGCAGGAGAGGGGTGAAACTGGGACTGGGATCAGAAGCTAGAATAGCTGAGACTGGAATTGGGTAAATGAGGAGAATGGGTTTGGGAAGAGGAGTCAGTGTTGGGATAAGTGCAGGACTAGGACAGGCACAGTTTGGAGGGGATGAGTCAGAAGGAGACTGGACAGAGTCAGAGCCTGCTAGTGAACACTCCCCTCCAGAGGCTGTAATGGAACCCAAGATTCCTGTATTGTCAGCAAATATCTGTGAAACTCACTGGCAAGTAGCCCATCCTGCTCTAGTGCTGGTCCATATAGATGACAATAACCTACTATTGCTATCATTTACTCTGTGAACTCAAATGGCAGAGGTCTGTGTGATGGATCTAAAGGTTTCAACTCTGCTGATGAGCATGTGGGTGTGGATATGATGCTACCTGGTGAAATTTCTGATTTTTTTCCCATTGTTTTTTTTTTTTAAATAAAAATTAGGAAATTACATACCCCTTTGCCTCATTGAGATAGAGGGTACTCACTAAATGAGCAGTTATCCAATATTTTGTTTTATCCTTTTTATTCTGTGTACCCCCGGGCCTTATTTATTGCACATTGTTCAGACCCTGCTGTGAAGACAGAACTAATAATTTTCATGTAGCCTTTTCTGTGGCACTCATCGCTACAGTATCTGAGTGCTCTTCTGCAAATATTAATGAATTTATTTTCACTATAATCCTATGAGATGAGGGAGTTTATCCTCATTTTACAGCGGGCAAGCTGAGGCATGGAGAGATTAAGGTAAGAAATATCAACTAAATTTGGGTGTCCAATTTGAGAGAGCTAGGACCTGATTTTTCAGAGTATTTAGCATTTCATAGCAGCTTATATATTCAAAGCACAGCTCCCATTGACTTTGGTTGCAGCTGGGAGTGCTCAGCACTTCTGCAGGTCAGACCAAGGGTTTAAAGTCAGGCACTCGTAAAATGAGGAATATACACTTAGTGACCATGTGTGAAAAGTTTGGGGTAAGTATTTTGCCCAGCGTCATATAAGAGCTCTGTGGCAGAGGCGGGGATAGAATGCAGTTCTTCTAGGCAGAGTTCAACTGCCTTAACCATGAGACCATCCTTCATCTTCTGCACTCCTTGCCTTATGAACGCTGTGACATATCTTTATTGTATTGAATTTGTCTCACTGTGGGCCAAAGATTGTATGTATGATTGTGTTCTACTCCCATGCAGGAGGTTATCACATCTCTTCTAGGTACTTAAACAGTGAAGGATGATGATGAATCACTCAGGTTGTAAATGCCTCCAGAGGCACCACTCCCTGGGGAAGTTTGCATATACACCTCTACCTCGATATAACACTGTCTTCTGGAGCCAAAAAATCTTACCGCGTTATAGGTGAAATCGCGTTATATCGAACTTGCTTTGATCCACCGGACTGCGCAGCCCCGCCCCCCCAGAGCGCTGCTTTACCGCGTTATATCCGAATTTGTATTATATCGGGTCGCGTTATATTGGGGTAGAGGTGTACTGGTTCAGGCTGGCTTTCTGGAGACTAGGAAAACAAATAAAAGGCTTTTGGCTTACACTGAATTTAAACGGACTCAGGCCTTTTTTCTGATCCAGCAAACAGACAAGACCTTCTGTTCAAGGGGGCCCCAACCCTTGAGGAAGGACTGGAAAGACTTTACCCTGCTAGAGCCCCCGCGTAAGACTGACGGGTGACCTCTGGTGAGATGTTATCATGTGTATAGGAACTTTTATTGTTTTTCTGTGTTTTCTCTGCAAAGCTTTTTACCTTAAGAATAAATGTGCTTGCTTACAAAGAGCTGTGTGGTACCTTGTAACTGCTGCCAATATGCTGTTCATAGCCCTCAGAGAAAAAGCAAATCACAGGTGCTGACCTCTACGCAGACTGGCTTGCTGTGAATATCACAGTGGATGGCAGGGACTTGTGCAGCCTTTAAACTCCCAGTCAGAAGAGAGTGGACAAGGGTCCCTACCCAGTGACAAATGAAGGCAGGCAACCTGAGACCTGACTGAGCACTTCATGAAGAGGGAGGGGGAAGATATAGGTGCAGTTATCATGGAACTGTGATACACACCTTTCACCTTCTGCAACAAATGAGGCCCAGGGGCCCTATAGACAACAGTTTACTTCACTACACAACCCGGATTCATCCACAGATCAGCTCTGTCTTATACACTGAATAAGGCAGGTGTTCTGTGGGGAAAATAGTTTGTGACAATAGTTTGTGACCATATAATTAAAGACTGTTCTCTAATGTATATGCACAAGGGAGTGTAGGGGGAGAAGTTGGGGGCGGGAGGGGGGCGAGATTGCACAGGCAACCTTAATTCTGGCATTTCCTAACTTTGGAGTGGTTGACTTTGCATCCTTAGTTCAGTGTCCCACCCCAATGTGGGTGGATGCTTGTGGAATTATTTATATTTTGGCAGTTTCCAGAGGCCCCAACTGAAATCGGAGCCTGATTGAGCTTGGTGCTGTTCAAACATTTAGGAAGGCACAATTCCTGCCCTGCACAGCTGACAAACTAAGTGTAAGCTGGAGGGGATGCATACATATCTACAATTTTAATCTTCATGTTTTGTACCTTATATTAAAATAGAAAGAAAAAATGTTTATAAAAGTATATATGTAACTGTCTTCCAACCTCTCTTTGATTAGCTAGTGAGTTGTATGTTAGCATTAAGCACTGGTTCTCAAGGAGAGATTGGAAGAAGGAAAGGAAAGTGGCATTATGGGCCAGTTCAGGGAAGGCATCAATTGTGGGAGGTGGCCAGGAAGAAAGCATAAAGATGGCTTTGAGGAAGAGCCCAGATCCACAAAGGTATTTAGGTGTTAATGTCCTATTTTGTGAGCCATATAATTCCTGCTTGCCTGCTGCTGAACTCTTTAGGCACCTAAACTCACTTGGTACCTAAGTGTTTGCAGTAAAATTTCCCTTGATACCTGTATTTCTAACTCTGAGCATATGCTGCCTCCCTCCAGGTGTCGGGGCATCTATCTCCCCCATAACCCTCAGAGCAATCCATGAACTGGGGGGAGGGCGGCGGCACTCCTGCAAGGCCTGATCCAGTAGATTTACACAGAACTGGGGAGGAGGATGAGCTCTATTATAATTTTTAGCCCAGAGGTTAGAACACTCACCTGGGATGTGGGACCAACAGTTCAAGTCCCCCTTCTGCCTGAAGAGGAGAAAGGATTTGAAGAGAGATCAGCACCTCTCAGGTGACCATTAGGCTTTAGAGTCATTCTCTTTCTCTGGCCTAATTGATATTTAATTATTCATTTATTTAATTAAAAGTGCAGCAGCTTCCAAAGGAGACACTGAGGGAGCCCTTTGTCAATTTATTCCATAGCTCAGGTGTTCGGGCGCTTCCCTGAGAGATGGCAGTTCCAATCTCTTCTCATGCCCGAGGGGGAATCGAATCTGGGTCTCCCACATCCTGTGTGAATGCTCTAACCATTGAGATTAAGGTTATAAGGGAGCTCCTCCTTCTCCTGCCCAAAACAGAGGCGGGGAGAGGCAGAAGGAAGGAGATCTAGTAGGTCCCTGAGCACACCTACTGGATTGGACCCTGCATGCAAGTTAGGCAGAGGAGCACCTGTCTCCCCCCAGTTCCTGGATCGCTAGTTGAGAGAGGTGCCTACACCTTGGCATCTATCTCTGAGAGTGGCATGGCTTAGCACACACACCCTCATCTACCATTGGGTGGCTTAAGAAGCTGCCAACCTCGGGTGCTGGGTTTGTGGATCACATTCATCGTGCCTATCTCTCCCCATTCATTGTACAGGGACCCTTGGTGCCTAACACAGGCTTTGTGAATCACAATGTTGTTCCTGGGAGGTTTTTTTTTCCCTCTAGAAACCTAAAAGTTAGGTGTTGAGGTGCTGAACATCACAACGCCTAGGTCCTTTTGTGGTTCTGGGCCAAAATAACTATACATCCTGATGTAGGAAACTCCCACATGATTCCCTGTGCCTGAAACAGCTCCACTCCTGCAGCCTTGAGAGTAGGTATGATTCCCCATTGCGCTGACTGCTCCAAGATTAGTCACCCAATGTTCAGAAAGTTTATGCTGCTTTTTGGGGCTTACCAACAAACCCTATGCATTTATGCAATGGCACATGCTTCATCCATCAATGTTCGGTAACACATCATTATGGATTGTCCTCATCAGACTCGATGATAATGCATTTCATGCAGTGCACACATTTAAAAGAAATCCATACAAAGATTGCCATGTCTGTAATCATGATAATATAACAAAACACGATTTCAGCACCACTCCAGTAGTGTCTTTTAATTTTCAGCCATGCCATGAGACATATTACTGGGATGAAAGTTGCATTCATTGGATACTGTACATTATAAGAACCACAAAAGATGAAGCTATTCTGAGTGAAAAGTGAAATACTAAAGAGAGCGAGAGAGAGAACATAGAGCGTGAGACCTACAACAACATGCAAGCAGACAGAGGTACCAGTTTTGGCTTGAGACAGCACAACACCATGACAAAGGTGCATCACTAGAGAGAAAAAAACAGCAGGAATGAAAAAGAGTGAGAGAGGGAAGAAGAGGAATGAGTAAATGGAAAGATAATAAAAGAGGAATAAGCAAATGGAAGTACAGACAAAGTAAGAACACATCACCTTGTTTAGAAAAATGGTTTGTTTCATTTCTTTGGAATGAATACCACTGCTTTTTTAACTAATTGAAGCACTGATATATATATATGAGTGTTAAGCCACTTTACAAGAGGCATTTGCTTTTCTGTGGTCTCACCCTGGTGTTGGGACAGCTTCCAGTTTAGAACATGGAAAGGATGTGCCTTTGGCTGGCAGTGTATCATTGTATGGAGGCAACCATTCTCTTCAGCAGCTGCCAAGGGTAAGGGATTCTTGTGTCAACTTGTGTGCTCTAGTCACTATGTGCCTGCGGGATCTGCACCAGCAGCCTTGGCCATTGGATCTGTGACATTTAATTGGCTAATGCTATAATGGCCTCTTCCCTTTAATACAGTGGCTCGCTGTCGCTCATCTGTGCACACATTGTGTTTTGTTGCTGTGAATAGGAATTCTGCCTTTCACAGTTAATTTCTGGCAAGATGGCATTGAGTGTTGGATCACTCTGGCTACATCTGGAGTACGTAGAAGGGGAGTATACCTCTCTTGCTTCTAGACCCTTTCATGACCCTTCATGCATGTATAGTCACACCTACATGTGACATGGTACATGGGAACTATACCAAATCCACAGAATGGGTTCTTATGGCTGTGAGTGCAGAGCCATACACAGTTGCATATCTGCCTGATTTGCATTGTGGTAGTAGTAGTAAAATAAGTCAGTGCTTATAGTAACCTATATGTTAAAGAACACCTGCTTCACCTATTAAACAGTATCACTGCTACTAGTTAGTAGGACTTTACCCTGAGTAGGTGTAAGAAGGGAAATGAGGTAGGATAGAGCAAAATTCAAAGAGAGCTGGGTTTTAAGAAAATATAAACAGTAACTAAATACATATTTTATTATTGAAAAAGAAATTCTTGTTTCAGGATTTACAGTTCACTGTAACAGTTCAAAACAACAGGTAGGCATTAAGGATTCTTGATAACACTATATTCAACTTCCTTTCCATGCATAACTCAAGATGACAACACAAGCAAGCAAATCATAACACTGGTACATTATCAATTGTTTTCATTCAGGACACGGATATAAAACCATTTCAAATGGCATGTTGACAAGAAGAATGCTGCTGATCTCTACCTGGGCTTAAAAAGAATGTTTGCATAACTTGAAAACAAACAGTGACAACGTTACGTTAAACATATTAGTTGTTTTAAAACCATTTGCCTGTGTTATTGTTACCTTGACTTAGCTAGTAATCTGGTAACTAGTTGCTAAAACACAAAATTGGACTGGTGTAATGGTTACCCTTTTCAGATATATTATCATGCAGGTAGAAAATGCTCAAATATTTAAGAAGCTTCAGCTTCCTGGTATACACAGAGAAGAAAATAAACTCATTTCAAATAGCATTCCAAGCATTATCTGTCACTTTTCATTCTGTGTGGTGGGTTTCTTTAATACTCCAGCATGTCATTTGACCTTGAAACACTTAACAGCACATGGTAATATTGGTTAGCATTTTCATATCTATGAATTTACAGAATACATTATAGTTATTGATAAATGGTGCAACTTTTTGTGTTTACAGTAACATTGATTTCTAATCAAACTACACGATGCAAAAATCTACATCAAACACAGGTATATTACTGCTTATGTCTAGGCACAAATGCCATTTGGTGACATTTAAATTCTTTAATTAGTGTTGATTTTCTGTAAATTCAAGTAGTGTTCTCTTGTGGTTAATATTTGTCATCTTTGATTGACCAAACAGTCATGGAATAACCTTCTCTTGAAAATGAACATAGCACTTTTCTTTATTTAAAAAGTCTGTTAAACCCACAGAACTGTGGGTAACATACTGCCTTCAATCCATGCGCATATCTGTGGCATCATATGGCCCCCTATTACAAACATGAACTAATACTCCTGCATCCGGCATTCCTGAACACCAACAAAAAGTAAATTTCATACATACATGTGTTTTGTAGTATTTCTAGGGATACACCTCAATGATAGCGTAGCTACAGCGTTTACTATTGCTTCTAGTCTTGCTTTTTGTTTGTTAAATTTGATGGAGTCAGTAGCATCCACCTGAGAATCTGTTACTTTTAATTTAATTGGTCAAAGAATGACAAACACAGTGTACATATGCAGACTAATGTGCAGAAAACTGTGTTTTCATTATGCCCAATGTTCATAAAACCTGAATGTACTTTATTAAACAAAATAGTTTAATTCAAAATAGTTATGTTGTTAAACTTAGTTCTGTGGCTGCTACTGTGATGCATGGGGGGAAAAAGTGGCATATACTGAGTGTGTGATAACCACATACATGTAATCTGATTATCATATTACATATATGTGATTTTGTTCACTCTCTCTCACATAAGCTTGTTAAGATCTCTTTAATGCTGACTTCTTAAAAAAGTGAACACCTATGGGCCTCATTTTTCCGAGTTACTGAACATCCACAGCTCTTAACAGAAGTTGAGTGCCCAGCACTTCTGAAAATCAAGTCCTATATCTGTATTTCTGCATTGTAAATAATTAAACAAACAGTTTTGCTAAATCAGAAGCTGATCTGAAGTCTTGGTTAATATTTGAATTAGATTCCTTATGCTTTTATATGTTATCTGTTATGCTCAGGTATATTAAATTATATTTTATATATTTACAAACTAGGAAAAATGTTTTTAAAATTAATTTGCTAACCACAAAGCACAATTGTACTGTGCAAAAGATGCATGTTGGAAATTGAAAACCTCTTGAATTATTAAAATTACCAAAACCAAATTAACACATTTTCTCCTTTTGATTAGAATCTATGTGTTCATTTGTATCAACCATCCATGCAAATAACTAACAACATTTTTCATTTAATTCTGTTTAAATATTTTCAGCAGCACAGATTGCAAAATCCCAAGAGTTTAGTTGTGCTATTTAGACTCAATTTAAGCCATATCTAAACATTCTAAAGTTATATTCTATTAAAAGGAAGGTAAACTAATATATCCTATTCAGCATTTTGAAATATTTAAATGTTTATTAGTGTCCAAAACTGTAATATTATAATAAAGAAACAGCTGGTAAGCAAGCTTGATAACCTGATAATTTCATTTGAATAATATATATTTTTAAAACTCTTTTCAAATTAACATTTTTTAGTGCTAATCATATTTTTCCCCACAATAACTTATCTACAGAATACTAATAAGTCACACTCCTGAACTGTAGTCTATACAACAACTTTTCTAGATTTTTCTGTATGTGAGGAAAAACTGTTTTTTAAATTTCCTATTTTACAGCTGTTATAATCTAAATATGGTTTTTGGACCATAGAAAAAGAGGTAGGACATTAGCAAAGACTAGGTTTGGCTTATAGGGAAATCTTTTCAGTTCCCTTTTTGCATGTATGGTAATACTGTAGCCTCACCAGTTATTCTTGCCACATTTAAGGTCAGGTAAAATTTTTCTGTGTAATCTTCACACTGTCTTTTTTTTTCCTTATTAAAAATAGATGTTATGTTTAAGCTCTGAGAGCTCAAAAATAGTTTATTATAAACATCAGAACTGGAAAAGGCCTATAAATCGTTTTTTCTGCCCACTTGTTGATTCTGGATGGATCCCCATGGTATATTCTTGAGCAATCTGTCTAGCCTAATTTTTAAATGAATCAACTGATAGAGCTTCCCAATTTCCTTAGAACTAGTACGTAGAGGAGTAGGCCTTTATTGTTAAGTTATTGCTCATCTGAAATACAGGGTTCATTTCTGGGTACCTCAATGCCAAGCTACTGACAATTTCAAGGGGGCTTGAGAAGTCCACTCAACATGCTCGGGGGATGAAGAAATTGAATTGTGAGGAAAAATTAAAATACATGTAGCTTGGCACAGCAGCAACTAAATAGCTGGGGCCAGATGACATAAACTTCCCATGGAAATGAATAGAATGGTGCAAAAGGATATAAGAGAATTAAGGAAATTAAGAAAGAGAGGCTTGACTGTGAGCTTTACTAGGCTGTGGAATGCTCTCCCCAGATAAATGTTGATAGCCCTATTGCTAGGAGCTTTTAAAGAGCAGAAAGTACAGAGCATTAGAAAATGCACTGTAGGGAAAAAATATTGATATTGGCAGGGGGCGGGTCTAAATGTCCTAGTTCTTTGCATTTCTAATTTCTATTATTTGTTTTAGATTCCTACTATTTTCCTTCTATTTAATGCTTTTCAAAACTTAGTCCTAGGTTATCTATCAGACAGTAGGGTTTGTTCTTCAAATGGTGAACTGTTATAAATATAAAATTAAAAAAAATAAAGGGTCTAAAAGCTTTTAAATAAACCTAGGATGTCTAGTCATGCTCATGCAGAATGAAGAGGTTAACTTTCCTGTTTGTGCCCTTTTTTACAGCTGTGTGAGGAAAGAATGGAGTGTCATCTCTAATTTAGAATTTTATTTGTTTTATAGTTCATATTGCTAGCTTTAAAAGTTGTTTTACTGGATTATTAGGATTTCTTGGCAGGGTTTATGCTGTCAGTTTTGTTAATGGAATCGGAAGTTACAGATGGAAAAGAGCTATTCAGTCATATAGTATATTTCCCTTGTCAGTATGCACTCTCCAGTGACTTAATCTTCTCCCTAAATAAGGTTGGTGAGATGCATTGAACCGTAAAGTACTCTGTACCAGACACTACCCAATTAAAAGAACATCACTGATTACTTTATTGTAGTTTTTATTGTTCTTTGCAACACATTTTTAAAGACTCTGTTTAAATTTTAAAAACAACTAATATTTGTCCCTTCTGTTAAGCTTTGTCTTTACTTGCATGTATGTTCACCAGAATGAATCCCAGTATTGTTCTCTTCTCGTCTTTAAATCAACTGCTATTGGAGCCAGAAGGACACTAGAAAAGTGGTGGAATTCTTTCTAAAATGTCTTAATAGTGGAATAAGCATTGAGGAAATGCTTTAAATATCAACTCAGGCTTCCAAAAGGTATCTTGACCCACCCCGTATTTGAGTGCATGCAATTTTGCAAGCAGTCATTTACACAACTGATTTTTCGTGCCCTACCATCTGTGTGCACAAATGAGATATTTATCACATGCAGAACAGACATGCGCTTGATGTATGCAAGAAATTGTGTTTGCATGTGTAAATTTGATTATTTGCTTGCACAAGTGATAGTGTTTATATATAGATCACATTTTGCAAATTTGGCCGATAAAGGGTAATGGCAATAACTATGTGAGCAGTAAGTAGCATAAGTTTACATAAATAAATCAATGCAAACTTGATACACTGATTCCAGTTTGGGACAGAATTAAATTAGTAGATGTGAATTCAGTAAAATATTTCATCACTGCTCATGTAAATCTTTACAATATTCAGGCTCTGGTAGATGAGGGGAAAGGTATCTGGAACATAAAAAGTAGGAAAAGGGCAAAGTGTGCCTCCCACTCCTTCATCCAAGCCATGGGTGGGGGAGGAGGCGGCTTTTAACCATCAGCACTTCCCACACCTCCCTTGTTCCTTGGCTGGTGCAGGGAGCACTTTCCCTCTTCCCTCCCCCCCATCTACTTTAGGCCCTGCAGTAAATGTCTGGCTGCTGTTCCCCCAGGAACAGACAGACAGCATGCCCTACCAGACTAATAGTTGCAATAAGCATTGAAAGAAAGACATTGTCTGATACCTGGGTCATCAACCACTTAAAAAGTTTGAACTGCACCTGGAAATAAATAGGTATTAGCCAGGCAGGGTGCAGAATACCAATAAATAGCCACATGCAAATGTGGGATTGTTGTAAATGCTAAGGATGGAGATTAATGTTATAGGCTAAAGGGGTTTAACTAGGAGTAGTTGAATGAAATTAAGAAAGGGAAAATAGTGTGACTATCAGGAAAATCTTGGAGTTTTTTAGGCTTCGTCCTAAGGGAAGGGGTGGAATCTTCACTCACTTTTATAAGTATAGGAGACCAAAATACTAGTAGGGAAAAATATAAACTAGATGACACATATGTCCTTAATATAGATTGACTCTTGGAGACATTGCTCATCAGTTTATAAAGATTTAAACCTTCACTGCTTTTCAGTTCTCTATTAAATAATTAACTTATATCTGGAAGGTCACCTGTATTGTTTTAAAACTGCCATATCAAACCATTCCTTCAGTGACTTTCAGTCTTAGGTGCTATTAAGAAATAGTAACAGAAGCCTATTTTTGTTCTTGTCATATTTTTTGTCCCATTCCACAAATACCAATTTCCTTTAGGAATGTTAAAGTAAACTGGGTAGTGTGGCAATACAACAGCGTACACTAGTTACGGTGGGTGCCTAGTCATCAGAGAGAATTCTCCTTTAACATCTGTGGTGTGTCTTCTGAAGCTGGCTCCAAGCTTGACTCTGGGCTCAGCAGACTGGGCACTCTTTCATCCATTTCAGGAAGTATTTGATTATTACATGTGACTCCACTGTCCACTTTCTGATTCAGCTGGATTACGGTTACCTTAGACTGACATATGGATTCTCCATCAGCAGCCGAAGGAGGGTAGCAGTGGAAAAGTAGAAGAAAGCATTTGTAAAACTGAAAAACAAAATCAAATCAGGGATTCTTTTTTAAACATAGCTGCTAGACAAATTTAAAATTCAGTGCATCTCTAGTTACAGGTTGGAGTCATGGATTCACTCTGAATGATTAGGTTCATAATTTTTGTCAATTTTTAATTCATCATTTCTCACTCCAGATTTCTCACTCACATTCTTTGTTGCTTGTAGGTGAAACAGTAAATTTCACATATGTTTGGGCCTCTTTCCTTTTGGATTAGTATTGTTACTCTTTACGGTCATAAATTCCATCTAATGTAAAAGGAAAACTTCAGTATAATCGAAAACATGTTCTAATCACTGCATCAAATGATAAAAGAAGAGTTAATTACAAATACATTGTTTTAAAGTGACTTAGAAAAGAAAAGCCACCACCTGGATAATCTGATGATGCAGGGCAGGATGAAAAGAATCAGCCTTTGCATTAATAAGCATTGGAAATCTGAGTTTTAATGCTTCAAACTACATTTTAAACAATTGTTTTGCTTAATTTTAGTAGTCAATTAACTTTTTTTAATGTTGATTGATTTTAAATCATGGGATTTAGCTCTCAACCCCTTTGTGGTGCTCTAATTCCAAAACTTTCTAATGGGAAAGCCAGTTATCTAACTTCTAATTTGCAACACCAAAAGTTGGACAGTATTATTTCTAATGTAGCCCTGCTATGAGACAACATTCCCATTCAGTGAACCGGGATAGTTCCATGCATGGACATGGGATAGAGACAACAATGCCTGGCACAGTGAAGGTGACCGTTTCCTAGCTTTAAACAGGAAGTGAATCTCTGTGCTGATACTGGTGGATGTCTTAGAAATCTTGGACACGTTTGATGATACGGTGCTGGTGATACATACGAAACCGAGCCAGAGTAAATGGGTCTGCATTATGCTGGATCCACTCATTCCTCAGACAAATCCCAGAGGGTCACAGTGGGCACCTGCTTGTCCTCATCTACAGTGTCCCTATCGCATAGAATCCCATCCTCCTAAGCATTTATATAGAATTCTTTGGAGAGATCTGCGAGGCCACAGACTCTAGTGCTACCAATACACGGATGACACTCTGCGATATCGCTTTGTCCACCTATCCAATTTCTGTGTCTCCAAAATGTCTCAATGCCTTGAAAGAAGCCAGCGGATGGATGAAGAGCAACTAGCTCAAACCCACTCTAAGAAAGACACCACTTATGAAACTGGAAGTAAGAAATGCTTTGAGGAACATGTTAGTACTCTAACCTCACCACTGAATAATAGCATCAAGACCAGAAGTTGTCAAAATGGTGGGAAGAATCTGGGTGAATGCTGGATAATGTAGCTTTTCCCATACCAATGACTTCCTAAAAGTAAATTGAAGTCAATGGGACTACTCGCATCTTTAAAGTTAAGCATGTGCATAAATGTTTACAGGATCAGGGTACAGATAAACATCTGAAACCAGGAAGAAGGGAAGGGAGAAGACTAAGTTTCTATGCCTTTACATAATTTTGTTCAGAGTTTAGATATGAAGATGATGGGTATCCAAGAAATATCTTGGGTGGTGGTGGTTTTATATATAATTTACACACCATCTAGTGTGCTAGGTGTGTCAGACAGATATAAAGATAAGATCTATATTGCTAAAGAACTATAGAAATAGACAACATACAAATATGGGAATGCATTAAAGGGGTAATGATGAAAAATGATGTGATTTGAATAGTAAGGTTTAGTATATGCCTGGGTTAGTTCCATGATTTTGTCATGGAATTTTTGGAGGGGCAATCTTTTTGGTGAATTGAGCAGGATGGAGATGGTAATCCAGGGTTTTAAAGGGCTTTTATGGGTTTCATAAGCCTGCTGTCCTATTATATCAACACTAGAAGAGATCAAGGTCTTTATTATAACAGTGTAAAGGGGCAACTGTTCTATTACATTTGAATATTTTTAAAGTAAGTACAATAAAGCATTTTGAAGTGCAGTGGTGAAAGACAGCAGATCACAGATTGCAGAAAAATTCTAAGGAGGTGAAATAGTTATATTTTTGTCTTTAAATTTCATTTCAGGGATCCTCATCATGATGTCCATGTGTAATGAAGTGCACGTGTATGAATACATCCCTTCAGTCCGACAAACCGACCTTTGTCACTACCATGAACTATACTATGATGCAGCTTGTACCTTAGGGGCTTACCATCCACTACTGTATGAGAAACTGCTGGTGCAGAGGATGAACAAAGGTTTGCAGGATGATCTGTATCGGAAGGGGAAAGTAATCTTGCCAGGGTTCAGGTCTGTAAAGTGCCCGGGACAGAATCACTTCCCACACTTATAAAAGTGAATCGTTCAGAAACAATGTGCAATAAGGTACTACTGTCGTACTATAAACAACAAAGGAATACTTGAAAATGTATCTTAGACCAACCTAGTCTTGAGTCTATAAACTGTAATTAAGTAGCAGGCATGAGAGTTCCTTCCTTCCTAAGCCTGAGTATGTATAACTGCTTTGCAAATAGTTAAAGAAAAAAAGCTTCGCTCACGAAAGGTGCAAAGGCACTGTTAGGTAGAAATACAATGTATTGTTGTGGGCATGACCTGTCAGAAAACATCAGAGGTTTCTTATGCCACATGTACTAGATGCCAAACTTTAAAAAAAAAAAATATTTAACAGTTAAATCTGACACTATGAAGCAGCCTGTATCATTCATACACAGAGCTGTCTGCTGAGAGATGAATGATTTTTCATCATTCCACAGGATTTTCACATTCCCCCACCCCCAAAATAAAATAATCATGGTTTTGAACTGGACATGCTATGAGTATAATGGGCCTGATTCTCATTTATACAAAGGTCCCTTTACTCCATTCTGGCAAGGTAAACGGGCTTTAAAGTGAATGTAAATTACCAAAGTAAAGGAACCTTCACAAATGAGAATCAGGTCCAATAGCTAGTCATTGTATTCAGGTAGTTTCTGCAGCCAGAAATTAACAAGTGATATTTACTCACTTTTAAATGGATATTACTGTACATGCAGCCAGGTTATTTAAATAAAGATATTACGACTGCACATATCTGTCATGGTGCATGCAAATGCTGCATTCAGGCAAAGGGTGAAGAGAAGAGAATCTTCTCCTTTCTTCAGAAAGCACTCATTCTGCCCTCATTCAGCTTGAGCAGAAGACCAGCAAGAGGGCATAAATGAGACTGAAATGGTGCATGGGCTTTCTGCCTGGGGGCAGTTTCCCCCTCTGTGCACATATGTAGGTACACTCCAGGGGAATGGAAACAATGTGCTCTGCTTGCACTCATTCATTTGAAAGCAAGTTGTAAAAAACAGATTTCTTACAAGGACATTATTCAAAAATATAGGCCTGCCTTTGCCAAGGAAATAAGCATTTTGGATGGGGAGATTTCAAAAATTAGTTGTTTGCCTATTTTGTTGTAAGCCAAGTTAAATTCATTTATTATTTCTTTAAAAAAAAAGCAAGGCATTTTGTTTTTGTGAGGAAAAACAAGATGTGAGTATTTTTTAATTCAAAATTATGAAGTCTATATCCTGGAGACATTGTAAAGCCTTCAACAATCTTACTATGGCTTATACACTGAGACAATCTCATAATTTCATTGTAAAAACACAGCATGGATAGTCTCTAATCCACTTCTAAAATCCACTTGGATGTTAATGCATTTAAAAAATGTTTTCTCTGACAAGAGTTCAGTTTCAGGCTGGAGGTAGGTTAATGTTCTTGTTTGCTTTTTAAAATTTGGTTTTTCAGTGAGCAAAATTCAGCAGGAGTGATTACGTACAAGAAATCATACATGTCCTATCCATATCCATTCAGCAAAAAGGTGATTGGCTGGTAGAAACACTGTTATTAAAAACAGTGGAGGAGAAAAGCATATTTCACGTATTTAGCAATTGGCTACTTCGAGATAGCTGGCGATGGAGAAAACCATGTTCATGTATTTTCTGTCATCTTTGTTTATAAAAATCAGTGATTTTCAAACTTTCTTTCTTTTTTGGATCCCCTAAAAATTTCACCTTGAGGTGTGACCCCTTTGGAAATCTTAGACATAGTCTGTGGACCCTCAGGGCTCCGTCCACCACGGGTTGAAAAACACTGATATAAATATAAATCAGAAGAATTTTGTAATTCTCCCATCCAACCTTTCCTGCTGTTTTCCCCCCTAGAAGAGCAGAATTAGTATACTGCACACATTTAGCCTTCTTTTTTCAAATTGTCATTTTCTTGGGCTTTGCAGTCCTTCTAAAATTCTTCCTACCTGACAGAAAGTATGTTCATGTGATCCAGATATGCCTTGTGTTGATTGGATAGGTATGTTCATAAAGCATTTTTTCATAATGCCAAATGTACAGCTTTCATTAATTTCAGCCTTAGTATCTGGATGCATTACATACTGATTTTGGAAAACACATTCTAATAATATTTTATGTTCATTTTTGTTCTTAACAGTATCCAGTCTTAGTAGTGCTATATAACCTACAAAGGAAAAAAATACTTTTCCCATATACACCTCTACCTCGATATAATGCTGTCCTTGGGAGCCAAAAAATCTTACTGTGTTATAGGTGAAACCGCGTTATATCAAACTTGGTTTGATCCGCTGGAGTGCGCACCTCCCCCCTCCCGCCCCCCCCCCCCCCCCCCAGGAGTGCTGCTTTACCATGTTATATCTGAATTCATGTTATATGGGTTGCGTTATATCAGGGTAGAGGGTATAATAAGATAATACCCTTCATTCTTTTTTAATTCAACTGGTCACCAGTTCGTAGTGAAACACATTAAATAGAATTTTTTTCTGCATAGGCAGAGTGGCACTTTGTCATACAGTGATCTTAGTATCAGATCAGGGTTTCCCATGTGCCAAGTTCAAATTGGATTAGCTCCCACACCTTTCAATAAATGGAGTTGATCATATTTCCAGTACAATTGAGTAAGTCACTGTGCCATATGCAGAAGTCTCTCAGACTCCACAAAATAGCATGTCAGTTTCCCACTCGTTTGCCCATGCTAAACTTAAACTCTTGTTTCCATCAGGAATAAAAAAAAGTTAACCAGCAACACTCACAATTGTCCACAACAATAGGATTGCATTATATTACACTCTAGATAGTCTGTCATCACTAGGGTGACCAGATGTCCCAATTTTATAGGGACAGTCCTGATTTTTGGGTCTTTTTCTTAGATAGGCTCCTATTACCCCCCACCCCCGTCCTGATTTTTCACACTTGCTGTCTGGTCACCCTAGTAATCACGGTGCCGCTTGTACGCAGCCCTATGGACTCTAAAGATTCTCATAAAGAAAAATGTGAGGCAGCATCCTTAGCACTCCTGTTTCAATGAAGTGCTGCCTTTTAACATTCTCACACAAAACTGGGTACACGTCCATAGAATGTATTTTATACTTTTAGCTTACATGCATATCCTTTTTTGTGTAGTGATAGTGTGCACTCGAGGCACCTGAGCAGAAAATCTTTCTTGGCCAAGTGCAAATGCCAAGAAACATTCACCTTTTCCTAGCTTATATAATTATTTAAAATTGGTATGGATCTTTCATACACCATGTCATCTGTCCTAAATCTAACCCTGTGTATATTATGATTCACCAACCACCTGGGTGTTATATCTTCACCCCCTAGCTTAGCTTTGCTTTAGAGCTGTGCTAAGTGCTCCAGCCTCTTCCTGAAAAGGAGGCTAGCGTCAACTCTTTGAAGCACAGGGTCTCAATCATCCCAAGGAGGAAGGGCCTTAACATGGCTTCCAAATCCTCGTTTCCCCTGTGATATTTCATTGTTCTACAAACACAGGCATCTTGACAATTTAAGATTTTCTCCTCCCACTCCTTCTGTCTATCTTATTTTTTAAAAAAATTCAGTACAAAGTTCAGCTGAGTCTGATTTGCTAACTGAAAATTCAACTGCAATTTTACTTCTGATCGACAGGAGACCAGCAGGGGGAAGCAAAGGGCAACATGAAGAGAACTATAGAACTGCTTTCACCAGCCTTCCCTCCCTTCATGGTGCCTCCCTCCTGAGCTTTGGTATTCTTTGCTTTTATGGGAGGCCATTGAGGTTTTTTTGTGCGTTGGGTTTTTTTTAAACTTTGAGAGCAGAAATCGTGTATCAAAAATCCATACAAATCAGTTGCATTTAAAAGAGTGAATTAATGTGCATTAGGTGTTCAATAGACATCTGGATAGCTTTTTAATAATGGTAACTGATGTTTTATATATACATAAGTGATGTGTAATAGATTTCCCCATCCAAATCATTCATCAATATTTTAAGATGCAATCTTGTCACCCTTGTATGTATGTAACTCCCACTTGAAGTGAGTGGGAGATTTGCCTGGGCAAGGCCTGCATGCTCCTGACACATAATACACATGACGCAAATGCTCAAGTTAGACTCATCCCCCTTGTATGCCTCTAGAGTTACAAAAGCCTAGTTGATGTGCACTGATGGTGTATGATTAAGAGGTGAGACGGTTGCACTTAAAAAAAAAAAAACCACCCACAAAGCTTGGGTAAATCTGCTGAATTTATGTTAATTTTTGGTTTGCTGTATTTTCCACTGTGAATTATGCAGCTTTTTCAACTTGTGGTGGCTATATTGCTTTATGCATGACGCCTTTAGATGGTTAAATCAAGGTATTCTTCTGTTAATTCCAGAGAAATTATGAAAGTTTTGACTCATTTTGAGTTACACATTTTTAAGGGGGAAAATACTTCTGATATTCCATTCCTTCTATGGTTCCAAGGCTTACCTGGCCCTCATTCTCCACACTGTTACACCGTTTAATGCCAGTGTAACTGTTAGTCAGTGAAGTTACACCAATGTAACAGATCTGTATGTGGTAAAGAGAGAGAGATCAATGTATAATTATATTGATCTACACACACGGGGCTGGTCTACATGCTGAACACAAATATTTAGCTAAATCAATGCAACCTACTGGTGTTGACATTCTTTTGTTTCAGATTAAGAATTCCTTCTTGATTCTGTTTGCATCAATTTCTTGCCAAATTAAGCAAAATTGAAATAGTTCATTTTTAACCGGAAGTGAGTGCCACATTAAGAGGTTGCACAGTTTTAACTCAATCTGTTTAGAAACAGTTTGAATTAAATAGGTGCTCAAATTGTGTCTAGACAAAGCCGTACGTGGTTGCTTTTGTGTTGGTCTTCCTCTTCAGTAATGCTCTCTCTCATAAACCGGGAAATGCTATTCAGACACTGATACAAACTTATGATGAAAGTAATGTTAAATGTGTTGTCTGTTAAAGTGTCACTTTGAGTTCTTTCCCTTCGTCTACAATCCATAGATATGCTAGATTGTTTTTTGAAGCAGACTGTGAAATGTCATTCGAGAGCATATACAGATTTCCTGAATGCTATCCTCTCCAGTGCAAAGAGGATACCTGATTTAACTGTTTGAACTTTAAAGTAGCCCATGTCTGGGCATGCCTCTCACAGGCTTATTTAATTAAATGAATTTTGACACTCTGAATTTCTTCTCCTCAACTTGGCAATCAAATCCAGAGTTTTGTGCTTGAAATATCAGCTATGTAAAAGTCTTACATGTATCCATATCATCTCATCCTCTGTGAAATGTAGTCATTGAACTATTCAAATATGGAAGACTGTGTACTTTTTTAATAGCTTTGAGAATTATTTTGTATGATGATTTTTTTAAATGAATGTGTACTCTTCAACGAATTAAATCTTGAGATTTTACAGGAGTCACATTTTTAAACAGTGTTTGTATACATTTTAACACTTTTCTATTTTCTATTTTGATTTTGTATATTTTTATGTATGCACAGTGTACAGATTTTTGCTGTAAATAAAACATTTGTTTTCATTTATTTAGCAGTGCTGGTCCTTAACTTGAATGGATGAAATTGCATGTGACATGAAATGAGGATGTTACTAGTCAGTTCTATATAGTGAGGAGACCAAGATCTTGAATTGAAATAGAGGTAGAGGCTGACAAGTAGCTTGTTTAATTAAAAATGGAAAACATACAATATAAATGGATTGGGATACAGAGCAGTAAAAGGGATTATGGACTAAATGGTTGCTATAAACCACTGATCAATAAAAGGTTGTGGGATGACTGGACAGACTTCATTCAGTGACAAGAATAGGGAGAATACAGACGCTGAGGGCTTGTGTACACAGGGAAGTTGGCTGGCATATCTATAGTGGAATAATTATTTCACAATCAAGTCACTGTTATTATAGACTAGAGCATCTGCAGGAGCCATTATGCTAGCATAGCTATTGAAGAATAGTTTATTTCACTATAGCTATGCTGGTCAATTTCTCTGCTTAGACAAGTCCTAAGAAAAGGCTACACTCTAGTGACTAGATGTTCTATTCAGACAGTTGGCAAATTTCTGTTGAAGTGAATGTTTTGCCTTCTCAAGAAATCATGTCCTAAAGTTAGTAAAGCAAAAATTTCTTTACACCGACCATAATTTAAAGTGAAGAATGAACTACAAAAGGGAAAACATAACTGCACAGACACGTCGGAGATAAAATACATTGTGCACCCACGAGAGGCCTGAGCCAAAGCCCATTGAAGTCTATGTGAGTCTTTCAGCTCATTGTAAAGAGCTTTGGATCAGGCCCCTAATTTAGAGAGGTGGACTAATCTAGAGAGCCTGCATTTTTTCATCTCAGAAAGTTCCTATTTAGTAGGCATGGTCAAGTTGCAAGGAAGCCAATTAAACAGACGTGAGGTGTTAGATGTTGAATTGTTTAGATAACCACAAAGTCAGAATCCCACCTTTTATTATACCATTTACTTGAGAGGCGTGTGCACATGTGGAAACTAGCCAATTTCTCTTTTTCAGAAAGGAAACGCAGTCATTTACATTTACCACACAACATGAAAGTAAGATAAGAGGCCTTTTTTGTTTAATAACACTCTGATCGGCTAGGGGCTCAACAGAAAAAAATATTTCTTTTGAAAAACTTGATTTGAAGAAGGCTTCCCCTTTCAGGCTCTTCAGGTTAACTTGACTTGTGTTTTTTACCTGTATTTTTTCACAAGATCACTGCATTCTTCATGGTAAAATGAACCTAGCAAATAGGGGGCCTTGGAGGGGGAAGATTCCCTGCTGAAGAAGGAGTGAGCACTAATTCTTGGGGTGAATGGGCAAGCTTGGTTGGTTGGTTTTTCTTTTGGCTTGACAGTGTGGCCTGTTGGGAATTGTGTGTAAGGGGACGGTCGGAGTGGGGGCCAGGGGTTTACTAGCTGCTACCTGAGAAGGCACTAGCAAGGCACTAGCCTCCTGTCCTCTGATCCTTCATCACCCTTGATCATCCTTGTGGTTACCCTGCCAGTCTGTTAATGAGGGGGCAGGTCTGACCTAGGAGACTGGCTTAAAAGCTAGATGCTAAGTGAACAGGATAGCACACAGGGGAGTTTGAGAAGGAGTTTGTAGAAGGGGAAAGAATAAAATCAGCAGGGTTTGGAACAGCTGCTCCTGGCTCCTCCATCAGTGTCCAGACAGAAAACCTGACCATGGATGCCTCTACCCAAGTCCTGGTGTGGATTTACAGAGATGGTGGCCTGCATTTCTCCATCAAAGAAAGCCAGGCTGGGGAGACCATCCAGTGTGAAAGGTGCCTGCTGGTGGAATCTCTCAGGAAGAAGGTGGGAGAGCTACGGGAGGAGGGGGCTAGGCTGAGGAGCATCTGTGCACATGAGGAATTCACTGAAAACATGAAGGTTGAGGAAGCAATCCAGCTAGAATGGACTGCAGTAGTACCACCAGGGGAGGAGGAAATGGCTCCTTCACAGGGAGAAAACTGGCTGGTGGCAACTTCTGGCAGCAGGCAGTGCTCCACCCCTGCTCCAAACCCACCGTGCATAGAGATAAGAACATAAGAAAGGCCGTACCGGGTCAGACCAAAGGTCCATCTAGACCAGTATCCTGTCTGCCGACAGTGGCCAATGCCAGGTGCCCCAGAGGGAGTGAACCTAACAGGCAATGATCAAGTGATCTCTCTCCTGCCATCCATCTCCATCCTCTGACAGACAGAGGCTAGGGACACCATTCCTTACCCGTTCTGGCTAATAGCCATTAATGGACTTAACCACCATGAATTTATCCAGTTCTCTTTTAAACGCTGTTATAGTCCTAGCCTTCACAACCTTCTCAGGTAAGGAGTTCCACAAGTTGACTGTGCGCTGTGTGAAGGAGAACTTCCTTTTATTTGTTTTAAACCTGCTGCCTATTAATTTCATTTGATGACCCCTAGTTCTTGTATTATGGGAATAAGTAAATAACTTTTCCTTATCCACTTATCCAGATAAAAAATGGTATGCTGCCCTGGCCATGCGGGATGAGGAATCTCCCCCAAAGGTGGAGGAGCAGAAGCCATGTATCCCCACACCTGGAAGGATCCTGGCCGCTACTCCCAAGAGGAAATTAAGGATAGTGATGGCCAGTGACTCCCTTCTAAGGGAGGCAGAAGCATTGAGCTGCTGACATGACCTGGCATCCCAAGAGGCGTGCTGCCTGCCAGGGGCCCAAAGTCGAGATCTTATGGAAGGATTGTTGAGGATCATCTCTGGCCTTCTGACTCCTATCCGATGCTGCTCATCCACATGGGCACTAATGATACTGCGAGGTCTGGCCCCGAGCAGACCAGAAGTGACTACAGGGCTCTGGGAGTAAGGGTGAGGGAGTTTGGAATGCAGGTGGTGGTCGTCTCATCAATCCTTCCAGTCAAGAGTAAGGGCCCAGGCAGAGACAGATACATTTTGGAGGTGAATGCCTGGCTGCGAGGATGGTGTTGCCAGGAGGTCTTCAGCTTCCTTGACCATGGGATGCTGTTCAGAGAAGAAGGGCTGCTGAGCAGAGATGGGGTCCATCTATCAAGAAAGGGCAAGAGTATCTTCAGATACAGGCTGATTAACAGAGTGAGGCGGGCTTTAAACTAGGTTTGACAGGCAGGAGACAAAAGCCCATAGGAAAGACCAAAACATGGAGACTTAGGTGAAGGATTGGAATATGGGGGGAACATGGGCAATCACGGCTGGGACAAAGGAGAGACAAGAGGGAATATAGAGGGGAAAATCTAATAAATAATATTGTCTGTCTGTATACTAATGCAAGAAGTATGGGAAACTAACAGGAAGAACTAGTAAATGATCACAATTATGACATAACTAACTCAATGGTATAATTCACATGCCTGGAATATTGGCATAGAAGGATACAGCTTGTTCAGGAAGGACAGGCAGGAAAAAAGTGAGAAGGTGTCTTGTATATCAAATATGTATAAACTTGCACTGAGATGGAGATAGAAGTGGGAGGCAGAACTGTTGAAAGTCTCTGGAGAAGAATGAAAGGGATTAAAAAAAAAGTGATGTCAGAGTCTAATACAGACCACCTAACCAGGAAAAATAAGTGGATGAGGCTTCTTTAAACAGGAGTCGGTGGTGATAGGGGACTTCACCTACCCAGATATCTGTTGGGAAAATAATACAGAAGGGCACAGATTATCCAACAAGCTCTTGAAATGCATTGGAGACAATTTCTTGTTACAGAAGGTGGAGAAAGCAACTTGGGGAAAGGCTATTCTAGATTTGATTCTGGCAAACTGGGAGGAACTGGTTGAGAATTTGAAGGTGAAAGGCAGTTTGGGTGAAAGTGATCATGAAATGATTGAGTCCATGATTTTAAGTAATGGTAGGAGGGAAAACAGCAGAATAAAAACAATGAACTTCAAAAAGACAGACTTCAGTAAATTCAGAGAATTGGTAGGGTGAGATCCCATGGGAAGCAAGTCTAAGGGAAAAAAGAGTTCAAGAGAGTTGGCAGTTTTTTAAAGAGACATTATTAAGGTCGCAAGAGCAAACTATCCCAATGGATAGGAAAGATAAGAAGTACTGTAAGAGACTACCCTGGCTTAATCAGGAGATCTTCAATGACCTGAAACTCAAAAAAAAGTCCTACCAAAAATGGAAACAAAGTCAAATGATGAAGAATGAATATAAAGACAAACACAAGCACATAAAGACAAAATTAGAAAGGCCAAGGCAACAAACAAGATTAAATTAGCTAGAGACATAAAGGGTAACAAGAAAACATTTTGCAAATACATGAGAAACAAGAGAAAGACCAAGGACCGGATAAGCTCATTAGTCAGTGAGGAGGGAAAGACAATAACAGAAAATGCAGCAGTGGTCGAAGTGCTAAATGACTTTGTTTCAGTTTTCACCAAAAAAGCAGCGATTGAATGATTAACATAGTGAACAGCTGTATAAATGGGTTCTGAGGCTAAGACACGAAAAGAACACATTGAGAATTATGTAGACAAGTTGGATGTCTTCAAGTTGGCAGGGCCTGATGAAATATGTTCTAGAATACAAAAAGAACTGGCTGAAAAGATCTCTGAGCCATTAGCAATTATCTTTGAGAACTTGTGGAGGATAGGAGAGATCCCAGAGGATTGAAAAAAGGCAAATACAGTACCTATCAAAAGGGGAATAGGGAGAACCCAGCAAATGATAGACCAGAATGGAACAAATAATCAATTTGTGAGCACCTAGGTAATAAGGTGTTAAGTAACAGTCAACATGGATTTGTCAAGAACAAATCATGTCAAACCAACCTAATAGCTTTCTTTGACAGGGTAACAAGCCTTATGGATAGGGGGAAAGCAGTAGATGTGATATCTCGAGTTTAGTAAAGCTTTTGATACTGTCTCACATGAACTTCTCATACGGAAACTAGAGAAATATAGCCTAGACGAATCTACTATAAGGTAGGTGCACATCTGGTTGGAAAAGCGTACTCAGAGAGAGTAGTTATCAGTGATTCACAATCAAGCTTGAAGGGCCTATAGAGTCGGGTCCTGCAGAGATCTGCCCTGGGTCTGGTTCTATTTAATATCTTCAAAAATTATTTGGATAATGGCAAAGAGAGTACACTTATCAAGTTTGCAAAGCTGGGAGGGATTGCAAGCACTTTGGAGGACAGGATTGGAATTCAAAATGGTCTTGACAAACCATAAAAATGGTCTTAAATAAACACGATGAAATTCAATACGGACATGCAAAGTACTTCATTTAGAAAGGAATAATCAATTGTACACGTACAAAATGGAAAATGAGTAGGAAGGAGTACTACAGAAAACAATCTGGGAGTTATAGTGTATCACAAACCAAATATGAGTTAACAATGTAACACTGTTGCAAAAAAGTGAGCATTATTCTGAGATGTATTATCAGAAGTGTTGTAAACAGCAAGACATACAAAGTAATTCTTCCACGCTACTCAACTGGAATATTGTGTCTAGTTCCGGGCATCACACTTCTGGCAAGATGTGGACAAATTAGAGAAAGTCCAGAGGAAAGCAACAAAAGTGATTAAAAGTCTAGAAAACATTACTTACAAAGAAAGACTGAAAAAAATAGGTTTGGTTAGTCTGGATAAGAGAAGACTGAGGGGGAACGTGATAACAGTCTTCAAGTATGTGAAATGTTACAAAGAGGAGAGTGATAAAGTGTTCTTCCTTAACCGCTGAGGTCACGACAAGCAGCAATGGACTTAAATTGCAGCAAGGGAGATTTAGGTTAGACATCAGGAAAAACTTTCTAACTGAAAAGGTAGTTGAGCACTGCAACAATTTGCCTAGGGATGTTGTGGAATCTCATCACTGGAGGTTTTAAAGAGCAGGTTAGCCAAACACCTGTCAGGGATGGTCTAGATAATACTTAGTCCTGCCTCGGTGTAGAGGACTGGACTAAATGACCTATTGAGGTAACTTCCAGTCCTACATTTCTGATTCTATTATTTAAATTCCACTGTTTCATAAGGTGATAGGTGGTGATCTTATCTTATTGTGTGCTTAACCTGCAAACCTGCTGGTCAACTTTTGAGAATCCAAAATCTCGTGGATTTATGCAGCTTTGGCACTGGTCACAGAATAGGCCCTTTAGCTCATATGTGAAAATTCCATTTCCCTTAGTCTGCAGGGGACCTGCCCTAATCAGCTATCTGCATGGTGGGCTGAGGGCCTCCTGGAAGGTGCTGAACATTGTCCACTCAGGTAGACTTCATTGGGAGTTGAAGGTCCTCAGCTCCTCACATGCTTGGCCCAACAGAGCCTGGGATCACTTGAGTACTATTTGCTTTTATCAGGTAGATCAGAGTAAATGCAGTGATGTGGAGCTATCCAGCATTTCAGCAGAAGGTTGAGACCCATCAGGAAAGATGACATGTTGTCTTAACCTACTCTGTGCTCAGTGATGATGGCTGCAGAAGGTGAGCCACTACCTTTTTGATAACATTGCAAGGAAAGGGAGGTAACTGGTAAGATGTCCTGTATAGATTTCATCAGAGTCAACTGAATTACTGTATGCTGCAGAATGGCTGGTAGTTTGTCTTCTTTGAAGCAGGCACTGATGATCTAACTTATTAATGGAAGTCAGAAGTTTTTTACTAGACTTTAGTAGCTATGAAGAGCTAGTTCTGTTTTACAGGTGGTGACGTTGGACATTCCTTAGAACTTCCAGGATCTCTTGTTTAGTAATTAGTCCAAATTTCATCATAACAGATGGTAGCAGACATTCCTCATACTAGGGTGGTTACTTTTATCCCAGCAGGGTCCTGTCTGGATTTGATAATTTTTGTCTATGGAGTAGACCAAGAACTTCTTGTGGTAAGTAGGACTTGGATCTGGGGTCATGTGTACGTATTTTGCATCAATAATCCAAGAGTTTTAAAAGGAGCTTGCTGGACTGTTGATGATTATTTTCAATAAGTTGTGGAGCACTGGGGAAGTTCCAGAAGACTGAAAGAAAGTTAATTTTGTGCCAATTTTTAAAAAGGGTAAATAGGATGATCCAGGTAATTATAGGCCTGTCAACCTGACATCGATACTTGGGCAAGATAATGGAGCGACTGATAAGGGTTTAAAGCAAGGGTATTATAATAAAGGAATTAAAGCAGGGTATTATAATAAATTAATGCAAATCAACATGGCTTTATGGAAAATAGATCCTGTCATACTTACTTTATATCTTTTTTTATGAGGTTACAAATTTGGTTGATAAACGTAATAGTGTTGATGTAGTATACATAGACTTCTGTAAGGCAACATCTTGATTAAAAAACTTGAACAATATAAAATTAACATGGCACACAGAGATTGGTTCTTGGCCTTATGCTATTTAATGTTTTTATCAATTGGCTGGAAGAAAACATAAAATCATCACTGATAGAGTTAGCAGATGACACAAAATTGTGGGAGTGGTAAATAATGAAGAGGACAGGCCATTGATTCTGAGTGATCTGGATCACTTGGCAAATTGGGATCAAGCAAACAATATGCATTTTAATATGGCTAAATGTAAATGTATAGATCTAGGAACAAAGAATGTAGGCCATACTTACAGGATAGGGAACCATTCTGTGAGGCAGTGATTCTGCAAAAGATTTGGAGGTAATGATGGATAATCAGCTGAACATGAGCTCCCACTATGATGCTGTGACCAAGAGATCTAATGTGATCCTTGGATGCATAAAGAGGGGAACCTTGAGTAGGAGTAGAGAGGTTATTTTACCTCTGTATTTTGAAGTGGTGTGACTGCTGCTGGAATACTCTGTCCAGTTCTAGTGCCAACAATTCAAAAAGGGTGTTGATAAATTAGAGAAGGTTCAGAGAAGAGCCTGAGAATGATTGAAGGATTAGAAAACATGTTTTACAGTGACAAACTCAAAGAGCTCAATCTATTTAGATTAACAAAGAGAAGATTAAGGGGTGATTTGATTACAGTCTATAAGTACCTATAAGGGGAACAAATATTAAATATGGGTTCTTCAAAATAGAAGCAAAAGGTATACCATGATCCAATGGTGGAAAGCTGAGGCTAGACAAATTCAGACTGGAAATAAGACATCAATGTTTGACAGTGAGGTTAATTAACCATTGGAACAATTTACCAAGGGTTGTGCTAGATTCCCCAACACTGACAACTTTTAAATTCAAGATTGGATGTTCTTCTAAAAGTTCTGCTCTAGGCATTATTTTGGGGAAGTTCTATGGCCTGTGTTATGTAGGAGGTCAGACCAGAATAGATGATCACTATGGTCCCTTCTGGCCTTGGAACTTATGAATAAGCAAGTTTATTGCATGGAACAGTTCTGCTGGTTGTGATTTGGTTGCTTTAAGGAAGGTCACTATATCTTCCTTTATAGCTTCAGGGGCTCCTTGAGCTATTAATGAATTGTGGATGAGCAAGTCTTGTGCCATGGGCATTCCAACCACCTTATGCAAGTTTTCTGAGACTCATGGTCCCTGCGGCAGTGATGTAAGGGAAAGGGTCACTTGGGGGCTATTTTGTTAATGGTTTTGTTAAGAGGTTAGTTGGAGTATTCTTCTTCAACACATTAATCTTTTGATTTGGTGCTTTTTAAATCCAGGATCTTCTGGGACCAAAATCTATTGAGGACTAGCTGATTTGCTTGGTTCACTGGAGTGGCAATGATGGATCTCTTTAATACATATCATACATCAATAATGTCTATTACAGACCTGGGTATATTTCCTTATTTAAATTCTATTTCACAATAACAATAAGTCACTCCACACAATGCACTTCAAAGCAATAATTGCACATCTTTGGAAGTTAAATTCAGTCAGTCTCTGGCTTTGTGCCTTGTTGCCCAAGGCAAGCTACAAATGCACTTCTTGTCATTTCTTGTTATTAAGAAATGTATTAGTGCTCAATTAAATGCTTATCAAGATTGATGGAAATGTTAATTAGATTCATTAAAACATTTGAATCCAATTTTAATGTTTCAATGTAGATTTTATAGATTTTTCGGGGCGGGGGGCAAATCAAAGATATGTCCACCAAAAAGATTGCCGATGCAACAGCAAGTACAAATAAGATATAATGGAAGATATCAAAGAAGCTGTGAATGATATAACCAGATGTACATTCACAAAAAAATTTCTCATTCAGTCAATGCTGCTGCTAAGATTTTTATTTTATTGGCAAAACATTAGAGATGGTTGATGTAAATTCATGAAAGCAAAATTTCACCAGTAGCACTGGCTGACTAAAAAAAAGAGTGGTTGGGACAGAATCTGAATTAGTTTGTCAAGATCAGGAGTGTCCCTGGTGTATTCAGTTGGACTGTGCCTCCAAATGAATGATGTATTGCCATGTCAGGATAAGCACAGAATATAGGCAATTAATATCTATAGAACTGTAAATGTACATGACACTTTACAAACCACAATAGGGGAAGACATTTTCCTGCCCCTAAGAACTCACTCCCTGAGATGCAGGACATGAGTTCCATTAAGGGGGGAGGGAGTGGAGAGAAGAACTGGGGAGAAGGTAAGAATGATTTACATACGTAGTTCACGGTTATCAGATTTCCTAATTCACTCCCCTAGCCCACCCAACCCAGCTCTTAAAGCCAACCTTTATATTAAAGTTACAGATGCAGCTTGCTGTCTTCTTCGGGCTTTTCCCAAGACCTCTTCCACTCAGTTCCCCAAGAACTCAGTTCGACTCCAGTCTCATCACTTAGGTTCTCTTATTTGGCATACAATAAAGCTATGCTGAGTTGATCAGACTCGGGCGTAGGGTGTGAGGGTTGGACATACCACACATCCAAAGTTACACAGCAAATCTCTTCCTTCATATCCATTGACACATTACATTGCATTTACTATACATTGCTTTACACATTTTGGGATTGCTTGGTTACTTTGTAGAAAACAATTCCTGTATGGCATGCTCTGTTTATGCACTGTCCACACTTGACGTACTTTTTACCTCATTTTTACATTTCCAACTTATTTTGCCCATTGTTATTTTGCTCATAGTAAATGGTTCCCTGGGTGTTTTCCCTCTTATCTTGGCTAGCTCAGACATTGTCTCTTAGTTTACTGACCCACTCACTTATCTTAGTTGGCACAAATATTGTGCTTTCAGCCTGCTAATTAATCTTCCCTACTCCTGTCTTCTAGGAAATGAGGCCTCCCCCATGTCTCCATGTTTCATTACTTATGTCAGGCCAGGCCTACGTTGTTCTAACATGCCATAGGCTTTTCACCTTGGAAACTTGCGCCTGATAGGGGTACCTGCCCCATCCACACGCCCCCGCTTCCGGTCCCCTGACTGCCCCCGGATCCCCACTGCCCCATCCAACCACCCCTTCTCCCTGTTCCCTGACTGACCCTGGAACCCCTGCCCCTGACTGCCCCCCACTGGCCCATCTAACCCCACCCCTCCTTCCTGACTGCCCCCTGGAACCTCTGCCCCCATTCAACCCCGTTTCCCCCCGACCACCAGCCACACCCCCGGCCCCTGACCACCACCCGAAGTCCCATGCCCTCTATCCAACCCCCCTGCTCCCTGCCCCCTTACCGCGCTGCCTGGAGCACTGGTGGCTGGCGGCGCTACAACCGTGCTCCCTGGCTGGAGCCAGGCCATGCTGCCACTGCCGCCACCACACAGCACAGAGACCGGGTCAGGCCAGCTCTGCAGCTGCACTGCCCCGGAGCTCACAGCCCCACCACCCAGAGCATTGTGCCGGCAGCGGAGAGAGCGAGTGAGCTGAGGTTGCGGGGGAGGGGGACAGCTGGGGAGGGGCCGGGGGCTAGCCTCCCAGGCCAGGAGCTCGGGGGCCGGGCAGGATGGTCCCATGGGCAGGATGTCGCCCGCGGGCCATAGTTTGCCCACCCGCGGGCCATAGTTTGCCCACCCCTGGACTAGACTCTGCCTAAACTGGAAGTGCAGTGTGGGGACAGATTATAACTCTTATCAAAGACTTCCTCCTCCACCTTCTCAGCACTTTGTTCCAATATAACTCTAAAAGGAGAAAGTCCAGGCTTCTGGGATTTTGTGCCTGAGTTTATGAAAATGTATGCAAGTGCACAGTGTACTGCCCTTTCTATTAAAGGATGTTGGCAGGGTTAACCATGGCAGAGGGAAGAAATCCTTTGTGCTGTAGCAAGGGGACTCCAGAATCCCAGCATGGTGGAAAGTCAGGAGGATAGGCACTGCAGCTGTCCTGATTTTATAGAAGTAGTTGGAGGGGGAAATTGCCAGCAATGCTGCCTGCAGAGCTATGACTTGAGACTGTTTCTGCTACATTGATTCCTATTGGTCCTGGACTTTGGTCTTTCTAAGTGTGTTGTACCAATCGGTTGCAGTTTTTACTCACAGAGGGATTCCTGATTACTGTGTAATAGCTGGCAATTTATTGAAATCACCCTTTTTCTCAACATAACCTGCAGCTGCTGATACAAACATAACACAACACACAGTCAAACTTGTTGCCAGGAGATGTTGTGAAGGCCAAAAGTATAACTGGGTTCAAAAAAGAATTCGATAAATTCATGGATGATAGGTGTCATAAGAATGGCCATACTGGGTCAGACCAATGGTCCTGTTTCCTGACAGTGGTCAATGCCAGCTGCTTCAGAGGAAATGAACAGACCAGAGAAATTATCAAGTGACCCATCCCCTATTGTCCAGTTCCAGAATCTGGCAGTCAGAGGCTTAGGGACACCCAGAGCCTGGGTTGCATCCCTAACCATCTTGGGTAATAGCCATTGATGGACCTGTCTTCCATGAACTTATCTAGTTCTTTTTTGAACCCAGTTATACTTTTGGCCTTCACAACACCCCCTGGCAATGAGTTCCACAAGTTGACTGCATTGTTTGAAGAAGTACTTCCTTATGTTAGCTTTAAACCTGCTGCCTATTAGTTTCATTGCGTAACCCCTGGTCCTTGTGTTATGAGAGAGTAAATAACACTTCCCTATTTACTTTCTCCCCACCATTCTTGATTTTATAGCCCTCTATCATATCCCCCCTTAGTTGTCTCTTTTCCAAGCTGAAAAGTCCCAGTCTTATTAATCTCTCCACATCTGGCAGCCGTTCCATACCCCTAATCATTTTTGTTGCCCTTTTCTGAACCTTTTCCAATATATCTTTTTTGAGATGGGATGACCAGATCTGCACGCAGTATTCATGAGGTCAGCATACCATGGATTTATACAGAGGCAATATGATATTTTCTGTCCTATTATCTATCCCTTTCTTAATGATTCCCAACATTCTGTTTGCTTTTTTTGACTGCCGCTGCACATTGAGTGGATGTTTTCAGAGAACTATCCACGATGACTCCAAGATCTCTTTCTTGAGCGGTAATAGCTAATTTAGACTCCACCATTTTGTATGTATAGTTTGGATAATGTTTTCCAATGTGCATTACTTTGTCCCTAAACTTCTGACTGCCAGAAGCTAGGACTGGACAATAGGAGCGAGATCAATCAATAAATTGCCCTGTTCTTTTCATTCCCTCTGAAGTATCTGGCAACAGCTACGGTCAGAATACAGGATACTGTCCTAGATGGACCAATCCATCTGACCCAGTATGGCCATTCTTGTGTTTTTATACATTTAGTATGCTTATTAAGTCCTACATTGCAGGAAGCTGCCATACACTGCTGCTGAGAGGGATAGGAGTTTGGATAAAGAAGAGATTTTTGATCTCTATAGCACTTGCACTTGGTGATCTGTCTAACAAGAATACAACCAGTCTCCTTTTCATATTTTATGCATTATCCTGCCATTTTTATTGGCTAAAACAAACTTGGTGTGAATGTATCTAAAACTCACTGGGAAAAATTATCATATATTACTTTTATGTGGCCTGGTGCTTTATAGATAAATACAAGATGATGGCCCTGCCCTGGGGTACTTACAATCTACAAGTAAGACTAGGGATGTTGGCAAACACCAGGGGCAGATAAGGCAAAACATGACACGTGAGGATTTGCTGAAACCAAATATGGTCTTTCATGCTTCTCTGTGATTTTAAACTGCCTCTTTCTCTCCCCCTCCTCCATACCCCAGATGAGATGGCCTTTTGGTGGCAGTAAGTGGCCCTCAAGCCACCTTCAGCTCTCACTTTCTATTACAAAACCTCAATTACAAGCTCTTCAATAGTCCTAATTTAGATTTTACAAATAAATTGGAGCTGAAAATAGATATTAGGCCATTAGGCTGGGTAATGGGCAGCTGGAGCACATGGAGAAGAGAAAAGAGGATACAAAAAGGAAATACGGCAATGAAGTATGGCAAGAATTATATTAAGAACAACAGAGGTGCGCCAGGAGGAGGAGTCATTGAGAGCACAAGAGAGACAGGCTCCCTGCTCTCAGTTCCAGTGCCTGGCCCAGAGCAGCCATTACAGGGAAAGTTCAGCTTTGCCCCAGTAGCGCTGCGATGGAGGGAGCATGTCCAGTTGCTCTGGGCGGATGGCACATGTGCAGTCTGGTTATCACTAAGAGCTGTGAGAGGCTCGCACATGCTCAGTGAGGGTGGAATCTTCAGAGGTTTTAGCAGCTAAAATCCAAGAAGTCTCCACTGGACATGTGCGAACTAAGATTATTCAAAGGTTTATAACTTGGCCACATTGGGAGGATTTTCATGAGAATAGCAAAAGGCACATTCCTGACACAAAGGCTAGCCCCTGGCCAAAAGTCAAGTCCCTGTTCCAAAGCATGAGGGCCCGAGACCATTTCAAAGAAAAGGTCTTAAGAGGTTTTTACCATGGGCAAAACAATGTATTTTTCCCTAACCTTGTTCTTGGAAACAGATAAACAGTTTTAGGTTAAATTAAAAAAAAAAATCAGCCTGAGGCAGACAATCAGCATGGAAAATTTCAGCACAAACAGTTAAAGCCTGGCAAAGTTAAAAGCAACTGAAAAAATAGTCTTATAATCGGAAGCGACAGGCAACCTTAATAATAGGCAGTACTATCAGCCCCACCTATAATTCAGGAGCCATGTCTAAAAGCAATAGGACACCACAGAGTTAATATTAGTCACCTACATGCACAACTCTGAGGCGGTATAAAATATTTGCCTTGTCTTTCATGATCACTAATAAACATCTTGTTGTGACTTATTAATGTAGCATCTTATTTTGCATAACAGACCTGTCTTCTTTCCTAGCATGCAAACCATCAAATTCCTACCTTAGCTGCTACTGGTGTGCATGTCACAGAAACACTTCAGTGGAATTGCCAGTGGAAGTTGCTTTTGATCTTACACAACTGATATAAAAGTAGCAAGTATTAATATGGCATTTAAAAATAATTCTATATAAGGACTATATAAGTTGCAGGACTTGGTTTATAACTACAGAGTCAATTAAATGTTGTATGTATCTATCTAATACAAGCTACCCATCAGATTTCAATAGAGAAACTAAACCCAGTACATTACTTCAAAGTCCAGCACATGCAATCTGGGAAAAAGTAATTTATAGGACAAAAACCTCCCAAACACTGAACTGAACAATACTAAAGAGGCCATTGCATCTAGTTCCTATTCCTACCTTTAAGTCAGAATCATTTAGAACAGTGAAATCTGATTGATGGATACCGACTGACAGTGCCAGAGGCAAATCTACCAGCAACTACTGCAACATTTGACTTAAAAATAAAAAATAAAGGGTCTATTACTGCCATAACACGCAACGAGCATTTTCAGGTTATTTTATTAGTCCCCATTTCTTGGAGAGTTCAAAGCATAGTGGAGATATTTTGATGGTTTTTAAATATATCTTGGATATTTTTTTGAAGTCAGTATTACATCCTGCCTACCTACATTTCCCTGGTAGTTTCAATTCTTCTGATTCAAAGTCCACTAAAGTCAATGGAAAGACTCCCACTGAAGTCAGGGGGCTTTGACTGAGCCCATGCTGTCCTGGGCCCAGTGCAGTTACTACAGCAATGGAAGGACGCTGGAGGCTATGCAGGGCCGGGGCAAGGAAGTTTCGCCTAGGGCGCGAAACTTCCACCTTGCGTGACCCACCCCAGCCCTGTGGCAGCTCCCCAGCCTCCCCGCCCTCCGCCCTGAGGTGCCCCCGCCGCAGCAGCTCCCCCCACCCTCTGCCATGAGGCACCCCCCTGCACGCCAGCTCCCCCCCCCAGAGAGCCGTGCAGCAGCTCCCCACCCAGCTCACCTCTGCTCTGCCTCCTCCCTGAGCACGCTGCCCCTGCTCTAATTCTCCTCCCCTCCCAGGCTTGCGGCGCCTGGCAGGCGGGAGAAGTGGAGCGGCCGCTGTGCTGGGAGAGGGAGTCTGCGCTGCACATGTCAGCGCGCCACTGGCAGCCCAGCCCAGGAACGCTGTAAAAAAAATTGGGGACATCGCTTTTTGGCACCCCCAAATCTTGGCACCCTAGGCAACTGACTAGTTTGCCTTAATTGGTAGCACCGGCCCTGAGGCTATGACATCTATAGTGTAGACAATTTCTTAAAGGAGTGAAACCTATCAAGAACTTATTTTAAATAAGCAATTATGACTCTGGATACACACAAAGGAAGTCTCTCTCTTTCTGGTTCAGGGGATCAGAATTTAATTTAGAGTAACCTGTCTTACTTTATTCAACTACATTGGCCTACCATTTTCTTGCATTACTTGAGTCATAGTATATGTGAACTCAGCACTTCTTGACTGGTTTTCTTCTAAAAATTTTAGTCCCATTAGCTTTCTGAATTGGTGGCAATGTATGAATATGTTTGACAGTATATCTGAATCAGTACACATTTCTATATTTCAGCTCATTCTGAAATGTATTACAAGTCAGTGCAGATAGGTGCACAAACACCCATTTATGCCTGGCTGAGCTTTTGAAAATGTTGGCTTCTCCCAAGGATGCAGTTTGTGGAAGAACCATAATTTTATCACTGATGATATGTTATTTGTGTGCAGATGATATCAAAACATATCCCCTTTGTCAAATCTTACTGCAGTAATCTCAGTACTCACTGATTGAAACTAAAGACCTAATCATTCAGAACCCTTTCAGAATAAATACAGATAAGACACGGGCTGCTTCTAAGGAGTACTCATGAGCTTTTTTGAGGCATACGGGGGAAGAGAAGGAAGTTGCTGTTTTGCGTCCATCTTAGCACCTTCCAGTAGGAGTAATTTGTCCTCAAAGAGGACTTCAGAGGTAAAATCCTGGTCTTATTGAAATCAATGGGAGTTTTGTCATTGACTTCAATTGGGCCCTAGTATTGGCCTGGAATCTTAACACAACCTCAACCCTTGATGCAAGAAGCATATTAGTTCCAGTCAAACTTCCTTTTCCTGTTTGGAAACATGGGCCTACATGAACCACAGTGAAGCAGCTAAGCGCTCTGAGGTAGTTTGATAGGAAAAGCAATGTTAGTATATCTTTGTTTATTACAATCTCATTTTTCCATATCTAAGCTGAACATAATGCTGCCGGTCATAATTATTAATAGTAGATTCCAGCGGATATATAATAAAGAATTCAGAGCCACTATTTGCTTTGTTATAGTATAAATAAAAATGTTGATAATATATTGAACTGGGGGTGAAATTCTATAGTAATGTTAACAGTTATAGTATCAAAAAAGACATCTTTATAAATCACAATGAACTTTTAGAATTCATAATTTCAATGTATGTTTAGAATTTACAACAATGGATTCACAATTTTCAACATCAAGAAACATCCACAGATTTTCTCTAGTGCAAATTTAGCATCTAAGGATGTGACTAGAAAGCACCTGCTGGAGGATCTCATTCATCCCCTTGGGTTTCTACAGTCCTGTTCTCTACACAAAAAATATGTGGGTCTTTTATCCAGGCTATTTTTGAACATCTCTACAGTTGGTGACTCAACAAGCTCCCTCAGCATATTGCATGCTAGATGTTATTTTTAATGTCTTTCTTTTAATTAACAGTTCTGTTTTTCCAAAATAACTAGCACTAACTATTTAAGTTCTACACCAACTCATTAATTTCAACAGAGAGTCCTGTGGCACCTTTAAGACTAACAGATGTATTGGAGCATAAGCTTTCGTGGGTGAATACCCTCTTTGTCAGATGCATGTGGGTATTCACCCATGCAAGCTTATGCTCCAATACATCTGTTATTCTTAAAGGTGCCATAGGACTCTCTGTTGCTTTTTACAGATCCAGACTAACACGGCTACCCCTCTGATACTTGTCATTAATTTCAAACATTTGGGGCAAGATCTTCAGCTGGTGAAAATCTGTGAATGCACTTCAATGGAACTGTGCCGATTTATACTAGCGGAGCACTTGGCCTGTTACGAGCCAAACTCTATCCTGATACATTAACATCCAGCTATCTCTGTATTTGAAGGAGAAGAGTGTAGCATTTGGCTCTCGAACTTGCAATTGTAATGGCAATTTGTTTTCAAGGGTCATTGTCAAGGCTGATAAATAATAAATATTTCTTCAGCCTTCTTTTCTTGTATATTTTTATCCAGGTCATGCATTTTAAAAACCCTTCCCCCCGCAAAAAACCCCCAAATGGTTCAAGTGCTCTTTTTGGTAAATATATGCCAACATACCCCACTTACACAGGGAACTCTGCAACTTACAAATTAACATGCAGTATGTGTGAAAAAGAGATAAAGCAATTTCAGTAAGCAAACATATTTCCAGGGTGGTATTACATTGGTCTCAAACTTTTCTATACTGGGATCCTGTTGACGTTGCTTCTCATTTAGCTAGAACACCCCTTTTACTTAGCAATATAGGAAGGGTAGGGTGGTGATGACCGCACACTGGTGTACTGTGTGTACTGTGAACAGAGTACAGTATCCCTAAGGACAATGTATGTCTCAACAGTGTCTACCCTATCTCTTCCAACTGAAGAACCGATCTCTCAGACTGTGATGCAATTCCGCTTACATTCTTACTCAGTCCTGTCCAGCTTCTGTAGGGATTTCAACCAATCAGACCCAATTAAAAAAGACACTTTAGACATCATGTGTATCATGCACATCTTTTCCCACAAGGCAGTAAATTGGCACCACCACAGTGATGCGGCTGTTTGAGTAAAAGGGCTAGTGGAGTACTTCATTTACTAAAGCACCCAAAACCTCTTGACTGTTTTATTCTGTTTGTTACTCTGGCTGTGAGGTGCTGAAATAATACTACTTTGCACCTTTAATATAATGACTACTTTACAGAGCTGGATATGGGTTATCCCCATTTGAAGATGGGGAATAAGAGGGTAGCTGTGAGACTCTCACTCTGTCAGATATGCAGAGGATGTTGGGATGGGGAGAGAACAATGATAATCATATAAGATCAATTGGAAGACAATCAGTACAAATATTAGGCATTAATTTAAATGAGTCCAAACTATTTTAAGCTCTGAGGTCAACAGGGCATGAGGTTTCCTTTTGGTTTTGATCATGTAGTAACAGATGAGCCATTTAAAAAGACCGTGTAGTGAATAGGTAATGACAGCAATGTTCCTTACCTGCTTGTTCATAAGTATGTAGATAATTGGATTGAATACAGTACTGCTCTTTGCCAGGATGGAAGGTATGACATATGCTACTGGAGAAACTGCACCTGGACTACCAAATGTTGCAAGCAATGCTATAACTCCATAAGGCATCCAGCATATTAGATAACAGATTATTGTAGTAATCACCATGAAGAGAACATGGTATTCCCTTTTACGGGCAGCATTCTTCCGGATTTTTCCAACCTAGTGAAAGGTAAACAATAATATTGAATTATGAAGAAGCTAGAACAGTCGTTTTATCGCTCAAACAGCTTATAAATCTCAGACTACAATTCAAAGTATCACATTCTGACTGACAAAAATAACTATAGAAGCAAACTGAGGGCGTGATCCAAAACTGATTGACGTCAATGGGAGTCTTGCCATTGACTCCTCCGGACTTTGGAGGAAGCGCTGAGTGCATAATGCTATCTGTCAATACAAACCAGAATTCCACTAGAGTTTTAAGAAAAGGCAGAAAGATGACAAAGTCATCACTTATTTTTTCTTGTCTCCTAAAACATCCCCAGGTGTTTTATAAAAGATGTACAATAATTTAACTCAGTTTTTTCCAGTATACAGGACTTGTTTGAAATGGAATAACTTCATGATATTTACATAGGACCATTAAAAGTTTATCTGGTTGAGATATCAAAATGAACAAAACATTATTAGCACATGTCCTGAGAGTATAACAAACTTTCTCTTACTGGACTGTTTCGACTATATCCATACCCCTGATGGCCTTGATAATATTAGTGAGTGCACAGAAAACACCCCCTTAGGCAGAAACCTCACTAGATACTGAAGAGGAATAGACTGTGTTTTGTGAATATGTTCCCTTTTTTTGTTTGTTTCTCCAAGTGCCCCCTACACATGGAATATTCTTCCTGATCATCTATGCCACTGAACCTCCTTGCTCCTCCATCCCCCCTACTTACAGGGCAACTTTTCCCACAATATTTTAAACAATGATCCTCTCATTAATAAAATAAAAGTGTAATTCTAAAAGACACTCTCTTTAAGGCCTCTTAACCATTGCAGAGAGGGATGGAGGGACCTTGGTGAAAATGAGTCAGACCCAAAGGATCAAGAAACAAAAGGGCAGCTCACATTAATAGAAATTGTTAAACACTTCAAACAAAAAACAGATAAGAGTTTGAAGTGAACTGATTTTGGACAGATTCTGTTGTAGACTGCAGAAATGCACATAATGAAGGCTCTGTTTCAGGGAAAAAACATGTACGTGAAATCATTAGAGCCAAAGGTGGAAACTGTTGACAATTTGAGAGGTATAGTATCTTCCATTGCAATCTGCAGCACTTAAGCCATGAAAATTCTAATGGCATTTGTATGCTCAACCCTCTATATACTAAGTTGAGAGAGAGAATGTATGTATGTATACACCCCTGACTGCGAGTTATCAACAAATATTATTATTTACTGTGATTAATGTGAAGTTATATGGAAGGCAGAGTAATATGATGTGATGTCAGTCTTTTTGGTGTAGTGTTTGTCTGGTACCACAGTAGCAAAACAAATACATTTTACTCTAGCGTGTGTACATAAAGCAAACACCCTACTGCACTACACAGAAGGATTTTGCCAAATTTCCCAGGGCTCTCTAATACCAATTCTCTCTGTAAGTAGCAATAAAGAATCTGTCTTTTCTGAAAATGTAGGGAGAAAAACATTTAGTAGGAACAAAGCTGCTTATATATACATTTTATCCTATGAGACATATTAATAGATGAAAGGTCCAATCATGCATTGCTTGCTCTTATAAAACTCCCACTGGCTGTAATGGAAATTTTGTCTGATTACAGAGTGCAGGTCCAGCTCCTCTGGGAGCTCGAATAATATTAGGGACTTAATATTAATAGAGGCAGGCAAAGTCCCCAGCTCAGCCAAGTTAATCAGAGTTAAAGGTTATCAGTGAAGGCAGGGGCCTCCAGTCAGCACATTTGTGCTCCCTATTTTAGATAATGGCCCTGCCCTAAAGAGTTTATGAAGAAGGGAGGCCATGTAAAAGCAAAGTGCTCGTGCTGTGATGTTTGGCACACAGCTAGCTAGTTCCATGGGTTTTATGGGTTTATTTTTACCAGTGTTGCCAATTCCTGTGATTTTATTGTGAGTCTCACAATATTTGATGTTTTAGTTAAAGCCCCAGCTCCTGGAAACAAGGGATTATGTGAGCATCTCAACAGTCATTTAAAAAAGGAAATTTCTAGCCCTCATGGTTGCAGAGAAAAGCTTGAAAATGTGACCCAAGTGCACCCTAAAGGCTCAAAAGCCAGAAGGCAAATAAAAAAATTGCCAAATGTATATTTTTAAAATCTCATGATTTTTAAGGGGCCTGACCCATGATATTTTTATGTTTGGAGTTGGCAATACTGTTATGTGTTTATGTGATCATGCAAGTTAGGTAAACTCTCTCCTGATTTTTTTATATCATGCTCTTCCCTACCCTCCTTCCCAATAATAATCCCTAGCTATTATATAGCACTTTTCATCCGTCGATCTCAAAGCAGTTTACAAAGGAGGTCAGCAGCATTAGCCCCATTTTCAGATGGAGAAACTGAGGCTCAGAGGGGGAATGTGACTTGCCCAAGGTCATCCAGCAGGTTAGTGGCAGAGCTGGGAATTAAACCCAGGTCTACTGCGTCCCACTCCAGTGCTCTATTGGCTAGTCCTGTCCATATGCCCCATTCCTTGTCAATCAATCTTCTTTCTCTTCCTGCTTCAGCTCCCTGTCCCCATCACAAACCTTGACCTCACATTTACATTCTAGAGCAGGGGTAGGCAACCTATGGCACACGTGCCAAAGGCAGCACATGAGCTGATTTTCAGTGGCACTCACACTGCCTGGGTCCTGGCCACCGGTCCTGGGGGCTCTGCATTTTAATTTAATTTTAAATGACGCTTCTTAAACATGTTAAAAACCTTATTTACTTTACATACAACAATAGTTTAGTTATATAGTATAGATGTATAGAAAGAGACCTTCTAAAAACGTTCAAAGTATTACTAGCATGCGGAACCTTAAATTAAAGTGAATAAATGAAGACTTGGCACCCCACTTCTGAAAGGTTGCCGACCCCTGGTCTAGAGTCAGTACTATTTCATTAAAATCAACCAATCAATCACATACAACCAGTTAATCCTCACTTTAGAATTTGAAAGCTCCCAGACCCAGGGTTAGGGCTTAGGGTACTGGCCTCACCTACTGTACCTCCTTGCCATTTCTCAAAGAAGCTCAAGTCCAGCCACTGCTGCTTTTAGTGGTGGTAGACGGAGAGGGCAGGGATTTTGAGTCGGTCTGCTGCATTCTAGGATATCTTTAGCAAACCAAGATGTGCCAGAGGATATCAGGAAGTGCTGGAATGTTTAAAAGGGTAGCTAAAATGTAATTATGTTCTGCAGGAGTGTTCAACCTACAGCCCACAGGCTACGCACAGTCCACCAGAGCATTTCATAAAGCCCACAGCCTGCTTCAACACAATATACTAGCAGGCCATTCATTAGCGTTTTGTCATCATGTTTACATCATTTTAGTTTACACAAATAAACTTTAATAGCTTTAATAGCTTTGACAGGATAACGCCTTGTAGATGGGGGGAAGCTGAAGATGTGGTATATCTTGACTTTAATAAGACTTTTGATACTGTCTTGCATGACCATCATAAACAAAGTAGGGAAATGCAATCTAGATGGAGCTACTATAAGGCGGGTGCATAACTTGTTGGAAAACTGTTTCTGGAGAGTAATTATCAGTGGTTCACAGTCAAGCTGGAAGGGCATAACAAGTGGGGTCCTGCAGGGATCAGTTTGGGGTCTGGTTCTGTTCAATATCTTCATCAATTATTTAGATAATGTCATAAAGAGTACACGTATAAAGTTTGCAGATGATAAGCTGGGAGAGGTTGCAAGTACTTTGGAGGACAGGATTAAAATTCAAAATGGTCTGTACAAACTGGAGAAATGGTCTGAAGTAAACAGGATGAAATTCAATAAGGATAAATACGAAGTACTCCACTTCGGAAGGAACAATCAGTTGCACACATACAAAATAGGAAATACTGCTTAAGAAGGAGTACTGCAGAAAGGGATCTGGGGGGCATAGTGGACCACAAGCTAAATATGAGTCAACAGTGTAACGTTGTTGCAAAAAAAGCGAACACCATTCTGGGATGTATTAGCTGGAGTGTTGTAAGCAAGACACGAGAAGTGATGGAAGAGGTAATCTGTCTCAATGTAGCTATCAAGCCTGATAACATGGTAACTGGTACTTTATAAATATCAAGATATACAGAATGGCTTCGAGTTTACTGTAGGTAGATTACCATGGGAAACCTGGTAAAAAGGGGGATTTAACTTCAAATGACTGTGTTCAAAACAAATGCTAATACCAAAGATATGTAAGATCCCTCTAGAAATCAGGAATCAAACAAAAACTTCTGCTTTATCAATGGCCTGTTATTCTCCTATGCGATCTGATTCAACACAGCACTTAAGCACATGCTTAGATCCCACTGATTTAAATGGGATTGCTTTGGCTGAATTGGAGTCATAATGCGCATGTTAAAATCAGCAGAAAATACCAAATGAATAAGTCATGGCATCATAAAAAGGGTGATTTACTCTTATTTATTTTAATATCATTGTTATGATTACAAGGTCAAGTCGAGATCGAGGATATTTTATTAACCTAACTCTGGCATTATTGGAATCTTGGGTATTGAAGCTGGAATAGTTATTGAGCCTAATATTAATGTTTCAGCCTAAAATGCAAATACAATGATAGACCCAAATTAAGGGCCATGTACAGCCCTTGACCCATAGATTTTATTCCCATTAATATCAATTAAGCTCTCTTGTGGACTTAGGGAAGTCTATGTTCCTCTACCATTAATCATTTTAGCTGAGAGGATTCTCTTACCATAGTAGCTAAATGTTTCTTAATAGTATTCTGACTTGGTAAACACATTCTCATGCATTAAGTCAACCGGTTATTGCTCCATCATATACTGCTGGTAGGATTTATTTCCCAGGACCAGATTTGCACACAGCATAGAAGTCCTAAAATAGTTAAATTCATTCATTTTTTCTCCCATGTCTTTGACAAAATCCAGCGAGTACAGATATTTTGGTTTCCATAATACAGCCTGGTTTTAGAAAGGGAAACTTATTGCCTTCTTTTGTTGCCTCAGATTTATGCCTCATCCACTTCTTGTTCCAGCAAACTAATGCTAATGGGTACATATCACACTGAATGCAAACCTATCTATGGGTTTGCACTGAAATTCATTCAGTTTGTTGGAAAACAATTTAAGCTCTTTCATTTTCAGGATCAGCAAAACTATATGATACTGATCTCTCAGAGAGCTTAATCTTCACCTGTGCACTAAACCACCTTTCTACTTGCTGATCCTGGCTGTCCAGGAATAAAATCACCCCTGGAATGACATTCACGTACTTCATAGCTTTAGACTTTTAGAACTTCCCTGCACCCAGCAGCCACAGCTAACCTCCCCACCCACCAGAACCAACTCATAAGGTGGTTGGGGTTTCAGTGGAGCAAAGCACGTAGATACCTTCCCTAGAGGGGAGTCATGACCATTGTGGCCTGTGCATTCTGGCACTTCATCCCTGACCTTCCCTCATGCCTCCACTGGGACTCGTCGGAACCATCCCCAGGAAATAATTCAATCTATAAATCCATTCAGTCCTGAGTGTGAGGTGTGACAGCAACGAATTAGAAGCAGGTGGTAAGAGCTTTTGATTGTTACCAATTTAGGTCAGACTAGAGTTGATGATCTCAAAGTGAAAGACCTAGTATCTTATTAAGAATTTCCTAAACCATCCAGTCCACAGAAAATACGGAATCTTAAGAAGAAGGGACTGGGTGTGTTCCCACCCAAAATTTTATAGAAAATTGTTTCTACTGATCACTGCTGGTAGAAAAATAATTTGAATGTAAATAACCTTGGACGTAACATTTGAGAATTAATATGCCTGCAGGTTTTTCTGGCAAACTGTTGTATTCTGAATATCAAACACACCTCACAGCCTTTTCAGTCTCCATTTTCCACATCTTATTTTCTTCACATATATGATTTTTTCAGACAGATGAATGATGTGGAAGTGCTGCTGTAAATGTCAGCTAATGCTCCCTTGCCCTGGTTTGCACCAAACATACTCCACTACCACTAAAGGATATAAAAATAACATTTCAGAGATGTGAATATTGCCATAAACAATACATCTGGTTATGAAATTAGACAAAAATGCTGTAGGGACTTCATCTTTAGCATGATCCTTCTTGACCTTAGAAAGAGGTTTTTTTCCCTTATTACCCCCCAGACTTTCACACTTCATTGTCTGACTTTCTCTTTTTCCATCTACTTGACACTGTTTCCTTTAGCTTCTTCAGTTCATCAGTCCCCTGGAGAAAGAATATTTTCAATGGGCCAGATTATGATTGGCCTGGCCCACACATGAAGCACATGAGCTTCTCCCAGCTTTGTCACCCCATGAAAGGACCAGATGCCCAAGGAGCCCCTGTTGGGTGGGGCAGAGGTCCTTGATTTGTAACTGTGTGTCTGAAGGGTTGTTCTCCAGAAGGCAGTACTTTAGACTGCCGGAACACATCAGGGAGCTGCAGACAACAGGCTTTAGTTACTGTGTTTTGCTATAATTAAATAACAATAATTAAATTGTAGTACTGCCAAACCCAAGTGTTCAAACTCTCTGAGCCAGGCCTCCCCAAAAATCATGAAATTTTAACAATTATATTACAATTTGCCTCCTGGTGTTGAAACCTTTAGGTTTCATCTTTTTGACTTTTCTCTGCAACAACGAAAGATAGAAATGTATGGGTTGGTTGGGGTTTTTTTTAAATGAAAGCTGAGATGCTCAGGTAATCACATGATTCCAGTAGCTGGAGCTTTAAAAAAACACCAAGTATTAGACCTGTGATAAAACTGAGAGTTGGCATGGGTGTAATTAAATATAATCTCTGTGCCTTAATGCAGAGTAAACTACACCTGTGAGCAGGGACTGCTTGCCATCTCTTATCTCTCTAGAGAAAATTACCTGAAAGGCATAAGTGGGATGGAGGTGGGACTAGTTCCTCCCCCATAATACTAGCCTGCAGAGCAGAGCCAACATCCCAATGCCAACAAGTTGCACCATTCCAATGGATGGCGCTGAATGCACATTCCTGAGGCACACCAGGAACTCTAGGAGAGATTGTGTCTCCTGAAGCAGTTTCTCCTGGTGCTCTCTCAGCTGTGCACCATTCTTTGCTTGCAGCAGTGTGTATCTTGCACAAACTATATCTAATAGCTGGATTTATTTTTTAAATAAAAAATGAAAAGCAGAGTAATTTGTAAAAAGAAAAAGGGATATCTGCTATCCTTCCTGCACCTGGAATTGGCAGCAAGAAGGCCCGAGTTCAAAATCTAGGGGTTCATCTTAAAAATACAACACAGAACCATCTCAAACACCCATCCAGTAATCTAGGAAAACTCACCACCAGCCCTGGGTGCCTCAAAGAGGCAATACAAACTCTGAGTGTGTTCAACAAAAGAGAACTTTTAATAAAAGTTGAAAGGGAACCAGACATTAATTTGGGAAACTACCACAACCACACCCACACAAAAGCATGTGTCCATGAGCAAACCAGACCCCACAGTACACAGGGACAGTGTCCCTTGCCTCAGTTTCCCAGTCCAATGAATGAATGTGCCTTTAGCACATCACTCCCCCCTCCCTCCACTGCACCCCATTCTCAGTTGGTTGTCCTTGATCCAGAATTCAGAGGTTCACCTCCTACCCCTTGGCAGGGGAGCACTGAGCAATGTCTCAGCTGCTGCCTCTGTCACTGGCTCACAGAGAGAACAGAAAGGGGACGTGGGTGCAGCGAGCTCTGTAACTGTGACTTATTGGTGGCAGCGTGTGGGGGCTCATGACAGTGGCAAATTTCCAGTAAGTGGCAACGGCAATAAAAACAAGTATTGCAGAAGGAACAAGCAAGAGAAAATTGTGTGATCTTTTTGGGGAGAGTGGGAAAAGGCAGACAAGGAACATGACCTATGAACAGCTCAGGAATGAGGAGCTAGTGGAGTTGTTCTGGGGAACCAGACTAAGGCCTGGTCTACACTAGGCGTTTATGTCGAAGTTAGCGCCGTTAAATCGAATTAACCCTGCACCCGTCCACACTGCGATGCTATTTAGTTCGACATAGAGGTCTCTTTAATTCGACTTCTGTACTCCTCCCCGACGAGGGGAGTAGCGCTAAATTCGACATGGCCATGTCGAATTAGGCTAGGTGTGGATGGAAATCGACGCTAATAGCTCCGGGAGCTATCCCACAGTGCACCACTCTGTTGACGCTCTGGACAGCAGTGCGAGCTCGGATGCTCTGACCAGCCACACAGGAAAAGCCCCGGGAAAATTTGAATTTGAATTCCTTTTCCTGTCTGGCCAGTTTGAATCTCATTTCCTGTCTGGACATCGTGGCGAGCACAGCAGCACTGGCAACGATGCAGAGCTCTCCAGCAGTGATGGCCGTGCAGTCTGGGAATAGAAAGAGAGCCCCAGCATGGACTGATCGTGAAGTCTTGGATCTCATCGCTGTGTGGGGCGATGAGTCCGTGCTTTCCGAGCTGCGATCCAAAAGAAGGAATGCAAAGATCTACGAGAAGATCTCTAAAGACATGGCAGAGAGAGGATACAGCCGGGATGCAACGCAGTGCCGCGTGAAAATCAAGGAGCTGAGACAAGGCTACCAGAAGACCAAAGAGGCAAACGGACGCTCCGGATCCCATCCCCAGACATCCCGTTTCTACGAGGCACTGCATTCCATCCTCGGTGCTGCCGCCACCACTACCCCACCAGTGACCGTGGACTCTGAGGATGGGATACTGTCCACGGCCGGTTCCTCAGACATGTTAGGGGACGGGGAAGATGAGGAAGGAGATGAGGAGGGCGAGGCAGTTGGCAGCTCTCACAACGCTGATTTCCCCGACAGCCAGGATCTCTTCATCACCCTTACAGAGATCCCCTACGAAGCGTCCTCAGCCATTACCCCGGACACAGAATCTGGTGAAGGATCAGCCAGTAAGTGTTGTAAACATCTAAACATTTATTTTTAACAAAACAGGAATATTAACAATTAAAAGAATGGGTTGTTCATGATTAGTGTGCCCTAGGCGCTTAACGGTTTAGTAAGGGGCAGTGCAAGTTTTGAAAAGAAATCTAGCAATGTCCGGTTTTCAGTGATTGTCCTGCACAAGCCGCTCTACTGTGTATTCCCTGCTACTGCAGCTACAGTAAAATGCGGTCTATATGTGCGGGGATAGAGCAGTAATCCTCCTGGGACATCTCGATGAAGCTCTCCTGGAGGTAACTTGAAAGCCGTTGCATGAGGTTCTTGGGGAGAGCGGCCTTATTGGGTCCTCCGAAGTACGACACGTTGCCGCGCCACGAGATTATCAGGTACTCGGGGATCATTGCTCTGCACAGCAGGGCGGCATACGGCCCTGGTCTTTGGAGGCTTTCCCGGAGCATTCTCTCTTTGTCGCTCTCGGAGATCCTCATCAGGGTGATGTCGGCCATGGTGACCTGCTTTTAATTAGGTAGGGGAATGTTAGTGTTGGGACTGCTTTCCCGTTCCTTTACAGAACTGTCACCGCTGGTTTGCAGCCACGCGGTGGAGGCGGGAGAGGGGCAGCCGAAAGGGATCATTCCCGGGGACAGCCGCGAGGGGGTGGGACAGGGGCAGAGTTCCCGCTTGCCGGATTGCTGGCAGCAGGGACTGACATTGATTTAAATGTGAAATGAGGCCAGTGGTAATATAAAATTTTTAAACTGCCACAAGTGTACGGCTTACCATGTCTGCCTGCAACAGAAATTCCGTTGTGCTGCCTCGCTTCTCAAATGTGCTGTTCAAGACCCCAGGCACTGAATGCGAAGGCCGAGAATTCGACCTTGTGCTGAGTGCGCATGTGAAAGGTGCTGTGCATGGTCTTGTTCACAGAGAAAGACTATGTTCTTTGTTCACAACTACATTTATCTTTCAGAGGAATTCACTCCCTTTTTCCCATTTCCACAGCCCCGTCTGCGACTGTCTCACAACCTAGCCTGGAATCACACTCCCAGAGGCTAGCGCGGATTAGGCGTAGGAAGAAGAGGACACGGGAGGACATGTTCTCTGAGCTTATGGCCTCTTCCCAAGCCCAGGCAGCACAGCAGACCCAGTGGCGGGAGAACTTGACCCGAATGCACCAAGCCAACATGGATCGGGAGGAGAGGTGGCGGCAGGAAGACCAGCAGGCGACTCAAACGCTGCTTGGACTACTGAGGGAGCAAACGGACACGCTCCGGCGCCTTGTGGATGTTCTGCAGGAACGGAGGCAGGAGGACAGAGCCCCGCTGCAGTCCATCTCTAACCGCCCTCCCCCGCCACCAAGTCCCATACCCACCTCACCCAAAGTGCAAAGAAGGAGAGGCGGCAGAGTCCCTGCTAACTCTCACTCCACCCCTGCAGAGAGCTCTAGTAGCAGAAGGCTCTCATTTCCCAACATTTGAAAAGTTCTTTCCTTCCCGCCTGACACAAGCCCACGTCCAAGTTTCACCTCCCAATGCCATGTGTAGTTGATAATAAAAAATTCGTTTCTGTTAACTACTGTTTCAATCATGTTCTTTTGGAGGAGGAGGGGAAAGGGGGTTGGAAATTGGACAGGACAGTCTCCTTTGGCAGGGTACATAGTCGGGGGCAGGCACAGCAGCAGGGCACATACACAGTGCAGTGATGCAGTGACTAGTTGCCCCGGTTAGTCTGGGAGGTTGTTTTGATGTAATGTTGGGGGGGGTGGGTTGCTCTGTGACTTTGTGGCGGGGGAGGGCAGTTACAGATCTTAAGCGCCGGTCCTTAGACAGGATCACAGAGCCACACAGCATGGGATCTGTAACCGTCCTCCCCCTGCCACAAAGTCAAATAGACCTCCCATACACACAGTCCCGATCAGGAGGGTTGACAGGCTCCGTTGAAACAAGCATCCCACCGCAGCGGAGCCTGTCAATCCTTGAGTTTAGAAGCTGCATTCGCATCACAACACTAGACCCGCCCCGCACCACAGTCTGCGTCCCAGTTTTAAAAAATTCCCGCTAAAACAGTATTAAAGAAAACGGTGTGCTTTAACAAAGTAGAACTATTTTTATTTCGACACGTGTGTTGGAGGGGGGGTGAAGGGGGTATGTAACTGGATAGGATAGTCAACATTACCTGGGTAAAGAAACGGGGGCAGGTTTAGCTTCTCAGTACACAAACTATAAAATCACAGGTTACCCTGCTCACTCAGGAACTTTGCTTTCAAAGCCTCCCGGATGCACAGCGCTTCCCGCTGGTCTCTTCTAATCGCCCGGCTGTCTGGCTGTGAGTAATCACCAGCCAGGCTATTTTCCTCAACCTCCCACCCCGCCATAAAGGTCTCCCCCTTGCTCTCACAGAGATTGTGGAGCACACAGCAAGCTGCTATAACAATGGGGATATTGGTTTCGCTGAGATCACAGCGAGTCAGTAAGCTTCTCCATCTCCCCTTGAGACGGCCAAAAGCACACTCCACCACCATTCTGCACTTGCTCAGCCGGTAGTTGAAGAGTTCTTTTTCAGTGTCCAGGGCGCCAGTATAGGGCTTCATGAGCCAGGGCATTAGCGGGTAGGCTGGGTCCCCGAGGATGACTATAGGCATCTCCACATCCCCAACAGTTATTTTGTGGTCCGGGAAGTAAATACCTTGTTGCAGCCGTCTAAACAGACCAGAGTTCCTGAAAACACGAGCGTCATGAACCTTGCCCGGCCATCCCACGTAGATGTTGGTAAAACGTCCCCTGTGGTCCACCAGTGCTTGCAGCACCATGGAAAAGTATCCCTTTCGGTTAATGTACTGGGTGGCCTGGTGGTCCGGTGCCAGGATAGGGATGTGAGTTCCATCTATGGCCCCACCGCAGTTTGGGAATCCCATCGCTGCGAAGCCATCTATGATCGCCTCCACGTTTCCCAGGGTCACTACCTTTGGCAGCAGTACATCAACGATTGCCTTCGCTACTTGCATCACAACAACCCCCACGGTAGATTTGCCCACCCCAAACTGGTTCGCGACTGACCGGTAGCTGTCTGGCGTTGCAAGCTTCCACAGGGCTATGGCCACTCGCTTCTGTACACTCAGTGCAGCTCGCAACCGGGTGTCACTGCGCTTCAGGGCAGGGGACAGCAACTCACAAAGTTCCAGGAAAGTTCCCTTCCGCATGCGAAAGTTTCGCAGCCACTGGGATTCATCCCAGACCTGCAGCACTATGCGGTCCCACCACTCAGTGCTTGTCTCCCGTGCCCAGAATCGCCGTTCCACGGCATCAACATGACCCATTGCCACTGTGATGTCCTCGGCGCTGGGTCGCCTGCTTTCTGACAGGTCTGTGCTACTCTCAGACTTCAGGACATCACCGCGGTGCCGTAGCCTCCTTGCCTGACTTTTCTGCATCTGCCTCAGGGAAACCTTTATGATAAGCTGCGAGACGTTGAGAGCGGCCACAACTGCAGCGATGGTCGCAGCGGGCTCCATGCTCGGAGTACAGTGGCGTCCGCGCTGTCAATGACTGGAAAAGCGCGTGAACTGTTTTCCCGCCGGCGCTTTCAGGGAGGGAGGGCGGGAGTGATGGACGGATGACGACAGTTTCCCAAAAGCACCCTCGACTCATTTTGTTACCCAGAAGGCATTGCCGGCTACACCCAGAATTCCAATGGGCAGAGGGGACTGCGGGAACTGTGGGATAGCTGACCACAGTGCACCGCTTCGAATGTCGACGCTATCACCGTTAGTGTGGACGCACAAAGTCGAATTACTGTCCTTAGTGTGGACACACACGTTCGACTTTGCAATATCGATTACAAAAATTCGATGCAAGTAAAATCGAACTACTCTCGTAGTGTAGACAAGGCCTAAGACACAAGGCCCTGCTAGGGGTGACTGAAGTTAGGTTTGTCTACTCTACCATCAGAGAATGGCAAGACTTTAGGTAAAACATGAGTATAGACTGTGACGCTGGTAAACCGAGTGCCAGCTCTGGCCAAGGCCGTAGGCACTAGCTAAGATCTGACAAATTCATAGCTGGAAACCAAACCAGCTCACCTGTATGTTAGTTTTGTTTAAAATAGATATTAGTCTCATAAGAATGTATTTAGTGTTTTGACTGTGAAATGCTTGTAAGTTGCTGCATGCATGAATCTCACTTTTAATGTTGGCATTCCATGCTATAAGGAAATATGTGAGTTTTGCTTTTTCATTTTGAAAATGTTTGCTCTGAACTTGTGAACCCAGGCATGGGATTCAGCCCCTCTCTGCCGCCGCCCATTCAGGAGGCCTATCAGGATTAAACAAGCAGTTAAGGAACATCACAACACAAAGGATTGGTGAATGACCCTATCACACCTTGGAAATGCTATGTGCAAGGGAGCTCATCTCATGGACTGGAAGGCCAAATGTAAAAGATAAAAAAAAAACAGTCACAAGAAAAATATGTCATCTCTTTGCTCTTTGAACTCTCACAGGGCCAGAGACTCTAAACCGAAGCGAGAGATTCCCCCAAAGTTATCCCTGGGTTTGCCCTGAAAGACATTTTGAATTGACAGATCACTACCACTCTGTCACTCTTAGGATTTAGACTGCAACTCATCTGTGTGTATATGTTTGCATACTTTAACCTGTAAATAACACTCATTTCTTTTTCCTACTTAATAAACTTTTAGATCATTTATTGCCAGACTGGCAACAGACATTGTCTTTGGTGTAAGCTCTAGGGTACCAATTGATCTGGGGTAAGTGACTGGTCTCTTGGGACTGGAAGCAACCTGAATATTGTGTGATTTATCACTGAGTCCAGCTTGCATGGGTGGCAAGACAGACTGGAAAGTCTAAGGGGACTGTCTGTGGCTCCATGGTAAGACTGTTACACTGATCCAGGAGTTCACATTTGTTACTGGCTTGGTGATGTGTAATTATAGTACACATCGCCAGTTTGGGGTGTCTGCCCCGTTTTTGACAGTCTGCACTGAGGCAGGCACTTACAGTCGTGAGTCACTCCAAACAGCGTGACGTTATTCTCTGAATGATTTATTCCTTCTATCAAAACAAATAGTGCTTTGGTTTTGTTAGGCTGTTTTGTCACTGAATACCACTGGTCACAGACTCCTGAAGGGAAGAACCACAGATGCTCAACTCAGTTGGATCTGCAGGGTGAGAACATTGGATACGCAGGGTACTGTAGCCCAGAGCCCAGTCTAAGACTGGGAGAGTTACAGAATTCAACCCCAGGATTAGTTAAAGCACAGGGCATGACACCAGAGGGGCTGCACTCAGAGAGGGGATGGAGGTGCAGCTAGTGCTGTAACCATGACATGAAGTATCAAGTCATGTAACAGGAAAAAGAATATAAATTAGTAGGTGCTACTCAGCAATGAGGCATGCTGTTATTGAAGTCAATAGGAGATCCTGGGAGCACTTTCGGAAATCAGGCAACTACCAGTAACTTAGATGTCTAAATACGAACATAGGATCCTTATGTTAGTCACCTATTTTTGAAAAAACTTGGCAATAAGCTATGGAGAAATTCTTTGTATTTTTCCAATAACCAAGTTCTATTGTTTTATTCTATGTTTTTATTAAATCTTTTAATGCTTTGAGCTGATCTAACTATTCAGTCAGAGCTAAGAAAAATGGAAAATAAAGCAAGCCAATATTTAAAAGCTGGCTTCAGTGCATTTTGCATTGACTGAATTGCTAAAGCAGAGTGTGAAAGGACCTATACTCAGTGTCGATCATTCATTCCCTGCCCATCTATATGCACCTTCTTTCAGAGAAAGTATCTATTCAATTGGATATCTGCAGTATTGCAACTGTGGTTGAACTCTTCAAAGACTGAAGTCAAATTATGAGAAGCTCCAGTTACAAAAGTTGCTGTTTGTTGCCAAGCAATACAATGTTAATATCATTTGTGCGTAGGAAATAAAATTTGCACCCACACCTGGAAGTGTAGTATTGGATGTCAAGAGTAAAACAGTGTCAAGATAGAGTGAAACAATGATAACTGAAGTAGGAAATAAAAACAGTCTTCATTAGACAGCCAGTTAGGAGAAGAGCAACAGTTCATTTCAATTGAGATGGGCAAAGTGATTTGGCCAAAATAAGAACAGTCCAAAAATCTTGTTCCAAAATTCAAATAATACTACTATATGGAGATATACATATCTCCTAGAACTGGAAGGGACCCTGAAGGGTCATTGAGTCCAGCCTCCTGCCTTCACTAGCAGGACCAAGTACTGATTTTGCCCCAGATTCCTAATGGCCCCCCTCAAGGATTGAGCTCACACTGGGTTTAGCAGGCCAATGCTCAAACCACTGAACTATCCTTTCCCCAAATTCAAATTGGACAAAACTATTTTTACAGTTTGGTTCACTTCCTCTTCCTTTCTATTTGTTTTTAATTTCTGGTTTGCCTCCTTACTTTTGTATTCCAACCAGAACACAATAAGTACTGGAAATTTCACCCAGGAGCCTGTTCACACAAGTTTTCATGCCCCATTTTGGGGACTGACAGCATGCCTGCACTGCAGGGTAAGCCCAGGGTTGGAACTCAGGCTCAAGCCTAACCCCAGTTCCATCTACACACAAATCACACTAACCCAGGGTTTGGGCCTAAGGTCTGAGGCCTCCACAGGGGTGGAGGGTCTGAGCCTGAGTCAAGCCGGGACCTGTGGTTCAAGCCCTATAGCTTTGCAGTGTAGACACAGCCCCACTGGACTTGTGCTCTGGGAATCCACCAAAGAATCCCACGGGCCAGCTTTCTTTGTCCTCTAGACAGTCAAGTTTAGCGGCCAGTCAAGTTTTTCCACACTGCAACACAAAGGGTTAGAGTGGCCACATTTTGGAAGGGTGCTAGGAAGTCAGGGATATGGCAGGTTGGACTTGGGATCACATAATGCAGTGTAGACACTGGAGCCTCAGGTTGGGACCCAGGGTTCAACAATACATAACCTGGGGTTACAAATTTGTATAGATGATCGAGCCCTAGGTTATAAACCAGAGTCTGCTAACTCAAGATATACTAACCCCTGGGCTTACATCGCAGTGTAGATATACCCTTAGGGCACAGATAGTTTGAAGAACTTTTGTTTGTTTATCCTGACAGAAAGGAGAATTTCAAAAGGTTCATCCAGTCACCACTTTTCAGTTCACTGCAGCCTAGTTGTAACAACAAAAACCCCTACAGCAATATATCCTCAAGGGTCCTAGAGTGAATGTCCTAAGTAAGAGATTAAAAAGTCGAGGACCAGTACAATAGCACTCTCTGAAATGCTTCTAGTTCCACATGCAGGGTCAGTAACACAAGCAATAACTGCAAGGTCTAAATGAGTGGATCAGATGATGGTGTAGGGAAGACAGATTTAGGTTTATTAGGAACTGGGGAAACTTTTGTGGAAGGAGGAGCTATACAGAGGGATGGGCTCCACCCAGTGGTGAGCTGGAGCAGGTTCCCACAGGTTCACAGGAACCGGTTGTTAAATTTAGAAGCCCTTTTAGAACCGGTTGTCCCGGTTCTAAAAGGGCTTTTAAATTTACTAAAAGCTCCAGCAGCTCTCTGCCCCCAGCCCCAGCTCACCTGGCTTCGGCTCTGCCTCTGCCTCCTCCCCTGAAGGCTCCCCCTCCTGGCTTCCCGCGAATCAGCTGTTAGCGCAGGAAGCCTAGGAGGGCTGAGAAGGAAGCAGCAGCTTCCTGCAGGTGAGCTGGGGTGGGGGGGGGCACGAGGAGGGCTCCAGGCGGCCCTAGCCCTGACTCTGACTCCGGCCGGCACGGCTCTGGGCCAGCCCCCGGCCCCGACTCCGGCCCAGCCCCCAACTCCAGCCCTGACTCCAGGCCAGCCCCCGGCCCCCGACTTCGGGCCAGACAGCGGCTCCGGCCCAGGCCCCGATTTTGGGCCGGCCAGCGGCTCCGGCCCAGGCCCGACTCCGGCCCCGACTCCGGCCCAGCACCCACGGCTCTCGGCCCCGACTCTGGGCGGCACAGCCCCCATCTCTAGACAGCACGGTAAGGGGGGCAGGGAGCAGTTGGATAGAGGGCAGGGGGGTGGATTAGGGTCGGGACTCAGGGCAGTCAGAGGACAGGAACAGGGGAATTGAATGGGGGCAAGGGTCTTGGGGGGCAGTCAGGAAGGAGCAGAGGTGTTGGATGGGGTGGTGGGGGGACAGTCAGGGGCAGGGGTTCCAGGGGCAGTCGGGACAGAGAGAAGGGGTGGTTGGATGGGGCAGGGGTCCTTGGGGGCCATCAGGAATGAGAGGAGGGGTTGGATGGGGCATCAGGGGGCAGTTAGGGGACAGGGAAAGGGGGTGGATGGGGCAGGAGTCCTGGGGGGTAGGGGGGGGAGCACGACCCCCTCGTGGGATGAGGAGGAGGGAACCGGTTGTTAATATTTTGGCAGCTCATCACTGGCTCCACCCAAACCAAAATGGAACCGGACTGCTGGCACATAAAATTAAAAAGGTTGCAGAGGATTTTTTAAACTAAAGTCTGGGGGCAAGCCAACAGGTATGGAAGAGCACACAGTCTGGATGGAGACATCCTTTAAGGTAAGGATGAATTTTTAAGTGCGTACTGTGACAGGATGGCCTAGTCCCTGAGGCCCCCGCCTGGAGGCCTTGTGGCCCTGCCACACTGCCCCAGAAAAGGGCAATAGAGAGGTCCTCCACGCTGCCTAGAGCAGCTGTGTGGGAAGCTGCCAATCAGGGCCCAGTGGTGGATACCAGGGATATGCCAGGCATCCAGAAAGCCCTCTCCTTCCCCCCCCAAAAAGGAACAGGTAGCAGTTTAACAAAGAAATGGGTGTCCTGTGGCATGAATACTAAGATTCCCATGCAGAATGAAGGCTGCAATAATGACAGTAACCCCCTTAGCCTACCCAGCAGACTACAGTGAATAGCTCTTCAGACAGAGGTCTGAGAGGGACCCAGACTAACTGGGCAAAAGATTGTTAAAAACTCTCTGGTAGAGAAACCTGGGAGAGAAACCCTGATAAACAAGCGCAGAGATTACCATAACTAGCTCTCCAGGTAGAAAGGCTTGAGAGAGAACCCTGATAAAAAGGGGGCAAGGATTATAAAAGCTCTCCAGGTAGAAAGGCCTGGGAGAGATGTACTCTGAGGAAGCAGGGCAAAATTAGTAGAAGGCGTGTCACAGAGCTACTTAAGGAAGAAGCCTGAACTAGAAAAATCTCTCCAGGTAAGAGAGGCCTGGGAGGGAACCCTGACCAAAAGGGGCAGAGATTACAAAAACTCTCTGGGTAGAAAGGCCTGAGGGAGAAGATCTTGATCCACTGGGGTGAGTGACTGCCAAATCTCTCCTGGCAGAGAGGCCTGGCAAGGAAACCCTAAGAAACCAGAGCAAGGACTACTAAAGCTCCCTAGGTAAGAGAGACCAGGGAGAAAAAGCCCAGACAAATGGGAGCACAGGCAAAGGAACTCTCCAGACAGAAAGGTTGGAGAGAGTAAATACCCTCCCAAAGTAGGGTAAAATACTGGATAAGCAGAGACATTACCTGCAAGAGTACCACCTCAATCTTGTCTGAGGGAGGAGGTGTGTGACAGGTGAACTAGGCCATGAGGGTCCCCTGCTAGAGGCCTTATGGCCCTGCCACACCCCACTCCAGAAAAGGGTAGTAGAGAGGTCCTCCAAGTGGCCTAGAGTGACTGTGTGGGAAGCAGCCAATCAGGGCCCAGCAGGCTAGTATAAGAAGAGCTTCAGGGCCAGAGCAAGTTCAGTTCCTTGTTAGAGCTGGAGGAGAGTAGCTGGTTAGGAGTGAGTCAAAGACTGTTTGCTAGCAGGGACGGTGGGAGCAATGAAGGAGCTCCTGCCTGGCTGCAGGGACTGAGCCTGGGGAGGGCTTCAGGAAGGTAGTGTCTCCAGGGAAGAAGTCCTGGGAATATAGCCCTGTACTAGGGCTGATGAGTTTAAAGACTGCAGATATACCCAACCAGAGGGGGCACTCATGAGAGGTATGATGCTGACCCTGTTACAGGTACTTAGTATACTATTGTAGAAGATAGGAAAGAATTTGGCAAAGTATAGATAGGAACTAGTGAGGAAAAGTCAAATCTGAAAGAGTCCCAGTTAAACATAACACATGAAGGCAAGCAACTAAATATTGACAAACTGTACAGTACTTATATACAAATGCTAGAAGTCCATCTAGTAAGATGAGAAGACTAAAATGCCTGCTATTATATGAGGATATTGATATAACAGGCATTGGGGAAATTTGGTGGAATGAGGATAATCAGTGGGACATGGTAATACCCGGTTCTAAAATATAAATCCTTCCCTGGTGGAAAGTGTCACTATGTAAAAAAAAAAAAAAAAAAAAAAAAAAACCACAGTCAAATAAATTAATCAAACGGTACCATAGAATCTCAATGGATAGAAATTCTATTCTTAAATAACAAGAGTATAGCCAGAAGAATATACAACTGACTACTTGACTAGGATGGTGACGGTGATAGTGAAATGCTAAGGGAGGTTAGAGAGGCTACAAAAGCAGAAATAATAATGGGTGATTTCAACTATCCTCATATTGACTAGGTAAATGACAACTCAGGTTGTGATGCAAAGATAAACAACTGCTTCTTGGAGCAGCTAGTCCTAGAACCTGCAAGGAAAGGCAATTTGTGATTTAGTCCTAAGTGAAGCACAGGATCTGGTCCAAGAGGTACCTATTTTACCTAGCAGTTCAGCTAGTGACCATAATTCAATTAAATTTAGCATCCAGGGAGGGGAGCGAATACAAAAAAAACAATCAAACAAGAAAACCCCATAGTAACATTTAACTTTAAAAAGGGGAAGCATATTAATTTAAATGGAATATATGGGTCAAAAGTGTTAACATACCCAGTCTCTGTCTAACATTAAACACTTTCGGGTTTGGCATCCAGAGACCTCAGTCTGTTTAGTACCAGGGCAAACACAGCATTAAAAACCCTTTGTATCTTAAAGATACAGAGAAGAAGGAAAACCAGTTAAATTATTTGAAAGTATTAAGTAAGTATTAAAGTATTAAGTAAGGCTTTCCTTTTCATAACATTTCTTGTTCCCTTTTCCTTTAGCTGGAGAGAGTTTTAGAAGGAAAAAAGCCCTTGTTTGACAAGTAATAACTGTCCTTTTGGACAGTCTCTTAGATGGTATCAAAGATGGTACAATGGGAGCTGTGGGTGGTTCATTAGTCACATTTACTGCAGCACAAAACAATGTCCTCAGAAGTCCAAGTAATAAACACAGGGGAGCACAGTACCAGTGAGGACACAGTAACTTGGGTGGAGCTTTGCAGCGGGGCTGCTCCTGCCCAGCCCAGGCTATCCTGAGGGACTTAGACATGGGAGCTAATTGCCCTAGAAGTTGCCCTGAAATTGGTCATAAGGGCCTCTACTCCACGCTGCTATTAGTTAATTTCCTTCAAATGTTGGAGTATTCACCGTCATGGAAACATACTCTATAACAGCAAAGTTCTGCATGTCCTCAACACCCATTCCATTGATGCCAGTGGAAGTTAAGAGAGCTCAGTACCCAGGCAGGTTTCATTCTTTCACTTCCTCACTGCTTGTTTAGGAAAGAAAGTTTCACTGTAAACCTGAAGGAGATAAAAATATCTCTACCTCAAATTTACATGTCAAATAGATGTTTATTCATTTTTTTAATAAGGAGGCCATGTATCCGGGCCCATTAAATGCTTGAAAAAAATTACATCCTAACTGCGAAGAGTTAGGTCTCTCTAACCTCTGCCTTGAGAATATCACAGATGGTGAACATTGTGACATTACTTCAGTGAATTATATTCAACCTGAGTATTTATAAAATGAATGCACAACAACATCATGATTTTCTCCTAGACAGAATTAAGTACTTCCTCCCTGGGTTTGGGTACTAAAGACAATCATCTAGAAATGAAATATAATTTACAAGCTTCCAGTTAGGAAATATATTTACTTTGTAATAAAGATTTATATTGTTTTAGATTATCTTATCTCTATTGCCTCTGCTTTTCCTGACTTCTGACAAAACTATTGCTTTTATCAGTCTGATAAATCATCCTGTAAGTCAAACATTGATTATGCAGAATTATTTCTGCTTGCAAAAAGCCATGGTTGAACATACAAATAATAAACAAAACCAAAGCCTGTACTAAATACTGTGTAATCCTCCCACCAAATCCCTCACAGTTAGGGGTCAGGAAGTCTCCGGAATGTGATGTTCATGCAAAAATGCCCAGTAAGGATTTATGGGCTACATTTTTAGAAGCTTGGCCATGTCTAAATCCCTACGTGAGCATTTAATTCTAGGTACAAGTGGGATATGAGCATGTATTGGATTTTTTAAAGGAGGTGGCTGGGTATGTGTAGGACCTGGGTGCCCTAGAGGACATACACACACTAATGAACCAAGTTCTGGGCATGTTCATGAACACAGATGGGCCTTTATTCTACATAGTTCAGTTTTTGTCTGGGTGCTGGTGGCCTATGATATACAGAAAGTCAGACTAGATGATTGGGTGGTTCCTTCTGCCCTTAAATTCTGTGACTCTGATTCTGTAGAGGCCCACAATCTATTTTCAGAATTGCTTGGGAAAGTGCCCATGCTAATTTGGTTGAGTGCCAGCTAGCCTATGAACATATGGGCTGTCTGCATCACCAGGAAGGCTTTCATTGTTCTGGTGGCCCAATACTTGCAAGCCGCAGTTGCTCATTCCAAGGAGGCTAGTTGCAGGGTGAGGCTGCCCTGAGTCACTTCAGATAAAAACCATGTACTTACATAGTGTGTCAATAAGTAATGAAGTTAAACTCATTTACAGGATACAGAGAGTTTCCCCTATGTGTCTGGCTCCATGGTCCATCCCTAGATCTATACAGAGGAGACCTACAGTAGGTCTATAAGGAACACCAGATCGCTAATAGAGAGAATCTCTGCAGATGAAATATTCCAGGCATCACTATGAGTAGCAACAGAAGAGTCCATCCTGACCGATTTGTCAGTCTTAGTGTGGCATTGCAGCCTGTCACAATATGCAGTAGATATTTTTATGTATCAGGCCAATTTGCATACACTGTTGACGAATTTGTATATGTTAACAAGACAGATGTGGCTGTGGTCACAAATCCCTGAGCAGTCAGGCTTATTGACCCCAATGTTTTGGAAATTTATCCTCCAGGTGGCCATGCTGCTGTGTGAACATACCACAGACATTTGTGCACCTGAGCTGTGGCATAGAGAAACAAACCAGTGTGAAAATAAAGGCCTAGTCGCCTAACAACTGTAACACAGGCCTCCCAAGGGGGGAAAGCACTGTTGTGTCTGTAAATGCAAAATGACCATTTTAAATCAGCATATTACACTCTTGGGGAAACGGGATAGTTCATCTGTTTTTGAGTGAGTAATACCATAAGCCTTGCATTTACACTAGCAAACATTATAGCTGTAATTCACCACCAGTGCAGCTCGACTGCTAATAGAAATGGCGGAAGCTATAATGTTGACAGAGCTCAGGTGGTTTTAATAGGGCATCTAACTCTAGTCTGAGGAGGATTAGACAAGTGTTGAAAATGCCTGAGCCCTGTCTGAACTACAGCTTTCACTGCTGGTGAATTACAGCTACAAAGTTTGCTAGCATAGGCAAGGCATAGCTGTGTTCTCTTGACCTTGGTTGGGCACTCCATCCCATGGCAATCTCTTCCTTCTCCCTGTACCCTTCACTAGTCATCCTCCAAAGAAATTCGGGCTAGTCAGTAAGTGTAAGGAGAAGTAGGCAGAGGTAAGCCTGTACATAGAATCATAATAATGTAGGACTGCAAGTCATCTAGTCCAGTCTCCTGCACTGACGCAGGAATAAATATTATGTAGACCATCCATGACAGGTGTTTATCTAACTTGTTCATAAAAACCTCCAATGACAGAGAGTCTACAACCTCCCTAGGTAATTTGCTCCAGTGCTTAATTATCTTTACAGTTAGGAAGTTTTAAATCTCCCTTGCTGCAATCTAAGCCCATGGTATAACATGGCATGGCAGAATGGATTGCCAGTGCTCCTAGCCTGTTTCATTGGAGCTGGGCAAGCAGAGACATGGGCAGCCGTTCAGGAGAGAAATTGCTCTTGTATTTCATGGTGTCTGAAGATTTCATGCTGTCAACTCTGATGTGTAGGGAAGAGCGGGACTAGCCCACTACACCTCTCGTCCATTCGTTGTCATGGCCCATTGACTGTGACTCACAAAATGGCACTTACACACTGCTTATAAAATTAGGAAAAGTTTAAAAGACAACACTAAGCATTTTTAGGCCAATGCTTATTTTTTGCTAATAAAGATGCCTCAGGCACTAAAGGCCTGGAGAAATATTTTTTAAAACAAATGTTTGATTCACTATTCATGATAAAGTTTTTATAAAGTTAAACAAATTTGCTTTATGAAACATTGCTTAATAAATTTTCAACAACTTCACCTTGTAAGCTCAGATGCTGTACCACTGGGTCTCTAATAACTCCACTAAATAACCACAAAGTAGTAGTGTGAAGTTGCGTATGTTTTCAATCTACTTAGAGTAAGCACATTTATTTTAAAGAATCCTTTTCTAGTGTCTAGACCAGGGATCGGCAACCTTTGGCACGCGGCCCACCAGGGTAAGCACCCTGGCGGGCCGGGCCGATTTGTTTACCTGCTGTGTACACAGGTTTGACTGATCATGGCTCCCACTGTCCGTGGTTCACCCGCTCCAGGACAATAGGGGCGGTGGGAAGCGGCGGCCAGCACATTCCTCGTCCTGCACCGCTTCCCACAGCCCCCATTGGCTCGAAGCAGCAAACTGCGGCCAGTGGGAGCCGCGATCGGCCGAACCTGAGGAGGCGGCAGGTAAACAAACTGGTCCGGCCCGCCAGGGTGCTTACCCTGGCTAGCTGCGTGCCAGAGGTTGCCGACCCCTGCACTAAGTGAAAGGGAAATTTTCTCTCTTGAGCATTTTTGAAAGGGAAAAAAACCACTCTTTGCACAAGTCCAGACATGCTACTTTTTACGTCCTTATGACTAAAAATAATGGGTTGGCTGATCTGCTTTAAGACTTCCACCCTTGTTTATCATGCACATAGATAAACATGATATGTTATGGAAGATATTAAGACAGAAAACATCATAATGCCTCTATATAAATCCATGGTACGCCTACACCTTGAATACTGCATGCAGTTCTGGTCGTCCCATCTCAAAAAAGAAATATTAGATTTGGAAAAGGTACAGAGAAGGGCAACAAAGATGATTAGGCTTATGGAAGAGCTTCTATATGAGAAGAGATTAAAATGAGATGACTAAAGGGGGGGATATAATAGAGGTCTATAAAATCATGAATGGTGTGCAGAAAATGAATAGCTAAATGTTATTTACTCCTTCACATAACACAAGAACCAGGAGTCACCCAACGAAATTAATAGGCAGCACGTTTAAAGCTAACATAAGGAAGTATTTCTTCACACAATGCACAATCAACCTGTGGAACTCATTGCCAGATGATGTTGTGAAGGCCAAAAGTATAACTGGGTTCAAAAAAGAATTAAATAAATAAGTTCATGCACAATAGGTCCATTAGCCAAGATGGTCAGCAACACAATCCCATGCTCTGGATATCCCTAAAACTTTGACTGTGAGAAGCTGGGATTAGATGACAGGGGATGGCTCACTTGATGATTACCTGTTCTGTTCATTCCCTCTGAAGCACCTGGCACTGGCCGCTGCTGGAAGACAGGATACTGGTCTAGATGGACCATTGGTCTGAACCAGTATGGCTGTTCTTATGTTTTGGAGACCTACTGGTATCACTAGAATGGGCCAAGCATGGAGAAAGTGGTTTTGCAATAATGACTCCATCATCATCAGACAAGTCCCTGTCCCCTCTCTGTGTAACATCCAATACAAATATGGTGTTGGAGCACATTTACAAAATATACTGTTAGTATATAATGATGTCTCTAGACAAGATGGGCAGGTTATGTACTGAAGTAAAGTGCTCAGTTTTCCAAAGATTGTTTTATATGAAAAATTGTTTTTGTTTGTTTGTTTACAGTAGGTATGGGGGAAAGTGCAGGAGACTACTGATTTACACAATAGGTCCACTTGGTTTGAAAAAAAGGAATGAAAGACATTAGCACTTCTGTCACTTTGCATTGACTTTGTTGTTTGCTGCTGCTATCAGCTGAGTGTTATGGGTTGAGTTAAAACCTCATTGAGATCAAGAGGTGTAAACTCATCCTTCAATAAATATAACTGTATACGATAAATCCCCACCTAACACAAGGAGTAGGTGAACTGACCCAGGAGCTTTTGCTGAGTTTTGCTTTGGGTTTGTATGGGAAGGAAGGCAGAACAGACAAGAACTGAGAGAGAGTGAAAGAAAGACAGCAGGAGCAGCTGAATCACAGTGAAGAAACCTGGGGGAGAGGTTTTTGGGTCAGGGATGCAGGCTGAAAAGTGTTCTTGGTGCTGTGAGCAAAAGAAGCTGTTTCCTGATGTTTGATTCCTTCTGTGTCCAGGTACACTGGATTTTGTATATTCTTTGTAAATAAACAAAACTGCACCAAAGAAAATACCCATTGTCAATTTCTACTCCCAACTGAAACATCTCCAGGGCCCCAAACATTGATTAACCACTCAGTTCCAACACAATATTGGAACCAACCACTATGGTCTGAGTCTTCCTATCTCTGAGAAAGGGCTTTAGAGAGATTGACAATAACTACCTGCAAGAGCAGCTGGATACAAGACATCGGGCACCGTAGCTTAATTTTCTAAGCATGTAGTTTTCTTCTTTTAAAAAAAAATTTCCCATAAAGGAGAAAACTAAACATTTCACTAGTTCATTTTTGTGCTGCTGCTGCTGCTCTGTTGCCCTATTCTGGATAGCACTTTTTACAAATGATGTATGAAAGAAGCATAGATTTGTGTCATACAGATTCTGCATGGAGTGAAGAATAACAGTGAAAAGATTGTAGTAGGGGTGGCAGCTCAAAAATCAATATACATTGAAAATCTCTTTTGTGTGCTTTACCAGAAATTCAGTACTGTACTGTGCCAATTCATCTGGGCTATTGGTAGGTATGCAAGCCCCTCACACACTGAGATGAGATAAAGGCACATTAGCAGGCAGTCTTATCTTTGGATTTTTGTACTCTTATGAGTTAAAATTGGACCACAGTGTTGCCTTACAGATTTTTTTTTGTATTTAATATTTAATAGGTTTAGTGAATAACATGCTAATTTTTCACCAGTAAGACCATCTATGATATGCATAATGCAGTACCTACTCATACTCCAGCAGCTTTTGGCCAGGAGAAATATAGATGTAATCTGAGATAAGAGTCAGAAATATGTTTCCATTCAAGCTTTCAGACAGCAAAAAGGCAACGCAGTCATGTCTGCACCTTAATACATTGTGAATTAATATAAAAACAATTGTTTTCAGCAAACTCTCTTTTGACTAAAGCTAAAATGCATCTATCCGAAAAAAAAATAAAGAAAAGAGATTAAAGGAAAAATGGTCCTCAATTCTCGCTTGTGAAGCACTATAAGAGAACTCCCTACACAGAGTCAGGCCCAAACCTTCCAGTATCCTTCCTGCATTCAGTCTCTAAAACAGGGGTAGGCAACCTATGGCACGCGTGCTGAAGGCGGCACGCGAGCTGATTTTCAGTGGCACTCAGGGGACTCTGCATTTTAATTGAATTTTAAATGAAGCTTCTTAAACATTTTAAAAACCTTATTTACTTTACATACAACAATAGTTTAGTTATGTATTACAGACTTATAGAAAGAGACCTTCTAAAAACGTTAAATTGTATTACTGGCACGCGAAACCTTAAATTAGAGTGAATAAATGAAGACTCGGCACCCCACTTCTGAAAGGTTGCCCACCCCTGCTCTAAAACATTTCTATGAAATGCCCATGAACTGGAGGAACTGCAAAAGAATCATGAAAAAGGAAAAGCTCATTTGTTATTAGGATTAGCAGAATGTTATAGATTCTCCATCTCTTGGTGCCTTCAAGACTGGATGCCTTCTGGAAGATGTGCTTTAGCCAAACACCAATTATTGGGCTCAATATGGGGGTCACTGGGTGCCATTTAATGGCCTGTGGCATAAAAGCAGTCAGCTTAGATGATCTGAAGGTCCCTTTTGGCCTTAAACTCTATTAATCCATATGGAAGCTTCCCAGGGTAGATGAGACACAGATTTCTAATGTGAACAACAATCAGAAAGAAAGCACTTAAATAAACAAATGTTCAGATCTTCTTTATATACCACACAGAAGAAAAAAGTTCACAACCTAACTTTTGTTTTGTTTTCCTTTGCAGATCACATTTAAGCAAGTGGCTGCATTTATAACCATAGCCATAGCTGATCAACAATACAGGCTCAGTCACAATAACTGATTAGTGGGGTGAACGATGACCACTGAACTCTACCACCAGAACTTATGTTTGCAGCATTTCTTTTATTTTGCTTATATGGCAGCACCCAATGCATATTATGAATCTTAGATTGGTAGTTTGAGCCAACCAAGATGGTTACTGGACTTTTAAAAGACCATACCTCTCAACTTACAAACCTGCCAGTGGGTGACACAAATTATCCAAATATGTGCCAAATATGGAACCCTGTATCATGTTGCACCATAACTGAAAAGTTATGTTTTTAACACCTCTTTATAAGGATGTGTAACAATGCGGTTCTGGTGGGACCCAACTGAGAGTGCCAATTCAGGACAAATCGCTTAAAACAGGGCAGTTACAGCCCTAGGCTGGGGTTTTTCCACCTCTAAGGCAAACCAAACCAGCCAGACAAAGAGGACTTTGGTCTCACCCCACTGGCTAACCACAAGTCACACAAGCAATTCCCTTAGACACTCCAGTTTCCCAGTATCACCACCAGCGCCACGCGTTATGGGGGCAAATGGTTATGAAAACCAATACCCCATTAAAAGAAAAAAGGTTCTCCTGATCCCAAAGGATCAAGCCCCAGACCCAGGTCAATATACAAATCAGATCTTACCCACAAATCACGCTGTTGTCAACCCTTTAGAATCTAAAATCTAAAGGTTTATTCATAAAAGGAAAAAGATATAGATGAGAGCTAGAACTGGTTAAATGGAATCAATTACATACAGTAATGGCAAAGTTCTTGGTTCAGGCTTGTAGCAGTGATGAAATAAACTGCAGGTTTAAATCAAGTCTCTAGAATACATCCTCAGCTGGGATGGGTCATCAGTCCTTTGTGTAGAGCTTCAGTTTGTAGCAAAGTCCCTCCAGAGATAAGAAGCAGGATTGAAGACAAGATGGAGGAGAGGCATCAGCCTTTTATAGTCTTTTCCAGGTGTAAGAACACCTCTTTGTTCTTACTGTAGAAGAACACCTCTTTGTTCTTACTGTAGAAAATTACAGCAAAATGGAGTCTGGAGTCACATGGGCCAGTCCCTGCATACTTTGCTGAGTTGCAAGGCGTATTTGCCTTCTCTCAATGGGTCAATTGTATAGCTGATGGTCCTTAATGGGCCATCAAGCAGGCTAGGCAGAGCTAACACCAACTTGTCTGGGAAGTCTCCCAGAAGAATAGCATAAGTTTGAAATACAGACAGTATAGAGCCAATATTCATAACTTCAACTATAAAACTGATACACACATATAGACAGCATAATCATAACCACCAAACCATAACCTTGTCTTAGACACCTCATTTGATCCCCTTTATACAAGATTTGGTGCCACTACAGGACTTTGATTGCAACAATGATCTATATGGTCCCAGATTATATCAATAACATTCACAGGATGTTCTCACTGTAGGACTAAAATAAACCAGTTCTTCAATCTGGTAAACAGTTGTGGTGGTTGTGGAATGGGCAGGTGCTCAGGGTGTTTGAGGGTTAAATGTTTTAGGGGGTGTCCCTGTCAATGCTTTCAATGGAGCCCCATAGCAGTGGGATACGGTTGGTCACCGCTGGGCAGCATGTGGGGGAGCCCAGCCGGGGACATGCCATACCCCTGTGCTGCTGCACGCTGGCCTCAGGGCACTGTCATGGGGGGCAGCCTGGAAAGGAAAACAAGTAACAGCACCTGCCCTTGCAGGCCCTTGGCAGTGCAGCAGCAAACAAAATTTGCAGCAGCCTGACTTTGCTGCTAGCAGGGGCGGGCTTGGCCCTGAACCAGGCAGCTCTCCCAGCATCAAGGTTCTTACTAACTCACGGGAAATGCCATCTCTGGGATTGGCCTGCTGGCGCCCAGGGCCCCTGGGGGAGGCAGAGAAGAGCAGCTGACTTACCGGCCCACCACTCCAGCAGGCAGTGAAGAGAAGGATCAGCAAGTTCCTCATCCCAGCTGAGCATGGGGCCAGCATCAGCTGCGCCGCGGGCTCCAAGGGCACCCCGCGAAGCAGCAAAGAGGGAGAGCGCTCCCGAGTCAAACACATAGGGTCTGCAGAAGAGCCGCCCCCGCGGGCCAGAACCTAGCCTCCCACACACATGGGCAGCCGCTGCCCCACAGCCAGGCTGAAGACACGCTGTCACCTGCTCTGGCTGCTTCCCCAACTTTAAATGCATTTAATATATGTGATAGATCCCGGATTTTAATTGATTTATTTTAATTATCTTTTTTCAATGTAAATGATTTGCTTTCACATCATACCTATTAGATATTGCCCGTCTGTAATATCAGGGGCCCACCCAAATTTACTGGCTCATATGCTGACAAATTAACACATGCTCACCCAGTCACTGAGAGTGATAAATGTGGGGATCGGCAAACACAGGCTCCATATGGTGGATCCACCTCAGCACTGAATAGGCTACTGTAGAAGTCATTGCTCAGAGAACAAGAAGTGGTCATGTGATCAGAAAGTGACTGAGTTTGAGAGGCTGCAGTAACTGGCAAATGTCCATGTGATGTTTTGGGGATTCTGTCTACGTACAGTGTACTGGGGCACGCAAGCCTCCACACAAGGTGGGAAGGGTTAATGAGTTACTCGAAGGCCCAGTCAGATCAAATTGAGAAACCTAGAGCAGGAGGCAAGCTTTCAGGGAGGAGTTCAAAAGAAAGAGCCCATACATTGGAGTGCGTATGCATGCTTGCTTGCTGGTAGGGGGAGAGAAGGCTGGCCAGGGCCTGGAAAGACTTATGCCAAACTGATCTCCTGGAAGAAAGGGAAGAGTTTAAGTTTGGGTTGCTTCAGACTTATTTTGGACTTTGAGTGCCCTGGAAGGGGAGAGGGTCTCTGCAATCCAGAAGGAATTGGAGGTTTCGTGGAGCAGCAGGAAACCAGATGGGAAAATGAGGCTGAGTATTTTCTGCACCGCACAGTGCTGCAAGTGGTGTGCTGGTAACAGTGTATTATAACTAAGGCCCTTCGTTTTCAGTTTAAACCGATTTTTACTGAAAAAATCCCTTGTTTTCCCAAAAAGTATTATTCTTTTTTTTCCGATTTCCACCCTATTTTTCTACCAGTCAAATATATAAAAAATAACTTGTTTTATTAGGAAAATACAATACATTGCATGAGATACATGTATTATGATAATACATTAATCTGGGTGTATATGTAAAGCTGCTTGTTGAAGTAAGGCTATGTATTAGTCTAGAAGAAACACACTGTAAACAAACAGGCACGCACACAAGGTATGAAGTTGTGGAGAGAGTATTTTCGAAATTTGGCTACATCCAAGACTGAAGAGAACGGGGGCTCCTTAAAAATATTGCTGCGAACCTATGCTATGCAGGACTTTTGGAAAAGGATTTCACGTAAGACAGTGAGTGATAATAAATATTTTCAAATATTGGGCCCAATTATTAAAGGTTAATATTTATAGGCTAATAGTTCTAAGTCTACAACAGTAAACTCTTTATTCAAATGAAAAGTTTTATTTGGGGATTAGAGAGATATTGTTTTCTTAAACTCAGAGGTGGCATTGTGTTTTGAGTTCTGTTTTAGTTCTGCAGCAAACCACATTGAATTATATTAATCTACTGAATACTTTTTTCCTCTGTCCTTATGTCCACCAAAATAAACCCCCATATTTACCCAGAAAAAATATTAATAGTTTTTTCCACTGATTTTCACCTGTTTTTGTTGTTGTAGTAATAAACACCAATAAATTCCTGGGAAAAAATAAATAAATTAAAAACTGAAAATACAGGGCCTTAGTTATAACATACAGCTTACAAATTCTGTGTGACGTTGGGGGCTGTCTCTGTGCATCTGTTTGACTACAAACACCATTCTGGGGCTTGTTTTCCTTCTCTGTTGTCTTCTTACCTTCATGTTGCACTAAAATTCTGGGGGATAGTGACACTGAGCTAACAATGAAGGGTTGTTAAACCTTGATGGTCTTGTAGTCACAGGGAAGCCCCCATGGACAGAGTTGGCCAGGGCAACCAGTTTTTTTAAGTATGAACTCCAAGGGGGAGGTAACAGATCACCTAGTGGGGGGACTTTGATCACCCAACAAGATTGATCAGGGTCACCTGACAAAGGGGACTTGCGCTTACAGAAGAATCTCTTACTGACTTTTGTGGAGAGAGAGGGAGAAGAGACCAGAAGCAGAAAGCTGGCTGCAAAAGTGAGAGGAGGCATCATGTTCCAGAGGAGAAGCCATGTGCAGGAGGGAAGTGGAAGAGGATGGATTCTGGATTCTTTAAGACTCTGACCTAAACCCAAAGAATGTTCAAGTGGTGAGGAAGCTGAGAAAGGGGAAAGCATGCAGGTGTTATATTATTTTGTCTAGATCTGTATATTTTGTTGCTCTCTAAAGAGTAATTGTGTAAGCAATCTTTGCGATGCCTGTCTGTTATGTACTTCACCTGTCACATGTCTGTGGAGAGGTAGAGGGTTAACCAGGTTGAGCTCTGGGAAAGTATGTGCTTAGCTACTGGGGGTCTGGGAGAGCTAGCACTAGCCTCAGTGCTTAGGCAGGTTGGACTGTGATATCTCAGCTTGCAGAAAGGGGTACCAGAGAGAGGATCGACACCTCAAGAGTGTGCCTAGAGACTCTAAGCCAGAGGCAGTACCTGGACTCTTTAAGTCTTGAGAAACTTAAAAGCACATGGGTCCAGTGTGGTGGAACCCAAACACAGCTGCATGGTGAGTGTCTAGCAGGAGAGAGCTTTATAAAGACTGTGACAGTCCAGCATCCTGATCTCCATCTCCAACATCTCTGGTGGCTTTATTAATTGGTTGTATTAGTTTGCTTGTGGATAATTTTGGCTGCTATTATGGCTTCGTTGACAATAAACCTGGCTGAGTGCCTTTGCTTCTGAAAAAAGAAGAACAGGAGTACTTGTGGCACCTTAGAGACTAACAAATTTGCTTCTGAACCGAGTCTGTGGTCATTTTGGGCAATTTGATCAAGGTGTGCTGTACTGGCTACCTGACCAGAGCCAGCATAGCACACAGAGAAAACTCACACACAGCCGACAACTGATGACAAGTAGAAAGGGAGGTGTTGCTCATTATAACGTATCATTTACAGCTCTCCATGTTAAAGCACTACCCTCATGTAAAACAGAACTGCATGTACGGCAGCTTGAAAAGTTCCACCAAATGACTGGCACAATAGGTTCCATGATGCAAGCTATTTCAGGGCAGACTAATTAAGGGGATTATATTCAGTGATACATGTGCCACTAACTTTAAAATCAGCTGTGTAACATTACTGATGCAGTTCAATTTTAGGCAACGCTCCAGCGGCGGAGTTCTGTGCCAAAAGACTCCATCATTGTTCAGTGAATGATCTGTAATGGCTAAAATTCAAACACCGTATGAAGCCATAATCTCAACAGCCCACTGCGAAAAGGATGGCATAATCTTAAAAAATTCTATAATTTGGATATAAAGACCTAATCAAGCAAGTCATGAGCCTCCCTAAGGAAAGGTCAGAGTCAAAAATAATGCTGAGATAACCAGATGATTCAGCAGGTTGAAAGCATATTTCTTTTAATTTGGCATTTAGACTGAATTGTCAAGTCTAGGTCGCCTAATGGGTTGCGCCGGCCCTGTCTGATTCCTATTACAATGAAGCACTGATTTCTTGTGTAATGCGTGACTGAGTACAGCCCCAATCCTGTACATTCTCAGTGGCGATACTTATGTGAATAGAGTTATGATGTACTTAAGTGTTTGCAGGGTTGGGGAAATCTTTTTCAAAGTAATATTTACCTTCTTATCTTTTAGGCTCAAAGTATTGATAAGTTGCTTTTATTTCTGCTTCCAAATAAATCTCTCTCCCTCTCATTTAGCCTACTGAAGATTTTTAAACTCAGAATAAATAATGGTGCTCAATTAAATGTAACTTCCTCTCCATGCATAATGGCCAATATTAGGAGAATGGGTTGGTTACATTACTAGTTAAAACGGATGTTACAGGCTTCTGAAACATTTTGGCATTATGTGTCATTTCTCTTTAATGTGCCTAGAAATAAAATTGTGTGCTGTCTTACTAAGAGTCTCTTGGTAAAAATCTCACATGTGTTTTTCAGATAGAATCTATTTGCATAGCTGAGAGAGATCCAATTTGAATTTACATTACCACTCTTAACTAGAACATAAGGCCTGGGATATACCCTAAGGGCAGCTGTAACAAATACACAGCTGGTTAGCAGATGTCAGCTCTACTAGTTAAAACAAACAAAACTGCATTTCATCAGCTAAAACCAAACACAACAACTCCAAAAAATCCTAACTCTAGAGACATATTTGTTTAGCCCCATGGTTTTAAAATCTTTATCAGATGCACACTGTCTTCTGTAAGAATAATCAAGGGAAAATGTTCAACCAAATGTAAAGTTCAGACTTAAAACTGGAAAAAGTCAATGTTAAGCCTCTTTATTTTCATACTATATAGCACAAAGAGAAGAGTGAATTGAGGCTGTGAGGAGACAGTATGTAGACAGCCCAATAAATTACAGTAAAATGGGTATATTATCACCCAGAATCCTGTTTTATATTTACTATATAAAGCTCCAAAGCATTAGGAGGTATAACTTTGCATAAAGAGCAAAAGACAGTATGTGTATATGTATGTATGTGTATACACATGTGTACACACACACACACACACACAATATGAAGGAATCACAGAGGCATGGTGTGGTCCAAATATCTGTATTCACTAAATATAGAATGTAAGGCCTAGTTAACTGTACCCATGGCTGCTGTGGCAGGGTTTTGGTGACATGAGACATAGAAGATAGGGAGGACTAGTAGAGGGCTCACAAACTATTTAAAGTGATAGTACCCACTTTTGATACACTACAGTTTATCTTTAGGTTTGGGGAGTTTTTTATTTCATGGCTAGTTGTGGACATTTTATTGAGTTTTATTTCCTAATTTTAAACAGGTAGAGAGAATTTACACAATCAGCTGGTGTAAATACGCACAGCTCCATTGACTTCACAGAATAGCAGAACATCATGTTTGTAGCATGCTCTCCCCACCATCATTCAAGAGATGGCCAAATGAGTAGGGTTGGCCAAATGATTCAGGTTTTGTAAATGTCATTATTTGCCCAGCTTATAGACTACTAGTCAAATATATACAAATTTCATTAAATTTTGCACACATTTTTTCTCATTATTTGCCTAACTCAGCACGTGATGCCCCTACTTACATATTCCCACCAATTACTACCCACATGGGGTGAGAGCATGATCTGATTAGAGCACAGGACCAGTAGGCAGGACATCTGGTTTGATACCCTGCATTGTTACTAATTCACTGTCTGACACTGGACAAGTCACAACTTCCCTGACTCAGTGTTCCCATCTGTAAAATTCGGATAATGATATTTTCCCTCCTCACAAGGATGTCATGAAAATCTTTGCAGAATGAGTCCTTAAACTGACCCCTTATGCATTGTAAGTATCAGTTTACTGCAAATTGATTTTATTTTATTTATACTTGTAAATGGTGAGGCTCCTAGCTGGAATACTGTGTCCAATTCTGGACTCTACAGTTTAGGAAAGATGTGAATGAACTGGAAAGAGTCCAGAGAAGAGCAACAAAAATGGCAAATGGTTTAGAAAACCGGATCTATGAGGAAAGGTTAAAACTGGGCATGTTTAGTCATGAGAAAAGAAGACTCGGAGGGTGGGGGGTGGAAAGGGGGACTGATAGACTTCAAATATGTTAAGGGCTGTTTTAAAGAGAACAGTGATCAATTGTTCTCCATGCCCACTGAAGGTAGGACAAGAAGTAATGGGCTTAATCTATAGCATGGGAGATTTAGGTTAGATATTAGAAAAACATTCTAACTATAATAGTTAATCTCTGGAATATGCTTCCAAGGAAGGTTGTGGAGTCCCCATCATTGGAAGCTTGTAAAAACAAGTTGGACAAACATTTGTCAGGGATAGTCTAGGTTTACTTGGTCCTGCCACCGGGGTCTGGACTTGATGACTTCTTGAGGCTCCTTCCAGCCCTACATTTCAATGATCTGTCAGACTACCCCTTATGGAGGTGATGCTGTCATTAAGGTATCTGTTTCTAAGTTTGTACGTGACAAGCTTTCCCCCAACCTCCAATTTCTTTAAAATTTCCTTAAAGGTAGAAAAAGGAAATCCTGTTCCCAAGGCCCATTTTATAGACTGACTTACAGTGGATTGATAGAGCACCTGATCCTGATTATACTCAATTTAGTTTTGTGCGGCTGTTGCTAATTGAATTCAATGAAATTACTAATGATTTATACCAGTAGAAGTGAAAGGAGACTCAGGATCATCACTTTTTCTTTCATTGCTGTCTCCATCCCAACAGATGAATGTGAAGGACCTACGTGTTGCTCCTAAATAACTGAAGGTACCGAAAGTGATCCTCTCGTGCGTGCTTAAACATTCGCATTGCACTTGTTAGTTAAAAATACATTCAATGATACCAGCTAAACGTTTCCAAAGATCCCTAAACTGGATGCAACAAGTGACTATCCTGACAACAGCTGATAGTCTTTTTCTTTCAGAGTGTTTCGACATTTCTGCATTGATTGGATTCACCTTGTATTGACCCATCTGACAGCTAGGCTGATGAACTTTTGACTCTTGCAGCAATATGGAGAAAAATCAGATGTTACCCGGCTATCTTTATTTCTTGACTTTTCAGCTTTTACAGAAATATTGGATTCTGCAGCTGCAGGCACACAGCCTTAAGAATGCCTTGGTATTAATACTGGACATATGCTTAGACCCTTTTAACAGTCAAAAGTAGTCAGTCCTGAAGTTCACACTAGTCTAACTGTAACAGATTCTTATGTTCACTTACTGGGCAACCATTGACAACTCAGACAATGGCAGGACAATTTATACCTTTAAAAACTAACTGCACTAATGATTTCTCCTTATAAGTCAGTGAAAGCATCCTTTTAATTCCATCAACCTTAAAAGCAAGGAACATAAGAACTAACTCAAAGACTAATCAAAGCTTGCTTTATATTCATCTTCTTGAAGAGAAGGTTGAGGAGGAGCAGGAAAGTGTATGCAAAAGACTGCTATTCGTCTAGCAGATAAAGAAAACTTCATACACTACAGAGGGTTCTGTAGTTAACTCCCTTGTTCCTCATGCCCCTGTCTCCCATAAAACAGGGATAATAATATCCGCTTCACAGAGTGCGGGGGAGAGAGTGGGAACATGAAGCCCACAGGGAAGACATGAAGTCAAGCCTAAATAGAAGTTGCCTTATCACTGGAGCTGCGCACCCTCCTGTGGAAGTAAAAGAGTAATTGGTGCCAGCACATTTGAAAATCAGGCCACATACTCTAACTTTAAAGGACCACATCCAGGGCTGCTGGAACAATCTGTACAGTGGGGGTGCTGAGGAGCCCTTGAACCAAACTGCAAACCCTGTATATAATGGTAACCACTTCAAGCCAGAGGCTGCGGTAGCACCCCTAGTTCCAGCACCTATGATCACATTTGAAAATGTTTGGCCTTGAGCCTATTGGAGTCAGTGGCAAAATGTCACATTGACTTCAGCTGGCTTAGGAGACCCAAAATATTCCTGAAAATCTCCAAGTTGCACAAAGGTCTGGTCTAACCTACAAAGTGAGGTTGATGTAAGCCACTTTGCATTGACCTAGCTGTACACGGGTTTACATTTAAAGTTGTCTCCCACGATGTAAGGTATTACGCCTACCTATATAGTAACACCACCTCCCCGAGCAGCACTGAACCACGGTCTATGCACGCAGGTTGACATAGGGTGAGTGTAGATACAGGGGTCTACAGGGGTCACGTAGACTGGAGGCGCCCCCCGCCTTAAAAATCCCTGAAAATTTTTGAAATGCCTTTTCCCAATTGTCCAGCTGAGCGAGCATACCTACCATCTCTCCAGTGTTGTGTGCAACTGCCCAGCTAACCATGCTGGCTACATGCTCCGGACACACTCCTGCCTGGAGTAGAATGGAGATATTGTACTCCTGGGCCTGTGGCAGCTTTTACAAAGACCTGCATGCCATATTTGATGGAGACCCCACCATGACACTGCATTCCACCGGTGATATGTCCAAATACCCTGAGTCACAGGCCCCTGCCCTGACCAGTGAGGGGGACACATGTTGGGGATAGGCAACTAGGGGATCGACCTGTGCTGCAAGCCAGGACCTGTTTTTGTCTCCATTGCAGACCCTGCAGTTGAGCACGGGCAAGCCTGAAGCAGGGGAAGGAACGTCTGGTAAGTGTGTAAATAAATTTCCCATTACACTTATCAGTCCCCCAAACTTATCAGAACAGTTAAAATTCCATAATTAATTTACTTCTACTAGAAGAGCTACTGATACAACAAAGAAAGATAGAGTAATCTTTCTTCTACCCTCTAGTGGAGGGGGGGCATACAGAGCAGTTGGTTTAGGTACACAGGGATGTCCCTGGCATCCTCCTGAGACTCAATGAAACTTTCACAGAGGTACTCTCCAATCCTCTCCTGAAGGTTTCTAGGGATTGCAGCCTTATTTCTTCCTCTGCAGGAGGCCACTTTCCAACGCCAGTTGGCAATAACTTCAGCAGGCACCATTGCCTTAAACAGGCTAGCAGCATAGGGGCCCAGGTGACTTTGGGACGCTATCAGCAGCTGTGCTCTCTCTCCCTCTGCCTTCATTACCCTCACAAATGAGAGAGCTAAAACCATCACCACCTGTGGAAAATCATGTCAGTATTCAGTGCCATTGCCCGATACTCTGTTTCATGCACCAAGCAATTCCCTCCTCGTTTCCCTCACCCTGGCAGCTCATACTCACCATCGTTAGTGGGGCCATGAACAAACACTCCGAAGCAGAATTGCCAATCAGCATGTCTTGTTTAACACTTTGGGGAACCAAAGGAAGGGGGGATTTCTGCATATTAAGTTTTGCTTTCAGTACATACTATGCGGACTATGGTTCCCCCTCCACACCAGTGGAACAACTGACCCAATAAGGAGGAGGAAAACAACACTGTGGGTATTCTGCAAGATCCTTCAAGCCAGTGCTACAGCAAACTTTGAACAGAGGGCCGGGAGGGTGAGTATTGTGGACTGTATGGAGAAGGAAAGAGTGGAGAGGAGAAAAGCATAGAGAAAGGAGAGATGCACCAGGACATAATGGGGCTTCTCTGGCAGCAAACACAGATGCTGGAGACTCTTGTGGAACTCCAAGTTCAACAATCCCAGGCTCGCCTACCATTGCAGTTGGTGGAGAACTGCAGCATAGTGCCTACCTACACCACCCTCCCTCAGCATCCCACATGGCCACAGGCCGCATACCTACCCCGATCATGCCACACTGAGGGGAAGCATGGACAACCACAGCTTCACGTACAGTGACCTCTGAGAGCCACTGTTGATATGTGTTGCTACCATGTACATAAGTTTTCCTTTCCGTTGCTTTTCAATTTAAAAAAATTGGGAACCCTTAAGTTCAAAAGTAATTACTATTATGTTCAGATTTTGTTAGGTACTGTTTTTGTTAATGAATAAAACTTACTTTGAAAACTATTATTAATCTTTATTAGTTTACAACACATGGTATACAATGCCAGCTGGCAGTGAAAGTAGTGGTCTAGTACACTCACAATCCATAGGATCAGTGATAAACACAGTAATTATCATAAATGTCACAGTCAGCATCAAAATATTAATAGGTGCACTGACAGTGTTATATTCATGCATGTACACCAAGCACCAGACAATTCCTACCAGGCCCCAAAACAGCAAATCCAGGTTGAGCACAGTTCACTACAATGCACTACTGTGGCTCATGGTTAAAATACCCTTTCAAAGCCTCCCTGAGCTGTATAGCACTGTGTTGATCTCTTCTAATAGCCCTTGGATCTGGCTGGTCAAACTGAGCAGAGAGCTGCTCAGCTTCCACCCCTGCAGCAAGTTTCCCCCTCTGCTTCACAAATATTATGCAGGACACAGTAGGCAGCTGTAACCATTGGGGTATTTTTTGTACTGAGATCCAGCCTGGTGCGTAAACAACACCAGAGCCCTTTCAATCTACCAAAAGCACATTCAACTGTCATTCTGCACCTGTTGAGCCTATAGATGAATCTTTCCTTGGTGCTGTAGATGTGGCCGGTGTACGGCTTCATGAGCCAGTGGAGTAAGGGGTAGCCTGGATTTCAACATTACCAGTGGTAATCCACCAGTTAGGAAAGAAAGTCCCTGCATGTAGCTTTCGGAACAGTTTTGTGTTCTTAAAGACACAAGCGTCATGCACCTTCCCTGACCAGCCAACACTGATGTCGGTGAAGTGTCCCCGCTGATCCACCAGTACTTGCATAACTATAGAAAAGTAGCCCTTTCTGTTAATGTACAATGTGGCAAGGTGCTCTGTGGCCAAAATAGGGATATGCATGCTGTTTATTGTTCCACCGCAGTTTGGGAACCCCATCGCTGCAGCGTCATCCACTATGTCCTGCACATGGCCAAGAGTCACGGTCCTGAGTAGCAGGAGACAATGGCTTGCATTCTTGCACAATAATGGTCCCCATGGTGGATTTTCCCAGTCCAAAATGATTTCCCACTGACTTGTAGTGCCATTACAAAATGGCACTACACGTCACCACCCACTTCTCCACTGTCAGTGCAGTCCTCAGCTTGGTGTCCCTGTGTTGGATGGCTGAGGCGAGGTCGGCACACAGAACCAGAAATGTGGCCTTGCACCTCGAAAGTTCTGCAGCCACTGCTCGTCATCCCAAACCTACATTATAATGCAATCCCACCAGTCCGTGCTGGTTTCTTGGGCCCAGAAGTGGCACTCCACCTCTGCTGCTGCTCTGTGAATGCTACCAACAACTGTGAATTGGTTCGTGCTATCTCCCATGGCAATCTGTGCTCCAAGAAATCATCATGTTCCCCAAGGTTCTTCTGGCAGCTCTGCAAATATCAGAGGATTGTGCATCTTGTGCTTGCAGCACTCATGGCAGTAGTGCAAAGGTGTGCAAGCTCCATGCGTCTGTCAGAGATGGCAGAGAGCGACAAGTCCAGTGTGGGTTTGTGGGAAATTGAAAACAGGCATTAAAATGATGAGCTAGAGATAATATTGTGGGATGGAGAACTTTGTATTATGGGAAGTTGACCCCTTGCTCCCAGTTACCCCTGCACAACTTGCTTCTGCCCCACTGTGCATTGCCAAAACTACCCAAAAGACTGCTGAACAGTGGCATGTTTGGTATATCAATTTTGCTAATGACTTAATATTTTATTACAAAAAGAAAAAATGGTCAGTGAACAGGGTCACAAAAAACCCAAAGGACTAGTTTCTCTAACCAATCTGGTGGGGTCCAATTGGAAGCGGGGTCCATGGCATTTTTTTTAATAGAACAACAGTGGTATTGTACTAGGAAACAAATATTATTTCATTTCTCAGCTGGCTTGATGAGTGGCTTTGAGGGGCAAAGTAGTAGAGGTAGAAGGAGCAGAGTATTGGAGAGGCACTGGGGACAGCATTACCAGACTGCCCATTTCTCACTCAAGTGGGCTAGTTTATTTTCTCCCCACATATTCAAAATTGTTGTGGGTTAGTACCCATTTAGGAGTTAAATGTGAACCTTTGGACTATACTTCTCTGGAGATATGTTAAAAAACAAATTTCTACAATGGGTAAACCTTCAGGGGAGGGAAAGGATGAATGAGTTCAAAGTCAACTTCTCTTACTCTTTATGAATTACAAAGCTCTATCAATTTTAGTTGGTTTTTTTTAATCCTACATATGTAGTCACAATGGCCATCCCTATAGCAATAATTCTCAGCTTTGTGATTCTAGCTTAAAGTGAGCTGTGAAGTTGTTTTGTAGTAGCCACAAAATAATCTACAGCTTTACGTCTACACTACAGACCTTACAGCAGCACAGCTGTACCCCCAAATGAGCGGTGATAGCTATGTAGGCGGCAGAGCGTCTCCCACCAACATAGTGCTGTCCATGTTGGCACTTTTGTCGGCAAAACGTACGTCAGTCAGGGGGTGGTTTTTTACATAACTGACCGAAAAAAGCACTAGTGTAGACATAGCCTTAAGCTCTCTCTCCTTGCCCTTCCTCTCCCCCGCAGCATTTCCAGATAACATCTCTAAAAAAACTAGAGCTGGTTGAAATTTTTCAACCAAATGTCTTTTTCCTTAGAAAAATACTGTTTTGTCAAAATTAAACTGTGAAAACAGTTCAATTTTGTCATTTCTATGAAAAATCAAAATGAACATTTTTCATGTTATTGTTTCACACTGTAAGTTTCATTTTGTTTCAGTTTTCAAAAGAAATTCAATTTTTAGTATTTGTATTTGGGGATCTCGTCTCTCCTTTCCCCCGCCTTCCCTACCGCACCTTCTCATACTGGAAGAGCGGGGAGTGAAAAAGGGAGAAAAGATGAGGAAAACAGATTTTTCCCTCATTTTTTTTTCTCTCACTCTCCCTTTTCCAGTGGAAAAAGGCAGAAAAGAAATAAAAATGGAGAGAAGTGGGAAGCGGAATCCAAAAATCTTGAAATCAAAAATGGGAGAAAAATTTGTTTTTGAAAACCAAACAAAAACCAAAACTAAAAAAAATTTTCATTTTTGCTGAAAAATGATTTTTTTCATGGGGGCGGGGAACTAATTTTTTCCTCCCAATCAGCTCTAAAAGGAATCAGTCTGACCATTAGCCTTTTCTCCATGTTCCTCAATGGGATTGTTAACTAAGGTCTGTTGCCTGAATAAAAACTGCAGGCTCAGACTTGTGTGTTAAATTGCACATCTGATTGAACTACTACTCACACTGCTCTTGAATATTTGAAGTGTTCTAGTTACATTTTGTAAGGCATTTTTGAGCCTTGATGAGAGAAAGTGTAGATGATGAGAGAGAGTCTCCTGATGAGATTGATTCCAGACTGGCTTTGTGTAGAATCTCTTTGTTAATGGATCACTTTTCTGGTTTGTCATTTGTCATTTGTCCTTTTGGCAGGTCTCTTGCTATGCAAGGAAGAGATAATGTAGGCTGAAGAGATTTCTTATACCAGGGGTCGGCAACCTGCGGAATGCGTGCCAAAGGCAGCACACGAGCCAGTTTTTACTGGCACTCTGCTGCCAGCCGGGGTCCCAGCCACTGGCCCCGCTCAGCCTGCTGCCTGCTTGGATGAACGGAACCCTCAGCCGGCAGCGGGCTGAATGGGGCCAGCAGCCGGGACCCTGGCTGGCAGGAGCCAGCGGCCAGAACCCCAGACTGGCAATGGACTGAGCCACTCAGCCCACTGCCGGTCTGGGGTTCTGGCCGCCGGCCCCTTGCCAGCTGGGGTCCCGGCCGCCGGCCCCACTCAGCCCGCAGCTGGTCTGGGGTTCCGGCCACCGGCCCCGTGGCAGCCGGGGATACTAGCCGCCGGCCCCACTCACCTCGCTGCACTATTATTTACTTTACATACAACAATTGTTTAGTTATATAATATAAACTTATAGAGAGAGACCTTCTAAAAATGTTAAAATGTATTACTGGCAGGCAAAACCTTAAATTACAGTGAATAAATGAAGACTTGGCATCCCACTTCTGAAAGGTTGCCGACCCCTGTCTTATATGTTACTAATTTTCATTATCGAACACATCATATTTCATTTGTATGATCTCTTTGGGTCTTTCCATTGGGAATCTAATCATACTGCACCTTCTGTGCTATAGAGCTCTCAATATTAATCTCTGCCTAAGTTATGCTATCATAATACAGACCGTTCCCTATTTTACTGTTTCCCAATCACTGTCCCATGACTCTTTTGGAGTCCAACCCTGACTGGGGTGGACACCTCTGTTTCCCAGGTGCAGCCCATAAGACTGGCAGCACACAGTCTAACTAACCAATCCCAGCAATCCAGGATAAATCTTTTTCAGGAAAACCTGTCCTAAGATAACATACTTGAAAAAAAAAACCATCCAAAAGTCATCTGAGACCCCTAAATCACAGGGACTTTGATAATAGATCAGTCAGATTTTTTTAGTTTAGTTTAATAATATTGGCATCTAAAAGGTGTTCTTCAATATTCAAACACAGATTATACTGATATGTAACTTTCTATAAGTTTATTACATTCTTTGGGAAAAGCTATCCTTTACAACACCTGTGTGTTAATGAAATTCTTGCAAAATTCCACCAATGAATTACCTACAAATGACTACACAGAGTACTAATGCCTAGTATCCCAGAAAACTATAATATCCTGTTAAATTTTGAAAAGGAAAAGAGAAAAGTAGACCCACAATTACAGTTCCTGAAAATAAAACGTAGGCACTCTGCCAGTCTTTGCATTATCTATTCCCTGTCTATTAAGATATTTCTTCTACTTCAATGAATTTACATGACAAGATTAATAGTGGCATAGCTCCTGTGTTCTTAATCTCTGGGTATAATAACATTTATGCATGTAATTTTCTAATGTACAAACTTCTTTCAGAGCTTATAAAAATGTAACAATGCATATCTTAGAAAACTTGCCAGCAGCTACAGCATAGTTATTATGCTTATTATGGTGTGCTGCAGACCTACATTACTTCTAACATATTACTGGTAATGTTACAAAAAGACTCACCTTTTCATCTATAAAACAAGTATATGGTTCTGCTTTCTGGTAATGGACTCTTTTGCTCACTCAGAAAAGTAACAACATTAACATGCATATAGTAACCTCTCAAATATTTTTCTATTACAAAAAATATTCCCCCTATTTCTGTATAGAAAGGAGCGAATTTTTTATCACCCACAGCTCATCTGTACAGTACAGTACATCAAACCATAATGTTCTCTAGCATATTACAGAAGATAGTTGCATATTGTGAGATTATGAATAGTTAGATGACATGAAACTGGAGAAAAAACTCTCTATCTTCTAAGCAAGCTTGCTATGGAAAATTTTTGAAAGTTTTATAGCAGTCATGGTAGAAACTTCTGGAAACCATGGTAATCTTCTGAAAAGTCATGTTACATGAATGTGTTACAGCAAATTCATACCACTGAATATTAAGTACACATTATGAATGTGGTAAGGATTTTGCTATATTATTTTTCAGCAACAGGAGTCTTATTAAGAAGATTTTAAAATATTGACAGGATGTGAATTAGATGCTATGTCTAACAGTTCAATGTTTATCTGATACAGACTTTGTAGTAATCAAACCACTTCTGTAGACCTGGATCTATACATCTTTTATGTATTGATATGGTCTAATCCAATATGGTAATTCCTTTGTTCTGAATTAATCTGAGCTCCCCATGTCTCCTGGGCCCACCCCTCTGAAAAAATATCCAAGACTCCAATTTGACTCCTTTCCACTTCCATCATTTAATAAAATCCATGTGTTTCTAACCTAAATGTCCCAATGTTTTCCATTGATCTTCTGACTTGACCAGAAACCAGTCTTTTGAAAAGCCTCAGGGGAGGATTCACACCTTTCCTACTGCTTATTTCTCTGTTATGGTCAATTAGCAATAAAATCAAGTAATTTTTCTATACCACATGCTGCAGAAATCCCTTTGGATCTAAATTCAGTGTGGCTATGAATTGCACTCAAATCTTGTCTCCAACATTCTGCTCTTTCAACATGCTCACCATTCCAGGTTGAGACCAACCATGCATATGTAAGAAAATAATATTACTCATTTTTTAAAATAAAACTGAATAAAGTGACACTGATATTTACAGCAGTACCTAGCAAATGAGGCATATGCTAGTGGTTCTCAACCAAGGATCTGGGGCCCCCTGGGGGGCCGTGAACAGGTTTCAGGGGGTCCACCAAGTATGGCTGGCATTAGACTCACTAGGGCCCAGGGCAAAAAGCTGAAGTCCTGCCATGTGGGACTGCAGCCCGGGGCCAAGCCCCACCACCCAGGGCTAAAGCCAAAGTTTGAGCAACTTAGCTTCGCAATGCCCCCTATGGTGTGGAGTCCTTGGCAACTGTCCTTCTTGCTACCCCCTAATACCAGCCCTGGCTTTTATACGCAGTAAAACAGTTGTTGTGGCACAGCTGGGCTGTGGAGTTTTTATAGTATGTTGGGGGGGCCTTGTAAAGAAAAAGGTTGAGAACCCCCTGGCATATGCCATTGGCACTTTATCTATATAGATATTCATATGCTATGATGATGGCTGACAGTACAAAATATTTAGGGAAGCAAGAGATGAGTAAGAAAATGATACTTTTGTGATCACTGCTAGGAGTATGCACTCTATTCTGGGCCGCCTCTAAGAGCTTGTATACACAAGGATACTCAGGAGAGTTAAGACTAATTAACTAAAGGTGTAAAATGAATCCCGCAGGCTTAAACCAAAGCAGGAACTAAGGCTAATTTACTTCTGAATGACAGCATCCACTCAGGGAATTAATGCTCTTTAACTTCACACTTTTAGTTAATCCATTTTAATTTTCCAGTGTTCCCATATAGACAAGACCTAAGCATTCACTCCTTCCTTCCTTATTCATCACTGAGCTTCACCACTGTTCCAACAGTATCAAAACTTCACAGTGCTCTGTCTTCCAGCCGGCTATGTCTGAAGATAACATTCAGAGTGCCTGATGCTCCATGCTGCTCCAAGTAAGAGGGGGCTGTGCACTGAATCTTTTTTTTTTCAATCAATTTTGTTATTAAAGTGTATCAGAGTTGAAAGGTCAAACTCATCTTTAGTGTAACTTCACTGCCTACAATGGAGTTACGTGAGTGTTGAATTAGGACCTAGTATTTTAAAAGACAGCGATATGAGAATGTCATCTATGTAGGACTGAAATGGGGAACAATGATGAAAGCCCTCGTTGATATGACTGCAGGGCTCATCCAAATGCATTGGCTCGTTTAACATACAATATTTTGCTGTTCCATTTTGTTAATTTGAGTGCCAGCATGCTCTATGGGACTTACCTGGCTACCCAAACATCTGTTACAAGTTGAGAAAAATAAGAAAACTTGGTGCAGTCCATCTTCCTTCTCCACAACTTTTTCTGCCTTTTTTTTCTTCTTATCAGTAGCCAGCCTTTGGAGTTGTTCTCCGACTCCGCTCCAGCTCTAGGCAAAAACCTGCAGCTCCACTGCTCCGGAGCTGCTCCGCACTCCAGCTCCGGGCTCCACTCGAAAGCACTGATCAGTACTGCATCTTATAACCAGATACTTAAAGGAAAATGATATTTCCTAGAGGCAACATCTCTCAGATCATTTATACTGCCTACATTTAGCATATCATAGCTTACCTGTTTAACAGCATAAAGGAGACGCCCATAGCAGTATATCATGACCATTACAGGGATGACCAAGCAGAATATGAAGAGACAGATGATATAGGACACAGACTCAGCTGTTTTGGAGGTCCAACGTACTGAACAGCTTGTGCCGGCCCCCTCAATCCCATAACTGCTCCAGCCAATGAGCGGTGGTACTGTCCAGATCAGAGAATAAAGCCAGGAACCACCAACTGCTAGCAGAGCCTTCTGATAGTCAGAGCCTCGTTTGTTACATAGGGTGATGGTGCTATAGCGTTCGTAAGACAGGATAGCCAAGGAGATCAGGGACACAATACCTGTAAAAAAAAAAAAAAAATTTAGGGATTTAGTACCCCTGTTTTATATGGCACCAATGTAACAGATATGACAATATCCTGGACACACATTACTGAATTATAACTTTAAACCTTACTGAATTACGTTTAAGTATTTTAGGAGTACATTGTATTGAAAGTGCAAATGTTTATGTACTATTGAGGAATTGTATGAATTACCATGGGGGTAGGGGACCACAGTCCTCCAGGAACTAAGAACAGTGGGAGGGTGATTAGGCAAATTCACTCAAGTTTCAACACCTCCAGAGAGGTGCCACCAACTGATGAGAGAATCACTAATATTGCTTCAAACTGGATTCTCCAGAGACTAAAAGTCAAAGAAAAGATTTTTGGTTAAATAGCCTGAGTTAAAACTGACTCAGGGCCTTCTCTCTGATCCAGTAGACAGACAGGACCTTCTGTCCCAAGGGGAGCCCAATCCTCAGGGAAGGGTTGGAAGGTCTTTGGCTCACTGAAGCCCCATAAGATTTGGGAGCTAGTTCTGAGCTGAAGCTTTGATGAAGTTGTGACCACAGGTAAAAAACCACTGTGTGAGGTTTGAAGGACTAATCACCAACCAGAGCCCTTGCTGGGATTCATGGGGAGATGCCTGATAAACTGATTAGCACATGTGTAGGTTCTTTCATTGTTTTTAATATGTTTTCTCTGCAACGCTTTCACCTTAAGAATAAATGTGCTTGCTTAGAAAGGGCCATGTGGTAACTTAGCCATGGCAATTACATTGTGTGCCGTCTCTGAGGAGAGAAGCGAAGCAGGCCTGCTTAGGCAGTCTGTCTTTTGTGGGGAAGCTCACAGTATAATCGGGGAACTGTGCAGCCTGGAAACACCTCGTTGAGAAGAGGGAGAGACACAAATCTCTGCCCAAGGAAGGAAACAGCTGAGGAGCTGGAAGCCTAGAGTGGATACCTTTTCTGGACTATAGAGGGGGGAATACAGCTGCAGTTGCACTGGTCTATGGCTGGCAGCAAAAAACTAAATACCCTTTTCTACATTATTAGAGTATTTGATGTATCGGTGGAAATGCCTTTTTGCATTGAAATCCTCACTGGAGCCAGTAGCTCTCTATACAGTATATCAAATTCTTCTTGCCTAAACTATTCTTTAAAGGCACTCATTCGTTAGAAATACTAACATTCAAGATAACTCTCTGAAACCCTAACATTTGTAGTGTTTCCCAGTGGAAATACATTTTTTACATGAAGTAATACATTTACTGAAAATATTACCTTTCTAAGGTGTATTACTTCTTTACAACCAGGAGAATTTTCAATAGCATATTGCCAGTCAGTCATACAAAGAGCATATACTCTGGATTGGAGGAGCTGGAGGGTGTAGAAATTTCTGCTGTCACTACACCCAAAATTATACATTCTTCCTCTAGGGTTACCATATTTCAGCGAGCAAAAAAGAGGACGGGAGGAGCCCCGCCCTAGCCCCGCCCCTGCCCCTCCCACTTCCCGCCCCCCCCTGACCTCCCAACCCTCCCCCCGTTCCTTGTCCCCTGACTACCCCCTCCTGGGACCCCTGCCCCTAACTGCCCCCCAGGACTATCTAAGCCTCCCTGCCTCTTGTCCCCTGACTGCCCCAACCTTTATCCACACCCCCACCCCCAGACAGACCCCTGGGACTCCCACGCCCCATCCAACCACTCCCCACCCACTGACAGCCCCCCCCCAGAACTCCCAACCCATCTAAACCCCTCTGCTCCCTGTCCCCTGACTGCTCCGATCCCTCTCCGCACTCCTGCCCCCTGACAGCCCCCCCCAGAACTCCCAACCCATCTAAACCCCTCTGCTCCCTGTCCCCTGACTGCTCCGATCCCTCTCTCCACTCCTGCCCCCTGACAGCTCCCCCCCAGAACTCACAGCCCCCTACCCCCCCCGCTCCTTGTCCCCTAACTGCCCCCTCCTAAGACCCCCCCCAACTGCCCCCCAGGACCCTACCCCCTACCTGTACCCTGACTGCCCAAAACTTTCTCCACTGCCCCCAAAAAGCCCCCCCTGTTTCTTGACCTCCACCTCCAGAACCTTCCTGCCCCCTGACCTCCTTACCCTGCTGCTCAGAACAGAGTGTTGGGCTCTGTGCAGCCGAGCCGGACACGTGGCTGAGCTCCCCTGCACAACAAAACCCGGTCTGGCCCTGCACAACAAAACCCGGTCTGGCCCTGCACAGTGCTGCCGGACTGGGCTGCAAAGGAGCTGCCTGCTCAGAATGCAGGGCGGATCCGGCTCCTCTACAGCTGCTCCTGAGTCCAGCCCGGGACTTCCCTGCAGCCCTCCCAGCCACTCTCTGCTAATCCCGGACATTGTGAGAGCTTTACAAATTCCCCCCGGACGCTATTTTTAGCACACAAAAGGAGGACATGTCCGGGGAAATCCGGACGTATGGTAACCCTACTTCCTCTCATGAGAGCCTGATTCTCCTTGTCTTGCATCTTGTGTAGTTATTTTATCTCTGTGCAAAGTGAGATGAATGTGGATAACCATTTTACCCCTGCTACCATTCTGATCTGATAACATTTTGCACTCATGCTGCACAGGCGTATGACTATGTAGGATGGAAGACAATGGAAAGTCAGGCCAGCAGTATATGTACATCTGCAGGTGTGAATTGTCATAGCTCCAATGACTTCATTTGAGCTATAACAATTTACATAATTTGAGGATCTGAGCCATAGATTTTAAAGCATGAAGAGACTACTGTGGTCTAGTATGACTTCCTGCAAAACATACGCCATAGAATTTCACACAGTAATTCCTGTATCAAGCCCATATCTTGTCAAAGAAAGACATCAAATCTTGATTTAAAGACTTCAGGTAATTGAGAATCCACCACATCCCTTGGTATGTTGCCAATTATACTCACTGTTAAAAATGTGAACCTTATTTCTAGTTGTATTTATTTAGCTTCAGCTTCTAATAATCTACTTTCAGAAATCTTTTTTTCTGTGCCAATACTTATACACTGTAGTAAAGTCAACTCTTATCCTGAACTAAACTAAATAGACTGAGCTTCTTAAGTCTTTCCCAGTAAAGCAATTTTCCAGATCTCAAGTCATTCTTGTAGATCTCTTCTGAATTCCAAAATGTTATCAGCCCTCTACATTGCTCTCTTGGAGTTAAAATATCTTAATGTGACTGATCAATATTATAGCTTAGTTATTATAACATAATTGATACTGTAGCTGAAACTATTTTGTTATAGATTCTCACATATGCTACCCTGTCACAACTGTAATTGTTTGCAGTATTCTTTACCCATGTTGATCACATGATATGAAAGAGACAAGATAGGTGAGGTAATATCTTTTACTGGAGCTCTTCTTCAAGTTGTGTGGCTCAAAAGCTTGTACCTTCCCCCTGTAGAAACTGGCTTAATAAAAAATATTACCCCACCTACCTTGTGTCTTGATGATTACCTGTTCTGTTCATTCCCTCTGGGGCACCTGGCATTGGCCACTGTCAGAAGACAAGATACTGGGCTAGATAGACCTTTGGTCTGACCCAGTATGGCCGTTCTTACGTTCTTATAACTTTAAATGCTCTTTCACTTCTTTGCACTTTTACCTACGAAATAATTAATATGAAAAAGAACGTTTAGCTTTTCTCATTCCCACATTGTTGATGGATGTGATCTGAAAATAATTACAGGAACGTAAGTAAACGGTTGCTTTTGTAGGGAACATAGGCCATATTTGAATTTAGGCCTGAGTGACTTTATTTGGCAAAATGTTTAAGTAACCATTATTAAGAAATGCCTGAAGCAGCTTTCTGGCTTGTAGGCACAAGGGTAAGGTCACTCATTCACCCTAGGCTCTGCCTCTGCCTTTCCGAGTCCCTTTTTCCTTTGTCGTGCTTACTGTCATGAGGATATGTGGAAGTGGATAGGCGGAGAAACTATGGGTGAGTTTTATGTGGGGTCCCAGCAGCTGGCCCCGCACCCAGGGGCTCTTCTGCTGCTGGCCCTGCACCCGGGGCTCCACTCCTGGCCTCTGCCTGGCGCTTCACCGGCTGTGGTTCCAGCCTCGGCCGTCTTTCCCCAGTCCACATCCCCATCTCCCGGAGCAATGGCCCTGCTCCCATTCCCAGCTCTAGCACCCCCACTCTAAAAACTGTTCCAGTGCCACTGTGGAAATGAGTGAATGTTTAATGCTAACTAGCCATTAATTATATTTAAACAACTAAGCCACTTATGTAGGGCCTAAACATAAATCTGTTACCAGTTCCTTCTCAGATGAGCCTCTTACATGTCCTGCTTACCAGGAGGACATCTGTTTGTGATCATCAACAGACTTTTGCAAGAAAATGTCCATTTTAGACTGGAATCTTTTACTGTGACCTCAGATCAAGATACCAAATTATTGGTTCCTGATGAGCTACAGTCAACATGCTCAACTCTTTTATTGGAGAAGGGTGGTCCCCAAGATGCAGCAAGAGGACTGAACGCTACATGCTACTAGCCATGTGGAAGGAAAGGGCGGGGACTCTCTCACACTAAAAATTATACCTGAAGTTATATCCTGCTCTCATCCCTGGATTGACCATCCAGAGAAGTGAAAGACCCTGACCATCAGCTAAACCAAGCCTGAAGCTACAAACAAGTGGGGAGGCACCTACCTGCATGCTAAATGCGCTCAAGTTATTTGCAACATCAGAACTATTTCTTAACTAAGGGCTTGTCTACACTACCAAGTTTTGTTGACAAAATTTATGTCGACACCCAAAAGTCGACAAAAGAAAAATCACTAAAGGGTGTTCACACTTGCTCCCTCTGTCGACAGATTATCTCCAACAATGCTATAAAGTGAGTGTGTGGTTTTGTGCATCCCTAACCGTTTCCCCATGAAGACAGTAATCCCCACGCCTCACAGGCGCACATCTGGCAAGTTTATTTGTAAGGTAAGAGACTAGTTTGGGTTAAAAGTGTTATTCCAAAGCTGCTAAGTGCCTGATTTAACACTTCTGCCTCTTTGTAAAAGTGTCAGAATGATGCAGACACTGTATAATGTGTAAAAGAGAAGAAGTTAAGTAAATAGACTCTAACATCAGTTGTATGTTCAGAGAAACTTAGTGGAATACCAAAGTGGGAAGCTATAAAGAAATCATTCTGAGAGTTATACTTCCTTAGAACAAAGGCAAGAGTCAGCTTCTGTCTTTAGCAGACTTAGCCCAATTAGTTAGACCAAAAGAAAGGTATTTTTCCTTAACTTTCCTGTGAAATATTGAATTAATTCTTGTGTCAACCTTATACATTGACTTAATAGTAATTGCCAAATCAGATAAATTGAACCATTGATTTATTGATTGAATTCCAATTGTAACCTTGATTTGATCATCACAATGTGTTGTATTTGATTAGTTTAGGGAAACTGGAAGTAAATTAGTTAGTGACATATTTTGCTTATATTTATATTTGTTTACTTATTATCTTAATAAATCCCTAAAACACACAAGACTGGTTCCTCTCTCAAAACTTCAGCATGGGAACACAACCTATTTACAGGTAAAGGTAAATACATTGAGTAGCTCCTGAACCTGCATTGTAATTATTTGATAAAAATCCTATTACCACTGTACTTTCTTTGAACTAAAGAAAGTTCTCTTTTGAAATAACACAGAATTGAAGTTCAACTACTAAATTAGAACCAGGGCATCATCAACCATGAACTAACAAAATATTAGCAATCAGTTTAAAACATAAACTACCCCCAAAACACATTTTCCTTTAGAATATTGCATAGGAAATCATTTTTCTTATCTACACAAAAAATTACACACATACATTCCTTGCCAAAAGCCATTTCAGTTTTACTTCTCTCTTATTGAGTTTCACTGACATGACCCATATTCTACTTCTCTCTGCAGGACCAGGGCGATGATATATGTGATCCCAATGAACTCCCACAGGAGTTCTAAAAATTCATATTCCTCTTTTTGTCACCGTAAGACTTTACACCATGTATTGTATTTGAGCATATAACGGTGCTGAAACTAATATCAGGCCACACTGAGTCTGGTGCTTTTAAAACAGTAGATTGCTGACTGTAATGTGAATAGGTGGGAATTCAGAGAAGAGCACGGAAAAATATGGAGGTGCTAAAGAGAGACTGACTTATGATGCCATGGACATGAAAGAACACACTGTGTAAGTTGGCTAAATAAAAACTAAGCAGTTATGAGACATAAAACCGCCATACCGGGTCAGACCAAAGGTCCATCCAGCCCAGTATCTTGTCTACCGACAGTGGCCAATGCCAGGTGCCCCAGAGGGAGTGAACCTAACAGGTAATGATCAAGTGGTCTCTCTCTTGCCATTCATCTCCACCCTCTGACAAACAGAGGCTAGGGACACCATTCCTTACCCATCCTGGCTAATAGCCATTAATGGACTTAACCTCCATGAATTTATCTAGTTCTCTTTTAAACCTCCTCAGGCAAGGAGAGACAACTACCTTTTGAAGACTACAAATACCGATGAAGTGGAAAATGGTTGTACAAGGGATTGTATAAAAAGGAGCAATGAGATAAAATTAAGAAGAGCCAAAACAAACAAACAAACAAACAAAACCCCAGGGTTATCACTTCCTAAGAATGAGATGTATTATAATGCAATAGGTTTGCAAAAGAAATAATGGAATCCCTTTCACTTCAACATTTAAAACAGGACCAGACAGAGTAGTAAAAGATACACAATAAGGACCAATCTTATACCAACACAGAGGTAGAAAGGGGGACTGGTGACCAAACAGTTCTTGTCAATCTCTACTTTCAAAGATTATCTTTTATTTATTTTCCCCTACTTTTTGTAAAAAGTTAAGTTCTTCACCATCACCACTGACAGTTGAAGCACCATGAAAACATGAGAAATAACAGGTTTAACTGGCTAACTTGGATTGAAAGATTCTAATTTCATACCAACGGGAAAAAACAGGTGCTGATTTTCTAGTTTGAAACTGTGAAACTACATAAATACCAAGGGAAATGTAACAAATAGCAAATGAACTCTCAGGATAGAATGAAAATTTACCACTGGCTACAAAGATTTTTTGGGGTAATTCTCCTAAAGATGATTCTTCTCAAAAATTTCTGCATATTTTTATACTTTATGTATTAGTTGGCAATGAAAATAAGACGGTCCCAACTGTGCCTAAATGGATTTCACAATCTATACTGGTGTATAGATTGAGAAATAGAATTGTCAACAACTTTGGAATCCTTGCTTAGCTAAAGTGGTATAAATCATATTACTCCGTTATATTTCCTATGTTTATAAAATTAGAGTCTACTTGATGCAATATAAGTCTCAACTCTTGTGATTTTCTTATTGTGAGTTTCACAGCAATGGATGCTTTCCTAAAATCCCCAGCTGCTGCAGTCATGTGAATGTGAGAATCAGTTTTTAAAAAGAAAATCAATGTTTTAGCCTGCATGGTTGCAGAAAAAAGCATGAAAAATGTGACACCCTTCCCAAGTGTACCCAAACAGTTCAATCACCATAATGCAAATAAAAAGAACCCAAACTTCAGTGTGGGGCTTTTTCTTAATCTCATGATTTTTAAGACAATCATGAAATTTCAGGGCCTGACTGTTTGATGATGGTTTGCCCTTTGGCATCAGCAACACTGTGTATATCCATGCCCATAAAGAAATTCCTTCCATAAATAGGGACCAAACTAAACCCACTAATTCTAGACCTGAATCTGCTTTCAATTTAAAGGCAACAGCAAAAAGGCTCAGAGCCAAATCCTCAGCTGGTATAAATCTGTCTAATTCCATCAAAGTCACTGGAGCTACAGTAGTTTATACCAGCAAAGGATATGGTCACCACTCACTTCAGTGGGAGCAGGACCGAGTCTTCCATTTGTACTCATGGAACCCTCAGCTCACCCATGTCTGGAGTTTGGTTTTATTCATATTTTGAAAACAAGCAATAGCATAACAAACTGCAGCACAAGTTTCTCTCTGAGTGTGGCCTTTGTTAGGGTTTCCCTTCTGAACTTTGGCCCAGATCTACAAAAGGACTTCAACATCTAAATCCAACACTTAGCAACACCTAAGTCCAACTGTCATCAATCACTTTGAGTTTGTTAGTTTTCTTTTATACAACTGTAATATGCAGACAAGGTTTGCTCAGCTGTATAAGCAGCCATACAGAGATATAAAACTTAAATTCCTATCAACAACACATAAGATTAGCTGTAGAGGTTCTTTTCCCTTTTCTTAAGACTTCCTTAAGGCCTGTAACGCTGCTGGTGACCCACCCTGTTAGGAGGTTTTAGAGTCTTGTCAGAAGACACTGGCTGCTTCCCACTGAAGACTCATTGCAGCAGATCTGGCTCGCTAACTCCAACCTGAATAAATGGGAGGTGGAAGAGTCCCCTCTATGAGTGAACCTTGTCTGCATATTACAGTTGTATAAAAGAAAACTAACAACTCAAAGTGATCGGTGACAGTATATTGGATACTTGCTGAAACACACTTAAAGATCTTTCTATATTTCCCCTATACACATAAAGGGAGAGTGGAGTGACTTATGCATCTGATGCCTTTTACTGGTCTCAACGTCTTGGTATGCGACAAGGGAGCTAGGAGGACTTCAGGCCCAATTCCTAATTGTCTGGGTAGGTTTGAAAGCCACATGAAAGAGATGAAGATTAGAGAGAACCATAATGAATTCTTTGATAAAGATATTGCACCCTCATGCAATTTCCTCCTGACATTATGTTTCATTTTAATTAAAAAATAACTTATTTGAACATTTCCAGTCAAGCTATAAATGTGTGCTTATTACAAATAATTCAATTACCTTGCTTTTTTAATACTTACATGAAATATTTTCAGATTAATTATCACTTGCTAATCTACAAGATAATATAAAAGAATGGACTAATGAATTTGGATTAACGAAGAACTGACCCAAAACTTTGTCCAAAGCATTAATAAAACTTTAATAAAAATAGGTTTTTTACATATTTATTCTCCCCTAAGTTGTTTTCACTATAGTATGCCTCTTTACTTCTCAGTCTCCTGAAATGGAAGTGCTGAAATATTCAGAGAGATAGTTAGTATAAGATTTTAGCCCAGGCTTGCAAATCCAAGAGGTATGAATGATTTAACTTTTGAGTAAGCAACAGCATTAGAATAAGAATAAGCATGTTTGGCTCTACCAATTATGAGTTCTACTTGTGCTGCCTTTATGAACTAAGGAATTCATCTATGAACTGCAACTTTTACTGGCAACAAGACATGACCAGTGATGAACAATAACCTCCTCTTTAACAAATTGAAACTTTTTCATATCTATCTTGCTACAAACTTGACTTGACCATATTGTATTCTTTCTTGATAAATTCCATATAGACCCCATTAATGTTAATAGAGATTATGTGTATTTATCAAGAGATTGTGTCCATGAGAAAGTTGTACCAAATTAGCTAAATCTGTTTCTTGTGTAAACAAGACCCCTGGTTTCATTTGCAAGTTCAGCCCTGGTTATTTTCTGAATAGTCACATTACTGACTATGCCCATTTCTGCCTGATTCATTTCCAAGTCGATGAAAAGAAGTGGAAACAGGGGAGTATTTAGAAGGACTTTGGAGAGGGTGTTTGAGAAGCTTGCTTTCCAGTACAGTTCTACTCTCAAAACCATGATGGGCATCAGTGGAATACTGTTTGGGACTTCCAATAGACATGCCATGTTTTCATTCATGCCCGAAGCCAGAAGGGACTTCCTGAGTATGAACTGGTGGCTGTGCTGGAAGAAACAATTCATAGATTGGAAGGATAAGTACAGACACTATAGATCATCAGAAAGGCTGAAGAGTTCTTGGACAACCACATTTGTGAAGAACCTCAGATTCAAGGAAGAAAGGAAACACAGAAAGAGAGAATCAGAGATGAGGTTCTGCAGTTCATAACTAGAATCAGTTGACATTTTGTGGGACATTGTAACTTTTCAAATTTTGTTTTCATTCTGAATCTGAACAAAAACACACTTGCAAAATTTCCGGCAAAATGGAAGTTTGGAAAAAAAATTTAAGAAACTTCTGTTTCAAAATTTACTTTGTTTTCAGTTTTATATTACTTTATTGTATTATATGTAATTAGTAGTGCATAATATGAGATAACATCATGGTTGAAATATTCAAGTTTATTTTTAAAATCATTAAGGGCAGCTGCTACTTAGTATAGATTGAATCATCTTATTTTATTTTCTAGACCAAAGGATCTCCTGTTTATTACAATGCAGCAGTTTGATACTTTTTGAACAAGAAAAGGTGCTGCACACTATGCTAATTAAAGGAGCAGCTCTTCTCAACAGCCTAGAAAAATACTGAAAACAGCTGCTCCTCTCATTAGTATACTGAAAGAGGAGAATGTCCAAGTGATCATCTTGGAGATTCTTCCTGTCCCACTGGCGATGGAAGACAGAAGGCAGAAGGTTCTTGAAGAGAACTGCTGACTAGATATGTAGTGTTATGGTAGAGGGTTTTCATTTTGTGGAATACTAGTCCACCTTGCATGGGGAAAGGAGGCGATACAATTTGGATGGTCTCTATCTCATTAGACGGGAAACCTGTCTTCCAGGGGAGAGGCTGGCTAAACTAGTTGGGATGGTCTTAAATTAATTAAAAGAGGATGGTCAAAAGAGGGAGCAAATTAGCATTTATTTGACATAAATCAAGATGCTGAGAACAAAATTAATCAAGTCCCCAAAGGATGTGAAGGGAATTCATAAACTATACACCAATGCTAGGAGCTGGAGTGAAAAACAAGAGAAATTAGAATTACTCATTTATGAGCATAAATTTGACCTAATTGGTATTACTGAAACCTGTTAGGAAGATCTGCCTGATTTAAATGTCAAAATGCACTGGGTAAAACCTATTTAGAACTGGCTAAAACCTATTGGCACTGTCACAGGGTGGACTGGGCCCTTTAAGAGCCCACCTCATTAACAGCTTCTTTCTGGGGCCTGATAGAAATCAGCTGCCCTCTATGAAGAGCAAACAGAAAACTACAGAGAAGAGGGGAATGCTCAAAGAGCCAAGCGTGGAGTGGAACACTGAGAAACCTGGGACTGGGGAGCTGGAGAAAGACAGGAGCTTCCTGAAGGAACCAGAAAGCTGCAGAAGCATTGGAGACAGCAGGGGAACCAGGCTCCAGCCAGGCGGGAAGTGGGAATTGCTAAAAAGAGGGAATTGAGTTGGACTTTATTTTAGGGACTTTAAGTTTTGGTCTGAATTTTTATGTTTATAAACCTAGACTCTACGGATGGATGTCTGCACAAATGTCTGCACAAATACAGGCCTGTGCGTCTATTGAGGAGCCCAGGATGAATGGAAACTGAGGTAGGTACCTGGTCATGAGGGGATGCTTGGGAGGCAGCAGACTCTGTTGTAGGCACTCTGAGTCAAAAATAGCATTAGCTGTTTTGGGGTCACTGATAACTCAGAAGCAAATGACTTTGAATGCTTATGGATTAATGTTATAAGTGATAAAGGAGAAAATGGGATACTACAGATCACCAAATCAGGTCATCCTGTTCGCTAGCATATCTTATAATGTATAGGAAAAAAGCCAGCACAAAAATGTCCTCTGAGTTTCTAAAACTTACAGATGACAATTTCCTAACTCAAAAATTGGTGCATCCAACATGGGGGAATTCTATATTAAACCTTATCTTGACAGATAAAGAGGAACAGACCACAGAACTAAAAATTAGTGGCAACCTAGGTATAAGTGATCATATGAATTTTTTACAAACCAGTAATATACATCTGTGGTGTTATAAAAGGGGCAACTTCACAAAGATGAAAACAATTATGAACCAAATCAGTTGCAATAGTTTTTAAACAGAAAAATGTGAATGGTACATGAGAACTACCTAAGAACACTTTACTAGATGCCAAAAAAAGCCACAGATAAGAGAGAAGGCCACACTGGTTTAAAAAAAAACAAACAAATCTGACTTAGGGGGGAAGTGAAAGCAGCTATATTAATAAAAACAAACAAAACAATATAACAAATGGGGGGAAGAAAGGGAAAGCTGAGAGTAATAAATATAAATCAAAAGTTAGGAATATTAGAAAATAAGGGAAGCCAAAGGACACAAGGAGAAATCTATGGCCAGCAGAGTTAAAGAAAATAAAAATGAGCTTAAGGAACAAAAGGAATCCTAACAGTGGTATTTGTCTATTAATGGATGGATGGTAATGGCAGAACTGTCAATAATGTAGAAAAGACAGAAGTGCTCAATAAATATTTCTATTCTGTACTTGGGTAAAAAGCAGACGATGTAGTGAGATCATATAATGATGGAATACTTTCTGTTCCAACAGTAACTTAGGAGGTTGGTAAACAGCAGCTACTAAAGCTAGACATTTTTGAATCAGCAGATCCAGATAACTTGCATCCGAGTGTTTAAAAGGGCTGACTGAAGAGCTTTCTGGAGCACTAAAGATTTTCAGTAAAGCTTGGAATGCTGGGGAAGGACCAGAGGACTTGAAGAAAGCAACTGTGACAATATTCTAAAAAGGTAAATGGCATGACCTGGGTAACTATAGGCCTGTCAACCTGACATCAATCTGTGGGCAAAATAATGGAGTGGCTGATATAGGACTCAATTAATAAAGAATTAAAGGAGGGTAATACAATTAATGTCAGTCAACATGGGTTATGGAAAATAGATCTTGGCAAACTCACCTGATATCTTTTTGGATTTGATTACAAGTCTGGTATTGGCATTAACTCAGGGAAGTCCTAATGGCTGGTGCTATTATACAACAGTCTGACTAGATGAATTCAATAGTGCCTTCTGGCTTTGTATTATATGAATGAATCATAGGCGGGGTTAGGTCTATTTGATGAAAGATCTAGAGCTTGATGCAAAGCCCACTGAAGTCAGCAAAAAGACTTTCACCGACATCAGTAGGCTTTAGATCACAAAGTGTCATTAAAGGCTGGACAAAGACGACTTATGCCTCTGTGCATATTGCTTTGCCTGATGTAAAGTGGGGGTGTTTGTCAATCATATATGTTGTAACCTCCGACCTGAAGCATTGTTGTAAGTTAGTCTGATAAAAGGGTTGTAAGAGTTAAAGGCTGTTACCTGCCAAACCCATATTATGCCAGTTCTGTATGTTTGCCTGTTATACCTTGACTGTACATCAGTGTAGTTCAGTGGTTAATTTGTAATGAAAGAGGTGCTGGGGCTCAAGCAATTTTTTTACATTCATAACTGATGCAGCAAGCCCCAAGGTGCCGAGGCTATGAACTGCTAGCCCTAGAGGTGCCAGGGTTCAGCCCTGGCACAAATTAAGATGTAATTAGACTTAAGCTCATCAGGGCAAAGACCATGTCTCATTTTGTATCTTGTATAGTACTAAACACTTGTAGTGTTTGACCCTTCAACCCCTACTCCCACTGAGCAGCACTTACTTATGTCCGTCTCCCATTGAATTCACTTAGCGAGAGGAGAGGTGGGAGAATTGGGCCCTATGTTATTAGTAAATGGTTGCTACTTGAAGCACATACATTTTTATAGACTGGTCCTAAAGTGGATGAGACCTTTGTAGGGTAGACAGTTTTCTGATGCTCTGCTATAAAATGGAACTTATGCCTGATATCCTGCATTATATATAAAATACTGTATTTGTAAGTTCTACAGTACATGAAATAAATGCAAAGAGAGTTTTTAATGAGTTTGTTAGCTCTTGCATATTAATATAATCTTATCTTAGTAAGTGAAACGTCTAGGACGCTGAAGAAAAAGGCAGGTGAATGGGATAGTTGGTCACTGAAGTAGAACTACATTAGAATAACTAGTGTCTGTTATTGCAGATACATCTAGCAATTGTGCTACATTGCTAGTCTAGATAGGACTCAGGCATTTCTTTACCCCCACATCATGAAAATCTGCTCACAGGTTGAAGTGTCATGTTCTAGGACTTCTGCTATTGCACTGGTGCAGCACAACCTCTGCAGGAAGTTGCTGTAATACAGTGTTTCTCAAACTGGGGTCGCTGCTTGTGTAGGGAAAGCCCCTAGTGGGCGAGGCTGGTTTGTTTACCGACCCCGTCTGCAGGTCTGGCCGATCGCGGCTCCCACTGGCCGCGGTTCGCTGCTGCAGGCCAATGGGGGCTGCTGGAAGTGGCAGCCAGTAAGTCCCTCGGCCCCAGGGCCGGCTCCAGGCACCAGCCTGGCAAGCAGGTGCTTGGGGCGGCCGCTCCGGAGAGGGGCAGCACGTCCAGCTGTTCGGCGGCAATTCGGCGGACGGTCCCTCACTCCCGCTCGGAGCAAAGGACCTTCCACCAAATTGCAGCCACAGATTGCGATTGCGGCTTTTTTTTTTTTTTTTTTTTTTTGGCTGCTTGGGGTGGTCAAAACCCTGGAGTCAGCCCTGCTCGGCCCGCGCCGCTTCCAGCAGCTCCCATTGGCCTGGAGCAGTGAACCACAGCCAGTGGGAGCCGCGATCGGCTGGACCTGCGGACGGGGCAGGTAAACAAACCGGCCCAGCCCGCCAGGGGCTTTCCCTACACAAGTGGCAACACCAGTTTGAGAAACATTGCCGTAATAAAAGGACTAATTTTTCTAGCAAATTCAAGGCTTTAGAAAAACCTGTGTACAAAAGCACTGAGACTGGATAAAGAGCTGGGAGGAGGGGGAGACTGGAACTGATCTGAGAAGCTTCAGAAGGGGATACTGAGACTGGGTAGGCAACGAGAATAGGCCTGAGACAAGGAGCAGGGACTATCCGCACTAATACGTAAGAATGGCCATAGTGGGTCAGACCAAAGGTCTGTCTAGCCCAGTATCCTGTCTTACGACAGTGGCCAATGACAGGTGCCCCAGAGGGAATGAACAGAACAGGTAATCATCAAGTGATCCATCCCGTCGCCCATTCCCAGCTTCTGGCAAACAGAGGCTAGGGACATCATCCCTGCCCTCCAGGCTAATAGCCATTGATTGACCTATCCTCCATGAATTTATCTATTTCTTTTTTGAACCCTGTTATAGTCTTGGCCATCACAACATCCTCTGGCAAAGAGTTCCACAGATTGACTGTGCGTTGTATGAAGAACTTCCTTTATTTGTTTTACAACTGCTGCCTATTCATTTCATTTGGTGGCCCCTAGTTCTTGTGTTATGAGAAGAATAAATAATACTTCCTTACTTACTTTCTCACACCAGTCTTGATTTTATAGACCTCTATCATATCCCCCAATAGTCGTCTCTTTTCCAAGATGAAAAGTCTTATTAATCTCTCCTCATATGGAAGTTGTTCCATACCCCTAATCATTTTCCAGTTCCAATGTATCTTTTTTGAGATAGGGTGACCACATCTGCACTTAGTATTCAAGTGTGGGTGCACCATGGATTTATACAGAGGCAATATGATATTTTTTGTCTTATTATCTATCCCTTTCCTAATGATTCCCAACATTCTGTTAGCTTTTTTGACTGCTCCTGCACATTGAATGGGTGTTTTCAGAGAACTATCCATAATGACTCAAAGATCTCTTTCTTGAGGGGTAACACCTAATTAAGCCCCATCATTTTATATGTATAGTTGGGATTATGTTTTCCAATGTTTTCACATTACTTTGCATTTATCAGCACTGCACACAAATCTATTATTAAAAGAGCATCATTAAGTTTGGAAAGTCTAAAAACTAAGAAATGCCAGGATTAAGGTTGCCTGTGATCACATAATTAGACTACTACAGTACATACAAAAAAATCAGCATTGTATGGGCAACCTCAATTCTGGCATTTCCTAACCTTTCAGTGCTTGACTTTGCAAGCTTAATAAAGCTGTTTTACATATATAGTTATTTATTCCTGATATTGTGATTGTTTCCCAGAGATTCTAATCAGTATCAGGACCACACTAACACCTAGTGAGTGACAGATCCTGCCCCAAAATTGCTTAGGCTCTGTCTATACTAATTACCAAAAAACAAACAAACAAAGCAATAGGTTTCAGATAGGTCAATGTTGTACTAAGTCAGAATAGGGCTTAATGTGGTTAAAATGACATTTGAATATTGGGACTATGCAGTGCCAATGTTTACATACAGTGTTATTCATAGAGTTCTGTTCAATGCATTTTATATTTCTCACATACATACATTTCCTTGTCTTGACTGTTGTTTTTCAGAAAGGTAGCTTACTCATATGTGCTCTGGCCACACCGCAATTCAAAACTGAGCTGGCTGTAATCATTGAGGTCTTGTTAGCTAGAGCAGATGTTTGATCAGCATGGCTTTAGGTTCTAATTGGATAGCTAGCTTTCAGAATGCTGGCCTATATACCCTGAAATGGGCCTGAAAATAGAACAAGCAGGTCTCAAACGTAACTCCCTAACCCCCATTCCTCAATATAATAAACAAACACTGGACAGAATTCTCTCTAAATGAAATGTCAAGCACTAAAATAAAAGCCCAATAGCTAGCTAAATTGGGTCTCAGGCATAGGGAATTTCCTGTGTGGCAATTAGTTGCAGGGAATAGGTTGTAAAAAATTTAAGTTAATATCACAAACTAGGACATTCAGACAATCCAGAACTATTATCTGAGACTTAATTATACATTATATGTAAGGTGGGTATACAACTATTTGAATGACCATATTCAAAGGCAATTATCAATGGGTCACCTTCAAACCAGGAGGATGTATCTAGTGGAGTCCTGCAAAGATCAGTCCTTTGGTACTATTCAGTATTTTCATTAAGGACTTGGATAATGGAAAGGAGAATGTGCTGAGGAAATTTGCAGATGACACCAAGCTGGGAGGGGTTGGAAGACAGGATTAGAATTCAAAATGACCTTGACAAATTGGAAAATTGGTCTGAAATCAACAAGATGAAATTCAATAAAGACAAAGACAAAGTACTTCACTTTGGAAGAAAAAATCAAATGCACAACTACAAATGGGGAATAACTGGCTAGGTGGTAGTACTGCTGAAAAGGACTTGAGGGGTATAGTGGATTACATATTGAAAAGGCAGAAAAAATGTGACGCAGTTGCAAAAAAGGGTACACCGTATATACTCGATCATAAGCCGGTTCGTTTATAAGCCGACGCCCCCAAGATGGATAAGTAAAAAATGGAACATTTTTATAACCCATTCATAAGCAGACCCTATAATTCAGAGGTCAGCAAACTTTGGCTCCCAGGCCATCAGGATAAGCCACTGGTGGTCCGAGATGGTTTGTGTACCTCAAGCGTCCGCAGGCACGGAGGTAAACCTAAGGCTAGGTCCACACTACCCGCCTGATTCGGCGGGTAGAGATCGATCTTCTGCGATCTCAACTGGACGCGATAAATCGATCCCAGAAGCGCTCCCCCGTCAACTGCTGAACTCCTGCTCGCCGAGAGGAGGAAGCGCTGTCGACGGGGGAGCTTGCCTGCGCCGCGTCGACCCGCAGTAAGTAAACTTACTTCGATCTAGGAAACGTCGACTTCAGCTACGCTATACTCGTAGCTGAAGTTGCGTTTCCTAGATCGATCCCCCGCCCCAATGTGGACCAAGCCTAAGTAAACAAAGTGTCCCGGCATGCCAGCTGCTTACCCTGATGGGCCGGGACAGCAACTGGTGGGGAAACTTTTTTGGGGGCGAAGCTGGGAGTCAGGGGAATAACCCCTGTGATCACCCCCACATGACCCCACCCCTAGCACGGGACCCCCACACTCTCCCCATCCCATCCCTTCCCACCTTATCTGGGGAGGGCCGGGGAGGATGTCTCTGACCTGGCTGGAGCTGCTCCGGCAGGCTGGGCAGCGCGGCCACAGCCTGCTCCAGCGGGCCAGACCAGGCGGTGCGGCCGCAGCATGTTCCAGCAGGCTGGGCCAGGCAGCGTGCTCCGGCGCCCGGGTGGCATGGCCCCAGCCTGCTCTGGGGGGCAGGGTTGAGCGGCAGGGCTGCAGCCGGCCAACCCTGGAGCTGCAGATGCTTCAGAGGCTGTGGGGAGAGCAGCGTGGTCAGAAGTGGAGAGACTCTGGCCCCACCTCTTCCCTTCTGTCTCTGCTGGCTGTGCTGCCTCTCCTTGCTTCCTCTGTTGGGGGGAGGGGCTGAGTCCCACCTCTCCCTCTCTATACCCGTTCATAAGCCGACCCCTGTCTCTGGTGCTTCCCTTTTTTACTAAAAAAAAATCGGCTTATGAACGAGTATATACGGTAATATCATTCTGGGCGTATAAAACAGGAATACGGTATGTACGACCTGGGAGGTAATTACCACTCTACTTGGCACCGATAAAGCCTCAGCAGGAGTTCTGTGTCCAATTCTGGGTGCCACACTTTAGGAAAGATGTGAACAAACTGGAAAGAGAGTCCAGAGGAGAACAACAAATATGATAAATGGTTTAGAAAATCTGACCCATGTGCAACAGTTAAAAAAACTGGGCATGTTTATTCATGAGAAAAGAAGACTGAGCAGGGGACCTGATAAGTCTTCAAATATGTAAAGGGCTGTTACAAAGAGCATGGTGATCAAATGTTCTCCATGTCCACTGAAGGTAGAACAAGAAGTAACGGTGCCCATTCCCAGCTTTTGGCAAACAGATATTAGGGAAAACTTTCTAACTAAGGAATAGTCTGGAATAGGCTTCCAGGGGAGGTTGTGGAATCTTCGTCGTATGTTTTTAAGAACAGGTTAAACAAACACCTGTCAGGAATGGTCTAGGTTTACTTGGTCCTGCCTCAGCACAGGGGGCTGGACTGATGACTTCTCAAGGTCCTTCCAGTCCTACTTTCTATGATCTATTACCTCTATTCAAAATATAATTTTATTCCCAGAACAAGTACAGTAGATAGTAATATGCTAATGGAGGGACACAGTAAATCTCCAGGCTTCATAGTCCCCATTTAGAGCCTTAAAGTCATATTTTCTTTTTTGCCATTCTGAATTGCTCACCCTGTGAACTGAATGGAATTTGGATGCAGATGGCTGAAACTTCTTGAGATTATGAAGAGCAGACACAGCCCAAAGCTCCAACATGTACTTGACAAGATTTTTGGCTGCTAACTCTTTCCTCAAATCTCCTGGGTCACAACCCCTGATCGTGACTGGACTCCTGCAGCACAGGGCAGGGCTGTGTGACACCAGGCCTCATCCTCCTACATATTCTGGCTATGAATGGCCAATAAAAATGAGTGGAAGCTCCAGCTGAGCTAAGCCAAGAGGCGTTCAGATGCTCCCTCTTCTGTGCCCCAATATGGTCAATGTCCAGCACTCAGCTTTAAAAAAAAAAAAAAATCAGCTGCTGGGTCTGGAGCCAGGCAGGGGAATCAGCTGTGAGGCAGGGTCAAGGCCAGGAATCAACTGTCAGGTTGCACTCCTGGGCCCGAGCCACGCCACTGCTCCCCTCACGATGTCTGGCTGGAGAGACCACTCGTGGTGAGAGGAGAAAAACCTGCTAGCTGGTTCTGCTCCTGGGAAGTAGGATGCCTCCAGGCTGATGGGATGAGCAATGCAGAATTTCCGCAGGCAGTTCGTGTCCTGAGACAGGGAGGAAGAATGCGCACTGCCCCGCCTGTTTATGTAGAACATGGCCATCGTATTGTCCATGAGAACTGAAACAGTCTTATCCATCATGTGACGTAAAAATGCCAGGCAGGCTAGACTCACTGCCCTGAGCTGCCTGACATTGATGTGGAGGGAGAGCTCGTCTTGGGCCCAGAGAGCTTGAGTCCTGAGGGACCCTAGGTGAGCTCCCCAGCTGAGGGCTGATGCATTGGATATTAAGGACAACGATGGTTGAGGTTCTGAGAAGGGTACCCCTGCACATACCATGTGGCTGTTCAGCCACCATGTCAGTGAACTGAGGACCTGGGCAGGTACCATGAGCACTGAGTCCAAGTGATGACAAGAGGGGGAGTATACCGTGACTAGCCAGGCCCGGAGAGGTCTGAGACATAGCCTCACATGTTGCACTACGTATGTGCATGACGCCATATGGCCCAGGAGGCTCAGACATTTTCATACAGTCATGATTAGATGAGCTTGGAAGGACCTTATCAGGAAGGTAATTGAGCAAAACTGATTGTCCAGAAGTAGAGCTCTCACTTGCACTGAGTCAAGTACCGCACCAATGAACTCTATCCTTTGGAATAGGATAAGGGTGGACGTTTGGACGTTCAGCAGAAGACCTAACAGATGTAGGCTTTCACTTGAGCTCCGGACCACCCTAGCCAGTCATCGAGGTATGGAAATACATGGATTCCCTTTCTTCTGAGAAAGGCAGCTACTACTGCCATGCAGACTTGCAGGGCGTCTGACAGGCCAAATGAAAGCACCGCAAACTGGTAGTGTCCTTGGTTTACTACAACTCTTAGGAAACATCTGTGACCATAGAACTCAATATGCAGAAGTAAGCATCCTTTAGACTGAGGGCAGCATACCAGTCCCCTGTATCCAATAAGGGAATGACAGAAGCCAAGGGACCATGCAGAACCTTTGGTTCTTGAGATAGCAGTTGAGATGACGCATGTCTAAAATTGGTCTGAGACCACCTTTGGCTTTTGGAATTACGAAGTAGCAGGAATAGAACCCCTTTCCTCTCAGGTGAAACAGAACCTCTTCCACGTCTCCCACCCAAAGAAGGGATTGGACTTCTTGCTCCAACAGATGCTTGTGAGAAGGGTCCCTGAAGAGGGATGGGGAGGAGGGATGAGAAGTTCTCATGCACTGAGTTCTACTCTGAAGTTCTACTGTGCTGAGAACCCAGCGGTCTGAAGTGATCTGAGTCCAGGCATCCAGGAAGTGGGAAAGGTGGTTGGAGAACAAGGGGATTCCTGGATCTGATGAAGAGGGGATTACAGTGCCAACCTGGAGAGTTTCATCAAACGAACTGCTTTGAAGATCCTTGGGTGTAGGACCTGCCTGTCCTTGGTGATCCCTTTCATTGGTGGCTGTTACAACCGGGAATCCCGGGGAGAGTGTGAGAAGAGGAATTCATATCCTTTGGATGGTACAAAATACTTGTGATCTGTGAGCTTTGCTGTCAGAGGGAGGGAGGCAGAGGTTTGCCACAGGGCCTTGATCGGGTCCATGATGGCTTCATTAAGTGGTAGAGTCACTCTAGAGGGGCCTGCTAGGGACAAAATGTCTAAGGGACTGTGTGTTGCCTCCTTGACCACTTCTGTTTTGACCCCCAAGTTCAAGGCTACCTGCTTTAACAAGTCTTGGTATGCCTTATGGTTGTCCTGTGGCGGAGAGACCCTGGATCTTCTCATCCAGAGAGAAGAATGAGGAGGCAAAAACTGGCTGAGGAGCCTCCATTGGTTCCCCAGCATCTGCAGGAACCTGCTAGGGCTTCCTCCTGAGGCTTAGTGCTGTGCTCAGTACCAGAGTACAGATCTGGAGTCTCTCAGCGCAGTACGAGGTATGACCTAGCCTCCAAGACAACGGAGTATGAGTGCCTTGAGGGGGTGCCCTGCAGTGGGGGAAACCCCCAAGAGTTCCAAAAGGGCCACTGCATAGCTGCCAATCCCCATGGACCTGGTGGCCAAACGTTTGGAGGTACCGCTGAACTCAGGGCTGTGGGTGGAATAGGAATGGCCCGGGGAACAGCAAGGTTGGTTGCCCCGATGAGGGGAATAAGATCCCACCTCCAAGTCCAACAAGCTGTTCTGCGGCGACCAAGGCGGTGTTGTGCCTCTCGGTATGGAAAAGGTTGCTGGGGTGGAGATCTTGAGGCTATCAATGGAGGTTTTCTCCTAGACGGTGGCCTGGGCACCAGGCAAGGACCTGGTAATAATTCCCTGCTGCTCGGCTGCACCAGCAGTGCCAAATCTTGACCCTCCATGGACACTGGTACTGGTAGGGTAAGGTCCCCAGCCACTGTAAAAACCTCAGGGTTCGACAGCACCGCAAAAAGGCTGGTACGCTGCCTTCCCTGAGGAGGTGGCTCCTGTGCAGGTGACAGAGGAGCTTGCGGCAGCACCGGAGTTGCAGGCACTTGACAATGCAGTGCCAGGGATGAAGAGTGCCCCAACACAGTTATCACTTCAAAAGTTTTTTTCTCTTACTTAATTGGCCTCTCAGAGTTGGTAAGACAACTCCCACCTGTTCATGCTCTCTGTATGTGTGGGTGTATATATATCTCCTCAATATATATTCCACTCTATGTGCATCCAAGAAGTGGGCTGTAGTCCACGAAAGCTTATGCTCTAATAAATTTGTTAGTCTCTAAGGTGCCACAAGTACTCCTGTTCTTTTTGCGGACAGACTAACACGGCCGCTACTCTGAAACCACTCTATTTTTGTTTCCTTTCGCCTTCGGTACCAGGGACCGGCTCTTCTTTTGGTGCTTGTGGTGCTTCTTCTTCAGTACCAGGGAAGAAGAGCGGTGCAGAGATTCACGAATCGTTGGAGGAGAGCTCTGCACCGAGGCTGAGGTGCTTGGTGATGAGTCCGAATGCGACTCCGAGGCAGGTCTTAGGGTTGCCTCCATGAGGAGGACCCACAGTTGTGCAGCTTGGTCCTACTTGGTTCGGGGTCTGAAGTGCCTGCAGATTTGGCAGTGGTCTTTCCTATGAGCTTTCCCCAAGTACTTGAGACAGTCGAGTGCAGGTTGCTCAAAGGCAAAGACTTACCACAGGATGCTCAGGGCTAGAAACCTGTCAACTGAGGCATGCCCTGGCACCAGGGAAGCGGACGATCCCGCTAAGCATGGAGGCATCCACAACTAATTCCTAACTACTAAGCTACAACAACGATTTACACTAAAAACTGGAGAAAACCATAGGAGATTAATTGCCTGAGCAATGAGGGGTTCCAGCAACTGTCACAGGCGGTAAGAAGGAACTGAAGGGGAGCAGGGTCAGCAAGGCCCTTTATATTGGCGTTATGAGACCGCGGCACCAGAGGGCGCTGGAGCTGACCCAACGGATATCACTAGGGGGAAAAAATTCGGCAACTGTGCTCGATGCGCGCACACACCTACATTGGTCATATGCAAGCACTCAAAGAAGAACTTAAATGTCTGCCCCGGGAGAACAATTTGTACAGCAGTTCCAGTACTGATAATACTTTGTATATTGAGGCTCTTTGGGGGGCTCCATTTTAAGAGATCAGGCTTCATTCAACACTGTTGGGAAGTAGTGATTTTTGAATATCTGCTTCGGTTATATAACTAATTTGCTCTGACCCAGTGTGAGAGGGCCTGGGGCTGGCTTTCAGGGGAAATAGTTTTATTACTGTATTTAAACTAGAGTGCATTTTATTGTAGTCTCCTATGGGAAAAATGCACTGTACATTTGAAATACGTAGTTTAAGCAATTCAAAAGCAAAAAAGTGACCTTTCCAGCACACTCATCTTTCGATTTCTTTTTTGAAAATGCATTCCCTTAGTCAATAGCATATGAAATACGAGCACAGGAAGCTTTATATGAAGTGTATAACAGTGGGTTTGGAGCAAAAGGCAATAGGTATGAAGATGTCATTTTCAAATAGACTTCAGGCCCAGTTGCATCTTGTGTACCACCTGCTGCAGGTCCGTGGAGACCTAGAAGAGTGTGTAAGGGGTAAGCCGGGCACCATTTGGGCCTCTGGTTCATTTCTCATGCAATTGATTAGTTATTGTACTGAGCGAAACTCCATCAGGTTTACTATAACAGATCAAAGCACTTTGAACACAACCCCCCGGAGATTTCCAAATCTACAACAGCTGCTGCTGCCAGCATTTTTATTGTGTGTGTTGATGTAGAATTAATATAACAACAATAGCAGACATTTTCAAAAGCTAACTCACTGTGCAGAATAGGGGGCAGGGGGAGCTTGATGAGCTGGCAGTTGAAGTCCCCATAGCAAATATGAGCATGTTTGCAGAAACAAGAAATTATTGTTGCAAAACATAACACTCAACATGAAGGAACAACAAATCTTGCTCACTGTACAAGTAAAATATTTTATTCTAACTCTGAAATCTGCAAACTCTCTGCATTTTGACAGTCAATCTTGGTTTTCCCCATCATGTACATAATCACCAGTAATATGTTCTGCAGATTAAATCATATCCTCAGCTACAACTGTGCAACCCCATCAGCATTTAGGGAGTTTACAGATTATGCCCTCAGCAGCATCTGTGCAGACAATAGACTTGCACAGGTGGACCCGAGCATACTCTGGTCTGCAAAATTTCTCTTACTGGAGATGGTGCAGAGGATGAAAAGAGGATTGTTAGAGCCCAGTTTGAGTTTGTGGGGCTGACAGAGAAGAAAAAATCATATACACTGAGCAAATTTGATATGAAAATAGGGTGACCAGACAGCAAGTGTGAAAAATCGGGACAGGTGGTGTGTGTGTGTGGGGGGGTAATAGAAACCTATATAAGAAAAAGACCCAAAAATCGGGACTGTCCCTATAAAATCGGGACATCTGGTCACCCTATATGAAAATGAGTGAGACACAGTGAATATAGAAGCCCACGATACCATTTTTTACCACGTCACTTTTTTTAGGATAGAACTACAAATGTAGGGGGCATGCATTGGAGCAGGAATAGAGTTATGTAAGTCCAAAGCCAGTGCAGCATACAAGAACTCCAGCAGATGGCCTTCTGTCCTTACACCACCCCCAGAAAAAACATGAAATCAATGTGGTTTCTTGGCACGACCCCTCCCCGTGACAGAATTCTGCAAGGCAAACTTCATGAAGTATTCTGTAGGACTTCCCACACTGGGGTAAAAGAGTGCCACTTGATTATTGCAACATTACAGGGCCTACCTCTTCAAAACCTTAACACTTTCCAGAACTGAGATGCGTAGACTCTCAACAGGCATTGTTATTAATGAATAACTAAACATTACTGAACCAATTTCTTCAAGTTGTATGGCTACTAAGTACCTAACCTTCAATAAAGAAACAAATTACAAAATATATCTTGCTAGTGTTATACAATGAACTGCAATCAAAGTCAGTCTATCCACTCCTGACAATATTTCTATATACCACCAAGGAAATTCCCTGTAAGGCCAAGCCTGCAACATGCTGAATGCCCTATTATCCTATTGGGGTCCATTAGAGCTGAACATGTTCCCCAAATTGCAATATCATACTGAGTATCTCTATTGAACATTTTTTGACAAATTTAACTATCAGCCAAAATTACAAAACACTTTTATCTTTATATCCTTTTATCCCAATGTGATACTCACTGACTTTATTGATCAGATTACCATTTCCTTTATGCCTTGCGTTCTTCTGATGACTTAAAATAGGAAAAGCATTTCATACAGAATCACTTACGATCCATTAGTTCCAAAACCCAGCTTTTTAATGTCTCTGAATTAGTCTTTCAGAATAGAGCCAACTTCAGACATGAAGAATTTTTTTTTAAATTTAATCAGACAAAGTAGAGGCTATTTCTTGAGAGACCAGAACTTGTTATATGCTTGTTTGCTTTTTTTCTTCTTCTACCTGTATAACTTGTAGTAGTGGTCTATTAAAGCAGCACAACTTTGCAATCTTTTTTTTTTTAAAGCATAGCTCTTCTCTTCTTGACTCTAACAGGCATTTGAAAGAAACAGATATGGAACTTGTCCCACAACCAGACCTTCTAAGACGAGCCTGGAAGCACAAAGTACCAGTCTCGTTCAATAATTGATCCTACCCTTTTCTCCTTACCTGTCATTTCTTTTCATCTTCCCTTACCTTAAATTCTGTCCTATCTTTGCTTCTCTTCTCTTTATCTGGTAAGACCTTTGGGACAGGGAATATGCCTTACTCTCATTGTAAAGCACTATGTAAATGATACCTTAAAAAAAATCAGTCCACTTTTTCCTTTTTTCTGTAGATCGATTTAATACAAAGTTTTTCTACTTTGCATTACGGATTATTCTAATTATTATTCCTACTTGATGATTTGACATTTACTAATACATGGCACCATTATTAATAATGTTTTTAACATACACATATACACCCTCTTTCCTTAAAAATGTCTTAATGTAGAAAAGAGTTCCCTCTTGTGTCTGAACGATATCAATACAGGTAAATATCATTGCCTGTAGAATTCTGTGTACACTGCATTTTCATTAGATCTTACAGGGCACAAAGAAGATTAGTTTTATATTCACTCTCCAGTATCCACCTTCATCATGAAATACAAAGCCAGTGTGTGAACATGAAACCTCCTGGATTCTCAGCAGGCCACCAACTTGGTCCTTCTACTATCCAGCTGCCTTTGGGTTACAGAATATGTAAAGTAACATTGCTAATACTAGACAATGCTCTCATATGACATGATAGAAGTAGCTTTATACTAAGTATTTAGACTTGGCAGAATTTGATTTTTATTTTTATAATTTAATTGGATAATCTGTTTATTTTAAGGTATTGTTTCTATTTTATCTATTTAAATTTTCAGTTGTGCAAAATTATGGGATTTAAACTTTTTTTTAATTTGACTTAAATTTTCACAGTTGCAGGAATTTATGTGCAGGGTTCTGACAAATTATTTAATGACAGTAGATGTTGAGATTCAAAAAGTTAAAGCTTTATAACTTTAAAACACAAATTGTCAACACCACATGTCAAAATACTCAAATATCCTTCAATTAAGCCGTAATAAGTTCTCAAGCAGCATTTTTCTTTCTTTGCCTATCTATACATTTTGATTATTTATGGAAATATTTTTTGTTGGCTTGTGTATGTCTGGTAAAAGACGTTTACTGCCATGTACTGGTTAAAATTCTAATCCTTCCAAGCCTGTATGTATTACATCTCTCAATTGCCAGGGAAAGGAATTAACAGACCACTTCACTGTGCCAGGGCCATGCTTCTAACATGGTGCTAACATTGCTGAAGTCCATTGCCTAACAAAGTGAACACTAACAATATAGGATATGCTGAGTTAAGGTTCTTTCACCACATTTTAGAAATTGCTTTATTTTTAATCCATAATGTTGCAGTCAAGACTCACATAAAAGGATGAATAAGAAATCAAAATATACATAGCAGCCTTAACTCTGACCTTTGTACGTAGGGCTGTTTCTCATACTACGTCAGCATCCAGCATCTCAAATTGTACATAGGGGAGTGTGAAGCCGTAGTGTTGAGAAGACTGGTCCTGCCCCCAGAGCCCTGATTTGTGCCAGGTCTTGCCAGGACTGAGCCCTGGCACCTCTAGGCTTGGCAGTTCATAGCCCCGGCACCTTTGGACTTGCTGAATCATTATGAATGTAAAAGAATTGCTTCAGCCCCAGCAGCTTTTTCATTATAAATTAAGCACTGGGCATTGGTGTGATTCCTGTGTGAGTTCCTGCCTTCTGGGAGACAGTAGGAGTTTGGAACTGCCTAGCAAAGCGGGGAGTCCTCACCACAGGAGGAAAGTGGGTTGTTTTATTTGTTTAAATAAAAACTGTCTCTTGAAAGCTGCTCAGAGGTATGGAATGTGAATAGTCCCAAGTGAGATGGACTAAGTCAGTGTTTCTCAAACTGGGGTCGCTGCTTGTGTAGGGAAAGCCCCTGGCGGGCCGGGCCAGTTTGTTTACCTGCCCCGTCCGCAGGTCCAGCCAATCGCGGCTCCCACTGGCCACGGTTCACTGCTGCAGGCAATGGGGGCTGCTGGAAGCGGCGGCCAGTAAGTCCCTGGGCGCGCGACACTTCCAACAGCTCCCATTGGCCTGGAGCAGCAAACCGCAGCCAGTGGGAGCCGCGATCGGCTGGACCTGCGGACGGGGCAGGTAAACAAACCGGCCCGGCCCGCCAGGGGCTTTCCCTACACAAGCGGCGACCCCAGTTTGAGAAACACTGGACTAATGAGTATGGGTGCAGTGGTCTGCTGTATATGACAACTGCAGATTACCAGACCCTTAATTTTAGCATTTTCTGAATTGCATGCAACTGTGCAATTTTAGGTGGTTTATTTGGGGGGGGGAAGGATAATGTGTAGTATGGACACACACACTCCATGCTCCCTCACAATGAACAATATATTGTACCTTTAAAATGATAACAGGTAACAGTAGGACAGCTAGGGACAATGATCCGCCTCCATGGACTACCATTAATCATTATATCTCAGTGGTCTTGTCATGAGCTGTCCCAGTCCTAAAGAACACAAAGTCCTACTTATGCTCATCCTCAAATTCAGTTTTAAGCTATCAGTTGTGCTCTGTCCAATGCAGGCAACGTTTCACAAAGCACTTCCACTGTCAGGTCTCTCCATGAAGAATGTTTAATGCTTAGCTTTATTTTTTGTGTCATAAAGTGTTTGTATACAACAAGGTATTACAAAAAGTCTATTTAAATCTGGACTGACAGATATTTTTTCCTGCCATACCATCATCCTATTCCTCTGCTGCAGTCTTCCCATCTCACAAGGTCATGTAAAAGCAATACACCTACATTTACAGGAATATTCGCAGGACAGTAGAACCCTGGAGTTACAAACACCAGAGTTATGAACTGACCAGTCAACTACACACCTCTTTTGGAACTGGAAGTATACAATCAGGCAGCACCAGAGACAAAAATTAATGAATAAATAACAAAGCAAACACTGTACAGTATTATGTTAAATGTAAATTACTAAAAAAAATTAAGGGAAGGCAGCATTTTGCTTCTGCATAGTAAAATTTCAAATTTGTATTAAGTCAATGTTCAGTTGCAAACTTTTAAAAGAACAACCATAACGTTTTGTTGAGAGTTACAAACATTTCAGAGTTACGTACGACCTCCATTCCCGAAGGGTTGGTAATTCTGAGGTTCTACTGTACAATGCTCTACCTGCTCCTGCTCCAGCTGGTGCTGTGTCTGTTCCAACTCAGTCTGAGATCTGAGATGCTCCATGCTACTCCACACTCTTTCTTTGAAAAATTCTGCCAGGATTTACCAAGTGGTTTGTGAAACTCAGCAAATCTTTTGGTGAATTAAGGCTGAGTCCTGGGGAGTTCTTACCAAGGGCCTGTACAGACCAAACAGAACATTTTAATTGTAACTGACTTGGAAAAGCTGCTTCTACAATCATCAAAGTCCTAGACGTATTCACTACAATTGACTTTTTTACTACTCCTCTACCTCGATACAATGCTATCCTCGGGAGCCAAAAAATCTTACCGCGTTATAGGTGAAACCGCGTTATATTGAACTTGCTTTGATCCACTGGAGTGCGCAGCCCTGCCCCCCCCCCCCCCGAGCACTGCTTTACCACGTTATATCCAAATTCGTGTTATATTGGGTCGCGTTATATCGAGGTAGCAGTGTATATGGACATTAAAGCCACAGAGAGAGAATAAAACCACTTATGTCTCCTCACTGAAATGCTGAACTCTGAGAGGGTTTATATGTAACTTGTCAGCTTTGCTATGCTAGTTTCTAGTCTGTATTACATTTGCTGCTGTGTGGAGCTCTAATGAATTATTTAACTTCATTAGGATTATTAGTTAGGTGGATTTAACTAGGTCCCCTGTTAACATAGTAGGCAGAACTCAAAAGGCCACTAACATGCACATTATCAGTTCTGTAATAGTGAGGCATGAAACTCACGAGCTTCAGTTTGAGTAACAGTTTAAATGCATATCCAAAGTCAATGCCAACCCACGGCTGCATGTTCTAGAAATCTCATAAAAGTACACTATTTTCTAGTTCCAAATACTCTAAAAGTATAGTAGGATTTGCTCCCTCAGTGGCATTTCAGTATTTCTGCTTCAGGCCCAGGCAAAACGCAGAAGTGTAGAAGTAACCGATGGTTTTGAACCTTATAAATAATTACATATATATTTTAAGCAGAACCATGAGATAGTGCTGATTTTAAAAGACAGTTTAATTATTAATTCTGAAAAAGTTATGCTATCTACTTAGCTTTCTTTTTTCTGTTCATGAATTGTTCATAAATAGGTTTTGATTTTTACAAACATATTTAATTATCCAACCAGCTTATGCAAACAAATTTCAGCCTATTGGGTGATTGAAGACTTGTGCCACTTTGACTAACTGCTCTCTGTGTGGCGTGATTGATCCCTTAATTACATGTTGTCTCTGCTCCTGACTGTATAGCTGAAATGTCTGAGCAAGAACATGGTAAATAGTAAAAAATGGGAGTCTCTAACAAACCTCTGAGCACGTGCAAACTGATTTCTTTTCAGAGGTTTACAACCAGGAAGTTGTTCCTGCTTCAAAGCACTTAGGTGTTAGAGCATCTCAGTGAAATGGCTGAAAGAATTTAAGTGGGCAAACAATGCGTTTTTTGTCTAACCTCATTCGAGGAAAGAGCTTAACTGTTTGTTTTTGTTGGAACTTTCACAAATTATATATTCAGCCTGAGGCAGGCATCTAGCATGGAAAACTGCAGCCCAACCAGTTAAAGATTGGCAAAGTTATAAGCAACTGAAACCAGAGCTCTATACAGGAAGGGTTGAACAACCTTAACTATTAGCAGTACTACCTGCGCCATCTAAAATAAAGGGATTGCTCATCCAATGTGACACCAATAGTAAATATAAGGCATGATCCTGCAAGATGCTCAGCACCCCGCACTCCCATTGAAGTCAGTTGAAGATGAAGGCTCAGAACCTTGCAGGATTGAGCCCATAAGGATAATACAATAAATCTTATGTTCATATTCCATTTCATTTTCATGGACCCTAAGTGATTGTGGATCTGGTTACTTAAGAGACCGCCTCTTCCTTAGCCCATAAGGATAATACAATAAATCTGCTGACCCAGACCTCACCAAAAGCCTGGAGGAGGGAGGTGGGTAAGGATGGGCTTTGGGATGATTGCAGAAAACCAACAAATGTGGGCTCTCACAGACCAGATGGGCCAACATATTGCAAAGTCAAGGACCAGTCATGGCAAATACCCTACCACAGGTCCCTCTCATTTATATCAAAGGCTCTCTAGATCAGGTACCTCCACTGAGCTCATCTGGGGTTGTATGGCACTGGGGAAGAGGCGGTCTCTTAAGTAACCAGATCCACAATCACTTAGGGTCCATGAAAATGAAATGGAATATGAACATTTCAAAGAAAAAATAGGACAAGGACGTCACTATATTGCAGCTGCCCCCAAAGTGACTCTCCCTAGCATGTCCAGTCAATCGATAGCATCCCATCTGTGTCAATTATGGAAAAGATTAAAGCAACAAGAGGTCACATTAGTTCAATAATCCAGAAAACTTCTGATTATCAGGCAGTGGTATAGATTATTTAAGTAGTGTTTCTATTGGCTGCGAAATATACAAAGATGATAAATGGCTTGTGAATCAATAGAGGCTGTGGTTTATTGATTCACAAGCCATTTACTGAATAAGTGTGTTGGAAGATACTTCCCCTGTAATGTTGGTCCCTTTTTGATGTTTAGGAAAATACAAATCTAAACAATTTAGATATATCATTCTAGAAGCCCCCACTTTTCTCCAACAATACAAAAATTTGCAAAGTATTTTTTCATTTCAGGAAGCATTCTTACTGAGGACACTGGCAGACACATTAACAGGCAGAACTGTAATAGCTCTACGTGAGAAATATCTTATGGCTGAGAAGTTGGACAGTCTTAAATATTTTAATTATTGCATATGGTCATGTAATTATTTGGAATCATTGACTCAATGATTGTCTATGAGCATTCTCTAAGCATTCATTTGGTTAGTGGTCTGGAAAATGTCTGTGTCCTAATTAAACAATTCCTAAAAGAAACTGTAATGGAAAATAAATATCAGTCGTTATGAAGGAGCTATTTGCCTAATTAATTGCAATTTAAATAGGCAGAGAAAAGGCAATGTCTCGCCCCATTGGCAAATTTCAGAGATTGCTGCATTAAATGTTTTTAACTTTTACAAAATATAAGAAAGTGATTGTAATGACCTTCAATTAGGAGGTGCTAGAGCAGGTGGAAGAAGATCAGAGGCTACTAAAATCAAAGAAAATTAATAGCTTTTCATGATAAGCAGTTAAGAGCTCTCCCATGTTTGTTTGTTTTGGTTTGGGTTTTTTGCCTGAGTATATAGAATACATTTTACCATACAGTTCCTGGCTTTACTTATACCCATCCACTCCCATGGATGTCAATGAGGATGCAGAGTTATAACTGAAGACAGGATTTGGCCTAATATATTTCAATAATACATTACTTCATAGATAAGTTAAATGATTAAAGACACGGATGGCCTCGGCATTTTATTGCATCAACATTAGGCCACGAATACAGCATGTTTGACATAAAGCACAACATTTCCTGCATTCACATTGTGCACTAAGATTAAGGAACAGTGCTATCAAATGCAACTAATTAAACCTAACTTCACCAGAAAAACCGTTCCATCTTTTTAAAGAGAGCTGACAACTACGACCTTTTATAGTTGGCTCGTATTCAACATAACTTTGCAGGAAATCCTAGATTGTCATTGTCTCAGCCTAAGCCCCTTTCAGCTAGCTGTGATCTGATATGTTGTTTACATATTTTCTCTACACAATATAGATGTGTGTTCTGGTTGCTGCAAGCAATCAATCAAAAATGGCCATCACATATGACCAGGTAATGGTACCTAAAACATGCAACAATATCATGAGTTTCTCCATTTCAGTGAGTATCGAGTACAGAACAGGGCTTCGTGTTCTGTTGCTCAGGGCCGGGTTTAGGAAGTGCGGGGCCCGATTCGAATACCCGGCAGTGGTCCGGGTCTTCGGCAGCACTTTGGCAGTGGGTCCTTCACTCGCTCCAGGTCTTCCGCGGCACTGAAGGACCCGCTGCCAAAATGCCACCAAAGACCTGGAGCAAGTGAAGGACCTGCTGCCGACGTGCCGCCGAAGACCCGGTCCGCCGCCGGGTGAGTAAAAAAATTAAAAAGGTGCCTAAGTTAGGCGTTCTTCTTTAGGGCGGGGCCCTCTCAGGCGCGGGGCCTGTTTCGGAGGAATCGGCCTAAAGCCGGCCCTGCTGTTGCTTGTGTGAGGGAACACAGACCTGGTCTACACTTAAAAGTTAAGTTGACACAGCTAAATTGGTCAGGGGTGTGTAAAATCCACATCCCTGACCGAGGTAACCATGTTGAAATAACCCCCAGCGTGGATGCAGCTATGTCAACGGAAGAATGAGAGGAGGCGGTGAAAAAAAACTTGCTATAGGTGTAGGCTGCATCTACACTATGAGGTTATGTGGTTACGTTTAGACTCTGTAGTGTAGACATATCCTAAGTCAGACTGGACATGGACTGAACACGTTTTACAAAACGTGACCATTAGCAACACAGAGACACCGCTAGCAATCAGTCAGGAAGCCTAACCTACATTACAGACTGAGCACAACTGCCCTGTGTACTCGTTCTGTGCTACTGTGTTTCAATCACTTCCAATGCACAGAAAAAAAGACTACATGCCACCAGAGACAGATTAGGGTATTGTTGGGCCCTGGGCCAGAGCAAGTGGGGGCCCCTCCCTACCCCTTCTGCCTGCAGTCCCGTCTCCTCGCGCGCCCCCCCCACTGCCCCGGCGCTGCTGCTGGGGGAAATGGGTCGGGGTACAGGGGCTTGCCCTGTTCTGCTCACCCGGCACTTCTATGGGATTGGGGTGCAGGGGCTTCCCTTGCCCACCCAGTACTCCTGCCGCGGAAAGAGGAGTCAGGGCGCAGGGGCTTCCTCTGCTCCCTGGCAGGAGTGCCGGACAGGCGGAGTGGGGTCAGGATGCAGGGGTGCCTTTTTTTGAGGCCCCCCAGTTGGCCGGGGCCCCTGGATACGGGCCCCATTGGCTAATCCGCCACTGCATGCCACCCTTAACTGTTAGTATGTCTTCATGCCGTTGGGCAGTGGATAAGTAACACACTCCAGACCTTCCTCTATCAAAATGAGGACAATTGTTTTCATAATCCCCAAAGGCTGTGAACCGGGTAGAGCAGACATTGCTAACAACAGTTACCTGACAATGAACAGAGACCTAGCCATTGTGCTTGAGGCACATTGAGCATAATGATGTTAGCAGGAACAGCTACACCTCACAGCATCAGCAAGGATTTCCTTTTTTAAAAAAAAAAAGGCTGATAAATGTCATCTGAAAGGTAGCAATAGGGCAGAGAATGATCATATATCCTAACATGGGCACACTTCCTCTCATCCTCAACTCCCTACCCTATTGATGAATGAGTATTCAATATTCATATTTCAAACAATGCGGTATAACTATTGTAGGCTATAATGCTTTGCATCATTCCTACAGCATATGATTTACAAACTTACACAAGGTGCTACCAGGAGACTGCTCTTGGCTTCTGACCCCGGCTATATGTCCCATGGGTACAAATTAAAGTCCCAGCTCTTATGCATTCCAAACTCTCTGAATAAAGCCAAGGGGAGGTTTTGGTGCACAATGGATGTAGGATCAGGCTCTAAAGCAGGTTTGTGAGTTATCTTCTCTCGGAAATAAATGGTAAGTTACTGAACATTCATATTTAGACAAATATCCCATATTTTTAAGCTGTCAATAGGAGCTAGAGATGCTAAAGTAACAGCAACCAATGTCCTGGAACAGGGCCTTCTGAACAGGAAAGTATGTGATGAAAAGGAAAAGTGGGGAGAGAACAGTAAAAGTTTAAGAGGAAGAAGAAGGGTCAACAGACACCGGGTCTCACTCGGGGATCAGAGCTTCACATTTAGATGTAAAAATGGTTTGAATAAGCACAGTGGTCAGAATATACTAATATAGGCCCCAGTCCTGCCAGTTCCTCTGCACAGGCAGAGCCCTGCACATATATGGCACTGCATTGACTTCAATAGGACTCCATGTGGGGTGCAGGGATCAAGACGTGGAGAAATGTACAGGATCAGGGCCATAGTATTAGTCACTGCATTAGTATAATTAAATGGATATTTTCATTCTGTCAGCCTTACTCTAGAATTAGTCATTCTTTTTAAATAAAAAAGAAGAATGTCCTACAAAATTACCAAACCTGTTTCAACATACGCATAGCCCAAGTCTCCAAACCCATCCTCCAGGAGTTGCTAGCGTAAGCATGGGTTTGCTGGATCAGGTGCTTAAACTGGTAAGAGACTATTTTGTGTGGTGTCAGTGTTACTTTTTCTCTCTGACAATGTAACATGTATTAGGCTTAGAGGCACACGAGTAACTGTGCTGAGAGGGCTTACATGAGTTGTATGTGGTGCTTGCTTGTGTTACAACTAGGGTGACCAGACAGCAAATGTGAAAAATCGGGACAGGGGGTGGGGGGTAATAGGAGCCTATATAAGAAAAAGACCCAAAAATCGGGACTGTCCCTATAAAATCGGGACATCTGGTCACCCTAGTTACAACAAAATCAAGTGGAAATTGTTTTGTCACCCTCACCAGGAGCTGAATTCACAAAGGGGCTTAGGAGGTGTGACCCTGAGTGTCGCAACACCAAACTTCCAAGTGCCTAGAAAAATCACAGGAACGCCACTGCGATCCACAAAGCCTGAGGTAGGCACCTAGGGTCCCTCTACAATGAATGGGGAGAGAGTCACTTTAGATTGCAATCCACAAAAGCCAAAGCCAACGTTCTAGGCGTGGAACTACCTAAGCTAGCCTATGGGAGATGCCAATGCTATGTCTTAAACCCCAGCCCTCTCACGGAGTTCAGTATCTACACTGCAAAAACAGATCTGCAGCAGCGAGTCTCAGAGCTCAGGTCAACTGACTCAAGCTTGTGCTACAGGGCTAAAAATAGCAGTGTAGACATTGAACCTCAGGCTGGAGCCAGGCTCTTAAACTCAGCCCTGGTCTACACTAGGGGGCGGATCGATCTAAGTTACGCAATGTCAGCTATGTGAATAACGTAGCTGAAGTCGACGTACTTAGATCGACTTACCGCGGTGAGTCGACTGCTGCTGCTCCCCCGTCGACTCTGCCTGTGCCTCTCCCAGCAGTGGAGTACAGGAGTCGATGGGAGAGCGCTCGGGGATCGATTTATCGCGTCTAGACTAGACGCGATAACTCGATCCCCACAGGATCGATTGTTGCCCGCCGATGGCAGGTAGTGTAGACATACCCTCAGTAAGGGGAGAAGGTCTCAGCTCCAGCCTGATCCCAAATGTCTACTCTGCAATTTTTTAGCCCCACAGCATGAGCGGATGTTTGCTGCCGCAGGTCTTTTTTGCAGTATGGACATACCCTAAGTCTGGACTGCAGGGAGGTGCCTATCTCTGCCAGTGATCTTTAACCAGGAGCCCCTCTCCTGGAGTCAGGCAACTTACCCACCTAAGGCATTTCTTGTGACAATGAATTTGGCAGGCAGAATGAGTTAGTTATCACCACCCCCACCACATCTCCTTCTCCAGCCAGATTTTGAATGGGATCTGATCAGTTAAGCAGCCTCTAAGCAAGCCTATTGGATCTGGCCCCAAGTGCAAAACAGGCAGGAGGAATGCCTATCTTGCCCCACTTTGTGGGTCGCACCCTGGGGTTTTGGCAGGAGATAAGTGTCTGGACACTTAGAGGGAGGCAGCCCTGCACATGCTCAGAGGCAAAAACATAGGCACCAAGGGAACTGTTCCCCTGAACCTTAAGTGTTGAGTGAGATTAGGTGCCTACAGTGTTTGGCTGGAGTTTTGTGGATTGCAGTGGAGCCAAAGCAGGTGGTTAGGTGCCTAAGTCTAGGGGTTAAGCAACTAAACACCTTTTGTGAATCCCATGCTAGGGGTGCAATCTTGTGACCAGTGAAGTCAATGGCTAAACTTGCAGGAAGAGAATTTTATTTTAAAATTGCCAATGATGAAGAATTCACCACGACTCTTGGTAAATTGTTCCAGTGATTAATTTTCCTCACCGTTAAAAATGTACACCTTAATTCAAGTCTGAATTAGTCTAGCTTCTACTTCCAACCGTTGGATCATGTTATACCCTTCCCTTCTAGACTGAAGAGCTCATTATCAAATATTTGTTCCCCATGTAGGTACTCATAGACTGTAATCAAGTCACCCCTTAACCTTCTCCTTGTTAAACTAAATGGACTCAAGGAGCTCAATCTATCACTATAAGGCATGTGTTCTACTCCCTTGAGCATTCTCATGGCTCTTCTCTGAACCCTCTCCAATTTATCAACATCCTTCTTGAGTTGTGGACACCAGAACTAGACACAATATTCTAGCAGCAGTCACACCAGTGCCAAGTACAGAGGTAAAATCTCTCTGCTCAAGATTCCCCATACATTTGTGGTCCTAAAGTAATATGGGACTAAAGCATTTTGGCTTTCTAAACTATGTTCAAGCAGAGGCCCTGTTATTTATAAGCTGTGTTTAGCTAAGTGTTTTGAGTGCAAGCACCAATTTTAACATTGTTCTCTTGAAATTTTAAAAGTACATTATCCCCTGCAGGTTTTAATATTATTTCTGGGGGCACGAGGGAAATGGCATTGTAAAAATAATGGTATTGTAAGCATCTGAATTGCACTCCCACTGGTTGTCATCATTTTTCTTCATTTGTTTAAAATAGCAATGTATATTTAATGAGAAACTACCACCCATGGAAACTTATTTAGGTCACACTGATGACTACAGGCGTATAAGTTCAAGAGAGAGTCAAGTTTACTCACTCAGAAAGGAGAGCTTTTAGGCTAGCCAGGGAACTAAAGCTTCTGAAACATAAGACTGGTTATGCTTCATTTCAGACTTGTTTATAACAAGCATCCTTTAAACCACAGTCTGAGTGCTAACCAGAAGATGCTAAGCAATCTTAACTGACTTCAGTGGGAATTGAGGATGCTTAGAACCTTGCAGGATTGAACCTTTTTGTGATGGGGTGCCCACCCCACGCAAAGCCTCAAGCGATTAAAGTGACTAGGCAGGCCAATTAACTGCCCAGGCTGCACCTGAGGAAGAAGACAGGCAGCAGGTCACTAATTGGAAAGGGGCTTAGCTGGGCAGGAACAGGAGGGACCCATATAAAGCCCAGGAGCTGTGAGCAGCAAGAGATTGTTAGGACATAGTCTATGGTCACTCCCTGGGAGGAGGGAGCTCGGGCTGGCAAACCCAGAGAGAGGGGGGAAGCCCAGGAAAACAGCAGCAAGGGATAGGTCCATACAGACCTTGGCTGGTTGTTATAGGTTCCCTGGGCTGGAACTCAGTGTAGAGGGTGGGCCTGGGTTCCCCTACCAGTTATGAAGATGAGGCCCTGAAGCATAAGCCCTTATATCTGAGGCCAGTATGAGGCCTAAGGCCTGAACTAAAGTAATGGTCCAGACTTTGTTAACATAAAGCAAAGTTAAGCTGTGAGACAGAGGCAGGGCCCTGCTCACAGAATCTGGCAAGAAGAAGGCTGATGCTGCAATTAAACACGTGCCTGAAAGGTGCTAAGCACTAGTAATATAAACATGCTCCAGGATGGTACCAATACAGTCTGACCCATCCTAAAGACAGGGGCAAAAGGATAATATGATGGATAGAGTTGTTTTGTTCAAACCAACATGTACAAAGTGAGAGGCGGCACCTTACTATGTAGAGGGGTTGCACCTCAAAACATCAGGCATGATGCGTAACTTGTTCAGACCTGTGTATAAGAATGCATCCCTGGGGCGGTGTCTTTGTCCAGCCTAGGGGGCAGTGGAGAGTTTCGCCACTGACTGAGCTGGTCCATTGTCAGGGGACACATATTCGTAGTATGTCCTGTAGAGTTTGCGGGAAACTATTACTGTGCTTCATTTGGCAATAAACCTGGCCGGGTGCCTTCGTACCTTATCAGAGTCTGTGGTCATTGGGGGTTCTCATGGAGTCTGCTGTGTCAGTGATCTGCAGAGCCGGGGCAGCACACAGAGGGAACACATGCACACAGCCAGCTGTTAACATTAAACAGAGCAGAGCACCAAACCAGTGACGTCTGATGACACCAGCCACTGGGAAGTGGTGCAGGACATTTGAGATGCCAGCCGGACAGCTGGTCTGGGAGGACTTTGATTTCCCAGAAAGGAGAGGACCTTAGTGACCTGGCCAGAGGACCAAGCCACAAACAGGAAGCTGCAGCTCTGGGAGTGAGAGGGGCACAGGCTGAAAGAGATGGTGGGGAGAGACACCACCAGAGGAGGCAGCATCTGGCAAGAGCTGCCAGGAGGAGGTGCAAGATGTGGTGCGTGAACCCTGTGACACCTTTCTACAGAAGAGAATTAAGACTTTGCTCCTGCAACAAGCTCTGCGTGGACAGAGTCTTGAGTGGCATTATTATTATTTATATTATCAGAGCAACTAGAAGCCCTAGTCATACACCAGGATCTTACTCTGCTAGGTGCTGTACAAACACAGAACAAAATTGTCCCTGCCCCAACGGGTATCACAGACGTCAATGGGATGTGACATCCATGGAGCTCCTTAGTTTGTACAATGCAAAATAAAGAGGTGATAAGTAACCATGTAAAATTCTCACTACAGGATTTACTTTAAAGGAGCACGTCATTGTCCTTTAAATTGGTGAAATAATTTACGAAACATTCTGTAACAGCAAAGGAGTTGCCAATAACTTCCAACTATAAAAAAAAGGCAAATTTCTGATTTCCCGCCGTGACCTTTTCTGGAATACTGCTTCCTTGGTTCTATTGCCTACACCAGGGATCGGCAACCTTTGGCATGTAGCACGCCAGGGTAAGCCCCCTGGAGGGCTGGGCCAGGTTGTTTACCTGCCGCGTCCGCAGGTTCGGCCGATTGCGGCTCCCACTGGCCGCGGTTTGCTGCTCCAGGCCAATGGGCGTGGCGGGAAGCCATGGTCAGCACATCCCTCGGCCCACGCTGCTTCCCAAAGCTCCCATTGGCCTGGAGCAGCGAACTGCGGCCAGTGGGAGCCGCCATCGGCCGAACCTGCGGACACAGGAGGTAAACAACCCGGCCCGGCCCACCATGGGGGCTTACCCTGGCGAGCCGCATGCCAAAGGTTGCCGATCCCTGGCCTATACTATATACAGCCATTGCTTTGACTAATTTATTGTTTTGTTCTTTGTTTATTTTAGCAAAGTCACAAGGTCATGTAGGTCAACCCAAACTTTATTACTGATATACAGGCTTTCTACAGTGCATATTGCCATGGTATCTGGGCTCCTCACAAACACTGATGGATTTAGCCTCTAAATACTTGGTGAGTTAGGGAAGTATCAACCCCACTTTACTGATGGGGAATTGAGGTACAGACAGGTCAATCTTGCACAGTGCTGAGCATTCTGTCCCTAATCCAGCAAAGTACTTTGAGCATGTGCCTAACTTAAACATTAAGTATATGAGCAGTCTACTCATGTTTAAATTAAGCACATGCTTAATCCTCATCCACATTCATGAAGTAATGTTGTACTCTGCATGCATATATATGGCAATAACTCATGAACTAGTAACCCTTCAACCAGGCTGTTTTAGGACACTGTCACCTCAGTACATGTAATCAATTCATCAAAAAAAAAAGACTATATGAAAAAAAAAATTTCTGTATCAAAAATGTATGTGGGGTACAAATGTACCCCACATGTTGCACTGTTATCCTGTATTTTTAGTAGTTTCATGTTCTCATTCGCTTCTAGTGAGACAGTCTTCTTGCAACAGTTAGCATATGGTAATTGACAATGCATTGCAGTGACAGTGATTGCTGCATACAATCACCCCTAATATAGAACGTACTCCAGGAAGGTTGGTCCCTTCAAACCTGGGCACGTTAGGTATCGTCAGCACAGAGTGGACTGATGCTGGTTTTCTTCACCTAACATTCTTGCAGGGATTTTCTGCCTAGGTATTGTGCTTCAAACACTACAGCCTCAGGAGATTCTTGAGGGTATTTTCTGTGATGAGCATTTCAAGATGGTGAACCAAAGGGCATAATATTCTGCTTCTGAGCTTATCAAAAGGATTTGCAACTCTGAAAGTGAGTTGTCATGTGATGACAACCTATTAGATGATAGTGACTTCGTGCCAGATTGTATCAAGAGCTGCTCTGAGAAGGAAGACCATATTTCTGTTGATTTATCATCAAGTTTGTGTTCAGACAATAAGAAGCTCATGTTCAGCCCTGGTATAAGACTGGAAGACGTAGTTCGTGATAATTTCTTCACTAGTATTCAGCTTGTTGAAGGTCAAATTTTCGTTGAGTAGATCTATATTGGAACAATCTGATGAAAAAAAGCCAGTTATATCTAGTGAGATGTATCCACATTGCAGCAGAGAAAAACTGTCATCCATGTTCAGCTTTGCTGGGCCATGCACCCTGGTTTCCAGTGTTCCAAAGAGGGGCAAGTTGGTGATGATGCTATTGATGATACATCATGACAAGGTTGTAGAATAAGACAAAAAGAAACCCCACATAATTCTCCACTACAATGACACTAAAAGTGGTGTTGATAACATGAACCATCTTGTAAGAATGTTCTCCTGCAGGTATAAAATAAACAGGTGGCCAGTGGTTCTTTTCTTCAACATGCTTGATGTTGCTGGCATAGGAAGATTCATCTTTTGGGTCGGCAACAATCCTGCTTGGCAACACATTCACCCAAGACAAAGAAGGTGCTTGTTCATTTTCAATCCAGGAGAACAACTAATAGATACACTTATCAAGGATTCCACTCTTTATACACATCTCACCATATCCATCAAAGCAGCACTCTCAACCCTTGGCTACCACCGAAAAACAGCCACCATGGGAGCACCTAGCAAACTTGGTCAAATATGATAGTGTCCACTGCCATGATCAGCTGACTGGAAGAGCCACAAGCAATGCGAAGAATACAGTGAATTTGTATGTGCTGACCACTCCACATTGATGCCGATGTGTGAAAATTGCATATAGACTCTCACTGAAAGAGACTCCTTCTAGTTCTTTCAATTTGCTAGTTAAATAAATTGGGGAGGCATCCCTAAAACATTAAATAATTGTTCTTAGTTTCTAAATGCATTTGGGTATACAAAATTGTACCCCACAATTAATTCAACACAATTAATTCAACTTTTTTCTTGACACTGGATGGAGGTTAAGTACTTTGCTAGATCAGGGACAGAGGGCTGAGAGAGGTTAGGGCCCCTATTTTAGAGACACAACTTAGCTTTACACATGTGAAGTGCATAAAGTTAACATGCAGAAGTGCTTACATGATCCATGAATAAATTACTTACTCAAGGTTACTAAGGAATGTCTGCTGTGGACCCCAGGAATAGAATCCAGCGCTCCAGAGTCAGTCCAGTGTCTCAATCACAAATCTATCTTTCCAAATAGCCCTCTGACTTCAGGGCATACACCAACCACTAACTTGATGTGATTAAAAAGAAACATCTCCTACGGGCAGATTATTCCATAATTGGTGTTTCTGATTGAGCCCTGGTTCAGGGATGGATTCCCATTTGGGAAAGCAATTCAGTACATGCTTAACTTGGACTTGAATAGAGATGAACTTAAGCACGTGCTTAAGTGCTTTCTTGAATATGGGCCAAAGCTAGGATAATGGACTAGAGGGTATTATCTGGTATAGCAGAAGTCTGATACAGTATGGCAATTCCTTTGTCCCTCCCTGTGTGCTGATACAACCTGTATACCACACTATCTTGTATTTGGTACACACCCATACAATTCACAGGAGAAATACAAAATTATTTTAGAAACATGTGAGGGTTTTTCTTAACTGTTGGAACTCTACTCTTTTTATCCCTTCAGAGCTCAGAAAGAAAAATCAAAAGCTAGTAATTTGTAAACATCTGTAAAAGTGAGCCAAAAAGCTTTTCTATGCACAACACTGTCTTCATTTCAGAGTCCAGTATCTCATTTTTCTAGGTCTTGAATCCAGTGCTGGGTTCTACTAGGCAGGGAAGAATCTAATCTTTCCAATGGCATAAAGCTCCTATTTAATTTATAATCCTGATGGGTCACTGGATATCAGACATTAAAATGGTCCCTGATTGAATACTGCCTATCCTACTCCTTGGGGAGATTTAAATTTGGGCAATAAAACATACATTTGGTGAAAGAAGGAAATATATCTTTGCCTGAATGATGTGGGTGTGAGGTCAGAGGGTGTTTTTGTTTAAATGACAGTTGCTTGAAGCTGCCCAGCAGATTGAAATGTCAGAAATTGCCACAGAAGCTGGGGGTCAGTGGGCAGAATACAAGTGAGGTAGGCAAAGTTGCAGGGCAAATTGAATCTGGGTGGATATCACCCCCCACATACATTGTTTGCTTTTTCCCAAAAATTCTAAATCTCAATGGGAAAATTGTCAAATTATGAATTTTGAACATTCATGACCAGCTCTACTCAACATCTGATGGGATCAGGCCCGTTGTAGGTAACCATAGTTCATGAATCGAGCTCTTAGACATTTTCCCGCAGAACTATCCTTTTGACATTAATAGGGTTACCATATTTCTACAAGCAAAAAAGAGGACACTGGGGGGGGGAGGAGCCCCGCTCTAGCCCCGCCCCTGCTCCACCCCCATCCACTCCCTCCCACTTCCCACCCCCTGATTGCCCCCCTCAGAACCCCCAACCCCCCGCTCCTTGTCCCCTGACTGCCCCCTCCTGGGACCCCTGCCACTAACTGCCCCCTAGAACCCCACCGCTTATCTAAGCCCCCCTGCTTCTTGTCCCCTGACTGCCCCCTCCTGAAAATGCCCTATGACCCTACCTGTCCCCTGACTGCCCCAACCCTTATCCACACTCCCACCCCATATTCACACCCCTGCCCCCAGACAGACCCCCGGTGACTCCCATGCCCTATCCAACTGCTCCCTGCCCCCGACAGGACCCCCAGAACTCCTGACCCATCCAACCCCCTCTGCTACCTGCCTGCCTCGACCACTCTCCACACCCCTGCCCCCTGACAGCCCTCCCAGAACCCCAGACCCATCTAACCCCCCGTGCTCTCTGTCCCTGACTGTCCCAACCCCTCTCCACACCCCTGGCCCCCTGACAGCCCCTCCAGACCCATCTAACCCCCCACTCCCTGTCCATGACTGTCGCAACCCCTCTCCACACCCTTGCCCCCCTGGCAGCCCCCCCCAAAACTCCCGACCCATCCAACCCCCCCTCCCTGTCCCCTGACCAGGGCCAGCTTTAAAGAGCCCAGGAATCGGGCTGTGCTCCGGCCAGGGTTGCAGGGTTTGGGGCCGGGCCGGAGGTGCTCGGCCGGCGCTGCTGGGGCCCAAGCCGGGCCAGGGGTGCTGGGGCCGGCGCTGCTGGGACCCGAGCCGGGCCGGGGGTGCTGGGGCCGGCGCTGCTGGGGCCCGGGCCGGGGGTGCTGGGGCCCGAGCTGGGCCGGGTCCGGGCCGGCGGTGCTGGGGCCCGAGCTGGGCCGGGGCCGGGCCGGGGGTGCTGGGTCCGGCGCTGCTGGGGTCCGAGCCGGGCTGGGTCCGGGCCAGGGGTGCTGGGGCCTGGGGGTGCTGGGGCCCGGGCCGGGGTTACTGGGGCCAGGGGTGCTGGGGTCCAGGCCGGCACTGCTGGGGCCGCCGGGCGCCGCTTGGCCGGGGCCGCGCCTCCCCGGAGCTCTCCTCCTCGCGCCCCCCCCCCAGCTTACCTGCTGCCGCCGCCGGCCTGCCCCTGCTTCATTTCACACTTCCCGCGAAGCTCTGATTCGCGGGAAGCAGGGGAGGGGGAGGAGCAGGGGGCGGAGCGTTCAGGGGAGGGGAGGAGGGGGAAGACAGCTGCGGGGCCGGCGGAGTGGTAAGGCTGCAGGGGATGGAGGGAGCCGGGAAGGGGCTTTGGCTGCCCAGCGGCGCTTGGCCGCCGCTTTTCGATCTATAAATAGCCGATGGGGGAAATCCCGGACATTTTTAGATTTTTAAAAATCCCCCCGGACGGCTATTTATAGACCGAAAAGCCGGACATATCCGGGGAAATCCGGACATATGGTAGCCCTAGACATTAAGAGTGCATCAGAAACTCTCATGAGCACTGGAGTAAATTTGGGGTTACACATAAACAGTAACTTTAAATATGAGCTGAGTGACTCCTCCCCAACTCTACCACTACTAGTTTGGCTATTTAGGTAAATTTTAATGTAATCAGTTCCTTTTATCTACAAAAACTGTTCATAAGTAGTTTTGTTTCTCTTTTCCTTTTGAGTGAAAAGAGCAACAGTAGCAGATTATAACTAAGACATCCTTTTGTTTCTGTTTTATTTCCAGTGCCACAACAGAAGAGCTGGTAACAAATCAGAGACCTGACATGCCAAATGCACTACAAATGTTACTTGCATGTACATTTGCTAATCCCTTAATCCCATCACCCCGCTCTGTGGCAGGGAACATTACAAACAATGTCTCTGGAACGTCAGGGCAGTGCAGAGTCTGTTCCTTGTAGATCCCAGGTCTTCTTCTCAGGCCCTGGCTGTGCTGCAGGGATTCTCTGGGTTGGACACTTGTTTTGGTGGTGGCCACACACCTCCGGGCTTTGGGCGGTGGGACCCTTTTTCCCAGCGTCAGCTCCCCATTGGGTTAAGATCCCCCTCCCAGTCTGGCCTGCAAGGACCCTAGGCTGGGGGTGTCTTTCTGCGCCGGGCCCTTTGCCCAGGGTCCCCGCTTGGCTGGCCCCAGTTATTCACTGCACCTGGCTTCAGACTGCTCCAGCTCCAGCCCCAGCCCCAACTCCACTGTTCCAGCTCTGGCTTCAATTTGCCTTAGCACTGATGCTGCTGCTCTGCCTCCAGCCCCCGGGCTGCTTCTCTGGCCCCTCTGGCGCTGTGGCTGCAGCTCTGCTCCCAGCACAGGTCTGCTCTGTGGGCTGCTTCCGTGACTCTGCTCCCAGCACTGACCTGCTTCCTGGGCTGCTTTTCTGGCCCCTCTGGCTGGCACAGCTCTGCTCCCCAGCTCAGCTTGGGCCTCTGCTCTCTCCTTAGCTCTGCCCCACTCTGTCTGACCCAGGCAATTCCAGCTCACACGGAGGACGGGACCCGCCCTGGCCTCCTGACTCCCTGATTAGCTGCCCACCCTGTCAATCAGGCTGACCTGGAGCATTGGCCTTTCCCCATTCTTTTAGTACTGGGAGCCAGCCAACCAAAACACCCCCACTGAATGTTAGTAAGGGGACAACAGTCCCCTTACATAAAGTATACAGTAAACCTGATCTCCAAGTAATCCAGAGAACAGAATTCTTGTATATTTCAATACATTGGTGGCTCACAAAAACAGAACTGACAGGCAGAGCAAGATGACAAGCTGACCTGGATATATGTTTTGGAAAAACAAGACAGTCTTGAGAATCTATTTTCAGACAATCTAAAAATACACTTTAATTATACACTACCACTTTACTATTGACAGCTCACTGTGATAATTAGTGATAAAGAGGCAATTGCCCAGTGGAAGATGGCTGCCTTGGATGTTTACCATCAGTAGAGCATCAGTTTGGGGCTAGGGAGGCTACATTTGGTGAAAATATGCTGCATGGGAGCATGACTATACATCAAATACTGCAGGGGTGTGTAATCCAAAGTGGTACGTGTGGTCTTAGAAACCCAGAAGTCTTAGAACTGTGCTAGTCGCATTGATGGTACACATACACGTTCCACATCCACCATGTTACAAATAATAGTGTAAGACAAAATCTTTAAACTCTTACCAAAGCAGGAATTGACAAAGCCATACCACATGCAACCATACTCTCCTCCGATCCATCTGCCGTGGATGTTGGATGCAAAACTGAGTGTGGTGCCAGAGATGCACACTAACATGTCACTGGCACTGATGTTCAGCAGTAGCATGTTCACAGGGTTGCGCAGGGTTTTAAACTTGCAGAAGAGTATGAGAACAATAAAGTTATTCAAGAAGCCAAATACCAAGATAAATCCAAGGAAAACAGCCACTATGGTGTGCCCTGTTCTAGAGAGTCCAGTTCTTGGCTCATGAGGATCTGTAGATGCTCCAAAGCTCAGGTTGGCTGTCCAGTTGGTACTCATTTTTGACATTATAGTAGGCTGGAGAGTACAGAAATAGTAAATGTTCTACTCCCAGATCTTCTAGCTACTTTACAGAAGTATCCCTCCATTACAATACAAATCAGCACTAGATTCTTGTGGTCTTCAGTCGGTTGGCAAACTGCTTCTTGACTGTTAACAATAATAGAAAATAGTGTCTCAATGTAGAAAAGCTTATTGCACTGCTTATTCTGTAATCATTTGTCTATGGAACTCGTAGGCTGCATAACAGAAGAGACTGACAGCTTCAAGGGCACCGTCATTATTTAAAAATTGGACTATTTCAGATGATTACTTTTAGACCAAAGGTAGGAGACATCTTAAAAAGCTGCCAGGTCTTCAGAGCAAAACAATTTCTAGTAATTGTGATCAGTCCCATTGTCAGAAGTGGGTTCTTCGTGACAAAAACATCCTGCACACATGGAAAGAAAACAATAAGCATTACATCCAAGACAATTCTTTTCATATTAACACCAAGAGGCTACATTGTCTGTTAACAGTTCTTCCCCTTTGGCAAGAAGAACTTTTGTTAAAACTCAGTCTTTTGTTTTCTCTCTGCATAAATAAAATCAGTTATTTGAAGTCTTAGAGTGCTTTTTGTATTTATGAAAGCTATTCTAGAAGGCTTCCCTCTAGCCAGCAGTCTGTTATGCAAAAGACCACTTAGGCACTTTATATGCCAGGCACTAGTGTGAGAAAATATTTAGTAAGGAATATGGTTTTATTTAAGCACTCCAGTGTCTCTCCTGCTGTGTTTGTATAGCTCCCAACGCAGTGAAGTCTCAATCCTGACTGGTGCCTTGGGGGGTGGGGGAACCTACTATACTGTACGTAATTACTGATTACTAACAATCTGAAGGGAAAGAGGAAGAGTTTTCATATCCAAGCAGCAGCATTTTTAGTGCATCCCTTGAAGATAAAACATGTTGAAAGACCTATGAGATCTATTTCATATCTACGGCATTCACTGGATACCAGACGTTCGTTTCCACTATTCATAGACCTCAACCAGCTTCTCAATGCTTTTTCCCCTCACAGACTTAAAAATGTATATCATATGTTCATTATATAAATATATTGTATTTGATTAATTAAATTGTAATTGATTAATACCACAGAGACTATAACACATAAAGAAAAAGGGAACTAGTAAAGTACAATATCATGAAAGAGGTATTAACTCTTTAGCCACAGCTTTCAGAACAGGTTGCTGAGAACATAATTAATCTATCTTCTTATTTTACATAGATCTTTTTGTTAAAAGGGAACTAAAAGGACAGTTATGATGTTGTAGAGATTTCCATTCCCAATTTAAAAAGTGCATGGTATCTTTAGCTTCCTGAACTAAAAGATAAATTAAAAGAGGGGAGTTAGAAATTTCTGTTTCAGAAGCCAAGTGTTCCTAGAAGATTATTCATTATCTATATTCTTTCTTCATAAATGAAATGTGTTATCCCTTGCATTGCTCCTAACCAGTAGTTTCTCTGAGAAGTACTTGATAGAAAGATGCATCACGACACCAGAAAGCTGTTTAGCACAAAACAGCTAAACAGAGATTACTAAAAATTCTGTTTAGCTGTTTCATGCAATGTCTCTCTGGTGTCATGATGTGTTTTTCTAGCAAGTATTTTTTCTTCATACTGTATCATACTTGCATTGTACACTTCTAAACAGTCATATTGCTACATCCATCTCATTACTGTAATGATTTTATTTAAAGTACACAATGTATCGTGACTTTACCTTTGTGAATTATAAAATATAGATGCTTTTCAGGAGCCATTTTCATTATTAACTTACAATCCAAAAGGTTAACTTTTCCTGCATCTCTCCCTTTTATCAGAGGTAGAATAATTTGGTTTGATAAAATTCTTAAGTGGAAAAGCCAAGGAAAAGTATATATTTGGAACCCTGACAATACCTTTTAAGTCAGTGTTTCTCAAACTGGGGTCGCTGCTTGTTACTTCTAGTTGTGTTGAGGAAAACAAAATATAAGTTTATTATACACCTCTACATCGATATAAGTCGGAGTCGCGATCGGCCGGACCTGCGGACGGGGCAGGTAAACAAACTGGCCCAGTCCACCAAGGGCTTTCCCTACACAAGCAGCGACCCCAGTTTGAGAAACACTGTTTTAAGTTGTCCTGGACAGGTCTGGTCCTGGGCTTTCCCAATGAAGGGAAAGGGAATGGTTCTGTTCTGTGAATGAGATGTTCTTTAAACACAACTAGAAGTAACTTTAGAGCAATAGCAGGGAAGTATGCAGGAACAAAATGCAGAGGTAAACAAAATATAAGTTTATTATACACCTCTACATCGATATAACGCTGCCCTCGGGAGCCAAAAAATGTTACCGCATTATAGGTGAAACCGCGTTATATCGAACTTGCTTTGATCCTCCGGAGTGCGCAGCCCCGCCCCCCTGGAGCACTGCTTTACCACGTTATATCCGAATTTGTGTTATATCGGATCGTGTTATATCGGGGTAGAGGTGTATTAAGCATTTTTTGGACACTAAAATTTTATAGCAGGAGAGTCCAACAGTTTTAACATCAGAACAGCCATACTGGACCAATACTGGTCAGACCAGTGGTCCCGACCAAGCTCTGAGGCCCACCTCGCAGGGTCCTAGAGTCTGGGTGTGAAATTGCACTCTATATGATTTTATGAAAGTATGCTGATGAGTGTGAACATAATGTAACTAAAATATGCTTCATGTAAAAGGTCTCTTGTAAGGTATCATTACAAAGTGTGGTCATCCTATTTCTATAAATGTATCACTCTTGTATCTGAAATTAGAAATATGAAATATAACTCTGAGGGCCTATTGTAATTATGCAAAGTGTGGGCCATTAATGGTGGTTTGGAATCTTGATGGCTCCCATTAACCAGAACAATTGACTGTAGATGGCTCTGTTTTACTTGTAAGTACTCCTGTATACCTGTGTGCTGGAAAGTGGGTAATGAAGTCTTATAGTGACATGTGATCAGGGCCAGCTTTAGGCTGATTCCCCCAAATCAGGTCCCATGCCTAAGAGGGACCCGCACCCTAAAGAAGAGCGCTTAACTTAGGTGCCTTTTTAATTTTTACTCACCCGGCGGCGGTCCGGGTTTTCGGCGGCACTTCGGCGGCGGGTCCTTCACTCGCTCTGGGTCTTCGGCAGCATTTCGACGGCGGGTCCTTCAGTGATGCGGAAGACCCGGAGCGAGTGAAGGACCCGCCGTCGAAGTGCCGCCGAAGACCAGGACCACCGCCGGATATTCGAATCAGGCCCCGCACTTCCTAAAGCCGGCCCTGCATGTGATCATGTCATCTGAACTGGAATCCATCTTTAACCTGGTGTTTTTCCATTTAGAAGGAAGGGGGGAACCCAGAGAGGGACAAAGGATTCCTGCCTTATGCAGAAGATATATAAGTGGGTGTAACAGAACAAAAAAGGAGCCATCATGCGAAATCCCCTAGCTACCACCTGAGCTGGAACAAGGGCTGTACCGGGGAAAAGATTTGTGTTCAGACTAGGAAGGCATCGAGTCTGTGAAAGTAACTTATTGAAACATCGCTGAGGGTGAGATTTTATCTGTATTCAGTTTTATTACTGTATTAGGCTTAGATTTGCGTGTTTTATTTTATTTTACTTGGTAATTCACTTTGTTCTGTCTGCTATTACTTGAAACCACTTAAACCCTACTTTCAGTATTTAATAAAATCACTTTTTACTTATTAATTAACCCAGAGTATATATTAATACTTGGGGGGCACAAACAGCTGTGCATATCTTTCTATCAGTGTTATAGAGGGCAAACAATTCATGAGTTTACCTGTATAAGCTTTATTTGGGGTAAAACAGATTTATTTGGGGTTTGGACCCCATTGGGAGTTGGGCATCTGAGTGTTAACGACAGGAACACTTCTCAAGTTGCTTTCAGTTAAGTCTGTAGCTTTGGGGCACGTGGTTCAGACTCTCAGTCTGTGTTGGAGCAGACTGGCGTGTCTGGCTCAACAAGACAGGGTGCTGGAGTCCCAAGCTGGCAGGGAAAGCAGGGGCAGAAGTAGGCTTGGCACATCAGTTGGCAGCCCCAAGGGGGTTTCTGTGATCCAACCCATCACACTGGGATCCAGCCTAAATCTGGAAGTCTACAATGCAATTAAACAGCCTTGCAGCCCAAGCCCTGCGAGCCCGAGTCAGCTGGCAGGGGCCAGCCACAGATGTCTAATTACAGTGTAGACATACCCACACTGTCTGATTCTGTTCTTTACTATAGTTTCAACCATTTTGCCTGGTACTGAAGTTAGGTTTACCAGCCTGTAATTGCCAGGATGACCTCTAGAGCTTTTTTTTCAAAATCAACATTACATTAGCTATCCGCCAGTCATTTGGATGAGAGGCTGATTTAAGCGATAGGTTGCATACCACAGTTTAGTTCTGCAATTTCATATTTGAGTTCCTTCAGAACTCTTGGGTGAACACCATCTGGTCCTGGTGACTTATTACTGTTTAATTTATCATCCATTTGTTCCAATACTTCCTCTATTGACACCTCAATCTGAGACAGTTCCTCAGATTTGTCACCTAAAAAGAATGTCTCACATCTTCAGCAGTGAAAACTGAGGTTCATTTCAACCTAGTGTGGACCATTAGATGCAGTTCAATGTTGAGAAAAAGCAGTCATACTGCCCCGAGAAAGAGCTCAGGGAGGGTTTACAAGTGCAGGGGAACTGTTAGCCAGCACTGTAATCTGAAAAACTGACTATTCGTGAGTGTTTTTTATAATTGTATTTATATCAATCTAAAAATGTAGTCTACTTTTTTTTCCATTTCCGATACAGCTTTACCCATCTCTTTTGCATCTGACCACTTGTTTTAGACCCATCCTGCTCTCAGCCCCCCAACTCTGTCCTTGTTTATACCCAACCAACTGTATTGAAGAATTTGGCTTCAAAGTTCATCCACATACAGATTTTGTACTGGTATAACTTTCAATTAGGCGTGTGGGATATTTTTAAACTAAAATAATTATACTGGTACAACCTGTTGTGTGGATGCAGCTATACCAGTGTAAAGGTGCCTTTATACCAGTATAGCTTATTTCCTTTCACATGGTATGGAAATAAACTATACCAGTATAAGCACTTTCATACCAATATAATTGCATCTAAACAAGGAGAGTTGTATCACTTTAATCGTACCAACACACAATATAATTTTTGTGCATAGACAAGGCTTTAGGTTACAAACTTATAAACAAGCATGTGAGTAACTTTACATGCGGGGGAAATCTCTACTGAGTTCATGAATAAATCCTTGGTGCACAAAGCAATATACCTGCATATTTGCAGAATTTGGACCTCAGACTATCAACTCCTTAAGGCAGGGTATGTGTTTGTCATCGCTGTAAAGTGCCATAGACTGCTTATGTATATGACAATAATACGTAGCTCCTATGCAGAAACATAGAGCACTTGCGTATGGGTTAGAGAAATAAAATAATATTTTTTTAAAAAACACACACATTGGGGATGTCTGCTGATACTGCCAAATAAAATAAAAAGCAGGCTGAGTAAGGTTTGCTTAAGTCCCCAAGAGGACATAAGGGTATCTAATGAGGAAAGTCTGAAGTTCTGTGCTAGATAAGAAGAGTCCCATATTAAAAACACAAATACAGTACCATATCCTAAATTTCTTTATAAATTTAGACAAACCACATGCCAAATGATGGTGTTAAGAAAGCTGCTGGGCTCCATTTATTTATTTATTTGAGACCCTGAGTTGGATTTATCCTGGCTTAATATTAGCGTATAATTGAGTAATATGGCTTTGATCCTCCCATGTGCTCAGTTCTGCTGCAAGATGCTCAAGTACTCTCAATGCCAACTTACTTAACCACTATGCAGGATTGAGCCCTACATTAGTATGATTTTTCAGCTCTTCTGATTAGGAAATTCTTAACTGAACAGTCAATCCCGTTGTTTTTTTAAAATATTAAATCTCTAAGTGACTTTCCAACATTTAAAAAATACCATTAGTAAACGAATTGCATAGCGTTCATCAAATGACATTGCCAGGTCTCTCTCTACTAGCTTGCTTTTGGGTGGGAAGGAAAACACTGAAAATGATCTGAAGCATTTGGCCAAGTGAAATGGCTTGGATATCAGTACAAGTCACCAACGAGCCTCAATAGTGCATTTTTTTATGTTGTGTTACAAATTTTAAAAATAGTTCTGACAAATACTAGTCAACAAGATGCTGAATGCGGGGACTACCGTCACTGCTGGCAGTTTCTTCTGAAGCAATCTTGTGGGAAAAGAGGGAAATAAGTATGATCTGTGCTTTGCGTTGATTAAACAGTTCCTTTCAACTTTGCCCAGAAAGAAGGACGTAGCTTGTGACTTGAAAGTTATTGAACTTGCTAGCATTAAGGGGTTTCTGTTTATATTTTTGAAATTACACTTTTTATTTCCAATTGAGGGATTTTTAATCTACATTATCTTGCAAAATTGTAAACTATGCCAGAGAATGGTCCTCGAGTCACTTCCAAACTTAATTGTTGATAAAACTGTAAAAAAAACATTTAGATGTCCAAAACCTCTTGCAAAAAAAAAAAAAAAAAAAAAAAAGATTAATTCTATTGGGATGCATCAGAGCAGTATAACAAACTTGTAGCTTGTTGTGGATATTGCCCTGAACAGATACCTGATTTAAGATTTCACAGTTAAGTGCGGTGGTTCATTTAAAAAAAATTAACTTAAATACATTTATCCAGCATAAAAGTGTATTGAAAAATATAACATTTAAAACTGTTTTGATATTTCAAAGTAAATCTTGGCTGAAAGTCTTTTAAAGATGCAAACAACTAATTCTTGGATTTTATGCTGGATTAATGAACATCCACCACTTACCTTAATCTGTTGAATAAAAGGCTAAGTTTTACTTTGAATTTTGAAATAGTAAATAAAAGCATGATCAGATCTTACCTTTTTAGTTTATATATGGCAAACCAAATTAATATAATTATTTGAGTTCTCCGCATACATAAGGGGCAGATCAAAAGAATCCCTCTTGAACACTACTCAGAGAGAGAGTGAGAGAATTTAAAGGACTCTCAAAGAATGACCCAGGACACACAGGGATGGCAGGAATGCCAGGAATGCCGGAGCCTTGTACATGTCCGAAGCAACATTTGATGGCACAGGAAAGATTTAGATTCAGGTGCTTAAAAGCAATTAAGAAACAGAACTCAGGCTAAATATTTTGAAGCACTCACAGATCCTATTGATTGCTGGGTCCCCAAACCTCTGAAAATCAGACTACTTGTTTAGATAATTAACTTTAGAAACCCAAATTTGAAAACTTTGTCCTCTCTTTAAACTAATGTAGTAAAACAAACTATAAAACCTAGACTATTTAGCTTACCACGCTTAGGGGAAAATGTACTAGTTGTGAAGATGGGCAAGGAATTTTTGAATATTAAAGCAATGGGGGCGGGGGCAGGGAATGGTTTGCAGGAAAACTCGGAGCCACCTTTGTAGCTGGACCACTTCTTTAGCACCTTAAAAATTAAACTCACACCCTAGAGATCTTTGTTATTCAACAAGAAAAAGCAAGCAATTGTCAGTATAATTCAATTCTAACTGCCAACTAGACAACACAGTTAAGATTTCAGAGTAGCAGCCGTGTTAGTCTGTATCCGCAAAAAGAACAGGAGTACTTGTGGCACCTTAGAGACTAACAAATTTATTAGAGCATAAGCTTTCATGGACTACAGCCCACTTCTTCGGATGCATCCGAAGAAGTGGGCTGTAGTCCACGAAAGCTTATGCTCTAATAAATTTGTTAGTCTCTAAGGTGCCACGAGTACTCCTGTTCTTCTTTTTACAGTTAAGATTAACATTGAGCAAAAGTGATGAAGAGGTGCCATTTTTGGGACCTGGGGAGTACCTTTGGGATACTATTTTAGGCTTTAGCAGCTATAACAGGGCAACTCTTCAACAGATTAATAGACAGCATCTTCACTGAGTACCTTAAAACTGCCCAAGCATTTAAACTCCCTCACATCTGTCAGCAGAGTAAATATGTATGGCCAAATGCCAGGGGAAAGAAATACAACACTGGCTAGATCGTTGTTTGTGACTTAATCTGATGTTTTAAAACTTTTTTATAGATTTTTTCAGATAATTTTAATCTGGCAAGTAGAAAAATACATCTACATCTGTTTAGAAGTCAGGATTTAAAGAAAATCGTGTCTTCAGCAGGGTGATTCTTAGATATGATGTAGATGAGATGTAATCTCCAGCAATTCCGTGCAGGCTGCTACCCCGCAGCCCGAGGAATTAGAAAACATAATCATGTCTGAAAACTACATGCAGGTTTCTCAATTATGGGTCGGAACAAGGCTGAAGAAATTGTAAGTGAAAAATTAATTCTGATCGGAAAATGGCCCACCAGCAGGGAACCCTGCCTCATTTAATTTCTTGCTAACAGTATGTTGCAGAGGGGCAGCGTTGGAAGGTGCCTGACGACCCCCCAAGCAAGACGGATTAGCCTCCCTAATCCTCAAACCAGAAAGGCGGCTCCTGGCCGTTTTAATTCCCCCCTCCGCACTCACCGCAGCACCACGGACCAGGGACAGCGGGGTCCGAGTCGGGCGCGGCGGGCGGGAGGGAGGTCTAGGGAAACGCTACTTACTTTCCGAGGTGCTGGGGGCTGTTCGGCTCCCGCTCCGCCCAGCCTGAGCCCCACGGGGGAAGCGAAAGCCGGCCGCGGCCAGCCTTCAGCGGGCGCCGCGAGGAGGGTCCCCGCCAACTTTGCCGGCCGGTGAGTCTCCGTGTCCCGCTCCGCTCCTTGCGGGCAGGGGGCTCGGCGCTGCCGGCTCGGGAAGCGCGACTCCGCGCCCGCCAGGCCAGCGCTCAAAAAGGGCGAGCGGCTCAGCCCCCGCGCTGCCTAGTCCCGGCGCCTCGCCCCCCGGCCAGGCCCCGCCCGCTCGCTGCCCATTGGGGGGCGGGGTCCCAGCGCTAAGGGCTCTGCAGCCCCCTTCCCGTTCGCGCCTCCCTCCGCCACTCGGCGCGCACCTTCCCTGTAGCTCCTCTGCCCGCCCTGCCCCTGCCCCGGCCCCGGCCGGGCTGTTCCTCCGGCGGCGGGAGCTTTGAAGGGGGAGCGCTGGCCGGATCCAGCGCAGGGCGCCCCACTCGCCTGGCCAGGGGCCCTAGGAGCCTTGCAGAGAAAGCGGCACACGCAGCCCCCCCAAAGGAACCGAGGTAGCAGCTGCTGCTGCTGCTGGAAGAGACGCCGCTGCCAGGGCTCAAGCTGTGGCCGCGGCCTCTGGCACTGACATCCAGCTCGGCTACAGGGAGAGATGACAGACGCGCGCATTTGTGTGCCTGGAGGGGGGCTGCTTATCCTGTTTAGCGTTTGGCTTCTATGTGCACATCCTGGGGGGCTGATCCTCTGGGAGACACTCTCCCGCCCCCGCCGCCCTTTTCTTTATGCAACAGCTTGGGGAGCTCAGCATCTCAGTGCCTGGCTCCTTCCCTTTCCTAAGAGCTAGAGGAGGCTACAGGTTTATGCTTTTGCTAGGGTTGCTAACTCCAGAATTGTCCTGGAGTCCGGAATTAAAGATTCATCTTTAATTAAAAATTATCTTGAGATAAAACGTCCAGGAATACATCCAACCAAAGCTGGCAAACCTACTTGTTGTTGCCCGTGCACATAAAAACCAGCGGGGCAGAAAGAGGACCGGACACTGTTCCTAAAACATTATCTGAAATCACTGGCACTTTCTGTCCCCTGTTGCTCCTTTAATGAGAAGCGTTCCGGCAATTCCTATCCACCCAATTCAGCCGCCAGGGTGAGCTCTGTGTGCCTCTTAGGAAATGATCGAATTGGGAAAAAGACAGTTTTGTCTCTCAAACTCCAGGGTTTTAGTCTCACACCGTTTAAATAATAACAACTTCAAGCCCAGCAAGCAGCCTCCCCCGTTAGGAGAAGACGCTTTGCCAGAGCAGAATACAAGGAATGCGGGAAAATTCGTCTCTGAAGGGAGAAGTAATCAATTGCTAGTTGAAAGGCCATGTTGGAAAACAAAACAGAAGTGAGATCACGAGATTATCCAGCAATCCGAATGACCTGGACTGTGGATAATCCACAATTCAGGCTTTCAGCACAGATCCTCCCAGTATCTGCTGTTCGGCATACCGATGTTCCCACCTGTTCCGTGTGTTTACTTTTGAGCTGTGTTGCTGTGTGGTGTTGTGTCACATGACTTACTGAGTTACACACTGGAGTGAGACAGCTGAGTACAGTGATAATGTGAAGCTGGTTATAGTCAGATCGTTCCTTCAAGAAAGAAAACCCACCTACAGCGACTGAGGAACCCAGCTCCTGAATATTTAATGTGACAGAGTTGCAGAGTAATACAATTTGGTCAAAGTGTGTGTGATAAATGTAGGTCTTTATAGCTAGATGATAAACTGGATTTCCAAAATTTCTTTCTGGTCCCTTATCTCTCTCTAGTAGGATTGCAAAAGTTAACTCTGTGGTCTTGGACTTCATCAATTTAGGGCAGCAGGTGAAGGGGCTTTCCCTCCGGGCTAATAAGTCCCTTCTCCTTCCTTACTTGTTAGGGTGTGAAAGACCCACAGACAAGGGGGGAAACTGAATAATTGTCTACACTGGGGAAACAGTAATATTGACTAGAGGCAAATTAAACTATAACTGGAGCAGGGGAACTGGACCCTAACTACCCGGTGACAGAGTCATTCTCTCACTTCTCCGGGCCAATGACTATCCAAGTTTTTATCCACAGTGGAAGATGTTTCACCAGATGAGACTGAGGGAGACCCACATCAGAATATCCCATACCTCAGTGCTTAGGGCAGAGTCCTGATGATTTGTGAGATAGTCTCCCACTTCTTTCTTCCCCTCTGGTAGGGGGTGGGGGAAATAAATACAAGTTTCCCACATCCCAGGGGAGCGCTCTAACCATTGGCCACAGGTTATAAAATGGGCACCACCCCCACCTCCTCCTGCTGCCCCTGCTGTTTTGTGTGGATTAGAAGTTTACCTGAGGCCTTGGCTACACTGGCGCTGTACAGCGCTGCAACTTGCTGCGCTCAGGGGTGTGAAAATACCCCCTCCCCGAGTGCAGCGCTGTAAAGCGCCAGTGTAATCAGCACCTGCAGCGCTGCAAGCTATTCCCCTCGGAGAGGTGGAGTACTTGCAGTGCTGCGAGAGAGCTCTCGCAGCGCTGGCGGCGCGACTACACTTGCGCTTCACAGCGCAGCGCTGTGAATGCGCGAGTGTAGCCAAGGCCTAAATTATTCTCACAAGAAACACTTTATGTGCTTGAGCCACCTGACTCCTGTAGAGGGGTTCCTAGCATGAATCTCAAACAGAGGAGGCAAGCATGTCCCTACAGCCCAGACTTAGGTACCTCTCTCTGTTAGAGGGATGGGATTTAGCACACACCTATCTGGTCCACATTTCTCATTGGCTAGTTTAGGTGGCTCTCTCCCTAGCAGGCTGTCTTTTGTGAATTCCATTCTAAAGCCCTTCTCTTTCCCCCATCATTATACAGGGATCCCAAGCACATAACTCAGGCCTTGTGAAACCCAGTGTTATTCCCGTGATTTTCTAGGCACTTAAAAATTAATCATTGTGATGCTCAGCATCAGTAAGCCTAAATCCCTTTGTGAATCTTGCCCTCAGAGACTTATTTTGCATGACTTATCTGTTTGCAGATTTATCCACATTTGCCAGGTGCAGCTTTGTCTATTTTTGAACGTTCATGGCTTGGGGTAAAGCAGGCAATTCCAGGCTTAGGGTTATTTTGTGCTGAAGTATATATTGTGCAAAAAAGATCAAAACATACAAAAATACAATATATATTTAAAATTCAAAAACTTATACCATCAATAATTCCGTCTAATAAGGAAAAAAGACTCTGGGGAATGCATCTGTAGACAAATTTCTTATAGAGAAAATTATTCTGGGGCTATATCTTTCTTAACATGACCGCTGCTAGCTCCGTTTCTTCCTGCGCTTCTAACATGAGGCTTTTTAAGATTGTAAGTGGAGGTAAAATCCTGCAGTTGAACATCCTCCTCCTACTCCACCTCAGTTAGGTAGAACAAGATCCTTTATAAAACTGGACTCAGGCAGTTCTCCACTTCCTCTGGCTGATAGATGGCTAGTCTGATGCACCTAACAGGTCAGGAAGAGAGGTTAGTTCAGAGATTCAAGCAGAAACATTGAGATAAGCTTGGTTTTTGTGTTTGTTTTTAAACTGTGTCTAACACAATGGGGCCTTGATCTATGCCTGGCATCCTGATAATACAGACAATAAATAATGTTTTTCTGAAATAGTTTTGAAACAAAGCTTGAGGCAATAAGCTGGGGAAAACCTAACACAGGCCTGCAGTCCTGTAAGCAAAGAGACAATATCCCACTTCCACTAATTGCTGGTTGGAAGTCCCCTTGCAGGAAAGTTAAAAAGAACTGGACAGCCCCTACAAGTTTTCAGGTGTTCAAGGCCCCCTTTCCATGTGAGTCTGACTGGATCCACTATGTGGAGGGCAACCCAAAATGAGGAAAAAAATTGAATGGCCATTTTTTCAATGTAAGTCATAAGGAATATGCCTCCACCCCCCTCAACTTGGTGCATCAGTGTGCAAGTAGATACAGAGTTACCAAACTGACATATACTAATGCCCTTTCATGTGCATGAAATTGATCTTTTGCAGGCATTAAAGAAACCTTATTGTCAGATGAAACCAGGTCAGTTTCCTGTGCTAAACTTTGAAAATTCAGTCCTAAATATCAAGTTTCCAAACCGCAGGAAAGATAGGAGTAAGTTTTCAAAGCAGGGTACACCTGCAAATAACACTGGTCTACAAATTTTGAGAAGTCATCTGCTTCAGAGATAAAATGTGTTATTTATTATGTATCTTGATGTGCTGAATTCAAATATGACAATTAAAACAACTGATTGGCTACTGTTTCTAAGATATTTAAGTTTTTACATTTTATGTCTATGTATATTGTGTAGATAGTAGAGTTTTAATCATAAATTATAAACCTAGGTCTTTTCATGTGTTTATGGTTGCTTTACATGATAATATTTCACCTGTCCTGTTTATGTAACACTTTAAAAATCAGCAGAAGGGTTATATAAATAAAATTTATTATGAAACAAAAGGCAAAAAACTATTATGTACGTAGTTTATTCCTATTCAGTGTCTACTCGGCGCTTCTTGGCTTGTCTCTTGTATTCATTAAATGGAGCATCTCTTGTCACTGTCCAGCAATAGTCTGCAAGCATTGATGGGCTCCATTTGCCCTGATAGTGTTTCTCCATTGTTGCAATGTCCTGGTGAAATCGCTCGCCATGCTCGTCGCTCACTGCTCCACAGTTCGGTGGAAAAAAATCTAGATGAGAGTGCAAAAAATGTATCTTTAGTGACATGTTGCAACCAAGGCTTTTGTATGCCTTGAGCAGGTTTTCCATCAACACCCTGTAGTTGTCTGCCTTGTTGTTTCTGAGAAAATTTATTGCCACTAACTGGAAGGCTTTCCATGCCGTCTTTTCCTTGCCACGCAGTGCATGGTCAAATGCATCATCTCGAAGAAGTTCACAAATCTGAGGACCAACAAAGACACCTTCCTTTATCTTAGCTTCTCTTAACCTTGGAAATTTTCCACGGAGGTACTTGAAAGCTGCTTGTGTTTTGTCAATGGCCTTGACAAAGTTCTTCATCAGGTCCAGCTTGATGTGTAAGGGTGGTAACAAAATCTTCCTTGATTCAACAAGTGGTGGATGCTGAACACTTTTCCTCCCAGGCTCCAATGACTGTCGGAGTGGCCAATCTTTCTTGATGTAGTGGGAATCTCTTGCACGACTATCCCATTCGCAGAGAAAACAGCAGTACTTTGTGCATCCAGTCTGCAGACCAAGCAAGAGAGCAACAACCTTCAAATCGCCACAAAGCTGCCACTGATGTTGGTCATAGATTATGCACCTCAAAAGTTGTTTCATGTTGTCATAGGTTTCCTTCATATGGACTGCATGACCAACTGGAATTGATGGTAAATCCCTGACAAGGTCATTCAGTTCACCTTGTGTTATGAGGTGTGGTTCAGAGGAGGAGGATGGGAGAAAATGTGGGTCCTGTGACACTGATGGTTCAGGACCAGAAGTTTCATCCTCTTCCTCGTCTGACTGAAGTGAGAATGATTCTGGTGCATCAGGAACCAGCAGTCCTTCTCCGTGGGATACTGGGCGTATAGCTGATGGAATGTTTGGATAATGCACAGTACACTTTTTCTTCTTTGACACACCTTTCCCAACTGGAGGCACCATGCAGAAGTAACAATTGCTGGTAGGATCTGTTGGCTCTCTCCAAATCATTGGCACTGCAAAAGGCATAGATTTCCTTTTCCTGTTCAACCACTGGCGAAGATCTGTTGCACAAGTGTTGAAGCATATGTGCGGGGGCCCACCTCTTGTCCTGATCTCCAATTTTGCAGCCAAAATAAAGGTGATAGGCTTTCTTAACCATAGTGGTTATACTGCGCTTTTGTGATGCAAAAGTCACTTCACCCCAAACATAGCAGAAGTTATCTGCACTGTTCACACAAGTACGAGGCATCTCTGCTCACTTTGGCTAAACAGAAATGTGTCCCTTTGCAAAATCAAACACTGACAAATAAGATAGCACGACACTGTATAATTTCTAGAGCTGATATAGGGCAATTTGTTCAGCAGAGTGATGTAAGCTTCATTATGATTGCATCATCCATGACTTCTGGGAATAACATGATGCAATTCATATCATGTATGATGCAATACCAGCTTCAGATTGCATCATTCATTGTTTTGCCTAAAAAGCAAGTACTGTCCAAACCCAGTCATATATTTATTCATAGATCCAGTCAAAGATGTATTTTAGTCATTTCTGGTTTAAATTGAGATCCCTTCCCTTTATAACTCACTTATCCTCCGCCATTCCCAAGTCAAGGGTTGTATATACTGACCCAATAGCATATCTTGAAAACTAGAGCCAATCAACAATTTTAAGCATCATTTTCGTTCTCAGTGACCCAGAATTAGTAAAGTTTGACTACATTTATTTCAGAAGCATTTTGGCTGTAGAGCAGTGTAACCTATGTCAACAATAAGCAGGTTGTTAAACAATTTACATGCCCACCTTGCCGCCATGAAATTCCATTGGTTTCTCAGATCAGAAGCCCCTGTAGCAGCAGATCTGTGATAGTGGAGAAGAGACAGGCAATAAAATGCAAGATGATCTTTGTTTGGGTTTTGGTGTATGTTGCTGAGGTTCTGGGTGGAGTGCCTGGGGAAACAGTGTTGTGACCTGTGATTTGGACCATACCCTCCTTGGCTTGCAAAATCTTGTGAAAAGATAGGTGTATTGTTGCTGGAGATTGTCAAAGTCTGCTAAGGTGCCAACATCACTCAAGTAGGTGATTGACAAATACCTGTTAAAAAATCAGTGTTGTCAATTGGTTGGACTCTAATGTTGCTTTTGGGGGAAGGACACTGAGAATATTGTAGGGAAGACAGTTCTGGCAAACCTGAATCTTCAGGCCTGAAGGTGCACCCATTGTGGCCTGCTGTGAAAATTTACATCTTAACATGTTGTGATCATAAGAGGTCCATAAGCTACCTTCTGAAACACACACAATCATTCTAGCTCTGTTGCTGTATCTTCATTATAATTACTCCAGTTTACCCATCGTTTATCTAGAGAGTCCAGGTCTATCCTGGACTTACCTTGCTCTTTACCTTGTTGTTCCTCATTCAACCATTCTTCCAGAGCAGTTCAAAGCTAAGATTGATACCTGTTCTGAAATTTACAAAAACAATCCCAAGGTCAAGACTATCTCCTGTGTCCCATGATGATTAAAGAATCTTAGATTTACTTCAGGCCTCAGAATGCAGTGACGTTGTCATAACTCAGCATCACAAAGCAGTGATCTGTCCATACATAATGATGTTATGAGGTGAACGTCATTCCACACTAACATTGCAACTTTGCAATGCAGCATCACAGCATCATGACACTACTTTGTCCTGCCTGATAAGTACAAATAGGGGGAAACTATAGCAAATAGGGGGAAACCTTTCCTTTCTGCCTGTGCAGTTACCAAGAGATCCATAAACAAACACTGGACTCATTTGTAAGTCTTGAGCTTCTTATTCAAAAGGTTCTTTGTATATTTTAATTCAAACAGAAATATCTTAGAAAAGTCACAGCAGTTTGTAATCTATACCGGCAAATCCAAGTAGTTGATTTGAAGAATACTTACTTACAGCACATGACAGGAACATTGGTTTGGAATACACATTTAAACACAATTTGGGTGGCAGAGAGAGCCTATTTTTGACTTTTGGAGAGAGAATAGTTGACTTGAACCCAAGATGGAAACTGCTCATAATCCTCTTTTGGTGCACAAAGCATATGATTATAAAGCTCAAAAGGGAGCTATAACAGCTAGGATTAAACATTGATACAATTAACAGAAGGTTTGGAATAATAATACTTTGAGATCTTCAGATGTTTCATGCTATAGAAATGCCAAGAGCTTTGCAAACAATGGATTAAGTATCACAGTTGTGCTATGTAACACTGAGTGAATAACTGGATTTTTCAGTTCGGTTCTGAAAAATTGAAAAAACTATTTATTTCAAGGAAAACCTACAGTGAATTTTTTTTTAATTGACAAATCAAAAAGTGTGTGTGGGGGGGGAGGGGGGAATACAACCTTCTTTTTAGGTCAAGCAAATCATTTCATGCACTATGAATTTTGATTTTGAGCAGTTAGTGTTTCTGATATTTTTTAAAATAAAAATTAAAGGAAATTTTGAAATAAAGTTATTTAAAACCAAAATATTGAAATATTTCAAAAGAAAATTGACTGAAGCAATTCAGGAAAATTTGTATGAATATGTTAAATGATTTGAGGTGACCAAATCTGCATTTTTTCCACAAACAACTCCAGCCAATAGACCTGATCATAAATTTTTCAACAAAAGTTAGGCAGAAAGCCTGGCAGTCCTTCAAGCCAGGAGCCTTAAAATCCTAGGTGCCTTGGCTCTAACAACAGCTTGACTCCCAAATTTGCAGCAAGGAACCTGGAAGTCCTGAAGTCCGTGGTGAGGGTTCCCCAAAGCCTCAGACCCTGAAAGTCCAGGCATCTGCAGAATGAAATAAATATTCTTGTTGGGTTCACCTAGGCAGCTATGAAACTGACAAGGATGTCAATTTTCCTTATTTTGTCTCAGAAACACCATGTTTTGGTATTACCAAAATTAAATTTTCCTGGATTTGTAAATTCATGAAAAAAAATGGTAAATTTGGTTTCAATCCAATTTGGAACAAAAGCAAATTCCAAAAGACCACATCTTTTTGAGAACTGAAACCTCAAGTTTCAGCCAGCTCTATTGGCAATAAAACCCAGATTTCCTAACTTTAACCACTAGATTATTCTTTATGTTTGAGTAGTGAGAATTATTGAGAGCCATAAAATGGTTAAGTATCAGAGGGGTAGCCGTGTTAGTCTGAATCTGTAAAAAGCAACAGAGGGTCCTGTGGCACCTTTAAGACTAACAGAAGTATTGGAGCATAATGGCACTGATGAAGTGGGCATTCACCCATGAAAGCTTATGCTCCAATACTTCTGTTAGTCTTAAAGGTGCCACAGGACCCTCTATAAAATGGTTAGTCTGCTCTTAGAGGTTGCTAGGACATTAACATCTGAGGATAGGACAAGAAGCAATGGAAGTTTAGGTTAGACATTAGGAAAAACTTCCTGTCAGGCTAATTAAGCGCTGGAACAAATTACCGAGGGAGGTTGTGGAATCTCTGTCATTGAAGGTTTTTAAGAACAGGTTAGATGAACACCTTCTCAGGGATGGTCTAGATAATATTTAGTCCTGCCTTCAAGTGCAGGGCACTGGACTAGAAGACCTCTTGAGGTCCCTTCCCTACATTTCTATTATTCTGTGATTCTATAGATGTGTGTGCCTACAAGAAGTCGTATCTTTAAAGTTTAAAAATGTAAAACAATTTTGAACTTCCTGTTTTAGAGTTGCTTGTAAGATAAGATTCAGCAGCAACTTTACTACATCTTGCCAGCAGCAGCTACCTAACACCAGAAGATGAATGTTTGCAAAAATATGTACATTCCTTTAGCACAATAGCAGCTGTTTGTTTGTTTTTTTTGGCAATGATAGTTTACAAACCCCATAACAGAGCACTTTGGGATTTTTTTTATATCCGTATCAAAATGTAATTGAATAAAGATCAGAGTTTTTGAAGAATGATTTGCTGGACAGTTGAGGGGTTTTGTGTTAGACTTTGGTGCTGAAGCATTTTGGTGTTAAACACTGTTGTTGAATGAGCGGGACAGAAAATCCCTCAATAGAGTGTAGATGACTGAAATAATTTTGTTTTGTTACATTGTGAAAGTCTTGGGGGAGACGGTGTATAATGTAAGATTTCCTTGAGATGGTGGGAACAGAATAGTTTTTATGAGCTGACCAGTAAAAAACCAAAGGAAACTATTTTGCCATTATAGTATCTGGGAGGGGGTTGTTACTATTATGCAGACAACTTTCGTTTTTGTGACTCACTTATGTTTTGACTTTAAGATGTTACAGTGTTAGAATGTTGAGAGGCTTGAGAAATAGAATATATGTCTAAGCTGAATGTGTGCATGCCTATGTGTGTGCTTAACTTTTATCATAGAATTAAGGAGCTGGGCCTGATTCATCTGTTTACCAGTGCAGATCTCAAGGGTTGAAAGCAGACTGCTCCTGGAGTCAGGCAGTGTACTAGGAGTGTAGGGGCAGGTCTATACTTAAGATGCTGCATTGGACAGGAGAGCTGTCCTGTCAGTGTAGTTAATCCACCTCCCCGAGAGGTGCTAGCTATGTCAGCAGGAGAAGCTCTCCCGTTGACATATCGCTGTCTACACGGGGGTTAAGTCGGTATAACTATGTCACTCAGGGTGTAGATTGTTCATACCCCTGAGTGACAGTTATACTGATATAGGTCTGTAGTATAGACTGGCTTTGGTGCAGCAATGTAAATGGCCCACAAATCCTGTTTTGCCAGGAGGCCTACAGGGCAGTTACTCCCCACCATGGGATGGGTCCCCCACTCAGGTGCATGCTCTCATGATTATAGGGAAACAATCTGAATTTGGCCTGTTGTCTCTGAATTATGTATACAACTACTTCAAAGTCAGTTTATGGTTTTGTTAAGCTAATTTTGGTAAAATTATGGAAAAGACAGTTATATTTACAGAACTGTAATACCTGTGGTTAGTGATTCGTGTATTTAATCACATCTGTAGGTGCCAATGTTGTTTTAATGCTGCTTCTTAAAAAGTGCAAAATGTACCAGTCTACACTTCCAGGATCTTTGGATACTTACAGACAGAAAATCATTGGTAATTGGCAAACAGGTGATGTTTGCAACCCATGTTTATGAATATTACATTATTCAAAAGTACAGCTAGATATAGGTAGGGATGAGCATACAGTTTTTACAAACAATGATATGCCAAGATAAAAGAATACTCTTCTCGACATAGCAAGTGACCGATGATGTCAGAAGGAGAAGGAGAGCTGGGAATGATTTTTGTTCTGGGAAAAACAATGACTGCCTGTGAGTGTGCTGTGCTTAGATTCAAATGTTTATGTTTAACAAATGAGAACTAGCACTATAAGTTCTCTTGTACACTACATGCATAACAGGATTGCAGACATTTAAATAAGTAATAGTGCTTGGTTCCTAACCACTTCTATGCTTGTGTTTTGAATAGGATGTTTGTGAAACGTTGTGGCATGACCAAATATCTGATAGAGGCATCAGCTATGTTGAGCTTACGTCAAACAGAAAGAACGTTATTATATGTAGGAAGGCACCTCCTCCATCTTGCCGGACTTAGCACTTCCCCCTTTGGCAATGAGGGATCTGGGGTAAATCAGCCCCACTCTAGACAATGTTTGGCTCCCCCCCCCCCCCCCCCGGGGTTTACTTATCTGTATTTTCGAGGTAGGCCTTGGGGCAGCCCAAGTAGTGCTCCTCCACCAAATAAAGAGAAACAAATTTACAAACACAAAAACAAAGCAGAGGTACCTTTCCCTGCCCTCTTGCTGGGGGTGTTGTCCTGGTGTTGGCCCTGAGGTGTCAGTCCTTCCCCTAAACAGGGACACAGTTTTGGTTGTTTCCCCTATGGCAGTGTTTCTCAAACTGGGGTCGCCGCTTGTTCAGGGAAAGCCCCTGGCGGGCCGGGCCAGTTTGTTTACCTGCCCCGTCCGCAGATCTGGCCGATCGCGGCTACCACTGGCCGCGATTCGCTGCTCCAGGCCAATGGGAGCTGCTGGAAGCGGCGCAGGCCGAGGGACTTACTGGCTGCTGCTTCCAGCAGCCCCCATTGGCCTGCAGCGGCGAACCGTGGCCAGTGGGAGCCGCGATCGGCTGGACCTGCTGATAGGGCAGGTAAACAAACCGGCCCGGCCCGCCAGGGGCTTTCCCTACACAAGCGGCAACCCCAGTTTGAGAAACACTGCCCTATGGGGAAGGGGACAGCCTCTCACCCTGGAGAAACCTCTCTCCCTGTTTCCATTAGCCCTGCAGCAGCTTGTGTCTCCTCCCTCTCTCACCAGAAGAGGGGTTTTGAAAGCTCTCAGGCAGCCCTTAATTGGACTCCGGTGGCAATCCCGAGGTGGGAGGAGGGACATGCAGGATAAAGTGCTTCCCCAGATTGGCCTGTTGAGGGTGGGGAGGGAGAGGGGCTCTGTCCTTCTCTCCCTGCTCCTTCCCCGTCACGGTAGCTCACCCTGGCAGCCGGGTGGGGAGTGGGACGGAGCTGCTTCTGGCTGGGAGGCAGCACTGGCCCACTCCCTGCCCAGCCTCAGCTGATGGGAACAGGGGCCAAGCGAGCCAGAACCTCCCTTTCCCTCCCCGGCATGCTCAGCCCTTGTCCCTGGCAGCCAAGCCCAGGCAGGGAGTGGGCCGCTGCTGCCTCCCAGCCAGGCTCTTTCAGGCAGAAGCTGCTCTGTCATGCTCCCCGCTCGGCTGATAGGGAGACTGGCCAAACGAATCCCGGGGAAGAGGCATAGGGAGAGAAGGACAGAGCCCCCACACACAGGTAACGTGGGGCGGGGAGAGCTGGCAGCCTCAGGCTTGGGTGGGGGGGGTGTCACTGGGGAGAAGAGACACATGGGACGGTCATGTGTCCTCCCCTTTGATTGTCTGTCTCCCCCTCCCTCCCCCCTTTTATGGGGAGGCTCGAGTCGCTTGTAGAAAAGGGCCTTTATCATTCTGGAGCTAACATACCTGCCTTCCACTACCCTCTTTCAGCTGTCCAGCCTGACTTTGTCACTTACAGAAGGGACTCGTCCTTTGAACTCCAAAATGTGGGGGCTCTGTCCTTCTCTCCCATTTATTTATTGCAAAGGTCTTATAGAACTTGAAGTTTCCCAGGGTAGCATACCCTTCTACAATATTGCAAATTAAAGAAAATTCCAGAGGATAATCTCCTGAAAGGAAGCACCAGAGGGAATAAACCACAGAAGATTTATCCTGCAAATGTCATTTTACTCATGCAAGTAGTCCCACTGAAGTCCATAAAGGAGAGTGATCTATTTATAGTCCCATTGATCAGCCCCATTAAACTCTACAGGAAGAGAGAGTACAGTTACTTGCATACATGTTTGTGAGGCCCCAAATCAGTACTAGACTAGCTTTACTTGTAGATGAAGCTCAGAGGGCCAGGGAAAACAATGTTCTGTTGATACCAGCTGTAGTTAAAATTAGGCATTATCTCAGTGCAAAATTATAAGGCACATTTGCCCCAAAGTTTATCAACAGGTTTTTCAGTTACATTTTCTTTCTTGTTGTTTTTTTTTAATACCTTTTTTAAAGGGAGGTGAATAACAGCACTATTAGTTAAATGTTTGCTATCCTTTTATGCTCTACATACATAACAAAACTTATTCAGACAACAGTGGAGCTGAAAGCAGAGAACTAATTACAGTATATAACCCTTCCTTCAACTCTGCCTATTTCTTTGTGGGAGAAAAAAAGGCAACCCTTTTAAAGCACAAACAACAATTAACTGTTATATAAATCATATATTGAAGAACAAAGCCTCAAACCTGAAAACGTTCAGTCAGAGGAGTAATGTTATGCAGTTAAGTTGTCTCATTGGACTCAACTGGGCAAATTCCGCTCACATTTCCTCCAGCATCCATGCAGAGTACAGTGAATGTGGATATTCTACTGTATCCAATAGTAGAATTCAATCCAGTAGCACTACTTATGCGCATAAAAGTAAACAGTTCATTAGAGGTTTGTAGGATCCAGACCGAATGGAGAGGACAAAACGTCCCCATAGTACACATTTCTATAGTCATGGAAAATTGCACTGCAACAATCAAGAGTTGCAAGTGTGAATTCTGACAGCTGAAAGCTAAAGAATGCACAATGGTAATGTTCTGGTTGTCTTTTCAAGCTCTGGTTTCAAACTTCGAAGAATCTATAAAATTCTTCAAAGCATAGCTTGCTAGCCAATGTTATACCAATATAACTGTACTTTTGATAGTTTCCTTCTTTCAATTCTTCCAACTACATTATTTTATTTATATAACTGTCCACACTTCACTTGTGATATTTCTAGCAGTGACCCCCCCAATGCACATTTAAATAGTGATAGATGGCATTTATGAAATGAAATACTGAAGTTCCAAGGCAACGGGTAAAAGGATTCACTTTTACACCACAGTGAAATCGTTTAGTTCCCTAGAATTTGAGCAAAGTTGTAATGAAAATGCTCTCTCTCAAGATATTGAGTGCTGTGCCTGAAACTTCAATCTTGGACAAGCATTTAGGTAAAATCTGATCTTAGACCTTGAAGTATCAACCAAACCTCTGCTGGTGCCTTGTAAAATCTTGTGGCAATTGCTAGGTCCATAGTGAAGTTAGCTGGGAAGCTGATATCTGTGTATTGTCAATTTCCTTAAATGCAACCCTCTTTCCCTCCTTCCCCCCCCCCCCTTTTTTGGTCCCTTCAGCAGACAATAAAAAGTAACATTGAAATGTTCACGTCATTGTGATGTATTTTTCCCCTGCTTTCTTGGAAGCATTTGTTATCTTATTAGATTTCAAAAGTTTAAGGCTAGGTAGGCAGATCTGTGCTTGTCTTATTTCCGCCTCTCTACCCCACCAATTTTGGATCTGACACCCTATGTGAGGCCTTCCTATGTAAAGAGTGGGAAGCTGAGGGCTCAGTTTAAGTGTGTCAGAGAGCAACTTCTGAAGAAAATCAATAGAACCTCTCTTTTCACACATTTCTAACATATAAATGTCGTTTCTTCTAGGTCTGTTTGCCAGGCTGTCCTCTTTCTCTTTGTATTTGTCCATTCTGGGTTTTTTTTCCCCAAAAGGCAGTTGCATCCATAAGCTTGTTCATTTCAATTGCAGTTTTTTTGTAATACACTTTCTAAGCATGGCATGCAAGAGTTAATGTCAGTGATGTCACCAGCAGGTCCAGGAATATTTCTTTTAATCCTGTCCAGTCTCCCTGTCCGGTGTCTTTCAGTGCTGCTGTGCCTTCAGCAAAGATCTGCAGAGGTGCATCTGCTGAAGCTTTCACTGACTATGATTCAGCTGGCATGAGACTTGTGTTACCTTTTTATTAATGGGAATCCATCTTTTTCTTCAGATTCTATCCAGGCAATTAATTTAAGCTTTTATGGCAAACTTGTTGCTTTGTCCAAAATATTGAGGAGCGAGCAGGTCAGAAATCAGGCAGTCCTCTTCTTGCCAAGTACCACATGACACACTCTCACCCCATCAACTAATATAACAGAGGTTGTTGAACAGCCATCAGTCTGTTGGGCCCAGATTCTCAAAGGTATTTAGGCTCCTAATCTCCATTGGACTGCCTGATTTCTGACCTGCTCACTCCTCAGTATTTTGGACAAGTAACAAGTTTCTCGCGATTTCATTGGGAGTCAGGAGCCCAAATACTCCTGAAAGTCTGGGCCTTGATCCCTACTAAACTGGTCTGGAATTGACCGATAGACCTTCCTTGGCATTAGTAGCCACCTAATATGTTAGTTTCATCCTCACGACAATGATGCTAGCATTTGTTGCTATCCAACTTAAATTCTCTGTTTCAATTCATGACCATGTCTTATGCGTGCCACGTTTTAGCTTGAAGAGACTGATTCCAAAACATTTGAGGGTTCCCATTGTAAATCATCATTACATTTACTCACAGTGCTCCTTTCTGTCCCTGCTGCCCCAGCCCAAAGCTACACCTTAGTCATGTTGCTTAATGTACTGTTGGAAGGCTCTCTAATACTACAGTGATGAGAACATGCATAGAATAGAAAACTGAGGCCTTGCCAAACTGATAACTATGCTGAAGTCAATGGAGTTGCAGGGATTTATATTGTCTCAGCTGAGTCCATTAAATTATTGAAACATCTTTTTTATAAATGTCCAAAGTACCCTGTTGCTTTTCTCATTTCCTGAATGGATTAAAAGGAGCAGGGGTGAGAGAGAGAGAGAGTGTCACAAGGAAAATAGTAGTAACCATTGTTTGGGGGATAGGAACCATGCTCTAGAAACATAAATTGAGGCCTTGCCATGAATTTGTATTTCAGTTATTCAGAACAGCTGTCTACCTTCAAAAGAAAAGAAAAATCTTCTAGATATCTGTATCTGCTTCTCTTGAGTATAACCAAAAGATGGCAGCATTCCATTGGGCACTGCTACGCAGACCATAAATCTGTGCACTAGCTGCAATTGTCCAAACTCTTCAAGATGAAGCAAAACCTGCCATTTCTAATTGTGCTCATTAGGCTTTTCATCATAATTCTTGCTATTCCAAAACTTATATTGCATAATTAAGAATAATTATTATCCCATGAACATGCTTTTTCTCACAAAACTTTACTAAAATTGCCTGCCTTTTTGTGTGAACAAGGAAATTTTGAGTGGCTTCAGCCTTATTTTGGTCATTTCTCTGTCACGTTATTATTATAAAGGAATGTCTACTGGATCCTCCCAACTGTGGTCATACATGACTTTTGGCAACTTGGCTTAATATTCTCAAAACTCAACTTTGTTCATTGCCAGGCATGGTAAAAAAAATTTAAAAAAAATTGGGTAGGTGGGAAACTTTGACAAATCTAAAAGCGGGGGAGATATTCCTCCTAAAATCTGTGGAATTTCTGAAGGGATTTTTTGCTTTCAGAGTGCTCTACAAACATTAACTCCCAACACCCATGTGGGGTAGATAAGTATCATCTCCATGTTAGCTTGGGAAACTGAGGCAGAAGAAGGGCCAGATTTTTAAAGGTATATAGATTCAAAAAAATACAGATAGGTACCTTTTGGAATTTTCAGAAGTACCTAACTCCCATTGATGTTAAAGACAGTGAAGTGTCTAGGTACTTTTTGAAAGTCCCACTGGATGCCTATCTGCATCTTTAGATGTCTAAATACCTTTAAAAATATGTCCCTAGTTGACTTGCCTAGTGCTGCTTATGCACATGTACTGCCTTTGCAGTTGTAGCAAGTGTGAGAGAGAATTCTCACAATCTTGCAAGTTTCTTCACGAGAGGGCGACATAGTCTAGCTGACACTACTAAACACATTACATTTTAACGTCATTTTTTAAGGATAGCAACTGCGTTCATTTTTGAAATAGCTGAATGCTAAAGTATTTGCATACCAAAATACAGCCTTGTTCTTAAAGAGCACTTTATGAAATAAATTCCTGGAACATCAAAACATGAACATTATTTAGCGTGGCTGGGTATAAACTCATTAGCAGGATATTACTGATCCAGTGACCAATGTGAAAACCTTAACAATACTGACACTTAATTTTAAACTCTGTTGTGATTGTCCCTTAACTTGAGTGGGTTATTAAGAGATCATATTTTGCTTGATGTTATTGTCTGTCAGGCTCAAAAAGTCTCCTATGCACTAGCTTACATTCTAAAGCTTATCAGCATAATTAGAAGAGCTGAAAACTCCAATTTTAAATGAAAGTTTAGATTATATACACTGACTTCCCTTTATATCACATGCTAGATGTCTGATTTCAGAACTGTAGGATCAATGCACTCACCTGCACTCTGCAGGCACATGTGGTCTAGTAATTGTGGGGTCATTGTAGCAATGGACTTGTTGCAGAATGGCATGCAGCTGAGTTTTCTGAATATCATGCCTGGTTGCCAAAAGTCATGTACTGGCACAGTTGGGAGGATCCAGTAGACATTCAAGGGGCTCTGGAATTGCAGGTTATTCAATATACTCACTATGACGCACTCAGTAGGAACTCCTAGTTCAAGTTTCAACCAGGGTTCCCTTATCAGATGATTTTTTTATGCCCCTTATATTTCTGAAGTGGAAAAATACATTTTCAGCTTTCAACCATTATGATTATGTTCAGGGCAGACTAGAGTTAGAGTATGAACATTCTGAAGGCAGCTAGTTAAACCATTTCTTGGTGCTTAAAAATTACTAACTCTCTTTTGGATCCCCCTAGTCAAAAACAGTTCAGTTGAAACAATTCCAACTTAAATACAGCTAAACATCATTAAAATCTTGATTAGATATAATCTAATCCTTTAATGGACTAATTAAAAAACTTACGTATAAAAATTATCCTATTGTTTGGGCCACTTCATAAAACGGGCATGACCCCATGCATCCCTTATAAGGTCTATTCAGGGCCCGGATAGATAAGGAGCAGCCTCCAAGGAAGGGGGAACTGGTTACATCAGAACTTCACTGGGCAGGGCAGATAAAATGAGGCTGAGCTGGAAGTCTTCGAAGCTGTAAAGCTCAACAACGGATATGAAGGTAACGAGAGCCAATTTCCCCGTGGACCTTCATGACAGTCACTTGTGCCAGTTAAGTCCCTAGGTAGAAACCTACTGAGGCAGTTTTGGGGTTAAATGCCAATAGTGTTTCCAGAGCCATTGGAACTGCCTAAAAGAAACTAAGGGCAGCAGCCCAAGGCTTCGCACCCAGACATGAGATAATCCGGTGCTCCTCAGTCTAGATCAGAGGTGGGCAAACTACGGCCCGCGGACCACATCCGGCCCACAGGACCGTCTTGCCCGGCCCCTGAGCTCCTGGCCGGGGAGGTTTGCCCCCGGCCCTTCCCCTGCTGTCCCCCTTCCCCGCAGCCACATCACCGCGCGGGCGGCACTCTGGGCGGTGGGGTTGCGCGCCCCTGCAGAGCAGTGTGGCAACACTTCTGGCTCTGGCCGGGCAGCATGGCTGCCAGACATGCTGCTCTGAGCGTCATGGTAAGGGGGCCGGTGCGGGGGGGGGTTGGGGCCTGTCAGGGTGTTGGGGTTACTATGCCTGCCTGAACCAGAGTTCTTCCATGTTTAACTCTGATCGACCTTAACAACCAAGGACAGGAATTGGAATGTGTAAATAGCCAGTTAGCAATTACGACCTTGTTCATGCCAGGTACCAAACAATAATGATGAGGTTTGCATGTTTCTAGCTGGGGAAGGGGTAATAAACTAAGGGTAAACAGGACCAAATAACAGTTTAGGGAGAAGTTACTAACAAGCTAGATTTATAGCCCTAGAATGATTTAGTTGCTTAAATGTATAAACATGCCTTTGGTAGAGAGGGGGAGTAGGGGAGGTGATAGAGAGGGGGAGAGAGGGGGGGCTTAGTTGTAAAATGTATAAAGAAGAGAGAAACTGTTTTTGCTGGGGTGCTCGATTTGAGACTTGCCTGTCTCCTTGCACCACTTTGAGATCTCAAATAAACTTTGATTGTTTCTCCACCCCGGTATGTTTATTGGCGTGAAGCACTCCGGGCACCGAACCCCACTGTTGCTGTCCTCGGGCCCCTGTGCCGGCAACAGTCTTGGCGTCCCTGGGTGGGCTCAAGGCTGAAATTTAGCCTTGCCCGGATCCCTCCTGGCAGCCGACGGATTACGACGACGACCGACGCCCAGAGCTCACCGGTGACTTCATCGGGGGCCTCAGCGGAGACGTGATTTGGTCGACCCCGGAGGGCACAACGGTGCAACGCGCTTGATTAGTGGAGAAACAGCTGCGGGCGACGGTGCAGAACCGGACCCTTGGATAAGGTAGGAACAGTCCAGTGGGGACTTTACCTGTTTTGACCTGGGGACGCCCAGTGTCTCCCTAGAGTATGGGGCAGGGACAAAGTACTGCAGGCAGGGCAAGGTGTATGCCCTTAGAATGCATTCTGGTGAACTGGAAAGTGTTTGGATCGGATCCGTTGATTAAAAGTAAATTAAAAAGATTCTGTACGGTAGACTGGCCTCAATATCAGCTAGAGGACCAGGAAAGGTGGCCACCAGAGGGATCACTTAATTATAATACGATCCTTCAATTGCTTTTGTTTTGTCAGCGTACGGGTAAATGGAATGAACATATGTATGTACAGTTGTTTATGTTGTTAAGAGATAGATCAGATCTTTTGCAAAAGGGTAATTTGACTCCGACAGGTTCGGTAGTAACTATTGTTAGTCCTGAGAACCCTCCCCCGGTTGTGATGGCAGAGTCGGTGTCCCCTTCGGCTCCAATACCCCCATCATATAAAGATAGGGTGCCTCAGGTCCCAGAGATTGCCCCCTCGGTGGGATTCTATCCATTGATTACTGAGACTCGGATAGCCCGTCCTGGAACAGAAAATCGCCCAGCCACTACAATGCAGGTTTATACCCAGGTGCCTTTTAACCCAGTGGACCTAGCAGCTTTTAAGGCACAGGCAGGGGAATTGTCTACGAATCCAAGCAAGTTTATCTCGGTCTTTGAATGGTGTCTGGCTAGCCATAAGCCTGACTGGGATGACTGTAATGTCCTTATGCGGACCCTGCTGTCTGAGGTGGAGCGTAATCAGGTTGTGTCTAAGGCACGGGAGGAGGCACAGCTTAGACATGAGGCAAACTCAGCAAACGTTCCTGTTGCTGCAGTTCAGGTCCCTACAGCAGACCCCCGGTGGAATCCCAACGTGCCGGCAGATCTCACCTGTCTCACTGTATACAAGGAGCTCCTATTACATGGTCTCCGACACTCAGCTGTCTGACATAACAATTGGGCTAAGCCGTATGAGCTAGTACAGGAGCCAAAAGAGAGTCTGGTTGCTTTTCTGCAGCGTATTCGGGATACTATCAGGCAAACTACTAATGCAAACCCTGATGATCAGGCTACTGAGGCAATTATGAAGGGTATCTTTACCAGCCGTGCTGCCCCTGATATTAAAAGGAAATTGCAGAAAAAGGAGGATTTGATGGGCATGACAATGGCACAGATTTTGGAAACTGCAAACAGGGCTTACAGCCTTAGGGAGGGAGAAAAGGAAAAGAGGCAAGTGAAAATGATGGTTGCAGCAGTACAGGCTGGTGGCAGGGGAAGATTTCAGGAAGGTGGAAGGGGCCGGGGAATGAAAGAGGACGTGGGCGTGGGCGCCTGGCTCACAGGAAAGGCGTCTGGGTCGCAACCAGTGTGCCATATGCCGAAAGGAGGGACATTGGAAAAATGAGTGCCCCGAAAGGGAAGGTACCCCTATGATGGAAGCGGAGGATCAAGACTAGGGGTGTCAGGGGAGACGGACTATCCTGCCCCCGGAACCCTGAGTAAACATGCGGGTGGGAGATTCAGACATAGACTTTTTAATAGACTCTGGAGCTACACGAATTGCTGTAAACCAACCCCTTCAGCTGCCTGTGGCAGATTCCCTCACTGTGGTGGGAGCCACAGGGAAAGGAACTAAGTGCCCAGTCTATGCTCCAGCGGAATGTGCTTTGGGAAACAGAACTCTATCTCACAGACTGGTTTACCTCCCCGATTGTCCAATGCCACTATTAGGACGGGACCTGCTTTGTCGCTTAGGTGCCACCCTGCATTTCACTCAAGATGAAATAAGCCTCACCTTACCTCCAGAGAATGCTTGGATAATGACACTTGCAATTGAGCCCTCAGCCATGCAAGCCCCAGAGTGGAGTCAGTGGGAGAAGCGGGTTTTTCCTCTGGTATGGGCATCAGGGATCCCAGGAAAGGCAGCCCATCATACTCCTATTACTGTTCAGCTCTTGCCAGGAAAAGGTCCAGTGCGAATTAAGCAGTATCCGATCAAAAGGGAAGCCAGAGAGGGATTGCAGGAAACTATAGACCAGTTCCTAAAGTGCGGGGTACTTCGAGAATGCCAGTCAGCTTGGAACACTCCTATCTTGCCTGTACAAAAGCCCAATGGCACATACCGGCTGGTCCAGGACCTGAGAGCAGTTAATGGGCGGGTTAAGACTCTATACCCCCTTGTTCCAAATCCGTATACACTGTTGGCCTCTATAGGGGGGCAGTACACCCATTTTTCAGTCCTGGATTTAAAGGATGCTTTCTTCACGATTCCGGTTGACCTCCAGTCTCAGGAGATTTTCTCCTTCGAGTGGGAGGACAGAAGGAGGGTTAGGAAGCAGCTTTGCTGGACAGTGCTGGCTCAGGGATTTAAAAATTCCCCCACCCTTTTCAGCCAGGCCCTGGCTAGAGACTTGGAGGAGTGGGACAACGAGGACAAAGTCCTTCTCCTGCAATATGTGGATGACTTGTTAATTGCTGCAGTGGGTCTAACCTCTTGCCTTAAAGCCACTGTGAGCCTCCTGAACTTTGTTGGACTTCGAGGATATTGAGTAGCACTGAGTAAGGCTCAGATTGCTCCCCCAGTGGATGGAATCTGACAACGGAACACACTTCACATCCCAAGTCGTTCAGAAGATATCGGATGCTCTACAGATCCCCTGGAAGCTTCACACGCCATGGCGACCGCAGGCCAGTGGGGTAGTGGAGTGTACAAATCAGACACTTAAGCGGCACCTCTCAAAGGTTTGCCAAGAGGCTTCCCTTAAGTGGCCTGATGCTTTGCCCCTTGTTTTGCTCCGCATTCGTGCTCTCCCTAAGGGCAGGTTAGGGCTCAGTCCCTTCGAGATTATGTTTGGAAGGGCATGGCCTATGAATGGTACACCGGTTCTGGCAGGGGAGTGGGAAATGGGGTGTGGCTTCTTATCTCAGTACATGTGCTCTCTGTCTGCTGTTCTCTGTTCTCTCCACAGGTATACCAGAGATTTGCAGCCTCTCCCGCTGGATGCCCCGATCCACTCCTTGCAGCCAGGCGATTCCGTACTCGTCCGGACCTGGAAGGATGAGCCTCTCCAAGAGAAGTGGAAGGGACCCCACACCGTCCTGCTGGTCTCCCATACAGCAGCAAAGGTTGAGGGACACAAAAACTGGATTCATCACTCTCGTCTGAAAGCAGTGCCTGCTTCTGACCGTCCAGCCTGCAGAGAAGACTGCCAGCAGCGATTTGAGACTTAAGCTGTTATTCAGACGACAATAGTGTCTGCTGGGAATGCCCTGTGATCTCTTTGGACAGTCACAGCGCACTCCCTGCGAGACCTCTGAGCATTGGTTGTGTTTGTTTTCACAGGACCGGCCTAACCTGGTGGCCTGGTCCCTTTTGTTTTGAATCTGCTTACTTTTGGTAATTGTTATTTTGTGGGTATTTGGGGAATTGTGATTGTTAGGCCCTAGGGTCACCTGCCCAATATGAGTTCAGATCCAGGGTCTGCCACAGTGGTGCTCTTTGCCATAGGGACACTCCTCTTGTTAACTCTCGTTTCCCCCCAGGCACATGCGGGATGGAAAGGAATCCCTACTAACTTAGAGACAAACACATATGAGTCCCTGAAGGTTTGCTTTGCCCAAGAGTTTAACCTCTCCAACTGCTGGGTATGCTCCCAAATCCCACACCATGCTGCAGGGTTACCCTGGAAGGTGGTTCCCCAGAAATCCCAGCATTCTCTCTCATTGAGAACCCCAGCTCCATGGCACTCAATCGTATTTTGTCTACAGAATATGAGAAAACTCAGCCAAAAACGTGTTGAGTATTCTCAAAGGAGGGAACTGTTGGGGTTACTATGCTTGCCTGAGCCAAAGTTCTTCCATGTTTAAACTCTGTCCTTCCATGTTTAACTCTGATCGACCTTAACAACCAAGGACAGGAATTGGAATGTGTAAATAGCCAGTTAGCAATTACGACCTTGTTCATGCCAGGTACCAAACAATAATGATGAGGTTTGCATGTTTCTAGCTGGGGAAGGGGTAATAAACTAAGGGTAAACAGGACCAAATAACAGTTTAGGGAGAAGTTACTAACAAGCTAGATTTATAGCCCTAGAATGATTTAGTTGCTTAAATGTATAAACATGCCTTTGGTAGAGAGGGGGAGTAGGGGAGGTGATAGAGAGGGGGAGAGAGGGGGGGGCTTAGTTGTAAAATGTATAAAGAAGAGAGAAACTGTTTTTGCTGGGGTGCTCGATTTGAGACTTGCCTGTCTCCTTGCACCACTTTGAGATCTCAAATAAACTTTGATTGTTTCTCCACCCCGGTATGTTTATTGGCGTGAAGCACTCCGGGCACCGAACCCCACTGTTGCTATCCTCGGGCCCCTGTGCCGGCAACAAGGGGGTGTGGATAGGGGTCAGGGGATGAGGAACGGGGGGGTTTGGATGGGCATGGGATCCCAGGGGGCCTGTCAGGGTCAGGGGGGATAGGGGTCAGGGGACAGGGGGGTTGGATAGGGGGTGGGGTCAGGGGGGGGCAGTTAGGGGTGGGGGGTCCTGGGAGGGGGCAGTTAGGGGACAAAGAGCGGGGGTGGTTGGATGGGTTGGAGGTTCTGAGGGGGGCAGTCAGGGGACAGGAAATTGGAGGGGGTGGATAGGGGGCAGGGGCCAGACTGTTTGGGGAGGCACAGCCTTCCCTACCTGGCCCTCCATACAGTTTTGCAACCCCAATGCAGCCCTCAGGCCAAAAGTTTGCCCACCCCCAGTCTAGATAGAAGAATCAGGCCATAGAGCCTTGAACTTATGTCTGAGTAGATCAGGAGTAACCCCACTGAATTCAGTGGGGTCTTACCTGTGTGAAAGAATAGTCTAGTTGAGGGTTTTTTGTTTTAAGAGTGTAAGCTGCTTTCAGTAAGCTCTAGAAAAGACAGAACCAAGTCCAGTGGTTCTGGAGAGATTAAAATTTGTCGTGTCTATATTATTTTAAGGCTTAAATTTTCCAAGCTACCCAGCATTTTGACTGTGTGAATTGTAGGGTGCCCAGCACAAGACTCCTAGGGCTGATTTTCAGAGGTGCTGAGCTTATTGCTTGTATTGAAGTCACCATCTCTGAAAATGAGACCCTAGGTCCCAAGTGGGGCACCCAAAATTAGTGAGCATGTTTGAAAATGATTCTCAGTATGGAGTATATTTCCTCTTGACTTGTGAATGATCAGTCCTGCACAGGTGTGCAAGAGGGGGCCTTGTGCATCTGCAGAGGACAGCAACAATTTCCACTGGGAATGGAAGTGCTGTCAGTGATAGTCTCTCAAAAAAGACAAGGGATGGCAGGGTGGGAAATAAGGGTATGGCCCCTTGTCCCTCTCTCTGCAGAGCTGGCTTTATGTGTGTGTGTGTGTGTGTGTGTGTGTGTGTAGGGGGTACATACATTGTTCTCTCAAAGGATTGCAGGGCTGTTGATCCCAATACATTCTCCCCCTTGTTCTGCAACATGGCCCCTCCTTGCCACCCAGAATGTGGGCCAAGTCTTCGGTATTTACACCACGTATGTGTAATATTTCTGCAAGCTGTCAGTTTCTAGCATCATTTGGCATGCACAGTGAAGATTTAATAAATAGGCAGTAAAATGTCAAGACATCACTGTTTCCACTAGAGCCCTGTGCAGGACGAGTGCAGAGCCCTGCAGCGAACTGGAATCCTGTAGGTCCCGCAAGACCCACTGCCATAATAGCGGGAGCAGGTGGGAGTGAGATTAAAAAATAGTCCTGTGCAGGGCTCTACCTTCTACCAGTCTTTAACCAGAAAGGTCTATTGAATTTTACAACTATTTTTGGAAACAGTAGTTCTAATAAATTCAGATCTGGTTTAGCTGAGTAACTATGCAAACTCCTCGTGCCAGTGGCGGTGCTGCCACTGTGGCAGCTGGACAAGGCGTCAATCAGCAAAAAAGAAAAAAAAATGAAATAAATTAACCTCCATCCACACTGACTGTGTCACTCACAGCTGTTAATTTGAGAGCCTAATATGTCCAACATCCAGAAGAAGGATCTATTCTCTGCAAAAGTGGTTGTTCTGGTTCCAATGACTTCGTAGTACACGTTTCATTAGGGCAGCCTAAAGCAAGAATTTGGGGGGACACTCATATTTCACTGAATAGCCTGAGAGTTACAGCAGAAAGTTGATCTGGAGATTCAAAAGGTCGTATGCAGCTAAATAGGGTTTTTAAAAAAAAAAAAAATTTAAAGACATGGTTGGTTGGAGCCCAATACACCCCTCATTCCTGATTGATTTCATCTATATAACAGGATTGGTTGTCGTGGCCTCTTTCATACAGTGAAAATTGTGTCCCACAGAGTGAAATGAGTTTGATTGTTATGCTCATACAAAGCACATGGGATCTTTTCTGGGGGGGAAAGGCAAATATGCCACATTTATTGAAAATACAACAGTTAGCATATGCTTCACACACACACACACACACTCCTGCCAGTTGATGTTTATAGTTAGCAGTCTGTTGTAGCTCGAGTCAATCTAATGGCCAGTTAGATTGAGCATGAGTGAGGAGCTGGGCTCTGTCGGTTGCGATCCGATGCTCCGAGGCTTTGCAGGACTGAACCCAGAGTTCAATGGCAAAACACCCCAGCTTTATAGTTGTAAATTCCCATTTGAGTCCATGCATTTTGCAATGTCATCCTGTAATCATTAGTCCTTAAGTGGTGTTATCATTTGATGGTTATTGTCGGGCTTCCCATCGTTATCTCCTATTTGTTGTCTCGTCTTCGGGGGTGCCTGCCTCACCTCTGAGGTTGTCAATGCTGCTAACATATTTAGCATCAGATACAATGGATGTTTTCTGATTGTCTCCTGGTCTTTCCAAGTCTCTCACTTTTTCTTGACCATCTGGACATTTGTGATGGCTTTCACACCTTATCTTTTCCTGATGCATGCATTCCTCATTCACACAAACAATCTCTTACAGAAACCTTCAAAGGTATACAGACAGCAGTATTTTATATTCAGCAGAATACATTGTAAATCAAGCCTTGCTAAATCTTATAACTAAAACAGTTCACACTGGGGCTTCAGGCCCTCAACGGTCCTCTCATCTCCTTAGCATAGACACAATACAAGATCCTGTCTCTTACTTACTAAAATCTTAAAACAAAGAAATGTATATTTAACTAGAGTGCCTAATTTGTAATACATATAGGAAACCACAGTAGACATTATAACTTATCCTAAAACAAAAGGGTGACCATAATCAGTCCTAAGGATTGTTCTGGTCTGTCATTCCTTTCTGCTATTCAAAAAGGGTGGCTGGCAGGATGAAATCAAATCATACATTAATTCTCCTAGTACATTTATAAAATCCTGCTCCTACATGATTACTTTACAGCTTGCACCCATTTCCTGACTGCCTTGCACCTGCTGATTATCTTGGACCATCATGTAAATCTCTGCAGAATTTTCCCCAGATGTTTCTTGAGCTTTATTAGCAGCCTTTTATCAGAAGACTTCCATTTATGATCAAGAACAATTTCTTTCTCCTGGACTCTGCAAGGGGGACGTGTCAACAAGTGGTTGTGCATGTCCAATTAAAAGTGAAAGGGTCCAGTTCTTATTATTCAGCTAGCTAATTGTATCTAGTGTAAATTACTGCAGGAGATATTTCAGTGAAGACCTTTGGGACTGAACAGACCATTACAGCTCATCTGATTAGCAGGAGATTACATTGCCATCTCTCTGACCATAGGTATACTCCCAATAATTTCATTAGCATTATAGGAAGTGCATGTGCACTCAACCCAATTAGAGTTATACAGTTAAGTCACATCTCTAATCAGATGAATTTTCTATAAATAATTCAGACCTGTTCTCTGGTGCCTTTGTGTGAATTTGGTTGCTAATAGGCACGTTGCAAGCACATGTTGTACAGTTTCCTTCATAAAGCTCTGACAATCCTAATCCTTATCTGGAATCACTTTGCAGTTCCAATCCTGCCCTCTCCTGAAGAGAATTCTGCCAAACTGTGGAATGGCTTTGTGATGTGGATAAGTATTCCCTGGGGACTACGTTAAAACCATCAGATTGTTTTCACTGGTGACCTAAAACTGGCAAGTATAAGATTTATAAGGCATTACATTTATAAAGCACATTTCATCCTTAATGATTCTTAAGGGTTTCCAATTTATAAAAATACACCATTGAAAAGGAGCTACTTATGGGTTGTGGGGCATCAGTTTTCTGGAACACAGAACACTTCACACCAATCTGAGAAGGCAAAGTTTTGGCTAAAGCTACTTGGGAAAAGATCTAATCTTAAATAAATCCTGGGATTTTTAATGTCCATGCAGAACAGATAGACCTCTGTTTCTGAACCTTGATTTGTAGAGGAGGGGGGAGGGAAAGACAGGAGCATTTAGCCCTAGTAATAGGAATCAAAGTTAGGTGCCTGAATAATATACTCAAATAATTGAATACATCTTGATGTTAAGTCAAAGGGAAAAGAAACAAACATCAGAAGCACTTACTCTTCCGTAGGGCAAAATTTGGGGAAAAAATTGACTAGTGTACAAAAACCAGCAGCAATCGGGGGGATTTTTACAACTATTAGAGAGATGAATTTAGGAACCCATAATAATTACATCAGCTATGTCTGATAGCATTCAAAACATCAACGGGATCACTGTTCACTTTTGTCCCATGTGTATTAAAGCACTGCATTGGGCCTGAAAAGTATGATATACTTCCTAACTCTCTCCTTAGACCAGGGATCGGCAACCTTTGGCATGCAGCTCGCCAGGGTAAGCACCCTGGCAGGCCGGGCCGGTTTGTTTACCTGCCACGTCCTCAGGTTCGGCCGATCGTGGCTCCCACTGGCCATGGTTCGCCACTCCAGGCCAATGGGAGCAGCGGGAAGCGGCGGCCAGCACATCCCTCGGCCCACACCGCTTCCCACAGCCCCCATTGGCCTGGGACGGCGAACCACAGCCAGTGAGAGCTGCAATCGGCTGAACCTGTGGACGCGGCAGATAAACAAACCGGCCCGGCCTGACAGGGTACTTACCCTGGCAGGCCACGTGCCAAATGTTGCCGATCTCTGCCTTAGACCTTCTCAAAAGCAAAGTCTATTCAGCTACCAGCTTCCAGGCGGGTGTGGCTAGCTACCAAATGCATCTGTCTAAATATGACTATATGAACTCGGACAAACTGTCTCAATTTGTAGACAGGCTATCTCAAGAATGCCAATAGGAACTAAAGACCATCATGTGTAAAGGACCACCGATAGCCCACACTTCCTCATGAGCTTCTCCGAACGCGTCCAATGCAGTGACACATGCTGTGGCTATGTCAGTGACCATGAGAAGATATTCCTGCCTCCAATCTTCAAGGCTTCTCAGGGAGGCCCAAACAACAATTGAGGATTTTCCTTTTGAGGACAATGGATTTATTAATTCAAAGACAGATGAGGCCCTCCATTCCTTACAGGACTATAGGAATGGTCCGAAGAAGGAAGCAAGTGAGACCACAGACTTCCTTTAGGCAATATTCCTCTGCTCAGCACTATTATTAGCCTCAATGCCCCCTGGAGCTGCTGAGAAAGAAGCAGAAATTTCTGTGACAATGACACTCTACTTCTGCACAGTCAGTGTCTTGCATCTAGCAGCAGGTTTGATGCCAGCATTAAGAGCCTGGCAGAATTTCAAGAAGATCTCTTCCCTTTTACCCTTACCCTCCATCCCCACTTTGGCAGCTGTCTTTTTTTATTAATATTATTTTTGCAAAGCCTGGACTTGAATCACATTAGACTATTGGGTCCTTGAAATTGTATTGAAGAGGTATTTTATGCAATTCCAGTCCCTTCCCATTCTTTCTCATCCCTTTTCAGGTCCCTTTGCATAACATACTCTTAAAACAAGAAGCAGACTCCTTTCTACAACTAGGACCAGATGCCCTTAGAATTCAGGGGCAGCGGGGTTTATTCCCATTATTTTCTTATCCCAAATAAGAGAGGGAATTGCTATCCCACTCTGGACCTTCAACGTCTCACTAAATTTAGCCATCATTTTAAGTTCAGGATGGTGCCGCTGGCCTCCATAATTCCATCGTTAGATCCTCAAGACTGGTTTGCAGCTCTTAACTTGCAAGATGCTTGTTTTCATATATCAATTAATCCAGCCTATGTGAAATACCTCAGGTTCCTAGTAGAAACATCTTGCTATTGGTACAAGGTCCTTCTCTTTTGTCTTTCCACGGCACATGCTTGGCAGTTGTGGCAGCTCATCTAAGAAGACAAAGAGCAGTGGCTGAACCAAAGAAGACCACTCCAACAGGTAACCCACTCAATCCAAGTAACCTTAAAGCTCTTTGCCTCCATGGACCTCAGAGTCAACAGAGAAAAATTCTCACTTATTCCAACTTATAGCAGGGAGTTCATAGCAGCCATGTTAGATTCCAGAACAGTGAGAATTTACCTTCCACAAGAAAGGTTCTAAATTACAGTGAAACTCATCAGTTAACTTTAAGTTCATCAAAAGACATCAATCAGAGAATGCTTCAGAATTCTGGGACATATGGCCTCAATGCACCTACATGATGCACTTTATCAGCTTTCACCTATGCTCCATGCAACGGGGGTAAAAAACTCAGTGTTATCTGCCTGGCAGACATGAACCACATGAACATGCTGGTCAAGGTCTTGCAAAAGTCCTTTCCTCATTAAACCGGTGGACAGATCCATTTCAGGGATGCAATGGAATACACTCCCCTGCGTCTCCATCTACCAATACAATTGTGACAGACACCTCCATTTAGGGACAAGGGGGCTCTGAGCAAACCAGTAGTCCCCTCTGGAAGCTCATCTGCACATAAATGTCACAGAACTCAGTGCCATCCATCTGGCATGCAAAGCATTTCTGCCTTTGCTCCTGCGATCCACAATCCAAGTCAGAAAGACAACACCACAGCTGTGCATTACATCCCCAGACAGGGAGGAGCCAGGCCTTCTCCACTCTGTCAGAAGGCCCTTTGGCTCTGGACTTGGCACGTTGCAAATCAAATCACACCAGTGGCTCTGAATCATCCAACTTTCAGAACCACCTCAGCAGATCAACTTGGCAGACAGTTCTCAGACAACCATGAGTGAGTGGTCTGTGAAAGACTGTCCAACACAATATTCACAAGATGGAATTCCCAGAAATAGATCTGTTTGCCAAAGAGCAAAACAACAAGTGTCAAATGTTTTCTTCAAGAAGGGGTTTGAGCCAAGGTTCCCTGACAGTCATTTTTCTCATATCTTGGTCACTGGTGTATACTTTCCACTGATCCCCAAGATACTGAAGGTACTGAGTCAAGATGCAAGACTGGTGATTATGATAGCCCCAGCCTAGGTCAGGTAATCTAGTGTTAGGTTCTGTTTAAACCTCTGAGTACAGTCCTCACCCCCCACCCTACCTGAAACAATCTCACAGAACAACTGTTTGATTCTGCACCTGGACCCAGCGCCAGTACATTTGAGAGCCTGGATGCTGGCTTGAAGACATTCACTGAAAGAAGCTGTTCAGCTGATAAAGAACAGGAGTACTTGTGGCACCTTAGAGACTAACAAATTTATTAGAGCATAAGCTTTCGTGGTCTACAACCCACTTCTTCGGATGCATATGGGCAGTAGCCCACGAAAGCTTATGCTCTAATAAATTTGTTAGTCTCTAAGGTGCCACAAGTACTCCTGTTCTTTTTGTTGATACAGACTAACACGGCTGCAACTCTGAAACCATTGAATAAAGATCACAAACTATTGGCATATGCTTTTCTTCCATGCCCACATGGTGAAGTTGCCTGTCAGCTTGCCAGCCTGCTTTAGCTATAAAAAAGGAACCTTGGGCCTGATCCTGCATTTCTAGTCTGCTGAACTTTGAACAGGGAAAGTTTAAGCTGTGGGACTGAGATCTTCCAAATAGTTATATGGAATACCCTGAAAAATGCATGGAAAAACTCTAACAGACTTTACATCTAAGCTGCCTTTGGATTCTGACCTGTAGATAATTCCAAAGAGACTTTTACAAGCTAGCGGATATAACATCACTGCTATGATCCTGATCCATGAATAGTGAAAATCACTTGTATGTATATGATTCCTTAGCCATTTAATAACTCTCCCTTCTTTCCTTTTATTAATAAATCTTTAGTTTACTAAAGATTGGCTGTCAGCATGACATTTGGGTAAGATCTGAACTATATATATTGACCTGACAACACATAAGGTCCCAGCTACCTTTGCTTTTTACAGTGATTTGTTTAGCTCTATTTTATATTTTGCTTGGTGGTTTTTGTTTTTGTTTTGTTTTTTGTTTGTTTTTTAAATTCTCTCTTCAATCATTTTGGCAAATAAATGCTGAATTAGTTAGGATAGATGCAAATTGTAGTGGCTATATTTGGGTGAAAGTACAACTGGATTTTTACATAAGTGAAGCAGTCTGGCCTCTGGATAAACTGAGTTGGGGTGAGATATCAGCCTAGACACTCTGTCAAAGGCAAAAGAACATCAGGGTCTCTTCCTAAAAGTGGCAGTGATGGCATTGGGCAACGATAGAGCTGTAGGTCTGAAGGGTGGGAGGTACAGTTAGAGTCGGGAATACAACCTCTCACTTTGCTTCAAATGGTATCTATACTGGAGTTTGGTTTTATTGTTTGTAATACAGTATTGGGAAAAAATGAGTGCATAGTATCACCAAGCGTAAAGCAAAAGGGGATATAATTATAGATGAGCATCAGTTTTTACACACAAGAGAATTAGTCACCCATTAGTTTAGAATTAAATTGGAGCCCTTTACATGAATTGTCCAGAACTACATTTGTTCTTGCCATAAACATAAGTATTAAGATAGTAAATGAAAATCAAACCATATTTGGAAAAAGTTAAGGTGCTAATATATCCCTATATTATAGGCAGAGCTGGTAACATTGCCTATTGGTTGCCTGACACTTTACGAGCCTCTGATTTAAATTGCTTATAACACTAATACACGTTAACCATTTGGGCTGAAATTTTCCAGGCCAAGTGTCTGCTTCAGGCTGATTGTTTGGGAAAGTTTCAGCTAAAACAATTCAGCTACTTCTGAGAATGAAGCTAGGAAATAGTTGTTTTGTAATTTTTTTTTTTTAATTGGCAGCTTTTTCTTTGAGAAGCTCTATTACTTTCATGCTTTGGAGTAGGGACTTGAAATTTAACAGAAGGGTGGCTTTAGTATCAGGGATATTTCTTCTGCTGTTTTTGTGAAAATCCACCCAAATCTGGCCAAGTTACAAGCCTCCAAAAAAACTTGGTTTCCATATGTTCAATAGAGGCTTCTTAGAGTGTAGCAGCAAAAATCTTCAAAGATTTTGTGCACCTTGGGCATGTTCCAGCCCCTCATAGTTCCTAGTGCTCACCAAATTGCACATGAACCATCTCCCTACGGAATGAGCATGCGACAAGCAGGATTTCCCCTGTGATTGTAGCTCCCAGCTGCTCCTTCAAGGATCGGGGGACTGAGAGCAAGGAGCTTGTCTCCCCTGGGCTCTGCCACGCAGACACCACTTCCTTGCTGGTACCAGGCAGTGAGGAGGAAGATTGTAGAGGGGACAAGAGCCAGACCCCGGGGCTAGGGGGAGAAGTGAGAGGGGAGAGAAGGAAAGGAAAAGATTGGGACAAGGAGCCTGGTGAGATTGGGAAGGATGGGGGAAAGAAAGAGAAACCATGACTAAGAATAGTGGTAGAGGGAAAGAGAGAGAGAGAGAGAGTGGGACTGGAGCCAGAGGAGGCTATGACTCTGAGAGCCAATGAGGGAATGGGGATGGGGGAGAACACTGAAACTGGGGGGGTGGATGGGAGATGTATCTAACAAGGAGCCAGGGGAGAACTGGAACTGACTGGGTGGGGAGACTGGGACAAGGAGATAGGGAGGGAGGAAAGAGGGGTGCCGGGGGAACAACCAGGACCGGTTTGAGAAGCAGGCAAGCAGGGTCATTGCCAACTTTCAGGGGGACCACATTGCTGTGCCATTCAGTGGCTTTTTTGTTTGTTTGTTTGTTTGTTTGTTTGGCTGCTCTGGGGTGGGTGTGTTGCTGGAAAAACATTTTCCGCCCAGGGCTGGTTGGCAAAGCACCTAGAGCAGCCCTGGGAAGAACGGCAGCCAGTTGTACAGGCAACCTTCATTCTGACATGTCCTTACTTTTGAGTGCTTGACTTTGCAACCGTAATATTCTTTTACGGCAGTTGAGTGTTGTGTTTTATTAGTACAGAGGGGAGCTGATTGAACAATGGGAAAATAGGTTTGACAGTATTTATAAATAACCCGATTAACATCACCCCACGTCTATTTGTGAAGTCACCTTAGTCAGATGACTGCTTAGGAGGTGTAAAAATGTTCTCTATTTCTATGGATTTTAGTATGAATGAATATTTCTCCAGAAATTCATCATTCACTGTAGGTCATTTGATATTCTCCTGTTTTTAAAAATGCTGTCATCTAACAAGGGAGCAGAAACAATATCTATATGGGAGAAATTCTGCTCCATTAAAACCAATGGGAGTTTTGCTATTCACTTCGGGGATGGGGGGGGCAGGATTTCACCCATTGTGACTTCATAACTAATCACAAACCATAAATATTGAATGCAGAAATTACGAACACACCTTCTTGTTAACTGTTTGAAATGGGCCATCCTGATAATCACTACAAAAGTTTTTTTTCTCCTGCTGATAACAGCCCACCTTATTCAATTAGTCCCATTAGGGTTGGTATGGCAACACCCATTTTTTCATGTTATGTGTGTGTGTGTGTGTGTGTATGTATGTATGTATATGTATACATATATATGTATGTATATATATATATAATCTCCCTACTGTATTTTCCACTGCATGCATCTGATGAAGTAGGCTTTAGCCCACGAAAGCTTATGCTCAAATAAATTTGTTAGTCTCTAAGGTGCCACAAGTACTCCTCATTATTTTTTGTATTTATTTTGAGAAATCAGACTCTTTCTTGAGAATAGACTCTGCTAATGGCATTTACAGTGCTTCCAGTTTTCAGCCTCAGTCACAATTACTGCAAAAATAGCCTCTTATTGTGTTTTGGTTTCCTGTTCCACATGAAATGGCAGCATAGATATGGCGGTGGGGGGGGGAATTGAACAAAAGTGTAAATGGCTTTTTTGACCTTATGCAAAGGTTGAGTTTGATTTTCATTTACCCAAACTAGTTTGTCTATCACTAATTATAAGGCATCAACTGACTTTAACCTTTTGGGAAATTCACAAGTTGCTGGGGAACTTTGTTTGAATCATCTTATTCCTATTGTATAATGAAATTTATAAATAGGGAGAAGGGGAGAAAACATCAGATTTTGTCCTGACCTGACTGTCCAGGTCTCAGAGAGAGAGAGAGAAATAATGTAACTTATACATTTTAGAAACCTATAAAGTTACCTGAAAAACTTCTTTCAAAATGTAACAATTTATTTAAATAATCATTTTCTTAAAACAAAAATGTTGGAGCCCAGCTTTAACTCAGCCCAAATCTTCTTCTGCTCCACCCTCAAAAGCCAAAACAAACCCAAAAACATACTAGATAGAACAACAACAAAACAGCAATGAAAAAACAAAACAAGGAAAAAAACGAATACATGACTGAAAGACAAACAATTTTTAATAATGAAATCTTCATTATACAGCAAGAATCCCAACAAATATGGTAGCAGAATATCATATTTTCATGTTTTAATTCCTGACCCCTCTATATATTCTATATTACTCCTTTTGACTGGAACGATTAGCTAATATTCTGGGTCTTGCTGCAGGTTGTGTATATTAGGAGGAGAAATAGATGATGGAATCAGATATTTCTTTGATTCTTTGTAAATAAACATGACAATGTACACAAAGTCCTGCTTTTGAACGTAGTAGGAATCTGACAATAGGTGGTGTTTTCTTTGTTCACAATTCCATCCTCTTTCTAGCCAGCACTCTGCCCAACATGCTCTTTCTTGGTCTTCTCTCAGGGCCACATTACGTACACACCTCCACCAAACAGTACCTAACCCCCCCACTCCCATGTTTGCATTGGCCCTTCAAAACCCCACCACCCACTCCGCCTCAACTTCTGATCAACCGGGCATGTTGCTTAGGTATCTAAATCCACCATTTAGGAGCCACTGACATTTTCAAAGCCACTGCTCACCTGCCCCCTAATCCCAAGGGCCTGTTTTCCCATCCATTGGAACTCCACAGCATCTAACCACCAGTGTTCTAAGCAGTGGTGCTATGGCAAACAGTCATAGTCACAGGGTCTGGGGCTCATACCTAGGAACAGCCACAGTCTTAGGGTTACCATATTTCCACAATCAAAAAAGAGGACACTGGGGAGGGAGCCCCGCCCTAGCCCTACCCCTGCCCCGCCCCCATCCACTCCCTCCCACTTCCCACCCTCTGACTGCCCCTCTCAGAACTCCCAACCCCCCCCTGCTTCTTGTCCCCTGCATGGAAGGGAGGGAAGGAGGGGAGGGGGAAAATTCTAGGGCTACCTTTTAACCTTGTTACCAGTTCCTCCCGGATGGTTATTTAAAGACGCAAAAGCCGGACATGTCCGGGGAAATACGGACGGATGGTAACCCTACACAGTCTCAACTAGCTGTACAGGTGAATCCTGGACCCCTAGCTGACGTGGAGTTCCCTGAGCACCTATTGGCATTTTTAAACTAGGGAGGGGCCTGCCTATCTTGCTTTCAGCAGCTAATCATGTAGGCCTTCTTGGATCAATCATAACACCCAGCACCTATCATGGCCTGAATCTGAAAGGCCCCCTTGCAGGCCACCATTAGGCGCCATTGCAATTGCTCAAAAAGCAGCAAGTATAAAGGGAAATTGAGGGCAACAGTGAGATATCTATTGAGTGTGAACCAGCAACAGATGTATGTTGGGGGACAGTTTTCATTTAGACAGAGAGGCTGTAGGTTAGTTGGTCAGGGTCATGGATGGAGTTGGCCAAACACTTGGAGAGGGGAAGAGAAATATATAGGTTCAGGCCAGGGAATTAGACAAGGTAGATAGGTCTCGGAGGAGTGGGCGGGTAGGGTTAGGCCTAGGAAACAGAGAGGATCACCAGTGGGGGGAAGAGGGAGTGGACTGCTGGGTCTGGAGGGGGAAGGCCGGAGTGCAGAAAATCACATGGAATGACTGCATGGTTCTGTACTTCCTAGAGATCAAAGCAGCACTCCAGCCTGAGCCCAAATCCAAAGAGGGGCGGGTGACTCTTATACCCAAACTCTCATGCCTACCACCTTTACAGCACCTTTCTAGGGCTACCTAAGCAAATCTGCATACAGAGATATAGGCTGACCCAGTGGTCTATCCAAAGCCTCTGCAATCTCCTCAGTGATGATCTTGAGTCTGTTGCACAACAGAGCCATACGCTCTCAGTACCTGTCCAGGGGACCACTGCCCTGGGTGTTCTGGCTACGGGATTGTTCAAGAAGGTCATAGGCCAGACCACAGGAATAACCCAGTCTGCTGCCTCCTGCATACTGCTCCAATTCCTGAGGGCTCTGTTGAGACACGTCCTCGACTTCATCGATTTCCCAGAAGATTGACCCATATGTGATGGGTTGGATCACAGAACCCCCCTTGGGAACTGCCAACTGATGTGCCAAGACTACTTCTGCCCCTGCTTTCCCTGCCAGCCTGGGACTCCAGCACCCTGTCTTGTTGAGTCAGACACGCCAGTCTGCTCCAACACAGACCCAGGGTCTGAACCACGTGCCCCAAAGCTGAAGACTGAACTGAAAGCCCCTTAAGAAGTGTTCCTGTCTTTAACACTCAGATGCCCAACTCCCAATGGGGTCCAAACTCCAAATAAATCCGTTTTACCCTGTATAAAGCTTATACAGGGTAAACTCATACATTGTTCGCCCTCTATAACACTGATAGAGAGATATGCACAGCCCCCCAGTATTAATACATACTCTGGGTTAATTAATAAGTAAAAAGTGATTTTATTAAATACAGAAAGTAGGATTTAAGTGGTTCCAAGAAGTAACAGACAGAACAAAGTGAATTACCAAGCAAAATAAAATAAAATACGTAAGGTCTAAGCCTAGTACAATAATAAAACTAAATACAGATAAAATCTCACCCTCAGAGATGTTTCAATAAGTTTCTTTCACAGACTGGATGTGAAAGTTTCTTTCCCCTGGTACAGCCCTTATTCCAGCTCAGGTGGTAGCTTGGGGATTTCTCATGATTGCAGCCCCTTTGTTCTCTTCCACCCACTTATATATCTTTTGCATAAGGTGGGAATCCTTTGTCACTGTCTGGGTTCCCACCCCCTCCTTCTCAATGGAAAAGCACCAGGTTAAAGATGGATTCCAGTTCAGGTGACTGTAAGACTTCATTACCCACTTGCCAGCACACATGTATACAGGAAGACTTACAAGTAAGACAGAGCCATCTATAGTCAATTGTCCTGGTAAATGGGAGCCATCAAGACTCCAAACCACCATTAATGACCCACACTTTGCATAATTACAATAGGCCCTCAGAGTTATATTTTATATTTCTAGTTTCTGATACAAGAGTGATACATTTATACAAATAGGATGACCACACTCAGTAGATTATAAGCTTTGTAATGATACCTTACAAGACACCTTTTGCATGAAGCATATTTTAGTTACATTATGTTCACACTCATCAGAAATACTTTCATGAAATCATATAGAGTGCAACGTCACACTATACAGCAGGGGAACATGCAGGAGTTTTCTGTATGTTAGTTCCCTATCTGTAATGTCGTGGTGGTAATGGTTTTCCTACTTCACAGGGGTAGTGTGGGGATTAATACATTAAAAGATTGATAGGTGCTCAGATAATGGGGACCATAAAATAGAAATGTAGGATACATAGTTTGTATTTCAGTTGCTTATGTTCACAAAGAACTTATTGAACTTTTAGGATGAAGGCACCACATAGATATAAGAAATAAACTTAATGAAATATCTACAATAGATTGAATATTTGAACATTGATACAGTAGGCTTACAAAAAAAATTAAAATCAGAATCTGAAACCCTGTCCTCAGACCCAGTTAGCTCTCCTTTTGGACAGTTGTTTAAGGGAATATGCAGCCAGTGAATGACCAGGGGGCATGTTCTCAGTGAAATATAAAACTTCTCTGTTTTCCTTTTCCTGTCCAATTTGGCATCAATATAAAAAACTAGATAAATTGGTCCCTGAAAACTGGGGCAAAAATCTTTCACAGAATCCAGCTGGCTGGTTTCTGCAGCTCCTTCCCAACTCTGAATTTAGTCAGCGAAACCGGCTCCCATCAAGCCTTGCCCATAATAGATTATAAGGACATAATTTAACTCTGCTGACACAGGTGACACAGCTGTTGAATTCACAGATGCTCTTTAGTTCCTGCTGATTTGCTTTGAAGCACTGCGCCTAAAGGCACTTGACATGCATGCAGAGATAAACCAACTCTCTTTCCTGCTACCAGAATAAGTTTTTCAAGTTCTTCTAAAGACTCATTCATTTCATCTAAACAAATTGAGGGCAGACCTACCAGTACAATGCAATAGGAAAAAGAAACAGCCTTGTATGTACTTAGTACTATATGGGATTTATAGCTCTTATCAATAATCTGGCATTCCAGTTTTAGCAAGTCGGGTATTTTTTTAAAAGGATAGTTCCAATGTCTCCATGTCCCAATGTTATATTGACTCGTTAAAGTGGTGGTGCTGGTTCTGAGGTTGGTTTAATTCCAGCCTGAATATTGCCCTTCCCTCCACAAAACCATTTGTAGTGAGGGAGCGTGGCCTCCCTCTGAGACTGATGGGGAGGGGTGATCACAGCCTCTTACACCATTTAATGCAAGTGTGTGGGCCAGATCTTCAACTAGTGCAGGGGTCTCAAACACGCGGCCCGGGCTCTTCCCTGCGGCCTGCCAAGCTCCCCGCACCCTCCCTCCCCCGAGTTACTTTATGTGGCAGCTAAGCTCCTTGCTCGCTGCTCCCCAATGTTTGGGGCCAGGTCTCTCCCCCGGCTCTGCCTGCCACCCCCATGCGTCTCCCCCGAGTGTCCCCCGGGCTCACTTGCTGCCCCCTCACCACCCGGGAGCCTGCAGCTCATACTGACTCCACTCCACTCTGCCGACTTCTGGCATCACCTGCTGCCACAGGGTCCTAGTGCCCCCCTCCACTATGGCCAGGGTAGGCTGCCCTTCCCATTCCCTTCTGCCCTAGTCCTGAGCCTCTCCAATGCCCCAAATCCCTCATCCCCAGCCCCACAGCCCTCACCCCTGCACCCCCTCCTATTCCCCAAACTCCATCCCAGAACCTTCACCCCTTACCCCCTGCCCCAGCCCGGAGCCTGCACCCGGCACACAAACTCCATCCCAGAGTCTGCACCCCAGACCCTCTCCCCCACCCAAACTCCCTCCCAGAGCATTAGGCAGGTGGGGGTGGAGTTTGGGAGGAGCAGGTTCTGGGCACCACCAAAATTTCTACAAACCTGCCAACCCTGGAAGAGGCAGAGCAGGGGTGGAGTGGTGGTGCAGCCCAGTGCAGTGGGGTGGGGGGCTTTAACAGAAGTAAATCTAACTAAGTGCGTGTTTTGTCCTTTGAGTGAGGTGCATTACTGTTGGTGGCACTTAGCACTTTCCAGGAGGGAGGAGGGAGGAACAGGGAGCCGCGCGCTCAGGGGAGGAGGTGGAGAAGAGACGGGGCAGGGGCGGGGCCTCATGGAAGGGGTGGAGTGGGGGCGGGGCCGGGGCAGTGAGGGGGGGGTGTCAGTGATGCAGCCCTCGGGCCAATGCACTAGTCCTCATGTGGCCCTCATGGTCATTTGAGTTTGAGACCCCTGAACTAGTGTAAACCAAAGTCGATGGATCTATAAGGATTTATCACAGTTGAAGATCTGGCCCTGAGTTTCCCTGACTGCATCCAACATATAAACCTGCCTGGGAAGAAAAAGACTAGTTTTCCAGATAATTGTGCCAATAGGAAAAGAGTTATTATATCACAGCAATTGAAATGTCAGATTCTTCAGGAACTCAGTTCCTGTGATTAAAGTCATGCTTTAGAGACACAAGGTTTGATTCTCTAGTGCTTTGTCTAGACATTTCCTCCTGTGCACAGTGAGTATAATAGTATACCAAAATTGCGTTGCCTGATATTAGCTAACCACAGGAGACTGGAAATTGGGAGTTGTTTAGCACAGCTCATTTTACATAAGCAGTATATTAGGACATGCATGTCACTATCTGATATTGTAACCCCTGACAATGAAAATGATGGAAAACGTATAAAGTGTTGTTATAAATGGAGATTACAATAATTAAATTAACTCACAGCTCCCTCCTTCCTCTCTCCTGTTGCTGCTTTTATATCCCAATCTTAGAGCATTTCTCACCTTCCCCAATACCCCATCATCCTGAATATACAGCACTCGGCCCCAGGGCAAGGGAATTGCTGCTTCAACAGGCTGGGGAGCCATTACTGCAGTCTCTTGATGGGATGCTGCCCCCAAGCTAAGTGCCATGTGGCCAATAGGGAGCAATCGGAATAAACTCTAGCAGAACACAGCAGCACTATTCCCAACTGGGTTGCCAGGTGTCTGGTTTTCAACCAGAATGCCCGGTCGAAAAGGTACCCTAGCAGCTCCGGTCATCATTACTGACTGTCCATTAAAAGTCCAGTTGGCCTCCCGCAGTGGGGCAGGCAGGGTGCCTGCCTGGCTCCGCGCATCTCGTGGGAAGCTGCCAGCATCTCCCTCTGGCTCCTAGGTGCCGGGGCGGCCACGGGGACTCCGTGCGCTGCCCCTGCCCTGAGCGCTGGCTCCACAGCTCCCATTGGCTGGGAACCACGGCCAATGGGAGTTGCAGGTGGTGCCTGCAGGCAGAGGCCCCACTCTGGAGCCCGCACCCTAGCCCAGAACCTATACCCCCTCCCACACCCCAACCCCCTGCCCCAGCCTGGAGACACCCCCACACACACACACTCCAAACCCCTCAGCTCCAATCCCCAGCCCGGAGCCTCCTCTTGCACCCCAAACCCCTCATCTCTGGCCCCACCCCAGAGCCTGCACCCCCAGCCAGAGCCCTCACCCCCTCTTGTACCCCAACTCCCTACCCCAGCCAATGAAAATGAGCAAGTGAGGGAGAGCAGGGGAGAGCAAGCAATGAAGGAAGGGGGGATGGAGTGAGCAGCGGCAGGGCCTCAGAGAAGGGGTGGGGCATGGTGGGGCCTTGGGAAGGGGCAGGGAATGGCGTGGGGCAAGGGTGTTCAGTTTTCTGCAAATAGAAAGTTGGCAACCCTAGTCCCAATCCAAACCAGCAGCCTGAACCCCAATATCTACCATCCTCCAGTAGCTTTTGTTATCAGCCAGCAGCAGCCCCTGCAGTATTCACAAGCCCCAGCACCCATCACCTTCACCTGGTTTCTTGCCATGAGCCAGTTCCCATCATCCTTCGTGCTTGCTTGAATTTCTATTGATATTTATAAGTATGTACAGAAATACCATCTTAATCACATCAGTTATTTGTAAACTGAGAATCTGCCAGGGAAGAAATTATCTTTATTGCCTGGAGAGCCAGAAATAAGAGAGGCAGATGCTGTGACCTTCATTTTCCATCTTTTTCCTCCTCTTCTCTCCCCACCCCCAGCACATGGAGAGACACTCCATTGTGTCATCTGTTTCTGTATCTCACAGCACGTCAAAAACTATTTCCCAATCAAAGCAGCACTCTCCAGGCAGGCATGAAAACCGGCATCAACTTCATTTCAGCAGTCTTATTCTCTGACTGCATGTAAATCATCAGTAGAAAACAAGCATCCGACAGTGATCTAAACCTAACAAACTGCTATTGCTGATATGTGAGACAAATTAAGAAAAAAATAGGCAGCAAAAGAAAATACAGTAGTGCAGTAAAGCCTAACATTACTCGCCTGGCTACTTACAACAAAAATGATGTATTCCATGAGCCCAGCATTTCTGATGTAAGGTCCAGGTCCAAAGCCTATTAAAGTCAGTGGATAGACTCCAACTGATTTGAGTGGGCTTTGGATTGGGACCTAAGAGCTCAACAACAATAAACATGAAATTACATCATATGGAATAAGAAGAACAGGAGTACTTGTGGCACCTTAGAGACTAACAAATTTATTTATTCTTCGGATGCATATGCATCCGAAGAAGTGGGCTGTAGTCCACGAAAGCTTATGCTCTAATAAATTTGTTAGTCTCTAAGGTGCCACAAGTACTCCTGTTCTTCTTTTTGCGGATACAGACTAACACGGCTGCTACTCTGAAACCTATCATATGGAATGGGGGTTAGTTTAGGCAATATCCTTGCCAATTAAAAAATTAGACAAGATTGAAGGTCATTTAGGGCCAGAGTATGAGACATTCTAACCTGCAACTTCCTTCTTTAAATAATAAAAATCACCATTACTTCCGTCAAATGCCAAACGTACAAGGAATTCACTCTGTATGTATAAATAGTATCTAATAATCATCAGGTGGTGAAACACTGTACTGTGAATAACACAAGAGAAGTCATTGTGAAGCTGGCTCTTTTTCCAAATATAGAAGAAAGCATCTGTAATCTGGAGGCCATAGAACTAAATGGAAGGTACTCTCCAGAGTCAAATGGCTGGAATGTTTTTTTTGAAATTATGCAACGTAATAATCCCAGCAATCTAGCCTTGTAACTATTATTATGCAGAGTTTATTTAAGTTGTACAGCTGCACTATTAGACAGTTGTATCATTCATTAATACTTCATGCACAGTCAAGTGGATTAAAATGTAGGCATGGATGCTTACACTGGAGGACACATTAAAACTGGGAAATGAGTGATGAAAAATGATTTTAGTTGTCTTAGTTGGAACTGCTTTGACCCTGGATTTTGACTGAATGCGTTGTTACTAGACCAGGAGTATGTGCTAGTCTTGGAGGAGGGGGCTCTGGGAGGCAATGGTGTAGACAGAGCAGAATATTCATACATAAAACAAGGGCATTTGATGTTTTCCCACAAAAAACAAAGGAGTCTTGAGCCTTCTCTGTCTTGACTAAGGTAACGTCTTGTGTGAAAGTGGACAAGACTTAGTTTCAAGGTCACTAAAGATAGAGGGGTTTTAGTAAGAGATAGGAATCAGTTCCTAGAAGTAAAAGGAGACAAAGAGAAACACAGTCTGAGGGCGCTTGAAAGTAATAGGCAACTGGACTAGCCAGTATGTAGCTACAAAGCATATTCAGGGTGAAAGCCTAGGCTGAACGTTTAAGTTCCTCCAAGACCTTCTTCAGCAGAAGCTGACAACTAACGATGTCAATAGTTTAGTGAGAGGCAGAATTACCTCCTAAGTTAAAGGGAGGCATTTCTGTACCTTAAGAGGATTATTTAGGACATCTGTGGGTGTTCACCAGTTCCTGTGGAATTCAGTTACTGAATCCAGAGCTGAGGAAGGCTGTGCACTTAGTACCCATGACCAGTCCACAGGAGAAGAACTGACTCAAGCCATATGTAAGAAATGGAGAATCTCATCCTAGCCAGCTACCTTCCCTTGTACCTGGGACCACAGCTGTACAGAGGCTGTACTCTGAGTTTTAGAAGCCTAGCTGGAGTGACATCTAAGACATTAAAAAAGACACTAGCCATCACCTACAGCCTCCAACTAAAACCTCTCCAGCGCATTATCAACGATCTACAACCTATCCTGAAGGACGATCCCTTACTCTCACAGACCTTGGGAGACAGTCCAGTCCTCGCTTACAGACAGCCCCCCAACCTGAAGCAAATACTCACCAGCAACTACACACCACACAACATAAACACTAACCCAGGAACCAAACCCTGCAACAAACCCCGGTGCCAACTCTGTCCGCATATCTATTCAAGGGACACCATCATAGGACCTAACCACATCAGCCACACCACCAGAGGCTCGTTCACCTGCACAACTACCAATATGATATATGCCATCATGTGCCAGCAATGCCCCTCTGCCATGTACATTGGCCAAACCAGACAGTCTCTACGCAAAAGAATAAATGGACACTAATCTAACATCAGGAATTATAACATTCAAAAACTAGTAGGAGAACACTTCAACCTCCCTGGTCACTCAATAACAGACTTAAAAGTGGCAATTCTTCAACAACAAAACTTCAGAAACAGACTCCAACGTGAAACCGCAGAACTGGAATTAATTTGCAAACTGGACACCATCAAAATAGGCCTGAATAAAGACTGGGAGTGGATGGATCACTATAAAAACTAATTTTACCATACTAAGTTCCCTCTACTGTTACTCACATCTTCTTGTCAACTGTTTGAAATAGGCCACCCTCATTACCACTACAAAAGTGATTTTTCCTCCCTTGGTATGCTACTGTTAATTGAATTGTCTCGTTAGACTGACCCCCCCACTCGTTAAGGGAACTCCCATCTTTTCATGTACTGTGTATATAGACCTGCTACTGTATTTTCCACTCCATGCATCCAATGAAGTGGGTTCTAGCCTCATGAAAGCTTATGCCCAAATAAATTTGTTAGTCTCTCAGGTGCCACAAGGACTCCTTGTTGTTTTTGCTGATACAGACTAACACAGTTACCCCTCTGAAATCTAAGACATTCTACCTTTAATGGCCAGTTAAGAATCCTTTGTGATGCCTGAATCTTAGCTCCTGTAGGAGAAATACTAGAAAATTAGTAACTTTTAAGTTTTAACATTTTACTTGAATAATGCAATAAGAAACTGTTACCTAAGTTAAGCCTGCTGTTTCTGTAACTGATAGCTAATGTTGCTAACTGAATGAAATGTAAAATGCTCCCTAATCTGCATTTTAGTTGGTTTTGCAATGCGGTGTATGAACTGCAGATCTGCATTGTGTTAAGATCTACCAGGGATTGGTAACCTTTGGCATGCGGCCCACCAGGGTAAGCACCCTGGCGGGCCAGGTCAGTTTGTTTACCTGCAGCGTCTGCAGGTTCGGCCGATTGCGGCTCCCACTGGCCGCAGTTTGCAGTCCCAGGCCAATGGGAGCTGTGGGAAGCGGCGCAGGCTGAGGGATGTGCTGGCTGCCGCTTCCTGCCGGTCCCATTGGCCTGGAGTGGCGAACCGCGGCCAGTGGGAGCCGCGACCGGCCAAACCTGTGGATGCGGCAGGTAAACAAACCGACCTGGCCCGCCAGGGTGCTTACCCTGGCAGGCCACGTGCCAAAGGTTGCCGATCCCTGAGATATATCATCTGCTTTTTAAATTAAACTTTTATTATTATAAATGAAGAACAAGAAATCAGTTTACTCTATGGGGAAATTCCCAAGTCTTCTGTCTTGGCTATACAGAATGCTAAATATTTTTCTGCAGGAAAAGTAGCCTTCTGATAAAACTTCTAAAAAGTTAAGACTTTGTTTAACTTGGGTTCCAAGTGACTAACAGAGCCTGCAGAAACATTGCAATAATAAAGAAGCACCTGATTCAAAGCCCATTGCCTTCAGAGTCAGTCTGTTCAAAAACTTATTTTCATTTATTCTATAGCCTATTTCAGCAGCCCTGAGAGGTTTGCTTAAATAAATTATTTAAGATCAAATCACCAGTTCTTCTTTATTCCACGAATAAAGAGCAATCAATGATATTCCAAAGGACAGTAAAAATAAAAATGTCTGTTCCACTGTGAAGATATTATAATGCTTTTTGACTTCTTTAGAAGAACATTTTTCTAATATACTACAGCACACACTTCCAATTGTATTATGATTATCCTGCATATATAATGCATAGGTTAGTTATATTTTCTCCTACATACGAGCTACAAATTTCCAGAAATTTTTGCTACAACTCTTCAAAAGAATACTGTTTGGACAAAGGAAGTTGTAGCATGTAGTACATTCTTCACTAAATCAATATTTTTTAAAAGTACTTTTTGACCCTTATTTTAAAAATTAGATTTAAAGATACACTGTGCAATGATGTAAACTTGATAAATAACTAACACATCTTGCACTGTGCTAATGATATTTACATGCATAAATCAGCTAGGTAGGCTCCAGCTGTTTGATTTGAACATGCAACTGTAGTGCCCCTTCTCCACCCAGTTACCTCCTTTAATGCCAATCTGCTTATAGGTTTTGATCGACAGGCCTGGGTTCTTCTGGATCCCACCACCCATGTAGCAGGGTATAACTGCTTTATTTTCTTCCCATATGAATTTATTTGGCAGTATCCTCCACCCCCTTTGCTCCTTCCTGGCAGGGGTACCAGGGCGGCTTGGGAGGAAAATTCTAACCACAGGGTAACCCCCACTTACTTCCCAAATAGTTGGAGACTCCCAAGAAATAACACAAATATATACAATATATTCAACACAGTCATTATATTAAACGGGAGATAAATATAACAGAACAGGGTAAAACACTAGTCTTGGGGGTCACTGGTGCCGATGCTGATAATACCTGTGAAGTTCTTAGTCACATGACTGATACAGCAAATGTCAAATCAGTGTCCCCTTGGTACACATACTTTGTTGGTGCCCTTGATGAACTCTGACCATGATATCTTCTGTGCAGTGGTTAGCAATGTGCTGACTGGGTTCAGTACAGCCTAAAGGACTCACAAGTGGTAAATCCCTCCTCAGGTTTCATAGGCAGCAGGTAATAAAATCCCCAAACCCTTCCCCCCTGGCTTGAGGACACAGTTCAGGGAGTGAGGGGTTTCCTAAACAATTTCCCTGACTAGCTAACTAAACGATGGTGCACTCACAAACTCCATGAATGATCCTCAGAGGTGGCTCTGGACTCCTCAGTCCCTGCAGAGGGGCTGAGGATCACTGCTGGTCGGCATCCTCTTCATGCAGGAGTCAGGCTGCTTCTGGTGCCAAGGTTTCCCCTCACCACTTAGGGGTGCAGGCTCCAGGTGCAGATTACAAAACTATACTAAACTCCTAACTTTAGTCTCAGACACTCACAGCAGGCAGCAGCCCTGGTCAAGCAGCCAGAGCAGAACTGGCCATAGAATCATAGAATATCAGGGTTGGAAGGGACCTCAAAAGGTCATCTAGTCCAACCCCCTGCTCAAAGCAGGACCAATTCCCAACTAAATCATCCCAGCCAGGGCTTTGTCAAGCCGGGCCTTAAAAACCTCCAAGGAAGGAGATTCCACCACCTCCCTAGGTAACGCATTCCAGTGCTTCACCACCCTCCTAGTGAAATAGTGTTTCCTAATATCCAACCTGGACCTCCCCCACTGCAACTTGAGACCATTGCTCCTTGTTCTGTCATCTGCCACCACTGAGAACAGCCGAGCTCCATCCTCTTTGGAACTCCCCTTCAGGTAGGTGAAGGCTGCTATCAAATCCCCCCTCATTCTTCTCTTCTGGAGACTAAACAATCCCAGTTCCCTCAGCCTCTCCTCATAAGTCATGTGCTCCAGACCCCTAATCATTTTTGTTGCCCTCCGCTGGACTCTTTCCAATTTTTCCACATCCTTCTTGTAGTGTGGGGCCCAAAACTGGACACAGTATTCTAGATGAGGCCTCACCAATGTCGAATAAAGGGGAACGATCACGTTCCTCGATCTGCTGGCAATGCCCCTACTTATACAGCCCAAAATGCCGCTAGCCTTCTTGGCAACAAGAGCACACTGTTGACTCATATCCAGCTTCTCGTCCACTGTGACCCCTAGGTCCTTTTCTGCAGAACTGCTACCTAGCCATTTGGTCCCTAGTCTGTAGCAGTGCATGGGATTCTTCCATCCTAAGTGCAGGACTCTGCACTTGTCCTTGTTGAACCTCATCAGTTTTTTTTTGGCCCAATCCTCTAATTTGTCTAGGTCCCTCTGTATCCAATTCCTACCCTCTAGTGTATCTACCACGCCTCCTAGTTTAGTGTCATCTGCAAACTTGCTGAGAGTGCAGTCCACACCATCCTCCAGATCATTAATAAAGATATTAAACAAAACCGGCCCCAGGACCGACCCTTGGGGCACTCCGCTTGAAACCGGCTGCCAACTAGACATGGAGCCATTGATCACTACCCGTTGAGCCCGACGATTGGGCCATGTGGTGACTGATCTCCTGTAGGGCTAACTCAGCCTGGCTGGGAGAAGTTTTCCCAGCAAACTCTACACACTGGGAGTCATCTTGGAGAAGGAAAGGGCCAAGCTGAGGGACCTTGCTTTCAGGTCCCCAGAGGCCAGGTTTCAGGGGGAATCCTGCATGCAGGCCTGGGACTCACCAGCTCCCCACACAGCCAGTCCTGCCCCCTGGCTAGTTCCAGACCTCTCCAAAATGGCTTCTCCCCGCTCCTCAGCTCCCTGGGAGAGGCATCTCACTCCCTAGTGGTTGCCGAGCAGACTCTGAGTCTGCCCTTGGCTCCCCCTCCCCACCAGATTCAGTGTGCCTCTCCCTGAGCTACCACCACACAGAGCCCCAGAAACCTAGGTAAGCTCCTTGAGGGTTACACAATGTTGTGGTGTGGAAGATAGGTGCCATGTAGGTTACAGGGGAAATTGGTCCATGCTTAGGCACTGGGAAGGGAAATTGCAATGGAATGGGAACAGGGCCGGTGGAAGGATGTTTCGCGCCCTAGGCGAAACTTCCACCTTGCGCCCCCCACCCATCCCCGAGCCCCCACCCTGAGGCACGCCCCCCCCTCGGCAGCTCCCTCCCCTCCGCCCTAAGGCACCCCCACCCGCAGCAGCTCCCCACCCCCCACCCTGAGGCACCCCCTCTGCCCCTCCCCGAGCACGCCGTCGCTGCTTCACTTCTCCCGCCTCCCAGGCTTGCGGCGCCAATCATCATGAACCATAAAGATAAAAGGACGAATTAATTGAGAACTACGTAGGGAATAGGCTATCATACAGGTAACTCATAAAAGGAATTTAAAATGTTATGAAAATGTGAGGCCATGTGGAAAACAGATCTAGCAAATTTAAAGGGTTGGTTTACCACTGTGCCAAGGTATTCTTAAAATATTCAAAGAGATAAGGTGGCTGTTTACTTTACTTCAGCTCATAGATTTCATATTGGTAAAAAGTAGGCTTTTTGCTTTGAAGTAGGAGTCATCAATTTCCATCAAGGTAGCTCAAGTCCTGTCTCATGCTGTTCTAGTCTCTTGTAGATTGACATAAAGTGATGCAACATGACAAGACACACAGGGTGAGTGTAAAACCACAGCATGTCAAAGGCAAAGCACTCAATGTGAGATAAATATCTGCTAGGGATTGTTTGTTAATGCGTGTTTGCTTATTTGTTTGATTAATGGATCTGCTGTAGGGGATGCATTATAGCACATATTTTACCCTAAACTATATCAAATGAGATGAAGAAAACTGAAGGATGAAGCCTTCTGATATATGGGGATAGCATCTGGAGTCCTGCCCCGAAAATGATGGCAAATTGACATAAGCCACCAGTAGAGGTTAAAAATCCTGAGAAATATTGAATTGAGGACTGAAACAGGACCTCATAGTCTACTCTGTCCACCTTTGCAGATTGGTGCCACAGGTCAATATTTAGGGCTTTTATGGGCTGCTTGATATCTAAATGAATTCGCTTCAATGGCCTGTTGGATCATCAAATCAGTTTCAGAAAAGCAGTGTTTTCCTTAGAAATTAATTTGCAGAAACCTGGAGCAGTAGAGAAGTGTGAGATGGCACATAAGGTGGAGTGTGCTTCTAGATGGACCTCCCATCTCCATGCAGACCACATACATTTACCTGATATTTTGGCACTACAACCATGGCAGCAGAAGGAACTTTATTAGATCAAAACTAGAGTCTTTCCTGTGGATGTGGGGGGTGGTATAAGGAGTATGTCCCATACTCCCCCTTTGCAAGGCCCGCATAATAGGTAGAATTGTAGCCCTTGAGCTCTGGGAGCACAAGGCATGCTCATTCCCTACTGTCCTGGGCTGCATAGCACTCCCAAGTGTACAGGAGGGAGACAGGGCCATGGTGGAATTGGCCAACTCTGCTTTCTAACAGTCAAAAAATGTGCACTAAAAATGAAAAACACAAACAGTTATTTGGCCTCACTGGATACAAATATCTTGCCAGTAGGCACCCTCTCAGGAAAATATGAGGACATGTCCCATGGATTGAAGATTTTAGAACTAATACTGTATTTGGTATTCTCTTAATTTGGCAGCAATAAATTGTCAAGAGGTAACGTAAATGCATACACATTTTCTAAAATGCACAAAAGCAGAAATATTAATTATCTCTGTGAGTGCTTATACGCTCTATGATTCAAAATATAGTGGCCCATTTGGGGAAATCTTACCTAACCTACTATTCACTTACAACCAGCCAGGTTTGCTGAACCAAAAATAACTATTTACATATTCCAGAACTATTTACTATCAAAAAACTCTTTACTAATCCTTCTGTTCCCAATATTTTTGCTGTCTGGTAAAAGACATTCATTACAACTGAATAGAATTAGAAAACTTCTGTGCAGAAGAATTTCAATTTTTGAAGTTATTAATTGGGTTAAAGTTGTATACTATATACTTTTACTCAATTGGTTTTCTCATATAAGACATTTATTTGGTGCTCATCAAAGCTGAAAATATTGTAATAGGGGGATGTCATCTGAAAAAATTGAACTAAGACTAACTAGATGCAGTATGGCCAGCCTTTGTCCTGTGTTCTGTAATAGCACAACCATAGAATCAGAATGATAGATTCAAATTGGTAGGCAACAATTTAAACAATGTATATATTGTAACAAACCAGGGGGAAGTGCTAGAGGAAAACTTGGTATGTGAGAGTAAGCACATGATTTTCCAGATGTTGCAGTCATTTTGATTTTTTTTCCCTGGTATTTATTTGTCCTCATAGTCCAGATTAATTAGCTAGGTAACAATTATCTGAATTACTTTCTGCACAACAGTAAATGACTGTGTTCCCTATATTAGAACCATGACCCTGGAATACATTCATTATGAACAATGACTACAACAACAAGTAGCATTAAGGAGATTATTGCTACTATGTCATGCGCTGTTATAAATGCTTGGTTCCATTTTATACATTTTTAAGTGTATCAGATAGAGAACATCTGTATTGCAAAAGAGATTTATTTACTCAAGGGCTCACTGTTTTGATGCAAATAGCAGAAATAAACAAATAACATGTCATTGTTTCATGGGCCATTTGTATTATTGCTTATTCTGCAGGGAGCACAGTCATTAATGCCATGCTTCCCTTCAGATGTATTTCTTTCATCTAATAAAACCACCATTGACTCTTTCAGAGTTAAAACTTAATGTGTGCATTAAACGTTTCCTGTGATGTGCTGAGCAATGTTTTAAGCTTTAAAGGGCATCGCTGTGCTCTAGAACAAGCAGCAAGAATGAAACAAATAGGAAGCGATGTTAAGGAAGCTGGGAGTAATGAATAAAAAGTAATAGCTCTGCCCTGCGCTCATCTATGATTGTCATCAGCCACTAGAATGCAGATAAGAAACCCTTCTGTTGTCTGTACAAATTCAGACCCGGTATAAGGAGTTGTACTGTCGCACACCAGGACTGAATTTGGTCCACTAAGTCCATTCATTATATCTCCCATGGTGTCCATCCTTATCAGTCATTCATGATGTAGCGATAAATAATTCCGGTATGTTGGACTGAAGGTTGCTCTGTTGCTGCAAATGTCTTCAGGGGCAGCCTATGGAATCAGCCTTCTGCCGAAAGCACCCAAGGGCCACCAGCCATTAATTTGCAACTCTTCCTGGCAGGCAGTTGGTAGCTTTGGAGAGGTTTCCTTTTCTTTCTTTCTTTCTTTCTTTCTTTCTTATGGGGGGAGGGATAGCTCAGTGGTTTGAGCATTGGCTTGCTAAACGCAGGGTTGTGAGTTCAATCCTTGAGGGGAATTTGTGGCAAAATCAGTACTTGGTCCTGCCTAGTGAAGGCAGGGGGCTGGACTCAATGACCCTTCAAGGTCCCTTCCAATTCTAGGAGATAGGATATCTCCATTCATTTTTTTTCCCCTTTCTTCCCCATCTACACTGCCAAGTTGTTGATAAAACTTTTGTCTTTCATGGGTACTTAAAAAAATCCCCCCACCCCTACAAGACAAAAGTTTTGCCATGGCAAGTGGCAGTGTGAACTCGGCTTTGTTGGCAGGAGCGCTCTCCTGCAGACAATGTGAACGCTGTTTGCAGGGCTGGAAGTGTTTTGTTGGCAAAATGCCGACAACGTGCCGACAAAGAGCGTTTACACACACCGACATTTAGCGACAAGGCTGTGTCAACACGGCCTTGTCGCTAAAAGCTGTGTGGTGTAAATCTTAAAAGCATGTTCATGTATGTTTGGGATTATTGTTCATTTTGTTGTTGTGGCTTTATTTCTCCTCTAATTTAAGGATTCAACCTACGAGTACTACAGTTTTAAAGCCTCACCACTGTAAGCGCAGAAATATTCATCTGGACACAGTGACACAATCTAGACACAACTCGATTGAAATCAAGGACATTTACACATGCTTACACGACATGTGAATGTGACCTAATAGCAATATGAAATGAATTCTAAAAGAAATCATTTAAGTACTGACCTGCAATTAATAAAATACGGATGGGCAAATCCTATGCTCCAGCTGGCATCCTGGCTGGGAATTTTGCAACAGAGTTCAATGGAACCACAATTATTACCACTGTTCTAGTCTTGTAGCAATTGTGTCAAGATCCACGTCTCAGCAGCACAGAAGAGGAGATGTTACGCTTACAGTCCCCAGATTACACTGTAATACACTTCAATTGAATCTCCTTTAATGTAAGGGAGTACAGCATCTGCTTTTTGACCCCAGCGTCCATAATTAAAATCCCTGCAGAACTCACAGACTGAAAAGACACTCGGATGTTAAAGGGACTGATTTAATACTGTTATATGAAGCACTATTAAGTTGCCAGGGACTAACAAAATATAGTCATTGTCATCGCCATTTGCTGCTAATAAATTTTGCTACAAATTGTGAAGTGTGCACAAAGATATATTTCTCTAACCCCTTCATTCAGCAGGGACTAGACTGGACCATGTTTATTTTGTAGGATTTTTGTTTGATTATGTGTTTTATTTTTAAAAATATATATATGATGTTACAGAGGAAGAGCTCAGTCAAAGAACGGAGTACTGCAGTTTGCTCAGATACACTGAGGTTCATGGTTGTTCAGATCTCATGCAGGAGTGTGTTTTAGATTTATGGGCCGGTTGCTGAGGAAGTTCTGTCTCCTGAATACACAAGTTTCAGAAGGTGGCTGTCATGGCTTTCTCCGACAGAAGTCATGTTAGCATAGGGTGATGATCTCTCAGATAATCTGGGCCATTTTTATGAATAGCTTTGAAGATAAGAACCAAAACCTTGAATTGGACCTCGAATCCCATAGATAACGAAGCAGACCACTGGGAGGATGTATTCTGGGTGTCCTGTATGGCTGAGCAGATGGCTTCTGTGTTCTGAATCAATTTAGCTTTTTAAAAGATGATGGATCCATAATTAGCTATGGAGAATCACCATAACCCAGACCATAGGTTAAACATGTGTGGATCACTGTGGCTCCAACCAAGATTGTCTGTGGTGTCCCCAGTGGAGGATGATGTTATAAACTCTAGAGATGAAATTCTAGCATGCAAACTCCTTGCATCATATCTCCCCTCATCTCCCTCCTTGCTTGCTCCACTTGATAGAAGAGTTAGTCAGAAAACATGGTAATTCACAGAGAATGCAGAGTGGGAAATGGAACATAGATGCTGCATTATACATTGACAGAGCAATAGTCTGATTTGAGTCATAAATATAATGACACTGAATGAAATAGGCCAAAAATGTGGAGAGAAACTTCCAGGTGTGACAAACTGCCGTCATTAGGAGAAAATATAAACTGTCAAACCCAGCATTATTATTAGAGCTAGCACGTTGGATGGGTACATTTTTATAAACTGAAAATAATCAAATGAAATATACATATAAAGTCTGACCATGACACAGAGTTTACGTTTTTCATGCAGTCCACATCACAAGAAGCAGTTCTGCCTGAATTACATCAGAAATTTGTGATTGAAATAGCACCTTCCCTTCTGAAATGCAAATAGCAGTGCTGGAAAGCATACTTCAATGATACATGAAAGACCGTAAACCTAAAACAACTCTTTCTATAACATATGGCAATGGCATATTGATGCATAATATATAAAAGCATAGAGATTATTCCCTTTCTGCCTAATGCTACCCACAAGAAGAGAAGATTTGCCATCAAACTCTGTCCCTGCTTCCAGCAATGATGTATGTTCAGAGTAAGGTGGAATAAACCCATAATGCACTTGACCCATTGTGTAATGCTTGAAGAGTTCATGTGTTCAATGCTGGCTCTTTTTGGTCCAAAATCTTGGGTAAATTTGTAGACCTAATGAGAGTGCACAATAATGACAGATCCCACAAAAGGTGTAATGTTATAATCGCATTAGAAAGATGCCATCCTTGGGAGTATGCTTTTATTTCCATCTGGTCATTATGACTGCAAAAAAGAACATGGCTTAACACAAAAGTAGGGTCTCTCCAGTAGAAAGTCACACAGGAGTCAGGGACTGTCTTTTTTTGTTCTATTTGTACAGAGCCTAGCACAATGGGGTCTTGGTGCATGACATGGGCTCTTAGGAGCTACATATAACTAATAATTTACATAAGCAATTTAGGATTTGTATGCAAATGAATTATTGCACTCTGTTACACCTCCCTTCACAAAATGACAAATCCTTCAGATGAAATTGACTCTTATACCCATCATTAGCAATATAAATAAAGATGATGATGACTGGAATATATAGCCAGACATTTCAGACTTCATCATGAAAAAAATCAAAGCCTATCTAGTGCAGATGTGATCATATTTGATGTCTTATGGCTAATTTACCTGTACTCCGTTGGCTTATGTAGCAGTGAAAGTTCGGAGCAGAATCCAGCAGAACATTTAGAGCAGTTGCATTAGTTTTGTTTTTTCTTCAACTGTCAGTTTAATTTCTTGTTAGAAGCACTATGTTAGGGCATGAGCCAAAGCCCACTGAAGTAAATGGGAATCTTTCCACTAACTTCAGTGGGATATTCATCGGGCCCTTAATGTAGCTTGAAAACTCCCCAGCTTGGTGTTCAATCCATTCTTGTGACCCCTATTTGTATAGCCCTACTTTCCCACAAGCATTCTGCTTCCTCTGTCTCCCAAGTATACACTCATATAGCTCTCTGCAGTGGTGTGAGGGGAAACTGGGCTGAAAGGTAATCCTTTAATCATTGGAGAGCAGATAGTGGTTGCAAGGCCACTATCATAGACAGGATACTGGGCTAGATGGACCATTGATTTAATGTGGGAATCCCTATGTTACTGTTTGGACCTGATCCTCAGGACCAGTTGAGCTATGCTAGGTAAAGGACCAAAATAGGAGAGCAAAGGTACACCAGCTTTATTTTGGGGGGCTCAGTCACCCAGTTAACATCCTCATTTTCCACATGTCACTCTGAATACTGAACAAGCAATTAATAAAATAAATGTGCAGAAATATGAACCATACCCTGAAATCTTCCCAAAGGACCTGGCTCATTTTCTGTCTGATCCTGATTCAACCAGACAGTGGTGTGTGTTTATGCTTTCTTGGTAGGTCATATTAATTCTCAGAAATGTTTCCCATATCTGAAAAGACATTGGAAAATAGAAACTTTTTAATGCATTTTATTGCAACGTTTTAGCAGAATACTACCAAGCATGTAACCATTCAAATGTAAACATGTTGTTCAGTACATAACAATTAAGAATTATTACAAATCATAACAAATGTAAACCCCATCCATCAATCTCAAGGAGGAAGGAACCCCTTTATTTTCATTGTTCCAGATGGCGTTCAAATTATTTTCATCACCTGAAGTGTAATTCAGTTTCTTCCTAAACTTCTTATAGGTCTCTTATGAGGTGAAATTCCAAAGTGTTCTGTACAGGCCTTTTCAGAAACAGTCCTGGATGCTTTGTGGTAATTGTTGAGTAAATAGGTACCAAGACCTAGCCGTGTCTCTATTTGCTCAGCTGCAGGTAAAACCACAGTCAGTGACATATTGCATACTAGCAAGGGATTCAAAGATAAAAAATTCCTTGGGAGCCCATTTCTTTAGTGTACACCTCTGTGCTATGGGAAAAGAAAGTGTACCCTCTTCTGTAACTCCTTGGCTGAACAAGGCGTTTATGATGGGGTGTGTATACTCCACTTAGGAACAGGGAAACAAGGGGTTAATTCCCTACTGCCTTGCCCCCTAGAACCTGTATTCCCTGCCAATTGGAGTGAAAAAGCTTTCATCAGGCCAGGAGTATTCAGTCCAGACCGGGAAGCTTCCCCAAGGCACAAATTCCTTTCCTTGTCCTTGGACGGTATTGCTGCCTCCACCAAGTGATTTAAACAAACATTCAGGGAGGGGCCACTTGGAGCCCTACCTCCCCCAAAATAATCCCCCAAGCCCCTTCACCCCCTTTCCTGGGGTGGGGGGGAAGAGGGAGCTTGAGAATAATATACCAACCAATAGGTGAGCACAAATCAAATCCCTGTTTTTTAGGACACTGAAAATCAATCAGGTTCTTAAAAGAAGAATTTTGTAAAAAGAAAAATCAGGATGGAAGATAACTTTACAGGGTAAATAAAAAGATTTAAAACACAGAGGATTCCCCTCTAGGCTCAACTTCAAAGTTACAAAAACAGGAATAAACCTCCCTCTTAGCATAGGAAAAATTCACAAACAAAAGATAATCTAATGCATTTCCTTGCTATTACTTACAATTTCTGTAATTTTTAGATGGATCAGTTCAGAATCTTTTAGGAGCTAGGTTACCTGCTTGGTCTCTCTCTTTGTCCCAAGAGGGAACCAACAAAGAGAGCACAAACAAAACCTCCCCCACCGCCCACCCCCGATTTGAAAGTATCTTCTTTCCCCATTGGTCCTTCTGGTTTGGTGCCAACTAGGTTAATTGAACTGATTAACTCCTTAAAGGTAAGTGATTCTGTACCTCTGGCCAGGAGGGATTTATGTTACTGCATACATAAAGGTTGTTACCCTTCCCTTTATATTTATGACAGCAGCAGATATCGAAGATTCCGTATTTCCTTTGTTGTAGAAATGGAAAGGAGCCACCCAGCAGGATTTTAGGGGACTCCCCTGAACTGACCCATAGCTAAGGGAATTCTGGTTTTTCATTTTTGGGGGTTTTTTTCTGTTTAAAAACAAGCCAGTGCTATAAAAAAAAAAAAAGAGGGTGCTATAATTTTTCTTTATTTTGGAGCATGATGTTACAGCCCCTGGTTAGCCCTGCACAAGGTCCATATTACATTCATACTGCAGTCCTTAGCCAAATACTCAGAACCAAAAGTGTATGATGCCCTTACTCAATAACAGTACAAGTTGCATTTAAGGCAAATAACTGAGTTCAAAATACCAACTTTCAAACTTTGGTAGGGCACATGTACATTCGCCTTAACCATTAAGAGAGTTTGTCTAATATCTGCTGTCATAGGCCTCAATCAGAAGTATAGACAAGGGAGAATAGAGGCATCTACCTGTTATCAATTCTCCAGAACTAATTCTTTTTCCAGTATGGTCATTATGGCTCCCAGGTGCTTTAAAGTGATTTCCATTTTGGAAGAGGTTTACTCTTCATAACTTTGTAAAGAAGAGGATTGGACAGCCAGCCCACCGTATCTAAAACACAGTAAGAACTAAATTTTTTTTGTGTAACCAGGACTAAAATATTTCAATTCAATGTAACCAAAACAGATTTGGGTTTGGTAAATTTTAGTATCAATTGTGGAAAGGAGAATGCTATTGACTAGACCTGGCTGCATTTTTTCATTCTAAACTTTTTGCAGTGAAATATCACCATTTCTTTTCAAATATGAACATTTTCATCGAGAATTTTGTTGTTGTGCAATTTTTTAAATTTTTCAATAGAAGAACAGAGAACTTTTCATTTTCTATTTTTTCCATGTCTGTATTCTCCTTCCACACTCCCTACCTGCTTTTGTCAATAACAAAGGTGGGACTGGCGAAAGGGTAGAAAAAGAGCAAAAACTGAACACTTTTAGATGTTTGTTGTTTTTGTCAAAATATTGGAAAACTTAAACATTTTTCAAAAAGTTTCATCAAATGTACTTACCATTTTTTGACCAGCTCTGTCATTGACTAATCTAGCCGATCATTTCCACTAGAATTGCAATGTTTTTCCTAAGTAACAAAATAAATATTTTGTGTGCTAGATACAAGATAACTATTTCCGGTGATATATCAGAAGAGAAGAGGAGAAGAGTTCCCAAATGAACATGAGCCATTCTCCATGCTGGCTAGAATACAAAAGCAGCATTTGAGTTTATTGATGTGGGTAATGCTGTATATTCATCTCAAGGGATATAAGGCAGTGTAATTTCATGTGTAATCACATGAATAAGTAATTAAACTTCATCTTGCTTAGCTAGTAACTGATGTGTTGTAATTGGAAACTAATGTTGTAGTTGTTATAAAAAGTTGTTCTGAAAAGCACTTGTGACATTGATTCAGTAGCTGCTAACGTATTTGTGTTGTGTGGATGTTTGTAACAGGGAAAAAGACAATTTCAGGGGCAAATCCTGCACCCTTTACTCAAGAAAACTCTCACTATGTAAGTAGGGATTGCAGGATTAGGCCATCAATATTTATCAGTTCCAAGGGCCTTTGAGACAAACAACTGTAAAAGTGCAAATAACTGAAATGAAAATGAGTAACTACAGCAATATTCTCAGCATATTTGTAGCTAAAAATAACTGGCTTTTTTAAATGAATGGGATAATTGTAGAGCATAAAGGGTTTGTTTCTGAAAGAGGCTAAATTCCTGTTGTGGGTGCTCTCCCAGGATAAGGCCCACTGTTCCCAAATGTATACAGCATATGGATAAATTTTCAAAGTAGCCTCAACTTGGTTTCTTAATTTCTCTCTGCAGTTTTGCATGTGGATTATTTATTTATTTATTTATTGTACACGAAACACCTGCATCATTGAAGTCAACAGGAGCCTTTCCTTTGATGTCAATGAGCATTGGATCAAGTCCAAATTGTGCAAACTTCGGATGACCTAATTTAAAAGTGCCAAGGGGATCAAAACTGTGAGAGAGGTGGTGGGAAGAGAGAGAGAGAGAGAGGGTCCTGCACTAAAATAAAAGCCTTCACTTCAAGAGAGCCAGACGAAGCTCCGCAGGCTGCCTATTTTTAATAACTGAAAAGACTAATCACAATTTTAAACCCTGCCTAAGCCCCCCTTTGCAGCTACAGAAAGGTTGCATTAAATATTCATGGTGTTCTCCACCTCTGCTATGGTAACCTGCCAATAACATGTGGTCACCATATGGAATGGGGCTCACTCCTCATTACGTGCCAGGCCAATTCCCAGTATAAGCCAGGAAGAGATGCTTCTATTTCCTCATGCATTCTGTAGTGAAGGGGAATATTTCCAGACCATACTACTGACTATCTCTCCTTTAAACTGAGGTCAGGAACGGCCAGGCCAGTTAGGTAGGAAAAAAAAGGTAATATTAAAATAGCAGGTTTCAGAGTAGCAGCCGTGTTAGTCTGTATCCGCAAAAAGAAGAACAGGAGGACTTGTGGCACCTTAGATTTGTTAGTCTCTAAGGTGCCACAAGTACTCCTGTTCTTCTTTTTATTAAAATAGCAAGACTGTTGATAAATTGTATACTCAATTGCTTGACCATACTTTGGTTCATTATTTCGTTGTGAAATATTCTCAATAGACCAAATAACCAATGTCTGTCATTAGAAGCAAGAGGAAAACCAAGGACAAGGTATACCCATTATTCAATAAGGGGGGAGGGGAAAATAATAACTGGAAATGGCAGAAGTGCTAAGTGACTTCTTTGTTTCAGTGTTCACCAAAAAGTTTAGTAGCGATTGGATATCTAACATAATGAATGCCAATGAAAATAAGGTAGGAGCTGAGGCTAAAATAGGGAAAAACAAGTTAAAAATTACTTAGACAAGTTAGATGTCTTCAAGTCACTAGGGCCTGATGAAATGCATCCTAGAATACTCAAGAAGCTGACTGAAGAGATATCACAGTCTTTAGTGATTATCTTAGAAAAATTATGGAAGATAGGAGAGATTCCAGAAAACTGGAAAAAGGCAAATATAGTGCCAATCTATAAAAAGGGAAATAAGGACAATCCAGGGAATTACAGACCAGTCAGCTTAACTTCAATACCTGGAAAGATAGTGGAGCAAATAATTAAGCAATCAATTTGCAAACACCTAGAAGATAATAAGGTGATAAGTAATAGTCATCATGGATTTGTCAAGAACAAATCATGTCAAATCAACCTAATAGCTTTCTTTGACAGGGTAACAAGCCTTCTGGATGGGGGGAAGTGGTAGACTTTAGTAAGGCTTTTGATAATGTCTTGCATGACTTTCTCATAAACAAACGAGAGAAATACAACCTAGATGGAGCTACTGTAAGATGAGTGCATAACTGGTTGGAAAACCTTTCCCAGAAAGTAATTATTAGTGGTTCACAGTCAAGCTGGAAGGGCATATCAAGTGAGGTCCTGAAGGGATCAGTTCTGGGTCCATTTCTGGTCAATATCTTCATTAACGATTTAGATAATGACATTGAGAGTACATTTATAAAGTCTGTGGGTGATATCAAACTTGGAGGGGTTGCAAGTGCTTTGGAGGATAGGATTGAAATTCAAAATTATCTGGACAACTCGACAAAATTATCGAGAAACAGTCTGAAGTAAATAGGATGAAATTCAATAAGGACAACTGCAAAGTACTCCACTTAGGAAGGAACAATAAGTTGCACACATATAAAATGGGAAATGACTGCCTAGGAAGGAGTACTGGAGAAAGGGATTTGGGGGTCATAGTGATTAAGTCCATTAATGGCTATTAGCCAGGACGGGTAAGGAATAGTGTCCCTAGACTCTGTTTGTCAGAGAGTGGAGATGGATGACAGGAGAGAGATCACTTGATCATTGCCTGTTAGGTTCACTCCCTCTGGGGCACCTGGCATTGGCCACTGTCGGTAGACAGGATACTGGGCTAGATGGACCTTTGGTCTGACCCGGTACGGCCTTTCTTATGTTCTTATAGTGAATCAGAAGCTAAATATGAGTCAACAGTGTAACACTGTTGCAAAAAAGCAAATATCATGTATTGCCCGGAGTGTTGTCAGCAAAACACAAGAAGTAATTCTTCCACTTTACTCCGTGCTGATTAGGCCTCAACTGGAGTATTGCGCCCTGTTCTGGATGCCACATTTCAGAAAAGATGTGGACAAACTGGAGAAAGTCCAGAGAAAAGTAACATAAAATGACTGAAGGTCTAGAAAACATGATCTGTGAGGGAAGATGGAAGAAATTGGGTTTTTTAGTCTGGAGAAGAGAAGACTGAGGCGGGGACATGATAACAATTTTCAAGTACATAAAAGGTTGTTACAAGGAGGAGGGAGAAAAATTGTTCTCTGAAGATAGGACAAGAAGCAATAGTCTTAAATTGCATCAAGGGCAAATTAGGTTGAACACTAGGAAAAACTTCCTGTCAGGGTAGTTAAGCACTGAAATAAATTCCCTAGGGAGGTTGTAGAATCTCTATCATTGGAGATTATTAAGAGCAGGTTAGAAACACACCTGAGCAGGATGCGATTAATAGCTCTGCAAACTTGCATCAACGCAATTCCAACTGTCGATTTGGAGTTGCCAGCTTCCAGACTGCAATAGCCACCCACTTCTCCACCAGCAGGACAGCTCTCAATCTCGTGTCCTTGCACCGCAGGATGGGGGTGAGCTCAGCACACAGTCCTATGAAAGTGGCTTTTCTCATCCAAAAGTTCTGCACTCACTGCTCGTCATCCCAGACTTGCATGATGATGTGATCCCACCACTCAGTGCTTGTTTCCCGAGCCCAAAAGCATCGTTCCATGGTGGTGAGCATGTCCATGAATGCCACAAGCAATCTTGTGTCGTATGCATTACTTGAATCGATATCGTCAGAGCCCTCACTGTCAGTTTGGATCTTAAGGAGTAACTCGACTGCCAAACGTGACGTGCTGGCAAGACTCGTCAGCATATTCCTCAGCAGTTCGGGCTCCATTCCCGCAGACCAAAAGGGAAGACAGAGCGTGCAGTACAAAAAACGTTGAAAGATGGCTCCAAATGTGGACGGAAGCACAGGAATTGCTGGGATGCAAACCGATGCATTGGGACAGGACCCAGAATGCCCCGCCCCCTTCCCACAAGCCACAGTGCCAGAATGGGAAGAGGTGCTCTGTGGGATAGCTGCCCATAACGCGCCGCTGCAAGTGCCACAAATATGGCCACACCAGTGCGCTTGTAGCGGTCAGTGTGGACAGACTGCAGCGCTTTCCCTACTGCGGTCTCCGAAGGCTGATTTAACTCAAAGCGCTCTACATCTGCAAGTGTAGCCATGCCCTTAGTCTTGTCTTGAGTGCAAGGAACTGGACTAGAAGACCTCTCGAGGTTTCTTCCAGTCCCATGATTCTATACATGAATATATAAGTCTGCTGAATCAGGCATTGCACACTCTAGTGAAATGCAGGGCAGCTTCTAATCTCCCTGTGATTGGGCAACATATAAAGATTTTTTTTAATGGCTTTCACAAATTGGTTGAATTGTTACTTATTCTGCCAACTGGGTGTACGGCTAGAGCTGGTTGGGAATTAACATAGGAAAATGCTGATTGTCAAACCTGAAATGTTTCATGAAAACATATAAGGTTCAACAAACTTTTGATGAACTACTGGCAGAGTTCCAATGGAGGACCCGAGAGACTGGGCACCTCAGAGCTTCCAGTGTCTTTAGCTCTGGGAAAGCCCCACCATGCGTACTAACTCAGGTTGGGGACCCCAGAGCTTCCAGACTCCTGGGCCATCTAGCTCCCCAGGCTGCTCAACCTCTGCCAATTGGTAAGCCAGCTGCCCTGAGAGTTGGGAAGCCTGCCAGCCAGGAAGACTGGTAGCTCCAGGGTCCCCAGTCTGGGCAGTCCACATCATAGAGCTAAGCCAGGGCCACGGATCATGGAATCCTGGGCAGCTGCAGTGTGAAATTGACATGCGTCCTGTCAGTTTCATGACTGGCCACCACTGAATAGCCACAGTGAAACTCACAAGAATCATGTCAGTTTCACACAGCAGATGGTGAGGTCCTGGGAGAAGATTTGTTTTGGAAATAGCATGCATCAGTATTTTTGAAACAAATGTTTTTCAGAGTCCAGTATGTGGAAATTCTGAGTTTTGGACAGTTTTGTGTAAAGCCCACTTTCATGGCTTCAGCAGATGTGCAGAACTGTCTTCACTGCAGTAGCCAGGCTTTCCCCCCTTCCTACACACACACACACACCTTAACTAGGGTGACCAGACAGCAAGTGTAAAAAAATCGGGACAGAGGGTGGGGGGTAATAGGTGCCTATATAAGAAAAAGCCCCCAAAATCCGGACTGTCCCCAAAAATCGGGACATCTGGTCACCCTAACCTTAACTATGGTCCTAATATGGAAAAATGTGCTGACAAGTGAAGGAAAAAATAAATAAAAGTGGATCTGACAACCACCGTTTTTTTCTCCTCAGCAATTAAAAATATTAAAAACATTTCAGCTCTATCCATGGACTACTTTTCCCTAAGTGGCATGAATGTTATCCTATTGTCCCTGACTACTGATATTATGCACTCACCGCACTTATGAGAGATGTCAGGGCATTTGGAGTTGGTCAGATACAGTACACCTGCAGAAACATACATTTTAAATACCTTTGCTTTTAAAACCCATTAGGGGTCATATTTTTTAAAGGTTGTTTATTTGAAGATAAGTACGTAAACTGACAGATGAACTCTAAGGTTCTGGCAAGCTGCATTTTAATTAATGAAATGTTATGCTCATACAGAGAAATAATTTTTTTTAAAAGACCTTTCAAAGCCTGTAGGAGCTAAAGTTATTTCAGCTTCTGCTCAGTTATTTCAAATAATCAAACTTGGTCACAGCTCTGTACTATCCCTTTTCTATGGGGACCTTTATTCTGTTGGGCATAAACAAGCAGAGAACTGCAGCTGTTCTTGTAGTAGAGAAGGACTTTTATAAGAGCAGAGAAACAGAGTTAACACTGTTGTGAAAAAAAATTCAAGATGATTAGGCGGTCAAATTAAATGCACATTTGTTCATAATTCTCAAAACACCACAATATTATTGGATTTAGTTTTGAACGTAGAGAACCTCAGTGTTTGATTGTAATGATTCTGGAATGTACACTAGACATTTTAATGAATAATCAAATTGAAAAAAGTACTGGAGCTTTCCTATTGAATGGATTTAATCACATTGCCAAGCAGGGCAGTTGATCATTTGGAATAGTTTTGCAACTTTCTCTTGCTTACAAAAGTAGATATTCAAAGAATTGTTTAGGTTTTTGCTATGGGATACGTCACATTTAGAATTCCTAATCGTTCTATTAAGAGCCTTGAAAAAAAGATGCTACACAGAACTCTATATGGTTTGTGCAGTGAGACATGAAGGACCATGCTTAAGTAAAGCAGGTTTCAGAGTAGCAGCCGTGTTAGTCTGTATCTGCAAAAAGAACAGGAGTACTTGTGGCACTTCAGAGACTAACAAATTTATTTGAGCATAAGCTTTCATGGGCTACAGAGTAAAGCAGTAACACATGACAAGATATTCAGTTTGACCAGGTATCCACACATTACAATTAATAGTATTGGAAGTAGGTAGTTCAGTAAAGGGACGTAATGAGGGGGCAGTAAATAAGTCATTTAAATAAAATCATTTAAATAAATAAGCCTTAAAATTTGAGAAACAGATTCAGCTCTCACCTGCCTGCATGGAGCTCCCACTCCCAGTAGTGGGAGCCCCATATTCACATCTAATGCCAGAATAGGTGTCAGAATAGACTACACAATAATCCCTTGAAACCTACAATATTTAGGGGGGAAATGAACCATATGAAATGCATCATTTTGTAGAGGGATTTGGGGGGAACCTCCAGAGATATTTAATCAAAGTTAATGTAAAAGCGAAATGATTCCCTTTAAACATCTCTTCTTTTCCAGCATTTCTCTGTGGCCAGGCTCTAACAAGACACATGAAAGTGCAATTAGGATAGATTTAGTCTTTTTATGTATTTAGAATGAGGTTGGATTTGCTCTATTTTGCCTTTATATGGCCACGATTTGTATTTTTGTCCTGCAAAGATCTAGTTAATTTCTGTGATTGTTTAGAAACTCACTTGCATGGTTGATCCACCCGTCTGATGACAATCTGTCTTAAGTGATTATGCCATGCTCTTTCTGTCATTGTATAACTCCAGCTATAATTTTATTGGACTCTTTCTAAATGTCTTGTGCAAAGATCTCTCACCTAAAGCAATTCTCTGAAGGCTTCTGTTCTTAAAAAGCTTCCCTTCCAACTCACATCAGAAACATTTGTGTAAATCATAAGCTTTGAATAGATTTGACATTGCTAGTTCCCAGCGCTATAAAATACACAGGAAAGATGTGTGAATTGAGAAACCACTGATTTGGCTTTTAAACCAAAATGGCATCAGCTCCTTGTGCTGGAACCAAACCAAGCTTCCCAGTGGCTGCTACATTATTCACCATTGGGACTTCACATTTTTCAGTGACTTTATACTACTGTCATTCCATCAGATAGTACATGGTATGGTGCCATTAAAATACAGGCACATTGAAATACAGGCCCTAAATTATACTGGATTTGTAAATATATTTGTTTTGCATTCACAGTTGGGAAAAAATGTCCATCTTTCTCTGAAAGAGAACATTTCTAGATCTTAATTTTTAGCGTACAAACAATGTTAACTTTCAGGTTGCACAATAAAGCACTCCAGTCAAATACTGCATGCCTTAGACTGAAGCGTGCAGCTTTAACTCTTCCCCCCCTTCTTCAGATGCATCCCAAAACAGTCTACTTTACTGGAAAAATATTAAAGAGTAATAACTCAAGAAGGAGACTAAGCATGAAGACTCCCAGCCTAAGAGATGAAAAATACGAGCATTTCAAAAGAGGCAGTTATAATGAACACTGTTTTGTAACCTTAAACACAACAATGTTTACCACCAGCAATTTATCATAATGAAAATACAATTATTTAAGGCTTTCTGCTCTGCTTTTGTTTTAGATTCTATCTGTAGCATATAGCTCTGGGCTTGGGTCAGGTTCCACTTACGTTGGAGCCTTTTTTTATTCTTTTTTGTATGTGCGTAATTATCATTACAGTTACTTTTCTTTCAAATAGCAGGGCTGAATGGGGTGAAGTTTTAGCCTTTGTCACCGTCATGTTATTTCATTGTCTCTTTTGGGCTGGGCCGAATGACGACTCCGCTCTGGAGATGCATGTAGACATTCCTTGCCGCTTTCCTCAGGTGGGCTCCAAACCTGTAATGAGCTTTGGGGCTCTCTGAGATCACACGCAGCTCATTGCATGCGTGGAGTCTCATTTTGTACTGGTAGCTGGTAAAGAAGGAACATTTCCCTCAAAGAATTGTGATGAAGCTCAGTAGCTAAGCACCGCAAAAAACCTACAATGAGTTTCTGTGGACCTCTGGTGTCAAAGTCTAGATCTAAAATCCTCTTTTTTCCCCTCCTTAGTGCCATTGACAGTTTACATCATTGCTAATAAGTCTCCAAATTATACTGGTGTCCATATTTTTATATGGGTTACTTTATAGAAAGCAATAGATGCTAAGCATATTGTCTGAATCTGCTCCCTGTTTGACTAAAAGCAACATGAAAGGGTGAAGCTTTGCTCCAGTCCTACAATTCAGTTCTGCACAGAGTTCAGAATCTCTCTGGAAATCCAAGGCAAAGCAGGGCCCCCTGAATAGTCCCCCGGCTGGAGCAGCCACAGTCCACAGCCCCAGGCAGCTGATGCCGCTGGCCTTGTGTGCCCCCACCCGAGATGTCTCCCCCAGCAATGGACCCCCCCACGCCCCCATTATCTCCCCATGATTTAATCACAGGTATTTTTAGTATAAGTCACGGACAGGTCACGGGCCATGAATTTTTGTTTATTGCCCATGACCTGTCTAGGACTTTTACTAAAAATACCCATGGCTAAATCGTAGCCTTAGAATTAAACATACAGTAGTACATGTGTCGCGGTAGCTATTCAGCTGCTATGTATTTTAGGGGCTTTGGTTTACAACACATCAGCCTGCATATCATACACAGGAGGAATCAGACAAGGGCACGTACTCCAATGAAAATCTACTCTCTCTTGCTTGAGACAGCAATGCACAAAAAGTCAAGAGGGTCCTGGGGTACCAAGATTCAAAACATGTTCCAGAGTCACCAACCCCCACCCCCCAAGAATGTCCTCCCACCTGCCCCTGCCTGCTTATACCAGGTGTTTTTAGCTCACGTGCTCCAGATGTTTTCCACTTCTGCAGTTTCACAAGAGGAAGGAAGTAGGACCGTCCTAAACCATTTAGGGCTTTATAGATGGAAAAAACTATGTTTTGAATTGCAACTACCAGTCAATACAGAACTTGAGTATAACAGATTCCTGGAGGGAAATGCTGCTTAATAAATGGGTGGCCACATTTGACACTAGCCATAAATGCCAACTCTGTGGGTGCTCCGGGGCTGGAGCACCCATGTGAAAAAATGGTGGGTGCGCAGCCCCCCCATCAATGCCTCTCCTTCCCCCAGTGCCTTCTGCCCGCCAGCAGGCCCTGACGTTCAGTGCCTCCCCCGCCTCCCAGCGCCTACCGCCTGCTGCGGATCAGCTGTTTAGCAGTGTTAGGAGGTGCTGGGAGGGAGGAGCGAGGGAGCAGCGCACTCAGGGGAGGGGATGGAACTGGGCGGGGAGGGGGCGGCACAAGGATGGGAAGAAGCAGGGCAAGGGTTCGGCATTGGGGAAAGGGGTGGAGTGGGGGCGAGGCCTGGGCAGAGCCGGGGGGGAGCACCCCTCGGCAGATTAGAAACTCGGCGCCTAGCTATAACATCCAGTGATTTCAAGGTGGAGCCCCAAGTACAACACATTGTAAAAATCTAACCGCAAGGTGAGGTTTGCATTTGGGAAAAAATGCCAAGTGCAGAAAAAAAGGCCCAGTTGGCAACTACTCCTATCTGGACATTCAGATGTTGTCTTGGATCCAAGAAGTCTCTCTTAGGCTGTGAATCATAAAAATGATGGACGGCTATACTCAGTGCTTAATTTGTACAGGGGCTTGCCAGGTCTGAGTCGCAGCACCTCTAGGCTTAGCAGTTCATAGCCCCAGCACCTCTGGGCTCCAGGCCTGCAACTGCCGCTGTCCAGTCACCCAGCTCTAAAGGCAGCACCGCCACCAGCAGCAGCGCAGAAGTAAGAGTGGTAACACCATGCCATGCCACCCTCACTTCTGTGCTGCTGCTGGCGGCAGCGCTGCCTTCAAAGCTGGGCACCAAGCCAGCAGCTATTGCTCTCCGGCCACCCAGCTTGAGTCCTGGCACCTCTTTCATTACGAATTAAGCACTGGCTAGACTCCCAGTCAGCGGCGCTGATATGATTTCAGCCACTTCCCCCACTTGTTCTCCCCATTCTATAAGCATTATCTTTGTCTTGTCCAGGTTATGTCTCAGCCTTTATTCATGTTGCATTCTCAATGAGACACTGTAATTAGGCCTATTTTAATGCCTGGGTCCTCAGAGATGAAAATGTGAATTGGGCACCATCCTCATAATGAAGAAAGCACAACTTGTACGTCATCACTAACCTTCCACACACACACAAAAACAAACCCCAACACAACCAGCCCATATACGTGTTGAACAAGAAGGGTGATAAGATGTAGCCCTGCATGATAGAGGTCTTGCGATAAATAAGCAATGGCTTGATATTATTCTCAAAGAGCTTTTGTTCCACTTCTGCATAGCCATGGCATACATTTTCAGGTTTTTTTAATGAAATCAAGTCTAACATAAAACAATATGAAATGCATTTTCTGCTGCTAGCACTCTAACCATAGTTCTGCTTCCTCGATAGTGGGTCATCTGAATAGTACAATGATCTCTGTGGATGAAAAGAAGGAAGAGGGCAGTCAGGACTGACTGTGTTCAGGGTCCAGGGCAAAACATTATTATTGTCCCACCAACTACTGGAAAATTGATTGATCAGCAGGCCAGCATTCTTCCTCACAGACACTGAGGACCACAAGAAAAAGTCCATTGTCCTCACACAAAAAGTGCATTCCAGCTTCAAAATGAAGAAAGTAACATCTAGGACAAAAGGTATAATTTCCAACCCCATTACCACCAACCCCATCTCAAAAACAAGATCCAGAGTATAGAAGACTACCTGGGAGTTTTTCATCATTACCATTGTATCTGTAGTAATTGGAGTTTGAAGACGCACCATTGCAAAAAGGGATCAGTATATGCTCACTCTAGAGGCTACTTTACAACTCATGTGTGATGTTCTGGGGTGCAATCGAGACCAGTGAGGTGCTGTGTCACTTCCTGCCCTGTTTTCGTAGCAATCCTTCTTCCTGGAACATCCCATGGTCAAAGAATCCAAAGCCCTCTCTCCGACACCACCTGTGCAACCATGCATTCACCTCCACAATTCGATGGTCCCTACCTGGGCCTTTTCCTTCAACAGGGAGGAGGGACGAGAACACGACTTGCACCTCAAACTCCTTTATCCTTCTTCCCAGAGCCACGTAGTCTGCAGTGACCTGCTCAAGGTCATTCTTGGTAGTATCATTGGTGCCCACATGAAGAAGTAGGAAGGGGTAGTGGTCCGAGGGTATGATCAGTCTTGGCAGACATTCCATCACATCCTGAATTCAAGCTCCAGGCAAGCAGCACACTTCTTGTGTTTCTTGGTCTGGACGGCAGATAGATGACACCATCCCCCTTATGGGGAAGTCCCTGACCACCACCACCCGTCCCTTCCTCTTAGGAGTGGTGGTCATGGAACCCCCATTCCTAGAACAATGCATCCCATGCCTTCTGGTCAATGGGGTCTCCTTCTGATCCCTCCCCTCAGATGACTCTTCCAAACCATTCACCACCATAGTACCTGTGCAGAAAGCCTGAAAATAGTTTCTTATCTCTATCTGCATTGGGGGTACATGGGTTCCCCTCTTTCTACTTCTGGAGATCACATGCTGCCAATTTTCTTCCCCGTTCTGTACTGCCCTCTCTGATTCTTCAGCATGCTGTGCCTGCAGTACCAAACGCTGATTTCTATCCAGAAAGTTTTCATTTTCTCTGATGCAACACAGGGTTGATACTTGGGTCTCTAATCCTTTAACCTTCTCTTCCAATATGGAGACCAGCTTGCACTTCGTACACACGAAGTCACTTCTATCCTCTGGGAGAAAGACAAACATGGCACGTCCTGTGCAGGTCACAACAGCTGATTGCTCACTGTCCCTTCCTTCTAAGAGCCTCTTCAGATATTGTATTTACTGCTCAGAGAAGCCTGAAAGGCAAAAAACTCTGTGGGAACTCCCCTCAGGCGAACTCCCAGGCAAATTCCCTCTGTTTGCCTGTCCTCTGTTCATCGTTCACTTGATTCACAACTGGCTGCTTTTTTATAAGGCTGCTGGCTTGAAGCAGTTGCCCTGGCTCAAAGCATTCCCTCCAATCAACCTGTCTGCCCCCCCCGAGCTTCGTACTGAAGGTCTGCTCAGGGCACATGCCCAAGCCCCAAGCGGAGCTCTTACCTGCAGTGCCGTGCAACCTGGTCCTCTCCTCCAGGAGCTCCGGTTTCCTCTGCTGTGCTAGCTTACCTACCCCGCCCCCCTCTTCTGCTTCCACCAATCAGCTGCTGAGACGATATGGAGTGACAACCTCCCTAACCAATAGTAGTGTTCTACTACTCAGGACAGCCACCCCAGTTCATGTAAAGTGCCTATGGCAGCCTGGCCCCATGGCCAGGGCATTGCACAGCAAGCAAAGCTTTTGGAAGGCTACAGCTGGCCACGCTGTCCGTGTCCCTGAGCCCTTGGGAGTGGGGTAGGCAAGGAAGGGGACAGTCAGGGTGGGAGGGGGGAGCACAGGGTCTCCAGTGGTAGTGGTGGGCAAGCAGAGGGAGCACCGGTGGTGGTGGGAAGGAGGGGGGGACACAGGGCCCCCTATTATGCGGGGCAGTTTGGAGCCTGTCGGGGCCAGTGGGGTGGGAAAGAGAAGTCAATCCCAGGGGAAGGGAGAGGTGAGGGCATAGGGTTGTGCCCTGAGGGAGGGAGCTGAGAGGGAACAGTCCTGGGGCAAGGATCCTGAGTGAGGGGAAGCCGAAGAAGGGGGGAAGGGGTAGGAGCAACTCAGTGGGCCTTGAGGTCCATTTGCCCTCAGAGAAGCAGGGAGCACGCTCACCTCTCCCTGGGAAGAGGCCAGGGACAGACCCTTCTGGTCCAGAGCTGTCATGTCCACTAGCAGTTGCAGTGGACGTTTGAGTGATTTATGGAATTGAAGTCAGTAACCACGCCGCAAGCTAAAGCTTTGCTACATGATCTGAAGGGGTAGCTTCATGAGGACCACACTTCATCTTGCACAGCTATTTAATCAGCTATTGCTACACTGCCAGATAACAGTGAACCTCCACATACCTAAAACAAGTTGGACTGAACATATTGATGAAGGTTCATTTATGGTAAATGGCCATGATCTTTGAATTTCTTGCTAGCTGTAAATGTAGACAGTACTTCAGCTACATTACGAATTGAGCTTCCTAATGATTTGACCATGCTGTTTTGCAGTCTCTCTCCCCTGATGTCCTCTGCAGGATCTTTCATAACTTCTGCAGTTTCCAGGGGGAGGTTAATCCATTTTTTTGCTTGGCTATTTTTACTCCTTTGCCAAATACTCTAAGAAACATCTATTGAATATTGATCAGCCAATTAGTATTACTAAGGGGTCACACACTTTGTTGCTTGTCTAGGCCAAGCTTAGGGATTGAAGGGAGAGAGCAGCAAACACGAAACCTCTTATATCAAACAACTTATGACTTCCTGAACATTAAAAATTTAACTCTGTTTTTGTGCTTCTTTACTCTTAATGTCCTCTTAATAATTTATCTTCTACTGATTGGAACTTTCCCAAAGAAACAGACTAACCTCATTTATGGAGCTGGTTGGAATTTTTTTGTTGAAACAGTTTGCCAATGAAATATGCCATATTCTTTAAAATTGGAATGTTTTGAAAAGCATGTCTATTTTGATGAAATTTTATTTTGAAAACCCCCCAGATGAAACATTTCCATTATGTCAAAACATCCCATTTCAACATTTTCTTAATATAATATTTTGCTTTTGGTTTCAAAAAAAAAAAATTCATTGTGGTTGGATACAAAAATTTTAGAAGGTTTAAAAAAGGTCAAAATTAGAACAATATGTTTCAGACAAACAAAAAAACCTGCGGGGGGGGATTTCATTTCCTAGGAAACTTCCTTTTTTTTTTAAATTTGTGTGTTTTTGTTTTACAATGGGAATAAAATTAAAAATCACAGAATTTCCTTTGAAATGGAAAATCTGGTTCCCACCCAGCTCAGATCATTTATATCAATTGAAAAATAAAGACCTATAATATTGTTATCAACTATCATTGAGACATATTTCTGCATCCAGTGGTCAGTGGTGAATATGATCTGAGGAATAATTCTGCTATGGAAGGAGGATAGACCACTTATTTCAATGAACCACATTTTCAAAGGGACATCAAACCTTCTTCTAAGCTGTGCACTGGAATGCGTTACCTAGGGAGGTGGTGGAATCTCCTTCCTTGGAGGATTTTAAGGCCCAGCTTCACAAAGCCCTGGCTGGGATAATTTAGTTGGGAATTGGTCCTGCTTTGAGTAGGGGGTTGGACTAGATGACCTCCTGAGGTCCCTTCCAACCCTGATATTCTATGATTCACAGATATTTGTGGGTGCCAATAGAATGTTGAGAGCAGAAATATTGTTTCTATGTAAATCATGTAGTTGAGTCAACTTTCTATTGTGTTCACCCACACACGATTATGCGTGTATCATTAATTGCTTTAATTATTAACTTATTTTGCATTTTATTTTACACCATACATCTGAAAATATGTGAATTTGGACAGAGGCACCAGAAGAGAACGCTTTGGGTGGGAGAGGAAAGGAAGGCACATAATCTTGTTTATGCATCATGTTACATGCTACATGTTGTTCAAGGACTTGCAGGGTCAAGGCCTGGCTGTATGTCTCAGTGCCGAGACAACAATCTAAATATCTTATTTTTTTCATAAATTAGGAAGTATTTGCCATAGTAACTATTACTATATGCTGCAAAAAGAACATTTTAAAAATTATAAGCCATACTAAGCCATGAATGTTACCTCTCCCTATGATAAGATGGCATTGTAGTGGTGCCATTTTGCCAACTTAATTAACAATTTTTTCAGTCATAGAAAGTTCATTTTCTTAAAGTATTGCTAGTCTGTTAACCAGTGTACATGCAATTCTCCTGTAGGATTATTATAAAATAGATATCAGCTTCTCTGTATTTATTTTTTACCATCTGGAGTTACTTTTTATTTTCCCAGAATGCTTTTGTAGAAGTAGACACTTCAAAATGTAGGGAAGGTGTCAATTGGAATATCATGTTTTTTCTAAAATAAAATGCATTTAGTAGGAAAATACAAGAGGTGTTTTGTGGTAATTCTGTTGTCTTTTGCTCTTTTCAAAACAAAATCAATATGAGGAACCACACTGAATTCTTGGATCCCAAATAACCCTGTTCACTAAAGATACACAAACATTGAAGGCCTAGCTACATACTTATTGCTGCTCTGATGGGTTTCTGGTGGCTTCTAAATACAGTGAGAAACACTAGAAGTCTCACAAACTATTTAAAAGGATACTACCCTATGCACTATATTTTCATGACCTTATTTCACAGTATAGAACTGTAAGAATTATTTTAAAACACATTTTTAATATGCCTACAAACTTGGACTACATTTCATGGAATAGCTAACATTATGATAATGGATTTTTAATACCACACTGTTGTGATGCCACATACTTAAAGTTGGTGTTTCTCAAACTGGGGTCGCAGCTTTTGTAGGGAAAGCCCCTGGCGGTCCGGTCCAGCTTGTTTACCTACCCTGTCCGCAGGTCCGGCCGATCGCGGCTCCCAGGGCTGGCTCCAGGCACCAGCCCAGCAAGCATGTGCTTGGGGCGGCCAATACCAAGGACGGCATGTCCGGGTTTTCAGCGGCGGATCCCTCGGTCCCTCTCGGAGCGAAGGACCTGCCACTGAATTGCCCCGGAGAGTGGAGCAGCACGATTGTGCTGCCGCATTTTTTTTTTTTTTTTTTTTGCCGCTTGGGGCAACAGAAAACCTGGAACTGGCCCTGGCAACTCCCACTGGCTGCGGTTCGTTGCTCCAGGCCAATGGGAGCTGCTGGAAGTGGCGCAGGCCGAGGGACTTACTGGTTACCGCTTCCAACAGCCCCCATTGGCCTGCAGCGGCAAACCATGGCAAGTGGGAGCCGCCATCGGCCGGACCTGCGGATGGGGCAGGTAAACAAAGCGGCCTGGCCTGCCAGGGGCTTTCCCTACACAAGTGGTGACCCCAGTTTGAAAAACACTGCTTTAAGTGAACCAAGGCACTAGGTTATGGGCCCTATCATGTGAAACACTGAATGCTGTAAGATTTCACGTTAACCTTAAGCTCTGATCCTGCATATACTATGCATGTGAGCAACTTTATGCACACTGGTAGTCCTGTTTCCAGTGGCTGTCCACAACAAGTCTTCCCAAAAGTACTTGCAGTTGTGAACAGCTTGCAAAGTATTCAACTGTCACATGTCTAGGTGACTGAACTGCAAAGGCAACTTCCTTTCCAGCAGAGAAAGAAACAGACACCAAAGTCTAAGCTCTGTAGTGAACATCAATAAAACCTCTGTATATCCAGGCCAGCATCTGTGACAATTAAGATCCATTCAACAGAGCGGTTTGGATTATTTTCCTTCTCAGGAAAGGACAGAAAATTAGAGGCTACAGTCCTGGTAATATAAAGTCAGACATGAACATTAAGAGAAGTATTATGCCTAATAGGATTAATGTCATCATGCCTAGACATAGTTCCATGGGCAAGGCTTCACACACACTCTCTATGAACTTGCCTCTAAGTGCAATTAGCTCAGCATCTGGACTGAGTGATGTTTACAGACACAAAGTATTCCCCCCAGGTGGCAGTAAACATCAACAATCTTTTAAGAAGATTTACTGACAAAGCTGTTATGGGTCATAATCAGTACACACTCATCCTCTGCAAGGCATGTGAATAGTTCTCAAGAGTCACTTTGTGGTTGTGCAGGACAAATGTTCAAAGCAGGAGAAGAGGAAATGTTTAAATGAGCTAGAACTCAGGACAGTGCTTTGAGCAGTGCTGGATCCAAAACTATCCATTATTTAAAAGGTAGCACTTATGAGATCAGACAACACCTCCAAGGTGTCATATCTGTGTTGCCAAACAGAGGGTCATGAGGACCATCCGTAATGTCAAAAGAAATGAAATTACTACGGTGGGCAGAGACCTGTCTGGTAGCTCTAAGTCAGCAATTAGTTTAGCAGGAACTCTGAAATGAACCGCAGATTGGCTGAGCTGGGAAACAATGTTTCCAGGACAATGTCTGAAACAATCTTCAAACTGGATTTACTGAAAGATGTACACGTTCATGAAAGGACAACTCAAAATTACCATTGTTCTGCAACTACATCTAAGAGCTAATAACTTAACTGATAAATGCATTCTCCTTTCTCTCGCCACGGCTGCTGCTTTGTCTTTTCTTTCATTGCCCTAATGCAAGGAATTCAGAATGTTCACAGGGACGTAAAACAGCATAAAATGCTGATAGCTCCAGAGTGGTCTTGGAGGTCATGAGGTGCCAGGCTCCTGGCAATTTTGTCAAATACCCTATTCCCTTTCCACTGTCAAAAGAAATCCTACAAGCCAAAAGGGCACAGGAATGCAAGGGCCTAAGACTCAAGAACATGGAGATATAAGGTTTTTTCAGAGCAGTTTCAACACCTAAGTCTGATTTGCTCCTCTTTACTCCACTTCAGAGTTTTTGGGCTAGATCCTCAGCTGGAGATTTCAATGGAGCAATGCTCACTTAAACCTGCTGAAGACCAACCCTAAGTCTGGTTCTGAATAAACTGTGGTCCCCTGATTTTGAGCTTTTTTCACTGGTGCGCCTGAATTTAAGGGGGCAGATTCACTAGAAGTCATGAAAGGAGTAAACCACACTTCTTTGCATCTCACTTGCTTCATTTTACTCAGTTCTTTTTTTTTCTTAAGCTGTTATTGAGACTTCCTGCAGTAGGAGCAGCTTTAACTCCCGCTGAAACTCATTAGGAGCTCAACTGAGTGCAGTCATTTATTGGAGACATTGAATCAGCGCATTCCCTGGCTTCCATGCCCAAACCCTCTTCCCAGACAGTGTCACCCACTTTTAGAGATATACTGGCCCCCTACAGTTCTCCAGGCATATCGGAGTCTACAACCAATATAACCTTGACCAAAAGTCCATCAGGGACTTTCATCAAGTTCCATTCCGGTAGAGGTGGGGGCTCTGCAGTGAACCTATACGTTCACTACAATATTAAACCTCTTCCTGAATAGTGTGTCTGAGATTATGTAGCTCTCTTAGGCATAATGATAACAATACCTAGCACACATCTAGCACTTGTCATCAGTAGATCTCAAAGTGCTTCACCTAATGTTTGTGCGTGAACAGCTAATTTTCCAAACATCAGTATACCAGAGTTAAGGATTGCATTATCATATGTATGTCATACGTTAATACACCTCTACCTCGATATAATGCTGTCCTCGGGAGCCAAAAAATCTTACTGCGTTATAGGTGAAACCGCGTTATATTGAACTTGCTTTGATCCACCGGAGTGCGCAGCCCCGCCCCCCCCAGAGCGCTGCTTTACCGCATTATATCCGAATTCGTGTTATATCGGGTAGCATTATATCGAGGTAAAGGTGTATACTGAACTGTACTATAATTCTGCACCAGATAAAGGCTTTCATATAAGTAGCTTGAAGGGGTAACACTAACTACAGTCAGTAGCCCTACACGTTTCATTGTTGGGGATGACTTGGTTTGACAGAAGGGGCTAAAGAAAGAGACTACCAGCTGTTCAAGGTAATGACTGTTCAATCATGCAATCTAGTGTCACGTACAAATCTCGCCTGTTCCTCGCAGTTTAAAGATTCAATGTTTTTTAAAAAGATAATGATGCATGGAATGTAAGATCTTATTGTTACAGACGTCGGCTGTTTCTCTACTTTTATTTTAGTATGTCTCAGTCCATTTGTTCAATGACAATAGATGAAGGTTACGAAATCGTCCTAGTAGAAATGCACAAACATTCACTGCAATGTATATTTTGGTACTGAAAACTCTGGGTTTATTGTTGCAATCATTTATATACCTGCAGTCCCACTGAAGACAGTGGTATTATAAGGGTGTAAATAAGAGCAGACTTTAGCCTTTACTTCCCATACTGGTGGCTTGTTTGTGTACCTACTTATTACAGTCCTCACTGCCATTATTCAGTGTGCCTGTATTGCTAGTTCTTGCTGACCTACTGCCAATTCCTCTGCATCGGGCCCTTTGCATTCATCCTTCTGTACCTTGGGTCTGCCATCTCTCCAACCCCACTTCCTACTGCCTGTCCCTTTCACCACCTCATGTTGATGAGGCAAGAGTTAATGAGCTGCTTTGAGCCCAATTAAGCTCAACCTGCAAGGAATGTCTGGCCTGGAGGGTGAACCTAAAAGGGGTAAGCCCAGCTCAGTGAGTGGCAGACCTGGGAGCAGAGCAGACCCTCAGTCCTCAGCTCCTGGAGCTGGACTGAGAGCAGGAACTATTCAAATGACTGCTGATGTGTCCCCTCTTGCACCTCAGGGGAAGGTGAACCTGGTATGGAACAATCACTTTGGGATTATTACCAGTGAGCACCTGTGGGTGCTGAACAGGACTATGGCCTACCATAGGCTCCCTGATGGAAGGGAGACCTACTCTGGGCTTGTGTTCCTTCATTTGTGGGGTTTTTTTTCCCCTTCGAATCTTGATAGCCCTCAAAGGGACTGACTCCCCATGGGACTCAGTTGGAGGGCTGAGTCTCCCACAGCTGGACCTATGCTGTTGACTGCCCTGACATTGAGGACCACAGGCTGGTGAGTCCCTAAGGTGGGAGGCCAACCCTGTGACACTTAGTCACCTCCCTTCAATAAAAACATGAAATGAAGCAGGCTTCAGTAGCACCATTATGAAACAAAAATTACTCGTTAAATCTAAACTTGGATAGTAAATTCTTTGAGGCATAGGCTGTAGGACAAAGGCCTTGAACTGGCCTCAGCCACTGACTGGAAGCCAGTGGAGGGACTGGAGTACAAGCGTGATTTACTCACTGTGGCCTAAATAACAGAGGAAGCGTGCAGCTGCATTTTATACCAGACTTTGCATTGTTTTTGCACTCAGCTTTACATCCAGTGAATTACGGTAGTCCAGCCTGGAGGTGACAGGTCCTGCATCCAAGTTCTTGCTTGAGAGGAAGTGGTAAAACTTCCTCGTTAGCTAGAGGAGTTATCTTTAGGCACTGACGCTCTCTGGTCATCCACGCTTAGCGGTGAGTCAACCAGGACTCCAAACTATCTAACCACAGTGAAGAATTAGGGGGCTTCAGTGGAAGAGAAGCGATAACATCCCAACTGGTTCTTTAGTGTTTCTCCTCTTCTGACCAGAATCACTTTGGTCGTGCCTGGGTTGAATTTGAGCCAGCTGCTCTTAATCCAGGAGATGATATATGTTTTCACTTGAATGAATTTGCTGCTTATAGAAATGATGGGCTGACAATACTAGAAGGAGCCAGATATAACCTATCTCCCCTCAAAACCTACCATTATTCTGATGCCTACATATTACTGCCATCTGGCACTAGTTAGATTGAAGTCATGTATCTTCTGTGACCAGTCTGTTGGCTAATTTCTGCAAAAATAGCAGTCTCCTACATAGTCATGTAGCTCTCCCATATTATCTGTTTTTTCATGTTTTGTACAAATGTTAGATTTGAACTTTCTGGGTCAGGGATTGTCTTTGTGCTATTTGTTTGTAGACTGCCTTGAAGAACAGACTTCTGATTGGAGTCCTTAGATGTTACTGCAGTAGAAATAATAATAGCGTGGACAGGTGATTTAGAAGAGTCACATCACAGCTCCACTGATGCTTTTCAACATTGACCTGCAACATGCTTAATTTCCACATCTTAAATACTGATATTGTATGGTTTCCTCAGACCAAAGTTTGTTAAGCAAACGATCAAAAGAGGCACTTTTAGAAATCTGATGTAAAAGCATAGTCTTCATAAAATGTGTATGATTTTCATTTAAATTCCTGAAAGCCATTCTGCTTCTCATAGTGTAGCTGAAATAATCAGCTTTTTTCCCTCCCCAAGGAAGTTTTATAGTTTAATGTAATGCCAAGTCAAGTAAAACATATTTTTAAGTAAAAAGACGATGACACAGAACAACTGATCTTTGAATTAGACATGCAAACATGGTGAAATGCAGAATGGATTAATTTATTCAAACAGTAAATACAAGAATTAATTTAATTAACAGCTAGGCTTCCAAAAACACAATATAAATTTTATGGGTCTTGCTTATCAAATATTTGTGTTATAAAATGCATACTGCCCTTACATAGCCTCCCTTTTTTCCATCCTATGAGTAGAAATATTTGAACTGCATTTCCAAATGGATCTCCTCTAGAAATGTGTTAGCACTGGTAAACACAAAAGTATCAGACTTTGGAAAGCAAATCAGTGCAGCCATGGTCATGGCATGACCCCTGCTGGTAAGAAAGAGAGGTTACATGTGATAATTATATCTACTAATGTACGGGAGTGAGCTGGGAACACCTTTTTTTTTTTCATTAATTGTGCATTTTATTTGCAATAGTAATTTAGAGAAGCAATAAGAGGCAACATAGGGTATATACATAACTTCTGCTAGCTTCTTAAGCAAAAAGTACAAATAGGCAAAGTATATTGTTAATTAGATTCCATCACAAGAGGAAGAGAAAATCTGCTCTTAGTCCTCATGTACTTGCCAACATACAGCAGGTATAATATGTATTGCTTTATGCTGAAGTAGAAGTGCCTCAGATAGGTTCTAATGTGCTTGAACACCTGTTTCAGATGCTGGTTTGACAAATTGTTTTCTTTATACAGCTAGGACAGAGGCCCAGGGCCCAGAAGTCTTGCCTTGCATCTGCAACATACAGTTATTATCAAACTGTATCACAGAAATGTCTATCTCGGTATATTAAGGTAGTGAATAAAGCTTGGTCTCTGTGTAGAGTTTCTCTGTTCTACTATTTTGGCATGATTGTTGGTTACAGTGAATCCCTTCCTCAGTGAGTGATGCTCCAGAATTGCACTCTGCCTTCTGAAGCAGATTGACCACGTTACAGTGTCTCACCTAACCATCGACACACATGGTAGCCTATTTCCTGCTGATAAATGGTTTGAGGTGGAGTAGAACAGAGCAGTTAGAGAACAGACGTTTCCTCAATGTATGGTCTCACAGAATCTGCAGTTTAACCACACATTCATGCTGATGTGAAGATGAGACACCTCATTTGGATTACACATTTCCCCTTTCTGATGTAGTTCAATTTAATCTCTCAGAATATTTTATAGTACATTTTGCTGATGACAACTGCCTGCAACTGGTTCATACATCACCTTTATGGGGATGGGACTGACCTAAAACCATTCTCCGAGTCATGTCTCTTCCTTGGTCATGTTGGCACCTCCCTAGGTGTTTGCCCACCACAGCCTGACTAGGAGAGGACAGCTCTGCCTGTGTCCCTTGATTGAAACTGAATATGTTATGTAGGTCCCATAAACTCTACCTTCTCTCCCCTTCCAGGTTGCAGGGCTCTTTTCCCCTTGAGCTCAGTCTGAAACACGCATACAACAGTAACATTATTTTTAAAAGATTTATTAAAAAATAGAATTCAGGCACATCATTTATGATACCTAGATTTACACTTCTCATAAGCTAAACTAGGAAGGCATTCTGAGCTGAAATAAAGAAACAAGCAAGAATTTTGCATGGTTGGAAAACAATCCTTCCTAGTCGCCTTTCTCTCCAAAACCTAACTGGTCTACACCCCTCCCCTAGCTGGGGCACCTCCATCCCAGTGGGAGTTTTTTCCTCTGTTTCTAAATAGCACTGCACAAGTCATCCTGCACTTATTCACCTGACCCACCAAATTGGCTGCTTTCTGATGAGTCTATCCATTGTTCTTAGGGATAAGTAGTTCTGGCTGACGTTTTCTTAATCTGATGCTCACCTGCAAAATTTCCTCTTGCTGAGATGCAAAGTGAGCCCAACTAACCTGAAGCACCCAGCTTTACAGGGAATATCCCTCTCAGCTAGCAGTCCCCAAAAACCTGAACTACCTTAGGCATCTGTTCCCCTGCAACAAGCAAGCACTAGCCACCAGCTGAAACTAGCAGGTACATAAGACACAAGCCTGCCCAAACCTGGACAGAAGAGAGGAAAGAAGCAGCTCCTAGATCAGGGGTGGGCAAACTTTTTGGCCTGAGGGCCACATCGGGTTTCCAAAATTGTATGGAGGGCTGGTTAGCAGAGGCTGTGCCTCCCCAAACAGCCAGGCGTGAACCGGTCCCTGCCCCTATCCAACTCCCCCTGCTTCTCACTCCCTGATGACCCCCCCCAGGGACTCCTGCCCCATCCACACACACACACCCCAACTCCCTGTCCCCTGACTGCCCCCTGGAACCCCTGCCCGCCCCCCGCCACCCCATCCACCCCCCCTCTCCTTCCTGACTGCCCCCCTGGGACTCCTGCCCCCATTCAATCCCCCCATTCCCTGCCCCCTGACCACCCTGCCCACCACCCCAAACTCCCCTGTCCTCTATCCAAACCCCCTACTCCCTGCCCCCTTACCACACTGCCTGGAGCACCGGTGGCTGATGGCGCTACAGCTGCACCACCCAGACAACCAGGACAGGCAGCGGGCCCCCCCCCCGATTCATGATTTTTGAACACTTGGGCTAAGCAATATTGAGACTGTTCCTTTCACTGTACTTCCTGTACTGGTAAAAATCAAAGGTTGGTTCATCTGTCATGAATCTCCATGATACTTGGATACTCATTTCAGTTCAGAAGTGTGTGCTTAAAAACTAAGGGGGGGGGGGGGGGGAAGGGGAGAGAGAGAAACAGACACACACACCAGGCTGTACTACCTGTAGTAGTACAACAAACAAACTCTGGTCCTGAACCTGCTTCCATTGAATATAGCAGCAAAATGCTCAAGGCAGTATCCTTTGCTGGTATAAATTCATGGAGCTATGCTGAAGTCAATGGAACTACAGCAGTTCATATCAGCTGAGGATCTGGTGCTGGCTGACTTCAATGGGAGCACGATTGAGCCTTCTGTTTTTAATTCCATTATCAAAAGGCTAATAGCGATTCAGACCCTTGGCCCTTTGCATGTGACGGAATCCTTAGATGGCATCCAGCGTGAGAGAATCCCTACATGGCAGAGACCAACAGACATACCCCTCTACAGATACACATTGGTAAGCCTTTGCCTTCCCACTCCAAAGCAGAGGAGATGTATGGAGTGTGGATTGGCAAAAGAGAATATCGCCAAAGTGCATCTGTGCTCTGGTGATTCCTGAGGGCTGGAACAGATCCCTGAGGTTGCTCTAAATTAATTAGATTAGGGATCTAACCTGCCCCAGGATCAGAAAGCTACAAAGGTAGTCCAGAGGTCCTGTGCTGTGCAGGATTGATCTCAGTATGTCTATATGCGTTGATTATGTGCATTCTGTAAACAGATAGAAGCATCTTCAGAGACATGTCTGTGGAGAATGATTTTTGCAAGTGATTTAATATATCTCAGGGAATGTCTGCTCCTTACAGGGAAGTTAAGGGTTTCAGGATTTAAATCTGGTTTGGTACTTATTCAGCTGTCTAAATTATTTTGTCAGTCCTTGTAAGGGATAAGTATTTGTTGACTTAAAGGCAGAAGAAAAGCTTTCCTGAAATAACGTTCACACATGTATGCCAACTATGATTATCTCCAAAACAACTTTTGGCATTGAAGTCTTTAAATATTTTTGTCAATGAAATTAAAAACATTTGTTCATCTGGGATCCAAGATGTCATGACAGTTAAATTCAAATAATTTCATCAGCACCAATGAGGCAGGTGTGGCTCAGGTCAATGGTATCCAGAGAGAGAGAGAGAGAGAGAGAGAGAGAGAGAGAGAGAGAGAGATGTTTTACTAATGGAACTCTCTCATGAAAGAAACAGCTGTTTTAACTTTTTTCTCTATTGATCCAATTCTAAAATGCTTTTCATCAGCACATAGGGGCATCTCGAATGGCGTGTGTTAACTATTTGTCAGAAAAAGGATAAACACTTTGGAGAATATGCATGGAGGACTAACCCCATGCAAAATACAGCTCACTGTGCTGGATCTCTGCATCTTCACACAGCAATGAGGTCATATCAGGAACATGGCCAGCGGGTGAGCACACAGTTTGGACATGCATGACCAAAAGAGAATACCGGAGGGAAGCCTCAAGCAGTGACTTCTGTTGTCTCTTTTCACACCCAAGGAGTTATGACTGTGTGGATGCCTCTACTTTTTACCATTTGGGGCTGTGGATTCTGGTCCCATCAGCTTACTGGTAAATTCTGCAGGTAAAGGCCTTTTCTAACGCATATTGGTATCTGAGCACTTAAAGGTAATGTAAAAATCACTGTGGATTTGTACTTGAGTTCTGTAGACTCATTTTTGACTCGCTGCCTGTCCCCAACAGAGCACTCTGTCCCTGAGTCAGAGACCAACTTACACCCTATCTGGAGTTTGACTTATGTTATTGTTTTCACATTTATATATAAACTGAAACCTCAGTATAAGCCCTCTGAGTTGGGACAATCTGAGTTCCATAAAGAATTTGGCTCCAATCCACAAAGGAATTTTGGTGCCTAAACCCCAGACTGAAGCACCTACATGTGGAATGTAGGTCCCTAAGTCCCAGTTTTGATCCACTATGATCCACAAAACTTCTGTTGAACCCTGTAGCCCCCTAACTCTGACACCTATCTCTCACCTAAGCCCCAGAGCAATGCACAAACTGGGCAAACGTAGGTGGACAAACGCCTGCCTCATGTATGGGGCCTGATCATATAGGTGTGCCACCTACTGAATCAGGTCCCATTCAAAAGCTAGCTGAGTAGGAGATGGTGGTACCCATCTCAACGTTTAGCCCTGTGGTTAAAGCACTTGCCTGGGATGTGGGAGATCCAGGAGACTTTTCAGTTGGAAGTGACAGAGGAGGAGAAAGACGTGGGTGTGCTGGTCAATCACAAGATGACTATGAGCCACCAATGGTGATGCAGCCAAGAAAAAGGCTAATGCAATCCTAAGATGCATCAGGAGAGGTATTTCCAGTAAAAGCACCAGTACATGGCACTAGAAAGACCTCATCCGGAATACTGCATGCGATTCTGGTCTGCCATGTTAAACAAAGATGAATTCAAACAGGAACAGGAACAGGTGCAGAGAAGGATTACTAGGATAATCAGAGGAATGCAGAACCTGCTTTACAAGAGGGGATTTAAAGAGCTTGGCTTGTTTAGCCTAACAAAATGAAGGCCAGGGGAAGATATGATTGCTCTCTGTAACTATATGACGGGCAAACGCCAAGGAAAGAGAGGAGTTATTTAAGTTAAGCACCAGTGTGGACACAAGAACAAATGGACATAAATTGGACATCAACAAGTTTAGGCTTGAAATTAGATGAAGGTTTCTAACCATCAGAGGATGGAAGTTCTGGAACAGCCTTCCAAGGGGGATAGTGGGGACAAAAAACCTAACTGGTTTCAAGACTGAGTTTGATAAGTGTGGAGAGGATGGTCTGATGAGACTGCCTACAATGGCATGTGGCCCATCTGCAACTGCTAGTAGCAAATATGCCCAACAGTTTGTGATGGGACACTAGATGGAGAAGGCTCTGATTTACTACAGAGGATTCTTTCCCAGATGTCTGGTGGGTCTTCCTGACATGCTGAGGGTCCAACTGATTGCCATAGTTGGGGATGGAAAGGAATTTTCCCCGGTATCAAGCTGTAGAGACCCTGGGTTGTTGTTTGTTTGGTTTTTTGCCTTCCTCTGCAGCCTGGGCATGGGTCACTTGCAGGTTTAAACTAGTATAAATGGTGGATTCTCTGTAACTTGAAATCAAGATTTGAGGACTTCAGTAACTCACAGAGGTTTTGGGTCTATTACAGGAGTTGATGGGTGAGGTTCTGTGGCCAGCAATGTGCAGGAGATCAAGCTAGATGATCACGATGAGCCCTTCTGACCTTAAAGTCAATGAGTCTAAACTTCCCTCTCTGCCTGATGGGGAGAAAAAAAGGTGGGAGACCCCTGTTCAAATCCTAAGATAGTGCTCTAGCCACTGACCTATGGGCTCCCTTAATCTCTCCCATTGAAGCCGGTCCACTGTGGATAAATAATGAAAGAGTGATTGGAGCAGGAGGACTGGACCTGGGGTCTCCCACCTCCCAGCTTGGTGTCCTAACCACTGGGCTACAGAGTCATTTTTTCTTCGGTCTCTTCGGCCCAGTGACTGTTCCACTAAGAATAAATACTTAAATAGTTACTTGGCCAGAGACAGGGAGAGAGCAAGCTAAAAGTTATAAAGTGAGCACCACTAACATCTCCTTCACGCTTTCCCCCACTCCCGTTGTGTGTGGAGCAAGGCAAGCACCCACTTATTCCTACAGGAAACTACTTAGGTGCCTAAGCTACCTAACTCAAAGAGAGGTATTCCATTTGTCAATCACTAATCAGAGCTAGGCGCCTCCCTGCATCCTGGACTTAGGCACCTATCTCTGTGAGAGGGTGGGGCTTAGCACACACCCATCCTCAGCATCTGATTGGCCAACTAGTGTGATGGCTTCTATGGATCACATTCTAAGGCACTTCTCCCTCCCCATGCATTGTATAGGGAGCCTAGGCACCTAACTCAGCTTTGAGCATCACAGCTTTGTTCCAGGGATTTTCTAGGCACCTAAAAGTTAGGTGTTGCAGTGCCTACGTTCTTTTGTGGATCTGGGTTGCCAAATTCTACTTTCCTTATTCACCCATGTAGTCCCAATTAAGTTAATGGGGCTACTCATGTAATTAAAAAACCAGGACAGGGCCATAAGTTGCTGCCAAAACAAGAAGAGAGAAATATTCTGTACATGTAGGTACTGCACAAAAGAGGCAAAGAGATGGAGAAAATCATGATTCATTATCCTTGTTAAGAGAAACATAATTACTAGTAATGTTTTTTCTAGGCCACTGACATGATGTACCACAGATAATAAGTACCTAGATGATCTGTTCTTCAGTGCAGTAACTAGATGAAATGAAAGCTAATTAAGAATAATCTTCCTGTGAAAATCATCACTAAGATGACTAAAGCATTCCAGATATTGGTCATCCAGCTGTAGGTATTGAAAGGACTTCATTAAGATTTAACCTTGTGATACTACTTACAAGCAGAATCAGCCATATTAAAAAAAGAACTTTACCCTATCTCCAAAAAAATCTGGAGTGAAACTAAAAGTTTAATCAAATGAGTTTGTGTTATAGCTTATTTAGAATGAGAGTTCTAAACAAGAGGTATTTTGTTAAGTATATGTAAAAGGAAAACATTTCACAGGCAAGTTTGAAAAAAGAGGAGTACAAAATGTCATAGCTAAGAAACATCCCCATTAGGAAAGGATTAGCCTTTGAGAGGGTGAAGTTAAAATTAACTTTTATTCATCCTCCCTCCTCACTTCAGAGCTCCCATGTGTATATTTATTGATCTTAAGGAGTGGAACAAGATGGGAGCAGGAATATAGGGGAAACATCACCTTTAGGGCAGAAGCTCTCCCAAGCCCTGGTCTGCACATCCCCAAATTGGAGAGAAAGTGTAACAGGATTCACTCACCACTGTGGCTCCTCCTGCTGGCTGTCCTTGGGAGGAGCTCTGTCCACCAATGCACCCTCTAGTGGTGCCTCACTGCCATCACTTTTGTTCCAAGACCTGCACCTTTCCAAGGCCCATGGCATCTTCTTCAGCAACACAGCCCTCCAGCCATGCCACACACTGTACTCCCCCCTTCCAGGGGACCTGCAGTCCACTGTTCAGCCACTTCCCTCAGTGGCTATTGCAGCAAATTGTCTGGCCACTTCCTCATGGCCCCAGCATCCTCTTTGCCCTTGCCTCAGGGCCACAGCCCGCAAACCCCAGCAGCCAGCCAGGAGCTGTCTCTCACTCCCCCAGTCCCTGCTCACAGCATTGTTCTGTCAAGGGTGCTGGCAGGTCTCTCAGCCCTCCAGAGACACAGTCCTTCCTCCCTGAGCTCCCAGCAGAGAACTGCCCTCCCCAGCCCTGCAGCTCCCTTTTTATATGGGCCTGCTTGGCCATGATTGGCTGCTCTGTTCAGCACTTCTCTGATTGGATGCCTCCTGTGCAGCCTCCCTAGGGTTCTATTAACCCCTTAGAGCTCAGTGTGGTGCAGGCGCCCCATCACAGACAGAAATAATGATATGTCCTGACAGAAATCAGAACAACAAAACTAGATCAAGACTTTGTCAGGACTATAAAAGATTTCCAAGACTTGGGCCCTGATTTAGCAAAGCACCAAAGAGTATGCTTAATTTAAAGCATGGGAGTGGTTCCAGTTAAGTCAATGGGACTTAAGCACATGATTAAGGTTGAAAATGTACTTAAATGCTTGGCTGAACAAGAATGGAGGTAAACACATGTTAAGTCTATGTTAAAATGCTTTGCTAAAGTCTGAATTTCATTAGCCATGGTTGCTTTACAAGGTGGGGAAAAGTAGTCTGAGGCAGATTCCACATGGCCTGGTGCCCTCTCTCATGGGAAGATGGGAGCCTATTTACAAATAAATGATGGTTTAAAACCACGGACCATAGGATACGAATAGCAAACAAACAATAGAAAAACCAACATTATTGTAGGAGATGGTCTTGCCATTAATCAAAACTGGAAACCAGAATGATGACTGTCATTCGACCTTACAAGTGTTTCCTTCCATCAACAACAACAAATGTATTGAGCATGGAAATGAATTCAAAGATTATTCTTTGAAAATAATCTGGTTTTGCATTTCCAGGCTATGGAATAACTGTTTTTACTTGCAAAGGCAGGAGAAAATCACCAGGGGCCACTAGATACACATTTCTCTTAAAACAAAACAATACTTACTTCATGTGCTAGAAGAGCAAGAACTCTTCCTGAGTGTGGTCTCTCTCATACGCAACAATTCCATTCTCTTTATAATGGGACATTTTAGTTCATAGTGTTAACTCTATCAGAATGGTATACTGTTACAATCAAAATAGATTTCAGAGTAGCAGCTGTGTTAGTCTGTATCCGCAAAAAGAAGAACAGGAGTACTTGTGGCACCTTAGAGACTAACAAATTTATTAGAGCATAAGCTTTCGTGGACTACAGCCCACTTCTTCGGATGCATATAGAATGGAACATATATTGAGGAGATATATATACACACATACAGAGAGCATAAACAGAGCTTTCTATATAATTGGCAATTCATAATTTTCTTTTTCTGCTTGCAGAATGTCCAATCAGATCACAACTTCCTTGTTCTTAAAAATTACATGACAAATGTGTTCACAATATTTTTACCATTATTCATTGCTTCTGAACAGATTACCATGAATATTTGGTACTCATGAGCAGTTTCTTGGTTCTGGCTGTTCTGCCTGCAGGGTAGAGCAATTATGTGGGTTGTGCAAAAGTGGCGTGAAGAGACATAACTATGTCAACCTACCCTTAGTGTAGACAGCACCCCACTTCTTGGGGAGGTGGATTAACTACAGCAATGGGAAAACTCCTCCCATCACTGTAGTGAGTATCTACATTGAAATGCTACAGTGCTGCTGTAGCATTTTAAGTGTAGATGTTAGGATATAGATATTCAGGCCTGTCTGTAATGGCCTACATTTTAGGAATTTAGGTGTATTCTTATTACTTAGCTAGTTATAGAGGTGTAAAAGAAAGAATCAAAATCACTCTCTGTATGTGTAAGGGACAGTCTGAGGCTCTGTTCTTAGGCTAAGTAAGGCCTTTGGCTAAGCAGCAGAGGCAGCCATAAGCTGAGAAGTGAACGGTCACATCCTCACATTCCAAACTAGTCACATTGAAATAAGGTGCTATTGGGCTGTTAGGAATACAATCCTGTCCTGATATTCCTGTCACCTCCAGAGAAAGGAAAGAGCCTAAAACATGTAAAAGGAAATTTAGTTTGATAGTTTTCTGTCTGGTAAGAACTTACTTATTAATAGACACAGCTGGAAAACTCTTATGTTTGTATACATGTAGTTGTGAAATTTTTACTTTTGTATTGTTTTGTATGATTATTTGCATGGTCTTTGTCTGGTTATGTAATTGTTTTTATTTGCTGTATAATTAATTTTGTTGGGTGTAAATCAATTAAGGTGGAGGAATATAATTGGTTAAATAACCATGTTACAGTATGCTATGATTGGTTAGTTAAATTTCAGTAAAATGATTGGTTAAGGTATAGCTAAGCAGAACTTAAGTTTTACTATATAGTCTTCAGTCAATCAGGAAGTGGGGGGGAATGGGAACAGAGAATGGGGGTGGGGAAACTGGAATCATGTTTTGCTAAGGGGGGAATGGGTACAGGGAATGGGCACAGGGATGGCTGTGTGGTGTAAGAGCTGGGAAGGGGGACACCGAGGAAGGAAACTGGAATCATGCTTGCTGGAAGTTCACCCCAATAAACATCAAATTGTTTGCGCCTTTGGACTTTGGGTATTGTTGCTCTCTGTTCATGCGAGAAGGACCAGGGAAGTGAGAGGGTGAAGGAATAAGCCCCCTAACAGCAGACATAGCCAAAGTCTAGGGTTTACAACTGATTTGGCTCTACTAGGATTGTAACATAGGTGAGTTTAATATGAATTAAAAATGTACCTTTTATTCCTAGTGAGAATACACTTTAAAATCCTAGTCTAGACAAGACCTGTGAAGCTCAACAAACTTATCAAGTGTTACTTATTTAAAGTTACCTCCAGTCCACACAAATTTGGAGTCCCATCTCCTTTATTGTCAAATTATTTACAGGAATAAGGCCCTACCTGAATCATAGGATGATCACAAGCCAGGGAAAATCACAAAAAAGTAATAACAAACCTTATTATTTGCTGCGATTTTCTGCTGTCGGCCACCCAGAGCTGAGAGCGGGAGTCACCCAGAGCTGAGAGCGGGAGTCACCTGGGGCTGAGAGCGGGAGTTTGGGCAGTCCAGGGCTCCCACTGCCAAAATTGCAGTGGAAGCCTAGTATTGCAGGATCAGCAATTTCCTCAATATCGCAAATTAAGTAGAGCCTTATACATGAGAAATTACACACACACACAAATCCTGACACTGAGGTTACAGAAATAGTTATTTGCACTAAAGGAACGAAGCTGACAACATTTGTAAGTTTCCTCCATGAATAATTATTTGTGTCCCTCATTTTGGCTCTTCGTCACACATTGGGTCCCACATTTGGGCCTTGGCAGGTTGAGCAGTTCAGCGGTCTAGCCCATCTCTATTCATAACACACTGTAATGAAAAAAATACTAAACCAAATCTATTCAAGAGAGATTTCCCATAGAAGGTTTACATTTTCAAACCATTACAGGACAGTGACCCAGCCCACTAGCAGGCCTTTAAATGAGCAATGTAAACTACTGATACCAATCTGTCTCCCTGACTGAGAGCTCAGACAGAGCACCCATTGTCTAAAGGGCAAAGATTCCTCTGAACTGCGAGGATGGCTTCCTTCGGTCTAAGAGTGCAGTTACATGTGCTCTATTCCAAGGCTGGGGTAATATCGATTGACACCTGGGCCGCTTGACTGGCAAGGTAGGGGAGTGATCTTTAAGGCTTGACTACAAGAAAAAATTGTAAAACTTCCAAAATGGTAAAGCTTTAACCATACCAAAATAGCCAAATAGTTAAATCAGTACAACCCCAGAGTGCGGATATAGTTATTATTCCCACAAGCTGTACCAGCATAAGGCACCTTTATACCAGCATAACTGCACCCACACTAGGGGGTTGTACTGATTTACTATTCTGGTAAAATGTCACATTCCTCACTGAAATAATTACATTGGTACCAAAACTGCGCACACTAGATGGAAGGACAGCATGAGCAGAGGTGATAATAGAAAGGATTTAAGTGTGCGTGCCAGGGAATTAAATAGATAAAACCAACTGGAAACTGAGAGTTTCCTTCACGGTTCTGATTAATATTATTTATCTGACTGCCATTGTAATTGCTTACTGCATCCCCTGTGTAAAAACCTGGGACAAATGCTGATCTCATTTACACAGATGTGAATCTGGACTAAGTCCTGCAAAGTACATTTCTTCTGCAGCCTTAGAAGGTGCACTGAGCTGAAGAGAGAGGTTGAGCAGGGAGCCCTTACATCACTCTGCAGGCCTTGAAAGGTGGGAAGTATTTGAAAGAATGCTGTAAAATGTGCACAGGAGCTCTGAGCTCAACCCTTGCACATCTTAGAAGGCCCACAGTAGTGGGGCTCCTCTCCTTTGGCCCACAAAGGTCTCCAGAAGAACAGGAAAGCCCCTCTCCTACAAACCTTAAAGGGTGAGGGCATGTAGGAAAGGAGCTCCTACAATTGGAGACCTCCTATTTTTATGGAAAAAGCCTGGATGTATTATTTGAGAAATAGTATGGGATTACATGATTTAAAGACTATATCACAATCCATATAGACTAGAGAGTAGGGTTATGGTAGCACATGCATAATGATTTGGAGGATGGCGTGGACTGCACCCTCAGCAAGTTTGCAGATGACACTAAACTGGGAGGAGTGGTAGATACACTGGAGGGTAGGAATCGGATACAGAGGGACCTAGACAAATTAGAGGATTAGGCCAAAAGAAACCTGATGAGGTTCAACAAGGACAAGTGCAGAGTCCTGCACTTAGGACAGAAGAATCCCATGCACCGCTACAGACTAGGCACCAAGTGACTAGGCAGCTTCTGCAGAAAAGGACCTAGGGGTTACAATGGACGAGAAGCTGGATATGAGTCAACAGTGTGCCCTTGTTGCCAAGAAGGCTAACGGCATTTTGGCCTGTATAAGTAGGAGCATTGCCAGCAAATTGAGGGACGTGATCATTCCCCTCTATTTGGCACTAGTGAGGCCTCATCTGGAGTACTGTGTCAGTTTTGGGCCCCACACTACAAGAAGGATGTGGAAAAATTGGAAAGAGTCCAGCGGAGGGCAACAAATATGATTAGGGGGCTGAAGCACATGACTTATGAGGAGAGACTGAGGGAACTGGGATTGTTTAGTCTGCAGAAGAGAAGAATGGGGGGGGGATTTGATAGCTGCTTTCAACTACCTGAAAGGGGTTTCCAAAGAGGATGGATCTAGACTGTTCTCAGCGGTACCAGATGACAGAACAAGGAATAATGGTCTCAAGTTGCAGTGGGGGAGGTTTAGGTTGGATATTAGGAAAAACTTTTTCACTAGGAGGGTGGTGAAACACTGGAATGGGTTACCTAGGGAGGTGGTGGAATCTCCTTCCTTGGAGGTTTTTAAGGTCAGGCTTGACAAAGCTCTGGCTGGGATGATTTAGTTGGGGATTGGTCCTGCTTTGAGCAGGGGTTTGGACTAGATGACCTCCTGAGGTCCCTTCCAACCCTGATATTCTATGATTCTATACAATCCTTACTCGGTTAGTCCCTAACCTGGGAGTGCTTAGCCATGTACTTTCCTTGAATGTAGCTTTTTGCTTGGAACAGAATATTACATCTCAAAACTGGAATGGCAGCAGCAGAAGAAATGGCATCTCACATGCTAAACCAGAATGCATTACTCAGAAAGCTACAACATTTAAATAAGTCATAGGTGGACATGGATATGCAGGGGCATCAGAGTTCCCTTCTAGTTGGCTGCTTCCCATCCAGTCATTTCTACCTTCAAATATCAGAAAGCTGCTATATTAAAATATAACAAACTTTAAATATAGAATGGGGAACACTCAATGAGAGAAGAAAGCAGGGGTCAGATGCATGTGCATTCTAATGTGCTTAACACCAAAGGTTTGTGCTTCTATACTTCCTTGGCTACTAAAGCAAGGAACTCAAATTAGGCTTGCTTTGTAGACCATATTGAGAAGAAGATTAGTCTAACTGCTATAGGCTGAAGGCTTAATTTCTCTTACATATTTTTCTATTGCATAAATGTGGATAGCATTGTTCTGATAGAGAGACTCAATGCACATACCCAGAGGTTCATAACTTTTATTCCACAATCATGTTTTTTGCAATTTTGAAGACTTTTATACTTCATGTCAAGTTTCATCTTCTAAGTTCAGCTATTTTTTATTTAGCCCTCACAAAAAAGACAGTGAGGACAATTGCAATGAGAAGAAATGTGCCTTTTTCATCCTTACTTAACTCAAAAAAGAATGAGGGTTTGCTCATATTTTCCAAAACAATCTACCAGGGAACCAAGATCGAGATAGGAACATTTCAGTCCAAAAGGTGAAAGTTTCAAAATTATGGGTCAGCTCCTGAACCCACTGGACAGACTCACACTGACTTCAGTGGACTTTAGATCAAGCCCTATGACCTCAATTCAGCAAAGCACTTAAGCATGTGCTTAAAGTCAAGCATGTCCATAAGTGCTTTGCTGAACAGGGATGGTTTGATGGACCTAAATAAGCATCTGAAATTGGGAAGATCTATCTGCTCTATGCCCCCAACAGTGTAATGCCTGAGCACCTCCTTATTTGAATTCCTAGAACTATAACCTTAGCTGTAGCAGCTATTGTCTGCACCGCCTATAATAAGTGTAAAACATATTGACTGACATTAAATGGGTTATTTAACAGAATCAAAATTATAATGTAATTCTACAGTGTTTACAGCATTAATTTACAGCTTTTAATAAGCAGTGTTAAAGTTGATGCCCTCTCATCTATAGTTGTTTTTCTGTACAGAAAAGTTACCAATCAGTTTATTTACAACTAAATAAATAACAGGTGTGCTCAAGAATGAACAGCAATAACAACTAACAATCAAGTTACATTTCAATAACATAAATTCTTAGTGTAAGGGAAGTGAAAGAAACTTCAGAGAGTCTGACTTTCTTTGTTAGTCAGCCTTATGAGAAAGCTCAGATGTGATAATCCCAGCAAGTTACAGTCCCCAAGAAAGATTATTAAACTCCTTCAAGACTAAATCAATCACCAGGCCACAAGACTCTGCTGAATTCCCCAGATGTATTTTTCCATTGTTTCATTTAGCTAAACCAAAGAGCATGTAATTGGCCCAAAGGAAAGAGCACTTTTAAAATATGTTCACATGAGTCAGACAAATGGATTCTTCATTTGCAAATGTACCGTCTTGGGGACCCCGGAGGATTGCACACTTTCTCATTAAAAAGGAACTCTTTGTTGTTGCTTTTTTGCATGTTTCTTACTTTATTGGTGACTTAGTGGCATCTGAGGAACAAGAGAAAGTTTCATTTGGAAATACACTGGGGGAAAACACTGCAGTAACTTTCAACTCTAAATAATCTCTTCTGCTCTATGAGGGGGTCATCATTAGACCCTGCTATTCCCTATCATTTGAAGAGATTTTCACTTTTTCCCATGTGTCTACTGAAAGGTGCAGCCAGAAATGATCAGACGTGAAAAGAAACTGGCTTCTCTCCCAGCTGTTAGCTGTACACGGAGCCTAAATCTTGTGAGGTGCTGAGCATCACCTGCTGGTTACAAAGTGCCCTCCATTCCCATTGGTTTCAGTGGGAGGTTAGGCAGGATCCGGCCAGGATTTATTGTTCCCCTGTAAGTAAATCACTGCTATTATCCCATTTCAATTAGACATGGGATTGTCTCTGGGAAGAGAGGTAAACATTTAACTACAGAAAACTTCTGTGCTTTCATGAAAATGCCTGCATTATTGCACGATAAATGTACACAGAGAGAATGTGAAATTTCACATGGCACTAAACAGGACATAAAACAAGCATGGCTGAAAATCTTTCTCTTATGATTGCGAGATGTAAAAGGTTCAATAAGGTTTGATGAAGAGAGCAAACTTTCACAATGAAATCCAAACTTACTCAATTACAAATCTGGTTTGCCAAGGCTGGTGAACCTTACAGGAAAACTGAGTTTAGTTTTGAGTGAACTTGGGCTGAATTTCAGGGGACAGGAATTATGTGTTCGAATCAAAACTACTCCATAGTTTTTGTGCTGAAATCAGAAGAAATTGCTGTATAAACAATCTCCTCTGAGATTTTCCATTAGAACCCAGAGCTTGCAGTGAAATTCAAGAGGCGGCATTTAATCACGTACAAAATGAAACAAAAGAAGTTGTTCACACTGCTGAATTTCACACCGCTCTGTTTATAAAACACATTAACTTCATTTCCTGAAGGATCACCATGTTTTCATTTAGGTGTTTTTCTCTAACTAGCGACTGGCCTACAAAAGAAAACTGCACCCATATAATTTAAGGTGTGAATTTAAACAGACATAGTTAAACTGTTGCAAAAGGCTGTGTGGACGCTCTTATTTTGGTTTAAGAGCATCTTATTTTGGGTTATCTTAAATTGACTGGGAACTAAGCTAAGCCAAAGTAAACAAGTTTTGTATCAGAATAAATGTGGCCATGCAGCTCTTTTGTACCTGTTTAACTATATCTTTTTAAAAAGCTAATTCAAGTTGTATCGGTACAACTTTCTTGAGTAGACGAGGCCTCAGAATCAACTCTGGGGAAGTAAGGAATAATGAAGGGAATATACAGGAATGTGGAATCTCTTGTACTCATGAATGTACACTGGTGTTGGGGTGGAGGGCACTAACATATGTATTAACCTCTCTTTAACAGAGTGCATCCCTCTCCTCACCTTTCATTTGAAGAATGGGTGAAATCGTGCCTACTCCTACTGCCAGCTGTACTCACAGTCCCAGACAGATATAGGAGCTTATATATATTGTTTAGCCTTTTGGCAGATTTATCTTCTGACAGCCGATCAGAAAGAAATATGTAAAGATGTACTGTCATTGTCAGGCTTTTGAATAAGAGAGCCATGGGGAGAGTCCAAGTGCAACAACATCTGTCGTATTCCAGTTTTACTGACATCACATCTGAGTGTAGGGATACTGGAGCCATCCCCGCCCCACAAGTTCACTTTCTCTAGTTCTGAGAAAAGAAACCTGAATGTTTCCCGGTGAGATTCCCAATGCATTTGGCGGCTGGGGGTGTATGTCAGTGTATGTGGTGGGAGGGGTCAATAGAACAACTAAAATGAAGAACTGTGCATCGGGAAGTCTGAGAGATCTGCACAGAAACCAATAGCCTTTTGGTTTCCTGTATTAGAGATATGGCAGTAGTACTTCATTAGTACTTAATGAATGAGAGGAAGCATATGTCAGTGGAGAACTATGTAGTTTTTTTAAAGTTTGCAAAGTCTGTCTTCTTAGTTATTTATTTATGTATGCAATGTTGTTGTAGTTGTGTTGATCCCAGTACGCTAGAGAGACAAGATGGGTGAGGTAATATCTTTTATTGGACCAATTTTATTGGTGAGAGAACACTGAGGAAGAGATCTGTGTAAGCTTGAAAGCTTGTCTCTCTCACCAACAGAGGTTGGTCCAATAAAAGATATTGCCTCATCCACCTTGTCTCTCTATTTATTTATTTGTTGCATAACAGAAGCCATATATATTGCAAGAGAGCAATTCCAACAGGGATTGACTGGAGATCAATAAACATTCCAGATAAAAAAGAAAGAAAAACAAAACAAGCAGTGTGTTGCTGTATGCAGATCCCCTGTAGATCTCATTAACTGTCAGAAATTATGCAAAGACAAAGGCATTCTCTACAGTGACTCTTGCTTCTGTTGCTGAGAGCATTCAGATTGATGTCATTATTTCTGAAGTGGTTTAGAGCTGCTTTCCGCCAACACTCAGCTGAACCTTTCAGTGACAATAAATATTGTATGTTGCCGTTTTACATTTTAGTTATGCTGCCTGTGCTGTAGCAGTGGAGCTTGCACTAACCCACATAACCCTGCTTGATACTGCAGCAGCCAACAGAAAAGTCCTGGCTAGTTTTTTATGTTTAATATTGAAGAGTGTACGCTACCTTAAGAAAATAAGCTAAAAGTTGCCCATCGTTGCTATTACTAGCAACTTGGGAACCCCAGTGCAGCTCGGTCTCTGCTTTCAGTACTCCTGGTCAGAGCAGATACATGGTACGGGACAACTGGGAAGTTTATGAAAACACTATTTCTCCATACATTTCTCTACATGAAGCTATATTGTAAATCCACCGTTCTTACCAGTTTGTAAGTGGTCATGTCATTCATAACTACAATGCATGACAATCCATCCCCCCATACACATTTCACTGCATGATGTGGCAGTGCCTCATTTACTGTAAAGATTGTACAAGCACATTCATAAACATACTATTCTCCCTCCTCCGTCAGTCCATGCAAGTCCACAACGTGGGAGCACAGAGCATCCCTGATTTGTGCTGCCTCAGGGCATCCTGCCCCCGCTGTGATAGCTGCACTCTCGGGCTGAGTGTATAGGTTCAGCAATCCATTACTGTGATAGCTCAGTTCATGGGCAAATGCCTCACAAAGATTATGACCAGCATACCAAGCCACAATAGTGCAGACAGCATTGATGACAGAGGCATCTAAATGTGTCTGTAAACAGAACCAGCAGGATTTCAATCTGCCAAACATATATTCAACCACCATTCTGCACCAGATGAGAGTGTAATTGAACCTTCTTTTCCTAGGCCCCCTGAAATCAGGATAGAGCCCTGCGCGGGACTATTTTTTTAATCCTGCTCCCGTCCCACCCCGCAGTCAGTTAATATATTATATATAATGGAATTCAGACACAATTTTTACCACTAAAAGAATAAAACAAATCTTGCTTAAACCAAGGGGGGGAAAAATACTTTAACTCCTGTTATAATAGACATCAAATCTCCTTCTATCCCTCGCTTAAATTTAATTATTAAAAGTTTTAAGTGTTTTCCCACAAGTTACTAGAGTCTTTTTTATTTTTGCCCATGCAATCCTGTCTGTAACTAAGTACATTTTACACCCTCCCACTATTATAGCAGCAGTCCCGTGGGACCCACGGGATCCCACTCCTATTGCAGGGCTCTGGCTCAGGATGTGGTTTCATAAACCAAGGCAAAAGGAGGCATGTGAGGCCCCCCCAGAATAATCAGGGGGACAGTAACTCCATTTATGACAATATCATGTGGTGGAAATAGTGTCCCAGCCTGTCTACGAATGTAGACTCCTGATCATAAGAAAACCCTGGCATGCTAATTTTTTCCCATGCAGCCCACTTTGATATCTATATATTGGCCTCTGTGGTCCACAAGGGCCTGCATAATAACGGAGTAGTACCCTTTGTGGTCTATGTACTCATGTGCTTCTTGAGGAAGGCAAATGATGGGAACATGAATTCCATCAATGGCCCCATTCTCTGAAAACTAGCAATTACTTCAGGGATATTGTTTGTGCCCAACACCATTGGCTAAATCACAGTCCTGGTTGCCTCAGAAACCTCCACCACTACTTTACCTACAGTCGACTTTCCAACCCCAAACTGGTTAGCAGTGGACCTGCAGCACTCTGGGGTAGCCAGCTTCCAGACAGTTCTGGACAGCAGATGGGTGCTTTCCAGATGGGCAGCTGAGACACCAGAAGAGTCCGTTTTGGGTTTCCCAAAATGGAATTTTTCTTTAAATCCTTTCCAGTGAAAAATGTCGCAGTTCTGAGTTTCATCCTGGTTTAGTAGGGAATATTTTTTCAAACATGCAAAAAATGTTGCAGAAAAAGGTATGCATTTTCTGGCCTGCTTTACTCATAACCACTAGTCATGTGATTACTGTGTCAGAGACAGAATCTTTTGTTCCCCTGTTAATCTGTTAATCCTAATCTGTGTATTGTGTGATCCTGGGGCTTCTGACGTAAGAATTCTAATTACACTGAGAAAAATCTTTCAATTTACCATTTAAAACTTCTTAACAGCAGTACAGTTACAATATGAAATGTCCAACTGTCCAGGTTCTGTTTCTTAGAGACATGTTGTTTAATGTCTTTCACTTTGTCCTCCCTCTGAAGTAACTGACATTCAAGTCATAAGTGCTCCAACACAAATAAATCCATAAAGCTTTAATGAGAACAAAGAACTTTTAGTATAGAGTTTTTCTTCCTAAATTTAACTGAGACATCTAAAACTAAATCTATTTAAATGCCATATAAATATCTAGCAAATACTATGAAAAGCACATTAACTCTGCTGGAATAGCTAACTTTGCTGGGCCAGTATGGAAAAAGTAAAAAAAGAAGTTTACTACAAGGTTATGGAAAAATAAAAAAAGTATCAGTCCCAAACAAATCCTGATATTTATTAACAAATATATAAATTTTGAATGGGGCTGGAGCCTTTATTTTCAAATAGGGAAGTGTTAAACTAAATATGTATTGGGTTTTTGCTTTGAAAGGCAAATTATTTGCTCACGTGCCTTTTTGAGTGTGTCCACAAGGCCAATGTTTCAAATGCAACTACAATGCACATAATTTATTTTGATTATTATACCAAGGGGCTTACATAGAAGTGGTAGACACTTCAGAAATACCTCAGAGAGAAAAGTAATTATCCTTCACTTCTTTAATGATTTCTCACATTTTGCTCATGCCTCATGCCGACCATTATGCCCCCTTTATCCTATTTGCCTACCAATAGGTCCATAAGGTAAAAATAATCATTGTCCATTGGGAATAGAGAAAATCTCTTTTCTACAGCCACAGTGAACAGATTTGGTTAGTGTGAAAGTCATATTTTTTGTTTCCAAATTGCTATAATCAAAAAAGGACTTTCTGAGGATTTTGCTCTCATCCTTCACATATATGTTAATTTAGGGGTGGGGTTTTTTGTTGTTCTTTTCTTTTCTTTTTTTAAAGATAAGCACTTAACCTGCAAAGATTATTGCAGACCTCTTTATCCATTACAGTGCAGTAAATAGTATTACACAACAGTTTAAGATGAAGGATAATTTCCATTAGGTAACTAAATATTGGTTCAATCAGAAACTGGGCTGCAGGGTTTCAAAATATTACTATTATCAGCCTCTTATCTGAAAAGCCATTACGTGCTGTACAAAGGCTGTCTTTAAAAAACAAGGAATATGATCTGGAGAGGTACAGAGTACCCACAACTCCTGACCCGGGCCAGAGGACCTGATGTAAACTAACAAATATGGTGAAAGCCCAAATTAAAACCCCAATCCTGCACTTTTAGTATGGTGGGCAAAGTTCGGTTCAGGATTGGGGCCTATGGCTGCAGCTTTTTAACATCTGGGTTATATAGCAGAGTAAATCTGTGTGGTAAAAATCCTCTTGGCCTTTTTTTTTTTTTAAACATAACACATTATTTTATAGGCATTTTTTAACTTCAAAATTCCCTTAATGAACCACTTCATGTTGTGAAATAGTGTTCTTCAGCATGCTGATTTTTATAAAAGCCGCTTGACATTGCAGTTAGTGGTAAAATATGTATATGTTGTGACAGACCCAGGCCAGTGGGGTACAGGAGTCTGGTCCTATTGGGATCCAGGATGTGGGCAGGCAAAGCCCACCCACTGCTAAAGGATCCCCCCCAGCCTAAGGGGGGGGTCCACAGGACCTGGAGACCAAAAAATTACAGGGGACAACTAATAAAAGAACAGGGACAGGAGTGAGGTCAAAGGGTCAAATGAAGCAAACCAGACGGGGATACCGAGCAGAGAACCCCGGACAGCGCCCACTGCTCCTCGAAGGTGTCAAGGGAGTTACAGGAGTCTGGTAGAGGGCAAATATACTGGTCACTGGATGAGTAGTTTTCTGTTCCCTGAGTGACCAGAGCAGGGGCTGCACTAGAGTAATCAGGAACCTGCTAGAACCAGTTAAGACAAGCAGGCTAATAAGGACACCTAGAACCAATTAAGAAAAAGCTGCTAGAATCAATTAAAGCAGGCTAATCAGGGCACCTGGGTTTTAAAAGGAGCTCACTTCAGTTTGTGGTGCAAATGTGAGAAGCTGGGAGCAAGAGGTGTAAGGAGCTGAGAGGATGTGCTGCTGGTGGACTGAAGAGCACAAGTGTTATCAGACACCAGGAGGAAGGTCCTGTGGTGAGAATAAGGAAGGTGTTTGGAGGAGGCCATGGGGAAGTAACCCAAGGTGTTGTAGCTGTCATGCTGGTGTTACATGAGGCACTATAGACGGTTGCAGTCCACAGGGCCCTGGGCTGGAACCCGGAGTAGAGGGTGGGCCTGGGTTCCCCCCAAACCTCCCAATTGACCTGGACTGTGCCTTCTTCCAGAGGGGAAGGTCTCTGGGCTGTTCCCCAACTCACATGGTGAATCTCTGAGGCAAGAAAATCTGCCAATAAGCGCAGGACCCACCAAGATAGAGGAGAAACTTTGTCACAATGTGTTTGTTCCAGCTGTAAAGCTCAGAGCCAATAGTGCTGTACAAAATAATGACATTTACAAAATTAGGGCTCAATCATGCAAATGCATATTCCTGTGAATAGTCCTAACGCCCATGAGTCATTCCAGTGACTTGAACAAGCACTCCTGTGGTCTCAAGGCTACTCATGACTAAAGGGCTGATGTGACTGAAGAATAAATTGCTCAGATTCTGCCAATTTTTAATTATTCCATTCTCCCTTTCAGTGCCATTGAGAACAAAGACCAGTGTAATCTGTTCTTCAGCAGATATTTTTCAAGATTGACTATCATGCACCCTATGAATAGCAGCTATGGGATATATTGTTTATGATGGTTCACCCCTGGAAAAAGTAAGCATATTACTTATAGTGCAACATGGTAGTTCATTTGTCTTCCAAAGATATTTAATAATAGCACAAAAATGCCAAGTATAAGACCTACTTCCCTCTTTTTAGCCTCCCTTGGCATTGACCAAAATAAATTCAATATCCGTTCCAGATCAGGAGAGCTGGAGAGATATATATCATGCTTTGTCTCAAGTTAGGTTTCTGTTGGCTTACAGAAAAAACACCTATTTGCAAGTTTGATGGGTCTGTTTCTTTAACAACAACAACAACAACAAAAAAACATTATTTACTTTATCTACCATTCCTTATCTTCTCAGTTATGCTATTAAAATACTTTCACTAGCCCAAGGGAATCTCTAAAGATAGTTTCTCAATAATTTATTATAGGTTTCACTTCAGTTCCATAAGAATTATAAAAGAGGAAAATGGCTAAAGCCATTTTCTCCCTAATCTGGTTGAAGTATAATAAAATATCTTTGGACAACTGTGAAAAGTAAGTGAGAATTCCTCTTTATTTATTTCATTTCATTTATTTTGCTTTCTAAACATGGGCCCATACAGTGCTTTTAAGTCAGTAATTAAGAACTGCAGTGTCAAAAAAAACTAAGATCCTCCCCAATTCGTTCAAAACTAAAACTTTCCCACCACCCGACCTGTCATCTTATCCCTTCCTCAGTACTCAGATAAAGTCTCAGAAAACAGACAGAACTTGCAGCTTGACCTTTAAGTAAAAAAAATAAGGTTTTAACAAACTGAACAGCAAATTCTAGAGCCGAGATTCTTTCAGTGAAAAATATCATTATTAAGCCAGGGTGGGTGCTGTTAGCCTGAGAGCGTCTCCTGATCTCATTTGTCTTGGCAACCCTGTAGGAGAGAAGTGGTTTCTGAGTAAACCAGGACTAGTCCACTTAAGGATTTGTGACCTTCTGTTCAGGATACCCAGAAATATAAGTCGCTGTATTATCCCTCTGCCTCACCAAGGGAGAGCTTTGCTGGAGATTATACTGTGTGTCAGCTCCCTGCTACATTAGTCTGTCTGCTTCACCAGCAAACCCCTCAAGACACTACCATCTGAACCTCGCCTTGCAGGTGAAATACAGTAAATCCCAGGTCTTGAGTTCCCCCAAGACGTCTCTCTGCAGTGCCCAGTCCCTTTCACTGTGACACTCACAGAAATTATTAAGTTCGCTGCTCCAAACAGACAGCGCACACATCAGTTTGTTAAATTATCTGAAGACTCACACTTCACTTTAATAGATAGCACTGAGATGGTATTGTAATAAATAATACATTTATTAATAAATAACAGATTTAAGTGATAATAAGCAAGAGAAAGAGACAGGTGTGGTTACAAACAAAACAGAAATAACACACTTTCTAGTGACTAAAGCTTAATAGATTACATTGTTGGTCTCAGGCACTTTCTCAACTATAGTCAGTTCCCAGAGACTTCAACACATATGGTTGAAAGATCCACCTTTCACTGATTCCAAGAACTGTCTTCTTTTGTCCCTTGAGTGATGGATTACTCTTTTTACTCCTGCTTATATTCCCCCAAAGTCCCTTGTCTTTGTCTCAGGACCCAGGAAGATGTGCTGGGGTGCAGACTTAGACCCCTGGTGAGCTCACTATGCTCCTTCCTCTGTTGCTTGTTCGCTTGCTGGCTTTTTTTTACCTTATATGTAAATGTATTTTCATTGTCCTCCACCTGTAATCCAGTCAGTCAGACAGGTAAATCCACATTCCTTTGTCCAGGGCAGGCCTGGTGTGTGCTCTGCCTCCCAAATATATTTTAAGAACATATTTCCAACACACATACATAACTCTGGGTACACAACCCGTACGTACATCACACAGTGATTTTCAGGGCCAGCATGTCAGCAGTTTAGATAAAATACCTTACATGACATCTTTTAGATACATATTATGACAACAGTGTGTTGGGGTAGTGAGTGTGCCAGGTCTAATATGAGTTACAGTATATTGGGTCCTCTGCCAGTGGGCACTGAGGGGCTCTTAGTGTCACAGAGTTTAATAGGTTACCACCTTGAATTGCACCAAAACTAAATTGGCAGCCATTTTATCTAATGTCTTCCTAAGAGGCCTGCACAGAGGTTTTTGGGAGTCTGGAGCAAAATCTGAAATTGAGGCTCCTCCACTTTCCAAAAAGGAATCCCTGGAGGAGAGTGGAGTTGTAGAGTGAGCCTGCCCTGTCCCCACCGCACAGCAATAGCAGCAGCAGCTTTTGTCCTGTGGGGCTGGGCCCAGCTCCCTCCTTCAGGGGATGTGACCTGGCACAAGGAGTCACAGAGCCACTCAGGTGACTGCCTGGCCAAATCTAAGCAGTGCTGTGACCCAGTGCACCAGTTTGCAACACCTCTTGCTCATATTTGGCCTGGCCTAGTCATGATGCAGAGGTGGCCAGGCCGGACCTGGCTCGTGCTGTGCCAGGCCACAATGGTACCCGCTCAATGGGTGTGGGGGCCCTTTCAAATGAGGGCCGAGGGCAAACTCCCCCTTTTGCCCTCCCCCTGGCTGATCCTTCTCCCTGAGTTAAATACCTCTGAAGAAGCAGGCTGCTGAATTTTGCAGCATCTCAATACATCATACTGCTCTAGGCATTCAGGGCCAAATTTTTAAAGGTAGTTAGGCACCTGAAGATGCTGCTGGTGTGCTCAGATCACTGCCTATTATGCTGACCAATAGTATCTCACTGTATTCTTATACTTCCCACCCGTCTGTAGCCATCTGTTGTCTTAAACTTGGACTGTAAGCTCTTTGGGGTAGGGACCATCATTTTACTCTGTGTTTGTGCAGCAGCTAGAACAACGGGGTTCTCACCCATGACTAGAGCTCGTAGGTGCTATAGTCATACAAACAGTAAATAATAACAGAAGAGTGGGATTTTCAAAAGCACCTAAGTGCCTAATGTTACCGCTGTTCCCCTAAAAACCAACCCAGGGTCACACCTGTATTAGTTTTATTACGATGCCACTGTTGGGTCAGATAGAAAAGAGGTGAGCTTATTCATACACGCACACATTCACCGCATTCATACCCTCATGCACCCACACACTTACACAGGCGGAGAGTTCCGGAGACAGCATGGAGACCGAGAAGCCGAAGCGGGGGAGATCTGGGGTGTCCGCCTGCGGCCACGAATCCAGGCTGCTGAGCAGCTCAAGGAGCAGCAGCTGCTTGTGTGCATGGCTGCTTCCTTTTTCTGGAACTGGGTAGCTCCTGTCACGTACACTGAGTTTCCCGTCTGTGTCCGTCACCGAGAAGCATTCCCAGACCAGTTCCTTTCATGCATACCAGGTTCTTCTTCTCTTTACAGCACTTCCTGATTGCCTTCTCAGGCAGATTATATCAGACAAATCTGTCTCCTGTCTCTGGTCTCCTTTCTCCTTGCAGCTCCTCTCCGCCCAGTCCCACATACACTCCCTTGTTCACACTCCCTTAGCTTCCCCACACACTCCCTTGTTCACACTCTCTTTGATTGTGTGATGGGATATTACACAGCTTGGAAGTTCATACAAGTGGTAACTTGAAAAGGTTACAGAGCTTGCAAAGGTTACAACACTTAAAAGGCTATGCTAACAATAACTGAAGTTACAAAATCTGCAAAAAGGTTGCAGAACTTAATGATACAAGTTACAGAACTTACAATCACATTTGAGCGGAGGCTTTACATAACCCCTAACTCCTATTTTGGTGAAATCAATGGGCATTAGGCACCTAAATGCTTCTGAAACCCCCCTGGATGCCTATCTTCATCTTAAAATCTGACCCTAAGGATCTACTGTTCAGAGGAGCTGAACATTCACAGCTCCACTTGAATGCCATGGCAGGTTCAGGAACTCATTGCCTCACAAAATCAGCCCCTGTGGGTTCACAAAAGGAATTTTTCAGCTACTCAAGACTCTAACCCTCTCCCTTTAGCTTATGAAGGCAATCACAATAAGCAGCACTGCAAAGAACTGCTTCATGACATCCATCCCTTCCACTTCTCATGATGCATCACTACACTGCTTCTTAAGGGAGGCTCCTTAAGGGAGGACAATATCCATTAGCTTAAAGAGAACAGAAGAATTAAGAACAGGAATAATACAATCTAGGGCACCAAGCACTGTAGATAAGATGAAACCAAACAAATTAACTGCAGTGAACTGAGCTGTTGCCTTCTGAACCATTTCAACAAAAGGGAGCATTCATTATGTACACATTTTTCAGTAGGGAGTAAAATGTATATGCTGAAGTATGTCAACTTGACAGCAGCCCAGTTAATGTGTCAGCAGTGGTAAATTCAATGCATCTACCATATGCAATAGAAAAACCTTATATCTCTGAAAAAATATTATGAAATGTATCACGCTGAATTTTCATCACAGCTTTCAAATAACTCATTACACAAGATTAAAACTGAATCTACAAGGGTCTGTTCTTCTCTTGATGTAGTCCCTGTACTCCCATCAATGCCAACGGGAGTTGTGTGTCCTATGATAACTTGACTCCACCTTAGATTTAACCTCATTATATCAAGTAAACATGCATTATAACTCTTCTAGAAGCATCCGAGTGTTTGGCTGTACGAGGAGGATGTTATAAAGTTTGCATACAAGACTTTAATCTTTACAGAGGGTGTATTTGCATGACTGGAGAAATGAGTTACAAGCAAATGACAAGAGAGAATAGATAGGGACAAGGTGGGTGAGGTAACATCTTTTATTGGACCAACTCCTTCTGGAGCTCACTGTAAGCTCAAAAGCTTGTCTCTTTCACCAACAGAAGTTGGTCCAATAAAAGATATTACCTCACCCACCTTGTCTCTTTCATATGCTGAGACTAATACGGCTACAACAACACTGCAAACAAGAGAAAGAGTAACTCCATTAGCTATACAATTTGGGGAAACAGGGGTGTAGTGAGTCGGTGTGGCTCCCCGGCGCCCCGGAGGGGGAAGAGCCCATCTGGAGGCCAGAGTGGGCGGAGCTAGGGAACTCTGAGCCCGCCCCTCCGGGGGTTAGGCAGCGACCCGGAAGTACAAAGGCTCGCCCTCAGAAGTCAATCAGGCCCCAGCCACCGGAGAGACCAGATGTCTCTAGCCTAGCTTGGGGCTGGGAAACCTCTGCGGCCCAGGGCGGCTGCCCGGAACCGCAGGGCCTGCCCTGCGCCCGCTACGCGGTGGAGCTGCCGGACCTGCCCTGCACCCGCTACGCAGAGGAGCTGCCGGAGTTACCGAACGATCCCTGGCCGGACGAACCCATGGTCCAGGATCTCCCCGAGGCTGACACCAGCCCCCAGGTAGGCCCCAAGAGGGAGTGTGGAAGTAGCCCGGGGACAGCCGACCCCAGTCTGGCTGCAGCACTGCCAGAGCCTATGTCAGTGTGTTGCGGCCAGGATCCCCACTGACCAAGCAGCGGGCCTTCTGCCGCTGCTAGGGCCTCGGGCTGGGACGCAGTGGAGTGGGAGGGCCTGCGTCCCCCCTGCCACCCAACTCGTGGGTGGCAGACTCCCCCTCTCCTAGGTCTGTGGAGGCTTAGGCCTACTACCGTTGCTCAGCCCTGACTGAGGACCTGAGCTCTTGCCTCAGTGGTTGTTGCCCCGCCCTGACCTAGGGCCTGGGCTTAGATACTGTGTTTACTGTTGCTCAACCCTGACTGAAGGTCTGAGCTCCGACATAATGTTGGTGCCCGCCCTGAGCCAGGGTCGGGCTGACTGTATCTTTTCAGGATTGCAAGGACTGCCAGGGAGACCCTGCAGCCAGACAGAGTACCCTAGCCCCAGTGGGTAGTGAGTCGGTGTGGCTCCCCGCCACCCCGGAGAGGGTCGAGCCCTGGCAAACACTTGTATAGGGGGTATGAGTGTATTACAAATCACATGTGAGTTCCCAGAGTTTTAGTAAATGCTATAATATTATTGTACCTAATTCAGAAGATGATTCAGATCTCCCACCCACTGGATTTAAAAGACTTTTGCAATCACCTTTCTTTTCAGGATCCAAGCCAAGTTGCAAGCTTTAATAAAGTTTGTCTACCTTCAACTAGCTTAAACTGATTTTGTTAGCATTATATATAATTGGATATGCCAGATGTTGTCTAAGCATTTCCCCCAGAACAATTTAAACAGGTAAGTATAAAAGAAACTACACCAGAAACTACCAAGAACTCACAGCAAATTGCATAAGATGTATGTATCTGATTAACAATTAAAAGATAATTTCTTATCTGGTCATTCTTTTTGGCGCACCAGTTTTCCCGGGACAGATGGATGGCTGTTCTCCCTTCAGGTAGGAAGACACCAGCGAGAGCACAACATGCCTTTTGCTCTCCAATATGCTTGCTGACTACTTCCCCACTCTCCCCAACATCTTAGTCACCACTTCAAAGGTGCAACTTCATTGACCTGACTGTGTGGAATGGTGCTGTTCTGTACAAGAACAGTGTCACACGAGTTTTGTCGACACTAGAAAATGTACGAAATGTACCTGTTGCTGAAAACAGGTGTTAGCAATCTGAGCTAGCCTTTGAAACTTCCAAATGTTTGGCACCATTTTAGAAACCAGGTTAGAAACAATGGTTCTAAATGGGGTCTAATCCTGGCTTTACTTGTAGTTGGACTGTTGCCAGCACCTGTTCAATTATACCCATGGATGACAGCTATTATCAGTAATAGGTATGTTTCATAGTGTAAACCAAATTTTATAAACCCAAAGTTCACTCTGTCACTGATTGTCACAGGGGGCAGCCAACACCATTCCTCAACATCATAACCAGGGACCGTGTGACAGAATGTGCCAGAGATGTTTGATTTTGCAATGTGCACAGAACGGCACTTATTTTCGCAATGTATATCTGTACGTAGGATGGTTGTAATTACCCCTTTATAGGGCTCAGTGCAGCTGCTCGGTTGCTTGCAGCTTGTTCAGATTGCAGTGGCACGATTGTTCAATGGAAAAACTCACCCAGCTCTGTATTTTCTGGACTTCAGTAACAGGGTGGTCTGTGGGAGAGTCAAATCTCAAGTCCTGCATAGGTTAGTTGTTTAGTTGTTCATAGGCTAGTATATCGCATTTTTGGAGGGAGATAAACTGATGAATAAGGAGAATAGAGCGAGATGAAGAGCAGTGATATATGTTTTCTTTAAGGTTGTGTGTGTGAGGGCATAGACAGAATTAAAGCTAGTGTAGAAATAATAAAGCACAGCTGGACTTATTTTTGTACTTGGGGGTGCATAAATGGCCAATACTAGTCTGTTTTTACCCTGTATTTTGATGTTAATTGCAGATATTTATGTGGAGCCTGCAACTTGACCTTTTGCAGGAAAAAACTCTACCCCTCCCTTCTCTGTGGGCTTCCAGCTATATGTAGGGCAGCACTAGCATTGCCCGGGGGCAGATTAATCTACCTGAGGACAACAGACTGCTGCTTCCAGTTTCAGATAATAGGAAAATTGCTTCTTCCATTGTCTGAAACCACAAAACTCTGTGAAAGACCCTTTGTGCTGAGCTTCTTTTAATCTCACCAGGAGATTGTCTGCTGGGGGATTTTTTTTTAAAGCCAGCCTCAGGACTGATAGTCCATAATGTCTGTGGCAATGCAATCCTATGGGGAAGAAAATGGCATTGAAGACTCCACAAAGACACAGGATGATATCCAGGGTGCTGTGTCTGTCATGTAGTGCTTTGTTTGCACACCTGTCCAAATACCTGGGGTTATGTGGATATTCTGTACAACATTTGACCCTATGGCCCTTGTCAGTTTGCCATACACCTCTGTGTACAGTTCTGGGACAACTGTATTAGAAAATAATATTTTCATTTGGCAGCTGATATCAGAGTCTGGCGAAATGCATACCTTTGGGGTATGGTCTGACTTCCACAACTGGAAATGGCCAATCGCTTGAGTTAAACCCTTTATGATGAATTGGATTTGGCCATATTTCTTCTTATGATTTATTTGTATCACCATTCTCCTTTCTGAGTAGCAGCCGTGTTAGTCTGTAGCCGCAAAAAGAACAGGAGTACTTGTGGCATCTTAGAGACTAACAAATATATTTGAGCATAAGCTTTCATGGGCTACAGCCCACTTCTTCGGATGCATAGAATGGAACATATATTGAGGAGATAGATATACACCTACAGAGAGCATGATCTATCTCCTCAATATATGTTCCATTCTATGCATCCGAAGAAGTGGGCTGTAGCCCACGGAAGCTTATGCTCAAATATATTTGTTAGTCTCTAAGGTGCCATAAGTACTCCTGTTCATTCTCCTTTCTATCATTTCTTCAAGACTTAGCCACATCTTTTTGCTGTAGGACATCGCTCAGTTTGGTGATGCTGGGTGAGGTAGCTCAGCAAAAGAGCAGCAGTAATCAGCAGATTTTTCAACAGAAGCAAATCTTTATTTGTGTAAATGAAAGCTAGTTATGATATGCAAAAACAAACAAAAAGATTCCTTCCACCCCCACGCCCCCCCCCCCGATTCAACCCTCACTCCTCCCTTCCCACAAACATTCTCTCCTCCCTTCCCTGTCTCCAGCTGCCCTTCTTAAAACCCTTCTCCTGAGCACCTGTGGAAAGAAAAAGGAAAGGGAAGCTACAGTTAACCCCTTCTATAGTGAGAACCAAGTACTGGCCCTGAACCGAATCATAGGTCAGTGAGAGAAGCCTCCTATTAGGAAAACAGCATATGTAGGTTGGAATCAAGGTCAATGGAACACTCCTATTGCAAGGAGTCTGGCATTACATATATGTGAACTAAGGTCAGTGGAAAATTAATGAACTAAGTTTGTATCTATCTATCTACACACACACACACACACACAGTGGAAGCTCGGAAGAAATCTCATGAGAATGTTCTTGCAAGATTTCCGGCAATTAAAAATAAAAACTGGAAATTCTCTCTCTCTCTCTCTCAAACACACACACATATTCACTCACACTTCTAGATCTTCAAAAACCAGGCCACCATTTCTATTTATTTATTTGTTTCGATATTGCAAAATCACTGTGAGTGGTGTAAATAGGTTTCAGTTTGTATAACTATTACTGGATCTCATTATAAACTTCAAAATAACTGCTTATGTGGTAAACATTTAATTTGATTTGTGTGAGCATTGTATCTGGGGGTTCTACGTGAATCTGCAAAATTAGATATAGAGAGCCAAGGCAGGTGTTCACTGCTTTCAAGCTGAGTTCAAGTGTGTTCTATAGAACTTTATAGTGGCCTTGATGGACAGGCACAGTTCACCTCCTTGCTTACTGGTAGATGGAGACATTCTCCTACCTGTCAGGATCTTTCCCTAAGACAAATAAAGAAGAGAGGAGATATGACAACTAAATGATAGTCTCAACTAATTTGTTTTATAACAGTTGTAGCTCAGAGTACTCTAGTAACCGAGTGTGTGGGATGTGATGACAGCAGAAAGTGAGATGTGAGGACATCAAAAAAGCAGTTTGAGAAGTGCTTTTCTTTAACCCTTATAGTGGTTCCAAGGCAGGAATGATTGCATGGGGATGTTGATTGATACTGATGCTGGAGGAAGATTGACAAACAGAAGGTTTCTAACCATCAGATCAAAGGAGTGAGGCTCTGGAACACCCTTCCGATTGGAGTAGTGGGGCAAATGACCCAACTAGTTTTAAAATGGAGCTTGATAAGTTTATGAATAGAATTATATGATGGGGTAGCCTGCAATAGAAGGGAACTGGATTTAATGACCCAAGACATCTCTTCCAGTCCTGTATCATGTTTCTAACACTGTATTCCATTCACATATACCCTGCATGAGTGCCTGAAATTTATATTGTAGTGAGTCATATTTATAGGTGTGATGGGGTGAGATTTCCCCACACTAGCCCTGCAAGAGTAGAATTTGGGCCAGGTGGGCCCAATCTGTTAATTAGGCTGCATGCAATGGAGATTTTGGCTGGAGCCAGCTAATTAGGGAACAGGCTCACTTGTGCAGGGACAGGTCGGGCCTATAAAGCCAGGTAGCTGCCCACAGAGTGAGGGGCTGCTGAGAAAGGATAGTTGCTTCCTAAGAAGAGGGTTCTTGGAGTTGGTACTGCCAGACAAAGAAGGTGAATCAGAAGGGTGGGAAGCAGTCCAGGGAAGGAGCAGTCAGAGCAGAAAGAAGATGCTCAGAACTGCTGAGCTGAGGGTCCCTGGGCTGGAACTCAGAGTAGAGGATGGGCTTGAGTTCCCCCACCAGTGACTGAGGGAGTGGCACCAAATGGGAAGACTGTCTGTCTAGGACTGTTGATGGACTGAACCTTGGAAGAGGGAACCCTGTGACCTAGCTGGAGAGTTAAGTCATGAAGCAGACACTGTGGGTCCTGGAGCAAGATGAACTGCTGATCAGAACCAGAGTAATGGTGTGCAAACTGTGGATGGGGGTGCTGGCCTTGAGCTGATCTCCAGAGTGACCAGGCGGTGGTGTCATACTGGTGGTAAGTGGACCAACCTATGACAATAGGCTTCCTTCTTTTTGTCCTGTTTCTTTTAAGCTACTTTACTGTAAAGAGACTGTAAACATTCCTCCTCCCTCATCTCTTCCCCCTGCCCCCAAATCCTGAATCATATGTAGATTGTGGCTAATTTGTAAAAGAATACATGGAAGAAACTCATTCCTGGTTTAATTGCATTGATTTAGTGGCGTTGCATCCAGGGATGAATTTGGCATGCTATGTGTTAGGTTTATTGATTTCCCCCCCCCCCCCCCGGGATACTGTGTAGATGCTACCAATGGCAAAATTTAGCTCTGAATTGGTGCACTAAATCACTCCTGCACTGTGGGCCATTCCCTGTTATTAACACAACTGGTAGTTACTCTAACAGAGCTTTTGCGAACAGGGGCTGCTAACAGGGAGTTTTGCAAGGGAGTTTGGAAGGGGAGTGGGAAGGGAGCGGGGGTCCCTTTATTCCCCTTAAAACCGAAACCAAATTACATTCAAAACCTCTTGCTTAAACAACCATTTCATTAACTAGGAGACAATGCAGACAGAAGCCCAGCTGCAGAGTGGGGGTTATCCAGTTTGTTGCACTGAGTGTAGCATGTATGATTACCTGCCATGTGGGCGGGTGGCGTATGTGTGCATTCAGTGCAAGGAGCTCCTGGCCTTCAGAGACCACGTATGTACTTTGGAGGCCAGGGTAGCGGAACTGGAGGAGCTAAGGGAGGCAGAGAGGTATGTTGATAAGGCTTTCTGGGACACTGTAGAATTGTCCCACCTCCGATCAGACAGCCCCTGCGCTGTTGAGGAGGATGAAGGCCCAGGGAAGCAGAGCAGTCAACGGGAGCAGAGGGAAACCTTCCCATAGTTGGGACCCTCCTTCCAGATGCTGCTGGGGTTGCCTCTCACACTGAGGTTACCTCTCCGGGGGAGGGAACTCCAGTTGCTAGGAAAAGGCAGGTGTTAGTAATGGGAGATTCGATCATTAGAAACGTAGATAGCTGGGTTTGTGATGACCGGGAGAACCGCATGGTGACTTGCCTGCCTGGTGCGAAGGTTGTGGATCTCTCGAGGCATCTAGACAGACTTATGTGTAGTGCTGGGGAGGAGCCGGTGGTCGTGGTACATGTAGGTACCAATGACATAGGGAAGGGTAGGAGAGCTGTCCTGGAGGTCAAATTTAGGCTGCTAGAGAAGAGACTGAAATCCAGGACCTCTATGGTGGCATTCTCAGAAATGCTCCCAGTTCCACACGCAGGGCCAGGTAGGCAGGCAGAGCTTCAGAGTCTCAATGCGTGGATGAGACGATGGTGTAGAGAGGAGGGGTTTACATTCATTAGGAACTGGGGAAACTTTTGGGATGGGGGGAGCCTATACCGGAGAGATGGGCTCCACCTAAACCAAAGTGGAACCAGACTGCTGGCACTAAACATTAAAAAGGTTGTAGAGCAGTTTTTAAACTAGGAGATGGAGGGGAAAGCCAACTGCTGCAGAGGAGCATGTGGATCGGGCAGAGACTTGTCTTAAGGGAGAGTCTAATGATAGAGAATCTCCAAGTTATAGTCAGGAGCAGAGGATGGAGGAGGATAATGTAAGGGCCAGATCAGATGATAAACATTCACACAAAAAAGAATCTAACACATCAGAAAAGGGCAGACAAATAAACAGTGACAAGTTTTTAAAGTGCTTGTATACAAATGCAAGAAGTCTAAATAATAAGATGGGTGAACTAGAGTGCCTTGGAATAAAGGAGGATATTGATATAATAGGCATCACAGAAACCTGGTGGACTGAGAGTAATCAATGGGACACAATCATTCCAGGGTACAAAATATATCGGAAGGACAGAACAGGTCGTGCGGGGGGGAGGGGGAGTGGCACTATATGTGAAAGAAAATGTAGAATCAAATGAAGTAAAAATCTTAAGTGAATCCACATGTTCCATAGAATCTCTATGGATAGAAATGTCATGCTCTAATAAGAATATAATATTAGGGATCTATTATAGACCACCTGACCAGGACAGTGATAGTGATGATGAAATACTAAGGGAAATTAGAGAGGCTATCAAAATTAAGAACCCAATAATAGTGGGGGATTTCAATTATCCCCATATTGACTGGGAACATTTCACTTCAGGACGAAATGCAGAGATAAAATTTCTCGATACTTTAAATGACTGCTTCATGGAGCAGCTGGTACGGGAGCCCACAAGGGGAGAGGCAACTTTAGATTTAGTCCTGAGTGGAGCGCAGGAGCTGGTCCAAGAGGTAACTATAACAGGACCGCTTGGAAATAGTGACCATAATACAATAGCATTCAGCATCCCTGTGGTGGGAAGAACATCTCAACAGCCCAACACTGTGGCATTTAATTTCAAAAGGGGAAACTATGCAAAAATGAGGGGGTTAGTTAAACAGAAGTTAAAAAATACAGTGACTAAAGTGAAATCCCTGCAAGCTGCATGGGTGCTTTTTAAAGACACCATAATAGAGGTCCAACTTCAATGTATACACCAAATTAAGAAACACAGTAAAAGAACTAAAAAAGAGCCACTGTGGCTTAACAACCATGTAAAAGAAGCAGTGAGAGATAAAGACTTCCTTTAAAAAGTGGAAGTCAAATCCTAGTGAGGCAAATAGAAAGGAACATAAACACTGCCGAATGAAGTGCAAGAATGTAATAAGAAAAGCCAAAGAGGAGTTTGAAGAACGGCTAGCCAAAAACTCAAAAAACATTTTATTACCTTTAAAGTACATCAGAAGCAGGAAGCCTGCTAAACAACCAGTGGGGCCCCTTGATGATCGAGATACAAAAGGAGCACTTAAAGACAATAAAGTAATTGTGGAGAAACTAAATGGATTCTTTGCTTCAGTCTTCATGGCTGAGGATGTTGGGGAGATTCCCAAACCTGAGCCGGCTTTTGTAGGTGACAAATCTGATGAACTGTCACAGATTGAAGTGTCACTAGAGGAGGTTTTGGAATTAATTGATAAACTTAACATTAACAAGTCACCGGGACCAGATGGCATTCGCCCAAGAGTTCTGAAAGAACTCAAATGTGAAGTTGCGGAACTATTAACTAAGGTTTGTGACCTGTCCTTTAAATCGGCTTCTGTACTCAATGACTGGAAGTTAGCTAATGTAACGCCAATTTTTAAAAAGGGCTTTAGAGGTGATCCCGGCAATTTCAGACCAGTAAGTCTAACATCGGTACCGGGCAAATTAGTCGAAACAATAGTTAAGAATAAAATTGTCAGACACATAGAAAAACATAAACTGTTGAGCAATAGTCAACATGGTTTCTGTAAAGGGAAATCGTGTCTTACTAATCTATTAGAGTTCTTTGAAGGGGTCAACAAACATGTGGACAAGGGGGATCCAGTGGATATAGTGTACTTAGATTTCCAGAAAGCCTTTGACAAGGTCCCTCACCAAAGGCTCTTGCGTAAATTAAGCTGTCATGGGATAAAAGGGAAGGTCCTTTCATGGATTGAGAACCGGTTAAAAGACCAGGAACAAAGGGTAGGAATTAATGGTAAATTCTGAGAATGGCGAGGGGTAACTAGTGGTGTTCCACAAGTGTCAGTCCTCGGACCAATCCTATTCAACTTATTCATAAATGATCTGGAGAAAGGGGTAAACCGTGTGGTGGCAAAGTTTGCAGATGATACTAAACTGCTCAAGAAAGTTAAGACCAAAGCAGACCGACGAACTTCAAAAAGATCTCACAAAACTAAGTGATTGGGCAACAAAATGGCAAATGAAATTTAATGTGGATAAATGTAAAGTAATGCACATTGGGAAAAAATAACCCCAACTATACATACAATATGATGGGGGGCTAATTTAGTTACAACCAGTCAGGAAAAAGATCTTGGAGTCATTTTGGCTAGTTCTCTGAAGATGTCCATGCAGTGTGCAGAGGCAGTCAAAAAAGCAAACAGGATGTTAGGTATCATTAAAAAGGGGATAGAGAATAAGACTGAGAATATATTATTGCCCTTATATAAATCGATGGTACGCCCACATCTCGAACACTGCGTACAGATGTGGTCTCCTCATCTCAAAGATACTGGCACTAGAAAAGGTTCAGAAAAGGGCAACTAAAATGATTAGGGGTTTGGAACAGGTCCCATATGAGGAGAGATTAAAGAGGCTAGGACTTTTCAGCTTGGAAAAAAGGAGACTAAGGGGGGATATGATAGAGGTATATAAAATCCACTTTCTCCACATCATTCATGATAAGGAAAAGTTATTTACTTATTCCCATAATACAAGAACTAGGGGTCACCAAATTAAATTAATAGGCAGCAGGTTTAAAACAAACACAAGGAAGTTCTTCTTCATGCAGCGCACAGTCAACTTGTGGAACTCCTTACCTGAGGAGGTTGTGAAGGCTAGGACTATAACAACATTTAAAAGAGAACTGGATAAATTCATGGTGGTTAAGTCCATTAATGGTTATTAGCCAGGATGGGTAAGGAATGGTGTCCCTAGCCTCTGTTTGTCAGAGGATGGAGATGGATGGCAGGAGAGAGATCACTTGATCATTGCCAGCTGCAGGAAGCTGGGCAAACTCCTCACTCACTGCACACATTGCTCCTCAGCTGCAGGGGGAGGGATTCCTGTATAGAAGTGGTTCCCAAACTTGGTTCGTGGCTTGTTCAGGGTAAGCCCCTGGCAGGCTGTGAGATGCTTTGTTTACCTGGAGCATCTGCAGGCACGGCCACTCGCAGCTCCCTGTGGCCGCGGTTTGCCATGGGGTAGGATTTCAGAGCCTGGGCTCCAGTCCAAGCATCTGCACTGCCATTTTTAGCCTTGCAACCCAAGTCCTGTGAGCCTGAGCCAACTGACCTGGGTGCTCAGGCTTGGTGGTGTGGGGTTTATTTTTATTGCAGTGTAGACACACCCTTAGGGTCTTTCCACAATCCCACCCTGAATTTCCAAAGCTCCACTTTCCAGTGAAAACCTGAATAGCTAAGGTCTGTGACAGCCTTTGACAGAGTTCAATTGGCTAGTAGCCTGCATTTCAGAGGAGGGTGTAGGCCAGAAACAGAGGATGATGAAGAAACTATTTTTACCGGGGGATGGGGGGTGAAGAATCCCATGTTATCTTTAAAATAAGTGGCTTCCACTTGGAATAATCAAAACATCTTGGAAAAATTACAAAAGCCTCCCAGTTGTGCTGCTTTGCTCACCCTGTCACTGGTGCTCCCCAGTATATATGCATAACCTTACTGCTTGCACTTGTGTAGCATCTGTTTGAGATTTGCTAATTCTTACAAATAAAATATATATTTAGGAATAATAGCAGGGTGGTTTGGTATAGGGAAAAGGAAACTCGTGTCCAGAAAGAGACGAGGGCAGAGCTTTTTAAAGGGTTATGAATCCTGTATGTTACATGAAAGAAAGCAGTACACTATCTGTAGCTGGCATTGGTAAGAGTGGTTTACATACCTGAAAGCCAAACCAGACTTATGCTTTTTCCACCACCCTACTACCACCAGCCCACAAATCCTTTGTCCTGGATGCAATAAAATCTGAGATGCCTTCCTTCCTGTCAGATCAGAAAGGCTTTTATTAAGGTTGTACATATCGTAGGAGAAGAAACCATATGGTAGCCAAGAAGTTCAGAAGTTGATCAAGGATTTTGCAACAGGAACGAGGGACGAGTTGCTTGGGATCAGTATTCAGATAAGTAGCATTATGCAAATTACTTCCATCTTTATGAACAATCGCTAAAATTTTGCACAAGCAATAATCATAAAATATCAGGGTTGGGGACCTCAGGAGGTCATCTAGTCCAACCCCCCCCTTGAGATCCCCGGCTGCCTTGCCACTTAGGCATTAATTCTGATGCTCAGGAACAGCTTAATGCGCCTTGAAGACCGTGCTGAGATGGATGCTGATGGTACAGGTTCGTCAGGCAGTTTGAGTGCTTCTGGAGCAGATGGTGATGGGAGGTGTGAGAAGTAGAGAGTTCAGATGGTGAAGATGAAGGCAGTGTAAGAGCGGGCAAATGATGAGATGGCATCCATTCAGAAGCAGATGAATATGGGATAACCCAAGAGACTAATTAATGTTCTGAAACACCTTGCGTGGTCATTTGGATGCTGATTCCATGGCAGGTTTGTCAGACCGTCTCCCTGTGAAGTTCAGTGACACTCAAGTATTTCTTCAAGACAGAAGACATTTTGATGCAGGCAATCCAACCTGACAAAAAATTATAAAGAAAAACTAATTGGAATGATCCAAATGTTCAGTTTGTTGTTGAAATAGCACATTGCCAGTCTCCTCTTTTTTTAAAGAAAAATCCTGCTTGAAAACGACAGGTTCCCTTGTTAAATCCATCTTTGAGAGACCCTGAACGAACTGGCTGACAGCAAAATTGCTCTGCATGATCAGGTGGGTCATCTAAGAAAGGTAGAAAGGGTGGAGAGTTTTTAGACAGACAGGAGATCCATGAGGGACAGCCCTAGCAACCTGCCAGCTCAGAGAAGGGAGCTACCTAATGCTGTGGTTATGTTTGTGATTTTGCTTTCTGATACCCCAGTGGGGTGGGTATGACATCTCCAGGGCACAACCTGGAACTGTGTGACTGCAGAGTCCCCTTAACCTCTCCTTCCTGGGCTGTCTCTCTCTCAATGCTATGGTAGTGACAAGCAGCCAACTCTCCACATGCTGTGATCTTGAGCAGACTGGAACCATAACAGCAGATATCTGAGCCTGGGGAGAATCTTGAGCTGACTTGTATTGTCTGCTGCCGCACTTTAGCTGTCTGGACAACTCTCTCTCACCTAAGCCCCGGTGTGATCCATGGAGTGAGGAAGTAGGTGCTCCTCTGCCTATTTTCCCTGCGAGGCCTCTGAGGACACCTACTAGGTTGGGTCCCATTCAAAATCTGGCACCTGGAGAAGGAGGAACAGGTGTTGCTGCTCACCTTATAACTTTTAGCCCAGTTGTTAGAGCACTAACCTGAGATGTGGGAAACCCAGATTCAATTCCCCACTCTGCCTGATGGAAAGAGAGAGAGAGAATATATTTGAACAGGGATCACAGGTGAGTGCTCTGACCACTGAACTATGGGATATTCTGATGTGGGGCTCCAAGAATCTCTGCTAGTGAAGCTGTTCTACTGTGGCTAAATAATTAGAGTTATTGGGGCAGGGGGACTGGTCCTGGGACCTCCCACATTGGTGCCATAACCACTAGGCTACAGAGTCATTCCCAATTTCTCTCTTTGGCCCAATAACTCTTCAAGTATTTATCTAAAGTGGAACAGTTTTACCGGTAGAGATTATGGGAGTCCCACATCAGAATATCCCATTGCTCAGTGGTTAGTTTCTGCTTGAAAGGTGGTAGACCCCAGTTCAGATCCTGTCTCCTCATTCAGTTCAGGGGCAAATTGCACATTCCAAGCAAGTACTCTAACCACAGAGATAAGTTATAAGGTAGATACCACATTCTCCTTCTGCAGCCATGTTATATGGAGTGAGATAGGTGTAGGCACTTGTTCTTTCAAGAAATGACTTAAGCACCTAAGCCACCTGACTCCAGGAGAGAGGTTCCTGGCTTGAATTCCTAGCAGAGACAGGGCATGTCCCTGCAGCTTGATATTAAGCTCCTAACTCCTTGAGAGGGGTGGAGCTTAGGACACACCCCTCTTGTTGGCACCTTTCATTGGCTAGCTTAGGCAGCTCCCTGCCTAGCATGCTGACTTGTCTCTCTCCATTCGTGGTATAAGGAGCCTATGCATATAACTCAGGCTTTATAGATACCATTGTTCCTGAGATTTTCTACGTGTCTACAAGTTAGGTGTTGCAATACTGAACATTGCACTGCTTAAATCCCTTTGTATGGGCCCCCTCTCATTTCCTCCTACCATTTTCTTCCTTCCTGTCCTTCTCAAATCTCACCTGAACCATAGCTGCTGTCCACCTCTGCCCTAATCCAATTGCTATAATAATGAAGTCACTCTTCAAGTATGTGAAGATAAGGGATATAAACCCTCTGAAAGTGGCAGAGTGGATTAAAAAGGTGCTGGAGACCTAGAAAGTGACGAGGCAGCGCTCTGTTAATTGAATGTAAAAGCCAGGAACAAGTGGAGAAGCTATTAAAGATTAAAATGCTAGGAAAACTGAAAGTAAGCTGCCAACTGCCTAAGTATCTGATGGAGACGAGGAGTCCTATATGGGGTGCTGATCGAAATGACTGAAAGATGAAGAAAAACCAGGCATAAGGGGATAAGGCACTAGATGCTAAGCAGCTAATTAGAAAGAGAGGGAGGGGAAGGAAAGCCCATCAACAGCTGTCCTAGTTGCATTTAAAAGGAGAAACCTTTCCAGATAGGATAACAATTGGATCCCAGATTTTTTTTTTTTGGACAAAACCATATATTCCACTTCCACTGAGGTGCTTCAGAAACTAAGGGTTTGGACATGTGGCAAATATATATGAAAACTAGATGCAGTAAATGTGGAAGGGACCACTCCTGTGATAATTGCATGGAATGGACAGCATTAAAGTGTAGCAACTGGGGGGGCGTGTGAGCACAGTGCAGCCAAGCAAGTGATACAATATGCTATTTGTAACTTTTGTTTTTTGTATGTGGAAGCTACTAGGAGGCATCAAAGACCAAAAGGAGAAGAGGAAAGGAAACTCTAAGGGGGGAGAGAGAGAGAGAGAGAGAGAGAGAGAGAGACAAACAGACCAGATTAAATCAAAGATTATAATAAGTGGTAAGGGAAAATAGGAGAAGACATTATGTATTGACAAAGTTTATAGCTTTTATAATTAAGTAATAAACTGCACTGCACAGACAGGGGAAAAACAGAAAAATGAAAATTATAGCAGCAAAAAAGTACCTATATGTGAGCAACTTAACAGTAGAACTCTAAGTGAAGGAAATACTGAAAGATAAGTGAAGTTGCACAATTTACTATTAGAATGCACATAGCCCAGTGGTTCCCAAACTGGGGTTTGTGAACCCCTGGGGGTTCACGAAATGTTATAGGGGGTTCTCGGGGGGTGGAGGAGGGAATTCCCTAATGGCGGACAGAGCTGTCCCTAAGGAGAACAGGACCCGGAGCCCCTGGACTTCCAAGAGCTAAGCAGATCAAAGCAAGCATCTCTATCACACTGAGGAGATTTAAACTTCAAGACTCATTATAAGAAATGGAACGGGAGGTGGATATTTTTTGCTGTTTTTAAAATTAAATAGGCAGCTAGTATTGTTTTTAAATTATTAAGAGCAAGTTTAAGCTTTGTTTTAACATACATTGTTTGCCAGGCCGTAAAGGTAGAAACCATGCACCATGGTGGAATGAAGACTAAAGAAGCAATTAAGGAATGGAACAAGGCATAAAAGAAAGGAAAAATACAAAGAATAGTGAGGACTGAATGAAAAATAAACAAGGCAATGGTGTTGAGTCTGAACTTTTGATGAGCTTAAACTTAACCCAGACTTGATGTCTCTGTCTGAACTTTTAATCAAAGCTCTGACCTGCGAACTACTCATGACACCCCCCCTCCCCTTAAGTAGCCATCTCCCCTTATCTCTTTTTGAATTTACATTTTAACCTGTTTTATCCTGTAGAATCTTGTTTGATTATACATGACCATTATGATCTGTTAATCACTTTGTTTACTTCTGTGTATAAATATTGATGCTCACCCCTAATAAACTTGCCACACTTACTCTGAAGCCTTTCAAGCTAAGGATAGTGTGAGCCCGTTGATCAACGAATTGGTGTCTGGTCTCTGACAGATTGTGAGCCCATACCAACTCCGCACGAACTCGGGTGCTGGAGAGGTGAGTGAGGACTTGCTTTTTTACCTAACAATTTGGGGGCTCGTCCGGGATTTCCTTCTGGTGCGGTGCCTCTGTCCAGTGGTCAGACCACTCATATACGAATTGGCAGGCGCCACGGGAGATTTCTCCCAGCCAATTCAATATTGAGGGGTCGTGTACTGGACAGCAGGGTAAACGCCAGTTGGAGGGCTCCTGTCAGACACCATGGGTCAAGGGACTAGCGTGCCTCTTGAGAGTCCGTTGGGGATTGTAAATAAGTTATGGAACGAAGGGAAACTCCCAGTACAGACAGGAATGTCTAGGAGAAAGTTGTACACACTGTGTGTAAGGAATTGGACTGGGTATACCGCGGTATTGGCCAACCCGGAGATGAGGTGGCCTTCGTATGGCTCTTTCGAACAGGCTGCCTTAAGAGGAGTAAGGAGCCAGATCGAAAAAGACCATCCGGGATAGTTATGTTACTGGTTTTGTTGGGACACAGCAGCAGAGCTGTGGAGATCTTTAAAAATTATGGCAGTCAGGTATTCTCCCGAGAGTGAACCCCCTCCATGTTATTTCGATGAAGGGTGTAAACCACGGCGTGTTTTGACTCGTCAGTTGGTCCCCACTGCCCCTGCCCCTATTCCTCCGCAGGGGGACTCTCTCCAGGGCGCAGAGGGGAATCTGCAGGACTCCAGGTCGGAATCTCTGCAGAGGGATAAGGGGGAAATGGAAGGGCACACCTCGGGAGGAATAATTACTAGGCAAATGATCAAGCAGATGCAGCAGGTTGCATACCCCTCCCCTGGGGACGCCCAGAGGGTCTGGTTGCATCCGCAGATACTTACACCAGGGACGAATACACCCCTGCACCACCAGCTCAGCCGGTTCCCCAGGCCTGGATCAACTACGGGCAACAGCAGCAGCTGCAGCAAACTCAGCCTCCTCAATGACGGTACCCCGGGGGCGAAGGCAAACAATGTGATGGTCTTATTCCCTTAATGTCTTTAGCCGGCTCCTTCCTCACTTTCTCCCCTCCCAGCAAAGAGCCTCGTCTAACCCTTTCAGTCCAGGGACTGCCTGTCTCCTTCCTCATTGATACTGGAGCTACTTTCTCTCTTTTAAATCATGCCCCCTCTCCCTGGCTATCCTCTGAGGTTAAAACTGCAACTGGGGTGGAGGGCAACCCACAGTCTCTGGGACTCACTTTGCCTCTAAATGTTATTTATGCTGATAAATGTTTTTCTCACCGTTTTCTTTTTTCCCCAGCTTGTCCGATCCCTTTGATGGGCCGGGATTTACTCTGTAAGCTTGAGGCTACTTTAACCTGCACTCCTGAAGGGGTAGGATTATTGATGACAGTGTTAGGAGATTTGGCCCCAACTCAGGGTAATTGGGAAACCCCCCCATCTCTCTCCCCTGACCTCACTGACTTGCCTTTAACCCTCTGGGGAATTTCTGACACTGATGTTGGCCTGCTCCTTTCAGCAGAGCCAGTGAGGATTCAAGTGAAGCCCTCCTTAACCCCCCCGTCAGTCCCTCAATACCCCCTGTCGTTGGAAGCCCGGGAGGGCATCCGCCCCATTATCGAGGGATTCATTGCACAAAAGCTAGTCCGCCCTCAGCGCACTCCCTGTAACACCCCTATACTGCCTGTCAAAAAAGCCTCCTAAAAAGGACGGAGACCCTATTCGTTGGCGCTTTGTACAGGATCTACGGGTTGTTAATCAGTATGTGGTCCCTCTTCATGCAGTAGTTCCTGATCCAGCTACTATCATCAGCCAAATCCCCTGGGATGCTGAGTGGTTCACTGTTATTGACTTAAAATCAGCCTTTTTCAGCATTCCTGTGCACCCAGACTCTCAGTATCTCTTTGGTTTCACCTGGGAGGGACAAAGTTATGTCTGGCAACGACTTCCTCAAGGCTACAGAGACAGCCCCACGATTTTCAGCCAATGCCTCCGCCACGACTTGGAAGGCTTCACCAGTCCGCAGGGATCCACGTTAGTCCTATACGTAGATGACATCCTATTAGGTAATCACGAAGAAGCTGCCCTCCGCATCGATGGTAAGGCACTTTTATTATACCTACACACCAGAGGCCACAAGGTAGACCCTAACAAGATTCAGTGGGTCTCACAGAAGGTCCGATATCTGGGCTTCCTGTTAACCCCCGAGGGAAGACAAATGGACCCAGTTCGCATAAAGACTATCCAAAACTGCCCTCTGCCAAACACCAAGAAACAACTTCGAGGTTTCTTAGGATTAATTGGCTTCTGTCGCCCCTGGTTACCGTCCTGCGGGGAGTTAAGCAAACCGCTCCACCGACTCACTGCTAACCTTGCTCCTGACCCTTTGCAGTGGTCCCCGGACACAATCCAAGCCTTTCAGTTACTCAAGGACAGTGTGGCCTCCTCCATGTCTCTCCGCCCCCCCAATTACAGCAAACCCTTTCACCTTTTTGTCCACGAGAGGGGCGGAATTGCTAGTGGCGTCCTTACCCAGCTGAGCGGGCCCCACCATTTCCCGCTTGCTTTTTACTCTCAGCAGATCGACCCTGTCGCTCAGGGAACCCCATCCTGCACCCGGACTCTGGCAGCAGCTGCCCTGCTGATCACAAAGGCAAGGAGCCTGACCCTGGGTCATTTTACCACGGTTTGGACCTCTCATGCCTTGTCAGCCCTTCTGCGTAGGGGCACAACCCAAGTCTTTTCGGCCAATCGTCAGCAACAGCTAGAGGCCGAACTCTTAGAAGACACTAACCTAATTTTTGAAAGGTGTGGGCCCCTTAATCCAGCTACCTTGCTTCCTGACCTACCAGTCCTCCAGGATCAGCACGACTGTGTGGAAGTAGTTTATAGCATCTTACAGATAAGGGACAACCTGTTTGACGTGCCACTGGACAACCCTGATTGCATCCTCTTCTCGGACGGAAGCTCCTTCTATGTTGATGGCAAGCGTTTCACCGGTTATGCAGTCACCTCTGAAAGGGACATTCAAGAGGCCGCCTCACTGCCAGGCAACTGGGGAGCCCAAGCCGCCGAACTCTATGCCCTGGCCCGAGCTTGCCAGTTGGCCGCTGGTAAGACGGTTACCATTTTTACTGATAGCAAGTATGCTTTTGGAGTTGTGCATTGTCACATCCACCTCTGGAAGTTTCGAGGTTTCCAGACAGCTGCCGGTAAACCCATTCAGCACCTCCCCCTCATCCACAAGCTTTTGGACGCCCTCCAAGAACCCTCGGTCCTGGCTGTAGTTCACTGCCGGGCCCATACTAAAGATGATAGCCCCGTCACCCGTGGGAATGCCCTGGCTGACGCCTCCGCCAAGACGGCTGCCGTCTTACCCTTAGCCATGCCCACGTTGGCTATTGCAGCCTCCTCCTTTACTCCACCGCACCCCGTACCAGTACCCGCTGCTGAACTACAGTCGTGGGAGAGCCTCGGAGCCACTCTGGTCAAAGGGACCTGGCTTATGCCGGATGGCCGAGCCTGCCTCCCTCGCTCCACATACCCTGTGGCAGTTCGCTGGCACCATGATAAGGGGGGTCACTACGGCACGCACACCCTTGTGGACACCATCGCTCGCTTTTGGTATGCTCCAGGCATTCAACCCTACTGCCTGTCAATAGTGAAAGCATGCAGCACATGTCAGCGTAATGGACCTGCTCCGCCTCTTAAAAAAATTAAGGGTGGAAGACCTCCGCCTGCTGCTCCATTTCAACATCTTCAAATTGACTTTGCAGATATGCCAAAGGCTTTTGGGAAAAAGCACCTCCTTGTTTTGGTTTGCCCTCTGACTTCCTGGGTCGAAGCTTTTCCTACTGCTAATTGTACTGCTGCCACAGTGGCGAAGATTCTCCTTAGAGACATTGTACCCCGTTTTGGCATCCCTCTCGTGCTTGACTCAGATCGCGGACCTCACTTTACTGGTCATGTCCTTGGCCGTTTAGAACAAGGACTGGGCATTTCACACTCCTTTCATACACCCTACCACCCTCAGTCTAGCGGGAAAGTTGAGCGTATGAATAGGGAGCTTAAGTTTACATTGGCTAAATACTGTCAGGAAACAGGATTAAAGTGGCCTCAGGTACTTCCCTTGGTCCTGTTTCACCTTCCTACTCGCCCAACCCGTGTATTGGGATTATCCCCCTTTGAACTGCTCTATGGACACCCCCCTTTCAAAGGCGGGGCGCTACCACGTGCTGATGTTTCACTATTGGGAGGGGATCATATGACCGCGTGCCAGTTTCTCTCCCTACAGGCTCGCCTCCGTACCCTTTGGAAAGCCTCGCAGTTTTCCCAGACCGTGCCGCTGGAAGAACAGATCCACCCGTTCCAACCAGGGGACTTCGTCTGGGCCAAAAAGTTCATTCGTGGCGACACCCTCCAGCCGAGGTTTACTGGACCCCACCAGGTTCTTTTAACAACCCAGACTGCAGTGTTCCTGGAAGGACGCAAATCCTGGATCCACCACTCCCATGTCAAGCCAGCCGTAGTGGACCACAGTGACGGACCAGCAGCTCTTGCCACCACTGAGGACACTGCCTCCGACCAGTGGACCAGCTTACCTCTTTCAGACATCAGACTTAAATTGACTCAGAAAAAATGAGAGGACCTTTTATTCTGACAACTGTATGTTTTTTATTATGCCTTTTTAGTTTATTTTCTGCTTATGAAGATAATGCTTTTATTAGATATTCCCACGAGGTTAAAACTCGTATTTTAGGAAATAGAAGTAATTGCTGGGTATGTACTCAATTTCCAGTAAATGCAGAACAGGGACTCCCCTTCACACCCATTCCCCTGACCACTGCTAATATGACTTGGATGCCACTGGCTAGAGTAAAAGATCCAGTCCAACACAATCTTACATGGGACAAAACAGGAGTGCCAATTAACAGATATCTCAGGGTAACCAATCAGACAGGATCACTGTGTTTTGTTAAAGAAAAGGGGTCAACTTTTGTGGGAACAAGTAAATGCAACATGTATTTTAATGGCACCGCCTTTAGTAAAAATCTTGGCTTCAAGCCTTGCACATCCCACTTATCCCATATGTGGATCCCTCACCCCGATCCAACTTTTTCATGGGTGGGCAGGCCTTCAGAGTCAGCTTTTAAGAAGCCCTGCTCAGATCAAAAGGGTGTCCAACTAATTGCTAAGGGACATACGATTGCCTTCTACAACTGCTCAAGCAGTACTCTACTACACTGCCCTTTGAAAACACCACTACCAAATTGTGCCTCTGCAGTTCGCACAACGACCCCTCTGCATTACCAGGGGAACAGTGGTCCAACGGGTGGTGGGTTACCTACTGCTTTGAGAAATGGAATACCCGAAACGCATTGTATGGAACATACTGCGTGTGCGGGCCCAAAGCTTATTACTTTCTCTCCCCTGATTGGGCAGGGTCATGTTATTTGGCATGGCTAACACCGCCTTCTCGCATCTCCCTCACTCCCCCTCATTTTCCCCACGTTCGTAACATCCGTGAAACCTTCAGAGATATTAATATCCGTGATGGTTTGTCGTGGCAGCGGTGGGCTGGTCTCATTAGCTTGAGGGGTGGTGTCATCCGTCTACAGGGACTACTAGAATCTTTAACCAATGAAACTGCGACCCTATTTGAGAATCAGGCTGGGGAAATGTCCCAGCTGGGCCAGTTAGCTTTGCAAAACCGAATGGCTTTAGACATAATGAGCCACCTTATGATTGGTGGGGAGCCTTATGGAATTGGCTGCCTGGATTTGGGTGGGTTAAAAAACTCTTGGTGGGTATTGTTGGGGCCATAGTAATCCTTATAATACTGTGTTGCTGTATTCAGTGTGTCCCCTCCCTCATAGACTCATGTGGGTCAGTTTATTCTTTTCCTACTTCAGCCAAGGGCCTTACTCTCTTCGAGTTGGCCCAGGCTGAAATTGCCAAGCGGCCCTTGGCTCCTTAAAATGGGGTGTAGCTTTTGGTAAATAGTTATCCCAAAGCTACAAATGGAGGAATGTTGAGTCTGAACTTTTGATGAGCTTAAACTTAACCCAGACTTGATGTCTCTGTCTGAACTTTTAATCAAAGCTCTGACCTGCGAACTACTCATGACACCCCCCCTCCCCTTAAGTAGCCATCTCCCCTTATCTCTTTTTGAATTTACATTTTAACCTGTTTTATCCTGTAGAATCTTGTTTGATTATACATGACCATTATGATCTGTTAATCACTTTGTTTACTTCTGTGTATAAATATTGATGCTCACCCCTAATAAACTTGCCACACTTACTCTGAAGCCTTTCAAGCTAAGGATAGTGTGAGCCCGTTGATCAACGAATTGGTGTCTGGTCTCTGACAGATTGTGAGCCCATACCAACTCCGCACGAACTCGGGTGCTGGAGAGGTGAGTGAGGACTTGCTTTTTTACCTAACAATGGCATAAAGGGCCATTAAAACGCAAAAAAAGCTGGAGAAAGATATTTAAGCAGATTAGGACAATGAATGGAATACAGAGAAAGAGCAATTCTATACCAGGCTTCATTGTAGTAGGCCCAGAGATTAAAAAAAAGCTCTAATGAAGAAAAAAGCAGAAGTCTAACAGTAGTATTCCATAACATTAGTAATGGTGAAAAGCAGAGTATAGAAACCCACATGAGGAAACAAATTTCATTAAAGAGAATCATGAGATCTGGAAAAGGTAGGAAGATGAGGAGGATATGATATTAAATGAAGTTCTCTAATAAAGTATAAGAGCACCAGGCAAGGACAGCATACCTAATGAAATGTTTAAACACCTTGATGAAGGGAGTCTGAAACTACTGCTAAAATTATACAACTGTGTATGGGGGGGGGGGGGGGGGGAGTTGAGCTACCAGTAGAGTGGAAACATGCAGTTGTTGCCCTAAAAGGGTGACCAGACAGCAAGTGTGAAAAATCAGGATGGGGGTGGGGGGTAATAGGAGCCTATATAAGAAAAAGACCCAAAAATCAGGACTGTCCCTATAAAATTGGGACATCTGGTCACCCTAAGTCCTAATATGGAAACCAGGTAAGCTGCGAACAAGACCTGATGCATACAGGCCAATTGCCCTTACCTTATGTATGGGTAAAGCCATGGAAATAATGATCACTGAAAGATTAACAGCATACCTAAAGAGAGGAACTTAGACAACATGCAAAGAGGGTTCAGGAGGAGGAGGAGTATGCGCTAATAAATTTGTTAGTCTCTAAGGTGCCACAAGTCCTCCTGTTCTTTTTGAGGATACAGACTAACACGGCTGCTACCCTGAAACCTACAGTAAGAGTAGAGATGGAAGCACAAAAGTATGAGAGAGAATGTGGCAGATTCCTAACTATTAACAAAGCATCTTATGCAATAAGCCCTCTCTCCATAAAGTATAAAATAGCATCCATGGGCATAAAAGGAAGAATATGTAGGTAGTTAAAGGATTTCTTAAGTAAAAACTGCAGGTCGAAGAGTTGGGGAAAACCTACTCAGCATATATACAATCACAAATGGCACTTCACAGGGGAGTGTCATAAGCCCTACTTTAACAAAGGTAATGATAAACAAAGGATAAGTGCAAGAATAGGCATTTCTTTGTTTGCAGATGAGTGTGCCATATGGGCTAAATACAGAAACCAGGAAATAGCTGAGAAGTGAATTAAATAAGCACTTAGGAAATGCAAAGAATGAGGAAACATGTGGAGCTTTAAATATGCAGTTTTCAAAACTAAAGGAATGATATTCACTAAAAGGAAAACTTAAAAAGCAATTGTTAAACTGTCTCTACTTGGACGGCAAATAAATATAGTTAAGGGTACAAATTCCCAGGTGTGACATTTGATAGCAAGCCAACATAGAAGGATCACATTGAAAATACTGTAGATTGATATTTACATTTATGTTTATCTACTTAAGCGCGGCAGGGGAGGGCAGCTGGAGCCCCGGGGGGAGGGCGGCAAGTCCCGGTCGGGACTCCTCTCTCCCCGGCGGCCAGAGCCCCGGGGGGGAGGGCGGTGAGCCCGCCGCGGCTCCGCTGTCCCCGGCGGCCAGAGCGCCGGGGGAAGGCGGCGAGCCCACCGCGGCTCCGCTGTCCCCGGCGGCCAGAGCGCCAGGGGGAGGGCGGTGAGCCCGCCCGGGGCTCCGCTCTCTCCGGCGGCCAGGGCACGGGGGGGGAGGGGCGGCGAACCCCAGCTGTGGCCCCGCTCTCCCCGGCAGCTGGAGCACCGCGCTGCCCCCCTCCAGGTGCCGCCCCAAGCACAAGCTTGGTGGGCTGGTGCCTGGAGCCGGCCCTGTGAAGAATGCTGGGAATTCAGTGGACAATATGGGAGGAAGGAGGACACCAAAAATGCTTCATGTTCATAGAATTAAAGTATTGACAAAAGAGTTAAGAGACCTAAAAGAAACTTGCATATAGAGCCATGGTAAAATGCATTATAGGTAAAATATCACTTCCACCCCTCCCCCCACCATCAATATGGAACTATACAATGAAATTAAAAGAGAGCTTAAATATAGCAAATCAATATATAGGTCATAATGAGGCAAACATTGCCAAATATTTACAGATTGGTCTAAAGATGAGAACCAACCCTTGGAATAAAGAAATCCATTAGACTATCAAATTTTGTAGCTGTTCTGACAGCTGAACTAGCAGGGATAATATGGGAGTTATATTGGATACTGACTGTGCAACCCACCTCCATTGTCATCTTGTCAAACTCACTATCAGGACTACTGACAATCAAAAATAGGAATTCAGATAGCAGAAATGATGTGATATTGTCATTAACAATAGAATTGGCACAGATGGGAGTAAACGTTGAAATAGCAAGGATCCCAGCATATGTTGGGATAGCAAGAGATGAGCATGCAGACTGAGTAGCAAAGAATGCTGTAAAAAATGAAAAAACTGACAGATCCTTCTAACTAAACAGGAGTTTAAAAACCTAATAAAAATGAACTGAGGAGTGGCAGGAAGTATTGACCAAAGAAGCATGGGGGGAAGATTTCATGGAGTATGCCCTAGAATCAAAAATACTGACCTACTGCAAGAACCTGAGCGAGTGAGGTAGCCCTATTCAAAATACTTAACCAACACTGTGGCTTAAACAGTAATTTGACCTTCTTTAATAAACACAAAGAGAGCCTATGAGAGACATGCACGGTTAAGGAAACAGTTGATCACATGAAAAGATTGTAACATTGATAGAGGGATTTTCTGTAACAAACTGAGGCACTCAAAAGTGACAAAGATTACAATAAAATACCTAATAAGAGCATCAGGAAAAATGGGGCACCTTTAAGACAGCCATATTACAATTAAAAAAAAAAAACAGGAAGAGAGACTGTAACCAGATGTCATGAAATCCAGCACCTGGCAGTTAGACTGGGAATGTGAATCTGCCATGCCACAAAATACAAGCAGCAGCAGCTGAGAGGACTTGTGCTTGCTCCCGGAAGGAGCGGCCAGGACCCAACCAGAGACTGCTAGATGCCAGAGCCCCCTTGAGGGCCTGCTGTGGGGCTGTTGTCTTCCCTTTGTTACCATGTTGACTGCGGGGTAGTTGACCGATGGAAAGGACGCCTGGCAGCAGTAGCCGTGCCCAGCCTGGTGCTGGGCGCTGGGGGATAGATTTTTGGGGAAGATTTAAAAAAACAAAGCCCCAGACAGATGATGGTTAGAGGCCTTGGGGGGTCCCCCCACTAATGTCTTCTGAAGTCTCCCTACCCCCAGGCCCTCTGAGCCAGTTGAGACTGTGTCCAGATGCCCCCTGGAGTGTGCTGCAGAGTGTGCTGCAGAGTGGCATGGTAAAGGAGCCAGTGGGTTGGAGAAGGGGCAGGGGGGGTTCTGCAGGGGGCAGTCAAGGGACAGGTAGTAGGGGAGGTTGGATGGGTTGGAGGTTCTGAGGGGGGGCCTGTCAGGGGGCAGGGGTGTGGAGAGTGGTCGGAGCTGTCAGGGGACACGGAGCAGGGCAGGTAGATGGGTTGGGGGCTCTGGAGGGGGCAGTCAGGGCACAGGAAGTGGTTGGATGGGCGTGAGTCCTGGGGGTCTGTCTGGGTGCAGGGGTGTGGATAAGGGTCGGGGCAGTCAGGAGACAGGTAGGGGGTAAGGTCCTAGGGGGCAGTTAGGGTGGGGGGGTCTCAGGAGGAGGCAGTCAGGGGACAAGGAGCGGGGGGGGGTTGGGGATTCTGAGGGGGGCAGTCAGGGGGCGGGAAGTGGGAGGGAGGGAGTGGGTGGGGGCAGGGTGAGGGCGGGGCTTGGGTGTCCTCTTTTTTGATTGTTGAAAATGGTAACCCTAGTTTACTCCTCTACTCAGGAACTGCTTATGGTCTGAATGGGACTACTTCAGTTAAGCGCCTTTCCCCAGAGAATGACCAACCTCGCTGAACCTGTATCACTTTGCCTCTACTGGAGTCCATGCAGTGATTTGTCACAAGCCCAGAAGTGACATGGTCACACACTAACTACGTCCTTGTTAGCCTAGAAAAACTGACTAGAAATGGTTGGATGTAGCTGTTACATAGATTGATGTGATTTCAACTAATACTTGCTACCTCCATGTAATTTATTCAATGTTAGTACTGTGGGCCAGACCCTGAGCTAATGTAAATAGCTGCAGCTCCATTGACTTCACTGTGCCCATTTACAGCTGAGGATCTAGTCCACTCTGTTTTTTGTTTGAAAACTACAAAGCATTGGAACTTGCCAAAGAGAGGTTTTTATTCTACTGTTAATACGTATATTAGTCAAGCAACACTGGATGGTAGCTACCTTAATTATGCAAAATGCTGTACTATGTGTTGCTAGTTGACAGGGAGAATCATGATTATGTAGGTATTTATATAGGATGATCGTGCCATGCAATGTATGGCATGCTTTTTATAAATCCTGTTCTTTGCAAAGTATCCTTATTTACTTAGTAAGTGTGGTTAGGTTTAATTGTTAATATTAGCCATTTATTTAGGACAGCTTAGTTATATTATACTATTCCTCTAACAGCTGCTGAAGGTCTAAGCAGCATAGATGCTTTATTCTGTGTTATAAGAATCTTGCAGCTCCAAATGTCAAAATCAATCATTCATGTGTACCTTGGCTGATTGCTGCTGGTTGTCTCAGGTAGGGATTTTGCAAATGCTCTGAAGAGCTCAGGCAAAAATAGATTCTTGGCTGTCAGAAACTGACACATTATTGATTTATAAGCACCCTCCACAGCTATCAGGAAGGTGTGCAAATAACTTAAGATCAAAAGTAAATAAGCAAATAAAATGGTTTGACTTTTTAAAAACTAGAGATTGGTGAAAACGCTGCTTAAAGCTTTCAAACTTTTCACCAGATAATGCCAAAAGCACCCTTCACTGTTATCAGCTCTCATAATTAACTAACCTGCTGCTGGTGCACAATTGAATAAATGCTTCACCTTATAGCCTACTCTGAAGGTCCATAACCTTGAGCTCTGGTGAAATGTTCAAAGGAGTAAATCGCAGTATGAGTGGGAATCAGGAGATTCTGCTACTGATTTGTTGTGTAACCTTGGGTTTGTCAACATCTCTGCACGTAATCTCCTCCCCCACCCCCACCCCGGTCTGCAAAATAGAATTTTCTCTCTCTCCTAATGCTACCTGCTACCTCCCTAGGTCCAACAAGGGCAAAATGGTAGGAGCATACTGTGCCCAATTCAAGGACACGGGACCTTCTTTGACCTTTCCACTGCTCAGCTGGAAGCAGACATCACTACATTCTTGGCTGACAGCTCAAGGTATCCACCTCAAGAATTAGTGTCAGTGCTACTGGTGTAGCATGGTAATACCAGCACAGAAAATATCATATTGCCTCTATATAAATCCATGGTATGCCCACATCTTGAATACTGTGTGCAGATGTGGTAGGGTGACCAGACGTCCCGATTTTATCGGGACAGTCCCGATATTTCCTTCTTTGTCCCGCGTCCCGACCGATGTTCGGTCGGGACACTGGACAAAAAAGCAAATTTGCCCTCCGCTCCGGCGCTCACGCCCCCCCAACCCCGACTCCGCACCTCCTTCCCCCATTGGATCTCTCATTGGAGGGAGGAGGTTAGGAGGAGGGTCGGGCAACTACTAGGAGCCTGGGAGGGGAAGGGAAAGTTGCCGCGGCCCCGCCGGGAAGGAGCCGCTGGAGCACAGCCGAGCGGGAGAGGCGCGGGGCTCCCTGCCGGCGGCGGGACGCGCCGCATGTGCCCACGGCGGGCTGGGGAGCGGGAGGCTCTGCAGGGCTGGGAAAAGCCCTGGCTCCTGCCCGTTGCCCAGCCTGGAGCCCCGGGGAGCCCCTCAGGAGACCGGCCGCTGCTGTGGAGGCAGCAGCCGGGGCTGGCTCTGGCCCGGGTGGGCAGCGTGGGCCGCCGGAGACAACGCGGCGAAGAGAGGCTGCGGGGGCGAGACTTGTCCCAGGCAGGGAGGCCGGCGGACAGGGGTGAGGGGCCAGCCGGGGTCCCCATAAACTTCCCCGCCGCTGCCAGGGAGCCCCGCGCCTCTCTTGCTTGGCTGCGCTCCAGCGGCTCGCCCCGCCTGGAAGGAGCCGCTGGAGCGCAGCCGAGCGGGAGAGGCGCGGGGCTCCCTGCCGGCGGCGGGACGCGCCGCATGTGCCCACGGCGGGCTGGGGGGCAGGAGGCTCTGCAGGGCTGGGAAAAGCCCTGGCTCCTGCCCGTTGCCCAGCCTGGAGCCCCTCAGGTGACCGGCCGCTGCTGTGGCTCGGCTGTGCCAGCACTGGCCCCTTGCACGCCCGCGCCGCGGCCAGCCCCGGACTTTGCTTCTTGTCCCCCCCCTGCCCTCTTTATCCCTAGCCCCTTCTGCATCGGGGCCAGCTTTTGCCCTGGGGTGGGCAGCACGTGCGCCCGGCGCGGCTGGGGCCTGCTAATGCCCCCCGCCCCTGCAAAACTGGTTTTTTTTTTTTTTTTGCTCCGCCGCCATTTTTTTTTGCTCCGCCCCCCCCCCCCCCCCCCCCCCCCGCGTCCCGCGTCCCGATATTTCATCCCTGTGATCTGGTCACCCTAAGATGTGGTAACCCCATCTCAAAAAAGATATATTGGAAAAGGTTTAGAAAAAGGCGACAGAAATGATTAGGGGTATGGAACAGCTTCCATATGAGGAGAGATTATTAAGAATGGGACTTTTCAGATTGGAAAAGAGACGATTAAGGGGGATATGATAGAGGTCTATAAAATCATGACTGATGCAGAGAAAGTTAAATAAGGAAGTGTTATTTACTCCTTCTCAGCACAAGAACTAGGGGTCACCAAATGAAATTAATAGGCAGCAGGTTTAAAACAAATGGAAGTATTTCTTCACACAATCCACAGTCAGCCTGTGGAACTCTTTGCCAGAGGATGTTGTGAAGGCCAAGACTATAGCAGGGTTCAAAAAGGAACTAGATAAATTCATGGAGGATAGGTTGTGACGCAGCAGGGAGCGGGGTGGATTGACCTGGGAATGTTGTCTAGTTTTACTGGCACTGCCCCATTGGGGATGGGATAGCAGGGGATGATGTCACTTGAGGGACAATACCTGAGCCGGGAGGGGGATGGGAGCCAGGTGACATCTTTGCCCAGGAAACTGGACAAAGGCTGGTGGAAGAGCCAGGGGGAGTGAGATGGCTGGAGGGGGTTTTCCAGTCTTGGGCTGGCTGGGGAATCTGAGGGAACCCATGGTTGGGGTCTAAGCTCCATACCCCCCAGAAGGACCTGACTAAGGGGTCCTGTTTATGCCTACAAGCTCTGGTTTGGACTGTGTTCCTGTCTAATAAACCTTCTGTTCTACTATCTGGCTGAGAGTCACAGTGAATCACAGGAAGCCGGGGGTGCAGGGCCTAGTCTCCTCCAAACTCCATGACATAGGTCCATCAATGGCTATTAGCCAAGATGGGCAAAGATGGTGTCCCTAGCCTCTGTTTGCCTGAAGCTGAGAATGGGCTACTAAGGGATGGATCACTCTATTACCTGTTCTGTTCATTCATTCGGAAGCACCTGGCTTTGTCCACTGTCAGACAGGACACTGGGCTAGATGGACCTTTGCCATGACCCAGTATGGCCATCCTTATGTTCTATTGGTAGCCAACAAAGAAGCAAGCTCTTTCTAAGGCAACTTAGAATACCTTACAAAATGTGCAGGTGGAAGGAAATTAAGCTCTCTCAAGCCCACTATTAACTCCTCAGCACATGGCAATCTCATCTTTGTCTGATGTGGTATGTACCCCATACAGGCTCTGAGAGGATTAATGTGGGCCTGAGGGGCCAGTCATGCTACTGAGCTGCACCTGGCGCATAGGCCAGACTTAATTAAAGATAAGTCCCAGCTCGGAGAGGAGCTGGGTGGTTTAGTTTACCACCTCTACAGTCTGTGAATGGAAATTTGTTAGATTAATTTGACTGGCCACTAAAACAGTGACTGACCCTGGGTAAAAGTCTATACAGGTGATCTGCTTCAATAACACTGCAAACTGTGGGCCTATAGTGGGATTAAGGAAACCGCATTCTAGCATCATGTCTGCAGCAGCTGTGGCCAGGGCTGAGGTGGAACTTTCATTCCAACACCCTGATTCTGGTTACTTTATGTAACCTTCCACAGAAAGTTATCCTTTGAGCTAAAGTCTTTCATGTTTGAAGCCTGATCATCCTCACTTGTAATTAAGATATAACTCCACTGAAGACAAGGGAGGTAAACAGCAGAAGAGAGACGAGAGTCTGGTCCTTGTTTTTTGCCCAGAAATGTAGTTGTATGAAAAAACTGAAGGAAATCTGTCTAGAAACTTATGTTACAAGACTATGAAAATCAATGGTTTACAGCCAGTGATGAAAACCTTGTGAGATCTTGAATTTTCCAGGGGTTTGGGGGGGGGGGTGTGTGTGTGTGGGGGGGGGGTGTGTGTGTGTGTGTGCACGCTCATACTTTCTGTGCCTAAGGATGTCATGGTAACAACAGGGAGGCAGTGCCTACTCCGAGTAATGTCAGATTCAGTATGGGTCACATTCACAAAAGGTATTTAGGCCCTACAGATGTAACTAGGTGCTTAGTGGGATATTCAAAGGTGCTCAAGTGAGAGGTGCCTAATTCCCATTATTTTTCCAGGGGGGGTAAGTGCCTAACATGCTGTTCTAAATTGTCCACTGCTGAGGCAAGCCCTGATGTGACAATTATGCACCCAAATCATAGATTAGATTGTATCTTAAAACAATAGGCCATTGTGTAAGGTGCTCTGGAGGGGTCAGGCTACAGTATCAGCCCCCAGGAAGTACTCTCAATTTCTCCCAGCATCCTCTGGGGGACACAAGTGCAGCAGCATCCCTGCCACCTTGGATACGGTGTGGATTCCACTATACATCAGGAAAACTATGCTGGCTGGTGCAGCAGGCATGGCAGAGTCTCCCTACTTCCTTTTGGGGGAAGCTGGTGCCACTGTTAGTAGTTGTGTGCAGTACCTACATTCCCCAGCTGCACTGGCACAGGAGCATAATGGATGGTTCCTCATACCCTACTCTTCCTCCCACCCCACACGTCCTCCTTTGTACACCTGCACAGCACCATCCACATTCTGGTTTCTAAACTGGCCCCAAAAGGTTGCCTACCTTCCAACCATTCTCCCCTGCATTCTCTCACCTTCCAGACAAGCTTTTGAGATACACAGAGCCCTTTTTCAGGCACAGGAAATGTACTCTGTGTCACAGCACTACAAGATGGAACAGATTATTTAGCTTAAGTAGCTAACACACTTCCAGGGACTGTTCAAGGTGAAACAGCCCATTAATACCTCTCCAGTCATGGGGGGAGGGGAGTAAAAAAGGCTGGGGGGGGGGGCAAGCTAGTGGGTTATAGACCATTGTAATAAGCCATATATCCGATGTCTCTATTTAGTCCATGATTTTTAGTGTAGCAAAGTTGAGTTTAAGCTCCCAAGCTCATCTTTTGAAGGTCCTGTACAGGTTTCCTTTGAGGACAAGGACTAAGAGATCAGGTATAGAGTGATCACTTTGTGAAAAGTGTTCACCCACTGCTGATATGATGTCTTTTGTCTTATTTTTCTGTGTAAGATAAGAGTGTAGGTGAAATGAGACATAGTTACTATAGGGACATCTAGTGCACTATAAGGCGCGCACACACACACTACATTGTGATAGGCATGTGTAGGATAGAACCCAGGGATATTGGAAAGCTGTGCTGTGGGGGTATTCATCATTGTAGCAGTGGAGAGATGTCTACAGATTTTGCATCTGTTGTTTAAGCAGCATCTGATACCACTTTGAGTTGGTGTCGTAGACTGTGGGGAGCTTGCTTCTGATGATCTTGGAGAGGTTGGGGTGGTTGTTTGAAGGCTAAAAGAGGGGCTTCAGGAAAGATTCCTTTCAGGATGTGCTCCCCATTGAGTAAGGGTTGTAATTCTTGGAAGGAGCAGTGAGCTGGAAATGAGCTGTGCCATGCTATTCTTTAAGCTTTCCTGAAAGATATTTCAACAGCTAATTTTGTGTTTAGGCTTTTGAAGGCAATGGGATAGGTTTCATATACAGCATTCTCAAAATAACTTTGACTAAGGTAACAGCATGAAAAGTGAGATTTCAGGAAGTAATAAATGCAAAAGTCTCTCAATGAACATGACAAGGAACTATAGTAAGTCATTAAAGTACTATAACTTCAGGTGTTAATGAGCTATTAGCAACAATACTGTGATTAGTCTTGGTTGCATTCTACAGAAGAATAATCTGCTTAATGCCTCATACAAAAGGAGTTCCATGATCTTATTTTTCATTCACATCAACTGGAGCTTAGACAAGTACTAGATAATAAGACAGCTGTGTATATTAAAAAACAAAAAAAATCAGCTATAATGAAGCACAAGCATTTTAAAACTATAACTACTTGAAGTATATCAAATGAATAAAGCCTCTTTAACATACTGGATTTGTAGACTTCATTCCTGATTTAGGCTGGAAAAAGTATTGAATCTCAAATTCTACCAAAATATTTTGTCGTGAGTGCATTAAAAGCCAATATAGATCACCACAGAAAACTCTAATACCACTCTGAGGCCAAAAAGATGCCTCCAGGGGTGAAAATAACTTAAAGGACTTACCGGTACGCTGGAGTACTAAGCAGGGGGCAGGGCCTCAACTGGAAGAGGCAGGGGAGCCCCAGGCCCTTTAAATCACCCCCAGAGCTACCCGCTGCAGAGGCGGCTGGGAGCCCTGGGGCTAGGGGGGTGATTTAAAGGGCCTTGGCTCCAGCTGCCACTACCACAGCGGAGCCCCGGGCCCTTTCAATCACCGATGGAGCCCCAGGGGCTCCCAGCTGCTGTTGCTACCCCGGGGCTCGGGTCTCTAGCGGCAATTTAAAGGGCCCAGGGCTCCCTGCAGCGGCCAGAGCTCTGGGCCCTTTAAATCGCTGCCCGAGCCCCACTGCCGGAGCCCCCAGGATAACGGCGGCGGCCCAGGGCTCCGGCAGTGATTTAAAGGGCCAGGGATTCCCAGCCTCAGTGGAGCCCTGGGCCTTTTAAGTCACTGACGGCGCCCCGGCGGCTCCCAGCTGCCGCTACTACCCTGGGGCTTGGGCTCTGGCAGCGATTTAAAGGGCCCGGAGCTCCGCTGCAGTAGTGGTGAGCGGGAGCCCCTGGCATTTAAATCACTGCCAGAGCCCTGCTGCCGCTATCCCAGGGCTCCTGCAGCGGGGCTCAGGCAGTGATTTAAACGGCCCGGGGCTCCGACTGCCGCTACCGCCCCAGCAAATAAAACAAATAAAAGGAAGTTCTACTTCACACAGCGCACAGTCAACCTATGGAACTCCTGGCCTGAGGAGGTTGTGAAGGCTAGGACTATAACAGTGATTAAAAGAGAACTAGATAAATTCATGGAGGTTAAGTCCATTAATGGCTATTAGCCAGGATGGGTAAGGAATGGTGTCCCTAGCCTCTGTTTGTCAGAGGGTGGAGATGGATGGCAGGAGACAGATCACTTGATCATTACCTGTTAGGTTCACTCCCTCTGGGACACCTGGCATTGGTCACTGTTGGTAGACCAGATACTCGGCTGGATGGACCTTTGGTCTGACCCAGTATGGCCATTCTTATGAGATGAACTCAGCTCAGGGGCTTCTTAATTAACAGACACTTTCCCAGTGCCCAGTGTTCAGCCTTTCTGGGCAATTTGCAACTTGTGTAGTTCTAACTGCTTCTGATCTTCACTCTTACTTATTTTACTTCCTTTTCTGCCCCTATTTCCTTTACCCAAAATAAGCAAATAGAAAATAACAAACCAGTAACTTTGTCTGTTCTCCAGCCACCACACCCAAAACTCACTTAGTCACTACCAGTATCTCAAAGCAATCAGCCGTGCACAGACCCTGCTTGACTACACCACTGTGACGGGTTGGAACGCTGGTGCCTAGAGCAGACCCTGGTCTGAACCACATGCCCAAAGCTGCAGACTTAACTGAAAGCCACTGAAGAAGTGTTCCTGTCTTTAACACTCAGATGCCCAACTCCCAGTGGGGTCCAAACCCCAAATAACTGTTTTACCCTGTATAAAGCTTATACAGGGTAAACTCATAAAGTGTTCACCCTCTAACACCGAGAGATGTGCACAGCTGTTTGCCCCCCCCCCCCAGGTATTAATACATACCTGGGTTAATTAATAAGTAAAAAGTGATTTTATTAAATACAGAAAGTAGAATTTAAGTGGTTTCAAGTAATAGCAGACAGAACGAAGTGGATTACCAAGCAAAATAAAATAAAACACGCAACTCTAAACCTAATACAGTAAGAAAACTGAATACAGAAAAAATCTCACCCTCAGATGTTTCATTAAGCTTCTATCACAGGCTGGACACCTTCCTAGTCTGAGTACAATCCTTTCCCCTGGTACAGTCCTTGTTCCAGCTCAAATGGTAGCTAGGGGATTTCTCATGATTGCAGCCCCTTTGTTCTGTTCCACCCACTTACTCCATATCTTTTGCATAAGGCAGGAATTCTTTGTCCCTCTCTGGGTTCCCACCCCTTCTTCTCAATGGAAAAGCACCAGGTTAAAGATGGATTCCAGTTCCAGTGACATGATCACATGTCACTATAAGACTTCATTACCCACTTGCCAGCACACGCGTATACAGGAAGACTTACAAGTAAAACAGAGCTATCTACAGTCAATTGTCCTGGTTAATAGACGCCATCAAGATTCCAAACCACCATTAATGGCCCACAGTTTGCATAATTACAGCCAGGGCTTTGGAGCAGAGCCCGGAGCTGGAGCAGCTCCAGAGTAGTGGAGCTGCAGGTTTTTGCCTGGAGCTGGAGCGGAGCTGGAGCACAGCTCCAAAGCCCTGATTACAGCAGGCCCTCAGAGTTGTATTTCATATTTCTAGTTTCAGATACAAGAGTGATACATTTATACAAATAGGATGACCACACTCAGTAGATTATAAGCTTTGTAACAATACCTTACAAGAGACCTTTTGTATGAAGCATATTTTAGTTACATTATGTTCACACTCATCAGCATACTTTCATAAAATCATATAGAGTGCAATGACACATCTGTAATAAAACTTTTCAATGAATCACTTCTAATAGCTTTAAAACTTTTCGTCCAGCCTAGCACCTGAGACATGGATTTCTAATAGATTCTTGGGTCATGGTTTGAGAGGTAGGTAACCTCTTCCCCCAAAATTACATGTTATAGTGAGTATCCCTGTGGAGTCAGAAATTGACATTAAGTGCCTAGACAATTTTGTCTTCATTCTTCATCTCAGCTGGGAATTTCATTAAATCTTAATAACTTCAGCACAGTATGGAGGTAGGGGAAAACCAGCAGGGAGAAACTGCATGGAGGCTGTCAAATCACATGTTTAGTCATACATTGCCAAAAGGGCACAACGTTATTCTTCAACAGGTTCTCGTTAACTCTTAAAGGGCACAAGAACTGCCCAAGAGTTGTTCAGGGCAGAAACTTGTTATAGTAAAAGCACATGCAGGTCAAAACATAATAACATAGCAGGGAAAAATAATTAGGGCCACTTTCCAGTGAGCACAGCTGACAGAGATCCAGACTATCAAGAAGAGTGAAAGTATTAGTCTTTCAAGATACGTAGCAATGCAAGAGTGGAATTGTTGTTCTGTTACTATACCTGCTCAGGAGGGATGTTGCCTAAGGATGGTGAGACTGGGTACACAGTACATTTTGCACAGACTTCATTTTGCTTTATATTTATTAGTGATGGGGTATAAATTCTATTTCTATGTTTTGGATGAGGCCGGGTACTTAGGTTCTAAGCCAGTAATCAGATCCACCTATCCTTATACCCACATGGAGTCCCATTGGCACTCTGCCCATGTGGATCTGATTCCAGCCGTGGGGCTTTACAATGCAGTGGAGGCATCCAGAGGTAAAAGTAAGCTGGTCCAGTCCAGGACGCCGTGCCGGACCGGCTTCCCCAGACCGGCAATTTAAAGGGACTGGGGCTCCGGACAGCAGCCGGCGCCCTGGGCCCTTTTAATTGCCACCGGAGTTCTCAGTTTCAGTGAACTTCAGACAGATGTGGCCCAACCTCTGTCTGTGCTGAAGCTGACTGGAGTGTCTAACTTAGCAAGACAAGAGTGGAGGGGTGCCTGTTCTGGCAGGAGGGGGTTCTCTGTGGTATTCCAGCTCATCGAGTAATGGTCTAAACTCTAAAGGAAAGACAAATGGAAATTCATGTGCAATTTGCCCAGGAAAAGGCTGCCCTGGGAAAAGAAAAGGCTGCCCACCAACAAACCATGGACTTAAAAGACAAAGCAAATTGAGATCCAGAAATGCAAACTGGCTGTAATGGAGTGGAAGAGGTGCATAAAGACATGTATTCTGGAACTGGAAGTGTGGGTCCTGGTGACTGCTGCGGTGGGAACAAATCCCAAGGAATCTGTACCTGGAATCAAGCCCAACCTGAGTGAAAGGGCGGGAGGGGGTGGATTTTGCTGGCCAGTGAAAGGTCTGTCATAGCTGGTAGCTGTGAGTCCACAGCTGGATCAGGGTCTCTTTTCCTTTTGGAAGTGTCTGCCCCAGAGGTGAGCCCAAAAACAAATTTTAGGTGTACTGCCTCCGCCATGGTCAGTGTCCAAATCTCTGGCAGTAAGTTCAGGAGGAGGGTGTGACTTGCACTCTGTATGATTTCATGAAAGTATGCTGATGAGTGTGAACATAATGTAACTAAAATATGCTTCATGCAAAAGGTCTCTTGTAATGTATCATTACAAAGCTTATAATCTACTGAGTGTGATCATCCTATTTGTATAAATGTATCACTCTTGTATCTGAAACTAGAAATATGAAATATAACTCTGAGGGCCTATTGTAATTATGCAAAGTGTGGGCCATTAATGGTGGTTTGGAATCTTGATGGCTCTCATTAACCAGGGCAATTGACTGTAGATGGCTGTTTTACTTGTAAGTCTTCCTGTATACGCATGTGCTGGCAAGTGGGTAATGAAGTCTTATAGTGACATGTGATCATGTCATCTGAACTGGAATCCATCTTTAACCTGGTGCGTGGAACAGAACAAAGGGGCTGCAATCATGAGAAATCCCCTAGCTATCCCCTGAGCTGGAACAAGGACTGAACCAGGGGAAAGGATTGTGCCCAGACTAGGAAAGCGTCCAGTCTGTGATAGAAGCTTATTGAAACATCTCTGAGGGTGAGATTTTATCTGTATTCAGTTTTTTACTGTATTAGGTTTAGAGTTGCATATTTTATTTTGCTTGGTAATTCACTTTGTTCTGTCTGCTATTACTTGAAACCACTTAAATCCTATTTTCTGTATTTAATAAAATCACTTTTTACTTATTAATTAACCCAGAGTATGTATTAATACCGAGGGGGAGGAGAAACAGTTGTGCATACCTCTCAATCAGTGTTATAGAGGGCAAACAATGTATGAGTTTACCCTGTATAAAGCTTAAAATGGATTTATTTGGGGTTTGGACCCCATTGGGAGTTGGGCTTCTGAGTGTTAAAGACAGGAACACTTCTCAAGTTGCTTTCAGTTAAGTCTGCAGCTTTGGGGCACGTGGTTCAGACCCTGGGTCTGTATTGGAGCAGACTGGCATGTCTGGCTCAACAAGACAGGGTGCTGTCAGGGAAAGCAGGGGCAGAAGTAGTCTTAGCTCATCAGTTGGCAGCCCCAAGGGGTTTTCTGTGATCCAACCTGTCACAACAGAGTTTGTGTAAATTTCATTCACACACACTGAAGCTGAATGCAGGTTAATTTGAACAAGTGCAACTTTACTAAACCCTCCAGCCACATCTGTCCATGTGTCTGAGTTGCTTCAACCTAACTCCCTGCATTCATGTTCCACTACTGTTCCTCCAGGGAACATGGGCTCTGATTCCAGTTGCACTTTTTCTGTAGCCTCTGATTTTCATCAACTTTACTCTTGAAACTGGGAGATTAAATCCATAAACAAACATCACTATGTCCTCATCCCCTTCCCCCAACTTCCTGATCCTGGGTATATATACCCTGTTCATGGTGTTAGCTAACACCAGTAACACAACACCTTTGTTATTTTGCCGGGGGCCTGAAGGACGTTGCCACAGCAGTGAGCTGGTGAAAGTGCTGGCTATCAAACTTAAATATAAATTTGTAGTCATGGCTACCTACCCAAGCCCTACAAAAGAAGACACATCTGATCTCTACCTGGTAGCAGTAGAGGTGCATGAACATGCACTGCAATATCTTTGGAGCACTTAGAAGCGCTTTGCCATAATTATCTCTGGGGGTTTGTGGTCTGATAGCACTACTGCTGATGGAATTGATCCACTCCAAATACCATAGACAGAAGCTCTTTCTATTTGGATGTATCCCCCTATGTGACCGGGTCAGGCCAGACAGCTCATATTGGGTGTTGCGAAGTGGGTGGGCGCAAGCCTGGGGAGGAACTACTGAACCCAGTATTCAACTAAATACAGGGGACAATGAAGGGGGTGGGGGGAATAGGAACAGGTGTAGGGGTCAAAGAGCCAAAACTAGGGAACCAGAAGGGGACACCAAGCAGAGAAACCCAGATAGCACCCACTGTTCCTCAAAAGCATCCAAGAAGCCAGCAGATGCTGCCCAGAGGAACTCTGCCCGGATGCGGGAACAGATAAAAGAACAAAAACAGGTCATATAGTTGCAAGCCCCCCACCAACCTCCTCTCCCTGGTGTGTGAAATGGCCACTTTGGCCATGGGTAGGAGGAGGTTGACGAGGTGGTTCCACAACTTCGTGGGGCCATGGATAGGGTGTGTATGTATAAAAAGGTGTGGGGGAAAAGTGCAGCCAGAGCCTCAACAAGAGGTTCTGGAGGAGCGAGAAGAGGGGCTGCAACCTGGCGCACTGCAGATAGGCATGTGCCAGGGTCTCCCTCACCGCAAAAAGGGCAGGCTTCGGGAATAGGGGTGAACTGCACTAGGTACACAGCCATGCTCACAGCTCCTTGAAGGAACCGCCAGCTAATATCCCTGGCAGGCCGTGGAACCAAGATGGAGTACAGGCTGGCCCACTGGGGTCCCTCACCCTCTGCAGCTGGCAGAAGATCCCACCACTTGGTATTCGGGCAGGACACGAGGGTGGGGAAGTGAAGAGTATGGAGCATGAGCATGTAGAGATGGTCTCATGGCATGGTTCAGAAGCAAACTGGCTGCAAATTGCGCAGCTGGCTCAGAGTACAAAGGGGTGGGGGCCAAGAAGGCCCATGGGTCAGGGGTCTCATGAAGAGATCCAGAGGGCCTGGAATGAGGGGCGGGAGGGGGATGCCCACTTCTCAGTCTTTCCTCAGGCAGGTCCTGCGAGAGGGTAATAAGGCTGCCTCCACCTCCCAAAGTACATGCTGGGGGATACCAAGGGTGGAGAGCCCTATGCACCAGCCAAGCATATAGGGATCCACCCAGTCCCCCCCACCGGTCATAGTCCAGTAAGTCTCCGATCCTGGTAACTTCTGCCAGGACCAACCCCTGGTGCACCAAAGGCGACTTCACCACCTGCACACAAAGATGGAGATTGTGTAGCAGGGGCTTCACAAGGAGATCTGCCCCCTCAGTGGCTTCCATGGATCTGGTTGCCGAGACCATCTTCCAGGTCTGGAGGAGGTCCTGGTAGAAGACCTCTCGGATGGAGATAAAAGAGCTGCCGGTCATATCGGAGGCGACGGAGGAAGGCGTGCGCCAACAGACTCCACTCCGAGCTACCTGTACTGTAAAGGAGTCTCTGCAGGGCCTGCAGGCGGAAGATATAGACCTGAGTGTGTAGGCACCACCAGCCCCTGTCCTCTCTCCTCCAGGGGAAGATGTAGAACCCCCACAGAGACCCAGTGCAGCCCTGGCCAAAAACTCCAGAACCAGTTTCTGGAGCCGGGCCAAGAACCTCAGGGGTAGGCAAAGGGTATTGAGCCAGTGCCAGAGCATGGACAGGACTAGCTGATTGAGCACCCGTGCCCTCCCCCAAAGGGAGAGGCACCGGAGCAGTCCTGCTCACCTCTGCAACCACTCAGCCACCCTACCCTTCAAATCATACCAGTTATCTGGCGGAGAAGGACGCGTGGCAGGAAGATAAATGCTAAGATAGAGCAGTGGACCCGGGCCCCACCAAATGGTCTGAATCGCAGAAGCTTGCCTGCCACCTGGACCCAACCATCAGGCCAGAGCTCTTGACCCGGACGGAGGAGGCTGCCGAGTACACAGCTTGGCAGGCCTCCACCTGCACCAGGTTGCCTGGGTCCTGGCCCACAAGGCGTACGTTGTCGGCATATGCTGACAGACCAGCCACATCTCTGGCTCACAGAGCACCATCCTGGTCAACCTCTTTCGGAGGAGATAGAGGAAGGGCTCAATGGCCAGAGTATACAGTTGGCCTGACAGCAGGCAGCCTTGACCCACTCCTCACCCAAAGCTGACTGGTTTGGTCAGGGTCCAGTTGAGACTGACCAAACACTCCACGGAAGCATACAGCACCTGGAGAAAACCTACGAATCAGGGCCTGAAGCCGAACGCCCACAGAGTGCCAAGGAGGTACCCGTAATTCATCTGGTCGAACACCTTCTCCTGATCCAAAGACAGGAGGGCAAAAGACAGACCATCCCTACACTCAAGCTCAAGGAGATCCCGGACCAAATAGAGGTTGTCGAAGATGGTACAGCCCGGGACAGTGTAGGTCTGGTCAGGATGGACCACGTCTGCCAGCATGGACCCCAGTCATAGTAAGATGGCCTTCATCACGACCTTATAGGCCGCATTTAGGAGCAAGATGGGATGCCAGTTCTTAAGGTTGCAGAGGTCCCCCTTTCTTTGGAAGCAAAATGAGCATGACAGAGGGAGGACCCTGCTCCCCAAGGACTTGGCCCAGACAATAGCAAGGTCCAGGCCAAAGACATCCCAGAACACGTGGTAGAACTCCACGGTCAGCCCATCCATGCCTGGAGATTTACTGGTGGGCATGAGACGGAGGGCTTCTAAGAACTCAGCCAGAGTGAAAGGCAGCTCCAGTCGGTCCCGGTGGCCCGCACTGACCATCAGGAGTTCATCCCAAAACACGCTGCAGGCATCAGCGTCGGTCAAATCCAGGGAGAAGAGGCTAGTATAAAAGGATCTAGCCCTCTTGTGCATCTCCACTGGATCCATAAGTGGGGCACTGTCCCCTGCCAAAAGGCAGGTGATATGCTTTTTAGCCCCCCTTTTTTTCTCTAGGGCATAGAAGAAGTGGGAGCTGCAATCCATCTGCTGCAGGAGCTGGATCTAGGATCGAACAAACACACCCCAGGCCTGAAGGTCATCAAGGGCCCAGACCTCCTCCCACTTCTCCCAGCACACTGCAGAGGGATGGATCCCTGGGGCTGGCAGCCAGATGCCTCTCCAGCTCTAAGACCTTCTGCTCCAACTGTTCTATTGCAGCATCCCTCAGCGGGCTGGCCCTGCAGGTGTAGCTACGGCAGAAGAGTTGGATGTAAATCTTCCCCACATCCCACCATCGTTGCGCCAAAGGAAAGGCCCACCTCTTTTCTCGCCAGGCCAGCCAGAACTCCCGGAAGGACACCATGAAGCCCACATCCTCAGTAAGCTATTACTGAAGTGCCAATAGGCTAGCCCAGCCTCTCCAAGGTGAGAGAGGCTGTCACTGCCACCAGATGGTGGTCCGAGAATGGGGCCAGCCGGACGCTGGAGGAGTGGGCCCGTCAAAGATGGTGACAAGATAGATAAATGTGATCCAAGAGGGAGTGACATGACCAATCAACCTCCCTCCGGACATATGTAAAGGTGGATTCATCATCCAGGTAGTGGTCGTGCCAGACATCCACCAGGGAGTGATGATCTATGATCTCCCCCAGGGAGTTCATGGTGGCCTGACACTGCTCGGTCGCCATGTGGTGGTGTTAAAATCCCCGCCCAGGACCAGGCACTTGTGAGGCCAGAGAGCTGAGGAAGGCAGACACCTGCTAGAATAAACACACCCGCTCCGGGACCAATGTTGGGGCATAGACGTTGACTAAATTCAACATCCGCCCCTCCACCCAGCCCCAGAGGTGCAGCAGGCAACCTAGCACTCTCTCAGCTGTCCCCATCACCTCGGGCTGTAGGTCAGGCGGGAACAGGTAGCCACCCCAGCCTGCCAAACTGAAAGGTGGCTAAAGTACACCCTATCCCCCCACTCCAGCCCCAGCCAGCTTCGGCAGGTGGGTCCATGTGGGTCTCCTGCAGGAAGGTTAATGAGTATCCCCCCTTCCCGAACGGAGAGCACCTGACACCTGCAGAGACCCACCATACAGCCCTGGGTGTTCAGAGTGGCAAAGATGGTCAGTGGCATATGGAGGGCTGGGGAGGATCCTCATGGGCAGGCATGCTAGCAGGCCTAATGGGTCCCTACAGCAAACTGTGGCCAACCCCAAAAACCATCAGGGTGTCACAGAAGCAGTGGGTCTGCTGGTAGGCCTCAGCATCCTGCCTCCCGGTCCCTTTGCCCTCCCGCAAAATGGCCCTCACAGCCCGAAGGACAAGATGAGAGTCCCCCCAGTACTGGAGAGCAAGCTGCACCCTGTTCCTGGAACCACAGGTATCCAGTAAGAAAGGACCAGAAAGGACCCTTTCACAGCCTCCCCGCCACATGCTGCTGATGGCAGAACAATAGTACGTGACGGAGGGCGGGGTCCTTACAGCCCAATGATAGGGGGCTGAGGACAGAGAGGGGCTTCCCCAGGGTGGAGAGGAAAGACAGAAGGGTGGCATTGGGGAGGAAGGGAGGAATGGAAGTAAACACCACCCATACAGCCAGGTCTGCCAATGGCTCCAGTAGAATCTGCAGGCCCCTCTCCACTGCCTCCTGGGCCGTGGCCTCTGATGCCAGGAAGAAAATCACCTTCCCATACATCTTAGAGGCTGCTACTACAGCCGTGGGCCCCACCACCCATGCCATTGCCCGCACGTAGGTCTCCACGTGGAGTAAGGCCGACACGAGGAGGCAGCAAACACCATGTTGCCTGGTGAGGGTGTGAAAGGGGCCCTGGCCTCCAGGGCTGGTATCATGGGAGGCGGCTGGAGCAGGCGGCAAGCAGAGGGGTCGCAGCTACCTGGGCGTACTCCCTGGGGACAGAGGGAACGGCACCTCCAGGGAGGGCAGAGGGAAAGGGAGGCCGCAGCCAGAGAAGGAATCACGGCTATGGGAGGTTTTGCCTTCTGGGCGGGGCCGTTGCTCTCCTTCGTCCCCTGGCCCTTCCCACGGGCCAAGGGAGCGGTCTCTGAAGCAGAAGTGGCAGAGGTTGTGACAACAGCAGCGGAGTCTCAGGAGTCCCTATCCGTGCTCGCTGCCATCACTGCTTCAGGGGGCAAGCCAGTTGGGTCCTCCCTGCAGCACCCAGGGGGGCAACCAGCCAGCAGGACAGCTACAGGAGAGTGGTCTGGAAGGCAGGAATATTAGCCCCAGGATAAATAGGTCCCTTTCTCCCTGGTAATTGAACAGGGGTTACTCCAGGTTAATTAGGACAGTTGGGGCCAATCAAGGGCCTGCCAGAACCTGTTAAAAGCCTCCCCTCCTGTCAGATAGGTGTGTGCAATAGGAGCTGTGTGCAGCAGGTGTGCTACTGGAGAGCTGGACAGTGCAGACACTGACAAATGCCAGGAGGGAGACCTCACATGTACAGAGGTGAAGAGCAGGGGAAATCCTGCCCAACAGAGTGTACAGCCCTTCTAGGCCCCAGAGGTTTGGGGGAAGAGACCTGCCAGAGGGGAGAGACTGAACTGGGTGTCTGGCATCCTGCCACTGTGCCTAGAAACTAAGAGGCTCCCCTCCCCTGTCAGGGAGACTGGGAGGAACCCCTGCTCAGACAAGGTGGGGACAGTAAACCAAGGGGCATAGGGAAAATTCCCAGGGAGAGAGGAATTCCCTAGCCCGCTGCTAAGAGGAAGCGCAGAACCCACTGAGGTGGAGAAGGCGCTCTGCCACACCATTGAGTCTCTAACAGGGACACCTGTTATCAGTTGTTGGCTGTTGAGGGGGCTGCCGTGTCCCGCACAATCTCCTCTCTTGTCAGCTGATGTATGAGTTCTGCTACTGCAGCCAGGTGTGCACAGAACTTGGATGGAAAATTTGTCATTCCCTTCCACATCACTGGAACTGGCATGTCTCTGACTGCCTTGATCTTGTTGGGATCTTCTTTAGTCCCTCTGCTGAGAGCAGATGTCTAATGTGTCACCTTATGTTCTTTGAGTTACTTTTTTTTTTTTTTTTTCTGGATTGAGTTTTATGTTCTTGTCCCTGCACTGCTGTAGGAAAAACTCAGTTCTCTGTCATCCTCATTGTAGTTGAAGGGAGCAATGATAAAGAAACTGAACAAGACCATATCTGCAATTCTTTTCACCGCAGGCAGTCTGTGACGTTGCACCCCATAATGCTTTATAGAAATATGCTTGAGTGTAAATATGACATAACTGGAATATCTTTTATGCTAGATATGCCATGTAACACATCTTTGCACAGGTTATGGTCTACTGAATATATTCATCCTATTTGTATACATGTATCATTTTTATACCTGAAGTTATGAGCGTTGGCTCTATGATTGTATTTAAAGTGTTTGCTGTAGGAAGCACATAAGGCAGATTTGGTCACCTAGTGTGAAGGGGTTATTCAAGTAATTGGCAGTACTTAACTAACAATGGACTCTGGGAGATGCCAATCCACATCTGAGCTTTCCTGGGAACGTTCAAACTAGCCTGTAACAATGGTGCAGTCTGCAAAAAGCTCATCCATAGACATGTGACTTGCCCAAGTGGCTACAGACTCCATATCGTTGCTGTGATTTTTGCACAGGAGAACAAAGTGGTTTCTGCTCACAAGAAAGAATATAAGGCCCTAGAAACCCCTCCATTTTGTCTTCAGCTGGCTCAGAAGATAGCCTCTCCACCCCTAAGAGATGCCTGAAAGAAACTGGAACAAAGGACAGTAACTACTGGGGTGTGAGTGATTGCTGGACCCAGACTAGGAAGGAGTCTAGTCTGTGAAAGAAGCTTATTGGAATATCTCTGAGAGTGAGATTTAACTGCATTTAGTTTCCTACTGTATTAGGCTTAGACTTTTGTGTTTTTTGTTTTGTTTTTTGCTTGGTAATTTACTTTCTGTCTGTTATTACTTGGAACCACTTAAATCCTACTTTTTATATTTAATAAAATCATTTTTTATTTATTAATTAACCCAGAGCAAGTAAATAATACCTGGGGTAGCAAACAGCTATGCATCTCTCTCTATCAATGTTATAGAGGGCAAACAATTTGAGTTTACCCTGTATAAGCTTTATACAGAGTAAAAGAGATTTATTTGGGGTTTGGACCCCATTTGGAACTGGATATCTGGGTGCTGGAGACAGGAGCACTTCTTAAGCTGTTTTCAGTTAAGCCTGAAGCTTCTGGGGGACATGGTTCAGACCTGGATCTGTGTTTGCAGCAGGTTAGCGTGTCTGACTCAACAAGATAGGGTACTGAAGTCCCAAGCTGCTAGGGAAAATGGGTTCCGAGGTGGGCTCAGCACATCAGGTGGCAGTCCCAAAGGGGTCTCTGTGACCAAACCCGTCACACAGTTCTTCTATCACTTGGGTCAATCTTCTCTGGATCACCTCCAATGCTAAGGTTATGATCATTGCCATGTGCAGCCATCTGTAGCAATCAAATGTTGATTCAGCATGCTGGCCTTTCATCCAGGCTTGCGTGCCGAAGCCCGTTCCTCACATCACAGACCATAAAGTCTTGGGTTTGGAAAGACCTCACAAGACACCACTATCTGCTGCCCACAAGTGATGGCATCTTTTCAGTGCCTGGTTCAGTGGCTTTGGGTCTTTGCAGATATGTAATTTGCCTGATTGCTTCTTTACCACCACCATGCTGCTTATGCAAGTTGTACTGGCCTCTACAGGTGCTCTGATACCTCTGCTCTGCAAACTTTCGAGCTGCTTGCATACTGGATTACACAGTGCCACTAGAATTTACCTTTGTGGAAAGCACATGGATTTCCCCTGAGGGTGAATCTACTTTGAGATGAAGCTTTCTTTCGAAGTGTAGGCCAAAAGCCTAATGATAAGAAATTATCTCAAGTAAATTGTACTCCATTTGGCTTGTTTTGCTTTATACTCCATTTTGCTAGCTTTGAATTAGTAAGAAGAAATTGTTTTAAGTTTATTCTTTGCCGATTGTGGTGTTGATTGTTCTTAAAAGGATAGAAGTGTTATGGCTGTAATTATTGTCTTATTTACTGTTTGTGTGAGTGAAGAATGTATGGTAATTAACTGAGAAAAGACAGCTGGGACGGATTGTCAAGATGGGAGTGGAGGAGTCAAGAGGCACCAACTTTATTATCAATCACCCGGATGGCAGATTGACGACCCTAAAGCAAAGGCATACACCCCAAAGACAAGACAAGATAGAGCAGAGCCAGAGAGACAAGCTAAGAAATGGCTGCGGATAACTCCCAGTAACAATCCAAATAATGCTGATTGGAGCAACCTTGACTACCTCATGATTAACAGCTCCGGTGTGACACAGCGAGGTCCAGAGACTTGTATGGGAACTTATTACTATATATGAAGGGTGTATTACTATGGGACTTTGCATTCGTTCTTCATCAACATCAGAGCTTTGAATGCCTTCGACAGAGGCCCAGCTCCCCGCCCTCTTGTGCAGTTTCAGCTGGCCACTGGAATTGACTGAGTAACACTAAGGACAGGTAACTATAAAATCCATCTGCAGAACCTTTCGGGGGGGGGGCGTCTGTGAATGGAAGCATATGCTGATTTTAATGCTTAAATTGTACTCTCAAATGTGGCGTATTGCCTTATCCCCTTTAAAAAAAAAAAATCCGTGTGCTTCTTGTAAGCATGATATTTTTGGTGGAGAATTGCGGTGGGGGGTGGGGGAACAAGGAGAGACGCCGTGTTTTTATTGTAAGAGTCTGCATAAAAGAAACTGATCATTATAGACTTTGGTGTGCGCACCCTTGGTCGTAGTGAGCTGAGTAAAACAAGAGGAGAACTTAGTTTCTCGCTCTAACCCTGAACTCTGAGGGATATAGGAGTGTCAGGCAGTATTTTCCAAATGAGACCCAACTTTGAAGGATATAGAAATGTGGGCAAATAGTGGTAGCACCTGTGTAAAAAATGTTTAAGAGAAAGCAATCTAAAGACAATACCTCTAAGGGGGGAGGACAAGGATCACTACCTTATGTTCAAGAAATTGGTTTAAAATGAGTAATCTTGCTGTGTTAAATCAAACTCTGAAGGATATAGGAGTGTGGACAGTGTAGAATTTTTTGTGTGATTATTGTTGTGATTTCACAATTTTGAGAGGAATGCTTCAGAAAAGGGACCAGGGCGTGTGGGGGCTAGTTGAGGAGCCCGCCCTCCCTGCTAAATTTGTAGTGGAACAAAGCCTGTGCCCATGGAAAGGGACGGTTCAGCAGGGAAAGCAGGATCAGGCCCAGACAAGCAGGCAGATTGGAGAACTTGCTGGGATCCCTGAGGAGGCACAGTGGCAGGAATAAGGGAAGCAGTGAGTACAGGCATGGGGAATTCAAATCCCTGGGACAATACTTGAAATGGTGAATCTGAGTTGATGGTGTCATTTTGGGAGCTAAGCAAGTGATTGAAGCAGGGGGAGGTTAACTCTGCAGAGGTGGGAGGGAATTAAGGAGTTGAATATTATAAAAAGGTTAGAGGCGAAGAAACCAGATTTAAATCATTTAACTATGAACAATGTAATCAAATTTACTAAGGAACATAAGGACTTGCATCTGAAGAAGTGAGGTTCTTACCCACGAAAGCTTATGCTCCCAATACTTCTGTTAGTCTCAAAGGTGCCACAGGACCCTCTGTTGCTTTTTAAGGAACATAAGGGTTTTCTATTGGAATTTAACTGCCCCCAAATGTATAAAAGGGAATGCAATCTATTTATAGCTGAGTAAAATAATTATGCAATGAATGTTAAAAATAAATAAATAAAAATGTAAAATTTTAAGAACCTAAATGAACACTCCTGGTTTGTAAAACCCTGTTTTGGAGGTTTAAGATGAATTGGTTTGGTTTTGTTTTTAAATAATGCCACTGAAAATTCATTTGAATCTTTCATTCAGAGTTGCAAAACTGACTGACACTTTTTGCCAGACACAGGTCATCAGTGTTTTTTGGCTTTGGTATTTAGCATTTAACCCTTAAGGTACCACAATGCTTTATAAAGTTTAATATGTTTTTAAATAAAGACCAAAGTCATGGATGTAATAAGGGGCAGTCAAGAGCTGCAGTAATAATAATGATAATATAAAAAGGAAAAAGACAGCACCCTTTGGAGGAACAGGAGGGGTAAGGTGCACAAAGAATCAAGGTTAGAAACACTGAGCCTTAAGGTGGCTCTAAGTAACAGGGCCGGCTCCAGGGTTTTGGCCACCCCAAGCAGCCAAACAAAAACAAACAAACAAACAAAAAAAGCCGCGATCGCGATCTGCGGTGGCAATTCGGTGGGAGGTCCTTCACTCCGAGCAGGAGTGAGGGACCGTCCGCTGAATTGCCGCCAAACAGCTGGACGTGCTGCCCCTCTCCGAAGTGGCCGCCCCAAGCACCTGCTTGGTAAGCTGGTGCCTGGAGCCGGCCCTGCTAAGTAATCAGACTGTCACTGTCACTTTTATTAAAGAACATAAACTGAGCACAAAAAAAGGCATTCTAGTAATAGCTTCTCTGCTATTACCTGTAAATAAACTTAAAGCTTAGCACAGAAAAAAACAATTACAAACCTGGTCTGCTGTATAAAAAGGAAAACTGAGGTACATCATCTCATAACTGCACATGGGATAATTCACCCTAAACCCTTAAAAAGTGGAAGCCATTGAAACGTGGCCTACCCATAGAACAAAAGCACAGGAAAGTATGGGGGTAACTCCTCTGTTTTGCCTGCAATCAGCAAGGAAATTGCTTTTAAAAAAGGTATTTTAAGCAATAATCAGCTGCCCCTCCACCCCCACAGGGAGATAGAAAAATGTTTTTCTTGTCTTTCAGGGGGGGAAATGGTACCTGAGGAGCAACTCAGAATACCATGGATCTACTGTCACAACACAATTTTTGTTGCATTATTTGTCTTGTTGCTAGCATTGTATAGTGTGGTATTTTTGTTTTTGTTTTTAAAGCGCATTAAGGGGGAAAAAAATGAACATAAATTTTAACCACAAAATAAAACGACCAAGGAAAAGAATGGTATGTAAAAACATTGGTTACTGGGGAAAAAAAGAAATCAGTACTAACTGGCAAATCTTAATCAACTTCCAGCCTCCAAGCCCAGCTAAGTGTACCTGGGTATAATAATCTAGGGAGAGGACGGGCAAGCAGACCAGCGAAAAGGCATTGCTAGAAATACCAGCCCCCACTGATGTACTCTCCTTACGAGTCTTGTTGGGTGGATTCAATTTCCTGCAGCCACATATTTACAAATTTGCTGAGCTTACACTTCCTTTATGGAAACTATTAAAGGAAAAGACTCATTGGGAATGGGGGCCGGAACAGGATTCCACCCTAAGTACTTTAAAGCGAAAAGAGTCCGCAGCTCCAGCTTTACTCTTTTCTGACGAGTCAAGGCCGTTTGTTATCCATCTGGCTGCTATGACATAGCACTAGCAGCTACTCGACTGCAGAATAATGAAAAAGGAAAGCTGGTGCCAGTAGCCTATGAATCAAGAAAACTACAAGGCGCAAAATTAAATTTTGATCCTTGTGAATGTGAATACCTAGCAGCTGTCTGGGCAATACAATCCTTTGAGTCGCTCACAAGCACAGTGTCCATTACTATTCAAAGTACCCACACTTGCCTTAAATATATTTTGTCAGGCAAACTGATGGGAGGTAAGGTTTCTAATACCCGCATGGCCCAGTGGACCCTCATCCTACTTAACAGAGGAGTCCCTACTGAAACAGTGTCCAAACCAGACATGCTGACGCATGCTTTAATTGAAAAAGGAAATCACTCTGGAACAGAGGCTTGCTTTAGTGCCAGGAAAAACATGTTTGGTTTACTGATGGGAGTTCAATGGTAATCAAAGGGAAAAGCTTAATTAAATATGCCACTATTAACCTAGAAGAGATTATTCAGGGACATTTGGCCTATGGGTCAGCACAGCATGCTGAATTTCATGCTATATAGCAAGTTTTAAAACAGTATGGAGGCTCCCCCCGCCCTGTGTATAGGGTTACCATACGTCCTCTTTTTCCCGGACATGTCCGGCTTTTCAGCAGTCAAACCCCCATCCAGGGGGAATTGCCAAAAAGCGGAACATGTCCGGGAAAATGGCGGCTCTGCTCCTCCCCGACTCTTCAGCTCTGTTTAAGAGCCGGGCTGCCCAAGCACTACTGGCTTCGGGCAGCCCCGTGCCTCCGGACCCTGCGCCGCCGGAGCCCAGGAGGGGAAGTGCCTGGCTGGGGGCGCAGGGTCTGGAGGCACGGGGGCTGCCCGAAGCTGGTAGCGTTGGGGCAGCTCGGCTCTTAAACAGAGCCAAAGAGTCGGGGAGGAGCAGAGCCGCCGCGGCTGGAGGCTCTGCTCCTCTTCGGCTCTGTTTAAGAGCCGGGCTGCCCGAGAGCTACCGGCTTCGGGCAGCCCCCGTGCCTCCAGACCCTGCGCCCCCAGCTGGGCACTTCCCCGCCCGGGCTCCGGCGGCGCAGGGTCTGGAGGCACGGGGGCTGCCCGAAGCCGGTAGCGCTCGGGCAGCCTGGCTCTTAAACAGAGTGGAAGTGGAAGGGAGGAGGGGGCGGAGTTAGGGTGGGGAAGGGGCGGAGTTGGGCGGGGCTAGGGGTGGGGAAATGGGCGGGGCCAGGGCCCGTGGAGGGTCCTCTTTTTTTTATTTATGAGATATGGTAACCCTACCTGTGTATATCTATGCCAATAGTGATTTTGTGTGAAAGGGATACAGTACTGGATGTATGACTGGCAAAGAAATGGGTGCAAAGCAGCTCATGGAAAGGATACAGAAGTTGTATGCAGGTATGGGACCCCCCTAAGGTTATAGATGCAGACAATAGGGGTGCATTTGTGGGGGAAGTCTTTACCATGATACTGCATGCCTTGGAAATTAAGCAAAAGTTTCACATCCCATACTAACCCCAATCCTTAGGACAGGTGGAGAGAATAAATCGCACCATTAAGGAAGCACTGTGGAAAATGGTGGACTGCACTGTTAAGAACTGGCCTGAAAAGCTGCCCCTAATCCTAGCTGCCATCCACAGCAGTGACAGGCTGAGGACAAAAATCCAGTCTACCAAATCCTGTTTGGGCATCTGATGCGGTTAATGATTAATCCTGAATGCCTCACTGAAGAACACCCTACAGCAACCACTTTCAGTGGCTTAAACAATTGCAAGAAGACAAAACTACCTTACAGTACAGGGTGAATCAAGCCATTGAACAAATGAATACAAAATTGTACAAGCAAAAAGCCACCAATTCTGATCTATGGTAAGCCAGTGACCAGGTATTGTATTTAAAGCTAGGGAAAAGCGATCATACCCTGGATTCTAAGTGAACAGGTCCCTATTCCATAGCTGACCATCTTAGCCCACTAGTGTATCGTATTGAAAAAGATGGCAAACTCAAATGGGTTCATGTGTCACAGATAGAATTGTTTTCTTAATCTGTTTGTGTTTAATTATTACAGCTATTGAACATGAATTACAAGTACACCTCTACCCCAACATAACGCAACCCAATATAACACGAATTCGGATATAACGCGGTAAAGTAGCGCCAATAATCATGTGAATTCCTGCACCCCGATAGAAATTCCCTCACACCCTACCTGTTCCTAAGGGAGTCCTGCCAGGAACCTGCTAAGGGCAAGATGTTGTTTTGTGGAATATTTATAAGCTTTTGGGGTTCAGGGATAACATACACATACTGGGGGTACAATGGATTAATTGGAAAGTGGAACAGGGTTCAGGAAATACAGGGTATTGTTATGCATGGCTATGGGCCCTTCACACAAATTACAAGCCTGGGTTAATATAACCAATGAGGATTGTGACTGCGTGATTAAGATGGCTCTGTAGGGGTTGTCAATCATGGATTTTAATCCTTTTTGTGAACCCAGTGAACTTGATTCACACACCTTTCCACCATTCACCCCAGCACCATTAGAGGTGCACACAATTACAGTGGGGTGAACAAAACAATTTTTGTGGGCAACATAACAGTGCTGCTGTTAAATGGTCCTCCAATCACGGAAAGATCCTACCCACATTTACTAAAAAACAACCACCTATTAAGGCATATGTGGCACCCCCATGTGGCATGATAACAACATTACACATCAGTTAATTGGACAAAAAATAATGTAACCACCACATGGCCTGAATGTGCGCCATACAGCACCCTCTTATTCAATGCTTGGTATAGCTCCTTGAAACAAAAATATTCTCCCCTTTGTGGGAAGAGAGATCTAGCCAGTTCTATACTGGGAGGCATAGGAGCCAGAATAGGAATACTAAATTCAGAGGATCTGGAAGCATTAAAATCTAAGGCCAGTGTGGTAGAAGTTTTGCACCGCACAAGGGCAAGAACACATGATCACTGAGTTGGTACAAACAGGGGTGAATATGTTAAATCTACAGTGGAACACTTGGGACCACATCAATCATACATTTTGGGCTTACTATGCCACCATGTGAGACATAGCTGATAAAACAGCTATAGCCTTATAGTGTTCTGAGCAGCAGCTGTTAACCATTGTTTTAACAAAAAGAGAGATGGATTGGATTCGAGCCAAAGATATGTCTGCCTTACCCCCCCCCCCACACACACCCTTTTCAGCAGACTTAGAAATAATCTTTTCCTCCCTTATGTTCCAGAATGGTATAAGCCTATAGAATACACAAACACCCTAACAGGATTCATCACTATCCAGGTGGTACAGGTTCGCCCTGCCAGGCACCTGAACACACTGTGGTCTTTCCTAGCACTCCCAAACCTACAGGGAAAGCATATTTGGGCCCCGTGATTGGCAGGAATGTATTTAAATGAGAAAGGAGACATTGATCACTGTGGGTGTGAAAAATGGACTACCTGACAGTGGGTATGTCCCACCTTGCCAATTTTGTTCCATGCAAAATAAAAATTTAGCAACATGCTACTAGGATGAATTGGATAATAGCACCACCAAAGTATACTATGATGGGAAGAATTGTGTTTGTATTATTGGATTGGAAAAAATTGTGTGGCAGGAAAAGTATACTCAAAGACCACCTGTACAACAATGTATGTGCAATGTAACAATATTGCAAACTCCCACCATGACTTACTATTTTCTGGTTCATGAAAATAAGGATGTTAACCTAGTAGATGCCAATAATGCCCTACAGTTTGATTTTTCTTTGGGGGTTAATTGGACCACCTCATACCAATGGGTAGCAGGGAATAAGCAAATTAGTCAATTAACTGCAACAACCCGATAAAAGTACTAACATAAAGTCTGGCTACTTTGCACCAAGGAACTGAAATTCTAAAAGTATCCACACAAGCTCAACAAATGATGGTGCACCATTGGTATGACCTTTTTAGAGGCTGGTCCCCGTCATGGACATCAGTTTTAAATATGATTAATTCCATAATTGTTTTCTTTGTACTAATTGAAATAATGTTTGTAATAATGTGTTTTATGTGCTGTTGGATAAAGAGAATGTACATCCAATTAAAACCACAAGCCCAAATTGCTTTGCAATACATTGCCTTAAAGCAATTACACAAGATGTGACCCATTTAATATATCGCTATTAAAGGGTCAAAAGGGGAACAATGTAGGCCAAAAGCCTAATGGGAAGAAATTGTCTCAAGTAAATTATACTCCATTTTGCTTTATACTCCATTTTGCTAGCCTTGAATTAGTAAGAAGAAATTGTTTTAAGTTTATTCTTTGCTGATTATGTTAATGATTGTTCTTAAAAGGATAGAAGTGTTATGGCTGTAATTATTGCCTTATTTACTGTTTGGTGTGTGAGTGAAGAATGTATGGTAATTAACTGAGAAAAGACAACCGGGCCGGATGGTCAAGAAGGGAGGGGAGAAGTCGAGAGGCACCAACTTTATTATCATCACCCGGATGGCAGATTGACGACCCTAAGCAAAGGCATACACCCCAAAGACAAGACAAGATAGAGCAGAGCCAGAGGGACGAGATAAGAAACAGCTGCGGATAACTCCCAGTAACAACTCAAATAATGCTGATTGGAGCAACTTTGACTACCTCATGATTAACAGCTCTGGTGTGACACAGTGAGGTCCAGAGACTTGTATAGGAACTTATTACTATATATGAAGGGTGTATTGCTATGGGACTTTGCATTCGTTCTTCATCAACATCAGAGCTTTGAACACATTCGACAGAGGCCCAGCTCCCCTCCCTCGTGTGCAGTTTCAGCAGGCCACTGGAACTGACTGAGTAACACTAAAGACTGGTAACTATAAAATCCAGCTGCAGAACCTTTCAGGGCGCTGGGGGCGTGTCTGTGAATGGAAGTATATGCTGATTTTAATGCTTAAATTGTACTCTCAATAAACACGGCGTATTGCCTTATCCTCTTTTTAAAAAGATTCCGTGTGCTTCTTGTAAGCATAACAGAAGCACTTATCACCTTTGAAAACTTCCCCATTTTTTGTAAATTATTTCTGTTGTGCCTGGGAGACACCCTTTTTTTGCTTCATGCACTGCAGCTTTAAATTTCTGATGCTGCACTCAGCTCAGAATTGTGGCTTTTTATGGCTGCGTTCCCCAAAAGGGGCCTCTGGTATTTGCCCTCCACCACTACAAACTTCATTTGGTACCATCTGTTATTTTTTGGGTTAGTTATTTATGAGGTCACATTTTCCCATAGGCTGCATTATTCTCTCATTGCACATTATTAGATTATTTGCTTTTGGTAATGGGTGTGTCTCAGTCCAATTCAGACTGAGTATCACATTGCAGGAGGCCTTGCTATCCAGCTGAAATCGTGCAGTGAGTATCCCCATTAGCATTGTGGCCTGCATGAAATTTATATTGTCCCCTTGATGCTTCCCTGTCCCAACGGCCTGAACCTGATATTCTCTCGGACTCAAGGAGAGAGTTATGATGTCATCATTGCTGTCTGACATGCCATCACAAGTCTGACTGAATATTTCCGAGACCTTCTGCTCTTGCCAACACTGGTAAGTTGAACCATTTTAACACATTCCTTGCAACGCTGTTCTAGTGCGGGGCACTTCTCCTTCACCCGCTCATGCTGTCTGCCACAGTAAATCCATCTCGCTATGGATGTGGCACCCTGGCCATCTGCTCTACTTTGCTGTTGTCTCACGGCGTGTACTGCTGGGGCTGTTGTGAATCCTAGGACTTTCATCCTTTCTCTTAAGCATCTGTCTGATGTGAGATCACCTTCCTGGAGTAGCTGCTCCCACAGGTTGTGATCCCAAGTGCCACAGACTATCCTGTCCCAAATGAGGGAGTTTGCCACATCTCCAGAATGGCAAGTAGCAGCCAGTGTGCATAAGACAGTAACATGGGGGTCTATCACCTCCCCATACAGATTGGTCTCTAGTGTTTTAAAAAACAAAAAAACGGTCACTCCACATTTCATTCTGCTTTGGGGAGCAATTGATGCCCAGGGCTACTAGGACTGCTGTGAGGCTTGAGACAGTGGTGAGCTTTAGAGAGCTGCAGACCTTTCTGCCTTGTTCCCCAGTAAGGTAAACTCAGTGTTACTTTCCTGCTGTGAATATTCTACACAGCCAGATCTGTGTACAGCTTGAACTCCTCCTTCCATCAGGTCTTTCACTGCAGTAGGTTTGTGTCTGTAAAATCCAGGGCTCTGGGGCTTCCGACCAAGTTCCAGGGCTCACACTGCCAGCTGCTGCACTGCAGAGAACTCTCAGTTCAGATGCTGCCATCATGTTTCATTCACAAAGTGTGAAGCTGAATGCAATTTAAGTTGAACAAGTGAAACTTTATTAAACCCTGTGGCTCCCTCTGCCTATGTGGCTGAGTTGTTTCCAGTCTAACTCCCCACATTCCCTGTTCGACTAATGCAGGGGTCGGCAACCTTTCAGAAATGGTGTGCCGAGTCTTCATTTATACACTCGAATTTAAGGCTTCGCGTGCCAGTAATACATTTTAACGTTTTTTAGAAGGTCTCTCCATAAGACTATAATATAACCAAACTACTGTTATATGTAAAGTAAACGAGGTTTTCAAAATGTTTTTAGAAGCTTTATTTAAAATTAAATTAAAATGCAGATCTTCTCAGTTTAATGTGATCCTTGCCCTTGCTTTTCCTTGCTGAGTTTTCCAATGTCTGGCACATATTTGGATACTTTAAGCTGCACACAGGCTTCTGAGTGATCAGTTGCTAACGGGCTGGCAGGAGGTCAGCGGCTGGAACCCAAGATCGGCAGCTGAGGTGAGTGGAGCTGGCGGCTGGTAGGGCTGAGCAAGGCCGGAGGCCTGAACTTGTCTGGCAGGGGGCCTGCGCTGGAACTCCAACTGGAAGCAAGGTGAGTGGGGCTGCGGCGGGAACCCCAGAGCAGTGACTGAGCGGCTCAGCCCGCTGCCACTCTGGGGTTCTGGCCGCCAGCTCCTGCCAGCCGGGGTGTCAGCCCACTGCCAGCCTGGGGTTCCTTCACTCAGGCTGGCAGCGGGCGCTGAGTGGGACCGGCGGTGGGACCCCAGCTGGCGGGAGCCTGCGGCGGAAACCCCAGAGCGGCGGTGGGCTGATCCACTCAGCCCGCCACCGCGTGCCATCAAAAATCTGCTTGTGTGCCACCTTTGGCAGGCGTGTCGTAGGTTGCCGACCCCTGGACTAATGAATAACATTCTCTCCAGGGAACACTGGCTCTCTGACTCCAGTTCTACTGATCATGACGCAGTATGTGTCATTTTACACTGTCAGAATGCATTACGTCACAGTCACTGTTGTACAGGTACAATATTGTGCACACTGGAAAGATTGCCACTGTAGAGAGCTCTAATCCACTCTTTTTGAAATCCCTTGGGGAAAAGGGGCCTTGATTACAAAATATTGACTGTACATTAGGCCCTTCATTTCTGGGTTTTACTTTGTTTAGGATATCCTCGGAATTGATCAGTGTTTGTTTTGAAAATTGAAAAATGGTGGGGAAAAATCAGTGAAAAAAACTTCATTTTTATGGGCAAATATTGGGATTAATATTGTGGGACAGGAGGACAGAAAAAACTAACAGTACTGAAAATAAAATCCCATAGCAATAGTGTACTTTATATTTTTTTTAAAACGGTTTACTGTTCTGCCTGATAAAAGGGGCTTCAGTGTAAATTCCAAAGGTCCTGTGTATCCAAAGCTCAAAGCAGTCTTTTTTTTTCAAAGTGTCTTTTTTCCAAGGCTCAGTGTGAATTGCTGCTTAAATGAGGTTTTCAGTGCACACAATTGAAGCACTACAGGGCAGAGAAATTCCACTCTGTCTCAGAAAAGGTCTCTTCCAGCAATCAGAATGGGTTGCTACCACCTGAAGGACACCAGAAAAGAATAGACAAGAAATAAGGCTTAAACATAACTCCCATCCCAAAATCATCTTTCCTGTCACAAAGGAGGAATGCAGGGGCTGAGAGCCAGGGGAAAGCAGGTAGCGAGAAGAGGAAGAGCAGGAGGGTGGGAGCTGTGAAGGGAAGGGGGCTGAATGAATAGGGAATAATCCTGCCTTTGATACCCAACACCACTCCTGCAGATCCCGGTCATGCGGGAAGATGGGGTGCTCAGCACTCATAGTGGGCAATGGGCAGAAGCAGAGGGGTGGGGAACTGGATGGGGCCCTGTGCCCTGCGACTGAGCTGGAGAAACATTTGGAGACCTTGTGCTCTCTATGGAGGCTTTGTCTACTCTCCCCTCTTCAGGAACAGATGGTGGTAGTGAGCTCCATACCTGAATCTAGAGCTTCAAGCCACGGGGCTTACAGATGTAAGAGAAATTTGTACATCTAATAAAACTTACTGCATTGGTACAGACAATCAGCATTCCTAGTGCCTGCTTCAGTAAGCTATCTTGCTGGGAACAGATTCTGAGTAATTCACTTTAACTGACTAGTCTATTTATTTACCTGTTGATGAATGCGAATGCAAATGCAGAAATTGCTGCCATAGCACTCAGATGGGTGGAAAAGCTACCTTAGAGACTGTTACAGAAAAAAGACCCAGCAAAGTTAGTCTTGTTTGCGACAAAGTTCATTGTATTATGAATTTATAATAAAATGTACATTCAAATATCTATTTATGGAGAAATGTGTATTCAAACTGGCATTTTTCACTTCTCTTCCTGTAACAAATAGGAAATGTCTATTAGTTCTGGGCTGTCTTATTTGTAGTGCAGTAATGCCACAGGCCCTCCTCCCTGGGACTGGGCTCCACTTCTGGCAGCCTTCTCCTAGCTTCCCCTTGAAACAGGCTACGCCCAACCATCTTCGCTGGGTCTGTGCTATAATCCTCACTGGATTCCCTTGGGACAGGGTTCCACAACCCTCCTTGGGGATGTATATTAATCTGTAATGGTTTCTCTTCTACCTTGGAAGAGAGATTGGCTGCCTGGAGCCCCACTGCCCTTAAATGGGACAGATCACCTCGTTATCTACCATAGATAGATATTTATTTGTTCATCATGTGGAACCTGGTTTTAATATACAAAATTATGCAGTTGATACAGGCTGTCAGATTTATTCAGAGAACCATCAGGCTTGTTATTAAATGCTCTTCCAAAAGAATGGATACGTTAGAATAAAGAAGAATGACAATTGTAACCATTCAAAATGTGAGCCAACCTGGTCCAGATCTTCATCCCATTAAAGTCAATGAAAATTTTGCTTTTGACTTCAGTGGAAGTAAGTTTAAGACATTGGCTGCATGCAAACCAAGTAGATTATCAATCCTATGTGTAAGAAAATCTGTTGCCAAAACGACTGAATTTTAGATTAGCCCAAGGAGTAAAGGAATTTTCTAATATTGCTGGGAAGATCAGTAAAAGCCAAATGCTGATTTGAGATGAGCATCAAAACACTTTTAAAACATGACACCATGCAATTTTTCCCATAACTAAGCACCAAAATAATGTTAGCCAATTAATTATCATGTTTTCTAAAACTTACTCCGGCTAACATTGTCATTCCAAAACTATTTGCTTTAAAAATGTCTCCTTAAACCCATCCAATTATATAGTGTATTTTTAACAAATGTAAATGCATTCTAGTACTCAAGGGCTAATCAAATTCAGAATAAAATATCTGAAATAGAATTATTATGCAATTCATGCTTCTAAAGGATTTGGAATCAAAGGTTAATTGTCAACATAACACCAATATGATTAAAGTGAATAAATAGATGTCATTTTGTGCTTGGGTAAGTATTAAACCACTCTAAAACTGTAAATAATTTATTTAGGCCAAACTGAGTCACTCTAAAATATATTCTTTACCATCACTCAAAGCCAGCCCTCACTATTGTAAGTGGGTCCTTAGAATAGGGTCTATAATCAAAAATATCTGCTTCTTTTCCCCTGCTTCTAGTAACTTGTTCTAGATAATTAGAATAGTAAATCTGAACACAGGCTGTGTCCATACAGGGCTCTGGCCCTGAATCAGCAGAGAACTTATGCTTGTGAGTAATCCCATTGACAGCAACGTAATGACATGCTTAGTTGCTCTGCCAGATTGGTGTTAGACTGCTGAGTACCTTGCAGGATCGAGCCCCAAAACATTAAATGATTAGCTGAATAGGAACCTATATTCTGTAATATTGAACTCAATTATGAAGGCAGAAATCCCAGAGTTGTTCCAGAGTTGTACTGGAGTAAATGAGGATCAGAAATTGCCACTTACTTTTTCCAAACACTCTTGCATAGGTATATAAAATCTCTTGATCATGGTTAAGACATTTCCAGCTCAACATCTTCCTGAATGGATACAGGCTGGGCTATGACCCAAAGCCTCCATATGTAGGTGTACCTTGACTTTTAAGGAACACCTTACCAAGACCTTGCAGAAAATAAAACAAGAAAGAACTTGATCAGCAAATTAACTGGTTCTACGAGCCAATGCGTAGACAGTAAGAAACTCTGGTCTTGTCTTGTGCTATTCTGTAGCAGATTATTGGTTCCCGGTGTGGATTAGCTTTCTTCACACAGGATGAAGAGCCACTCAGCTGAATGAAACCATGCATATATTAACAGGTACTTAGAGATCAACCAACTGGCCTGGGTGGTGTTGCTGTCCAATATTGCTCCTCCTGACATCAGGTGCCAAATCACCTTGCAGAATCTGTTCCTTAAGGGACAAGACATGTCACGTCTACCTCTGTTTAAAGATGTGTTTAATCCACCGAGCCACCGTCTCAGTTCAAGGCAGCCAGGTTGGGCAATTCCCCTAAGGAACCTGTCACCTCCAGAGGTCAAGAACAAGCCTTAGCCATAGCCCATGCCTATCTTGTGACAGATCAACAGTCCAGCCCCCTGGTTTTGACCTTTCATGCTATCTATGGGTAAAGCTCAATCACTTCAGATGTGGAGTGACACAATGTGCTGCTAATGACTAAAGTGGGGCCTTGCTGACTCCCCTTTTTGCTACTGTGGACTGTTAGAAGATGTAAGCTACATACTTGTAGGGTGCACCCCTTGCCAAGTGCTGCCTGGTTCCCTCCTGAACTTAACCATTCAATAGCTGAGGGAAGGGCATTGTGCAAGACACTTATGATCTAGTCAAGTGTGTTAGTTGATGTAGCTGCGATTGCTAGATAAAAGCTCTAAACCAGCTACCCATAGTCCTACTAGGCGACAACAATACTGCATCAGATACCTCTGGAACTAGGTGGAGTTAGACTTGTCCTATTGATTTCATCACGGTCAGGATACCTCCCATAGTAAGCAAATCAACCTGTGGCCCTGGAGAGGCAGGTTAGCAGTAGGGAGCCCAGACAGCAAGTGTGAAAAATCGGGACAGGGGGTGAGGGGTAATATGTGCCTATATAAGAAAAAGCCCCAAATATTGGGACTGTCCCTATAAAATCTGGACATCTGGTCACCCTAGTTAGCAGGTCCTGTACTGAGCAAAGAGCACTACCAGAAAAAGACTCCCCTCTTCTGCATGGATCAAAGGGCACAAAATTATTATGTCTTCTTACCCCTGTTCCTCATACAGTAGGAGCTGGAAGGAAGATTCCCTACACTGAGTGTTCTTATAGGGGCAGGCCAACACTAGAAAAGTTCATATCCAGGGGTTACCAAAGTGTGATACATGTGCCACTGATGGAACAAGCTTAATATTCCATCAGTTTCACCTCAACAATTTTTTAAGAAGATGCTCCCTGAAGAAATAAAGTTTGGGAACCACTGAGCAGACATTCAACCAAATTGAAATGCATTTAGGAAAACAGCTAGTTTACCTTACAGCTGTGACTTTAACACATACACTGAAGACAGTGTTCACATTATCCCCTAGCAAAGGCCCCAATGACAAAATCTTGAGAATGCCTGTTGCTTTTTTGTAAAATACTTGCATATACTCTCTACACAGTTTTGGTTAAGTAGAAAGTTGACGTGTTTGACCCTACGCTAAAAAAAATTTTGGTTCCCACGTTTCACTTTATTCCAACACAGAAATGAGAAAAAGGTTAATTCTAATTTTTAACGTTTTTCCATATTCCTGGAGCAGGAAGTTCCCTGCGTGCCACATCATCTCCTGTTTTCTTCTTAGCTGTCACTGCTTGGTTATATAAAAGTTTCACAACAAAATGTAACGGTGTAATGTGGAATCTGTTTGGTTGTGAGCTATCGATGAACCCTCAATGAGCTGTGGCTGGGATCCCCAATCCCACCACAGAACACAAAACTTCCTGTTAGTACAGTGAGTTCTGGGGTGTCTCGGATCCAGGATGAGATGAAGGGTAATAGGAAACTGCAGCAGCGGAACCAACAGGAGCCTTTCTGGGTTCTGAAGAAAGGCCACCCCCGCAAGCCCAATAAATATCTGCTACCAAGGAGGATTTCAGCTGTCTGCCTCTGCAAACATTGGTGCAGGCTCCTCCTAAAGAAGAAGGCCACCGATCTGCTCCATCGGGAAGCCTGATCTTACTGGAGCAGATTCTCAGCTGCGGGACATCAGCAGAGCTCCACTGGTGTCAATGGAGTTACTTGTTTACATCTCCTGAGAATTTGTCTCATTGAAAGAGCAGCACTCGTCCCCAGAGGATCCAACCATGCTCCAGGAAATTTAGTTAAACTCCTTGGTTTCCCTTTAAGTTTTGGACAGGCAGTAATTTTACCTCGCTGGATTATGAATCAACCTGCCAAAAAGCTTCACTAAGATCCAAGTGAATAGAAAATAGGAGATGTTACACAATGTTAGCGGCAGCTACGGCCCTCATGGGTAAAGAGAACTGGATGGTATTCTGTGTGCAGCACAGCATTTTCACTCCTCAGTCAACCAAAAGAATCATTTAAGCAACACAAGATGTCCCCCCCACTGGGACTGAACTTTTCATCTCCACATACTGTCCCTGCCCTAGAAAATGTGTCCAGGCCTGGGAACTGAACACAGCCTACTGCTGCGCAGGGCTGGCTCTGGGTCTATAGTATCAGTTCTTCTGGAACAGATCATAGCAGCTGCTGTGCATTATTAAAATAATTAATGCCATGTTTGGAGTAAACCATCTGTAGAATTCTAGGTTCTTCATCCTTCTTGGAAACAATGTACTTACTGTTCAAAGTCCAAACTTGTGATTTCTTCAATCTTTCTACATCAGTATGAGATCACAGCACATTATCCGACTTGTGGAATTGCTTTATGCTTCAAGTTCAGTATGCGGTTTTGAAATTCTCCTCTTTGCTAAATCAGGAAAGAAGATTTGATTAAGTAACCAAAGGCACTAGTCTGTTATGAGGATTCAGATTGTAAACATGCCAAGTTTCAGTTTTCAAACTTGAGCCATTTTTGCAATAGCCTTTGTGATACAGCAATTTCCTGTAATATCGAGGACAAACCTTACTGAATTGTTAAACCTCATTGAATTAAGTATTTTAGGAGTTCATTGTATTAAATGCAAATGTTTATGTATTATTGAGGCATTGTATGTAATGTCTCTAAGGAGGGAGATGTGACTAATGTAACTCCTGGGAAGCGTTATGAACTTCAAAGGACTCTTTTAAACAATGTGCTGGACAGAAATGAACTTTTAGTAAAGTGTGTTTGATAAGGAATAGTTGGGAGGAGGGGAATACAAATTCCCACCTTCAGACCCAATCTTTTGAAGCTATGCCCTGAGAAGACCACTGTCTGCTGATTATCTGTTCCTATTCCCCCCAAGATCAAAAGCCCAAACTGTATAAGCGAGTGCCTCAGATTAATGGGGGTTCTTATTCTGAGCAAAAGCTGTTACCACAAAAAAACCCATTGTTGGAGTTTTCAGAACTGAATCCTACCAGAACCCTTGTTTGAGCTGGGGAGATCTCTGGTAAACTTATTAACATGTGTGTTGGTTTTTATTGTGTTCTCTGTAATGCTTTCACCTTAAGACTAAATGTCTTTGCTTAGAAAAGACTGTGGGGTAACTTCTAACTGTGGGTTATTAGACTGTGTATAGCCTCTGAGAAAGCAAAGCAGGCCTGCTTAGATAGTGTGACTTGTTGGGGAACTCACAGTGTAGGGCAAGGAACTGTGCGTCCTGGAAAACCCCCAGTCAGGAGGGGGAGAGATGTGGGTCTTCACCCAGGAGAGGTGACAGCTGAGGAGACAGAACTACAGGCTGTCGAAGGACCACAGAGAGGAAATACAGGTGCAGTTGCCCTGAACTGCAACGGCCTTGCTCAAAAGAGGGTGGTTAGAGTTTGTTTACAATGGGAAAACTGTTTGGTTTTTTTTTTTACTCTCTCAACTTCAAAATGGTGATGGGATTTTGTCAAACTTTCCAGAAAAAAAAATTCACTCGCAGGAAGTAATTGTGCATGGAAAATATCAGCCCTGAAAGTGAATGTTCAGGACATTATGAGCAGGTTAAAACAAAATTTCATAAAGGAAACTGCTTTGCACCATTAATTATAATGGTTGCTACTGGTGACAGCTGTAATGCTGTTTGCAAACCACTACCTGTTTTGATAGAAAACCCTGCTTTTAATTCTATCTATTTATAGCTCAAATTATTAAGAAAAACATGTACTTAAAACTGTCTTTTCACTGTTGAATGGAAGGATGTTACTGCTAAGAGGCTTCAACTACAGCATGGAAAAACAGAAGGGGAGAGACATTATGTCAGCATGATGAATGAGCTCCTTTTGTTTGCTCCTGTCACTCAGCACGGCTGAGCTTGTGTTGAGAAGCTGGTGCTGAATTGTGCAGGGGAGAGTGTGAGAGGAGGAAATAATGACTATGCAGCAGGTCTTCACTGTTAAAATTCTCCTGTCAATTATTGCCTGAGAGCAGGGATGTTTTCCGTTCTCCAGACTCATTCCTCAAGCAGGTCACAGGGTCACTGTTATCTGTATCTATCTAAATGTAAAATAACCCTTTTGTTTAATTGAGACATTCTGTACAAATTCAGTACACGCACTTCCCTTGTGGAGTTGCTTTTATGCTTAACGTTCAGTATACAGTTTTGAAATTCTCCTCTTTGCTAAATCAAGAAAGAAGCTCTAATAAGGAGTTTACTTTTATGATTGTTCATTTATTCTGTAACTTTCTACGCTTTGCTGCTGTTTACTCCACTGGTTTATTGTCACAGGGCAGTCCCACTTGGGGTGTCCTCGGCCCTTTTGTTAACTACGAAAGGTATAGAAAAACGCTCTTTGAAAACCGCACTAGGACCCATTTAAAGAGTCAATATTTTCAACTGTTGCTAGTTACTACAGGGAGTTCCTATGTTAAGTGTAGGAGAGAACTGTTCTAATGTCAAATATCAATGTATTGTAGCAGTTGGCAAATTTTGACTCTAATGGCATTCATGTGAGCTCCCTGTTCTATAGGGACAATGCAAATTGCAACATTCCAACAGGAAATCTAGGAAATACAATTTGAGTAAAATATATGATAAATCTGTGACAAATTTATACCCTGCTCCTGCCTGCTCTAGTCACAAATTGCATATAGCCCAACAATGATAGGCACCTGACCAAGGTATAGTGCCATACTTAGCAATGAGGGTTGCAGCAGTTTTTGACCTGCATCTCAAAGTGAAAGGCATATCGCACAATTCATTGCTTAGTATCTAAGACTGTGTCTACACTAAAGAACAGCACCAGTGTGAGTTACAATGATGCAGTGCATCCACCCCACACATCTTTTTTCATGTGGGCACACAGAAATATTATAGGGGCTATGAATTGTTGCATCTATCTCTCAATGCCTGGCACGGTTCCAAGAGCAGGTGGACAATGTCTATGAATATTCTTAATGCAGTGTTTCCCAACGTGTGAGCAGTGTCCCCTTGGGAGGCCATTAAGAAGTATCCAAGGGGTGCAGACAGACTTTTCAATTGCACTCCAGAGTCCAGGTTTTCATTTTTAAAGGAAGTCCTTAGCAGTTTTGGTTGTGGGGAAATGTGCCACAACTGCCTGAGTTTGCAGAAAGCCTGAAAAATAGCTCTGAGGTGTGAAATGCCCCTATTAATTTCAAAGGGAGCTAACTCAGATGCCACTGATACTTTAAATGTCAATGTTAACTATTTTACTGCTCATCAAATCATGTAAGAAAGAAATATCATATAGTGAAAATCCACACAGTCTACTGTGAGTGACCACTCATTTTGGATGGATTTTTAACACACAGCAGGACTGAAGTGAAGCATGATTGGTTCAGCTTTCCTTGAGGGAGGCTCAGCCTTTTCAGAGTGTGAGGCTAGGTCTACACTACAGGGAGGGGAGTCGACCTAAGATATGCAACTTCAGCTACGTGAATAGCGTAGCTGAAGTTGCGTATTTTAGGTCGACTTACCTGGCTGTGAGGACGGTGGTGAATCAACCGCTGCCGCGCCGCCGTCAACTCCGCTTCCGCCTCTTGCCGCGGTGGATTTCTGGAGTCGACGGCAGAGCCATCGGGGATCGATTTCATTGCGTCTTCACTAGACGCGATAAGTCGATCCCCAATAGATCGATTGCTACCCGCCGATCCGGTGGGTAGTGAAGACGTGCCCTTAGACTCCTGTCTCTCCCCATTCATTGCCTAGGGAGCCTAGGCACTGAACTCAGCTTTGTGAATAACAGTGGTGTTCCTGTGCTTTTTCTAGGCATCTAAAAGTTAGGTGATGTGACACTCACCATCACACCGCCCGAGTCCTTTTCTGAATCTAGCCTCTCACCACTTGATTGGGCCTTAGGAGACCTAGGTTAAATTCCTGGCTCTGCCACAGACTACCTCTGTAATGTCAGACAAGCCACTTAGGGTCTGTCTACACTGCAATTGGATACCCACGGCTGGCTTTGCCAGCCGACTCAGGATCACAGGGTTCGGTGTTTGAGGAGTAGATGTTCTGGCTCAGGCTGCAACTTGAGCTCTGGGACCCTGCCACCTAGCAGGCTCCTAGAGCCCAGGCCCCGGCCCAAGCCCAGATGTCTACACTGCAATTAAACAGCCTCTTAGCCTGAGCCTTGTGAGCCTGAGTCAGCTGGCATGGGCCAGCCGTGGGTTTATAATCGCAGTGCAGACCTACCCTTAAAGCCATATTCTGTCTCCCTTATTCAGGCTGAGTAGTACCTTTATTGCATAAGTAGTCCCAGCTACTTCAATAGGAGTGCTTGTGGAGGAAGGTATTACTCAGCCTGAATAACAGAGGCAGAATATGGCTCTTTATCTTTCTGTGCCTGAGTTCCCCATTTGTCAAGTTGGAATATTAGTAATTCCCTGCTCCTCGGCAGTATTGTGAGGCTTAGCTCCTTAATGTTTGTGAGGCACTCGGGACCCTCCTCACTGTTGCCTTGTGCCTTGTATAGCAACTTATGCCAGTGCAAAAGGAGTGTAAAGGGCAGGGGTGAAAGTAACACAGAAGACTTACCGGTACAGGGGCTCGGAAGGGGCGGGGCATCAGGCTGAAGGGGCAGGGCTGGGGACACTTTTATCTCTGGTAAAGTGTCATTATCAAATCACAAGGAAGGTGTTTTACTCCCTGGATCAATGACTGCACAAGGTGCAGGGCAAAGGTGAATTAGACCCGCAGATGCTGTAGTGTTGGGGAGCCATGTAAGTACTTGGACAGAAGTTGGTGGCAATCCACAGCACTCCTCTCAGTTCTGGAATTGGCTAAGGACTTTCATAGATGGAGCCTGTCTGCAAAAAAAAAAAAGTATATTTCTTCCAATTGTATTTATTTTTAATGCATTTTTAACAGAGAAAATCATTATCCAAAATGTACATCCGGTATGGTAGGGAAATGCAATAATGGATCTGGCAGCTGCCTTGTCTGCTCAAGGCTGCATACGCAGTTCCCTCAGGAGCCAAGCTATTATTGGCTTCTCTGTCCATAACTGTGCAAAACGCCCACTCTGAAGTGGTGCAGGAGCTAATGCTACTTGCAGAAGTGGTTACTCATGCACAGAGAGCTGCTAGATTCATAGGGACTCCTCCTCTTCAGGATGCAGTAGCTCCCCTAGCACTGCTCACTGTTGTACTAATTGGCTGGGCCGACTCCAGCTTTTTTGCTGCCCCAAGCGGGGGGAAAAAAAAGAAAAAGATAAAGCCGCGATCAGCGGCACTTCGGCGGCAGCTCTACCACACCGCTTCATTCTTCGGCAGCGGGTCCTTCGCTCCAAGAGGGACTGAGGGACCCACCACCGAATTGCCGCCGAAGACCTAACGTGCTGCCCCTTTCCATTGATCGCTACAACCACCTGCTTTCTTTGCTGGTGCTTGGAGCCGGCCCTGCTAATTGGGTTTAATTTATCACAACACCATCCAATCCCAACCCCACATACTTGGTGCATATGGACGTCCTTGTATTGAAGGGCAGGGGTAACATGGTAGGGAGCACTTCTCTCCACTTTGTGATCTCAAACTCCATTCCCACTATCTTCTCTCCCCATGAAGCTGTGGTAGTATACTACAAAAAAGGACTGCTGAGGATGAGTCTGGCTCTTACAGTGGGAACATAATAGCATTTTTATTGTATTGACAAAATACATGCATTTTAGTAAAATACAACAATGTTACGTTTTTGGCCTTTTGCTAATTTGATCAAAATTGTAGCAGAAGAATATAAATAATTAAGGGTGACCTGTGAAGGAAAGGGGGGAAAAACAGAAACGATCCCCTCTCCACACACCACCACCACCCACATACACAAACACACACACAAAGTTTTTGTTTTTTAAATAAAATTCCAGGTCTTGTTTACACCGGAAAAGTCTATGGAAAATTGGCAACCTGGCAAGATTAGACCATCATATATACGAATGATGTTTAAACCTTATTAAGTAAAAGGAGATGTTTTTAGTTAGACTGTTATCAACAAAACAACAATACCCCAGAGTTTTAAACAAAACACAACCAAACATTTATTTAGCTAAAATATGTGAAAGAAATGCAATCTCTGTTAATGATTCAACAGTGCCACCCTTTCAATTATAAGTGCTGGCAGCTCCCCATCTTTCATAGATTCATAGATTCATAGATTCTAGGACTGGAAGGGACCTCGAGAGGTCATCGAGTCCAGTCCCCTGCCCGCATGGCAGGACCAAATACTGTCTAGACCATCCCTGATAGACATTTATCTAACCTACTCTTAAATATCTCCAGAGACGGAGATTCTACAACCTCCCTAGGCAATTTGTTCCAGTGTTTAACCACCCTGACAGTTAGGAACTTTTTCCTAATGTCCAACCTAGACCTCCCTTGCTGCAGTTTAAACCCATTGTTTCTGGTTCTATCCTTAGAGGCTAAGGTGAACAAGTTCTCTCCCTCCTCCTTATGACACCCTTTTAGATACCTGAAAACTGCTATCATGTCCCCTCTCAGTCTTCTCTTTTCCAAACTAAACAAACCCAATTCTTTCAGCCTTCCTTCATAGGTCATGCTCAAGACCTTTAATCATTCTTGTTGCTCTTCTTTGGACCCTTTCCAATTTCTCCACATCTTTTTTAAAATGCGGCGCCCAGAACTGGACACAATACTCCAGCTGAGGCCTAACCAGAGCAGAGTAGAGCGGAAGAATGACTTCTCGTGTCTTGCTCACAACACACCTGTTAATACATCCCAGAATCATGTTTGCTTTTTTTGCAACAGCATCACACTGTTGACTCATATTTAGCTTGTGGTCCACTATAACCCCTAGATCCCTTTCTGCCGTACTCCTTCCTAGACAGTCTTTTCCCATTCTGTATGTGTGAAATTGATTTTTCCTTCCTAAGTGGAGCACTTTGCATTTGTCTTTGTTAAACTTCATCCTGTTTAGCTCAGACCATTTCTCCAATTTGTCCAGATCATTTTGAATTATGACCCTGTCCTCCAAAGTAGTTGCAATCCCTCCCAGTTTGGTATCATCCGCAAACTTAATAAGCGTACTTTCTATGCCAATATCTAAGTCGTTGATGAAGATATTGAACAGAGCCGGTCCCAAAACAGACCCCTGCGGTACCCCACTCGTTACGCCTTTCCAGCAGGATTGGAAACCATTAATAACAACTCTCTGAGTACGGTTATCCAGCCAGTTATGCACCCACCTTATAGTAGCCCCATCTAAATTGTATTTGCCTAGTTTATCGATAAGAATATCATGCGAGTCCGTATCAAATGCCTTACTAAAGTCTAGGTATACCACATCCACCGCTTCACCCTTATCCACAAGGCTCGTTATCCTATCAAAGAAAGCTATCAGATTGGTTTGACATGATTTGTTTTTCACAAATCCATGTTGGCTGTTCCCTATCACCTTACCACCTTCCAAGTGTTTGCAGAGGATTTCCTTAATTACTTGCTCCATTATCTTCCCTGGCACAGAAGTTAAACTAACTGGTCTGTAATTTCCTGGGTTGTTTTTATTTCCCTTTTTATAGATGGGCACTATATTTGCCCTTTTCCAGTCTTCTGGAATCTCTCCCGTCTCCCATGACTTTCCAAAGATAATAGCTAGAGGCTCAGATACCTCCTCTATTAGCTCCTTGAGTATTCTAGGATGCATTTCATCAGGCCCTGGTGACTTGCAGGCATCTAACTTTTCTAAGTGATTTTTAACTTGTTCTTTTTTTATTTTATCCGCTAAACCTACCCCCTTCCCATTAATATTCACTATGTTAGGCATTCCTTCAGACTTCTCTGTGAAGACCGAAACAAAGAAGTCATTAAGCATCTCTGCCATTTCCAAGTTTCCTGTTACTGTTTCTCCCTCTTCACTAAGCAGTGGGCCTACCCTGTCTTTGGTCTTCCTCTTGCTTCTAATGTATTGATAAAAAGTCTTCTTGTTTCCTTTTATTCCCGTAGCTAGTTTGAGCTCATTTTGTGCCTTTGCCTTTCTAATCTTGCCCCTGCATTCCTGTGTTGTTTGCCTATATTCATCCTTTGTAATCTGTCCTAGTTTCCATTTTTTATATGACTCCTTTTTATTTTTTAGATCGTGCAAGATCTCGTGGTTAAGCCAAGGTGGTCTTTTGCCACATTTTCTATCTTTCCTAACCAGCGGAATAGCTTGCTTTTGGGCCCTTAATAGTGTCCCTTTGAAAAACTGCCAACTCTCCTCAGTTGTTTTTCCCCTCAGTCTTGATTCCCATGGGACCTTACCTATCAGCTCTCGGAGCTTCCCAAAATCTGCCTTCCTGAAATCCATTGTCTCTATTTTGCTGTTCTCCCTTCTACCCTTCCTTAGAATTGCAAACTCTATGATTTCATGATCACTTTCACCCAGGCTGCCTTCTACTTTCACATTCTCAACGAGTTCCTCCCTATTCGTTAAAATCAAGTCTAGAACAGCTTCCCCCCTGGTAGCTTTTTCAACCTTCTGAAATAAAAAGTTGTCTCCAATGCAGTCCAAGAATTTGTTGGATAGTCTGTGCCCCGCTGTGTTATTTTCCCAACATATATCCGGATAGTTGAAGTCCCCCATCACCACCAAATCTTGGGCTTTGGATGATTTTGTTAGTTGCTTGAAAAAAGCCTCATCCACCTCTTCCACCTGGTTAGGTGGCCTGTAGTAGACTCCTAGCATGACATCTCCCTTGTTTTTTGCCCCTTTTAGCCTAACCCAGAGACTCTCAACACTTCCGTCTCCTATGTCCATCTCTACCTCAGTCCAAGTGTGTACATTTTTAATATATAAGGCAACACCTCCTCCCTTTTTCCCCTGTCTATCCTTCCTGAGCAAGCTGTACCCATCCACACCAACATTCCAATCATGTGTATTATCCCATCAAGTTTCAGTGATGCCAACAATGTCATAGTTGTATTTATTTATTAGCACTTCCAGTTCTTCCTGCTTATTCCCCATACTTCTCGCATTTGTATATAGGCATCTAAGATACTGGTTTGATCTTTCCTCCCAGTTTTGTCCTGACTCTCCTTTCTCTCTGACAATATAGCCCACACTCCCTCTCGTTTCCGACCCATCTCCCCGGTCTCCATGTTCCCCACTTACCTGTGGGCTTTGCTCACCTGTCCCCATCGAACCTAGTTTAAAGCCCTCCTCACTAGGTTAGCCAGTCTGTGTCCGAATAGGGTCTTTCCTCTCCTCGAAAGGTGAACGCCATCTCTGCCTAGCAGTCCTTCCTCGAATAGCATCCCGTGGTCTAGGAAGCCAAAGCCCTCCTGGCGACACCATCTTCGCAGCCAGGCATTCACCTCCATGATGCATCTGTCTCTGCCCGGGCCCCTACCTTTGACAGGAAGAATTGAAGAGAATACCACCTGCGCTCCAAACTCCTTCACCCGTACTCCCAGAGCCCTGTAGTCACTCTTGATCCGCTCAGTGTCACACCGCGCAGTATCATTTGTGCCCACATGGATGAGTAGCATGGGGTAGTAGTCAGAGGGCTGGATAATCCTCGACAATGCCTCCGTAACGTCTCGGATACGGGCCCCCGGCAGGCAGCATACCTCCCGAGATGAAATGTCAGGGCGACAGATGGGCGCCTCCGTCCCCCTCAGCAGAGAGTCTCCGACCACCACTACCCTACGTTTCCTATTCGCAGTGGTGGCAGCAGACTTTCCAGCCTTAGGGGTACGAGGCTTCTCCTCCTTTACTGTAGGGAGTGATTCCTTCTTTCCTGTATCAAGAAGAGCATAACGGTTACCTATAACGGTTACCTATAACCACGGCAGGAGGGTTCGGAGCAAGGGTGGAGCACTGCCTGCTGCCAGAAGTAACCAGCTGCCAGTGTCCACCCTGAGCCATCTCCTCCTCCACCAGTGGTGTATCAGCAGTCCTGTGTACTGGGACAGCTACCTCAGCTGTCTCCACATGGACACTGTCGAGGAATTGCTCGTGGATTCGGATGCTCCTCAACCTAGCCACCTCCTCCTGTAGCTCTCCCACCTGCTGCCTGAGAGATTCCACCAGCAGGCACCTCTCACATTGGATGGTCCCCGCAGCCTGGATATCAGTAAGTGGAAATTGCAAGTTACAGTCTTTGCAAAACCACACCAGGATCTGGGTAGAGGCATCCATGCTCAGGCGCTCTGTCTGGCTACAGGCACAGGTGGAGGAGACAGTAGCAGTGCTGGCACAGGTGTTGCGGGTCTTCCTAACCATCGTAAGCCTCCCTCTGTCAAACTCCCGTCTGCAGCCCCCTGTCAGCTGAAAGGGTTGTTTAAGCAAAAAGTTATGAATGTAGTTGCTTTATAGGTATTAAGGGGAATCAAGAGAAAACAGATGGAACTGGCAAGGGACCCTCGCCCCCTTCCTGCTCCCCTTCCAAACTCCCTTGCGAAACTCCCTGTTAGCAGCCCCTGGTCGCTTGTGCGCTGCTTTATAAAGCCCTGGCCTGTATGAATGCCCCGCCCACTGATGAAGGCTCAGCCACTTACCAGAGGCTTCTAGCTTTCAAACCTTCCTTTGAAGCTCACAGCTTCCAACTGCCAGCCACAGCACACGGTCCTTCAAACAACCAAAACAAACAAACAGACTGACAAACACAAGCTCAGCACACAGCAAGTAACCCTCAAACACAAACAAACACACACTACAGACAGTCACTTACCCCAAAAGGGTGCTGTATTGCTCCTCCTTCACCTGGAGAACTCCCTTGCGAAACTCCCTGTTATCAGCCCCTGTTCGCAAAAAGAGTTTCTTTCTGAAACTCCAATAAATCCTTCAGCAAAGCAATGAAAGACAAAACTTGATGTTCCTGATCTTTCTAAGGTTATAAAGAGCATGAAAAATAGATAAACCCTTCCCAAATAAATCAGGGCTCCTTTATACATCGTTGGAAAGAAAACACCGCCACAAACAAAATTTATCTTCCTGTGTAGGTCACCTTTAGTGGAATATTAGGTACGTGCTGGCTTGTTGATTCAATGCCAACCTAAGCTGGATTTAGACCAAAATATTATACTGCTATATCTTAGTCACATGGGATGATATGCAGCATGCTGGGAATGGGTGCCAAATGACTGATGCTATTTTGTTGATTGAGCTTTCTAAGGCAACTGATACAGGAATTAATTCAAAACATTTGGTAAAACCATTGTGTTTTCTCAATGGACAATTTTCATTGAACTTTCTGTTAAAACTGACAATTTAGCTCCATAAAACCTAAACAAATGTAGTTTTTGTAACATGGAGGAGGTGGGGATTGGGGAAAAGTAAGGGGAGCCTCCATTAGGGGTCATTTTAGGGGCTATCTTTTGTTGTCAGTTAATATCCCGTACAGTCCTTTATGTATGTAATAGCCTCACTGTTAGCAAGTATGGGATGAAATGTAAGTATTATCTGTGATACTTGTAGTATGATGCCTGATGTAATTCACAAGTAGTAATTTCATTTTAACATTCCAGATTGATTCACTGGGAATAGTTGACTTTTTTCCAAAAGGCTTAAATCTCTATAGTAACAAGTTCTAGAAGAAAACTGAATGTAATCCTAAAATGTCATAGCTTCATAGGACCTTTTTGCTAGGAAACTAGTTCACATAATTGAACCTGTATACATCTTTAATGTATTATTCTGATACAGAAACGTTATGGATGTAGGCCTTCCAGGGATAAGTATTACAAGCTAAAGTTGAGTTCAAAATGAACCTTAGCACCCTGTCCTAGATAGCCAGTTTCCTAATGTTTAGCAGAGTCTTTAGTGGGAGCTGTGATGAGAGGAGGAGGGGCTAACTGGTGTATCTAAATCCTGCTCCAGGATGCCTCTAGCTAGCTAATGTAAGTTGTCCCCTTACTAAAACTCAGTGGGGGTGTTTTAATTGGCTAGCTCCCAGTACCAAAAGAAAGGGGAAGGGTCGATGGGAAATCAGGACCCTGAGACTGACAGTCCCCAGGAACAATGGGGAGAGGCCAATGCTCCAGGTCAGCCTGATCGACAGGGCAGGCAGGCTAATCAGGGAGTCAGGAGGCCAGGGGGGGGGCTGTCCTCCTGTGAGCTGGAATTGCCTGGATCAGACAGAGGGGGGCAGAGCTAAGGAGAGAGCAGAGGCCCAAGCTGAGCTGCGGAGCAGAGCCGTGCCAGCCAGAGGGGCCAGAAAAGCAGCGCAGGAAGCAGGTCAGTGCTGGGAGCAGAGTCACGGAAGCAGCCCACAGAGCAGACCTGTGCTGGGAGAAGAGCTGTAGCAACCAGAGCCACAGGGGCCAGAGAAGTGGCCCAGGGAGCTGGGGACAGAGCAGCAGCAGCGGAGCTGAGGCAGAGTGGAGCTGGAACTGGGGCTGGAGCAGTCTGGAGCCGAGTGCGGTGAGCAGCTGGGAAGAGCGAGGGGGACCCTGGGCAGCGGGCCCAGCACAGGGAGATGTCCCCAGGCCAGACTTGGAGAGGGATTAGGGTGACCAGACGTCCCGATAAAATCAGGCCCGTCCCGATTTTTAGCTGTTTGTCCAGCGTCCCGACCGATATGTGGTCGGGATGCAATTTGTCCCGATATTTTGCTCCGCCGGCAGCACTCGGCTTTTTTTTTTTTTTTTGCCCCCCCGGGTGTTCCGATATTTTCTTCCTCTCATCTGGTCACCCTAAGTGGGATCGTAACCCTGACGGGGCGGGGGCGACGCTGGGAAGAAGGGTCCTGCCACCTAGCGCCTGAGGGCATGTGGCCACCGCCATTTTATAAAAATATAAATATTACATATATTGGAATATATGTATATGCTGGTTGGGAATTTACCAAACAAATGTTTTCATTAGAAAATGCCAATATGTTGAAATCAAAACGGTTTGCAGGAAAGGGTCAGCTTAGATGAATCTCCAGATTTGGAAAGGGGAGGAAGTTCCAAAGATGACAAAAGAAGTTTTGGATCAAAATGCCTTTTTGTTTTGAAGTTTTAACTCAATTTATACTAAAAAATAGTTTAAAAATAACTATAAAGGTCAAAATCAAAATGAAAAATGAAATGTTTCCATTCCCTGACCCAAATGAAATGTCAGATTATCGGTTCATGACAATTTTTGAGATTTCAACTTTTCATTCTGATTCAAGGAAGGAGGGAGAGGGAAATGTCACAATCTCAAATTCTCATGGGATGGGAAAACCAGACCCCACCAGCTCTAATAAATATTATATATCTTGCATGTTCACTAGTGATTTTTCATCTCAAAGTATCCCTATTTGTTGTACAAACCTAGGTCTTGGTCTATCATTGACCCTGGTGCCCATTCGAAATCCCAGTAACTCCACTAGGATTCCAGAGAAGTACAGGGATGTGCTCTAGACTCTAGAAGATGTCAGTGCAGCATCAGAGCCTTAACATAGATGTATGTTGGTTATATAACATTGGTCAGTGCATAGGTGATGAAGAATTGGAGTTCTTCATTCAATAAAATAAAATATCTGGCATGGGAGCCAGAGGGGCTGGCTACAGCATTCAACTCAAATTACTTTAAGGGTGCATATGTGTGTTTGTTACTAACATATGTATCATTGAAACCTACTGTCTTAAAAAGTATAGGTGTTTTTCAAATGTAATATACTATTATGGCCACCCTTTGTTACGATAGGGGCACTCTAGATAAGTGGTTCTCAACCTTTGTGGGCTCAGGAACCATTTGTAAATGTTTATGGCCTGTCATGACCCAGTAAATAGTCTGGGGGTGGAGACCCAGGAGAGGTTTTGGTCTGGTCCTGCCCCCGGTGGGCTTGGGTCCTGCCTGGCACTCATCCCACAGTGGCAGCTTCTGCAGCTCCTGTGCTGTGGGGCTGGCTGGGTTTGGCTCTGAGTTGTGACCTCTGGGTTTGCAGCGCCCCTCAGGTTTGGCCCCATCCCTCTGAGTGGACCAAGTTTGTGAGAGTGGAGTTGTGACCTGGCCCATGGGGTTGCAGTGCCACTCAGTCACATTTGGCCTACCTCGGCTCCTGTCATCATGATGACTGGGCCAAACCTAAGTGGCGCTGGGATCCCAGAGGTTGCAGTGCCTGGAGCTGGGAGGTGAGTCCAGCCAGCCCCATGGGACAGGAGCCACAGAAGCTGCCGCCTGACCCTTTGAAACATTCTTACAACCCAATTTTGGGTCCCAACCCAGCGGCTGAGAAACCCTGCTCTAGATGGCTTTTCACTTTGCTGAGGTAATGGCTATGAGTGACATCCTCAAATATTAAGCCAAACTCAAAAGGTTATTTTAATCTGCTTTTTAGGGTGGGGTTAAAACAGACACATGCATGCCAGCAGTGTGGCTGCAGCAATGTTGGAAGCACACAGCAAAGCTGCTGCCGGTTAAAGATACTAAAGCAGAATTAGTCATTGCCAGCCATTCTCTCAGGCAAAAGGTTTCACCGTGCACTGAACGTCAACAGACTTGGGCTCTGTTGGAGCAAGGGAAAAGGAAAATTCCAGAGTTGAGGCACTTATACATCAACTACCCTTCCTTCACCCTAGAACCATGCAAAGTAAGTGGCTGATAGCACAAGCGCCTCAGTTATTGCAGTGGTGTGTGGTGAAAGCACTAATTTCTCAGTGGGAGCGGGGGGTCTACAAATCCCACACAAAACACAGGCAGGAAATGGTTAAGAACCTTCCCTACCTACAAACAGCAAAACTAGCCCCACACCAGCTCAGCTGTAAGAAACTTCAATGATGGAGAGATTATTTGTTTGCAATTGTTGTTGTAGTCGTGTCGGTCCCAGGATATTAGAGATACAAGGTGGATGAGGTAATACATTTTATTGGACCAACTTCTGTTGGTGAGAGAGACAAGCTTTTGAGCTACCCAGACTCTTCTTCAAGTCATAGAGAGACATACCCACAGTTGTAGTGACTGAGGGGAAACCGAGAAAAATGGTGAACGAAAGATAGTTTGCCAAATAAGCAACCAATGGCATTATAAACAAGGTGCAGAGTGGTGTTGTCAGAGGAAGATGCACCATTGACCATATTGTTAAATTGGAAACTGAAATACAAAAAAAAAAAAGGCTGAGAAACAAAGGTTTCATGATAGCTTTTTTGAAAAAGCATATGATATGCTACGGAAGGAAGGTTGATTTTACAAAGAAAGTATAATAGGAATCAGGGGAAGCATGGATGGAGGGATTAGAGAATTTTTGAGTAAAAGGACCATGCAGATCAGAGTTGGGACAGTTGTGTCAAATATATATCTAATATTAAAAATGTTACACCACAGGGAGGCGGTATCAGTCCAACCTTATTTAATATTATGATAAATGATCTTCCAAAACAAATCCATGATGGGGTAGGTGTCACTCTGTTTGCAGATGATTGTGCTTTACGGGTTATGAGCAGGAATATTGAGGTAGCAGAACAGAGACTCAACAGAGCATTATGAGAGACTTCAGTCTGGGAAAGCGCCTGGGGTTTAAGTTCTCCATTGCTAATTCAAAGGATTCCTCTTCACAAAAAGGAGAGCTGCAAAGGAATGTAAAATGTATCTGCATGGAGAAGAGATATAGTTAAAAGGTTTAAATTTCTAAGGGTAATATTTGGTACTAAATTATTTGGAAAGATCATATAGGCTATATTAAAGATAAAAGCAAAGGAAGGTCAACCTGCTTAAAAGTATTTCTGAGACTAAATGGGGGCCAGATAAGAAAACATTGCTTATAGTATACAGAGCCTTAATCAGACCAGTTATCCTCTATGGCTGCCAAACTTTTGGTCAGCATCAAAATCAGAAACTTAAATTAGATTTAATACAACCACAGGCACTATGTAGTGCATTTATTACAACACCTATGTGCGTGCTACATATAGTTCCTAGTGAAATGCCAGTTACACTATGAATCAAACCACTGGACCTACTTTGGCCCAGAAAGTTAACGGGAACTGCAAGGATGAAAGTACCATAGGCAAACTATAGCATTGTGCCATTCTAATTATGTCAGAATACCACATGCCATTCGGGTTAAAATGTGAATGCAAGAGTTGAAAAGCTAAATGGGAAAATTAGTTATGGATGGAAAGCCACATACTCAAATGTGGATTTAGATTTATTTTATAAACTTAAGGGCAAAAAGGAGACAATAGGTATAAAAAAGGAAGTGGACCAGTATATAGATGAAAAATGGAGTTTTGTCAACTATGTACAGAAGGGTCCAAAAAAGAAAAACAAGAAGAGTATGGAGAGCATATTGTATATCAACGTTTGGAATTAGTACATCTAAAAGAATATCCAATTTTATAGCAGTCATGACAGCTGAACTAGTAGCAATAATGCTAGCATTAAACCGGATCTGGGATGTATGCCCAGCAGCAGCGGTCATTTCTTTGGACTCAATATCAGACCTCACGGGAATAAAAAATGGTGTCTCTGTATACAGAAGTGATTTAATCAATGAAATTCTATTTCTAATAACAGAGTTAGTATGGATGGGAATACATGTAGCATTAGCCTGGATTCCAGTGCATATTGAGATAATGGGACTAAATGCCAGACAAAGCCACTACAAGTGCTACAAGAAATGGAAGAATTGACATAGAAATATCCTTGAGTAAACAGGAATTCAAAATCTTAATACAGAAAAATTTAAAAGCGGAATGGCAAAAAAAAAAAAAAAAAAGCCTGGATCAATGAAAATTAAGTTTTTTGAATAGTGTCCTAGGGTTGAGGATAATGACAAACTTTCAAGTTTTGGGGTTCAACCCAGAACAGGGAGAATCAACCAATGTCACTGCTTGTTCTGTAACCATGAATGGAATAAAATGGTATGCAGGGCCAGGGCAGGGGGCTGGAGTGTGGGAGGGGGTGCGGTGTGCAGGAAGGGGCTCAGGGCAAGGGTTTGGGGCAGAGGAGGAGTATGGGGTGTATGAGGGGGCTGAGGGCAGGGAGTTGGCGTGCGGAGTGCAGGAGGGGGCTCAGAGCAGGGGTACAGGAGGGGTACAGACTGCGGGAGGGGGCTCAGGCCAGGGAGTTGGAGTGCAGGAGGGGTGCAGGGTGTACGAGGGGGCTCAGGGCAGGGAGTTGGGGTGCAGATGTGCTTCGGTCACAGTTGTGAACTCTACTGCGCAAGGGTCACAGAGAACAGAAGCGCCCCCCTCCAATTAAAAACCCCACGAATTTTTGAAATGCCTTTTCCTAGTTGTGCCGCATGGTGAGCACATCTCTATCTGCTCTCCATTGTTGTGCGCAACTACCCAGCTGACCATGAGATAGACAGGAGATATTGGATCTCCTGGGCCTGTGGGGAGAAGAGGCTGTGCAAACACAGATACGAACCAACCCTAGAAACATGGACATCTACGAGCAGATTGCTCAGGGGATGCATGAGAAGGGATGCAACAGGGACCAGCAGCAGTGCTGCGTGAAAGCTGAAGAACTTGGGCAGGTATATCAGAAGGCCAGGGAGGCCAACAATCAATCTGGTGCCAAACCGCAGATCTGCTACTTTTACAAAGAGCTGTGTACCATACTTAGCAGAGACCCCACTCGTGAGCCACCCTGCACACCACCATTAATACCTCCCAGAAGCCTGAGCCACAGACGCCTGGCGGGAGGAATATGGAGGACAGACAAGCACGGGGTTCAGCTGTGCCACTAGCCAGGACTTCCTTGCTCCTGGAATCTTTCCCCACTGCTGGTTCTCTGTCATGTGTAGCTACGCACCTCAGGAAGTGTGGATGAAGCCTGCTTTTCACTGTGGCATTTAGCTACATGTGTAGTGCCTGTACTCTACATGCCATCACAAGGGTAGGCAAGTGTAGACAAGGCCTTAGTCAGTTCCTCCTCCTCTCTTTTGAGAGAGAGAAGCTTTTTAAAGCTCACTTTAGTTCTTTTGAGCTTGTGTGTTCCCAGGCTTTTTCTTACCCTGGCATTGTCTCTTAACAATCATCCTCAAGGGTTTGTGCAGAATTGGCTTATCTTGATCCATTTTTTTTCCTTCCTGCTTATGTTTTCTTACAGCCTCCTAGTAAGCTAAACCAATATATTCAGACAGTAAACATCCCAATAACATGTATTCGGTATTCATAAATTGTGAGAGCAGCTCCAAGTCAGTCACAATCATTTTGTATTTATAAACATATAATAAGAGAATCAATGAAAACATGCTATTCAACATTACTCCTGGGGGAATTCTGCACCACTGTGCATGTGCAGAATTCATGTCCACCACAGATTTCTTTGCTTCCCTGCAGAAAAATGACTTTCTGACAGGGAAGCAAAGGGAAGCTGCAAGAGCAGTCACACACCACTCCCTAGCTGTGCAGGTACATTGTTTCAGGCAGCTGGCAGAGACGTGAATCACCACAGGGCTGGGGACACCCCAGCCAGTGGCTTCTATCCTGAGTCAGAATCAGCTGCTAGTCCCGGCTGGGCTGGAGGCAGGAGAGGATGGGACTTCCTCTTCCCCTGCAAGGAGTGGCTGGAGCTATGTCTGTTAATGGCGATTAGCCAGGATGGGTAAGGAATGGTGTCCCTAGCCTCTGATTGTCAAAGAGTGGAGCTGGATGGCAGGAGAGAGATCACTTGATCATTGCCTGTTAGGTTCACTACCTCTGGGGCACCTGGCATTGGCCAGAGTCAGTAGACAGGATACGGGGCTAGATGGACCTTTGGTCTGACCTGGTACGGCCGTTCTTATGTTCTTATGTATGTCAGACCCACCCTCAGAAATCTCCCCCAGCTGCAGGAAGCTCAGCATCCTCCCCTGCTTCCTGCCCGCATTGCTCCTCAGCTGCTTGGGGAGGGGTCACTGTACAGGGGGCTGCTCCCCCATCCACCCAACCCCCGTGCATCTGAACCTCCCATACCCAGACACCCCTGGCAAGTCTCACCCATATGTCGAGAACCCCCCTAGCCCTCCAAACCCCACCCCACTGAATCTCAACCCCCACATCTGGAGCCCTCTGCACCCAAGCCCCCTGCCTCCGGACCCGCAGCCCTGCACCCAGATCACCCCCCACTGAGCTCCCTGAACTCAAACCCCCACCCTGATGAGGCCCACCATCCTGAGCGCCCACATTCAGACCCCCATGCCACTGACCCCTAACAAGCTGCACCCAGACCCCCACCCCACCAAGCCCCACTCCCCCAGCACCCCCTGCTGAGCCCCCACACCCAGACCCCTCCGCTGAACCCCAACCACTTTCTCCTGGAAGCTCCTGCAGAGTCCCATTGCCCTTGCATTTGGAACTCCCCCCTCCCCCCCCCCATGCGCCTCTGGGCATCCAGATCCCTCCACACCTAGACCCCCCACTGAGCTGCCGGCACCCAGATTGTCCCACACAGAATCCTCTCACCCCACACCTGGATGCCTCAACACCGAGCCTCTCCACAGTTGGATCCAACTGGTTTCGCCTGCCTGCCCTACACCAGGTGCGCCTGGGACAGAGGAGCAAGGCACCAGGGTGTTTCTGGGACGGGCCCAGGTCTTGTGCTCTGTCAGGGTCAGGTGCAACCTCACCACTGAGTCTGTGTCCCAGCGGTGGAGGATTGGGAGACTGCAGGGTGATCTCCCACCTTCATGCAGCCGGTGGCCTGTGCTCCCCACTGCCATGCTGGAGCCTCTGCATTTATTTATTGTCAAATAAAACTTGCAGAATTTTGCAGAATTTTAAAATATTGTGCACAGAATTTTTATTTTTTTGGTGCAAAATGCCCATAGGAGTATCAACATGTAATAAATTATCCATGGGTCAAGTGGCTGGACTGAGACAGACTGCATACAAAACTGGTTTTACTTACACTTTTATAATGTTACCAGTTGATCCCTCATTGGCTGGGACTGAGAAGTGAAGTGTTAAAAATACAACCACACCAAAGCTGTTTGAAGTAACTACTGTGCTGCCTGTAGAAAAGTGTTATAAATTAGGACCCAGCTCCCCAAAATAATTAGAATCCCCATGTCCAATTTCACTGCTGTTGAAAGTGGGTGCAACTCCATTGAACTCTGTAGATCCTTAACATGACTGCCAATGGCTCTTTTTCTCTGTCTGTACAAATATTCTCTTCCTTTTATAAATGCTGTGTAGCACTGGGTGTGGATTTCAATAAGGCTCTAAATCCTACTTTAGATCTTTTTCCTTTATTTCCTGACATTGTTCTCAGGCCTTTTGTTCTGTTTTGGGGTTTGTCTGTTTGCTTGTGTTTGTAGTGAGAAACATTAATAATTAAAGCATTTGCTTTATGGTATTCAGTGACTGCTTCCTTGTTTCACAACTTTTTATTCACTCTTTTTTCTGTCACTTTCCATTTTTCTTTTGGATTTCATTCTTCTGCCATCCCAGTAATTTCTCCTGGGATGCTGGCATTCTTTGATCTGCTTTCTTCGACCATGCTTCTGTTGCAATCACCAGCCTAAATATACATTTTAATTTTACTTTTAGCAACCATTAGTGACTGAGGCCCAAACTCAGGTCCATCCCTATTCAGCAGAACACTTTAGCATGTTTCTAGAGTAAAGCATGTTTAAGTTCCATTTAGAGATGGGCAGCAAACAGTTTTCTCACTGCAGGAGAATTTTTGAAAGTTTGAAAAAATGTTCTCATGCCAAATCAGGACAAAAAGTCAATCTCAAAATTTTTTGCAAACTGGAAATATTAAAAAAAATAGATTGGGTCAATCAAAACATTTTGTTCTGATCATTTCAAAATATTTCATTTTAAATTCACTGACTTTTTAAAAAAAATTACACTTTTAAACTTTTTTACTGTAAATCAACTTAAATTTCAAAACAAAGTTGTTTAGAAAGAAAAACAGAGCTTTTTTGTTTTGAAAATGTAAAAATGGAATGCTTCAAAAATGTTAAAACTTTTTCAAAATAGGAAATTTTTCAGAACCAACCTTTTCCCATGAACAGTTTCAGTACTGACTAATTGATCATTTTGTCAAAAAATTCCCAACCAGCTCTAGTCCCAGTGACTTCAAGCGAAGCGCATGCTTAAGTACTTTTCAAAATAAGGATTCAAACTGCACTTCCTTAGCTTTGCTAAGGACCTAGATGAGCAAATAATTTGCCACGTGTGATATTGGGTTTGTTCATAAAAAACTCCTATTGAGTTAGCATAAAGATGATTTATTATATAATTATAATTGTTCATGCATAAACAGCCCCATCTGACACCCAGGTACTGGATCAGACCTTGACTGTTTTATTCAGTTTACTTTCAGTGAGCAGTGAGTGATTATTTAATAATACCTTAGTTCCTGTGATAAGCATGACATAAAAACCAGCATTCAAAGACAGATAGAAATATTTACATAAATTCTCACAATGATTTGACATATTTTGAAAATCAATGGAGTTGTTCTTGTTTTCACCAGCAATGCATTAAGCCTTTGATGGCTCTGGTTGTCCAAGTTCTATACCAGGGATCGGCAACCTTTGGCATGCGGCCCGTCAGGGAAATCCACTGGCGAGCCGGGACAGTTTGTTTACCTGCACCGTCTGCAGGTTCGGCCGATCGCTGCTCCACTGGCCGCAGTTTGCCATTCCAGACCAATGGGGGCTGCAGGAAGTGGCAGCCAGCACATTCTGCAGCCCGCGCCACTTCCCGCCGCCCCCATTGGCCTGGAACAGTGAACCGCGGCCAGTGGGAGCTGCAATAGGCCGAACCTGTGGACGCTGCAGGTAAACAAACCTTCCCGACCCGCCAGCGGATTTCCCTGACAGGCTGCATGCCAAAGGTTGCCGATCCCTGTTCTATACCAACTTAACCAAAATAAAGGGGTTTCTCTTTTGGTTTTAACAGTGAGTTGATTGAAACTTGTAAAATCATTTAACAGGCATTCACCGGGTGAATTTACTGTTTACTTCGTACCGTAAACTAACTTTAAAAATGCAGCCATGGAAATTTACTTGGCAAAACCTGATCATCAACCGGACAATTTAGCAGAAATTTCTTAGCTACTCCCTACTTTACAATTGAAATTTGATGCTGCATAACTGCCTCCTGCCCCCTTCGGCTATAATCGCAAAAGAAAATAAGGTTACACAGAAGGACCCCAATCCTGCAGTCTGGTCCATGTAAGTATTTTTACTCATTTGAGTAGTTCTGTTGGAAACTTTAAAACCAAAGGGATTACTCACAAGAGTAAAGTTATGTAATATCCACAAGTCTTTGCCGGATCAGAGCCCAGAAGAGCAGTAAAAGTATTAACTCTTTAAAAGTGATCTGCAAAGGAAAAAAGAATTGGGTTTGTGCATTTATTTGCTTGTTTTGCATTAGAAGTTCAAGTCTTGATAACCCTGTTTTTACTGGAAGACTCTACAGATGAATGGAAAACAACTAGGATTATGACATCACTGATACCAAGGAAGTGAAACCAAACTGATAGGAGGGAAAGACTGTATATGGTGCAGGAAACTCTGTGAGGTTCCCCTTGAAGAGCCTCCTCTACATTTCTCCATGCATGGGGGCAGGGTTTGCACCCCTGTGTGGAAGAAAGTAAAGATCTGCCCCAGTAGCTATTCTGAGATCTTCAGGAGGCAGTACTGGGTTTACCATGGCGCCAATGGTGCTATGTCGCACGACCCAGAGTCAGAAGGGGCCCTGGCCAGCTTTATCCCCCTGCAGCAGGGGTTGGGCGCGCCCTCCACTCACCGGGCACCCCCCGCTGAGCGCCAACCATTTTCACTTGGTCCCCACTGCAGACTCCCATTGCCCCTGCACCTGGAACCAACCTGTGCATCCAGATCCTCCACTGAGCTGCCTGCACCGACTGCCCCCACAGAACCTTCTTACCCCCATCTGGATCCCCCCACACAAGGTCCCTCTGCACTTGGATCCTGCTGCCAGGCTGAGCCTCCCTGCCCACATCTGGTGCGCCTGGCGCAAAAGGGGCAGGGCCCCAGGGTGTTTCTGTGGCAGGCCTGGCCCTTGTGCTGTGTCAGGGTCAGGTTCAGCCTCACTGTCAAGTCCCTGTCCCAGGGGGGAGGGGGAGGCTGCAGGGTATTCTCCCACCTCCATGCAGCCAGTGGCCTGTGCTCCCCCTGCCATGGTGGAGCTTCCACATTTATTTATTGTAAAAAAAAAATTGCAGAATTTTAAAATATTATGCACAGAATTTGATGCAGAATTCCCTTAGGACTATGGGGCGCTGTACAGCTGTGATGGTGGGACTGTGAAGGGGGTGCTGGACAGTGGGAGATCTGTGGGTGTGGGAGCTGGGCAGGGGGTATGGTGTGCAGGGTGCTTTGCAGTTGTGGTGGGAGGTCAGCGGGAGGGGTCTCCGGGCAGGGGGTGCTCAGCATAGCGGGTCCGGGGCATTGAGCATAGAGATCTGTGGGGGAAGTCTCTGGGTGAGGGGGTGCTGGGCATAAGGGCAGGGCACTGGGCACGGGGCAGTGTGGAAGGGGCACGCTGGCAGTGCAGGGCTGGGCGGGCCAATGTGCTTTTAGCAGTTGTGGGTTTGTAAACAGTGCCCTGGTGCCGGGCTGAGTGGGGCCACTCCTGCTGCACTGCGCCTCATTGCCATCAACTGCCCCCTCGCTCTTCGGACCACCCCCCATCACATGCCCTATTTCCCCAATGAGGGCCCACAAATATGTTTGGCGCCGGGCCCACAAAAATTTAATCCGGCCCTGTCAGGAGGGCATGATGCTATCTGTGCAGAGAACCGCTGCCTCCACAGCAGTACTGGCCTCTTGCAAATGTAGCCGTACTCCTTGGCAAGCACAGTTCCACTGGAGCCATGCTACCAGGGATTCCTCTGTTTGCAGCTACCCCAGCGCCGCCTTCATAAAGGCCCAGAGGGGTAGGTCACGGAAATATAATCATGCTTCTCTTTGTATTACATTTCCAGGTTCCAGCATAGGGCTTCTACCAGAAGGATGCTTCAGCCATTTCCCCTTCTGTTTCTGACACGTGTGACCTTGTTCCACCCCCAGAATATGCAGGCTCTTGTTGAAGGCCTCCTGTGCTGGGGATATATAGGGGGAAAGGGAGAGTTGTGCTTACTCTATGGCTGCTTTATGCTAGCACAGCTAGCACGGCGCCATACGATAAAGATTAATTCCCCTCCAGCATGAGTAAGGATGGCAGAATCCAACCCTAATTAAAGCAGTCCAAAGTCACCGACCATAAAAACCTCCTGAATGCTTCAGGGCAGAACAATGTCAATTGAAAGTCCCTTTAAGACTCAGAAAAGATAAGACAGGTGCAATAGTAGTGAATGGTAGCTTATTTGTTTGCCTACAGAAATAAGCTAGTTACCTCGCTGGATCAGGTGAGCACTTTTTTTGTATCACAGCTGGAAGGTTTCTGTAATCAGTGATTCAGGATGGCGTGTTTAAATTCTTTGTCACTTCATTCAAACCTAAATATGGGAGACTCTTGTATTGGTTCCTGCACATTTTCAGAGTGGAAATGGTATTTCTAAATCTCAGGCAACTCTTTGAAAATGTATGGGGCTGTCTTCTGTCACCTTAGGGGAAAGATGCTTTATGAGAAACTGGTGCTTTGTTCATATAAGACTACCAGGCGATTTCTGAAATTGCACTGAGTATTATTTGACAGTACAGCATGTAAGTTTCAAAACACCCCTGGGAGCCTTCAATAATCTTCCTGTTGAGGTTGGTGGGGATAGATTTCTGTTTTCACTCTATATAAAGGATTTTAACATCTATAGAAGGAAGTAAACTTAACCCAATACCATATACATTGTAATGCCTAGGGGAAACTGATAGAAACCAGGTACATAAGAACATAAGAATGGCCCTACTGGGTCAGACCAAAGGTCCATCTAGCCCAGTATCCCGTCTTCCGACAGTGGCCAGTGCCAGGTGCCCCAGAGGGAATGAACAGGTAATCCTCAAGTGATCCATCCCCTGTCGTTCATTCCCAGCTTCTGGCAAACAGAGGCTAAGGCAGGGGTCAGCAACCTTTCAGAAGTGGTGTGCCGAGTCATTTATTCACTCTAATTTAAGTTTTCACATGCCAGTAATACATTTTAACGTTTTTAGGTCTCTTTCTACAAGTCTATAATATATAACTAAACTTTTGTTGCATGTAAAGTAAATAAGGTTTTTAAAATGTTTATGAAGTTGCATTTAAAATTAAATTAAAATGCAGAGCCCCCTGGACCAGTGGCCAGGACCTGGGCAGTGTGAATGCCACTGAAAATCAGCTCGTGTGCCACCTTCGGCATACGTGCCATAGGTTGCCTACCCCTGGGTTAGGGACACCATTCCTGCCCATCCTGGCTAATAGCCATTGATGGACCTATTCTCCATGAATTTATCTTGTTCTTTTTTGAACCCTGTTATGGTCTTGACCTTCACAACATCCTCTGGCAAGGAGTTCCACAGGTTGACTGTGCGTTGTGTGAAGAAATACTTCCTTTTATTTGTTTTAAACCTGTTGCCTATTAATTTCATTTGGTGACCCCCTAGTTCTTGTGTTATGAGAAGTAGTAAACAACACTTCCTTATCTACTTTCTCTATACCAGTCATGATTTTATAGACCTCAATCATATCTCCCTTTAGCTGTCTTTTTTCCAAGTTGAAAAGTCCCAGTCTTATTAATCTTTCCTCATACGGAAGCTGTTCCATACCGCTAATCATTTTTGTTGCTCTTTTCTGAACCTTTTCCAATTCCAATACATCTTTTTTGAGATGGGGCGACCACATCTGCATACAGTATTCAAGATGTGGGCGTACCATGGATTTATATAGAGGTAATATGATATTTTCTGTCCTATTATCTATCCCTTTCTTAATGATTCCCAGCATTCTGTTTGCTTTTATGACTGCCACTGCACATTGAGTGGATGTTTTCAGAGAACTATCCACAATGACTCCAAGATCTCTTTCTTGAGTGATAACAGATAATTTAGACCCCATAATTTTATATGTGTAGTTGGGATTATGCTTTCCAATGTGAATTACTTTGCATTTATCAACATTGAATTTCATCTGCCATTTTGTTGCCCAGTCACCCAGTTTTGAGAGATTCTTTTGTAGCTCTTTGCAGTCTGCCTGGGTCTTAACTATCTTTAGTAATTTTGTATCATCTGCAAATTTTGCCACCTCACTGTTTACCCCTTTTTCCAGATCATTTATGAATATGTTGACTAGGACATATTCCTATTCATAGGTAGGTGGGATAGAGACTTCTGGAATGTATTTTAGTTATTTGTTTATACCTTATTTATTCTTTTTTTTTTTAACTAATTCCAACCTGTTTATAGGTGCACCTGCCTGGCCTATGCAAATACATGTTCTTGTTACTCTTCCCATGTCCTACCTTCACTGTTCATTCTGATTGATTGATTGTTTACATTCACTTGCTGATTCTTGTCTTAATTAGATGGTAAGATTTCAGGGCAAGGATGGGTTTTTATTCTGTATTTGTATAGCACCTAGTACATTTGTGGTTCTATCCTGATTGGGGCTATTCCATGCTACCCCAATCCAAATAATAAATACAAATTCTGTATGCATGTCTGTATGCATCCGAAGAAGTGGGCTGTAGTCCACGAAAGCTTATGCTCTAATAAATTTGTTAGTCGCTAAGGTGCCACAAGTACTCCTGTTCTTTTTGCGGATACAGACTAACACGGCTGCTACTCTGAAACAAATTCTGTAATATACTTAACAGTACTTTTTTCTTTTTAGATTCTAATATTGAAGTATTGAATCAGTGCCCAGAATTGAGTGTTCTGTTTTTGTTTGTCTTCAGAAAATGATAACAACTAGACCAAGAGTTTTGCCTTATGAGACACATTATCACTCATATTTTTGTCACTTTCCCCCCATTGATACAAGTAGAACTGCTCTAAAAATATCTCAAATGTCAAAAAAAGTTGAAGAAAAAGACCATTTTTAACAAAAAAGGTTCCCATTTTTTGACCAGCTCTAGTTGCAGGTAATGCCTTATGCCCTGTACCTAAGTACCTAATGGTTTTTGAAAATAAGCCCCATGCAAGTGGACCCCTGTGCCTTTGCAGAACCCCGGAGGGCCTCTGTACTAGCCCAGAGCTCTGCCTGTTCAGAGTTCATTGCAGAGACGAAAGGAAAATTGTAATATCTTTTTTCCTAATTACGTTATTACTAGCACATGTGTTGGTGCTTTGTGTATCACTTCCTTGTATCGTGCACTAGCCTGGTGGTTCTTTCTGATTTGGTTCTGGGAGCCCAGTGCCCACTGTTTCCTAGCTCACATGGGAGAGTGTAGCAGTGCAGTCTCTCATATTCCCAGAATCCTTACACAGAGCCAGGAGAGGGAAGGGAGAGGCCAATGGGGGTGGACAGGTGCCTTCCCATGAGGCAGGGAGAAGCCTCATGAATCCAGTCAGGGAAGCAGATCACCTTCCATGATTCTGGAGCGACAGCTGGCTAATTACACTGCTATAATCTGATTGGCATCAGTGAAAATGAAAACTGTTACAGAAATGCTGTTAATTGTAGATGCCTTGAGGTCTTCAGGTAGGTAAGCCTAAAGATTGCCACTTACTATGATTTTTATAGGCAGTTGCCTAGTGAAAAATAAAAGTAATCTATTAAACAGCTTTGAGATCTACAGATGGAAAGCACTATATGAGAGCTAGGTAATATTATTTTAGTATTAATTGACTATTTCTCTGAGAAAATCTTTCAGTGAGACCTTCCCATTCTTCCCCCTTCATTTTTGCAAGTCAAATCCTGCAATTGGTGCTCCCATTTATTTTATTGTCAGTTTTGCCTGAGTAAGGACTGCAGGACCAAGTCCTGGAAAGAGGAAAAGTTTGAGTCTATTGTACTGATTTATCCCATAGGAACAAGTACTTTCTTCTCATGCAAATTTTCCCAGCTTAATCGCTGATGGTCATATTTATCCTTGGTATAAAACTCTATAGCTCTTTGTGATTACACCAAAGGTCAATTTGGCCCAAGGTTTTGTTTTATCTCTATTTTCTTTTCCCTACGTAGGAAACAATAAGTACATCAAAACACAAAACACAGGACTGGGAGTTAGGAAATGTTAGTTCTCCAGCACCACCCCCCGGCTTCCGGTATGTCACCTAGGGTACGTCCTCACAGCAAAAAAAATCCCATGGCAGCAAGTCTCAGAGCGCAGATCAACTGACTTAAGCTCGCGGGACTCATACAGCAGCACCAAAAATAACAGAGTAGACATTCGGCTTGGAAACTAAATAATGGCGGAGAATCTCGGAGCTCAGGCTTCAGCCCAAGCCCGAATGTCTACATTGCTATTTTTAGTTGACCCCCTGAGATTTGCTTCTGTGGTTTTGTTTTGCTTTGTTTTTGTTTTTTTGCTGTGTAGATGTACCCCTAATCTCTCCGGAGCAGATTCCGATATGCTCATTCATGCTAAATAGCTAACTTTACACACATTACATTACTCACAAGTAGAGCTGAGTGAAATGTTTTGGCCAAAAAAAATGTTCATGAAAAAATGCAGATTCAGGTCACCTGAAACATTTTGCAAATGTGGATCCATTGTGGCAAATTGTTGCAGTCAAAACAAAACAAAAGAACTGCAGACACAAATTATATTGAAGCAGGGACTCGAAACTGGGTGTCCCCTCTCCCAGCTCAGGGTTGTAACCACTGGGCTGTAGATTCACTCTTACTTTCTCTCTCTGTCCCAATAACTTTTCAAGTAATTTTTACACAAAGTGGAACAGCTTCAGCAGGAGAGATTGAGAGAGCCCCACCCCAGACTAGCCAATAGCTTGGCAGTTAGGGCATTCCCCTAGGAAGGGGAGGCCTAGGTTCAAGTCCCTGTTTCAGAGCTCAGATTCAAATCTGGGTCTCTCACATCCCAGGTAAGTACCCTAAGCACTAGGGTATGGCATGCACCCTTTCTCCACCTTGATTTTGTGAATCTAGCCCTTCATTTCTTTTGCTTTTATTTTAAAAGTGGTTAAAAATGCCCCAAAACATAAGAAACTTTTCATTTGACCCACATTAAATGTTTCAACTCTTTAAATTTACCAAATTTCTGTTTGATCTGAACTTTTTTTTTTAACTGCCAGTGAACCAAAAAGTCAGTTATTCACACAGCTGTATTGACAGAGCATATGCGTAAGTGTTTGCAGGACTGGGGCCTTAGAATCCTCATTAGTAAAATGGCAATAATCACTCTCTGTCTCAGAGTTAAATAATTAAACCTAAGTACAACTCCACTAATGAAAGACTGTATATTCCTCTTGGCTGTTCCTGGAGGAGTTGAGTGAGTTGTGCATGTGGGGACGGTTATGCTCCCAGAGATTGTAGTGAAGGTCATCGTATTGCTGGTTAGGAAGGTTCAGTTGTGTAGGAAGAATGTTCTCCTCATCCCAGAGCATCTTTACAGATGCAGGGAGCAGTGTGATGTCACTATTCATTCCTGTCCATGGTTTGTTCCTCTATTAAACCCAGCCTGGTCATGCCTCTGCCTATCATGTCCCATTGCCTACTCCGTGGTCAGCGTCTAGGATGGATAACCTTGGTTGTGTCTGCATTATTTTCTTTGGCATCCTAACATCTGTTTGTTTTCTACCGTGTGCCCACCATCATTACCTTTTCAACTGCAGCCAATCCTGGACCCTGACTTTATATCCCATCCTTCTTCTAACTTTTTAAAATTTGTCTTAAAATTGTTCTGATTTGATAAATAACTTTTCACTTGGTATCAAACATAATGTTTTTATCAATCCATAATTTCATCAGTTTCTGTACATCACTTGTAGCTAAAGTGCATCTCCTAGTAACGTCATCGTAGATGGAACTTTTGGCACTCATCAAGCTTCCTAGGTACACATAAGATTTAGTTGTTTTATGACTTCACTACTGCTTCATTCCAACACTATCTATTTTCCAAGATACAACCACTTCATCATCTAGGCATTTATTGTAAGTCCAAGCCTACTACACCAATTTTCCAAGGTAGAAAGAGTATCAACATTAATTCAAACATGTCTGCCAGTTGTATGAAGTCATCTCCATAAATTAAAGAGCTTAACTCTAGGCCACCCAATGTCATGCCCTCCAACTTATCTACCATTCTTAATGTCCAATTTAAAAACACAATGGAAAGCAATGGTGATTCTATGCCCCTTTATTTTACACCAAACTTTGACTTGAATCAATTGCTTAATTTTCCACCAATTCTTACAGAACTACAGAAGTCTCTGTACATGACTTTTATAATTGCAGTTATCCCATCTGGAAAGGATGGACTTTATTATTTCTATAATGCTTGTGTCCAAACTGAATCAAATGCCTTTGTGAAGTGGATGAAAACAGCAAACATCCTCATTCTCACTTTTCCCCCCATCAGCTGTGGGAGCATGAATATCTGATTAATGCAACTTTGGCCTGGTCCGAAGCCACACTGTTCCTTTGCCTACTACTTCCTTTAAATCTAGCCTTAATCTGTTGACAATAACTTTCATCAAGATTTTTCCTGGTATTGATCATAATCTTATACTTCTATATGTATTTGGATCGGCAGGATCTCCTTTCTTCAGGACCGATACAACTGTTGCCTTTAGCCAGTCATCCAGCACCTCTTCTTGTGCCCACACCTTCTTATATATTTTTCCTGATGCCTTGATAGTCCCACAGTCTTTGACAGCTCAGCCGTTATATTGTCTGTTCTGGCAGCTTTTCCATTTTTAACTGCTTCACTGCTCTTTCTATTTCCCCTTCTTGTGGTGGTCCAGTCTGCCTTGAAAGCTGCCCCATTCATCTAGTAGGTGTAGAATGATTGCATGTGGATGAACTATAGCTTTCAGTACTTTGTCAAAAGGCTCTTTCCATACTTCCAGCACTGCTTTGGCATTTGTTATTTATTCACTGGTAGCGTTGCTTACTGCTTACATCATTGGCCTGATTGTGTTTCCATACAACTTAACCTTATTTAATATAGTTTTCATATATTGTTTTCTTGACACCTCCCCTAGTTGTTAAAAGCAACAGAGAAACCTGTGGCACCTTTAAGACTAACAGATGCATCCGACGAAGTGGGCATTCACCCACGAAAGCTTACGCTCCAATACATCTGTTAGTCTTAAAGGTGCCACAGGACTCTGTTGCTTTTTACAGACCCAGACTAACACGGTTACCCCTCTGATACTTGACACCCTCTAGTTGTTGAGTTTCTTCTTTCCAGAAATTTTGCTTTTCCAGTCTTTCTTTGTGATTTGTGCTGCAGTGTGTTGTGCCACAGTATGTTGAGATCTGGATTATTCTGGTGAACTAGAACTACATATTTTGTACTAAATTTGGACTATAAAACTGAGGAGTGTACAGTCATAAATTAGCTGGATCCAACAGAATACAGGTGCTAAAGTAGGGGTAGAGGGACTTTTTGTCCCATGATGTGTTGGATGGGGGGCAGGTTATTCTGAAGAACTAGTTAGGAGTAACACTTGTTCTCTCAGGTTTCAGAGTGGTAGTCGTGTTAGTCGTATCAGCAAAAACAAGGAGGAGTCCTTGTAACACCTTAGAGACTAACAGATTTATTTGGGCATGTTCTCTCTTTTTTGATGGTTAATTTTCAGGGTTTGTGATCAAAATGATTCTAAAATCGAGCAGGCTCTAATAGTATTCAGAGGCCAGATCTACACTGCAAACTTTTGCTGACTAGTTGCACTAGTGCTGGTTTTTGGGGTACTTTTGCAAAAGGATCTGGGTTGTTTTTGGTGCAGTAGGAACAGCTAGATATGTTCTTAGTGAAATTTGGGGTTAAAAAAAGTCAACAAGATCAGTGTTTAGTGTTAAGTTATGTTAGTTTATGGTGTTGATGAGGTGTAGTCTCTGATTGATGTAGGTGAGACAATAGAAACATATAGGGTGGAAAGTTACGCCTCCAAAATTGCGGTAATGCTTATTTTGCACCGAGGTGGTGTTGGAATAAACTATACAGCAGGGTTCGGAAGTGGTGTGCTGAATCTTCATTTATTCACTCTAATTTAAGGTTTTGGTGCCAGTAATAAATTTTAACATTTTTAGAAGGTCTCTTTCTATAAGTCTATAATATATAACTAAACTATTGTTGTATGTAAATTAAATAAGGTTTTAAAAATGTTTAAGAAGCTTCATTTAAAATTGAATTAAAATGCAGAGCCCCTCGGACCAGTGGCCAGGACCCGGGCAGCGTGAGTGCCACTGAAAAACAGCTCACGTGCCACCTTCGGCATGCGTGCCATAGGTTGCCTACCCCTGCTCTACAGGTAAAAAGCAGTTTTGCTGATATAAACAGCATAGCTATGCCAGCAAAGTGCAACTAGTATAAACCAGGCCAGATACTGGAACTGTTGGGTCAGATACATGTTGTTAGCCCAGCATGTTTTGGAGTCTGGATATTTAAGGTGCATTCCAAATGGTAAAAGAGTTGTCTTAGTTAGGCAATAACATTCGGGCACTGTCTGGGGACCAAAATCAGGAGGATGGAGGAGGTTGCAACGCTGTATTTGTTTTGTTTTGCTGGAGTCGGACAGCAGCTAAAAGTGCTTCTCCATTTCAAGCGGCTGGGATGCAGCAGGTGCCAGACCCGAGTGTATTTGCAGGGCTGTTGCGGCCGGGCGCTGCAGGGTCTGGATTATTTGGGTGTATTTTGTTGTTGTTGTTCTCTCCTGGAGCAGTAAAATCACTGGGGCTGGGACAAGACAGGCTGGCTCCATGGGGCAGACCCAGGTCCTCGTGGCACCGTAAGGCGGGGATGCACCAGGGGCTCGGCGGGGCTGATGCCCCGGGAGCGGGGGCGCTGGAATTTGAAAGCCCGGGTCCAAAGCGGGCAGCGCCCGCCAGCTCGCCAGTACTAGCGGCGCGCGGGCGCAGCGATCACGCGCCCCGCTGTGCCCGCCCCGCGCGCAGGCGCGCTGAGACACGAGCAGAGCCTTCTCCCGCAGAACACACCTCTCACGCCGAGAGCGACGCCGGCCTGCGCATGCGCCCTGGCCGAGGCTGGGGCAGGAACTGGCTGGCGGCGGCGGCGGCTGCTGCTGCGGGCGGAGTTCGCGCCGCGCGCCCCGCCGGGGATGGTGAGCACGGGCCCATTGCTGCGCCTGCTGACCGCCATCGACCGCCGGAGGATGAAGCTGCTCATGGCGCTCGCCCTCGCCGCCTACGTGGCCTGTGAGTGGGGCGCGCTCCGCCGCTGCTGCAGCTGCGCTTCCCGGTGGGCCCCGGGCGGGAGGCTCCGCCGCGCATCGCCCCTCTGCCCTCCCCAGCAGCGGCAGGCTGCGGTGCATGCAGTTGTGCCCGGCGCTGCAGCCCGGCTGGGTCCTGCCCAGCCACTTGACTCTCCCCTGGAGCAGTTTTGGGGGGCGGGTAGGGGCCCTCCCTGGCCCATGTGCTGCCTTGGAGTGGCAGGGGAGGGGGTGCCCAGAAGCAGGAGTGCTCTTGGCAGGAGATCGCCAGGCGCGTTTGCCGGGTTACTCAGCATTTGAAAAATTCAGTGCCTCCCCCGCCCCCCGTGTGTTGTTTTCTGAAGTTGAAGTTGCCCCAAACCTCTCCCAACACACAGCTGATGGTGCAGAACAGCAAACATATGGCTCAGCCGCTTAGTAGCTGTACTTGTAACTTACACAGAACAGTGTTTAAAAACAAATCAAACCCAACAAGAGATGGCATTGGGGGGCATCTCATCATGGCTGACGAGGGGGGGGGACAGTTGTACCAGGGTCCTGAGTTCTGGGCCACTCCTCCCCCCCCCAAAAAAAGTCTAACTCCTGCCTAAATAAAGAAAAGGAAGGGAATGGGGCCCCAGCGAACATGATGTACCTGCGCGCAACATTTCTTCTGATGGGCCTGACCCTAATGATAGTGTTCAAACTGCCTGGTCCATGATACCTGGGTTCACTTACTGATCTTAACCTTTATAACATAACTGTTGAATGTTTATCTTATACTTTTTCTTCTCAGTTATTTTTGTGTTGAGCTGCTTGTATTAGTCAGTGATGTACAAAATCCAGTGTAAGACTAATGTGTTCATGGTCTAGAAGTGGTGTGGGGCAGGGGTTCTCAACCTTTTTCTTTCTGAGGCCTCCCCAACATGCTGTGCAAACTCCATGGGCCACCTGTGCCACAACAATCGTTTTTCTGCATATAAAAGCCTAGGCCAGTGTTAGGCGCTAGCAAGCAGGGCAGTTGCCCAGTGCCCTGCGAAGCTAAGTTGCTCGGGCTTTGGCTTCAGCTCCAAGTTGCAGGGCTCAGAGCCCCGGGCTTCAGCTCCATGTGGTGGGGCTTTGGTTTTCTGCCCCCTGGGCCCCAGCAAGTCTAATGCTGGCCCTGCTTGGCAGATCCGATGATACCTGATTGTGGCCCCCCATGGGGCCCCAGACCTTGGTCGAGAACCTTTGGTGTGGGGTATAACTAAGAAGTTCTCCAGGAGGACAGGGGCCATGTCTCTTCTCGTTTCTGTATAGCACCTAATATCTTTTGAGTGCAAGTAGGTAGTGCTCTAATATTGTGTTTTGTGCAGTACTGAGCATGTTGGATTCTAAGATCCTGGATGGAAGCATAAAAATAGATGGGAGACTATTAAGATAATTATTGAAAAGAACCCAGGTGGCTCACTGGACCTGAATTAAGTTGTAAAGCCCCAGATTACATGGCCCCTCCCAAGTCGTCTCCTCCCAGTTCAGTCTATTCATTAGTTTTCTGTGGGCAATTTGTGTGTATTTAAATTCAATTTATTTTATGCTAGCCCACATTTTTTATTTTCAGTGTGGTGCAGATCTTCCTGTTGACAAGTAGCTTCACTATTGAAGTTGGCTGGGATGATGCTGGAGACTTTGGCATTTGGATTGGGGACAATTGGAGCTTTAGATACCCACCAGAGGGACATGTGACTGAGTTTAGTTTTGGGTATGCAGGAGGTAGTTTTAGGCGTTTATTTATTTATTAGATGGGTTGGGATGTATGCATTTCTTTTTTCCTTCTCCGGCAGAGGTGATTATATATCTTGGGAGAAAAGATGTTTGACTTCCATGTTCCCCACCCCCATCAACTGTTGGTAGCATCTAGCTGCCCCAATGCATCTCAGTAGCTGCAGCTACACTAATGATGCGCACTGTTTCAACTAAAATGGGGCCATTAAAATAATTCAGTTGCCAACAATAACTATCATTAGGCGCCATAGGACAGTTCACATCTCACTAAGTTATTTCGGGTTGCGTGCAGACTCGGGCAGGCATCAGTAGGTTGCTTTATATCCATTAACAATTTGAAGGTTTTCTTCATAGTCATAAGAACTAGAGACTTTATTAAAATGAAAACGTAATGTCTAGAGCACTGTTAAATAGGCAGTGTAAAAAACAAACCAGAATTGGGTGGCAATTTATGTGGCCACATAATTATATTGTCTAGGGGTTCCTGGCTCTGGGTAAAATATTGGCTGGGTTGTTTTTTAGCCAGCGGTTCATGTCTACCTTCTAGTGCAGGGGTAGGCAACCTATAGGCACACGAGCTGATTTTCAGTGGCACTCACACTGCCCAGGTCCTGGCCACTGGTCCGGGGGGCTCTGCATTTTAATTTAATTTTAAACAAAGCTTCTTAAACATTTTAAAAACCTTATTTACTTTACATACAACAATAGTTTAGTTATATATTACAGAATATAGACTTATAGAAAGAGACCTTCTAAAAATGTTAAAATGTATTACTGGCACACGAAACCTTAAATTAGAGTGAATAAATGAAGACTTGGCACACCACTTCTGAAAGGTTGCCGACCCCTGGTATAGCTACCCATGTGCTACATGCTGCCGGTGGGTATTGTAGATATAGCCCAGGGGAAGGGGCTGGTGTCTTAGTTGATTATAAAAGATATTGTGCTTTTGTTTATAAAGCTCGTTAAGAAGTAGATTCCTTTGTGAAGAGTTGGCAAACTGGATGTAGGGCCTACTGAATCCAACTTACATCTCCAGTACTAAACTGTGTGACTTTTAGGCGTTCCCATTTTTAAAAAGAAGAACAGGAGGACTTGTGGCACCTTAGAGACTAACAAATTTATTAGAGCATAAGCTTTCGTGGACTACAGCCCACTTCTTCGGATGCATATGCATCCGAAGAAGTGGGCTGTAGTCCACGAAAGCTTATGCTCTAATAAATTTGTTAGTCTCTAAGGTGCCACAAGTCCTCCTGTTCTTCTTTTTGCGGATACAGACTAACACGGCTGCTACTCTGAAACTTCCCATTTTTAAAGGACCAGATCCTATAATTGCTCTTCTCTCTGAGCAATCACTTGGATTGCAGTGAGTATCGTGTAGAGATTGGTTGCAGAATCAAGCCATTAGTCACTCGTTATAGAACTTAGTGATTTCCTAGGAACGAGAAATGTCCTTACCTTCCCCTTAAATTCACCCCAAAGACATTGTAGTCCTCATTTTCATTAAACTTGTTTCAACTGACTTAAAGGAACACTGTCCACTTGAAATAGCCTGTAATTCATGTTTTGTAAAAACAAAGTCCAAAAGGAATGCTCCACAATAATATAAAAAAAAAAAAAAAAAAAAAGAACAACCCTGAAAACAGTTAATTTAAACTCCCCTGCAAGTCTGAAACCCAAACTTTGCAGGGCTAAGAACATGAAAGTGAAAATAAACAAAAATGAAATTGACTTAATTTTCATTGTCCAAGACAAGAAAAATCCAAATAATAAACAGACTATAAATAACAAATAAAATAGATTTTTAAAATCTTTCACTTTTTAATAATAGAGTGGCACTAATAACATACATAAATATATTTGATTACACCATGGAGGCCAAGAATTTAAAAATGGCTACCTAAAAGTAGGCTCTTAAGTCCATACTTAGGCAGATAATTAAAGCTGTGAGCCTGCAAAGACTTATGAAGCTGCTCAACTTCACTCATGTGTATAATCTTATTGATGTATTTGAATCTCTTCAGGATTGGCATTTTATCTAGGTTTATAAGTGTGGACTTGGAGTTTAATTTTTGAAAATCTTGGCTAGGATTTTAAAATTGACTATGCCCGTTAAATCTGTAGAGCCCTGCATGGATACAAATTTATATCTGTGGATATAAATCGGTATCCGCGGAACTGCAGGGCTCTCCCGGGAACTGCAGAATGTGGGGCTACCACTCCCAAGAGCCAGCTCCCTACGCCGGCAGCTCCTCTGGCATGGCTGTACTGCCCGCAGCCCTGTCCCTGCCTCCGTCCCTTCCATGTAGTTGTCTGCAGTCTCTTCTCTGGGGGCGTGCACAACGCTTGAACGCAAGAGCACGACCAGAGACAACTGCTGGTTGTCTAGTGAGCAGGATTGGGGGTAGTACAGCCCCAATGGAGGAGCTGCCAGTGTGGGGTGCTGGCTCCTGGGAGCGGCAGTCTGGCACTGCGGTTCCACAGATACTGACTTATATATGCATCCTCAGATATAAATTTGTATCCGCGCAGGGCTCTCTAAATCTGCATAATTTGCTTTAATCTCAATATTTTCTTAAATCACCTAAAGATGCCTTGATATGATAAGGTGATCAAATGTTCTTTATTTTCTTTAAGATGCAAGAATTCCACTTCCAGTATACTGTACTTCAATAATTTTTTGATCATTCACAAACCGTATAATTCTAAGAATGCATATTAGTGGTCTCCCTCCATTTCACCTCAAAAATGTTAGTAATATTCCGTAGTGAGGTCTAGTACTACTATGACTTCATTACTTTTGCAAAATATATCACAGTACATTTACTACTATAAAAAGTAAATATGCCAAAATAATGTGCAAAGTACATTTTTGGAGGGTATTTTGATTTTTTCCTAGTAGTGTTTGTTTACTTAATAGTTAAATTGCAAAATTGGGTGAGTTGCGGTGATCTCCAAATATGTGTTAGTGAGACTCTAATGTATATTCCAACACAGCAAGTAATATAACCTATAACTAAAACCCTTTTTTTTTTTTTTCAGTTTAAACCGATTTTTTACCGAACCTCCCCCAGGTTTTACAAAAAGTATTATTAGTTTTTTTTCTGATTTTCACCCTACTTTTTATCATTCAAATATATATATATAAAAAAACCTTATTCTATTAGGAAAATACAGTACATTGCATGAGATATATGTATTACCGTAATACAATAGTCTGTGTATATGCAAAGCTGCCTGTTGAAGTAAGGCTATGTATTAGTCTAGAAGATGCACATAATAAACAAATAGGCATGCATGCAAGCTCTGAAGTAAGCATCTGAATGTACAGTAAATCCCCACTTAATGTCCTCTCGCTTAACGTTGTTTCAATGTTGCGTCCCTTCTCTATTACAAAACATGCTCGTTTAAAGTTGTGCAATGTTCCCCTATAATGTTGTTTGGCCACCTGCTTTGTCCATGGCTGGCAGCCCCCCTATCAACTCCCCTACACACACACACCCTGGTGCCTCCCACCCGCCGGCAGACCCTGCGGATCAGCGCCTTCCCCCTGCTCCCCCGCCTCCTGCCTGCGGCAATCAGTTGTCTTGCGGCGTTCAGGAGGCTAGGGAGAGGAGCAAGGATGCAGCACGCTGCCTCCCTCCTCTGCCTCCTGCCTGCAGCAATCAGCTGTCTTGCGGTGTTCAGGAGACTGGGGGGAGGAGCTATAACTCAGTCATTTAGAACTAGATTTTATTAATAACCTCCAGATAGTCAAACACTTTCTTAATGGGTTTGATTCTCCACTGCCTTGCACCTTGTGTAGTCATTTACTTGTTTTCCAAGTGAGTGTGAAACGCCACCATTCTCATTTAGCAGTGTTTCACACTGACTTTGCACAAGTGAAAATTAGTGCCCAAGTGGAATTAGTGGAAAGTAGTGGAGAATCAGGCCCTTTGTCTAAGTGTTTGAGTATCTGGAGTCTAACGATTAATACAAGCTAGTTGTAAATGACTTTGAGAGTACCATAGGTCATCCTCAGCCTTCGCCCGTCAACTAACTGACCCAGTACAGGTTGGACAAGGCAAAGATTATAGTGGTCTGTGTGACATTACAATAGGCTACCTTTCGTGTCACATCTGCTTGCGGGCTGAGGGTCTGATGGAGATGCCTTTCATTTGTGGGTGCAGATAAGAGTCCTGTCTTGCACTGTTACCAGTTTGTCAGACCATTGGTCTCTCAATTCCTGGCAGCGCAGCACAAGGTAATGTATTACAGTTCTAGGACTGTAGTAACTTCTGTTAGAAATAGGGACAGATGGGCTTGAGGTATGGGCTTCTGTCCAAGATTTTTCCCCCCTAAGAATGTGTTTACCTGGAAAGATGATGAACTGTATCTCTCCCACCTCCGTCACTATTGTGTTCTGTGCCGGAGGTGCGTCCCCCATCAGAGTTATGAAGGGCATAATGGTCTTTTCATCCTTCACACTCTCATCTCACAAGTGTTCACCCTTTGGGTTGCATTTTCTCTGTCTTTTCACAGAAGCCAAGTTGTTACCCAGAAAGTTAGAGCTCTAACCCCTTCAAAATTTCACCTCAGCTGACTGATCATTCTGACAGGGAAGTTTCATAGAATACCAGGGTTGGAAGGGTCCTCAGGAGGTCATCTAGTCCAACCCCCTGCTCAAAGCAGGGCCAATCCCCAGACAGATTTTTGCCCCAGATCCTTAAATGGCCCCCTCAAGGATTGAACTCACAAACCTGGGTTTAGTAGGCCAATGCTCAAACCACTGAGCTATCTCTCCCCCTGCTTTGTTTACCAATCTCTTTGTTAGCCTGTCAAGGTTCTCTGAGCAGTGTGGGTAATACCCACCTAACATCAAGAGTCCTTACTGAGGGAGGTGCCCTGTACCCTTACAGTATTGCCTGGGAAACAAAACTGAAGTTTTGTGGCAAGCTTAAATTGACAGTGTCACTTTAAGAAAACAGCAAATAAGTTTTAAAAATGAAGACTACAGTGCTGCATGGGAAAGAAGTAGCTGCATAATACTTAACTTTGTAGTGTAGACATAGCCTAAGTTGTCTTAAGTTATGTTGATGTACAGCCACCGCTATGATTAAATCACTGTTGCACGTCCATACTCTGCTCCTTGTGTCGGTGGAACGCATCTACAGTGGTAGCTCTTGCATTGACACAGCAGTGCACAGTGGGATAGCTACCCACAGTGAACTGACCCCAGGGTGTTTTGGGAAGGGTTTGCAATGCCTTATGGGGGCAGGTTCAGTGTCATATGATGCCGATTTCTCAATCCCATCATTCCATGGGCATCCTACTGGGGTTCCAGCTGCTTTTCGACAGCACTGGTAACCTGCGAGCCAGCCATCTGCATCAGACAGCATGGATCCTGCACTGCTCTTCAGTATTGTGCTGTGCATTATGAACACAAGGCTATAAGAGGAGCTCAGTGGGGGTGCTATTTACCACTACCCTGATCCCAAACCACTCCTTGTAGAAGTGGCAGGTCTGCGGCACTGCACCAGAGGTGACTGTTTGCCTCCCCAGCCTTCTGCTATGCCTGTCACAGCTCTTTGAGTATTACACAGCACTGCTGCATGTCCCATACCCATACCCATTCCCCTCCATGCCCTGAGCAAGTTCCTGAAGCTGGAGCAGAGATGTTCCTGCAAAGCCTCCTTTCCCCACAGACCCAGGAGATCCAGCACCTCCCATGTACTCCAGGCGGGAGTGTGTTTGCTGTGTGGAGCTGGCATACTCAGCTGGGAGCTCTCCACACCAAGCAAACAGGAAGAGCAAGTTCACCTGTGTACCTGGCTGCAGGGCAGTGGAGTTCAAAACAGTGACCGGAGCAGTCACAGTGGGAATTGTGGGATACCTCCTGGAGGTCACTTAAGTCAATGTAAGCAACGCAGTGTTTAAACTGAGGCCTTGTCTACGCTACAGGGGAAATTTGATCTAAGCTACTCAATTTGAGTTACGTGAATAGCGTAACTCAAATCGACGTAGCTTAGATCTACCTACCGCAGGGTCCACGCTACGTGATGTCAAATGGGAGAGCAATCTGCAGTTGATTTAGCGAATCTTCGCTAGACCCGCTAAATTGACTGCCGATGCATCGATCACCGCTCGTCTAAATGTAGACAAGCCCTGACACTGTTTTGCTGTGTTGCCCTTAGCGCTATGCCTCTCATTAAGGTGGTTTGATTATGTCGGCGTAGTTGGAGAATTAAAGCAGCAGGAGGAGCATTGCAGTGTGTACGTCAACCTAACTATGGAGGTGTAAGCTTCCTTATGTCAACAAAACTGTGGCCTTAGTCTGATGTCTTAGCTGCTAGACATGGAGTGTTGCATCTTCCTCTTCACCCCCACAGCATATGGAGTAGCCTTTGTGATCCCAGAGCACAGGCAGCCTACAGAGATGTGCTGGATTAATAGGTACAAGAGGCTTATTTTGTGTGGATTAGACCCTTTAGTTCTATTCTGTTTGATTTCTGTAGCTTTTACCCACACCACAGGAGTGCTGTGAGGATTAATATCTATACAGCACTTCGTAAATGTAAAAGCTAAGTATTGGTTTTATCCCATCTTAAGGCCAAGAACTTGCACTCTCCCTGTTTCATTTTAAAAACTGTTAACTCTTGAACACCAAACTTTAACATTTTAAGTGGCCTTAACAATACCTTTATTGTAAAACTGTGTTATCTCAACATAGAAACCAACAAGAAAATGTGCTGGCCTTACTTGCCTTGTATATATTTCTGCTCTGACCTGGAAAAAAAATCAAAATACTAGGTTTGAACGTGGGGGGAACACTCTAGCTAGCTCTTGTTGGTAGAAACTACACAGAAGCACAACACAATAAGGACATGTCTACACGTATGTTGGCAAAACTTTTGTTGCTGAGGGATGTGAAGCCTCCCCTCCCCGCCCCCCCCCCCCCCGAGCAACATAAATTTGGCCAGCCTAAGCTTTTGTGTGCACAGTGCTATGTCAGCGGGAGTCGCTCTCCCACCGACATAGCTACCGCCATTCATTGAGCTAGTTTTGTGATATAGTGTGGTTACGCGAGTGCTCTTACAGCTATGTTGCTGTAAGCTTGTAAGTGTAGACGTGGCCTAAGTTTCTGCATACAGTATCATCTAGAGAAATACATCTGTAGTTTTAATACTGGTAATGGAGACTACATTATGGCCCAAGATCCTCAGCTGATATACATCAACGTAGATCTGCTGAGCAGCAGAGAGTACACTGATTTACACCAACAGAAGGGCCGTTATATTTTTACCAGAAACTCATGTAGAGACAAATTAACTAAAATATTAAACTTTTATTGAATAGTCTGTTTTCCGAGCTATTGAAACATACTGTTTAATATATGCATTTTGAATGTAACTGAAACACTTAATTCATATTTAACAATATTACCTCGTCACTTTCATATCATGCTTTCCATCCAAAGATCTCAAAGTGCTTTACAAAGGAAATGTCATCATCAAAGTGCTCGTATTTAACTTATTTTACCAAGTATCACCACTAATACTCATTTGTATTGAACAATATTTCAGACAAAGGATGACGATACAATTTTTCAGGTCCACATTTCAGGCATTTCACTTTTTTTTTAGGTTGACAAATGTTGAAGGAACATAGCCACCCTAAATATCACTCCCTTTTTAACATTTTGTTTTTTTTACCTACAATTGTTGCCGGGCATCCCCTAAAATTACTATTAAGGGAATAGAAGGGGGAAAAACCTCTGTCTACTTTTTTTTTCATTTAGTTTACTTTGTGTGTTTGGAATGTGTAAGTTCAATGTTTACCTGGATATAGTCAGTCACTCTCCGTTTGTGTGATTCTTTCTCCTGTGCTGCTGTGTGAAGTACATCACTTATAACATATTAGAAAACTGTGATTGTTAAACTACAAAAATTGAAAGGCAGACTTAGAGGCAAGTAAAGTATCAGAAATTGCTTTTAGTGACTTCTGAAGTTGCCTAGATTGGAAGATGTCAGTATCAGTTTACCATAGTTCAGTATGTAATTGTTTACATGGTGTTTCAATTACCCTGTGACTACTTTTAAGCATGTGTATGTCTGTGCTGCAGTTAAAAACCCACGGCTGGCCCGTACCTGCTGACTTAGGTTTGCAGGGCTCTGGCAAAGGGGCTGTTTAATTGTGGTGTAGACCTTTGGGCTCAGGCTGGACCCTGGGCTCTATGACCCTGTGAGGTGGGAGGGTCCCAGAGCTTGGACTCAAACGTCTACACCTCAGCTGGCATGGGCCAGCCGTGGGTGTCTGTTTGCAGTGACACTGTAGACATACCCACACTGTCTTCCTGAGGAATTGGGACTGAGAAAGTTAGAGAACTTGTTGTTGGCAGATTAGGCACAGCAGCCGGCTTGCTACTTTATTCCCAGGCAAATAACTTGTAGATAGTCAAAATGGTGCCAATGTACATGCAGTGCATACAGTACTGAAAACAACAAAATCCAAATGAAAATATCATAGTTAAGAGAATCTAAGTGTCTGAAAGTGCAGATGTTTGAAATGTTCCAGGAGGTGGCTTCATGATTGTGAAATGTACTGTATTCTTTGGGATGAAAGTAAATGTTTTTTTCAATTTGAAAAGCGTGAAAGTCTGTAAACAAGAACATGAGTATTTAAAGCTCAGGTCTGTAATTGTTGGTAGCTGATAAGGTACTATAACCTGCTTGTACTAGGTTATAGTACAAGGCAAAAAGGGGTTAAATGGAAAGAAATGGTACAAAAAAAGGGGAAATGAACATGCGAAAAGGAAAACATACGTGAGGAAAGAAGTGAAAGAATTGATGAGGGAGGAGAAAGATTGTTGGGGAGAGTTGGAGAGAGATACATCTAGTGATGAGTCCAATCACATCGGTCCTTAAATTATATTGCTAACTATAATATACAAGACAAAATAATAAGCATGTATACACGATAAGCATCCCTTATTATACAAGTTACAGTACATTTTTCAGTATATCAACCTTCTCTTTAATTCCAAAGTTGATCTCCCAAACACAGTTGCATGGGAGCATGTAGAAGTTTACATGGTTGCCAATCTTTCCATGTGATATTGTTAAAAATGATAAGGGCCCTTGCCGAAGGCAGAAGAGTATGTAATACAGCAGAGGAAAAAGGTGCAAAGGTGTTTTCCTGGTGTAACTTGGAGCATCCTGAAGATTGGGAATTAGCGGTACCTCCTTTTTGCTATGTGATGACTAGCTCTGGAATAATTGTGTTATGTGGCAATATAGAGTGGAGGAATGTAAATTCTCTAACTCATCTGGTATAGGTGGCTTGCATATGCTTTGGCACAAACAATTGGAAGCATGTGGCTTCCCATTTTGAAGTTTATACTGTAATTAGGAGGTAAGGATGTATAATCAGCTGAACTTGAGCTCCAAATGCAATACTGTGGCCAGAAGGGCTAATGCAGTCCTTAGATGTATAAACAGGGGAATATCGATTAGGAGTAAGGAGACTATATTACCTCTCTATTTGGCACTGGTGTGACTACAACAGGAATATTGTGTCCAACTATGGTGAATTCAATTCAAGAAGGATGTTGATAAATTGGACAGGACTCAGAGAAGAGCCACAAGAACGATTGAGGATTGGACAACATGCCTTATAATAAAAGTCTCAAGGAGCCCAATCTATTTAGCTTATCAAAGAGATGTTTAAGGCAGAGGTGGGCAAACTACAAACCGTGGGCCACATCCGGTCCCCGGGACCATCCTGCCCGGCCCCTGAGCTCCCAGACGGGGAGGTTAGTCCCTGGTCCCTCCCCTGCTGTTCCCTCTTCCCCGCAGCCTCAGCACAACGCGCCGCCAGCTCTCTGGGCAGCATGGCTGGCTCTGGCCGGGCTGCACGGCTGCTGGCTCCTGCCGCTCTGATAAAGCGGGGGGTGGATAAGAGGTTCCGGGGGACAGTCAGGAGACCGGGGGTGGATGGATGGGGGGGACGGGGAGCAGGGGCTGTTGAATAGGCGTGGGATTCGGTGGGGGGCTGTCAGGGGGCGGGGGTGTGGATAGGGGTTGGGGCAGTCGGGTCAGGGAGCGGGGTGGGGTTGGGTAGGGAGTGTGATCCCGGGATGGGGTGGACAGGGGACAAGGAGCAGGGAGGGTTGGATGGGTCGGGTATTCTGAGGGGGACAGTTAGGGGGTGGAGACCAGGCTGTTTGAGGAGGCACAGCCTTCCCTACCCAGTCCGCCGTACAGTTTTGCAATCCCGATGTGGCCTCGGGCCAAAAAGTTTGCCCACCCCGGTTTAAGGGATGACTTGATCGGTTTGTATATACCTACATAGGGAGCAGAAATTTGGTAATAAGCTCTTCAGCCTAGCAGAGAAAGGCACTCCATGTGCAAGAAAAATTATTTCCTAGATAATTATCTTTGCCATTGGTAAATCCAATAGGATAGTACTGTAATATAGCAGTGCTCATATGATACAAAGATGATTTTACTGAGATTTACGTTAGAAAACAATATTACTGTTTGAGATTGGGTTTATTCCTTAACATCTAATTGATAATCATAGACTGTCTTTATAGACCTAGATCTAAACCTTTGCTTCATAACTATTAATTCCACTTTTAGGGTCTGCAAAAGAACTAAAATAAGTTTCTTCTTTTAATGTGTGGTAGTATCTGTAATACTAATTATCATTTTTGATGAGCTCTCCTTGTGTACTTCTCCAGTCTGTCAAGTTCTCCTCTGTGATAGCCTGATGTTACCAGGCGACTGCAACTTCTGAGTGACCATGCCAACATTTAAAAAAAAAAATCATTTGTAATTTAAAAAAACAAACAAAAAAACCTGTTGTGAACATTATTGTATCTTTTGCTGCATGGAGAACTTAACATGAAGTGAGACATTTATATACTCAGTTGTCAGAGGTCTGCTCCAGAATTTCAGGTTACTCTATAAATTCAGTTTCTTCTATGCACCATTACTATAGATAGGGAAACATAAGAAAATGACTAAAAATTGATTTAGTCATTTTAGGGGAAGATGGAGGGAAGGGGCGATGGGAGAAATTACCAATGTACAGTTGCTTTTAAAAAAAATTTGGGGGGGGAGGGTGACAGAGAGAGAGGATAAACTTGTGGGTGCTGGCACTGGCACAGACTTCCTGTGTGACATTCGGCAAGTCACTCTTACCTTCATTTTACAGATGGGGAACGAAGGTAACATTATTTCCTTACTTCACCAGGGCAGTGAGGATTAATTAATTAATGTATACGAGGTGCTCAGGAGTGCCTTAGAAAAATCTATAAATAGACAAACAGTAAATGCAGTGTGTACTAATGACCTGCAGACACTTCTGCCGAGTACAAAAGAATCAAAACATATGCACATAAATCTTTGTTCTTGATTCTAAGTATTTAAAAGGCTGATGTCTTCCTGCTGTAAACAACATCTACTCAGAGCAGAGACTTTGGCAAATGTAAGCAGATATCAATTTAATGGTGGATTATTTTTTAAAGTATGGCATATTTTTCATATTCCAGTTTGAGCGCTAACATTTTTACTTTTCAGCCTATAGATCAGGCGCAGGCAAACTAGGGCCCGCGGGCCACATCTGGGCCACCTGAGCTCCCGGACTGGGAGCCTAGTCCCTGGCCCCTCCCCTGCTGACCCCCCTGCCACGCCGCCACACAGGCCGCACTCTGGCCCACCACTCCCGCTGGGCAGCGTGGGGAGCGCAGCTGGCTCTGGCTGGGTGTCGCGGCTGCGAGCTCCTGCTGCTGGTAAGGGTGCGGGAAGTGGAGGGTCTTGGGGCAGTCAGGGAGGAGGGGGCAGTTGGATGAGGCGGAGGTTCTGGGGGGCGGTCAGGGGATGGGGAACAGGGAGGGTTGGGAGTGAGAGTTCCGGAGGGCCTGTCGGGGGCAGGGATGTGGATAGGGGTTGGGAGGGCAGTCAGGGGACAGAGAGCAGGGGGGGTTTGATAAGGGGGTGGGATCCCAGGGGATAGTTACGGGCGGAGGGTCCCGGGAGCGGATGGTCAAGGGACGAGGATCAGAGGGCGGTTGGATAGGGGGTGGGAGTCTCAGGGGGCGGGGGTGTGGATAGGGGTCAGGGCAGTCGGGACAGAGGGCGGTTGGATAGGGGGTGGGAGTCCCAGGGGGGCTGTCAGAGGGCGGGGATGTGGATAGGGGTCAGGACAGTCAGGGGACAAGGAGCCGGGGGGGGGGGGGGTTGGATGTGTTGGAGGTTCTGAGGGGGGCAATTGGGGCGGGAAGTAGGTGGGGGCGGATAGGAGACAGGGACCAGGCTGTTTGAGGAGGCACAGCCTTCCCTACCCAGCCCTCCATACAGTTGTGCAACCCTGATGTGGCCCTCGGGCCAAAAAGTTTGCCCACCCCTGCTATAGATCTCCTATTTAACTCACGTGCCCCTCCACTGAATAAAGTCTCCAAACAGCCTATAATGTTCCTTTAACATAAGAACCAAGGGGCAAGATCCCTGTTAATATGCATCCATTAGCATAATTACAGAAATGGCTCCTCCAGGCAAATTGAACAACTTTTAAAATTCCAGAGATATCAGCTACTCAGTAGAAAGAAAACCATCCTTTGTTGGACTGTACCTCTTGGACCTCTCTTGTTGATGGCGGCTTATCTGATTCAGTGCTTATCCAGAGAAGAGAGCCTTTGGTAACTCACCAGATATTACGGCTAGGTGACTGTACTTGCTGTGTGGCCAGGACATTAGTCTTGTTTGGGTATTTTTACACTTGTGGGGCAGGAGGGAAAAGGGGGTTTGTGAGCTGGGACTCTTGAGAAACAAGAGTGCTAATATTTGGATGTAAAATTTTAAGCAGCTTGGCTGTGTAGAACTGATGTCTTATTTCAGAAACTGCCCTCGTCCCTGTCGCAAGGACCTTCATTCTCCCCCCTCATTGCCCCCAAAATAGATTAGGTAGGTTCATGGAATGTTTTCTTTCTGGAAGCCATAGCTTTAAACATGTAGTATCTGTAGTATTGATTAGCCCTTGAATGATAGTCTTCAAAGCACTTTACACTTAATACTCACAACACTCCTCAGTTTTTTTTTCCTGAAGGGGAAGTAGAGCCAGAGAGGTTGAGAGATTTGTCCTGGATCAGAGGGAGTCAGAACAGGATTTCAGCTCCTCACTCCCTTGGCGCAGTCCATTTAAGTAGGCTCTTGTCTCTCTCAGAACACTCCAGAATCTTCAAGTTTTCTTTTGAACTTCTAATTATTTTTTTTTATTTTCTGCTGTTTTCATTGTGGAAAACCCACCTAGTGTAAATACAAGCCTTCAGTGGGATGCCAGAGACGTTCTTCTTGAAGTTGATCTTTCAGAGACAAACTGCACAAATTTCTGACTCTTTCTGACTGTTTTGAACTCAATTTAGGGCCTGAAAAATCCAGTTGTACTCTTTCCTTCTCAGGGTACGTCTGCACTGCATCTGGAGGTGTGATTCGCAGCATGGGTAAGCAGACTTAGGCTAGCTCAGCTCAAGCTAGAATGCTAGAAGTGGCGGTGCGGACCTTGCAGCAATGCAAGGTGGGGGCAGGGCCTGGGGCAAAGCAGAGAGTTTAAGCACCCCTGGACCCTCAGGAAGCTGGTGCCTATAGCTCAGGTGACTAGCTCAAGCCACCGCCCGTGCTGCAGTGTCAACACTGCTATTTTTAGTGTCCTAGCTTGAGCTGAACTAGTGCAAGTCTGTCTATCTGTGCTGGGAATCACAACGACCTACTGCAGTGGTAGATATACCATCATAGGTCACAGAGATACTGCTGGCCAGATTATGGCCTACATCTCTGCAGATTCACTGAATGCTACTGGTCTGGTCTTTACTCCTTACCTGTGAAATGAGCAAATTGGACTTGAAGCCAATAGGGTGAGGTAATCTTGGAACCATAACGGTCCAGTTCTTCAGAGTTATGTTTCTGTATGGTTTCAGAATAGCATGTTTCTGTATGTCATTGTCCTTTACATCCCATCAGAATGGTTACGGAACAAAATCCCACTAACTCTTTCAGTACTTTTCTGTACTGATGAATCCAGACACAGTTCTCAGTTTTAGAATTTCTTATTAATTTGCATATTTATTTATTTATATCAATAGATTCCTATTTGTGAGCTCTTCTCTAATTAATTGTTACAGAGTAGCTGCTTATGTGCTTTGCTCAGGTTTCTAATTGGGGTAGAGAACCTGTGTGTGTGGTGGGGTGTCTATCTTCCATCAATGAGAAACCCAGAGTGCTCTTCCTAGTTTACTTACAGTATCAGCTCTGGCTAGTAGGTGTCTAATTACACCTCTACCCCCGATATAACACGAATTCGGATATAACGCGGTAAAGCAGCGTCCCGGGGGGGCGGGGCTGTGCACTCCGGTGGATCAAAGCACGTTCGATATAATGTGGTTTCACCTATAACGTGGTAAGATTTTTTGACTCCCAAGGACAGCGTTATATCGAGGTAAAGGTGTAGTTTAAAAACCCTTCTCTCCTCCCCATGATTGCTGGGAAGAAGCTGCTTTTCTTATTCCCCCAACGGGGATGAGGGGATAAATACAGTTCCTCTTACCCATGTTGCTGTACTCAGCCTCCTGCTGATCTTGGGTCATATATAATATAAGACATTTTACTAGCTCCAGTTCCTTTCTCAGCTACAAGTGCCTTTCTCTCCTGCATATTTCCTTTCATACTGTTCTGCAGCTGAATGGGGAGCAATTCATGTTTTTGGCTGCCAAGTTCTGTACAGCTCAGTGTAAGACACTTCTTGATGGTGAGAACAAATCACTGAATAGTGGGACAGTTGTGTGGGAGATGAACCTGATCTCACATGCAGGTAGGGATGTTGGAGGACATAGGATCAGCTGAGAGGGCCAGGTTGACCATAAGGAAGAAGGACTGAGGAGCAGGCATGACCAGAAACCTGTCTGGAGCATTAGGGTTGGTGGAGGGAGACTGGAGAGAAGTTTGAGAGAAGCTAGGAGAGCCTAAGGCAGCCTCTCACTTCACTCTGCCTCTGACCCTTCTATCACTGCCTTTCAGCCCCTGTCATCTCCCTGTAGCCCGTACTTGCTATCCTGCCACACCCTCCCCCACACCTCTGCAGTGTTCTCTGCACAGCTGACTTCCACCACCCCCTATATTGTGTTCTCCTGGGGTCCAGCAGAGGAAGCATTGAATGTGAAGAGACACAGCCTGGCTGCCTTTGATTAGTGCACTTCAGCATCCCCTCTCACCACTTCTTCCTTGTCCTCCCTTCCTCCCCCCTCACACACACACACAAAAAAAAGCATCTGGAAAGAGGAACTGCTAGGGAATTCCTGTTGTCTGTCTGAAGCACTGCTGGGTGATGGAATCCAATTCATGAGTGTGTGATGGGTAGAACTGTCTGAAATTTTTCAAGACTGAAATTTTGGCAAGCAGCAGCAGCCAACCCCCTTCCCTCCCCCCCCCCCCAAACCACCACCACAACTTTTGCACAAATGTACTGCTTTTTAACCAGCTCTAGTATGTGTCTCCTGTGAGCTGGCGATGACACTTGACAACCTGGAGGGGAGAAGTAATTTTGATGTAATATGTAACATTTACCAATAATCTCAAATAAAGAGGTGTTTTGGTGTTTTTTTGACCTGAGATGGTCTTTGAGTCTAGAAATGAAAACTGTATCTTTTACTGCATCTTGTGTACAGCACCTGAGAAAGTGCATACACACAACAAAGTCCTTACTGAGAATGTGAATGTACTGTTTCTTTTTCATTTCTAGAAACAAATAAACTTGCCTTTAGGAAAGTGAACCATTCTCACAATTTATAAAGATAAGTAGGATTCAGCCCTTTATTTAGTGTTATGCAGACTCCATACCAAAGGGGTATATGTGCCTAGTTATTTTCCCTTATGAAAAGCATGTGGGATTCACTCTGCACATTCCTTCCCAATCCATCTTGCTCATTGTGTAGTCTGAAGGTCTTATTATTTTTTTTCAAAATCAATTGGTTAGAATAATGGCATGATAAGATGCCAAACTGTGAATTAGTTTCAAGCATATGGGATTAACGGATAATTGGTTTAAAAAATAATAGCCCAGAGTTCAGACTTTCAGAGATAAGGAGACAGGCTTAATTTACCATAATGTACCATTCCACTGGCATTAGTACACTACTTCGCATTGTGAAAAGTGTTTGTGTAAATATTTAATTGTTCATCTTGGGGGGGGAAAAATAGCTCACTACTGGAAGCTCAAGTCTGTTAAATTCAGACAGGGCATCTATTCTGGGCTTAGCTGTGGACCTTTCCTGGCAGTGATCAAGAAGTCATTTACAACTCTTGTTCTGCTCGGTTGAAACCAGAAGGAGCCAATTCATAGAAGAGGTTAACTGCCCTTCAGGGACAGGTGTAAGAGGCTTTGTCAGACTGATTTCTCTAACCCTGAATCCTACATGCCAACCAGCTGTTTTTAACCTCTTGCCTTCTTCTGTCACTCCTCCTCGGGAGAGTGTGTGTGAGGTAATCATTGGAGCTCTCATTCAGTTCACATTTTGTGGGCTTTAGTTATGCTAGTTTTAGAAGGCAATATGATTTCTGTGTACCTTGTAAGGTATTGGGATGAGTCTGTTAGGTCTGTCGGATATTCGGCTGTCCTGCTCTCTTACCGCACCCTATTTCCAAAACATGAGCCATCTAGTTCAGCTGTTCTGCAGTCTTGTGGCTCTCTTTTTGGGCCCTGTATCAAAGGCCACATTTGAATTAAACAAGAGTGAGTTTGGTTGGTTGGTTGTACTATCATTAAACACCTCTAGCACCACACCTTCGAGCTGCTAAAACTTTCCAGTCCCCACCTTCTCCCAGAACCAGATGCCTTAATATAACCCTAATACAGTCCCCACCAAAAAACCCTGATCAACAGTTGTTTGCTTAAGTGCAAAATCTGCCTTGCAAACCCTTAATAGCAAAACAATAACCAGTAAAGGGAACCGTCACTAACCCAGCTTAACTGCTGCTCTCCTGCACATTACACTAATCCATTTCACAGGTAGTTCTTTGCACCTCCACAAGAAGCTCCTTTGTACATACAAAGAAATACAATACGGACAAAATCCCCTCTAATCTGCGCCATAATGCAAAACCTCAACTCTCACCTCAGCAGTGTTGAGACATGAACTACGTGCAGATGTGCATTGGCTAAAGACAATAGTTTATAAATGGGAAAACACGAGTTCATAGTGAAGTTTTTGTGTTTGGTCGAGTTCAAGGAATTTTGTGTATTGTTTCTCTGTGTCCAAGGGAGATTGTTGTGGAGTAACTCAGTGCAACCTTAAGTATGGAATTGCTACTGTGTCTCCATAATTGTGGCCTTTAATTTTTTTTTAAATATAAGAGCTTTCGAAAACTTCGCCATAAACTTAATAAAAAAGCTGTTAACCTGCATAGCTGTGGAGTTGTTGGTAGCTGTAACATCACAGCATGGTGCATTTTGGGGAGAGAAAAGTGGAGTTTAGAAGTTATGTGCTGAGTGCCCGCTCTTCCTGTTTGTTCTGGGCACTAAGAGTACATCTACACTGGAATAAAAGACCTGTGGCACAGCCACACCTGGCCGAGGTCAACTGCCTTGGGCTCGCTGAGCTCAGCCTGTGAGGCTGTAAAATTGCCGTGTAGACGTTCGGGCTTAGGCTTAGGCCCGAACGTTTACACGGTAATTTTACAGCCCAAGCCCTGTGAGCCTGAGTCAACTGATCTGGGCCAACTGTGGTTGTTAAATTGCTGTGTAGATGTACCCTCAGTTAACAATCCTACTTCTAGGTCAATTGTCATGCAATATTTTTATATGGCCTCATTTTAAAAGTTGGTTTCTTACTATAGCTCCAGTGAATACTTTTCTATAGCAGGGAAGTGAAAAACTTGGCATTTTCCTTGTAGCTGACTACTTTCCTCATCAAGCCACCTCAGTTTCTCTCTGCCACTTGGAAACAAATTGATAATTTATGTAGGGCATTTTCCTGATTTACAGAATCCTATTATAAGAGCATTTTGACAATGTGTGCCTCAAGAATTCATGAAATCTCTCTGCAGCCTGCCCAGTTCTGGCTGTGGTCTTCACTGAAAATTTTATTTATATATTATTTTATATATATATATATATATATTCTTTCCTTCTTTCCTATCTGTAAAATT